>NC_139409.1:16952916-18203333 GCF_905368555.1 Meleagris gallopavo
TAAACCAAAGATCTTTCTTCTACCAATTCAGAGTTATTTTCCCCAGTTTTTACAACTAAGATAATATAGCTGTGATGTATAACAAAAAGACAAAAAAGATAAGAAAGACTCCCTTTCTCTCTAGTAGTACATTGCTAATAGGAATTGTGAGAAATCCACAAAAGTTTATGAAAAAATGATGAGAATCTTCACACAATCTTTCCAGAATCTTCTGTTTGAGAACTTGCGATCTTCTTTTATAATTATTTCCCTAGCTTTCCATTTATAAACTATTTAAACTTTCCCTAAATTTCAAGTCAGCTTTGTCTATATAGCATAGCCACAGAAAAATCTGCCAGATATGGTGTAAGAGCAACTATTCTCAAACATTCTGTATGTTGAAAAAACCATCTCTAAGACAGGTTTAAGTCATGCAAAGACAAGACCAAACTTGTGAGTTCAGAGCTTCTATAAAACAAAGCAATACCTCCTGTCAGAGCATGACAGGAAAAAAAGACAACTCAAAATATGGCAGCAGAAGCAAGAGAAAAGAGATGAAAAAGTAATTCACTCATCTTCAGAGCACTAGAACCTTTGGAGTAGAAGTCTTCTGTTTGCTAACTCCTTCATTTCAGAAGAAGCACACAAAGTAGCAGTTATACCAGAGTCCTGGAAGACTTCCAATGAATAGATTATGCAGATTACACCTTACATATCAATACTCTCTATAATTAGAGAAAAAAGCAATCTGGTTTTTGGACAGTGTATGACAAATTTTAAAACCTGGAGATCAAAATCAAATTGTACGTTAGCATGGTGCAAGGGAAGCATTTCTTTGGCAGACCTTCAGTCTCACCCTCAAGAGCATGTGACAACTAGTGCGGTAACCTAGAGCTTTGTGCCTTTGAAAAATCAACCTAGAAACATGTATAGACAAAAAAATAATAAAAATGAACATTAAGAACATTCCTTCTTCCAGGGAGAAGCCTTCTAAAAAAATTGATCAAAAAACTTCTATTAACTCTTATACCAGCCCCACACAGGAAAGCCCTGGCTCTTCCTCAGAGCTGTACCTGGCTGACAGAAGAGGCCCCAGAGGAGCAGCAAAGAGCTGAAAGGCTCCTTTTTCTTCTCGGTTGGGCCGCAGAAGCATTGGTGGCAGAAGCATTAGAGGCCTCCTCCTCAAAATCCATTTCCTCAGTAGCCAGGTGCCATCAGCATGGAGCAGCAGTCAGGAGCAGCAGCGCTCATCTTCTGCACACGGCAGATTTCTTATAGGTGTGCATATGCAGCAGAGCCTCATCGATGTGAAATTTCTTTGCGCATCCGGGTGTATGAATGACTCACATAGAAAAAAATACTGGTTTTTCATGGTTGCATGCTTGCATAGGGGTGGGGATTGAGCACATTTGCACATGAGCAAGACCTACCCTTTTGTGACAGGATTAATGCCTGAGACCAAGTACTTCATGATTGAGCAACAAAAACAAGGGTAAAACATGCACAGAAAAAAGAGCTGAAAGACTGCTATCAGGGTAATACAAACAGTTAATGCTATGGTAAAAACTCTTGAAGAATGAAACTCCAGTAATACCCAAGCATCACACACGACCTCCACAATGGCCTTGCATTACTGAAAGTTATTCATCAGCCTGGGAGGAAACTTGACTCCTACTCACAGCAAGGTCCTAGGATTGTATGAGATTAGCCCAGTTGCTCAGGATGGGATCAGGGCCCTCGCAGGGAGCCCTGTCCTGCAGCAGCACCCATCAGCTGCCAGCATTGAGAGCTGGAGTTGTCCGGGAGCCAAAGAAGAGCAGCAGCAGGTGTGTGGGGTCCACACACACACGGGAACGCCGTGTGCTAGAGCATCCGGTGCTGAAACATTTGACAAAAATAAAGTAAAAGGGAAGTACACATGAGCCAGAAATTAGATGCTTGCATCTGATACCAGAGGAAGGGAGCGTCAGACAGACAACCTGCCACAAACTTAAGCCAGCTTTGCTGCAGTCAGCAGGAACACTGTCACTGACATCAGTATGAGTGCCACTTGGGCCAAGAAAAACATTTTGTATCTGCTCCTCCACACCCCATCCCACCCAGCTCTTCTGCAAAATTTGGAAGGGAGTTCTCCATCAATTTCCAGAAAGCTTTTGAGGTTGTTTCTATTATGTGCTTTCATTTACATTCTCCAGCGACAGACACCATATTCTGCAGTCCCTGGGCTGCGTCATGCAGAAAACCTTCTCACCCCTCCGTGCTTTCATGCCAAGGGCCAGCAACAGGCACTACCCTGCTTGCATCCCCTTCAGTAGAGGCCAAAGATATAGCAGCTTGGGTGAGCAGCTGAAAAAGCGACTGAAACAGCCGGCAATTTCAATAAAGAGCAAAGCCCTCAAACCACTGCCAGGAGTTCCTACCTGGTGTAGGGAACCTGCTTTGGCAGGGGGGTTGGTCTCGATGATCTCTAGAGGTCCCTTCCAACCCCTACAATTCTGTGATTCTGTGATTCTGTGAGTTACTGCCATATGACGGTACCCACAACTCTGCAGTGACTCCAGCCCAAGCACAGAGAACACTGAGGTTGGCCCACAACCCTGCCTAGGAAATGGCTGAGATTTAATATTGTCTTTTTAATGGCAATGACTGCAGAGCTATTACACAAGTTAAGTACAAGTTGTTTTTTCAAATACATAATATGCAGAATAAAAAAGTCAAATTAACTCAGAACACCAATGATGTTTTGGTATGTGTTTCTTAAAGACTTCTAAGAAAAAAATACAGCTTAGATAACGAAGAAATGAAACAATCATTTCTCCTTTAAAAAACAGGAAATAAAACAGCTTTTTAGTATCTACTGGAATTTTTATAAATATCCTAGTTTTTCAGGTATACATTTTTTAAAGAAGTGTCTAATTTATATGTCCACTTTTATTTTTTCTTGCATTCTGCTAAAAAATTCTCCCTTCTAAATATTTACTTTTATTTAAACCAACCAATCAATGCCACTCAATTATCTATTTATTCAGTCAATGAGAAGCAAGTGACATTTCTTCTTATTCTAATCAAATATTTGTTCCTTCTGTGAGTAATTTATTACTAATTACAATAGTCTGATGTATGGTGCTTTGTGTTACTAAAAATAGAGCTACAGATGAATAAATGCAGTTAAAATTATCCTTTCAAAGCACAGTGATAGAAAGTCCAGAGCTCATACATAGACATAGACAGCTTCCACACAGACTTTGGACAGCCACATACCCACAAAATAGGAGCAAACTGGAAAAGCCTTCTGCTTGCTTATTCAGCTGGTGGTTAGTCTATCTGGTAATGAATTCACCAAGTAATACATAAAATCAGAATCAACTACTTTCCAATTTAAAAAATGTTTTAACTTATTGGTTCTCAGTTTACTTCTTTCCTTTGCTGCCTTCCTTGGAAGACAGCCCTCTCCCTCCAGACTGAAAAAATGCTTCATTGATTGAATTACTATTTTGAATTCAATCAATATAAGACCATGGAGACAGTCTGCTAAATGGAAATGTGATTAAAAGCAATTAAAATCAAAAATATTCTCAAAACTTCTCAGTTGAGCACCTGTATTTAATATCATTAGACACGAAGAAGTCAAAAACTTAGCAATACAAAACAGAATTGGACATTCATACAAGTACCAAGAAGATCCAGTCTAATGACTAACACGAATAATGTTGCCGAAGACAAAATAAATCTTAAGCTGGCAGACAAAATAGTCTGTAGCTACTAACGAATGGAGCATGCGTGATGTGCACAGCTGACTATCTACCATCCATATTCCTCAAGAACCCATATGGCAGGAGCTATAAAAAAAAAAAATCAGTCTCCGTAGATTTCAGGAGGGACCCAACAGGATAGCTTCTCTCTTTAACAATGCAATTTTGTAGACCTTTTTCCTTTTAAGCAAAGTGTACCTATGGCTGTGTACTAACCAGAGGGTGAAAATCTAAAACAAAGAACATCGCTCAGTGCTTACTAATGCAGTAATCTCCACATGAAGGGCAGGAATCACTACAATCCGCAGCACGTGGGGCCACACGGAACGCAGTAGTAAAAAAGGTACTAACTAATAGCAGAAAAAAATAACAAAAAAAGGACCCTTTAAAACAGAGACTTGGAAAACAAATCTCATCCACTAGAAGTCTCTCTGTTGGCTTGATGTGCCAAGATGCAAAACATAATGCTACCTGATTCTGAATTTACTTAACTGGCACAATTACCACTATTGAGTGAATGTTAAAAACACATCTCAGTGGCTGCTGTCAGAGCCACAGTTGTTGCCTGCAATTTTAACAGTAGCACTGTTTCTCCTGAAAGGAAATTGTAATGTTCGTAAGAGATTTGTTTGTCTTATTTAATCTTGTTCTCTTATTTAAGCCCACAAAAGAGATTTAAATCACAGGGATTATAATTAAACCAAGTAAATTAATCAGGTGACTTCAGTGTAATCTACCTTTGTTAAAAAATCAGCTGAAAAATGCTGTAGTGCAGGAGCAATGGTCCAGAGGTGCATTTACTTTGCTAATGACTGACATAAATATGAGCTCCCCTCCCAAGTGACAACGTGCAAAGAGCACAAAAATGTTCCCAGTGGAAAGATGATAGGTTTACTAGACTGAAAAGAGAACAACCAAGCACATTCATAACCATTTGCAGGGAAATGGTCTTGAGACAGAGCAAATATTCATAAACATTAAAGTTGATTACAGGCCACAGAAGCAACCGAGGACCAGGGAAACAACACCGTCACCTCAGCTCTACCACCCGCATGGTCTGCCACCCTCACAAAACACCTTCACCTGACTGCCAAACATCTTCACCTATCTGCCAAGTAAGAGATCCCAACACCTTCACTAACACCTCCAGAACTAAGCATGAGACAGAGAGGTAACTCAGTAGCAACAGTTAGAAATGTCAGTATACTAGGGCTTCATGTCTCCAGTGCCATTCTTTGTTGAGCATGAAACATATTGCCTCAGGTGTTCTGGTTTAAAAGCAGAGTTGGAAGAGGAAGCACTGTCAAAGCAACCTCTCACAGCAATCCACTTTTGCAGGATATGTAAAGAAAGAGTGGAATTATGAGCTTTCTGACTGCCACAGTTTGAGGGAAATTCAACAGCCACAGCTCCATCTCTGGGCAGAGGCTTTAAGAAGCAGGCTACAGCAGCACGGGGTCAGGCCTTCATCACTGCCTCCTGAGGCTTTGCCATCAAGAAGACAGGAGCACAAGGTCCCAACGGCTGGAAAGAGCATGAAGGAGCTCATTTTTGCAGTCCTGAGATGAGGTTCATTAAGCAGTTGGCCTGAGGAGCTCACCACACAGCTACTGAGACTGAACTCCGTAACACATCATTGCTCTGGAGCTCAACTTCAAAGGAAAAATGTAAGGTTTGCCTATTCCAAACTCCTTCAAGCTTTCAGAGGAATGCAGGTCTCAAGTACAAGTTCAGAGAGACGGGATATGCCTGTCCCACAGGGTGGTCACTGCTGAGCCACTCCACAGGACACAGATCCCACTGTCCAGCACCACTGAGCTAGTCCTGCACTGGCCCCATCCACCAAATGAGGCCCTGCTGACTTTCCATGCACTTATCAGTTACCCACTGAAGCAGCTCAGAAAGCACTAGGACTACAATGAGTATGTGCAAAAAAACCATCCATAAACACCCCCAGATTTATTTTGCTGGAAAAGCTTAAGTTTTGAAACCTAAGGAATCTCAGGTGTCTGCAGTAACTGGGAGAGGTTTCCATGGGTAACTCTCTTGAATGCAGCTGCCTGGACTTTGTTTTAACAGAGAATTAAGTCCTAAATTCTTTACTGGATCTAGACATAAGCACCTAAAAAGCTCACTGCATGCTTTTATTCAGTCAGTTGAATACAAAGGATTCTGGAAATACTTTTTGCTGTTATAACATTAGGTTAGAAAAATACATGCATGAAACTCACATGAACAAAGGTAAACATATCAACAAGCACTGTGGACTTCCCAATTGTAAACAACACACATTATTTAAAAAATACAGGCGTTGCCACAGAAAAAAAGCTACTAATCCTGTTGGAGCAAAGTAACTGCTCTGGTGTGTGATTTGGATGTGGGGAAGGTAGGAGGGAGGGAAGAAGAAAAGGAATTGCTTTATTAGCCTTAAAAAAAAAAAAAAATAGCTTTTTTATTACTTGTAACTGATAGATATAAATGAAGGAACTTACATTTATCAAAGCAAGTATTATCATTCTAGTTAAATTCCACTTATTCCAAGAGATGCCTAAGGGTTAGTAGTTTAGCATACACTTTTGTCTTACCTTTTTAAAATAAAGAGTAAAGTTGAAAGACATTCCACTGAGACATTATGCTAGGAATATTTGTCTTCCTCAACCATTATAGCGAATACTAAGTAAATCCACTTTACTTTGCTAATGAAACAGCTCTTTGTTCATTTATCTATCTAGCTATTTATAAGTATCTCGCAATCACAGCATTATCTGGGGGCTAAAGAGCATGTTTCAACTCAAAACAAATGGACATGTCATCTCATGTCCTTCCATAAACAAAAGCTAAGGGCTTGGGTTCCAGCAGAGGTTTAAGCTTGCAATCATGTTTCGAATGTTCCGTTTTCATAGCTTTACTTTGGTGCTTTTAACAACTTGAAGTAAGAGCAGTTGCCCTTACTATAGAGAAGCACTGGAAAGCAATAAATTCTTGTGCCAGATGGTATGTGAGACAGGGGACACGTGTGGATGCTGGGGAGGGTCCTCATTCCTGAACGTGCAACATGCTCTGTGGGGCTTACAAAGGGGAATGTCAGTCTCGTGGGGAGGGAGGTAGTACCCTTCTGCAGAGATGAGACAGGAGCTCACAGAACTCTCCTGAAACAACTTCAGAAGCTTTTAAAAGCAAACAAACAAATAAACAAACACCTACAAACTATGCTGATACAACAAGTTCTGACTGTAGGACTCTGAGCTCTCAGATAAAAATACGCATTTTTCAAAGACACATGCATGGTAGTTTGTGAACCCGCGAGTAATTCAATGAAATGGACTTTCTCAGCTAGAAAAATCAGCAGAAGCATATACCCAGATTAAAATTGCATTCTTCACAATTACGTGCACCTTAAAACCAAATATCATTTCTTAACTTATCAGCACAGTCTGGAAAAATATTCACACAATATTAAATCAATTTCTTCCTACCACGGTATCAAATGGTATAAGTGTAATGAATGCAGAATGTATGCTATCAATGTATGTTCTGAAAAAAGTGTATTTTACCTTGCCTGATCAAGCAATGCAGAATGTCAGAAATTCCATATACAATGTTTTTTCACCTGGAATTAGATAATGTATCTATAATACTCATCAGCCTTCCCATTCACTAAAACAATGCTACTGAGGGTTTACACTGAACTGAATTTTCTCTCAAGTTGATTTTTCCCAGGTGTCATTCAGCAGAAACAATGATTTTTCCCCATTCACATTTTTAAGCACAGACATTAAACTCCCATAATCCCACCCACCCCTACCTACACCTAACCCCTGCCAAACGGAACGATCAGAGCAACAAAACTAAAAGTGCTTCGTGTTAGCATATCACAGCAGTGCCAATGGGGGGCTACCCCTCAGGTACTGATGTTCTCTTCATCCATCTGGGTCAGTGTAAGAACAAAAATGGTTACAACTTAGAACACAGGGATTCTACTTTTTCTCAAGAGGATCTGCAAATATCACCTGTTCCTGAAAGCCAAAAGTCCCCATAGAATTTCTGTTACTACACTTCTATCTTCACATGCTTGCCTTTACAAGATGTACTTTTGCCCAAGAAAAATCTATTAAGAAATGCTTCAGAGTCATCCTATGATATCAAAACATATATCCAGTTTAAGGAACTGATACTGTGACCTACATAAATAAATAACAAAAAATTTAAAAGCCTCAGTACTTTTACAGATCTCAAATGCTGGAAGAAAGGCTGTTGTAATGTTAGGGTTCTATTTTAGCAGTTAAAGGAGAGACATCTGGCAATAATCTACAAATAAATACAGTGTCTCAATTCTTAGTTTCTCCTCCAAAACACTACCTAGGACATTTTTGCAGCATGATTCATAGAATCAACATAATACATTACAATACTTCTCAAATAATTCAGAATTCTCAGTTCATTCAGTAAAGAACTCATTTTTGAAAGAGAAAACGCAATGTGCCATGCCAAAAAACTGTGCTGTATTGACTCAGCCCTGCTGCCAGGAAGAACAACGGGCTGAAACAAACTCTACAATTTCAAAAGCATTTTTTACAGCGGGGGCAGAGAGAGAAAAGAAGCTTATTTACCGAAATGTGAGATTCCACAGGTGAGCCCAGAGAAACGTTCAGAAATCCTCTTCCTTTACTTCCCAAAGTTTTAATTTACGATGAAGTCTGTGGTAATCCTTTAAAGCTGCCAGGTAAAAGGCACTCCATCTCTCTGCCGTGTTTTCTTTCGCCCTTTTGCAGTGTAACTTTGTTATTTGCATACAGCTTACTTCTGGCCTATGGGACTTTTTGAACATCTACATGTTAAATTAGCTGTCTTGACATGCTCTATCAAGCATGACATCACGAATCTCCGTGGCAACCATAACCACACCTGCCCAGATGCCAGAGTTACCTGTCATGTTCAGACCTAACCGAACACAACAAAAAAATCCCAACCACCATTTTCTAGGCACTCAGCATTGCGCGTGCACCAGAAGGGTTTAGCTGTTGGGCTGTTTTGTTTGTTTTTTTAATCAATGGAAATCTGATTTTGTTTGCCAACAAAAGCGCTCTTCACAGAACCCTAGCAAAAAAAGCTAACCTGTTCCCAACCCTTCTTCGTCCCGCAGTGCATTTCCCTGTTTAAACAAAACAAAAGAAATCTGTGGCAAACATCACCCAGCTCATTTGCTAAAGGCATACTCAAAAGCTCTGGCTCTGAAAAACTTATACAGGCTCATTTTTGCTCTCTGCCCCCTCAGAAAAGTTTTTTCTTTTTTTTTTTTTTTCCTGAGGTGACTTGTAAAACAGGTTCACTGCAGTGATTACCCACCTCCCATGGCAAGGTTAGCTTTTTTAACCTCTTAATTGCAAACTCCTTTCCATCTGCAGGACTGCTGGCCCAGCATTTGCACTTGTTCTGCTCTCTGCTCTCAGGCTGTGTGGGGCTCATCACACCGGGCTCATCCAGAGCAGCTCAAACTTCACAGCAAGGAGGTCAGTTTCCACCTTTCTCTGTCTTCTTTTTCTCTTTCTAACTTCCTGAGGATTATGTCAGTGCCCTGCTTTCATCAGCACGGATCAGACAGAACTGGTAGATACACCGTCTTCAAAGCTATTGAAGAAACTTGCATTATCTATAAAAATAAAACAATTTTGTTCTTTGGTTTTGCAGATGTCCAGATGGAAGGAATCTTTGTGTCTGGCCATGGGGTTGGCTTACAAAGGGACACAGCAAAGGCTGGGCACACCCCGTGACTGCCACACAGCTGTGGGTTATTTGCCTTGCGGCCACATCCCAAGGCCCTAGCACAAATAAAGACAGTTCCTGTCTTTGTGAGCTTTGCCTTCCCAAATAAGACATCACATGCAGGATTGTGAACCTGCGAGGTGGAAGAGAGATGATCTGTCTGCACAGCTGGAGGCTGCAGGTCACCACATTAGCTAACCACCAGTAATCCTCACTGATATTTTACCTGGCCGCTATTGTTCTGCAGTTCTGTGGCAGATTATCTGAGTAGAAATGGGTTCCAAGAACACACATCCAGGGAGGGATTTACCCAAATAAACAAAGCCTGAAGGAAATCATTAATACATAGCAGAAGTCACAGACAACATTTCAGAGCTGACTTTGCTGACAGAGGTGATGCTATATGAACTGACAACATCAAACACATTTTCTTCCCCTAATGTTTACTTGCTGCAAAGCAGGGGCCTTCTGTCATACTCAGAAACAGGCCAGAGAGGAAAGTTCACAAAAAAGAAACAATTACCAATCCTGATTTTCTGGGCCATTTTTGTTGGCTACAGACCTGACAGAGTTTAGAGCAACCTGGAAGATAAATGACACTATGCACCACAAATCTTGGGATGTCTGATGTTCCAGCTGTACTGCTTGACACAGAGATTAGAAAATGGTGTTGCATTGGCTACTACCCTTGATAGATCTTCCACAGAGGGGGAATTCCCACCATGGATAATGATGCCACTTCCCAGACACTGGAGCAGCTGGAGAAACAAGGTGAAAGGAAAATGGCCAAGAAAATAAATGATGACATTTCAGCTCCTGTCCTCCCACACATCTCACTACTTTTGTATGTGACATATTTACACACACGTACAGTACGTGTTTTCTACACCACTGCTATGCACATAGATACATGCACATGGAAAAAGGAAGTCCATATGCTGTACACACATACGATCTTAAAAGCGAAGTGACATTATAGTCTTTTTCACAAAGATGCCAAGTAAGCCTGCATTATACATGCATATATTTACAGACATATATTCTGATGCATATACGCATAAGTACAAACAAAATACACAGATACATGGGTGTGCATGCTTAGACACAAATGTTAAGAAAAAAAACTACACTGAATGTATGGAGTCTTCAGCCTTCCCCATCCCCAGTAACCGTAATCTAATGCTCTGATAGTAATTTTAATGCAAATTTTGTTTTAAAATTCACACTCCTTCTATACAATATATATGTCCAATCATCAAAAAATAGAAGCAGGAGACATTCGCATAATTTTACCCTCAATAAATTAGCAAGGATGACACATTTTAAACAAATAGCAGAAACAGTTACTGCATTCCTTCTGTAATTTATTGCCTTCAGAAAAGGATCAAATTACAAAATGTGTAGGGTGTAATGCTGTAGGCTGTTCAAACTGGGTTTGCAGTGTCTGCAACACTGGAACTAAATATTTACATGACTCTAGAAGATCTAATCTCTGAATTTCAGCTCCCACCCCCTTTATTTAATTTGTATGCTATCTTTATCCACCACCCGGCACATTCCACACAGTCACTAGAGTTCATGAAAGAGATAAGTGTGTGGGGGAGTCCAGACTTTCAAAAGAAAGCAGGAAAGCTGTTTTAAAAATAAGGAATAGATCACTCTCATTAGAGTTGAAGTCTTGCAGCAATTTTAGCAGGATACACATGGATTCTAGCAGTCTTACTGAAGCAGTGATAGCACCTGGGATCTTGAGAGACCCTGTCAAAGAGAAGTTGTAAGGGGGAGGTACTGAGTGACAACTGCTTTGATCTCCGAAGTCTTGGAAGGCTTCAAAAGACACTGGGAATTCATAAGCACTCCCATAGCAGAGTACAGTACTTTGCCAACCTGTTTTTATTCCTTACTTACAATTAATTTGCTGCCAGTGCTGAAATACCTACAAAACACTTGGAAAAAGAAATTACATCAGGATTGCTGTCAACCATTTTTTAAACTGAGAATAATGGGCACAAGATACTTAACAGTGAAGTCTACATTCTGCTGGTGTTTTGAAAAAATGTATTTCGAATACAACACAGTCTGCAAGGTTTAGCAAACTAAACTTATACTTTTCACTCAAAACCAGAGCCACGCAGTGAACAGTCCCTTGTGTGGCATTCCCTAAATTCAGGTCAGCGTGACAGCAGCCTCCACCTGTTCTGAGAAATACATCAATGTATCATCACATCGTCTCCAACCCTAAATCAACTTTTTCCTGCTGACCTTGCAATCACACAAGAAGAAAAGCACCTTAAGGTACAAAACTGGCAGGTTTGTGTTGATCTCAAGACAGTTTGGAGAAGGCAGATACCTGTGGATACATCCATCTGTTTGTATTAAAAGACTCAAAAGCAGAAAAGAAAGCAAGTGAAAGGGTAACAGAGCCGGCTAAAGCACACAGACATGGTCTAGAGATATTTTTCTTTCTCCCAGGCAGTGGTGCCAATAGTGAAAATACAACAAAAGTTAACAGCTGTTCCATATTTTCCCTTCAGCTATGAAAAAGTAGATGGAGATCCATATACTAAGATCAAGAGTCTCACCTTATCCTTTCTCTGTGTATATTCTAAAAAAAGATGAAAAGTTCCTCAAAAATGTCAGTTTCAACAAACAACTCCAAGGTAATTTTAAACAGTTTGATTATTATTGTTGTTTCTATTGATTTCAAAGGAGAACCTGAATCCTAGGCAACTTTGAACACAAAATTCTTTGTTAGATTCTCACCTTCTGTAGTGAGGTTAACACATTCAATTTTCTACCTCACATTCAAAGTGAGGTAGCAGTTATAAGAATGCTTTAATAGAAAGCAAGATACATATTTGATTTTCATACCTGATCTCTCAATCTCTCCTGGTGTCCCATTATTGCCGTAGCATGATGAGGATATTTCTGCTTCAGATGCTCAAGAAAAGCCTCTCTCTTTCTGTCCATTTCCGAGGTTTGCATTCCCAGTATTTCTTTGGAACTGCGAGGGCCACCTACAGTATGTCTTCGAGGGATGTTGCGTGTGGATTTGGAATTAGAAGCGTGACTGTTCGGAGTTGAAAGCAGTTCCTTAGATCGGAGGCATTCAGCATCATCTAATGATGTTAAATGCAAACTGTGTTTTGCCTGGTCTGAAAAACAAAAACCAAAAAGGCAAACAATATTTTAAGAACACAATCCCAACATTCACTTTAAAATGAAAAAGAAAATAATCAGACTGATAAAAAAAGCAAGGTCAGTTTAAAAGTCTAGTAGCGTCCAATGGCTTGTTCTGCATCATTAGGCATACATATGTTCTAATAAGAAGCCTGTTCATAATAATTTATATAAGCTTAGCACAGTACTTACTTTCAATGCAGAACCACAGCAGTACCTCACAGAAAAGTGAACATGATTCAAGTAGATGTTCCTTTTATATCATCTTTACCACTATGTGGCTTGAAAAGAAGATCTGACAGGGCCCTCATTCCCTGACCTTTAAAACCCACAGGATGCTTTCTTTCCAGGGCAAGAAACAGTGTTCTTCAGAGAGCTCCAGTATCCTTAATGGCCCTGTAACTCGTATCCCACAAGATACCAACAGAGAACATTCATTTGACAAAGCAGATCTGAAGTCCTTAATCTTTTTTCAGTGTGTTTTCAACATGCTCAGAAACACCTATGAAATAATAAGAGGGTTTTGTGGCTTTTTTTTTTTTCCTCCACTATTTCTAACTGTGGTACGGTTTTAAATTTCATGGATCTCCCTTGGATTTTATACGTCTCAGGACAGCAGGCTGGAAAATACAACACTGCTCTTTCAATAAACAATTTCTCAAGAAACAGAAAGAAAACCAAGTTTTGAGTGATACACAGACAAAAACAAAACAAAACAAAACAAAACAAACAAAAAGATAAATGTTACAACTTTAAAACTGGCTTTAAGACCAAAGACCGTAACTATTTTTGCACAGAGATAGGCAGACACAGAGGGTAGGTAAGTGCTGGCTTATCTTCAGGTAACTGTGTAACATGAACTCTCTGGTGCACAACGAAGTGTAGTCTGGAGCCTTGTTACCTAATACCTTTGAAAATTCCCTTAATCTTTTGTCAGCAAAGAAGAAAAAAGCCCCAAACCAGAAGCACTGAAAAGGCCTCTTCAAGCCCTGGGTGCTGGGTAGGCCCAAGTGCCCACAGTAATGTTAACCCTTAGCATCCACTCTGCAGGAGCAGGAAGGCCCTTTCTCTGCACAAAAATGGGGTTTTTGTACATCCCCATTTCTGTCACTTTTCCACTCAGAGCCCTTTCTGCTTTTGGTGAAAGGCCCCCCAAGTGCTGCCACTCATATGAGCCTGCTGTTTGGAGTTTGGAGGCACCTACTCTCTTCTTTTTATGGTTCACTCAGCTTGACAGGCTGCCCACCACTTGCTTGAGGATTTCATTCTGAGAACTTTTCTGCCTTCTGGCACACGTTACCACTTGTCTGCCAAGTCCCACATAACATCAAGCCTGATGATAAAGAAAAAACTCCACCAATGGAGCTCTGTGAAGTCCCACCACTTTAAATGGGGAAGCCATTGCTTTGGTCCAACAGGACTAGGCCTCCAAAATCCTGCATGTTTCTGTAAAAGTCCCTGTAATGTTCACGGCCTCCAAAGTACCAACAACATCGTCTTGTTTACATCAACGGCATTTTATCCTACAACCAGAACAGAAAACAGAAGCCCAGGCTGCAGTTGCCACTTTGTTTTGAGGAACAGGTTCAGACGCTGCTTTGGAAACAGCTTTGGCTCACGGGGAGTTTTGTTCGTATGTAGCTTCAAATCTCTGTATCGCTGGAGACACAGATGGTACAGCTGTTGGAGGACAGTGTGGATGCGGATCACTATGCAGCCCCACATTATTTCACCTGAGAACTGATGGAACAAACTGCATGATGCTGTAAGCTTTAAAGTGAGGTTTCTTTCCTCAGCCTGCTTTCTTCCTGTGGTCCTTTAAAAAGATGGATAAGGCCCAAAACTGCATACAGCATAGGGCACCACTCGCTCATTTTGAGCAAGAACAACCCTGACAACCTAAATACATATGAACACACACACACACTCCTCATGTACCATTTAACCTTTCCAAGCACAACAACAAACAACATCCACCCTCCCTGTTTGCTGAGCATTCAGACCACCTACTGTCAGTTACACTTGGTTACTTTGAGAAAAGTGCCAAAAAAAGAGAGCATTTTGCTTGCAAAAAGCAAGTGTGGCAATTCCAGATGCACCCAGTCAAAATGGTTTCTGAAAGCTGCACAGTCACTTCAGTGGACTTTAAATGGGAGAAAAAAAAAGAGGTGGGATGGTGCTGGCTAGAATTTACCATCTCTAATCTGTTGCACTGAGAGCACAGAGGTTGTATCCCTCAGGCTGAGACTCTGGAACAAAGGTGTCGGACAGAAATAAGGAAATCCCTTAGAGCTCTAGGGAGTGAGTGTGAGCGTGGGTAACTGAATGCAGCATTTCTGTACCAACCCTTAAAGTACTGTCACAGCAGCTGTTTCAGCCACTAGATTGGTAGCAAGCACTTCCTCAATATGCCAGGTAATGCTATACTGAGAAGCACAACTGAGAGCTCATGACTGTGGATTTCAGCTCCTAAATCCTCATGCAAAGCCCCTCCAAGCTCTGCACTTCAGTCATTTCAGTAGTTTAAGCTAATTATCTGAAACATGAGACATATCAAGTAAATTGTTTTAGAATTATTGGTTAATGGGTGGAACCTTGAGAAGGAATTTAAAAAAAACAAGATAGTTTTCACATACAGTATTAGAAAGATCAGCAAATTATATTATTTTTCTTTCATATGTTAGGAAAATACTGTATAAATAGCAGTGAAAAGAAAGGAATGCAAACTATGCAAACTAATTGCTAGTCTTGCCAGCAAGCTGACCTGGGCATTCAGTACGATCCCGCCGTACTGCAGCACACATGAGCATGTGACTTTCTTGCCGTGCAACAACTATTGCACTGCTTTGTTGCCCAAATCTATGCAAATCAGCAATAAACAAACCAGCATGGATAATACTATGCATCTTGGCTGAAATGTAAACCAAAGTCTGTGTGATGTTTGAATATCTTTTCCTAGTCACTTAAAAATTCCTTCTTGGTCACTTCCTAAATACTGACAAATCATTTTCATGGCCAGGATGAGATGGAATGGTAAAATACCCCTTGTGTAACTTGGAACATAAGAAATCCACACCACAGCACTCCAAGGAGAAACTACAAGACATATTTTATATTCTGATGTTGCTCAGTAAGAGCGTGGACAAACAGACCATATCTTAGAAGTGAAGATAATGGGCCTAGAAAATCAATCCCCACAGATAACTGTGCAATGTGTGAAGGATCATGTGATGGTTGCCAGATGACAGCAAAGAGTAGCAAAAGGATAAATTATGCAAGTACACTCCTTGGAAAAGGAGTAAATAGAAACCAATGGAAAACACAGCAAGAGAAGTGCAAGATAAACTTGTCTCCTCCTCTCCTTCCCTCATGTTCAGAAGCTAAGGGCTGAAGGTCTTTCTGTTCAGTAGAGTAGCAAAGCCAGAGGGCAATAAAAAGCAAGTTCGGCAGACTGACAGGGGAGAGCAGGTTATCCAAAGCCTTCAGTAACCCTTACAGTTAAGATACAGCTCTAACCTTAAAATTAACATCAGGAATTCTTTGCCCATTACTACAGCAGGTAGTCATGAAATTAAGACTATGGGAAAGGTCCAGGTCTGCAGTATGGAAGCACTCGCCTGGGATTATCAGGAAGATTACCATGAAAGATTAAATGCTATAACTTGAAGTCATTTTTGAAAGTCTGGTATGCAATTCTTCTAAGTCACACCCTTTGTGAAGTCCACAAAGGTCAAGAAAGTCACTTTGCTCCATTACTTAAAATTTTGTGAAAATAGTAACATTCCTGTTTTGCAATCCAGGTGATAAGAGAGGGACATTTTCAGAATAATTTTAGAAAGCAGCAAGCGTGGGTCAGACCCATACTTCACACTCTAGCACTGTGAAGCTGAGCCTTGAAGCATACTATATTCAATGTTAAAAGGATAAAAAAAGAATACATTTTAACAGCATGAATCAAGCCCATCTATGATATGCTGGCAGCAAATCTGAGGTTATTTGGAATCATTCCTATCTACTTGATTACTTTTACAATTAAATCTGTTCCCAAATAAATTTTCAAATGTAGCTACTGGATATGGGCCAAAACTACTAAACTTGGTTATGAATGTTCAAGACTAAAATTTTTTGGAGAATCAGAAGATGGGTCTTCTAGTCAGAGCTGAGTTTTTCTAGCTCCACATGTACCTCAGTCAGCTTCACACCACCCATACATATGTTACTAAGGGATTTCTTCTTCCCCCCCTTCTCGGACATATCCTTTAAGTTTCCTTCCCATTGAACACACAGGCACCAGTGAACACTGCCCCACTATTTAAAGTTCAAAAATGGTCAAAAGAGTGTCAGGCAACGCATTTCCAAGAAACCTCCAAAAAACAGAACTTCTACATTCTCTATGCAATGCTTTCTGGTACAACACACAGAGCTGTGTGAGTTTTAGAACCACATGTATAGACTGCTTATTTCACAGAAGGACAGTAATACAACTTTTCTTCAAGTGTCTATGAGGAATACAATGCACATGAACCAAGAACGTCTACAGGTGTTCCACAAACACTGCAGCAGATGCAGATTAGATTAGGCATCCCGTGCTACCTGAGCTGCATGCTCCACGTGGATCGTCCCACGCAGCACTCCCCAGCTCGCAGCTGAGCTCGCATTCAGATAAAACATGGTGCAATACAGATTGTGCAAAGGCGCCCTTGGCTGGTCTCTCCCACAGCTCGCACCCACACAAAGTACCCCAACCTCGCCGAGATCTGCAGCGATTTAAAGCACCCTCAAGTGAAAAGTGCTCCCAGCTATTACGCCGGACTGCTGCTACCCTGCCCCGGCACTGCGGGCTGACAGCCGCGCTGCCCGCTCCCGAGCCTGTACGGAGGTGTACAGCCACGCTTCCAGACTTAGGGAAACCTCCAGAGCCTTCAGCACGTGAAAGACATGCTTTTTGATTGTTGTTGTTTTCTTTTTCTTTTTTTCTTTTTCCCCCATGCATTCCCTTCACTTATTAAAAGCAGCAACGAGGGGCATGGTTAAATGCAACTCCCTCTTCCTGCTCCCCCTTACTTACCCTTCATCTGCCTGCTGTCTGTTGAACAAGCCAGGCACAGCTCAAGTTTCTGGCTTTCATTTTCCTCCATTGTCCCTGCCTACCGCCCAGGCTCCGCTCTCTCCAAGCAGGGAAGCGCAGCGGGCAGGGCTGGGGCTGGGGCTGGAGCTCGGGCCGGCTCCCTCCCGACGCGCAGTCCCCGGGCGCCCCGGGCCGGGTGGGCGGCGGGGCCGTCCCGGCCGGCTGATCGAGCCCTCCTCCGCTGGGCCCCAACAGGTGATGGGCTCGGCCGCAGGCAGCCCCGAGCCGGCTCGCTTCCCGTGCAGCCGGCCAGCCTTCTGAAAGGGAACATTTCAAACGTGATTACAGGCCTGAGCCTCCCCTGGAATCCGAAGCCGAAGCCTTTCAAATCTCTGTCATGGGACAAAAGCTTTTCCACCGAATATTTTTTTAAGCTCGTAACCACCAAGCCCACAAGCATTCCTGATAAATGCTCCTCTGTCTTTTCTAGCGTCTAGCTTAGAAGTAATTCATTATATAAGCGCTTTGAGGTTTTGTTTTCAGCTGAATTCTTTCAAGCTGCTTGGAGAATGAATTAGGGAAAATCAAGATACAGGAATTCAACTTTAGTGAAGCCAATAAAAATGAATGGTAGTAATGTAAGCAGGGGCTTCAGTTAAGAGAGATTCTGAAGCCTCAGTAGCAAAGCATATAGAAACATATAACTAATTATCTTTTGGCAGATCAGAAGCAGGAAGCCAGTCTGAGAATCAATAGATACACTGGGCTTCAATGCAAAAAAAATTAATGACGTACAATATCAAATCCCACAGATTCAGATGCACATGTGTTGATTTAGGAGAGAATATCAGACTGAATTATTCTATCAGGATCATAACTCAGAACCACAGAATTGCACGGGCCAGAAAGGACCTCTGGAAGTCAAGTCCAATCTCCTCGCTAAAGGAGGTTCTCTACAGAAGGTTCACACAGGTAGGCATCCAGATAGGTCTTGAATGTCTCCAAAGGAGACTTCAACACCTGTTGGGGCAGCCTGTTCCAGTTGGAGGTTGGAGGTCCAGTTGGAGGCTGTGGATGCCCCATCCCCGTAGGCATTCAATGCCAAGCTGAATGTGGCTCTGGGCAGCCTATCTAGTGGTTGGTGAGTTGCAACTAGATGATCTTTCAGGTCCTTTTCAACCCAGGCCATTCTGTGATTCTATGATTCCTCTGTCACACTCACTATAAAGTTCTACATATTTGTGTGGAACTTTCTATGTTCCAGTTTTTTGCCATTGCTCCTTGTCCTATCATTACACAACACTGAAAAGAGTCTGGCCTCGTCCAGTTGCCTCCTGCACTTTAGATATTTATAAACCTCGATCTGATGCCCTCTCAGTCTTACCTTCTCCAGGCTGAACAGCCCAGGTCTCTCAGCCTTTCCTCATACAGGTGATGCTCCAGGCTTCTTAATCATCTTTGTCACCCTCCAATGATCTCTTTCTAGGAAATCCCTGTCATTTTTGAACAGTGGAGCCCAGAACTGGGCACAGTACTCCTGATGTGGCCTCACCAGGCAAAGTAAAGGGAGAGGATAATCTCCCTCAACCTGCTGGCCACGCTTTTTTATGCATCCCTGGGTAACCTTCTTGGCCACAAGGCTCACTGCTGCTCATGGCCACCCTGCTATCCACCAGGATCCCCAGGTTTTTCTCTGCAGAGTTCCTTTCCAGCAGGTCAGCCCCTAACCTGTACTGATGCATGTGGTTATTCCTCCCCAGATGTAGGACTCTACACTTGCTCTTGCCGAACCTCCACCTTACTCTCCAACCTGTTCTGGTCTCACTGAATGGCAGCACAGTCTTCTGGCATTGTCAGCCATTCCTCCCAGCTTCATATAATCAGGAAACTTGCTGAGAGTTGACTCTATCCCATCGTTCAGGTCACTGATGAAGATGTGGAACAAGACCGGAACCAGCACTGACCCCTGCTGAACACCACTAGTTACAGAACCCTCTGACCTCTGCTAGTCAGCCACTTCTTTACCCACCTCATTACCCACCTCACTGTCCACACATCAATTCCACACTTTCTAAGCTTCATTACAAACACACTGTGGGAGATAGTGTCGAACACCTTGCTGAAAGTCAAGGTACACAACATCCACTGCTCTCCTTCCATCTACCCAGCCAGTGATGACATCACAGAAGGCTACCGGGTTGGTCAAGCATTATTTCTCTTTGGTGAATCCATGTTGACTACTCCTGATAATCTTCTCTTCCACTTGCTTGGAAATAGCATCTAGAACAAACTGTTCCATCACCTTTCCAGGGACAAAGGTCAGGTTGACTATATTTTCCCAGATTATCCTTCTTGCCCTTCTTGAAGACTGGAGTGACACTGGCTATCCTCCAGTCCTCAGACACCTCTCCTGTTCTCCAAGACCTTTCAAAGATGATAGAGCAGTTCAGCAGTCACCTCTGCCTGCTCCCTCAGCACATGTGGGCACATTCCATTGGGCTCATGGATTTGTACGGACTGATTTCAGCTGGATGATCTCTGACCATATCCCGCTTGACCAAAGGGAAGTCTTCCCCATACTCTCACTCTTACCTCCATAGTCTGGGATTCCCCAGGGGCAGTCTTTGTAGTAAAGACAGAAGCAAAGGAGGCATTCAGTATCTCCACCTTTTCTGCATCCTATTACCAGAGCACCCACATAATTTAGTAGTGGACCCACATTTTCCCTAGTTTTCCTTTTACTGTTGACATAACTTAAAAAAAAGCCTTTCTTGTTATCCTTCTGAATTAGATTAAGAACAAAGCATTACTAAAGTAATACTAAGAGCAAGCAATTTCTCATTCCAATCAACCTCACACTGCAACACCAGATAACAGTTACTATCTCGGATGTCTTTTTAAACAGACCTTGTGTGATCTGGACTTCCAAGCTTTCTTCAACACTTACTTTCAGTACAGCATTCAAGCAAAATTGCTTGAAATCGTCTCTCAACCAGACGGTCCAGGCAGGCAAGGAAAATTCTCCTACATTTTCTACTTCTCTATCTGGCAGAAATGTCACCATGTCTACTTGGATTACTAAATGCAGAAATATTGCTTGTATACACACACACACACACACACACGCATATATATAAATTAGACACAGAAGCTGAAGGAAATTCACTCTCTCCATGCTTCGATCCTCCCCTTTCCAGACAGAAAAATAATTCACGTGAATTACTATTAACAATAAATGCACAGAACTACTGTTCATTAGATCAGACATGCATATTCTCTACCACTTAACAAATATTTATTTTTCTTCCTAACAATTAATTCTGTATTGTCTAGGAACCTGGCAAAGGTCCCAGAATTCTGGCATGGAAAGCACAGAAATGATGAAAATACATCTAAACATTAGCATTGCTATTTAAGGTCTGCAGTACAATGTTCCCAACAGAATACTCCTTAAGTTGCTCCACAGTATTAAGAAAATAGTGTGATGCACACTGTATTTAGATGCTGTTTTTATTGGCCTTCGGTTAATCTCTGCTGATTTTGACTGGGGACTATTTTAGGACAAGAAGTGCTGGCTAGCCAGCCCACTTATCTGATGTTGCCTTTTGTGATACTGAGGAATGTGCCTTTAACACCAAGAGTCTGGACAAGCACTATGACTTACGCTTAGCCAGCTGGAAGGAGATGAGGGCTCATACAGGAATATCAGGCACTGAGGGATCATTGAACACTGACTCTGTGAACTAAAAAAATAACTCAGAAATCCCTGGTGGGAAAAGAGAATCAGCGCAGTTGCAATGTGAAAGCTGTATCAAGACATCACCTATAGACAGGGCTCTCAGAAACTGAGACTGAGCTGGCCAAGGGTCTTTAAATAAAGACCTAATCCTGACATAATGCAGTGGCAAGCACAAAACATGCTTGGCTACAAATGCCTACAAGCAAGGCATGTCTGCAACGCTGTGCAAGAACAGGGTTAGTTCTGGAGATCAGTATGGCTTCTACCAGGAGCCATATAATACCAAAAAGGCTATGTACAACTTCAAGCAGGTTTTGCCTTCATCCAAGGTGAGGTAAAAATAACCTAGAAAATAAGACTATCACCAGTTTTTTTTATATACTGCTAACACTAAAGTATCTGCTTTCAGCCAGCACTATTAAGTTTCTACAGTCGAGAGCACAAGACAGACAGAACGGGAGTCTCATGACTCATAGTAGTGCACCCACTGACATAGCCTTCTGAGCAGCCAGGTGCGCCCGGGACAGAATAGGGGGCACAGCTGGTGCAAGCCTGTGGTCTGAAGCTGATGCTTCCATGGGAGATGCAAGATGCTACCACTGCTGGGAGTGATGGTAGATGGTACTGCTGATGCTGTTAAGGGACCTGAGCAAAGGTGATCTAGGAGAAATTGCTTATTCGGTCATGATTGTGTGACTTGGAAAATAGGCGCTACCTCAGGAGAATGTTCGGGCTGCATAAGTAGTCTCTCACAAAAGATTAAAGAGCACTGGCAAAAAGTGAGACAAAATGTGGTACGCTTTAATATCATCAGAGCCAAACAAAGGAACCCACACAAAACACAGCTTCACACAAAACACAGCTGTCTCTGCTGCTTTTTGGGAGCACACCATTTCATGAAAACAGCAGTCAGAATTGCACAATCTCAAAATACATTCTTACTTGGAGTGAGAAGCTCTTGGTCCCAAACTGGATTTAATTAGTATATGTAACAATGCCATGCCTAAAGGTGCTACCCATGTTTATTTAAAAGAATTAATGAAACTCCTTTTGCAACTGAGAAACTGGAGACAGCCAGAATCATTATACTGCTAGGCTCACATAAAGAGCTATGTAGCACAATCACTGGGATGAATCACCAGCAACATGTTAAATAAACTTGATTAACCAGTTCACAGCATGTAATTGGGATTTGTTTATCTGTGGGATCAATAATAACAGTAGTTCCTTTTAATTACTGCGTTCGGATCTAGGCCCATCAATATCTAAACAATGCATGGAGAACAACTGCTAACAGGATATGCTGTTTTAATTGTGTTTAAAATTAATGTCCCAGAGCTACTTAGGCACTTCTGGTTTTAGGATGTGCATAAAAGGAGCAATTAACAAATACTGTTTTGCTCAATTAGTAAAACTCATAATATACAATGGTGCTTTTGTGGCTCTAGTGTTTATTCACAGCTAAAAAATTGGGAAGTTAATTATCAATAGTTAAATCAGAAGAAGCATCCCATAATTAAAGATGTATCTCAGAGTCCATGCAAAATCACAAATCTCATAGCCACAGAGAAATATATTATGAATGCTCTCAGTGTGAAGCAGCCTGGTACTGTCTAACTGTCTACCCTACTATAGACCAGGAACAAAATAAATATTAGATCTGAAGTGGATAGGCTGGAAAAAAATGTGTGCATCTATGCTCTTTTGTGCTCAGAGAGTTCATTGCAGTCTTTGGTGTGGCTTAATAACTAGAATAGACTCACTCCCCTCAGATATGTGTATTATTAAAGATGATACAATAGCAATCACTCTCTCATACAAGCAAGAAGAAAATAACCACAGGTCTATCCACATGAATCCATTCAAGTAAATATAGAAGTAAAGAGGTTTATTCTACTTTAAGACTAATTGTGAAATATTTTGGCTTTATATATCAGGCAAATTAGATTTTTAAGCTGAAAGGAAGGAGGAGCTTTGCGATCATTTGGTCTCATCTGCTTAGCAAAGGACTTCAGTCAGGTGGTTCCTATTTCAAGTCCAAGGACAATGGTCAACCTATCAACTAGTTAAATTAAAAGTAAACATCTGAACTTGATTAGAAAATTTACAGTGACAAACAATCTAATACAACCTCTGGGATTACATGTCATGAAATTAACTTTGCTGTTAAAAACATCTGTGGAGACTTTCAGTATGTATACTCCATACATTCCAGTTCAGTTATGATTTCTCATACACCTGAAGAAAAAAATTAGCTGAAAGAGTCAAATTCCATTCCATCTGAAGTACAATAAAAAATGAGCACGAGTTTCTCTGCACATCTCCACAGCAGCCTTTCACCATGTCCTGCCTGAAAGGTTCTTACCTGAAGCCTACAGGTTTCAGCTCCTTCTGCTAAGTTCAGAGACTGACAGCAGTGCCAAATTATATGATCAATCTTGAAAATCACAGATGTCACCACTGTCTTTAATCACTAAAACAAACTATTGAAAAGAGTTCAACCTTCACTAAGAGTTTGAATATTTGCTATTCAAGAGGAAGATATATATTCACTTTTCCAATTCCATTTTGAATTGAGCTCTCAGGAGAAGTGATAATCACCTGCCACTTGATAGTGATGAGCTTGCAACTATGAAGAAGGATGTAGTGTCCTAGTCTACCTCTAGCCAAAAAGGACTGTTAAGTGCCTTATGCTTCTCCAAGTACCAGAACATCCTCCTTTCACTTGGGAAGATATTCTGATCAAGATAACAACACCTACACCTGAACAACTACACTGTGTGAAATAGGTTAGGTTTTCTGTTTTCCAAATTTTACTTTTTTTTTTTTTTAATTATTTAATAAATGTAAGGGTTTGAAAGCAGTAAATACTTGTGAATGCCCTAAATCAATGAGGAAAAGGACTGTGGCCATCACAAAGAAGCACTAACACTGAACTGAGGGAAGAAATGATTATTCTCCTTCACCCACAGCTTTTTATCTCTGCAGTTTGGGACAAGAACAAGCTAACTCTACACTGTAACATGACTTCTCTTCCCACCAGCCAATGCAGGATAGGACAGAGCGAAATGGACATCATTACACTGCACATGTAACGCATGACTCATGTAATGCAATACCTTATCTCAAACTTTTTACCCGTTGTTATTGCCATCCTACCCTACTGAGCTAACATGGATATTAGCACACTGCTGCAGGACTTTGAATTGAAGACCATGGCATGATACAGCCTCACACCTACCAGCCTGGCCACCTCCTTACACATCACAGTTTCCATACGACATCAGTTATGGGAAGGAATAAGATCAGCCTGCAAAGACAGAACTAGAGTATGAACATCTGTTTTTGTAAGGTACCAAACAAATAACTCCGTGAACGGAAAATGTGCCTTACATCTTGGAAATTTTAATCAAATAAAATGCACTGTGTGGGTGGGAAGAAATAGTGTAGGGAATTGTTTCTGAGGGAGGTGGAAAAAAGAAGGGGAGAAGGTCACTTTCAAGTCCATCTGCTCTATATTCAAATTCTATTTTCCCCCAGTGTAAAACACTTTGGTTTTGATAAGTTCCCTTTTGGATGAATTCACTCAAACAGCTCTGGTGAGAGTTTGGATTCAAATAGGTCCAGCTTTCTTAGCAGTGCCAGAACAACAAACTTAACATCTGAAACACCAAATGTTGCTGGTTTCACGGGTGTCTGTTGGATCTGTTTGTGAATGTATGAGGCAGCATGCTTTAGTGATCAAAGGGATTGAGAGTTACTTGCTGTAAAGTACAATTATACTTAAAAAGAATCAGCAGAGATTCAGATCTCACCAAATGCATGTGGAGTTTAAAATACTGTCAGGAGACTGCTTGAATTAATAAGAAATGCAAAGTTTACTTTGATGCAGTCTGGGTCTAAAATTAATGTAATAGTTTAAATTATGTTGTGATTACCATACCAACTTGCATATTAGGAGGCAATTCTGATAAACTTTGTACCAAAAAGAATGGTTTCAGTAAAATAATTAGTAAGTAATGATTAGAAATTAACACAATGGTCACAGAATTGTCAACCTGCAGCATTCACACCATTCACGATAGTGGTCTTTCTTGAAAAATTATGGTATTTTTTTAGAACACTACACTACAGCCCACAGTCCATGGGCTGTACCCACTCATATATTCGTTTCTTCCCCTCCCCCCCCAGAGTTATTGGTAAGAAAGACATTTTTTGAATTTGACACTCAGGCTAAAGTCACAGGAGAGGTACACACCATTATGATTAGTAAGTTGGGCATTTTTTATTGTTCTTACTATAGTTCCACCCTGTATTTCACAAAAATGCGGTACTACACTGCAAACAACAGAAAGTATCTGAAAATAGATAAAGACAAGCAGAATATCTTGTTCTAACTTTGTTTCCTTGCACATCTGATTTCCAGTGAGTGGAGATAGTTACAGATTGTAGATTGGATTCTGGCTTAACCCACTCAGTTCCACTGGCTGCTGTTTACAATGCTCTCGTTTTTATTCCTTGGAAATCACCGCTCCTGAGAGCAGAATGAGAACTTCCTCCTACTTGTAAGTAATTTAATGACCTCTTGACACTGTGTACATCCTCTTCCCTGAAATTGCCCATCTGACCTTCCCAGCCCATGCTGATGTTACCATGAAAACAGCTGATCAGTAATAAAGCAAGAGCAGCTGACAGCAGTGGTACTCCTGCCCAGTCTCTTCTGCTGGGTTGAACACTTACTAATTCAGGTGTATAAAAACTCTTTGGTATTTAGGATTTCACAGCTTTCAGGCAACAGGGACCATTTGATTATCTTGTCTGACTTTCTATCTATTACAAGATATTACATTTGGTGTGAGATCCTCAAACAAAGGCCATACATGTGGCTTGAGATGAAAAAGACAGAAGATGAACGTAACACTGATCTCAGAAGCTGCAGGTGCATTAGTGTTTACTTCAAACACGAATGTGCTTTTGAAGTAAACTCCCATAACCCATATGATGAGATCTACCCTGATGATCTGTGTAATTCAGTATGACAGTGTAAGCTCCCAGTGACTTAAACCTAAAAAAATTCTTTCTTCTGACTTAAATTTCCCAAATCAGGTGTCCACTGTAAAACAAACCCAAATAATCCCAATCTCTAAGCTCTGACACACACACCCAGCCACTGTCTCCAGCACAGCCAGTCCTTTATGAAGAAAAAATGCAGGGGAAAAGGAATGAACCTGAAAACACACCACATATCTAGCCAATTGTATTTTGAGTGGATGGAAATCCTCCACACCTCACATCACCAGCAGAAAGGCTGAACTCCAACAATTGATTATAACTACTGCCTGTAATACAGAGCTGCAAGTGTTACAACTGCGTTATTTGGGGGCTTGTCCGTGAAGTCAGCTGATGGAACTGGTGGCTCAAACACCACATCCAGGAGACCTTCCACCCTGCAAGCAGCTGCTGCAGTAAATGCAAATCTTCTTGCAGCACTGGGACTAATGTGGCTTTGTAACATACCCACTCCTATTTAACACACTACATTATAGTTTAATTACCCTCACTACTAAGGAATTGCTTCCTTTTACTTCAGGGTATATTTGACTCAACAGCAGTTTCCAGTGCTGGGATTTACTCTTCTCCCATCGTCAGCCAGACCTACCAGTTCTGTAGGGTTGATGGTTGTGAGAAAACCTCCTCTCCATCAACTGCATTAGCTGGACTCCTGAAGACTTGCATTAATCTAGGTTTTAATACTGGAAAACAATCTTGTTCTCTCTTCACTTTCTTCTAGCATTCCCATTCCCTCACTGAAGTACAGCTGACAGGATCATAGAATCATAGAATGGTTTGTATGGAAAGGGACCCTTAAAGGCTATTTAGTCCAACTCCTCTGCAATGAACAGGGACACCTACACTAGATCAGGTGCTCAGAGCCCTGTCCAGCCTGACTTTGAATGTCTCCAGGGACGGGGCATCCACCTCTTTCTGGAAAGCCTGTTCCAGTGCCCACTACCCTTAGTGTAAAAAACTTCTTCCTTATATCCAAACTAAATCCCCTCTCTTATCATTTGAAACCGTTTCCCTTTGTCTTATCATAACAGATCCTCCTGAAAAGTCTGTCCCCTTCTTTCTCACAGCCCCTCTTTAGACACTGTCAGATACTCAATTTAGGTACTAGATAGATACTTTAGATACTGAACTTAATATACTGGCAGTAATAGATGAGTACATAGCCTGAATTTACCCCCAGAAATAATAACATACCTGGGAGACAGTGCAGGGTGCCCCAGGGCAGGGAGTGCATGGCCACAGCTACCTCCTTCCAAACAGGGAGAGCAAGCTGCAAGGCTGGCAAGGGCAAAGTATCCGAGCACAAGTGAGCTGCAGTGACACAACTCCTGTGTCATACCCTATTCCTCCTACAAGGGGAATTCTGCACCTTCTGTACAGCACTTTTGCAGAAGATAAAATGAGAGAAGAAGTAACAATGATACATCTCATCAGGCTGCAAGAAGCACACAGAATTGCCTGGGGTAAAGGCAAGAATAAGCAACGTCAGCACAGAAAGGTGTCATACAAGGTTTAAGCTTATTCAGAAGCAGAGCCTTCGTCTCTCTCATGAATAAAAACATAACCCAAGACAATTTAATTCCAACTGTTTTGTAGCACTCCTTGTGAAAACTTTTCAAACAATGTAATGACTCACAGGTGAGCTCTCCACTGACAACATAAAATGACACTGTATTAGTTTTCTGCCTTTACAAATGTGCAAGTCTGCACAGAGATATACATAATATCTCTCTCATAATATAGCACACGCCTTTACATGCAGCATAGCTGAAGACAGGGAACAGGCAGTACGCAGTGACAGGTTTTCTTCACTCCGAAGATAAAGGCTATTAAACATTAATTGGTAACAGGCAGGTTTTACTGCATATAAATATGCTCCAATACTCTATTTGCAATACCCATCTTAACTACAAAGTATAGCTTTGTACTTCATTTTATTTATGACTCTCATATTATTGCCTTAATCTTTCATAATTAATGTAAAAAGGTCAAGTGATAAATTCACATCTTTTTTTAGCCTCTTTTGCCGTTTTGCTCTCCTATTGCCATAGTGCTTCAAGACTGCAGCTGGAATGACATCTAAATCCTTATAATGGTTGGAGAAAATTCTGGGCAAAGTGTTGGAAGGAAACAAGTATCGAAATCTCTTTGACACAAGATGACAATATTACTTATATGCCCAGTTTCGGTTTTATAAGCTCCTATAAATCCTCTCTCACAGCAGAGTCTAGTGCAAGAATGCCCTTGGGAGAGGGCATTAAGTAAGAAAAGGATGAGTTTACAACCCATGAGTAGTGTTAATTTGATGCTTTTAACTCATTGTTTCTTTTTTCTGCAAGAAGTCTTGCTGCTCAATCCAAGGATAGCTGGATTCCAGCAAAGAAGCTATGTATATAGCCGAGAGGGAAAAATAAGAACTGAATGGTTGTCCAGAACAGCAAGTGTTTTTCCCAGATCTTTCAGGTCATGTTCTCTATAGAGGCAGTGCACAACCCTTAGATTGAGAATGGAGGGTGTAAAGGTAAGGGCAGAAGATGATCTGCAGAACAGAAACTAGGCCAAAGGGAGTTACAATTCTGACGTTTTTTGAAACATCTAAATCAAATCTGACTACTTTTTTAAAGCAGAGCATAAACACAGCCAGAATTTGCAGTTTGGCTACCAGAATTAGAGGGTAAAACACTACAGGTAATAACTACCAATCACTTTCTTTTCCCAACCATCCAACAAGGTAATTTGTTTGCCCTGCTCTGCATGAAAAAGTCTGGGTAGGCTTCTGACTTTAGGAGTCTGAGAAACATCCTGAGGAAGGACAACCCCACAGCAGGCCTAACAGCCAGTACGAGGGCCCTTTTCAACACTGCCTTAAAGTATATTCGGTTTTAGTCACAGGCTTTAAGACTGTGGAGGTGCTTCGCAAATCATCACTAAATACCTTTTCTTCATAGCTCCACTCAATTCTCAGGAGTGTCTTCAGACATGAATAAAGCCTCAGCTGTTAAAGGTAGAATGTTGTCAGTTCTATCAGCATGGGACTGCCATGCTGCAGGGTTGCTTTATTTAGGTAAAGACAAATTCCCCTTCATCCTGCAGAAGTTATCACCAGTTGTAAGAATGCAGCAGCTTTACTTGATACATCGTAAGTAGCTGTGAATTCTGAGGCTATTAGTTCATTTAGGGAGTGATATCTCAATAAAACATATAAACTCAGTCTCCTACAGGCAGATTAAGAAATCCCTGTAGCAAAATTCACTATTTTTTAAAAAATATTTAACACGTTGTCACACATTCAGAGTTAAAAGATGAATTCAACATCTTTGTGTCTTGAGCCCCTTCCTAAATAATGTACATCTGATCGTTCCTATGCTCAAAGCCATGCCACTTGAAGTTTGCGTACTAAAAGTCTAAGTCATGCAGCGTTCAGTGTTGCAATTCAGCTTCCTTTTCCAGTAAAAGGAAGAAAAGTGGGACAGGCACCAGGCTGAAAAGCTTTCTGAAAGCTGCAGCTGCAGCCAACAGCTGAAATTTAAAATCAGCCATTATTTTCTCTCCTCATCTTGTGGGCTCTGCCACAGCTTTCAATAAACCACAAATTCACCCACCGAGGCACTATTGCTCATTATTTTCTTTCACTGATGGAGCTAAAATAAGAACCATAAACACTTCTCCCTGCCTCAAAAAAGCAGCGTAAGTCACTCCCCAACAGGACTCTCAACATGTTGCACATGGACAACATGTTAAGCAAGTAGCAAAAGCCAAACAGGGTTCTGAGAAATTAGTTGATTTAATGTTGCAGGGAGAATCTGAAACCCAATATCATATGGGTCAATGAAAGCAGAAGCAGAACTGTATTTCCATTTCCCAAGCTAGTGAGAGGAGAGACATGTGATACTCAGCAGAAAACAGCTTGCTTGGATTTGTAGGGGGCATGTAATAAAGAAGAGATCCTTCCATGGGTTTAAAAAAAAAAAAAAAAAAAAGTAAAAATAGGAAAGAGCAAGCAGGAATAAAAGGCAGTTTTCTCTAGGGAGGGAGGGAGATTACCAGTGGCATCACAGAGGAATTTGCACTGGTCTGGGCAGCTCCCAGCATCAGTGAACTGGAAAAGGGCAAAGGGGGTATGAACTGAGGTGACAGCGTTTGCTGAAAATGTTCCATTACTTAGCAATAGGCAGTTTTACTGCCTGAATAGATAGTAAAATGACAGAAGAAATCCCTGTAGCAAAATGGTACATACTGTCTTAGAACAGACTATAACCTCAAACTCTTTGATAATAACCATTTTGTGAAAATTTCAGCTCAGTGCTCATTAGTGATTAAAAATTCAAATAAATACTGGAAAATGTTAGGAAAACAACAGCAAACAAGATGGATAATAGAATTATATTACTCTACAAATCTACAGTCTAGCCATATTTGAATATAGCATGAAGTTTTAATTCACTCCAGGTCAAAAAAGATATAGCAGACACAGAAATACTAAGAAAAAAGGTGACCTGCATGATCAAAGTTATGGAAATTTTCTGTACAAGGAACTAAATAATGTAGACTCTCTGTTCTGGGAGCAGATGAATCAAACGTATGGTCAAGGTCCATAAACATGAGTAACAAAGAAAAACTTAATAGGGGAAGATTGTTCATTGTCACTCTCCATACAGATTCAAGGCATCAAAAGAGACAAGTAGGCTAATGATTCAAAAACATGGATGTGAATATTAATTCCACAGAGTACTATTATGGCACTAGAGAACATGCTTTAGTGATGGGACTCAGTAGGTCAGGTTGATAATCTTAAAGGTCCTTTCTGATCTAAATGATCTAAATGATTTTCTGATCTAAATTCCATGGTTCTGTGAAGTACTGGTAAGCTGGGAAACCTCTTGTGGGATATCTCAGTTGCTGACTTTTCAAGAATTTTCTTTTTTTCAAATCAACAAATTAATGGAAATAAATCAATTGAGCACTATTAAAAACAAAAAGGACATCATCCTTCATTTCCTTCAAGTGATCTCTTATCCATCTATTGCTCGGAGCTTGAATACTACGTACTCTCCTTGGTCCAGTATTCTCCCTTAGGTAACCACCAACATTTAAGACAAAGGCTGGGCTCCTCTGACCTGCCACAACTGCTCTTAAATTCAGTGAGGTACAAGAAGCACTACTGTTGACAGTTACACTTTCTCATACTTACTAACTATAGACAAATAGAAGCACTTGCATTACAACAGAAAAATAACAACCCCAGATCTAATCAAAACACTCTGCTGTGTAGTGAGAATTGTATGGAAACCTCCTCCCAGAAGAGGATAGGGGAGAGAATGAATAGCGTGCAATAAGTTAAGTCATATCATTTCATCTGTTGTAAAAAAAAAGATTCTAAATATTTGCCTACACAGGAAAGTTAGTGTAGTGGAAACCAGAGAATGAATTTGCAGTGCTTCAGCTATTCCATTGCGACAGTGGACAATAGAGTACAAATCTTCCATGGCATCAGCATCCGTAGTTCTGGATACCATCAAGTGTCCAAAGGTTACTAAACCTTTTGAACAAGGGATCAGTACAGCTTTGGGGGGGCTGAGATCATCTTTTCTCCCTCATTAACTCCCCATTACTAAGAGGCTACTCTGGAGGACTTTAGGTGCCATGACTGGGGCTGAAGCACAGAGTGGCACCAAGCCTCACTTACTCTCCTTCATCTTTTAGGATATGGGATCCAGTGAAAGGGTGGGCAAGACTTACTTAAAGATCAGTGTCCAGTAGTGGGACCTGACAGCAGCAGGGTTGTTGGTAATTCATTCATTTAAAGGAATGAAATCTGGCTATCTGTCCTTGCTAACACACGCGACCTCTCCAGGAAGACAGGTGGAGAGGAGTGAGGTCCCCTGAGCATTTTAAAGCCCACACCACAATGGAGGGGGTCAGTGGCAGTAACTGTTGCCTTTGTGTTCTGACTTCCCCAAAGGCAGACCGTGATTTACTCGGTGCATGAGTCTGCACCCACACAAAAGGGAGGGCAGGGATAGGAGAATTTACTCATCTGTTGATGAGTATTTATGTTCCTTTTTCAAAGCTACTTAAATTGGTCTTTTGTTTCTTGCTGGGCTGTGAGACACAATGATGGCACCAGTTGTTTTGCCCTTGTAGTCCTTTGGAAATTTGCGTACACTGTTTCCTGAACTTATCTGGACATCTAACCACCTCCCTGCACTGCCTTCCCCAGAAAACAGGAGCACTTTCTAGCTTTTTTTTTTTTTTTTTTTTTCTGTTAGGGGATTTTTCAAGGGCAAAGAATAATACACCTTTTATTAAGCAGCTATGCACAGTAAGAAACTTTTTACTAGCAATTTCTCAAGGAATGTTATGACTGGCTGACTTGAAAGTGGCCTATCCAGAATCTCATTAGATTTTCAGGTACTTTAGAAAGCAATTCTTACTGAATTATCAAACTTGCAGGAAAGCAATAGCAGTTTCATACCCATGACTACGTACTTCTGTGTTAACTGCAGAAGCATATCAGAGCAGTAAGGATTGTCGTGTTCGTGTGCCTGGAGCTACCACAGGAACAGGAAACTGCTGGGGTATGTTGAAGAAGACTCACATAAACATCTGATTTGCTTAATTAAATACTGTTTTCCAAAATATGACAGGGTATACAATGATCTCTCTCAGTAAGTCTTGACCCAGAAAATATAAGTGGTAAACAAACCATGAAAGCTTCATGGGTGTGGAGCACATACAAGTCAAAACATCTTGCATAAGCAACCTCTGCATTTGCTGCTTGGTCAAAGCAGCCAAATCTGTTCTGCACTGGAAACCAGTGACCCTGAACAGAGACCTGCAAATGTGACTGCAGATTGGCAGAAGCACTGGTTGTTCTAGAGCTGCTTTACCCCCATCTGCAATATTGACACTGACAATAGGAGAAAATTAGTGTGTGATTTCCCAGCTGATGGGATCTCTCCATGGATACCACCTAAGAATCCCAGAGCTTCCTTCTTCTCAAGGGAAGGTAGCCTGTCTCCCCTCGCCCATCCTTAGCCTTCAAAAAGACAAGTGAGTATTGTAAGCCATTCACCTAGTATACTACTAAAGCAAAACAGGCACCTGCTGCACAATTACTCATCCCACTCATTCTAGACGCGTATTTTAGGACGGGGTGAACCTGTCTCCAGAGATGTCCCTCCATGACAAAGCGGCATACACATAAGTTTAAAGGCACTGAGAAGAGCACTGACAGTTCAGTGGTCAGCTCTCCTCTGGAAGCAGTAGGAATCTTCTGAGAAAATCTACACATGTGGCTCTTTAGATGACATCACAATTCATTCTAAGAATAAAATAAAAAACACAGTTTTTATTTGGAAAAACCATACACTATCTGAAGGCAGAAATATCTTCTAATATTCTTAATAACTTCCCACAGTATTCTAGACAGTGGGTGATTCCCACGTAGACTGCTTTCCTCAGGAACTAATCCTGATTTTTAGGCTCATGTTCTTGATTCGCTATTCAAAAACTTTCCTATTTCTATTTTTGCCCAACACATTTTATTATTGTTCTGCTGCCAGCAGACAAGACAATCAGTTTCTTAAATACTTCTCTCTCAAAACAAAACAATCCAACCCAGACCACATTCTAAGGAGACTCACCATTGTAAAACACAGCTTTAAAGCCAGAGGATGGTCTGTCTTTTCCCTATGCTACGCTTCTGCTTGCAATCTCATACCAGATGGAGCTGTTGCATGATTCCTGGCCAGGCTTTGCAAGGCAAAGCATGAAGCCTGCTCCTTAACACTTCATAAGCGGTTGCTGTGGCTGTGCCAAAAAGAGTTGCAAACAGCACTTCCTTCTACACTTTGACCCCAATCCATGTAGACACATCGCGACATCCAGGCTGGGCTCTGCTGAGCAAAGCGGGGATGTCAGTTCTGTGCAACAAACATATGGAGCCAATGGAGCAGGTAACACTTCTCCCTCTCACACAAATTCACCACCACGCTCTGCCTGCCTGCTTAGCTGCTTCATTGTTTATCGCTTCAGTCATCACCAACAACATATTTTGCTTACAAAATATCTTATATTGCCCATTACAGCTCTCTTGGGAAAACAAATGGCAAGAAGCTGTGACACTTTACAGAGATGCATAGTAAAAAGGTCGTGACTTCATAAGCTGGGTGCTTGGACCGGTGGGAGGCAGTCAGCTGGGCTGAGGTGTGCAACAGCTCCGAGGGTGTACAACAGCTCACAGCTGTTTGCTTGGCTACCTGCAGGAAAAGTGAGCTCCCAGCTCCTGCAGGCACCAAAGCTGCTGTCTGTAAAGTATGCAGCCAAGCACAAGGAGCAGGAAACCAATGCTCGCCTTGCTCCTTTGTGTTAAGACTTGTCTTAGCTTGTTGCTTCGTGGTCATCACATGGCTACGCTCAATGTCCTGCCAAAGAAATACATGCAATTTTGGCAGAATTAAATAAACAGCTTCCTACCCTGGAAAGTCCCAAAGCTCTGAGAGAAGAGGTTGATCTCTGCCCAGTCTTTCAAAACTTCCCCTGCAGCTTCAAATTACTGCCTTCTAATGAAAGTAAGGGGAAATCAGATGAACAGAGGAATCAGACTTTGCCAATAGAGATATTAACAACGCGCAAAAGAGATCTGCTGGTTTTCTTGCCCTTTTTTTTTTTTTTTTTTTAAGCTAATGTTTAACTGCGTTTTCCTCACCCTCAGTGCCCGGAGGAAGTGCCCGGCCCGGCCCGGCAGCGGGGAGCGGCAGGAGCGGTGCGCTGCTGCCCTCTGCCGGCGACATTGCGCCCGGAGGGGTCACGCCGGGTGGGGCCTTGGGGTGCTGCCTGGCGTCTGAGATGAAGGCAGAGCCTGGGCTGGGCTGTAGGCCGCAGCGCTGAAGCAGAGGTGCCAAAGGATGCAGAGAGAGAGAGATGCTGAATACGGACAGGTTGCTCCTGGAGAGGCCACGGCAGAGGACACATAATCAAATTAAAAACAGACAAACAAAGCAGCAACATTGCCAGCCACAGTCTGCATCTGGATCTAAACAAAATTGTCCTCCATAATCCTGAGTCTCCCACTGAAAACATGTTGAAAGAAATGATTTCTTTGAAGTACTTGCACCTGTACTGAAGGGCCAACACGCTCAGGTTTCCACAGACCAAGAGAAACGTCTCTAGATTATATAAATCTGAGGCTTGTGAAGCATCATCTGACTTCAATTCCTGTGCCCATGGAACCTAACCAATCGCACAGATTAAATGCATCTGGTCTGTCCTTACTACTCTACAGCACCTACTGGCCCCTCAGTTCCTGCCGTGGCCTTCTCCCCAAGAAGTGGCCCTGAGCGAAGAGCTCAGCACAAACCCGAGCATCACGTCCCATCAAAGCACTTTGCTGAGCCATGATCCTCATCTGAGGGAAAAGTTCAAAAAAAATCCACCAAATCACACTAAGACAAGTTCCATTTTTCTCAGATGCTTTGTTTGGGAAACCTCAAAATGTGATCCTCTTCAACACTGAGAAGCAAAAGTTCTCTATACAGTGGGCATGAAGAGACTAAAAATTCTCTGGTGTTTCTCTAACATTTCATTTCTACATATAGTTAAGCCTGAGATAATCGACTCTCACCACAGCCCCAACACCGGCTAGGCTACAAGAGAATGTGCTGCTAGTCAGTATAGTAAGACTGATGAACCACTTAAACTCTATGTAAGGCCTCAAAATAGATCTCAAGTGGAAGATGATACATTTTACTGTGTAAAAACACAGCACTTGTTTTTGCAGTTACATTTGTGATGCGTGCAGGCATGCACATTGTCAGTTGCATGCACTCACTGTAATTCTGTCAATGTGAACATTCAGCTTCTAAAGGAAAGTTCAAGTATTCTGCTCTTTAGTTACTGTTTTTGGTGTTTTGGTGTTACTGGGTTAGCTGGTCGAAGATAGAAACAAAACAAAACATGAAGTCCAATACCAAACACAAGCTGAAAAAAATTGGATCACTCATATAAAACACCTGCACATGTGGGACATTCTGCATTATTTCTTCATATTACTGCGTTTTTGTTAAAGAGATGAGATTAGATACAAATATTAGAAACGTACTAATGTTGCCTATGGAAAGAAAAATATCAACGGAATTCATAGCTGATACGAAAAACAACAACAAAAAGGCAGGAAAAAAAGCTTCTACTTGGCAAAGTATACATACATTTACATTACAGTTAAAAGATTTAGAAAACAGATGCTCCTTCTTAGAAGCAGCCAAGATCTTCTAACATCCATACAACTTGTTAATCAACTAACATATGGTACCACTTCAGCAAAACACACCATTCTGATTTTGCATTTACACGTTCTGTTTCCTACAAAACTATTGTCAGGATTTGGCCAGTATTATGTAACTCAGTAATTTTATTCCTACATTTTAAATTAATCAGTAAGTGCAGAAATAAAAAAGATAAAAGGTTTCAATCCAAACAATAAGTAAGCACTTATTTTCACAGAGTGCCCAATGATGGATGGATTTCCTCTTACCATGCTGAAACTCACCAGACTCTACAAAAAAATTAGAATTTGCTGCAAAATTACTACCTTAAAAATTTGCTCTGACTTCAAGCCCTTGAGGACCCAATGCACTGAGTTTTAAGGCAACGCTAAACTGTAGAGGCAAAACTGGATGTAGCTTGGTAACATCTGCACCAGGAGGATCCTAGATAAGAATACACAACTTTACTAGTGTGACTTTTTTTCTAACTTCTATTTGATAGGCTTGATAGGATACACATATTAGGCCTTACCATTTCCTAAGAAGACACAGTTATGTACAGTAGAATGCTTCTAAACACATACTAGGTAAAACGACTCTGGCACAGGCTGCCCAGGGAGTCAACATTCCTGAGGGTGTTCAAGAAATGTGTACATGTGGCACTGAGGGATGTGGTGAGTGAGCACTACTGGTGGTAAGTGAACGGTTGGACTAAATGATCTTATAGGTCTTTTCTAACCTTAATGATTCTATCATTCTATAGATAAAGCTTTCTTTTTTTATGAAACCTATGCACTTATTTGTCCTGCCTCTGCAACAGCAAACTAGTAAATTAATTCAGTGTTTCTGAACTGTAGACAGATGGCATCTGCTTGCTGCAGTTCTTTTCCCAGTATGTGTGGGCTCTGCAAGGACACTGCAGCTCTGCAGGGCTGGGGCAGAGGGAGCAAAGGCATAGGGTGTGGGTGCACAGGGCTCTGTAGCATGCAACACAGCACTCTGCCATCACACTCTGCAGATAAGGCACAGCTAAAGAGCTCCAGGCAGAGCGTGGAGAGAGTGGGTCTCTTACAGGATATGGAAAGTGTAACCAAGAACAAAGAAGTTTGACAGAGAAAGTCTATAAAGCAGTAACACTTGTGGAGAAAGCTTAGGGGGGTGTTTATGTTTTATGTTTGCCATTTAAATTAGAGATAGGCACTTTTGAATATATATAGCATATACGTCTTCTGCGTTTTGAAACTAATAGGAGGGCTTTTGTTTTGTTTTGTTTTCTGATACTTCTAACATCAGACACAGATATAGCATAATTTAAAAAACACTTAGAAGTGTTAAAAGCACGGTCAGATGGAAGTGTGTTGGTGAGCATAAGATTGCCTTACAATTTCACTTCTCAGCTTTTGGAACCATAACTGTTGCAGTTCTAAATTAAAATAAGAGATAATGGAAGAATTTCTGAGCACTTGAAATATTCTAAAAGCACCCAACATGTTTTATAGGCAAATGACCAATTTTTCTACATTTTTTCCAAAGGTGGGATAAGAATGAAAGTAGAGAATGTGAATTCTCATAACTTGTCTAAGATGTAGTTTAAAAGTTGAAATCTGAGTTTTCACTTGCAAGAAATGCAGAGACCTCAAATTACAGCAAAATAAAATGATGTATATAAAATGATGTAAAGAAAATGAAAAAACTAAAAGTAGCAGATTATTTGTATATCTGACACTTCAAAGCAAACTTAAAATTCATGTAGATAGACTGGAAGGCAATTTAAAATTCTCAATTCGCTACTGACCAAACTTCAAAATATCCCATATATACACCTATATAGCACATAAAGCTATGCTTTTATTTTTGATAGTGTGTTCCATATTTCTTTATATTGCTGATTATCAACTAAATTATAAACTCTAAGAGGCACAGTAAATTCTGTACAGTGTGTGGTATACTTGTCTGCTGAATTCTGCAGTGGGTTTCGGGGTATTGTTAATAATACACTATAATAAACAACATTTTCGTGTAGATTGCAGAAATCCTCTCTCAGGTGAATATTTAAATTTCATTAAAATGGTAGTCACCATCTTTTTTAAAAAGATGCACGAACAAAACTAACATTAATAGTTTCTCCTTTAGGCATGCACATCTGACAGAAACCTGTAAGAAATCCAAGGAAGGTGATAATGTCTCTGGGAGATGAAGGTGAAAACAAGTCCTGCCTGGCCGAGTCTGGAAGAAGAACATGGGATGGGATGAGACATTACGCAGAGGAATGTGCCTCTTCTTGAATGTTAGCACGTATGTGACAGGGATAGTGTGTGAGGATGGCACACCTGGGTATACAAGCAGCTTTACAAGAAAACTAACTTCACACCTGCAGGAACATTTTTGGCTTGAAAGGGCTTGCAGACAAACCCTTGAAAAATTAACTGGTGGAAGATCTCCAGTTTCTTCTTTCATTTTCATAAATTATTTTATTTTGAATTTTGCTGCACAAAAGTTTAAGAAAGTCCCAATTTGCTTACAGAACCTATATTCTCAGAGACAACAAACTAGAACAAACGTGAATTTTCCATCATTTAAAGTTTTAGGGGTGCTGAGTTTCTTTCCCATCTGTCCCCACAGGGACCATAAGCATACATGGGCATCTATCTTCCCTTCTCCCACAGCCAGACATGCCATCTGCTTCCAGCATCCTTGTGCTTCAGGATTAAGCAGAAAATGAGATATTCCTTCAACATCTCTCTGCATTTGATTGAAGTGAAAAAGCAATACGTCTCGAGAAACACTTCAATTTTAATATGTGCACCTACTAATAGACCTAGCTCTGCCCTGAGAGAGGTGTAGAGTGCGAGGCTACTGACTCTTAAACACGGTCCTTGTTTCTGAATTACTGAGGAAAGTGTCCTAAAACATCCTAAAACATCTGAAAAGATATGAATATTTCAGATGAACGGATGGGTAAAGTTACCTGTCTCTCTTAATCCAAGTTCCTGGATAATGTAATTTGCTACGACTGTCTCACAGAGGTACAGCACCAGCTCAGGCAGATGCTTTGCAACACAAGCTGCAGCTCATCTGTGGTTGTTTTCTTTTCTAACTGAACATTTCACCCTTCCTGTATCACCAAATTTGTATATACTGAGTTCAAAGCTTATAGCCAATCTGTGCAGCTCTCCCTCTCCCTTAACAAAGAAGGTTAAATGTACTACATTTACAAAACAATGAATTTCCCAAATAATAACAAGATTAAATAAAAAAATATATAATTTTTTTTTTAACTTACTGAACTATCTTCCTCCTCCAGCAAAACGGTCTGCATCAGCTATTAACAACAAGAAGGGAATTTCCTCCTCCTCCAACTATTCTTGAAATAGATTGCAGTAAGTCTTCCTTCCCAGCCTTAGCCTTCAATAGCAAGAGGAAACTACTCTCAATCTCCAAGCAGGAACAGCCTCACCAACTTGTGACAAACAAACAAACAAATAACCCCCTCTCTAAATTTTGGCCACCACTTTAAAGGTCAACGCAAACGTTTAAGAAAGAAGATCTCTATGAGCTGTTATAAAAGACTTCCTACTGCAGAAACCTAAATCATAGCATAATGCTTATTTGCCTTTCCTTTCAAGTCCGGAAGGGTCTTTGTTAAGATCACTTACAGTAAGGAAGTAAGTTTTCACTCACTTTGTATGTGCATTTTTATAAGCTAATCCTGTAAACAAACCTGCAACGCTTTGTGGAGAGCAGTAGTGGACAGATTGCCTTTGCCATGTTAAATGAAAATCTGTAGAAATGCCACACACATCCTGGTAAGCAGTCAGAAAACAAAAACAAGCTGGTACCAGCATCCCGACTTCACTCCACTCCAAGCAGCTGCCACCAGTAGGCAAAATATTTACCAAGCGTCTATATAAATGTGCACAGCACGGAACAACCTCGTTTCTAAAAACTCAATTAAATGAAAGCCAAATCAAGAGCGAAACCATATACTGAACTCTGCAATCAGCACTGTCTACAGCAGTGATGAAGGGTGGGCATTGGCCCAGGTGTCGAATGCTGTGCTCAGTAAGGGAGAAAACAGGGAGGTGCTTGTTTGTTTTTAAAAAGGCAAGATATTATCTGTCCCTTCCTCTTCATTTCTTCAGCCTGGGCCAGTTGGGTTTCTAATTTAAAGGAAGGGAGCTTTGCTCAGTAGATCACGAGGCTCTTGTAGAGCTCCCTTTGTACTGTCAAAGGATTTGGTAAAGACTGGATGCTCCTGCAGCCACAGCTAAGGCAACCTCAGCATCACTTATAATCTTACGAAAGGCACAGGTCCAGAATTGTCCCTGTATAGCCCATGTCTTCGCCCTGGGTCTAATAATGGTATTGGAAAGCTCTGCTGTGCTATGAGCACTTAAGCCTTGACAAACCCTTACCTGGACATTTCTGTAAAGATTGCATAGAAAAAAAAATCTCCATGCAATTTCCTATAGCACTAGATGGGTAATCACAGGCATCTTCACTATATCATGCCAGTCCCAGATTTACCAGTCCCTTACTCCCATCTTTTTCCCACCATGCAACAGACTTGAGAAACACAACAATCTAGTCTTTTATGTACTTTTATATGAGGCAGAAGTATTGTAAGAGCACTACAGAATCATTACCATACATGAAAAGCAAGAGAAAGAGAAATTCCTTCCTATGAATGTATTTTCTTCCACCACTATCAGTTTAGGATACTCTGAGCCATTACTGGGAAGACTGAAGCACTCCTGACCTCTTATGGAGGCTACACTCCTTGTATCAGCAGCCCAGGTTCCTCTTTCAGTCACTGAATCTAGACAACCAAAAGTCATCCATGAGAACAACAGATTGAACTGGAATTCATCCCTAACTCAAAGCCTCGATGTAACAGAATGGCTTTTTACTTTAAAGAAATTCAGTTTATGGGCAGATGCTCCATCAGTGCAAAGAGAATGATCGCAAACTGAAAACAGAAACTTGGAAAAACAAAGCATGCAGGAAATCCAGAAAGAACAGTGTTGGAGTCAATATGCCAAAGGAAAGAGCTGAAATTGAAGATACTCTACTGGGGAAAATATGGTGAAAATATTTCCACAAGTTTTCTGGCAAATAAATCTTCCATTAAGAAGAAGGGAAATAAAGCTGAATATGCTTCTGGGAGAAACACAAAGAGAGCAGAAAAGGCTTCACTGCACATGGCTACGTGCCATCTGATTAGCAGCAAGTGTTCCTACTGTATAGGCAGAAGGTATGAAAATGCAGGAAGTCTTGTCAAAGTGTAGCGCATGGCTACACTTTGATTAACACTGGCTGTGCCTATATCTCCCAAAACATCAATAGAAGTGGTTGCAGATCAATTTAGTCGATGATTCTTATTTCATGCAAGAAGAAGGAGTGTCAACTCAGACTAATTAGATTTCCATACCAAAATCCAGGTTCATCTGAAAACCAGACTAAACGCTAACAGATGCTATCTTGATTTGATAGTTAAAATCCAAGACAGCAGTTCCCAAAACAAAGTCCCAAACTCCACAGATTGCAAATTACTCATGGCACTTCAAAACTGAAATCTCATTTTACATGTCCAGAAAGCATCCATGGGAGGATCAAGAATGTGGTTATCACTACTACACCCATGGACATTTCTCCTGCTTGGAGGAGTAGGGAAAGGAGGGTGGCATCAGGTACCCTGTCCTGGTGTCCTTCATCCTCAGCTCACCTTTAAACCAGACAGAGATTTCTGGTGAAGGGAAAAAGCCCTGTCCAGGACCGCGTGGGAAAGGGAGAGAATGGCATCTGTGTCCTCTGTAGAAGTAAAGTAACATGCAAGTATCATTGGGAAGACTTGTTTCAATTGCACTGGTGCTTGGTAACACCACTCTTAAGGCTAATGCCATTATTTCTGCTTTGACAATCCTTATGACAATGAGATCAAAATATTTATACAGATTTAATTCCATCTTCTAGATGAGCTGAACCAGATCCAAGATGTGACTGAAAGTTGGAGGAGGGAAGAGGCTTTCCCTCCCTAACTCTCAGCTGTCTTATTACTCTTCTTCATATTTCCTTGCCGCTTGGACCTCTGCCACCTACACTTCTGGCCCAGCATCAGCAAGAACTGCAGGAGTTAAACCTTCTCCATTAACCTGCAAGCCAGGGCACCACCTTGGCAATGGGAAGCTGGAGACAAAAATCTCAATCAAAAGAGTCCAGTGACAGAAACGCGTGTGTGTCTTCTGGACCCAGATCTCCATCACAAGGGCACATTAAGACCACAAGACAAGAAGCAGATGTTCAAGTCATTCCCTTGTGTTTACGCCATTTAAAATGCACTATTGGTACCATCACTATCTCTGCTCTCACTGCCTGGACTTAATTGTTGGGCATCATGGAGAGGCCAGTAATAAATTTGACCCTGAAGACATGGGAATTACTTTGAGTTGGAGACTTGGCATAGCAGTGCTGAATGTCAGAAACATTCACTCCTAGGTCCTTAAAAGGAATTTTCTAAGATCACAAGTTATTTAGAGTAATTTCACTTAAATCATAGAATAGAATCAGCTTAGATTAAAGATCGTCTAGTTCCAAGCCCCTGCTATAGACAGAGTTGCCAACCACTAGGTTCTTGCTCCAATCTGCCTGCATCACTACAAAGAACAAGGGAAAAATACAGCCACTATTAAACAACATGTGAACTGCCCAGTACTTCAAGGCCTAGCTAAGGAGAGAAAAACTTATAACTTAAAAAAGCCCACTAGAATAGAATAAAGAGAATCCACAAGTGGGTTTACGAGGAAACAAAACCTGAATGCTGCTTTAGAGTCATGACAAAACACTGGAGAGTCAAGGAACTAGAAAGCTGATCTATTAAAAAAAGGCAAAATTAAAATTAAATGCAGTGAAAATGAAGAGCATCCTAATGAAACTACGCGACTATTAGGAAGATATTTGTGAATGCACCTTATTGAAAATAAGGAATGTCCAACACAAAGCTGGAGCTCAGTAGTAAATATGTGGTTCAAGAACACAAATTACAGATAAACAGTTCTGGAAGCTTTAGTAAAATACATGCTCATTGCCTGAATCAAAACAGAAAGGCAGGATGGACAAAAAAATGGACCTCTGAAAGATATCAAATTGTAAGAGATGTAATCCTGAGGTCATAATGGAAACTGGGGGGGGGAAATATTAATGCACAGAGCTGCATCCTGAGGAGGGAGGATGGAGAGGAGGAAAAATGTCTAATTGTAATTAAACTGAATAACGCCAGATGTGCCGGGTCTGGGATTAGAAGTCCCACTATGAATTCAACCATTATCTCTAGAAAGAGGGCACAGACCCTAGCAGAGTAAAAGGATGAAGTTTCTAAAATACAGAACTATTCTGGAGCCAGTCAGCATTTGTCAGAGAGTAAATATAGCCAAATGAAGGCATCTGACTTACAGATTGTGTGTATGCCTTTTATGAGGTATTCACAGCAACTGGAAAGTTTCAAATATGATGGACAGGCAGAACGTAAAGGACACCCAACTATCCCATCTAGCCAGCTGCAAAAGCAAATCTGTGTTGATTTATTATGATTACTACCTGGTAGTCTGCAGTGCTGCTAAACACTTATGTGTTGCACATATCTGGTGCTCACAGTCATTATCTTACCTCATGTGTGCACTAAAATACTATTGCAAAATGCATGGCTTCATTTACTGTCTTCTTTTGCATGTTATGACAAAACTAACAGAAAAAGATTGTTCTCAGCTGGAATATATTACCAGAGTATGGAAACGGATCAGAGAAAGCAACTCAGGTCTTCAAGAGAGCAAAAGCAAATAGCGAGAAGTAAAGGAAGAAACAGCCACAAACACCTAAAAATAGCAAATCCAGTAGGAAGTTTCTCTACAGAGATTTAATCTGCTATTGTACTCAGATCCCGGTGTTACAAATTAGAATCTACAAGAAGCTATCATCTTTAATACATCATCTCCTTCCTACTGTTATTTAAAGCGAAGAAGCTGATTAAACATCCTGCCACACTCCGGTAACCTTAGCAGTCCATTTCTTCATTTCGTACTGTAAAAGGTCAGTCACATGTTAAATTGTTCTTCTTTGTGTGAATTCGCACTGAGCTCAAGACTAAGTCAATAAGGGCTGTACTTCTGCTCTCTCCCAACAAACAAAGCACTAAAAAAGCACTAAAAAAGATGGCATCTCATTTCACAGAGATTTATATATATGAGTATTCTCAGTTGTTTTAAAAGTTTGGATTTTACTCTTGCCTGGTGAGGCTGCACATTAAGTAGTTTCTTATATTTCACCAGGACATTAATCTCTGTCAAAACATTAAAAAAAGTTAACACCATTATCCTCATACTGCAAAGCAGATAAATATAGCGCTTCATAGTCCAATGCCATGGGTCCCAAACAATATTTTCCAACTCTTCCCTCTAATCTTCATGAATATGAAGTTGACAAATGGTTTCCATAGTTACAACAGTACCCGGAGTGGGGGTGGGACAAAGATTCCCAAAGATTTCCCTATATGGAGAAACAGGCAGGCCATAACCATTTCCACCAAATGGAAAAGGGCGGACAATCTTTGCACAGCAGGAATGCTAAGTTTCTGCCTAAGGCAAGGACTGATGGACCAAACAGCTTTCCAGTACGTGTGGCTGCCTGAGTTACAGAATACAGCCTGCAGGGTAGTAATGTGTAGTGGGCAGTCATACTCTGCTCTGAGTTTCAAGTTGTCAAACTGAGACAAAAGGCAGGACTGACCTTCACAGCATTTCCTGTTGCTTATGTGCTTCAGGTAACAGCAGCCTGGATGAGCAGGTGGATGGACTCTGTACCAAGCCAAAATATACCAGCTGTACTCTCTTTACTTGCTTGGAAAATTCATCCCAAACCTTTCAGCCCCCTTTCCCTTCCCATCAGGCTTTAGAGCAGTAATAGGAACTGTGCACTGGTGAGGTTGGGTTGTCCCCTTGGTACATGTAACAGAAAGAAAAGGACAGGCAGTTATTTACAGCTATCCAAAGCACACACAGAACTCCTGATTATAGAGACAGCATAAAGCCCAGCCTCAGAGGATAAAAAGGCAATACATCACAATAGGAATACACAATGCACTTATCACTCTTGGTATTTGCATTTGCTAACCTTTGAATCTAATAATACAACATTAATATTCTATTAATACAGTGCTTATACAACATTTCCTTTCTTTTTCTTCAATGTATGAAGGGAACTGTCCTGTCAAACAACTGGGCAAGATATTGCTGGAACATCAAATCTTTTATTCTAAAAAAAAAAAAAAAAAAAAAAAAGCACAGAATTCCTTGAGTAGTGCACGCGAGATAGCAGTGCAGGCTGGTTGTGCTTTCCTCTCAGGATTTGGGCATAACAGCAAAGAGTTACAAGAATCCTCCAAAAGGCAAGCACCTTCTCAGATGTAAGCAATAAAGAGCATCCGCTATGTGAGACAAAGTAACGAACCACCTGCATGAGAACGACCGACTAGCCCTGCCCAGCCTATCCCCTCCAGACCCACGAGACTATTCTGTAAGGTAGGAGCATGAACACGGATGAAAAAATATTATTTTTAATTCAGGCCTTGTGTCTCCCAAGACATAAGCCATAGTTTCATGAAATTATTATTATTAGATCATGAATCATAGAATGGCTTAGATTAGAAGGGACCTTAAAGATCATAGATCACCAACCCCTACCATGGGCAGGGCTGTTCTCACCAGCTCAAGCTGCTCAGGGCCCCTCCAACCTGTCCTTGAGCACCTTCAGGAATGGGGCATCCACAGCTTCTCTGGGCAGCAGTGCCTCATCACCCTGAGTGAAGAATTGTAGTTTCATGAACAAGCATGCAGGGGGAAGGTCAGTGCAAGAAGACACTTCTTTGTCCTTCTGTCATTTACTCTCAGTCCCCATACACTCAATGTGGTGTGCAGCTACGCACCAAACTGTGACAGGTCAGCACACTTATTTAATTTTTTAATTAAACCAAAAGCTAGTCCCTTTTTTTTTTCTTTTTTTTCTTTTTTTTTCTTTTTTCTGGTTTCACTGTAAAATAGAACTCACATTGAGAGGCTACTAGAAAGGAGGAAATGATTAATTTTAAATTGGGTTAAATTCTAAAGTAGTGAATTACTGAAAATATCATTCCATGTACTTTTTGAAAAGGTAACCATAATTTTCTCCATCAATTCCAGTAGTGTTTATCCTTTTAAGTTAATTTAAGTTTTCTTTAAAATTTTCTGTTCCCTGGTGGGAACACTTAGGAGTGCTGAACGCAAAGCAGAGAAGATAACTATGTGCTCCAGTCACCAGATGTAGCCTATAGGTATACTGGTCCCACTACATCCAATTTCATCTATTTTTAATAGCAAAGTGGTCCTGAACCCTACCAAGTCTGTCTCGTGCACCATATGACAGCAAGCCTGTGTCAGCAACACTCTTATATAGTTTTTCAGAAGAAGAATGAAGAACAAATTCTCCACTTGAAGCTGACGAGAGATTTATCCCACAAAAATATACAACACATCATTACACAAATCAAAGCCCAGGCAGGACATCAGCACTTGAGTTTTATGGAAATTTTAATGGGGAAGGGTCAAGGATTTGATCTGACGTTCAAGCAAAATGTGAGTTATATCTTGTACAGTGGCATCTCAGTTTTGCTGAGAAACTATTAATTTGGTATTATGAAAACAAGATCTTCAGCTATGAGGCTCCCTTATACTTGGAGCCTTTGACCCTGGTTTGTCCTGGAGTTCGAGCCCTGATAATATGTGCGCTTGAAGCTCATCTTGGTGGATAATGGAAAATTCTGCTCCGTTTCCTCTGGGACTTCATGCTCATTAGTCACAGCATACCAATTAAAAGCTTTGTTAGAAAACCAGAGGAATGTGACACAGCACATGTACAAACCAGGAAGCTTCATTCACATATAGCATGGATGAATGGCTCTGTATGGAGAGCCAAGCATCGCATTAGCAGGTCGTGTGCATCAGCATACAAGATCAACAAAAGACATGCAAGAATTTTTAAGTCAGCACTGTAAGCAATGGATTTTAATTTTGAACAATGAGAGTTACAGTATTTTTCAATACCTACACCTTTTTTCTAACCAAACGTAAGGCAAATTTTTGTTTAAAGTTACATTTTCTTACTTGCATTATTGCTTTGGTAATCATCGAGTAGAAAATTACTAACCATCACACCAGCTACCAGCCAGATTATTCTCTTAACAATTAGAGGTGAAGCTGGGGTTAGTGCCACGGCAAGGTACTTATGAATTAGAATAACAACTGTTTTCAAAAGGGATTACTGCCACTATGAACCACTGTCAAGTATCTGTAGAAGCAGTTGTTAATTAAGGAAAGAACAGAATTCAGACTCAGCGTCTGTACTCTGATCATGCATCTAATAACCAACTCTGCCTCACTCAAAAAAAATGTGGGATTTAACACTCATATTTTTGCAACAGTTTATACTACAGATCTAAGCTAAACTCTTTAATACAGAGCTTAGAAAAAAATAGTCAGCTATAGCTACAAAAAAAATCATTGTGTTACCTATTTCATTTACCTTTAATTCTATTGTGGTATTTTCCCCATAGTGAACAAGCTGCTCTCAAGAAGCTTTAGGGTTAACTCATATTGACAGCACGCTATAAACCTCACAGAGGCAATAACTCTGCCTTTCAACATGTGTCTTCATTTCCACCATTCACATGCGGCACAGTGGCAAAGTTTAGCATATTTCTTATATTATAGACAGAATATTTTGTAAAATATTCCATCAGTGACAGAGATGATCACACTATGAAAACTGCAACATGAAAGATCAGTTGGAGGAGAAGATATTATTGAAAGATAAGAGTGTCTTATAACCACATGAAATGGCCTTCAGAGAGGGAGCAGGGACCTGCTGGAGCTGAGTCTTTGCTGAGGACAATGGACTTGGGCCCAGAAATCTTCACCTCTGCCATCCTTGCATCCCCTTGTGCCACCACCGAGCACACTAGCTGCCCTGTCATAGAATCATCAAATCATTAAGGTTGGAAAACACCACTAAGATCATCTAGCCTACCCACCCTCTCTACCATTTCCATTAGACCATGTCACTCAATGTCACATTCACATTTCTTGAACACCTCCCTGGGCAGCCTGTGCCAACACCCCATCACAATTTCTGAGAAGAAATTTTTCCCAATATCCAAACCAAACTTCCCCTGTCACAATTTAAGGCCATTACCTCTCATACTATTGCTGTCTGGCACCTCCCTGCTCCAACCACATTGGCTGACCATTAGTCAAAACTCACTAAAGCCAAGCTGGACAATAGCTGCCCCAATAGCACCACAGGTGCTATCATTCTTTGCTTTATCACTCAGGCCCACTGCTAGAGAGTTTCATGAAAATTTATGTAGATGATCAAGTCTCCTCCCTTCCCTGGTGTCAGATGAATGGTGGGAAGCAAAGCCAATGGAAATTCCAAAGAGAGGTAAGGAAGCTAAAGTTAGTTGGTAGGTTGGGTCCTTCTGCAACCCAACTCTTCCCAGCCACCACAATGAATGCTTTCTCTATGAAATGCTGGGTTTTCCCCATGTTAGGTCTGATGTGAAGTTACTTTGCCCAACAGTGGTGAAAGTGAAGGTGGAAAAATAACCCGAAAATCAAGTGATAAATAACAAGCTGCTTTGTATGAATTCAAAGGACAAGATTAAAGTTTCTGAGAACTCTGGGAATTTTTCTGCTAGTTTTCTCAGTACTTTTATTACAAATCCATATCCTGTTTGGGAGATGCGAGCAGGAGGCAGAGTAGAAGCTTTTGAAAACATTCTATGGGATCTTCAAAGCAAAAACTGAGTTGTTCTTGGTTTACTAACCAGAGTTAAAAGATTGCCTAACACCTCCTCGCTCCATCCCCAGTGAAATCCAAAAGAGATTTTGGTCTCCTCATTTGCTTCCTGGGTTTTGAGCATTTAAGTTACAGGATGATGATATACCCACAGTTCATACTTCGTAACTCTAGATTCTTCTTCTTCTTTTTTTTGTGTTGTTGTTGTTGTTGTTTTCCTGACCTTAGAGGTTTTAATCCACTTTTATGATTCCAGGAATTGGAACACCACAAAAACCAAAAGCTGAAAAAAAGATAAGAGATTTTTTTTCCTATCAAAACCAATGACACCTTGCTTAATACATTTATTAGTTCACACTCATACTAAAACAAATTAATAAAGTAATAAAAATGGGAATACTATTTTTGAACAGATGACTTAATTTTCCTTGCCTAAGTGCCTTTTATTTTGGATCAGAGCTAACACACTAATCCTAATGTTAAGTAGCCACAGGAAAACAATCTTCTGTTCACATTCACCAGGACAGGTCACACACAGCCTCTTTCTGATGCAAATATCTGCTTTTTTATTGATCTGATTTTTCACATTGCCTTTCTACTTTATGTTTGATGGGTGTAGCTGAAAATAAAATTTAGTCCATTGTCTTGAGATAGCTCAAGTCTCATGCATTCAGTGACACAGTAAACCTATTTTCACTTCAAATGGAATTTTATTTTAGCACTAAAATAATTCAAAAACTAACCAGTAGCATGTGCCTGTTTTTCTAAACACCCACTTTAAAAAAGTGGAAAAATCACTCGTGAATGAGTGGAACAGAACTTCAGGATAAATATTTGGTTTTAGATAACTGCATATAGCCCAGAGGGAAGAAAAATCTACTAATAAAAAAATAAAATGCAGATGTATAGACAACCTGAACTAGTAACTTAGCCATTTTCTTCTTCAGAAGGATGAATGTTTCAGTATACAAAACACAGGTAAACTAATGGATTAGTACAATAATTCTTCCCTGTAGAGCAAAATAGTTCACATTCACTTATAGCAGCAGAAGTCTAAAGAAGTACTAATTTGCTACTTTCTTTTTTAAAATAATCCAGGTTAGTAAACAAATATAAAGCATCTGAGGGTTATTTTGCTGGGTTTTGTTGTTGTTGTTGTTCTTGTTGTTTTCCTGTAGGGGTTTGTGAAATCTTTTGGCCTTCTGTATTACATATCTCAGCATACCCCATTTTAGCTCAAAAAAAGACTCAGCTTTGAAAAAAATGCATATATGGATAAATCACATTGTGACTTTGTCCTTTGTACTCCAGAGACAGCCATCACCACCTCGCTCCTGTCGTATTACGGTAACGTGTGGACTTTTGAAGCAAACTGAAACAGGCTCTGAAGTTGTGCATGTGTTAAAGGAAAACACATGGAGGATTCCCTGCTGCCACCTCCCCACCGAGACACAAACTCAAGGAGGTGAGGAATGTACTTATTGGGATGTGCTCAGGCTTGTGCTGCATGGCCATCCCCAGCCCTAGGCACTGCTCATCTCTCTTCTAACACTGTTCACATTTGGAACTTCTTTGTTTTTCTGTTCACATAAATCTACGTGCTGCACCTCGAGTTTGTGCTTAGCTGTTGGTTCCTCTTCTCACCTGTCCACAGCCCTCCATCCCTGCCCTCTGCCCTTATCTGAGATACGCAGCTTCAGGTTGCACATGCAGTAGCTTGCAAAAGCACGGTCTGGAAAATTAATTCTTGAAAGGATTAATGCTCTTTTGTTTGTGTTTTTTTTTTTCCCTTCTCATCACAAATATGTTTCTGCTTCTGGAGCCTGCATGTATCACTTTCCAAACAGATGGGGCATTGGCCGCGCTGGCACACGTTCCCTGCAGAATGGGAGCTGCACACAGCCCAATGCAGGAATAGTTCTAACCACCAGTGTAACCTATTCTGTCATACTTACACAGATAAACTCTCAGAAAGTAAACAACAAAATTCTTCCTTAACAATTATAACGATGATCTTGATGATAATAGAAAAGCTTCCTAGAGGCACTGTCCTGCTTTTAGAGAGGGATACTTTTCTGTCCTCTGTTCTTTGCCATAGCAGCCTAGCAATCATTTTGACTCATTTTTAAATGCTGCCTTTGCTGCTTTCCTTTAAATTTTTGAAAGGCCTGTCCTTCAAATGCATTTATAGGACCTGGGGGAAACCTTTCCTTGTCCACCTTTGAGTGTTTGGGGCAGTGCAATGGAAACACTCCCCAAAAGGGCTTTACGTTTCTGTACTAAAGGAGCTTGTTCCACCATCCCATTTAGCACCCCACTACATACTAGATTCAGTTATTTTCCTCTTGAGAAACCAGATAAGTCTCCTCCTTTCACATTTCTTCAAAAGCTTCTTCCTGATCATCAGTCTCCTGCCTCACTCACCTGCTCTTCTAACGCTTGATTACCTAGACTAGAGCCATAGACAAAATCCAGACAGCCGTTTGGAGAGCTCTCAAGGGCAACCAACGTCATCCTATGCTGTGGCAGGGAAAAATGGGCACAATCTCCCCTCTCCATTATCTTAACGAAGCTGGAATCCACAGACCTCTACAGCACTGAAGCCAGCAGCAGCGTTATTTTTACAGCTACTGATTTGGCCATCATGAAGCTTTAATTTTTCACCCCCAGGATGGTGTATGCTCATTCTTGGTGTATGCAGTCAACCACTAAGAGTGGTCAATACCACAGAGGAATCTCAGGCAGACATTAATGGTAAAAAGAAAAACATGCATAGCAAAAGGAAGAAAGGTGAAAACTGAAATCAGACACAACACTGCAGCAAGGGGACATAAAAGCCTTTTACACTGAGGAGAACAAGAACTGGGAAAGCCAAGGGAGAATAGAGGCATGGAATGAGAGAGTAAGATGAAACAAAGCTAAGGGAAAGGAAGACATGACAACAGTGAATAGAAATAAGACCTTTTAATTTTGAATACAAGATGAACTTTGGCAGTTTGTGACTTCTGTGGCCACGAATTTTATTGCACAAATCTATTTCCAGAAGGTGATTCTGATCTGGATACTCCACTGATATCAAATGTTACTCTTGAGGGTTGGTTGTTCAAGGGCTGTGACTGTGATTCTTATATAGGAAAAAGGCAAAACAGGAAAGCCATAAATCCATATAAAAGACAGGAACCTACTCTGTTTACACCAATGAGCGTACTACCTGAAGAAAAGATACATTGCTCAAAAAAACATGCAAACAGCAAAGCTAGCTATAGACTTCGCTGAGGCAGTATCTCTTTCATTTATAAACTGCGGAAAGAAAATACAGATTTACAGAAGTCCTTTCCCCATTGCTTTAGGGGGCTTTTTTAAACAAAAAATAGAACATGATGCTGGATCTGACCCACTTTTGAAGATGGAGCTATGTAGCACATCTCCCCATACTGACTACTCTTCCAAGTAAGTATTTGTAATCTCTCTCAGTAATTGAGCCAAAGAGAAGATTTAAGCTTTGATAATGACTGTTGAATTTCAAATAGTTTGAATGAGCAACCCCCAAAACTTCAAATGAATATTCAGATTTCATTCCGCAGTATGGTCTGCAAATTGAGGATAGAAATCTCAGATGATAGCTATCTTAGACCTCCAAGATCCTCTGCATGCCCTAGTTATGTCTAAGCAGGAAATAACAGGAAAACACCAACATATGCAGCTATGCAATGCAGAGGCAGTTAAATATTCAGAATGAAAAAATACTGAGGGAAAAGATTTGATGAGAAATTGAAGAGTTTCAAATAGTTTAACTTCATGTCTAAATTTCTTAACTAGTTTATACTTTTTAGCTCCTGGAAAGACGCAGTCTCCTGCCTACAGTGGTTTCCAGAGGTGACTCATCACTGCTTTCAACCGAAAATCCTCCCCCATGCCCACACTTGCTGCTGACCTTGCATAAAGAGTAAGCATAGTGTGAATCAAGGACAAGGTTAGATCAGCCAGTGCACCTTCCCAGAGCACATGTTTTGCAAGCGGGTCATTTTCCACCCATGTAATAATGTTCAGTTTGGCACAGTGGGGCCAACCCAGCAGGCATGGCAGCATCCTATCCCTGCTCTTAGCCTGCTCCTATCCTCTTAGCCACCAGATTCACATTTTGGCTGCACTACAATAAGTGAGTCAAAAGAAATTGAATGGATGCAGCCAAAATCCAAAGGGTAACTAAATGTAAAACAGGACTACCTATTTGCAGAGAAAATGTCGGGATGGAAGCAGCGTAGTGAGGGGAGGAGCTCACACCTGGCTCATGTCCCCACATTAGCAGCGACAAAGGCAAATGGAATTCCAGAAAATTCCATTTTCTGGAAACACTCTCTCTTCTAAACAAGTTTGTGGGTAACAGCAACAGCCTAACATTTTCCCGTGATTCATTTCACAGAATCACAGTCACAGAATCACTGAGGTTGGAGGGGATCTCTGGAGATCATCTGGTCCAAACGTGTGCTCAAGCAACCAGCCATACTTGCTAAGTCTGGGTAAATTATCATATTTACATAAAATTAATTGCATAAAAAAAGAGCAAAACACAGTCCTCTAGTCCCAGGAAAAACTTTGCTGTATCTTTACCTTTACCCTTAAAAGGCTTCCACCATGTATCATCACCAAAGACAAATGTTTTGGCAGAAGGAGAAAGCGCACAGCACGCTATCAAAGTTAAAGATTTGTTTTTGCTCCCACAGTTATGACTTACACATTTCACAAAATCAACAAACAATCTACGCTATTTCAGATATGGATCTCTTCCATCTCAATGGGACTTAATTCCTTACTGCTGAAAAAGGAAGCCCAAAAAAACTGAATAGCTGAAGTGACATTACACAAAACATAGCCTCAGGCTGCCGATATTTTTATGCGCATTGAAGGAAAGGCTGCATTACAGAGCTAGACCAAATGCCACTTCCAGCAGAAACCTTTCATTCTTATTTGCTGCCGTGAGGAGGATTACATTACATAGCACTGCACTGAGCCCATTTATACCATTCTATTTTTTTAATCACGCTATAAAAATAATCAGCTCAGCTACTCATACGAATCATAGAAATATTAATACAAGACACCAGCTACTCTTTTGCTGAGAGATTTTCTTCTCTATGCTAATATGAGAGCCATAAAGTTTATGCTTCCCATAAGTTGCAAGAAATTGTATTTTACTGCAGAAAGCTAAGATCAAAAATAATTACTGTTATAAACATACAGCAAAATACAGTCACATTGGGCACATATCAGGGTTTTATGCAAAAAATTTAGCACAGTGCCAGCTGCTGTATAGTTTGGCTTTTTTCAGATGTACAGCGTGAAAATGACTTTTCCCAAAACAGAGAAAAAAATGTTCAGAATAAAAAAAAAAATATTTAGAAATAAAAAACAGGTTTTGCTTAAATAAAACTGGCCACATAATAAAATGTGCCAAATTAAGAAAAGCATCCACAAACAAGCAAAAATCTGTTAAAAATGATTGTGGTGTGCAACTTTTTTTTTTTTTTTTTTTTTTAACAATGAGATCTATACAGTTTCTTCCTCCCTTCAGAAGCCAAAACACATGAATTTATGAGAGTATCACTGCTCTTCTTTTATCAGCATTATTTTTAAATAATCTTCCCTTCTCATCCTCCCAATTTCTCTACTGGGATTTTTTTTTTTCAAATCCATTTCTTGGAGAAACTACATCAGATATAATTTTTTTCATAAATCAGCAGTTTGTCTAAAACTTAGACAGGTGTCATTCCACCATGCTCCATATTCAGAAGCCCAAGTTTTCAGCTCACAGATTCTCCACACAAATTTACAATTATTCCTTTCTGTGTTACAACTATCTTTTAAATAAGAACCCTTCTATATACAAGACAGCAATCATATTTCCTATCAATTTTCATTTTTACAGTCACACAAAACAAGAATTTTAGTCTCTCCCCATAATCCAACCTCTCCATTCCCCAGGTGATCTGGAAACCTCTGCAGCTATTCCAGCTTGAATTTATTTTAAGTGCACATGGCCACACTGACACAGAGTTTCCTAAATTCTGCTTTACCCACGCATTAGTCAAAACAGCAGTAAGGCTTCCTTGCATTGCAAACATGCTTTGTGATGTTTTAGAAGATCCGTGATACAATCAAGTTCTTCTGTTTTCCACACACGCAGCACTGAGATGTATCAATCACCATGTGATTTACACACTTGTGTCTTTCCACATAATCTGGCACAAGCTGCCAAATGCATGGCCCTGCACTTCTCACAGCAGCCTTTCGTCCAATTTTTTACCCTGTTATTCCACCTCAACTGCTCATACCATTTCTTCTACATGAAACTCCAGTTTTCAGCATAACACTTCTGATAACTTGAGTAATCTTTTCTTCTTCTTCTTTCTTTTTTTTTCATAGTACTGCCGTTTTTGTGTGCTAAGATCACTAATGAAAACATTATTTGTAAGCAACCCTGTAATCAGTCACTGGGAATTCCTTTGGCGACCTCCAGCCTCTAGCTCCACTTTTGTCTTCCAAATATCTTTTTGATTCTCTTCCTCTCCTACAACTCATTCTTAATTCCTATTTTAATAAATTATTTTCTTCACAGCAGATGACAAATACAGTATTTTGTTCAAGTCCATATAGATTTGACACATTATATTACTTATAATTAACTGAACAGATAGATAATTCTCTATCACCCTAGTCAGGCATGATCTATTTGTGATGATCCTAAATTGCATTTTAACTAATTTGTTGTTATGTCATGTTTTGTGTATATTGGTTATAATTTCCTTAAAACTTTGTAGTAAAGGACTTTCTACTGTTGAGATAATAATAATGCTCTTTAACTGAGTCATTTTTTCTGATTTAAGAACTATTTTTGATTTACTTCCCCAGGTAGTACCAATCCTGATGTGACATATCTATTAGAAGCATTTGCTGTTGGAATTGCAACTATGTTTTGCAGGTTTTGGATGTAGATAAGGTGGTCTCCTCTGATTTAAACAATTACATAATTTAAGTTTTGCCTCCCCCTGGAGGTGAGAATTTCCATTTCTGCATAATCATTCCAATTAGCTGCCCTGTATCCCAGGCTTAATATCATCATTAGTTTATGAGGAATGCTACCTATTGCATCTAAAACCTATTCACCTAACTGCTAATGCCATTTTTTCCCCCTCTTTTACACTGGCTGCACTTCCATTCTTTTTCAATTTTTATAAGATTTATTTTAAAAATTTTGTATCATTAGGTAGCCTCTTTAAAATTTGCAGCTCATTTCCATTTTTTCCTAATATTTACGGGATATTTCTCTATCTTGGTCAATACCCTTTCCATTCCTTGAAGATGCCTCACTTATGATTAATATTATTTATAGGGATTATTATTATTATTATTTACAATGTATATTAATTGTATATTAACTTAAGCAATTGTTAGAACCTTTGGCTGAAGATGGCATCCATGCTACTAAAAACTAGTCCCTGTATTTTTATTCTTAATTATCTACGTTTTGCAATTTCTCAAATATTTGTCTTCGGAAACTCACATGCTTTACAGACCTATACTGGCTTCTGAGCCTCTCTCACTGCCCTTACTACTACCCATCTTTGCATTACTGAAACACTTTGGATTACATCTTGGTTTTTATTCCAAGTGACTTTGATACCAAGACATCTTCCGTTACCCACTTTGTCCTATTTTCCCTTTCTCAAATCTTTATGCCATTAAAGCACACAAGCACCTAACCAAATCCATTTGCCAATGCAAGCATACCTGGACACGCTGCCATTTTTTTTTTTTAATAATTCCTCTTTTCCCTTCAGCATCAGTAGCACTCAGATTTCCATGCTCTTGCCTTGATCTTTATGTTGATGCACTAATGCATGATTTAGGTTGATATGTCCCAAACTCTCAGCCAGATGATGAAGGATTCATTTGCTAACTGAATCGTTACAGTTTTTATCAACAGTGAGATGTGTGTTTTTTTTTTCTTTCCAGCTACTACCTAATAATATTGTTCCTTTATCCACTTCTGTAGTCTCATTTATCCAATTTTAATTTCCCTGTGCCTTCAAGGCTTGTACAGAGATCACATGGGTTTCTTTCGCACTTTCTCCTGTAGCCCATTTCTTCAGTTTAAAACTGTTCTCATCAATCTCATAAAATGAGGAAGCTGCATATTGTCTACCCACTGACAATAACTTTGTTTTTTCACAGTCTTATTATGATGAAATAGCACTTCATTGCATAGTTTCATTTTACAACCTTCTCATGTCTTCATATTTTTACTCTATAGGCTGAACAACTCCACTGGAGCTCATCTTAGCACTCCATGCCACCAATTCCCCATCTTTTTACAGTCACTCTTGCTCTACTCCAACAGGAATCACGGTCATCCATCAGTCAAAACAAGATTTTTTCCATTCTTGTCTGGTTTCTTCTCAGATTCGTGTACCTCACACCTTTCCAACCAGCAAACTTTTTGCTCTCTGGATCCTTCTTGGTGTTCCCATCTGTCCTCTGCAGGTGATCCATAATGATCACAGTCTAAACCCAACATGTCCTTTAATTTGTATTAGGTAAGCACCTTACATATCTTAGATTTCCCCTCCTTACCTATTTAGTAATTCTCTTCAATAATTCTATATAATTATTCCAGCAAAATACTCCATTACTTCCTTACTGAAAACCACCATCCAGCTCACGTTACACTTTCTTACAAAACTGTCTATAAAGTGTTCGGGTGCCTAAAGAAAAATGTTTGTGAAACTGCAGGCAGTAAGTAATTAATCTGGAATTAAAAGTACAGGAGCTACTATGTAAAGCTGGCATTCACGGTATCTTCAGTTGAAGGTTCAAAGGCATGTTACTCACCCTCTAGACACCTCAATACTGGGGCTAAGAGAGAAATTATCAACAGAATGGCCTGGGTTGGAAGGGACCTCAAGGATCATGAATCTCCAGCCCCCACACCGCAGGCAGGGCCACCAATCTCTCCATTTAATACTGGACCAGGCTGCCCAGGGCCCCATCCAATCTGGCCTTGAACACCTCCAGGGATGCGGCACCCACAACCTCTTTGGGTAGCCTGTTCCAGCACCTCACCACTTCATAGTGAAGAATCACACAGAATCACAGAATTGTAGGGGTTGGGAGGGACCTCTAGAGATCATCGAGACCAACCTCCCTGCCAAAGCAGGTTCCCTACACCAGGTCGCACAGGTAGGCGTCCAGGCGAGACTTGAATATCTCCAGAGAAGGAGACTTCACAACCTCCCTGGGCAGCCTGTTCCAGTGCTCCGTCACCCTCACCGTGAAGAAGTTCTTACGCACATTCGTGCGAAACTTCCTATGCTGCAGCTGATGTCCGTTTCCCCTCGTCCTGTCTCCACATACCACTGAAAAGAGACTGGCCTCACCGCTATGGCCGCCACATCTCAGATATCCAGATATAAACCTGGATCAGGTCCCCTCTCAGTCATCTTTTCCCAAGGCTAACCAGACCCAGTTCACTTAGCCTTTCTTCATAGGGGAGATGCTCCAGGCCCTTCACCATCTTTGTGGCCCTCCGCTGAACTCTTTCCAAGAGATCCCTGTCTTTTTTGTACTGGGGAGCCCAGAACTGGACGCAGTACTCCAGATGAGGCCTTACCAGGGCAGAGTAGAGGGGGAGGATCACCTCCCTCGACCTGCTGGACACGCTCTTTTTAATGCACCCCAGAATGCCATTGGCCTTTTTGGCCACGAGGGCACACTGCTGGCTCATGGCCAACCTGTCATCCACCAGGACGCCCAGGTCCCTCTCTGCAGAGCTCCTCTCCAGCAGCTCATCCCCCAGCCTGTATTGGTGCATGCAATTATTCCTCCCTAGGTGTAAGACCCTACACTTGCTTTTGTTGAACCTCATCCGGTTTCTTACTGCCCAGCTCTCCAGCCTGTCCAGGTCTCGCTGAATGGCAGCACAGCCTTCAGGCGTGTCAGCCAATCCTCCCATCTTCGTATCATCAGCAAACTTGCTGAGGGTGGCCACTGTCCCCTCATCAAGGTCATTGATGAAGATGTTGAACAAGACCGGACCCAGCACAGACCCCTGGGGGACACCACTGGTTACAGGTCTCCAGCCAGACTCTGCACCACCAACAACGACCCTCTGCGCTCTGCCAGTCAGCCAGTTCTCAACCCACCTCACTGTCCACTCGTCTATCCCACACTTCCTCAGCTTTGTTATAAGGATGTCGTTGGAGACAGTATCAAATGCCTTTCTAAAATCAAGGTAGACTACATCTACCGCTCTTCCCCCATCCACCCAGCATGTGACAGCATCATAGAAGGCCACCAGGTTGGTAGAGCACGACCTGCCCTTGGTGAACCCATGCTGACTACTCCTGATAACCTCCTTTTCTCCCAGTTGTCTGGAGATAGTATCCAGAACAAGAAACTTCCCCCCTGACATTAATACAACCCTAATTATACTTGATTCTAGGTATTCTTTCACCTTTTTTCACAGTGACATTTTCTTTTATTTACTATTCGATGTACAACTCTTTTCAGATTTTGAAGCCATTTTGATAAACTAGACTAAAAATAATAATTTTTGCATTGGTCAGGGCCAACAGCAATGCCTTTATCCTAATCTCAACTCTATTCAAATTTATTGACAAATTCCTCAATATACCAACATGATCATAAAGACAGAATAGCACAAAACTAAAACACACTGAAATTTTTTGATGGGATACATCTTCCTTCCAAATATCTAGTCATGATGCAACTAAAACATCATAACTTATGCAGACATGCATTTTCCAGTTTTGCTTTGATACAGTACTGTGAATTTCTTGTGACTCTTCCAGAACCGTAAAGTATCCAGCATTTTTCTTCAAGTTTAAACTTCTAAGCTACATGCTTATGCTAAATATCAGCTTTCTTCCAATTTTAAAATTTAACCTTTTTTCCCCCCACTGTTTTTAAGGTGAGTTTCTGAATATCATGCCTGTAATGGCAACGGTAAATATCAAAGTCTCAAAATCAAAGAGCAAATAACGAAGAACCCAACGCATACCCATTTTAAAAATATCATTAATTCTTAAGCATATTAATAATTTTGTTGTCTCTCTTTAACAAATAACAAAATGTACATTTTAGGTTGGCAGCTCTCACTGGCATCCTGGTTAGAACCACTGAAACTTCCTGTGAAATATCTTGCAGGTCACTGTCCTATACATTTTGCTAAGCCAAACTTAAGTCTACCCTGGATCAATTCCCAGAAACTTATATCTTGCTAAAGATGACTCCTGACTGAACACCAGGCTTTGGGAGGCTTATACAGTCCTACAAAAGTCAGCAGGCAAACAGCTCCCACTGCCTAGGTGGGGAATTAAGACTGAGCTCTTCACAGTCTGCTCACCTTGCATGCACAATGAAGTTCACTGTTCTACTGACTTTTCAAAAAGGATTCTATATGTTTTCAATATGTTTTTTTCCCCTGTATTCTTCTAAAAACAAACTTACAGACAATGTTTAATACTGGCTTGTTTCCTAGGAGTTTTAGCGCTGCATCTGAAACAGAGTACATGGAACTGGTGAGAGTGCCCACAGCAGTACCACCACTACTTGTCTAGTTTCACAACATACCCTTTAATGAAAACATCCCTTCTCACCAGCTTCACTTTGAGACACTCTCATACCTCACATCCAAGCTTATGGCAGCTTTCTCTATATGCATACTAAGACCGACCACAATAATTCTTTTTCATTTGAGCTTTGAAGGAGACAGACAAAGCAAGGAAGCTCTAGCACTCTGCTCCAAGCCAAATAGCAGCTCTGACAAAAGATGTATTGGTCTCATTGCTGGCCCCAGGAACGCCATTTGATGTTAGGATGAAGGCCACAGAGAGCCCACAAGATACACAGCAGAGAGCCAATACATTTATGTGACTTACCCAACTCTCTCCTTGAAGTCTAATTGTAGTTTTGCTTATAATTAAGGCTGCCCATCACCTTTCAAAGCAAAGCTGTGTTCTCAAGTTCCTGTAAGTCTTATGTCTGCAGTGATGTTGCACAGACATTACATAAAAGTGGAATTTCATTTAATGAGTTACAACTTTGTTTTGCTACTTGGCTATAATCAGACGAGAGAGGCCAGGAAATTGACCTCCAAAATGATTTCCTAGGGAGTGGAGATTTATAATGAGAAAACTTTCAAGAAACCACAAGTGTTGTCTTCAGATGCATCACGCTGACTTGTCCAGATACAAAATCCATAAGGCATTTTGCACCATACAGAAAATATCAGAACTTTGGTGTAGCAGGCAGGAGCATGCTCCTTCCAAGCACCCATTTATTTTCAGGTCAGTATTGTAGCATTCATCAGTGCAGTCTGGGAGACAGAAGACCTGTGTTATTTAGCTGAAGCAGTTTTTAAAAGATGAAAGGAACATTCTGCAGGATGCCTCACAGGATGCAATTCCTTTAACAAATGGCATGTCTGGCTTTAATAACGGGACACATTTCTTTACAAACTGCAGAAGCAGTTAAAAGAAGAGTTTCTTTGGAGTCAAACATTGGAAAGAGGATGAAAGAAATAACAGAACCTCTTAAAGGTAACACTCACATTACCATAGAAAGAGGAGACCTTTTGTAATATACAGCCATACCATTAGATTAACTAAGCTGCAATTTTTAAAACTAATGTTAGAGAGAGTAAATATACCCTAAGCCAGAATGCATTACATTACTGCAATGCTTTGAACATGCCGACATGTTGTTGATCAGTGTTATTTACTATCATTACGCACACCCCTGCTAGACAGCCACATCCAATAAAGCATCATCACAGCTTGTGGTTGCAGTTCCTCAATTGCCCAGATGAAGCTGTGGCAGGCTGAACTGTCTGCATATCGCTCACTTGCTACTCAAGGAATGTGATGCAGAAATGAGCCTTGGCATCCCTTGGCTGGCACAATGGGTGTGTAAATCTGGGGGAAAGGAAAGGGGAATGTCATGAGCTCCTAAGCTCATGACAAGACAGAAATAGTGAAATTACACACAGCCAAGTGGGTGTTCAGTCTGCCTGCTAAAGGCAAATGAAAGATACCCCAAGTCTTATAGATAGATAAAGGCAAAAGAAAAGAAAAAAACCAGATGAATAACTATTACTCCTGATGCAGAAGAATTTTAAGGCTAGGATAAACCATAGTCCTTGTTCACTATAAATCAAAGGCAACAGACTCCAGGCTTCCTGCATGCCAAGTCAAAAAATTTTGCCTGGAAAGTGAATATTGGAGTAATCACTTAAATTAGCTAGTACTATTCACTACTCTTCATTTCTTTCTAGGTGATTGTCTCAAGACACATCAAGAAACATCAACACACACCAAAAACTGAAATCGAGTTTTCTGTGAATATTAATTGTGACCATATAGTGGGACTACTGAATGCCACATTATTTCGGCATAGTCAACCTGCCTGAAAATTAATGACGCTTATGAGAACGTTTAGCACCAGTGCAGATAGGATCCAATTAATGTTGCATCACCTAATGAACAAAAGTTTTCTTTGGTTATCTGGGGTATTTCATTCTTTTGAAAATTGAGAAGAGCTGTGACAGTTTCATAGAACTCCCCTTGTGACAAATATGTAAGTATCTTGCTCCCCTATCCATAGCTATCAGGCTCCCAAGGGGCTTAAACACACTGCTGATTCCTCTAGGTTTGCCTGTGCTAAGGGCACTTAATATAACAAATGGTGGGAGTGTTTGCTTTCTTTACTTCAAGTCTATTTTAAACCCAGCCACAGCGAACTGAGAAAGGAGAAGAGAAAATTTGAACATTTAATTTTTCTCATGATTTACAGAATCAGAGCTCAAGTATTTAGAATAGACTTTAGCATTATTGAATGTACTCTTTAGAAAGTCATTTAATACTCAGAAGATATTTGTATCAAATTTTGTAGGAGTAACTTAGCAATCATTTAAAAGAGATCTTATACATTATTTTACCATCTTCAACACAGCATATAAGACCTTCATTCAGTTTCCCCATTAACACTGTCAATGTATATCAGTTTTCATTTGAAAATTTTAGAATCCTTTACAACATCCTGACTGCTCAAAACCCTAAAGTATTTTAAGCCATATATCAGCATGGTGAAAACAAGACACAGATTTTGCCACAAATTATGACTCAGTTAGAATCCAGTTTCTAATGAGTTTCCTAACGCACACATTACCCTTTACAGTACCTTCCACTTTCCACCTGATCCTTTTCACCATCAGACTCCTCCGATCAAATAAGCAAATTGCACCTTCACATTGACACTACCTATTAAGTCACCCCCTTCCACCTTCACCACTGACATTCACGGCAGCTACAGCAAATGTGTGTGTCAGATTATTCAAACTGGAAGTGAATCTGTGCCTGCTTTTCACGTCTTCTAAGAAAGCGAACAGAATAGAACCATAAACAAACCCCTTCAAATACTTTTTAGAGGGCTAACAAAATCTCTTTAAATAGTCCTGGTACAATCTAAGAGATCTTTCGTTTCATATATTAGCTTCTTTAATGATGCAAGGATATCTTGTCCTATCAGCTGGTTGCATTTCCTTATTGCAATGGGATACAGCGTGCCTTCTGATGAGATAAGAACACTTGGGCAAACTCCCTTTTCTATCTCTCTGAACACAGCCTGAGAACTTACTGAATGCTCCAGCTCGTCAGCCACACAACCTATCAGCATCATTTTAAAGCAACTGGCAAATTTCAGCTTTAACTTTCAAACAAGTATCTTGGCAGGGTTTCCACTGACATTTTATCAGAATTATTCTATACAATAAATATATAATTATATAGGATATAAAGATATTAGTTCTTACATGCCACGAAGTACAGAACAGCTCCAACTGCCATGGATATGGCTAAACTCAATGTGATGATAAGCACTACACAACTTTTTGAGGAAGATAAAAGACCAACTGGTGTTAGCACTGTATGCTTAAACATGCAGAGATCAAGAGTGAAAATTAAGGCTGCACCTGCTACATGCTGCCAATATGTTCCCTGAGGGCTTGTAAAAATCTCTACCCTGTCACCTGTAATAAGACTTCTGCTTATGGACTAAAAAGGGAAGAGACAAGAAAATCATAAATTCATGGGGTTAGTTATAACTTGGCACTTGAAGTTTAACTCTTGTGTCACTACTGAGAGTAAAATACAGAAAATATTACTATTATTTAATTAGTATTAAATATTACTGAACTACAGATGATTTCAGGGAGCAGCTTCATGTCCTAGTAGACAAGAATGCAACCCTCAATACTCCCATAGAAAGCTACAAGATCAGAAGTGTGTACGAGAACATTGTGTCAATAGGCACCCAGGAAGAACTCATGCAACATGCAGACCCTGATCACTTGCCTTTGTGAGTCTTCTGGAACTCATGAACCAACTCAAGCTCCACGTTACAACTCATATGACTTGCACATAAAGCAATGCAATATGGCAACTACTATCACCACCATATCTCCCAGAAACGACCTCAGGAGCTGTATGTGCTTACCCAGCTGCACATGAGTGACTTGTGTGAAGATGCTCACCACATGCTCTTATGTAAGGACTGACTCAGGTGATAGGAAAGCCTCCTTCACTTGCAGGTTCTGATTGGTCTATACTCCTGAATTCTTCCCTGCATGTGATAGGTTGTTCTTGTCCTTACTTGCCTGGAGGGATATGAAGAACAAGACACCTGAAAGTCGATAATAACTGGAGTTTGCTTTGACCTGTGGATACTTGCATGGAGACAGCAGCTACCCAGGTTGAAGGAACACTCCCCAGTTGTGATTTCCCTAGGAACCTCACTGACTTGGCAATAAATACAGAGATACACACAGACAATTGCTATCCCACCCTCTTTTTGTTGAACATCTGTATTAGGTAGCAACAGACTGCCAACTGCCGCCAAATCTCGCTCCACTTGCGAAAGCCTGCCACCAGTAGCACTACCCCAAGGTAATTTTGGAAAATAAATATGATAAAGCATTACAGAGATCTACAAAGAAAGGTTATGGTGCTAGCATTCTGGCATCACCACCATTCAAGTTGTCAATTTAAATAATTTCCTTGATCCTGAAGGATTTCTGATGTTGTATAGACAAATCTTTCCAAATCAGTCACTTGATTTGCACAAAAGCTGTATCTTGGCCCCACACCAAGCCTGTGGTCCGATGGTGAACACCACAAACCACTGCTGAACACAGGACTGTGAGCTAGACAGTCCCATGAAGGAGAGGTCAGTGAGTGATAGCAAGGTCGAGACTGGTATTTAAGGCAAGTCATCACAAGCTTGAAAATCAGGAAGCATAATTATCCAAACTGAGATCAAAAGGTAATAGAAGAGGTAAATCAGCACAAAGATCTAAGTTGGATCACAGAACTGCTTACACTTTAACAAAAAGAAACAAAAGAAAGGGATTGGAGGTGGCAGACGAGTCTCAGTTAATTACAGAAAGCATACACATGGTCAGCCACAACAAGCACTCCACAAAGTGACACACAGGCTGGAAAACAGCTAGCCAATGCAGGAACTTACACAGCTCATTCACAAAGTGCATACATGGTGTCATCACTGCCTGGTGAATGAGGTCATTTCTCATACATACACTGGTAAATCTGCACTACAAAATAATAACTGATAGGAGAACACGTGATTTATTGGATTGAAAATGCTTTTGGCAGAGCCTGGGCTTTGGTTTCAAACTACTGGATTAGTTCTAATCCTTTAGTTGCTGTTTGAACAACTCATCCCAATGTTTAGTACTTACTATACTGCCATCATGAAAAGACAGGAGTCATGAATGAAGGGTTGCGTTAAGCTTTGCGACTGGAAAAGGCTGAGTCACTGGGGTCCACGTAGAGGTGAGATTTAAGAGATAGGTCCTAATCCCTGGGCAGTGACATAGGAGATGGCTATTGTAAAACATGCATTCCTCAGTAATAGCACAACACTGTCTGTTCTTAAACATCTAGATATTAATACTCTGCATGTGTCCAGCCTACTAACTGTGCATTCCAGATGGTTTGACTTTTTTTTTTTGTATTTGCAGCTTTGCCTCTTTTTTCCCCTTTTAATACTGTTTTAATAACTACCGCTTTTTTCTTTTTTCTTTTTTATTTTTTTTTCAGAGGAGGAAAATGGGGAAGTTATTACATGGGTCCTCAGTTTTCTCCATTTATTTAAAAAGAACAGAGTCCTGGATCATTACTTACTCCTTAAATGCCTTAGCAATTAGAAGAAAGGCTAAGAAAAGATTTACCTGTTATTCAGTAGGGAGAGAGTTTTTAACAAATAGTATGGGGAAAGCAGAATTTTGAATGCCCTTCTAACATCAGATTTTACTGAGAGAGCAAGCTATGATCCTGTGTGTTTCATAAATAGCACCAATAACAAAATCTAAGTAGGGAAGCAATAAAACAAGTAGTATGCTAGATTTCATGAATCTCATCCTAGGGTACTCCTTGAACTAATGAAAATTTCTGTACTATTTACCTGAATTCACTCAGGAAATTCGAAAGGGGCCATTGTTAAGGGCTTACCCTTAAAACACAAGAATTGATTAAGGAGCTGAAAGCAGTTAGGATGAATCATCATTCCCAGTTGGGGAAAAAAGAACAAAACCTAAAAAAGCCCCACAACCTTCTACATGCCTGTAAGATTTGAAAGATGATTAATAGCAAAAATAGATCCAGAAGTTAATCAGAAATTAAAAACACTACTATGGCATTGTCTAAAAATAATGCACTTGTAGTAGGACTTACAATTTTTTATCTGTAGGAAATTAACATAATGCCTCCTCACAAGGATGGAGGTCCAGGTCCAATTGAAAAATCAGACTGCAGTGGAAATATGGGCTAACCAGAGAGACTCTGAACAGTAGCAGTGAAACTCTTCAGTAGGCCGGCGATGGCAACGTTTCACTAATCATATATAGATATTTGTTTTTATCAACAAAATTCCTAAACTAAGAGAACAGAAATTTAGATTAGACGTCTGGAGGAAATTTTACTCAGAGGGCAGTGAGGCCATGGCACAGCTGCCCAGAGAACTGTGGGTGCCCCATCCCTGGAGGCACTCAAAGCCAGGTTGGATGGAGCCCTGGACAGCCTGAGCTGGTGCTGGTAACCCTGCCCATCGTAGGAGGGTTGAAAATAGATGATCTTTAAGGTCCCCTCCAATCCTAGCAATCCCATAATTCTATGATCTTCTACTGGATTAGCTGAGTTTTCACACTGCTTTCTAAACTCAAACAACATGGCTTCATTAATTCTGGGAATTAAAATTAAAGAAAGTTCAGTCAATCTCATCACTTAATTAGCAGGCAAGAACAACAACAAATGATAGGAGCTCACATTTCTGTCTAAAAGAATACCACAACCCATCTACCACAATGAAATGCAATGAAATGACAAACATACCAATTACAGGGCATATTATATACCTGGGAGTTGTTACTTCTGTCACAAATACATGACGTTCTCTCCACTTTCAAACAAGAAACTCTCAACTGGAGAGCAATCCTTGTCTTGTATGACAATTCCTTGTATTTGTATGATTAAAACTGAACTCACAAACTTTTTAACCTACTAGAATATCCAAAAATCTTAAACAAAAGGCATAATCCTGAATCCAGTTTCAATTCAAAACTCTAGCTCTTACCTTGGTAACAAGACTGTTAAAAATTATAGAGGTTGTACTTACAGCATTAGCTCTGGAGAGAAAGTATTTTACAGAAATGACAAGACAATTGGGGGTTTTGCACATGAGACCAATATCATTCAAGTTTCTTATCCAAATTTGGCAAAATTCATCCAGATTTAAATGCTAAGGTTTGGCCGGCATATGCTGAAACTTCTCATATTGAAATACTATTGTTCACACTGAACCATAACACTCAATTCTTAAACTAGTATAAACTTTGTATACACATAAATGTTACATACCCTGTATTAAATATTTACTTGCAGCTTATGCACGGCAAAAAGGTACTGCTACATTATGTCTGTCAGGTACTTCTGAGTTCCTACAATTTGTGCTACCTATTCATCTCCCTAATAATTTATTTTAAATTTGAAAACCTCTGGCTGATTCCAGTGAACCACAATTTAAAGAAAAATCAGCCCTTAAAGAAATCGTACCAATTTTTTTCCAAATTGTAGTCTGTCCAAAATTCCCTTGTTTTGATGATTTAAGTTTTTTGGAGTTGTGGGATTTGGTGTGATTTTCCCCCAAACCATATTATTAGACCATATAAAATAAGAAACAGAAGATCCTGAGCTTCCCCAGGGGATGTATCATGCTCTCCTTCCAATTCTACCAGGTCCCAAAGGAAGAGATTTTGAAGTAGAACATTTATGCAAGTGAAGAATAGAAGCAGTGCAACTATTATTACCTGGTTTCCAGTGCACTTTTTTTTTTTTTTTTTAGGTGACTGACTACTGACTTTGTAAAATGAATTAGACTGCAGCATGCATTCAGCTCTGCAATAATTCCATCAGAATTTATGCAATCTCCTGTACAGTCTGAATTTGCTTCTCTGGTGAGTTGTCTAAGCTGTGAGCTACAACCTGAGTTTTCCCCCTGGTGTGTGGTTTACATAAAGTCTCACCCACACATGAATTCTCTAATGGATAAGAAAATTTGAGTACGTACTGCAGCTTTTCCCTGAACATAGTGATAATCAGGTCTTCCTTCTCCACTTACCAAGTAATTTTCAAAAAATTGTAGAAAAATATAGATGTGTAGTATTTGACAGTAAATACTGACAGTATTTACTTTGACAATAAATTTGACAGTCAAATACTGGACAAAGTATCCTATACAGCATACAGCCTATGTAGTACATCACAGGAAAATTTTTTTGAGAGACTTACTTCTCCATCATAATTACATAAATTCAGATAATAAGTAAAAAAATTTATGATAGGTTGAAGTAAAAAAATTACAGATGAAAGAAGAACTGCCAGACATGTTTTGACATTACCAGTTTTTTTTTTTTTTGTTTTGCAGTAAATTATGCTTAAGAAAGCTAAAGTATACTTTATGCTTTGGTCTGATTCATAACCTCACAGCAAACAGAAGTTGCCCCAACATATGTCACCTAAAAAAAGGTCCAGACATTCAGTTTTTGATATCCATAACTTTAGCTAACATATTGCATTCTATTAATTGGAAGGAAGCATGGTTTATTTCCCTGTTCATTCTCCAGGTGAAGCCAAATAGCAATGGCCATGGAAATAAATGTACATGGGTGATGAAAGAATGTGCACAGACTCACAACTGATCCTTGTTTCTGCAGTGCACTTTTGAATTCCAAGAGGTATTTTAATAATGTTCTTCTCCAGCATGAGAAGTTTTTATCCCAATTCCTTTTGTATTTTAGTATCAAAAAGTCCGGAATATTTTGTTCATTTCTTGCACTCATATACTAAAATGAAATAATACATGCCTTATCAATTTGCAAAACTGTGTGTCTCAAGCTTGAAATTTCGAACAATTAACCATCCTGGAATGCACACATCTAATAGCAACCCTGGTCTCATTAACGGTTTTCAGACTACTGTCCAATACAGTCAAATTCCTGATTTATGTTTGACTGCAGTTTACATTCATTTTACATAGTTTATATGCATACTAAAAGCAGAAAAATATGTTCAGGTGCTAAAAAAGACAGCTACTAGTAAATATGTAAGATAATGAACATTCGTATATGCAAGTGCTTATAAGATCCGCATTTACTGTCTCGATGAATATTAAACAGTTGCAGAGGAAATAGAAATACTGTAGGCTAAATAAACATTCTTTGCTGGGTGTTGTTTTGTGTGTGTGTGTGTGTGTGTGTGTGTGTGTGTGTGTGTGTGTGAAGGTTTTTGGAAATTTTAACCCATAATTTTACATGCATTCTGTATTTGTAGGTACATCTCTGTCAGGAAAAGCTGTGAAATGAAAGTTCTTGAGAGATAACCAGACCTTTAAAAATCTATAGGTTTTACATGAATATCAGAAAGAATAATTTCCAAACTTTGCCCATGATTGAATATTTCTTTATTTAAAAACCTTAACAAACTTTGAGATAATTAGCAGTACATATATGGATTACACAGTCACTATTTGAGCTTGCCATAAAAATATGATGGGAAAGTCATAATTAGTTCCATCTCTCATGGTGCTGTTATTGCTTGTTTTGCCTGAAGAGCCCACAGATTTGAACCCCAAGATAGAATTAAAGTCCATTGTACCCAGCCTAATAACTACAGATGGAACAAAATAGTTTTGCCTAGTTTGGGTCAACTGAATATGAGACACAAAGAGTTTAAATGTGTTGGAGTTGCATTTCAATCATCATAATCTGCAAAGTAAAGAACAAAGACATGTCCCTCCACAGCAGTGATGGTTGCACCTTCAGGACTGCTTCCCCTCTGTGCTGGCCAAAGGAAAATGGCAGCCTGGCCATATCCCTCCATCCTACAGCACGTTGTGCCTTCATAGAACTCCTCCAATAGTGTTGAGTTTGCATTCAGGGCATGGACTTGGGGGGTTATGTGCCATCTGCTTGTCAGACCTTGACCTAACAACCAAGCAAGAAATTTTGCAGCTTAAGCCTCAGTATTCATCACATATGAAAGCAGGCAAGTGCAAAATGCCATTCTCACAACAGTCCTATTAAAGTAAGGATCTTATTCTACATCCTTTCCATCCTTTGTTTTGAGTGAGATGAGAAGATAGCATATGCAGAAATTGTGATCAAAGATGTTCATTAAATTCAGGAAAAGTGCAAAAGATAAGTTAAAGGTGACCTTCTTGTGTCCCTTATATTAGACAGTTTTTTATGCAACAAAATCACAGTTGTCACTGACTTCATCTGCCATTGTGGGTATTCAGCAATGCAAAACAGACCTATGGTCTCAGATTTGCAGACCCAGAAACCAAAACAAAAAGGAAAACCACTCAGCCAGTATTCACCTGTAAAAGTTGACGCAGTATGTCCTACATCACACAGTGCTCTGCAGCAGAGACAGAGATAAATCCACTCCAGCCTTTAATGGCTTTAATTATAAGGCCTTTTTTCTCTGCCACTATCTGCCTCACTGCCTGTGTAATCCAACTTATCAGTTGAGCACAACTCATCATTTGCACAACACAAGGCAGAGATCCTGCAGAAAAAAGCCCCAACATACCACCACAATTAAAATGGATCATCATGCTTTACAGTCCTATTTAAAGTGTAAGCACAATTTTGGATTTCCTGTCTGTTGAGCACTTAGATTTGCTGGAGATCTGTTTATTGACACCATTCATGCATGGCAGCTCTTTGGTTTTAATTTAATGGAGGTTCAAGAAATGCCACCATATTGCTGTCAGAAACACACCAAGCTCACCAGTAGACCTCAAATGGTTGCAGGTTGCTGCCCCGTGCGGAGCAGGATTACAGGGGGTAGTACAAATGTAGGCCACAGGGTTTCACCACTTTGCATGACAACAGATAAAGATTGGTCAGCTTGTTCAGGACCCTGCTCCCCACCTGGCAGAGCCTTCTGAAATTTTCCTATTCCAGTTCCATTGATCCACCTCTTCCGAAAACCCAACCCTCTGTTATTTGTATTCCACCAAAATTCAATCCTCCTCCCACTGGAGCTCTCAGCCTCCCCTTCCACATCTCCTGTTTAAGCCACCATATTCAGCCCATAACTGCCCTCAGGCACCTTTCCCTTTTCCCCTCATTTCCTTTATGAGACAACACCAATGCACACTGGCTGCAACTTACATGGGACCTTTGGCACACGACATTAGCCCTCAAGGAACTGTCCCATGGCTTCTGTACCTTACAATTTCTGTTAGCTTCTGACATAGCTGCCACTCTGCCACCATCCAGCTCTGAACCCGTGTCTTGCATAACAGCATCTTCCCCATCAGTTTTACCAATGCTTTGGCTCCACCAGGGGCCAGCTGCATTTTCAGAGGTGAGCCCTAGACTTCACATTTCCATCTCCTTTGCAATACTTCAGCAGTATCAATATTTGTTCTACCACATCCCTCGCAAAAACAACTCATTGTAACATTTGGCTAATGTACACAAATCATCAAAATACAGAATCAGTACAGAGCAAGGATTAATTCATGCTCCAGAAAACAGTAAGCCTATGGTATAAATACTGAAAGCGTATGCCAGGTTGCAACGTTTCTGATAACCATTAGGCTATCAAGTTTCCTTTGGAAAAATCTCACCTAAAACATGAAGCAGTGAGTGCAACCCTTGCAGTCAGTTGTAAAGTGGTAGATAGCCCAAAAGCATTTACACAAAATGAGTAAAAGCAGGCCCCAGAGCTCTGTAAAAATCCCATCCCTTAAAAGGACACGCTTGCTGTTCTGTGAATCCTTCATACCTTCATTTTCTCAAGGCACTGAATAAATGCGATAACACAAGGGGACAAGCTGCTTTTTCAAACCCTTTAACTTAGTGAAAACCATAAGCATGCCATTGCAGGGCTTTCTAGGAAAGCTTTCAAATTTAGTACAACTTGACTAGAAAACACCATTCACCAAGGCATCAATAAGTATTTAGTTACCAACATAGAAAAAAATTGTATGCCTGTTTGTTTTCTTTTTCCCAAATAAAGGTTTTAATTTCTTGCACGCATCCCAAGATCAAAAATGGGTTTCCATATTACATCAGTGAACAAGCGAGACAGTCTCTGAGTGAGACCAGAAGTTTAGGCCCTCCCATCTCCAGTTTTTCTATTTGCTCTCTTCTGCCTTTAATAAAGTGCTTCAGACCCAGTTTCCTTTGTAGAAACAAACAGATCATCCATCTCCCTGAATAAGATTAGGTGTCATCACTTCTCCCTTCTTTGGGAAATAATAAAAGTCACATTGCAATGGGAGGGGAAAAAAAAAAGATAGATATTTTAAACCTTATTCAGCCAGGAACAGAAACTGTAACCTTGGATGCCATATGTGTGAAAGGAAAATAGTTTCAAGTTACAAAGGTCTGTGATTTTTTTCTTCCTATGGATTTAGGATGGAAGAGGTAGTGATTTCGATTTGGGATTGAAAGGGTTCTACCTCTTGTTCATATTTAAATACCAAATCTATTACAAGTCCAATTAGAATACTACTACTTTTACTTCCTACTATCATGGAAATTTGCCTTCATTTTTCACCATGCAGCTTAAACATCTACTTTTCAGTGCAGTTAGTTCTAAGAAGCAATGCCACAAAAACTAAGTTAAAGAGGCAGTAGCAAGCCCCTGCAGCCCACTGCTTAACCGATAACTGAGAGTAGACTGTAATCTTACATTAGTGTCCACATTTGTTTGCATTCTAAAAGCACATAAGCTTTTTGAAGTACTCCTGAGCTGTTCAGTTTTTGTACAAGAAATCAACTCATAGCTACCTGATTAGGACCCACAGACAGGAGTTTTCCTTGTCTGGGATTCTCTGACTGCACTGACGTGAATTTTCTCACGTTATTTAATCTGACACTTGTGCAGATTTTCCAATTATCATTTCAAATAAAGCTTCACCACAGAGGGTCTAATTGAGACTGCAAAGCGTACTGATTTACCACTTCTATAGGCAAACATTTCTAGCTTGTATACAGTACCCAGCCACGAATGAACAACAGAAACGTTGAGTCCTTTTATTTTCAAAACAAATACGTGATGTACCATAATCCATCAGTTAGGAACAACCCGCAGATACACATGCACACAACTGTAAAATAATTGACGTTTGAGACTTGTTAGAAAACCGGTAATTGCAAATCCATTTAATTATTCATCTTACAGCATGGAATAAATGGTTACCTTTCAGCAGAGGAGCCCTCCGTGGCACAAGCACTTCTGTGATTTCCACCTGCTGATGCTGTTTCACCAGGTTTCCTTCACTGCCAGCTCTCAACATCTTTTCACCTAAACTAATTTTCCGCGATCGGCTGTTAAAATCTTCTTTCCGAGGCAAAGGTGATTTAGGAGCTGTATTTGCTGATAGAGGTCGAGCCAAGCGCGAGGGTTTGGACATTCTGACTCTGCAGGAATTTACCTGCTCCAAAAAGCAATTTCTAAGAAATCCTTCCCAGCACCGAGGCTGGGGAGCGGTGCGTGCAGCGCAGCTGGGTTTGCAGCGGCGTGCTGCCAGTCCGAGCAGTTTTAAACAACAGGCGCGGGGTGGTCACGCAGCCCACATCTCCCAGACCTGTGGAATGCAAATGCCTGCGAGGGGAGCGCAGGCGAGACTGCTCTGCGCGGAGCCCAGCGCCCTGGGGAGCAGATGTTCATCCCGGGGTATGCGGGGCTCCTCCCCAGGTGTGGGGGAGAACGCTGCCCAGGGTTGGAGCACCTCTGCCCCACGACCCCCTGTGCTCCTCTCCCAACAGACAAATGCTCCCCTGTTCTGGGGGACTGCTCCGCTGTAATGTCAAAACCACGCTGCTCGAATGCTATGTGTTAAAAGCCTGATACCGAGAGCGTGTTTCTTTGGGTTGAGCAAGGCATGAGCTTAAAATGGATTAAGTGATGCATATTTTCCCACCATTGTAATTTTTAATTCCCCCAAATAAATGAAGGATTGTCAAATGAGTATCACCTCTCACAGGAAAAAAAAAAAAAAAAAAAAAGTGGCCTAAATCCCTTATCATTAGCCTGCATTACTAAAAGCATCGCTTAAGAATTAACACTGCACAGAACGTTGCCAGTCATACTTTTTCTTTCTTTCACAGTTGCATGTACACCTAAAGAATCCCTGGCCTCTTGCATACTACAGATAACCATGTTCTTTACTGCCTCTCCAAAGAATTATAACTCATGACCTCAGGCAGTGTTATTTCAAGCCTCAGCTCCTAGGTGCTTTCCTCTGGAAATGCCTAGGCAGAGCCTAACAAACTTCTCTGCCAGCCCCGTTCTTGTGAATGGTGCCAAGACTCAGAGTATTTGGACACATGAAAAGAAAATTCCATTCACCGTCATCTTGGAAACAACTTCCAAAGGGAAAAAAAAACTCACCAACACAACAAAACAGTGCAAGCCACAGAAAACATCACAGCTGAGGTAAAATCTTCACGATTAATTTTAAAATGTACTCTTCAACGTCCCAGGCAACCAGCATGGGACCTTGTTATTTCAAGGCTAGAACTAACATACACAAATCAATATTACCAGAGCAAAACTACTAATAGTTATTTAACAGAAATGCTTAAGAAGCAGAAATACAGGAACATGTGACTAAATTATTACAGACATTCCTCATTTCCAGCCACGATAATTAAGCAATGCAGTGAAATTCTGCATGTTAATTCCACATATTTTTCTCAAGAGTCTCACATTAAAGAGGTAATTGTTTATGTTTCCTGTGTAAAGCATTTTGTCTACTGTTTTGTTGCCCCATCAATATAGGACAGATTAAACACTGTATAACAAGCTTTGCCGAGATATTGATGGCATTCTGCATATTGTTTTATCAACACTGTAAGATCACTGAGTGGAAAGAGTTCAGTGCTTGAGAATGAACTTGACAGACTGGAGAGGAACTCTGGGCTGATGAACAGCGCTCACACAGTAGGTCACACAGAAAGAAATGGAGCAAATAAGCAGGGATGAAACAAGAGCACAAATGGAAAGTTAATCACAGGATTGGAGTGGGAAATGAGTGAATAAGGCAGAGAAGCAGCAGAGAGTCAGGGAGCATGTGAGAGCTCAGCTGCATCAAGCCTACAAAATGCTGTCACTCTCTCAAAAAACCTGAATTGTTTTGTAAGCACAGTGCTTTTTTGGCCTTCCACTATGATATCTTTACCAAACACAAATATTCTCTGCATATCAGATTTTAAGGAGATACAATAGGCTCCAATACTCCATATGTATAATTTATATTAATTCTCCTAACCACGTGACAACTGTGATGTAAAATCCAGCTCTGATTGACAACATAAACAATGGTGGTTTTATTTTGAAATCAGTACCGCTAACGTGAAATCCTTCTGGAATCATCCTAAGAACCCTTAGCGTAAACATGGTGCTCTTGGAAACAGCCTCCTCTGCAATGCAAGAGCCTAACTGAAACAAAAAATACCATTTAAACATAAGAAAAAGGTTTTGTACAGTGAGGGTGGCCAGGTGCTGGCACAGGTTGAGCACAGAGGTGGTGAGGTCTCTGTTCTTGGGTGGGTTCAGCACCTGGCATGGCCGTGAGCAGAGAGTCAGGCTGGGCAACCTCCAGAAGTACCTTCCCACCTCAACCATTCCATGATTCTGTATTGCCAAAATATATTCAGAACCTATTTATAATCTATTTTAAAATTAAAATCTGTCTGACAGAAGATGCCCAGTCTCCTTTCTCCAATGTCCTAGCCATTAAACCATCCCATGCCTGATTTTCCCTGTGGGGAATATGGTTCCTTTCTGGTCGTTACTCGCCTTCAGCATTTTAATAGTCTGTGACACAGCATTCTCAAATAAATAAATAAAAGGCCTTCCTTGTTCATTTTAAAGGCTCTTAGGCGTGAAACTAGTGATTTCAGCCATGAGCATATATATATTTAGGCCTCTCAAAAAAAAAAAAAGCGCGCGCACAAAAAACAACCACATCTGCAAACAAAAGCCTATGTTGCAAAGCTGGTCATATTTCAGGTTGGATCTAGGCAGCCTAAATTTCATCCATGGGATGAAGCGGTGTGAGTGCACATGGCCCATGGGTGTCCATAAACCCATTCCATCTGCAAATCCATTCCCAACCCAGCACCCCAAAGCCCTGGGCTGACGCCCCTCCTACCACAACACCACCCCCTGCATAGAATTCTAATAAATTCCCCAGGCATCAAGGCTTTCAACAGTTTTCTGAAGCCCCAAGGTACTCTTTCCAACCTGCTTTTAAAAAAAGAAAAAAAAAAAAAAAAGCAATACCAAAACCAACCCAACTCCTTTTCTCTTAGATTTCAGATAGCCAACTTGAGCTATGTAGGAAGAGCACTTCAAACTGATGTAACCAACATACCACTAAGCACCAGTGAAGTTCAGTTTGCCAGGTTCTGCAGAACTGCTGTGGGAAGTTTTCTACTGCTTTGAGTCAATGAATCACATCTGTCACTCCTAATGTTAATTTCTACTGTGTAAGGCAGACAAACAGTGCAGTCTCTACTTTTGAATAACCACATGTGTGTATACAAATAATATTTTTAGAATACCATACAATTTCCATAGAGTGCTTAAAACAATTTTCTATTAGTTTCAAAATACAAGTCCTCTCTTTTCTGCCTAGAAAATAAATTACTGCTAAAGTACAAGAGTGAAAATTTGTTACAAGTTAGCTAAGAGAAGGCATTTTTACTGTAGCATATTAAACAGGTTATTATACTGCCATTAACTTAAGTAACGGTTGTGCCCCCAGGATTAAAGAAACATGACTAGAGATGTTATTAATCCAAACAAAGCATTTGGAAAGCTTGAAATTTCCTTTTTTGGGCACCCATGAAGTCAGAGTTTACATTCCCACATAAAGAGCTGGGTATGGTAGAGGATCTTTAGCATGTGAGGCAGAAAGAGTTGGTAGCTGATGCCATGCAGTTCACTATGTGGCGTTTTCTAGGTCTGCAGGAAAAGAGTTGACAAGAGATCTCTCCTCACCCAACGCTCTCCTGCATTTTGACCTGCAGCTACCTAAAGAAAAGAGATACACGCACAAACACTTCATATCCAGCAGACTGCTTCTAAGCCATAGAGAGGCAACAACTGGTACATGAGTAAATAGAAGTCGCAGGTGCAGAAGTTAAAATTGTAAATTAATGGAGACTTTTCTTTACAAAATTGAGCAAGTAACCAGATGGTGTATATTTTCAGTACAAAATGAGAAATAAATGTAAAGGCACAAAAAGAGCAAGATCAGTGAGGAAAACAACTTCAGACCCAAATCACAGACAGGTATGTAATGTGAAAAAAAAAAGTTCAGTGCTTCAGAGAGGTACATTTTCTAGCAACTGAAGCATGCAGAATTAGTGACAAGTTAATTTTGCAGATGTTAAAGCTTCCTTAGAACTATGTGCCAATGCTTTATTTTCCCCCGTATGATTACTGAGGTAGTTGTATAGTACGTAATACAAAAAAGGCTTCACCTTCAGTATAGCGAGAGTCATTTTAAAATATTTCACATAAGTCCAAAAACACTCATCCTGGTAAAATAAACTGGGCAGAAGGAGTCCAGTCAGCCATTCAGTGACAGGTGAATCCTCCAACAAGCAAGTCCTATTACTCTTTAATATGGTCTTTAAAAAAAGTCTGTTAAGAGTATTGCAGCAATCCAATAGCTGCCTAGAAGATGCTATAATTAAAGCAGAGCTGTCATTTCTATCAAAAAACCCTGTTCCAGAGATTTACTGCTCTGCTATAAAAATTCAAACTCAACTCCAAGACTTAAAAAAAAAAAAAAAAAAGTCCAGAAAGAAACCCTTCAGCTCTGGTTTAATTCCTTTTCTTGAATTTCTACAAAATTGAGCAACCTTAGCAAAACTTTTCTTAAAGCTAGGAGACTAAACAAGTGTGGTCTGAACACTTTATTCTGCCCTCAAACCAGAAATGCCATCAAACAAGGCAGAATTAATTTTATTTATTATTCTATTGTCATTTTTGCATCTTAGATTTGGCTTTATTTCAATAACATGAAACTCCGAATTTGCCTGAGTACTCAAGTCTATCGCCTGAGTATTTACATGTATTTAAACACATCACGGTCACGATTTTTCTAATGCAGGGTTTATATCAGTACTACCCCTGATCTGGTGGCATTCTGTCGTCAGGGTGCCTTTTGACTGCTGCACTTGGTTGCTTCCCCCACTTGAAGGGTTGCATAAGCCCTAGAACATTTGCACATGCGTAACTGCTTCCATCCAAGGGACAGGCTGTGTAGAAAACAAAGCAGTGGGGTGTTTGTATGCAAACACAGCCAGTAACATTTGAACTACCTGCTATTTCCAGTTGGTGCCAACTGTGATGGCAGGCTTGGGTACGTTATACAGGTGAGATGATGCTTCTCATTAAATAATTTCAAAAGGAGCAATCAGCTGAGAGCAGCTGTCCATATAACTTGTAATAAAAACTTCTGTTTTTTTTTTTTCCTGCAGAATTTACCTTTTTCTATATAGTAACCACTCACAGAAGAATAGAAAATCCACACATTTATTCCTTATGTAAATTATTTAATAAACTCTACCAAAGAGGAGTATGCAATTGGACCTGACACTACACTGGCTATATTGATTAAAAGAGCTAAAATATATATCACCCTCGTTCAAAGTTGTTTCACTTGTTCAGATACTTTAATCAACGCAAATAATAAATGAGCTTCAACACATTCTTTAAGGAATCAGCTACAAATCACAGTGAATTATTACCATTTATTCATTTTAAATAACATCTGATCATTGCCTTCCACATCTGCAGATACTTCACATTAGATTCTGTAAGCAGTCTGAAGATATGCACAAGATATCTTTTGTCAAATTTATAGCTTTAATAGTTTTTAATAAAGAGAAAAGCATTGAAGACTCAAAATCTCTTATGAAAGTATGGATAGTTTAGTTTTTGATATTACAACAAAGATTGGAGTGAGGAGAAGAACATGAAGCACAGAACTGACACTTTACTCTGAAGAAAATGTTAGTTCAAATGTTAGTTGCTAATTTGTTTTAGCATATCTACAGCCTTCTCCAGCTTTCTGCATCATCATGTTTCGAATGATCACCTCTTAATAAAAGAATAACCTTTGGAAGAGCTCTAATTTATCAAAAATACAACACTGAGAGCTTAAAGCATTACATAATAAATAATTAAACAGGTACAACATCAATAGAGTCTGGATATGCCAGAAGACAAATGCAAAACTAGACCAAAAGAATCCTGCCCATCTAAGAGATGCACAGAGAATCTGTTTGTGGTTTCAGTATTCCTCTTTTATCCCAATGCATCACTACATCACCAATGTGGGCAAAATAAAAGTGAGTAAAAGAAGTGACTGAAATGAGAACAAACTACAGATGCAGTTTGTCTCAAAACAGCCCAAAAGTGGAATTAAGCATTATAGGAATTCCTCTTTCAGCAAAGTTCCATCAGTAACACCCTCAGGAATGACACTAGTAGATGCTATCATATGGAGGAGCCAAAATACTGTATGTATAGAAGAGAGAGAACAACTGGAAAATAATGATCATTCTCTGAAGACTGGGCAAGAAGGAAGAGCTGTCTCCTGACTCACCTCCAGCTCTGACTTCACGACTATCACAGTCTTTGGAGGCAAAAATAAATAAATAAATAAATAAATCTCATCAGTATGGAAATGGAAAAGGAAATAAGCAAAAACAGAACTCTGTGTAATTAAGTTTTAAATAACGACTCAGAACAGACTTCATTTGGGGACTTTTTTTTTTATAATAGCAAAACCAGTTCACCAGAACCTCTATCTAAACTGCAATTAGTCACAAAGACCATCACACTCATTTGGTATTCTTTTTTTTTTTTGTGAGCAGCTCTGAGATTCATGAGTTAACCAACAGCAGAACAAAAAAAAAATCTGTAATTTTTGTTTTAAATACACATTAGTGGGTCTCTAGAAATGTATCTGATGCCTAACTAATGTTTGTTAGCACTGCAATACTGTAATCTGCAATTAGATTTTGTTGTTATGTTTATATTGATGATAGTTCAAGTAATCTGAGTTACTCTTGGAAGCCTCAGGTAGTACATCCTCATGTGCTCAATTCACCTGGAAACGTATTTCTTATTTTCAGTCTACACCTACTTGTAGAGACTAAATGCTTCAAAAATCTGGAGATTTTATGCAGACGACTTAATTCAGCTTTGCATATTAGAGGATTCACTAGTTTATTTACACAGATGACAATGAATGGTCCAAATTACTAGCACTTATGTCTGAAAAGATTGCAGCATGCTTTAGGAACACAGAAACTGCTACTTCCTTTGTTTCTGGCATACATCTGGGATGGCATCCAAGTTACTCTGATGGCTCCTCCGATCATCATTAGGTATTGCTCATCATGAACATAAAGAGAAAATCCAATAAAGCAATGACAGTCCCAATAATGGACAATAGCTGGTGTCAATGAAGCAAAGAAAACTGAAACAGTAGTTAGTCTTTCCAGCCAAGAAAAATCCTGAAAAAAGAACCAATAACCTCACCACTAAAACACAGACCTATAAAGTACACTAACAAACATAAACTATTTTCTACCTGGAAAACTAAACTGGTGACTATGCCAAGTGCAATACATAAGCATAAAATCTCTTTAGCAAGAAAGCTCAATGGCCATTTGTGAAGGTAGGCTGACACAAGCTAAAACAAAGAAGGCAAAGAATGACTAGCATTTTTGCCTAGACATTAAGGAAATTGGTAAAACAATGTTTTGAATGCATATTCTTTTCCCCAAGGAGCAAATTATTTATTACACTCTACCAAACAGTACTCTGTGATCTGCCTGTTCTTGCTGCTATATCTGTTGCCTGTAATGGCCAGGAGAACTAAAATTATATAATATCCTTTCATTTGTACTCATACTTTAATTAAATTAAATAAAAAGTTAGCTTCAATGCATTCTTGATTGATCCTGAAGTTTTAAAGTAAAAATGTTATGTAAAGAAGTGACAGAAAAGTATGTGTAATTAAAACACATACGTATCAAGAGAGAAAGAAAGAAAAAAGGGGAAAAGAAAATCAGAAAGGAAGACTAACTGATCTCCTCTAAGCCCTCCCGAGCTACCAACGGGCACCAGTCTGTGAAAAGGGAGGTTTCACTAAGCCTGGCCTGAATTCCCTGCACTGAAATATAACCACAAAATCTACCATTTTCTTATATGCACCATAAAATAAACAGAATAATTCAGAAGCTATTAAAAATTAATGCTATAAATTCTGAGAGCAAACCTTCACGGAGTCTCTCATTTTAATAGTCCTTAAAATGCCTTCCAGTGAAAAGATCTGCTTGGGGGAAGTTTGGAAGAACTTGTGTCAAGAAAATCAAGTTTTTCACCTCAGTAAAGACACTTTGAGGTGGAAGAGAAACTTCTGTATTTAGCTTGCAAGAATTAAATTGATTTTTTCCATCTTTGCTAGCCTTTAAAGACCAGATTTACTCCCCCATCAACATTTCACTCCCACATTTACTCCAATATCAGGTTTTTCTGATTCAGATAGCTCCCAGATAATGCACGAACCTAAAGAAAAGCACTACCTTCTCCTTTACTTACAACTCTGCAATGCTAACAGATCTAAAAATAGATGGTGAAACGACATAGCAACAGACATTGCAAAAATGAAGGAAGTGAATACAAAGCTGGCTTCAAGCAAGTAACCCCTCAAGATATATTAATTAAAATCTCACTTCTATAACTTTTCATATAGTAATGCCTTTTTCTGAATGAAATAATCCAATTTTCAGTTGCTTGCCAAGTAATATGACACATCAATATTTTTGAAGAGCAATATTATATTATACAACAGGGAAAAAACAAAAAAAAAGGACAAATACTTAATTAGCAGCAATTTAGAACACTTTTTGCCTTAACTTTTCTTCTCAGGTTTCCTCATAACTCTCTCCAGCACTATTAGCCATCTTCTTCCACTAGCAGCTCCTATTTCTGCTTACTCATTCTGTGCCCAGTAAGATCACAGTCACTTATGCCTTAGTAACACCAATTTCAGGTTAACAATTAAATCCACCCACTAAGGTTCTATGCTCAAACACAACTACACCAGTAATTTTAATTTTTGATAATGTAACAATATACAAGACTCTAGTCAAGACTCAGTATATAATTCTATATTTTCCAAATGCACAACAGCATATTTAAAGGAACTTACAGTTGATGCTCTACTGTCTACTTATCTTAGTCTCATCTTTATCTCAACTACTGAAGCCTGCAGTTATAATCACTCCTTTAGTTTTCTTTCCATTAACTTTTCTAGGCATTCATAGATGCTTTTCTGTGCTAAATATGCTACAAATCCTATTAAAAGGAATTCTTGTAGCTTGCAGGGTATCATCACTCATTGCCCTGAGATAGGATGGTGAGGAGACAGATGGGTGCTTGCGCAGAGCTGTTCCCTGGGAGAGTCTGGGAAGCTATCAGCAACTACGGGGCAATTTAAGACACAGAAGAGTAGAAAGCATTTAAAATTTAGCAATGAAAATGCAGAGATTAGGATAAAATTAAGAGGGAAGGAGTTAGCAGGGAAACCACCCTAACTCAGAGGAACACATCCCTTCCAGAGCTACCAACAGCTCATGCAGTCCAGAGCAACCTGTAAAAACAGTCTAGGTTCAAGTCAGCAAAAAAAAGTTCACCTACAAATATGCTCACGTGACACAAAAATGCCATCCCCTGAAGTCTCCTTGACCACAACAGTGATTAGCATCCATTAATCCCAGAAAGTTTATAATTGGATAATTTTTTTTATTTTGGTTACTAGCAAAAAACAAGGTCAGATTTCAACATGGTGCACATACACACATACAACCTGCAAAAAGCAGACCACACACACACAAAAAGGCAGAAAAAGAAAACAAAACAAGCCCACCTCAGAAACAGTATTTAAGACGCTTTTCTCTAAAGCTAATATTATTCATGAATCAAAGCATTTCATTTGACAGATATTTCATATGACCCTATTAAAATCACATCTACAAGTTAGATTTCAGGGAACTATGAGGTTCCACTTATTTCTATGAAGTATGCACTATCAACGAGAAAAACTTAGCAATACAAACAGCAGTATCAGACTGGAGTGATTGTGTACTTTGGGGTGATTTGTTCAGGGAAAACAACAGATGCAGCTGTTTTTTTCCAGCCATAAGTCTTTCCATTTGCAAGCTAATAGTAGGTTGCCGAGTAAATGTATCCTTCTGTAGTTTGTTACATATAAGGATTTTTTTTTTTTTAAATTACATCATTGTCAGAAAAGTTTAATTTTAGACGAATGAAGAACACAACAGTTAATTAAATTCTTAAAAGTAATCTTTTATTAATTAGGAAGGAAATACCCATTTCATTTACAGAACAGCAATTAGGATAAAGGATAAATCAATACGTTTGCATTTATCAATTACTGTTATTCACAAAGCAGAATTCTGGAACTTTGATAAAGAATCTTCAATTCCTTCTGTAGTTAATTACAACTCATTAACTTTTCATTAGCATCAAGCTCAGTAAAAAGCAACAGCAAGTCTTTGATGGTATCATTGCTGGCAGTGCCTGATGTTAGATGCCAGATATGTCCCTTGTTTTGTGAAAGTTGTGTGTGTTGAGCCAGTTATGCCACTGCTCAATCACAGCAACACATTAATCAATAATCAAGAAAGTACCATTCCTGTTCAATTGGTTTTACCTACAGCTGTCACCTCTTCCCAGTGACAGATGGCTCCAGCCTGGCCTACCTCATGGCCCTACGTCACACCCCAACTTTCTGATAGGCGTATTCAGCAGAGAGGTGCAAAGATCTGGATAAAGTTTAATGAATGTTGAGGGAGGGGATTACTTCCTTTGATCTCCTGGTACAGCCCTTGTTATGAGGCCTGGGACGCTGCCAGCCTTGTTGCCACAAAGGCCTAGAACTCCGCATGGGGCTCTTTCCGCCCAGCAACTGAGCTTGTCTTCTGGGGCCATCCCTCTGGCCTGGCCCCTCTGGATGGCACTCCAGCTGGGTGTCCTCTTCCAGTTCAGTAGTTGTTCCACCCTCCAGGTCACTGAGGGACATGTTCAACATGACAGGTCCCACACAAGCCCTGTTACTGCCCTGCAGACAGAGCATTGCACAAACCACAACTCCATGAGTTCTGTTCTGTTGTCCCTTCAGGCTGTGGCCCAACTTGAACACAAAAATACTTCTTTACAATAAGTTTCTTTAATATCAAGACAGCATTCATAGCTGTGCCCTCATCCCAATTCCAGTCATTCAGCCACAGAAGACAATCAGGCTGGTTGTACATAAAAATCTGTCTTTGTACAGGCTACAGCTCCTAGTGACGTGAGCAAAAAAACTGTCTTCCATGGTATTGATAGATAAGAAAAATGTGTGAAATGCAGCAGCCCATGCAAAGATATTTCTGAAAGAACATACGCACTTTTACTATTGATTTTGGTAGGAAAAAAGAATCCAGCTTAAGAAAAACTTCTGAACCAAGCTGGTAGAAGCATACAGATAAAATACTTTTTCATTTGTACAGTCAACTCAGCTATGATTATGAAACATTTTCATTTAAATTAGCAGTGACACCAAGAAGGCAGTCTTTAAAAGAGCTATCACTGTAATAAACAAAACCTGTATGAGAGGGAGAGGATGAATGACTGAGCACCATCCAGCACCAGACTTTAGACAGGGTTGTTTTCAGAGACATTTCAAGGCTAAAGTGTAAACTTAATCAAACATTACAAATTGATTCTGAGTTGGAAGGAAAAACATAAATTTTCTTATTATGAAAACAAACTATTTGGTATCCATTTTAGCCATGTTAATATGAGATTTATTTTTCATTCTTCAGTCCTTTATCTGTTATAAACTACTATTTTTGTGTTAAATGAGTATTTTATGCATACTTCAGTTGAGTGAGTCACAGCTTAAAAACAATAAAAAAGCTTTATAAACCACAAAGTGAACATGCACTTAAGCTAACTTCGTACAACAGTATTTTTATTTTTGTGAAATCTAATTTTCCATTATTTATGGACTTACTAAAGCGTACTGTATATTACAGTCGTTTCAATAAAATGTAATGGTGAGACCTTTACTGTATGAGAAAAGAACCCTATTACGCTACTTCTAGACTGGGATAAGACAGCAACTGAAAGTTGTGTGTCTGCAGCACTATCTGTGGTAGAGCTCAGTTTTTAAGATGATTACGTGATCTGAGTGATGTGTTCTGACTTCCTCATATCATGTATGACTATGAGGAAAAAAAAACTTGTTATTTAAGAAGAAGAGCTATGACCCAGAACCAGTAAGATGTGTATATTTTTTAAAAAAGGTTAATATTTTGCTTAAAATGTAACTCAAACATATTAAATTGGCTACAGTTTCCATGCTATGTGGAATAGTAATTTTTTTTTTTTTTAACCACAGAACCACAGGAATCTCTCTTTTTTTTTTTTTCCTTTCTTCAATAGCAGCTCTCTTTAGGGTTTATTCAAGAGCTATTCTTATTTTGCCAGCAGCATGGAAGCTCAAGTGCTTTGAACCTTTGTATGTTCAGTAGTTAGACTGTGCAAGTTTAACAAATGCCTTGTTGAACTATCTAGTATAAGAAGGTTTCAAAGCATTCTTGATCATTTAAGTATATATCTAATATTTTTAATAACGTGGTCAGATATTATTACTATTACAACTTTACTAAAGAGAAAAAAAGGAAGATTTTTCCTTTACTTCTTTATCAAATTCACCTGCAAACCCTATATAAACTCATACACTGTTGAATTTCTGCCCTCAGAACTGACTGCAACCACCAAATGAGGCTGCACAACCCCATGACAGACCCACAGTTCACTGGGACAGGAAAGAGGGCTATAGATCTTGCACTCAGAGGGTAGAATTTGAATAACAAATCTGTATGTAAATACATTGTTGCTTTTCTAAGCATAAAGCTTTGCATTATGCATACTTCACTGTGTAAAAGCCTACTGCTGAAAAGATCTCTTTTCCTGCCTCCTCCAAGCTCATTCACATCCAGACCCAGATTTTGCCTCTGACCTTCAAAAGCAAGCCACAAAATGTTAGATCCCCCTCTCTGCAGCCTCATCCCCACCAGCCTGGCTTACATAAGCCATTTACCCTGAAGTCACATGAGCACCAACTCCAACACAAGGAAAGCTGTAGGACTACTTAGCAGAGGGCAATAGTATCTCTACTTACTTCATGACTGTTGTTACACCCAATTAGATATAACCACAGACTGTTCCCTAAGTCATCCCTATACAGTTACTAAATGTTGAGCACCGTGATTTTAAACTTCTGAGTGCCACGGACCATACTGGCTTTCTCTACAAACACCAGTCTTCTCCAGACAGTTAAACTCTGCATCAAATTGAAGACCAGCCAAAACTTCAGGGAAGACATTGTATATATAAATTTACTGTATGAAGACATACAATAAATTCAGCACAAAAAAATGTTACAAATGTTGTATTAATTCACTGTCTCATTTATTTCTATGCATCACACACATTTGCACAAGTATACAGTGCCATGGAATGAGGATTTAGGTTGTTGTATTATATCTGGAACTTTGCACAAAGCCAGTGTTGCTGTGTGATTTTTATTCTGTTATTCAGGTTCTGGTAAATAATAGAAGTGAACTATTGGCTCCTTGCCTGAAATGCATTACCAGACTCCCCAATAAAATGTACAATGATGCACTTGTGAGTAAATCTATGTGCCAGATCAAGCACTTTTGGGTATGTTTTCCTCTCACATGTAAGACATCTTCAATTTTTTATTTTTATTTTTTTTTTAAAACATCCTCTGCAAAAAGAGCTCCTCAGAAGCCATGACAGAGGGGCAGGGAACTCCTGCCACAACTTTGCAGGCTGCTTTCTGCAGCGATATCTGGTGCGTCCAAGTACTTCTTGTTACTTTGCTTGCACCCTTTCCTTTTTACCAGGTCACTAGGAATAACACTGACAACAAAAACACCCTACAAGTCTTACATCATGACTTTCGATAAGAACATCATCACCGTTCTGTAACAAACCATGGCAGAGATCATGCTGACAAACCAGATCAAGTCCATGCTCCTAAGAAGCTGTCCCCAGGCTTATATTTCCTCACTAAGCAGCTGTGTTCAATCACAAAGACTGCATTTTTTTTCAGCATTATTAATCTTATGAAAAATTACCAGTTTCCTGGTGATTTGACATCCTCCACGTGGCTGCTCAGTAACATCTTATATAGATAGTAATTTAAACCCTTTTACACAATAAATGCCATATGGGAAGGTTGGAGAAACAGGTGACGTTCATTTTGAGCTAAACTGAAGCTACTTTAACTGCAGTGCTCTGATGAAAATCGGACCAAACACGTGCTGTCAGCTCATCATTCCTGCTGACTGCAATGCTCATGTGGGGGTCTGGCTATTTCTATGCTACTGCAATGGAGGATGGACAAATCACAAATACAGTGTCACTATTAAATATGTGTAGCCACATACACCCAGGTAAGCGCCTGCCAACTTCTGGAACTGGCAAAGATTTTCAACCAAACAAACATTTCCTGAGATGTTACAGTGAGAAAAAAAGAGCTATATTTTCTGAGGTGTTCCCAAAGAAAGACATAAAGGCTGTGATTGAAAGGAAAGGAATGCCTCCCCAAGGATAGCACTTACTTCATTAGCATGGCCTCAAAACCTGCAGCTTCAGCAGATGCACTGTTTATTTTCAGTCTGCTTTCTTGATATCTGTTATTTCTATATGGTACCATATTTATTATGTTTCAGAAATTCCAAGAGTCCAAATGCAATTCATGCATTATACAAACATAAGAAAAGGATTTTTGATCCAAACACAACTCAGTGCTTTTTGTTTTCTAAAGAACTTAAAGAAAGATTCTGGGGACTAAAGCTTCCTAAAAGATTGTGCCAGATAAAATTGAGTTGCTCCTACAGTAGAAAGGCAGAACACCAAGGAAGCAGAAGATATGTGAAACAATTCAAAATCAAGAAGAAAACATGAACTGAAAGTTCCTTGTCAGCATTATTACTCCAGGATGCTGTCAAGGAGGACAAATTCATTTATTTTCATCATGGGTAAATAAGGAAAATGTAAAACTTCCAGAGAGAGAAAAGTGACTGCCTTATCATATATGAAGAATGATACTCAGCATACAAATACCGAGTTTTCACTCAATGCAATCAGCTCAAACTGGTGGTCTGCCACAGCTTCTGAGTTCCCAGAAAGCTTCTTTTAGAAAATCAGGACATCACCCACTATTTAGTTTTTCACCTGTCCCTGTGAAGCACACAATATCTAAGAAAATGACAGAGAAGCTATAAATCAGTTAAAGCATCCACATGATTCATTATATTCTCTAGAAGATTTCACAGGTTGTTCTGTAATGAAGGTATTCACTGATTAGAACACCCTTCTCAGCAAGTTTAGGCAAGATTGTATTTACATTAACATGGTTTTGCTTTCCTATCAAACAAGTAAGATGGGATATCTTTCTGTTTTTTTTTTGTTTGTTTTAAAGGATAAGAATGACAAACCAATATAAGCCAAGACATTGTGACTTTGCAAGGTATTACCATCTTCTAACTGAACAGGAATATCGTTCAAGAAGATAGGTGGAGATGTTCTCCCCCTGCATAGTCCTTCACAATGGGTGGACTTAAGAAGGCACAAAAAAATCACCAAAGTTCAAAAGCTGCAGTGCTCCCTGAGATGTTGAGACAGTCTTCAGGTGGCTGCTAGCATGAACTGATGCTTCCTTGTTCAGGATCTTCTGAGACAACACCTGACCCAAAGCCTCTATCAGAACCTTCTGAATTATTTCATTGAATCATAGAATGGCCTGGGTTGTAAAGGACCACAATGATCATCTGGTTTCAACCCCCTTGCTACATGCAGGGTCACCAACCACCAGACCAGGCTGCCCAGAGCCACATCCAGCCTGGCCTTGAATGCCTCCAGGGATGAAGCATTCACAACCTCCTAGGGCAACCTGTTCTAGGGTCTGGAACAGGAATTTCCCTTGGGGTTGACCCAGGTCACTCTCACATCAGTTGAAATGCATCAACCTAAAACCCAGCTTAAATCGCAAGCCAAAAATACCACATTTTGCCTATTGAAAAATATTGGCACCTAATTTTCAGGACTCTCAAATCTAACTGTTGTAAAATGACATTAGGAATCAATCCAAAAAATGAAATTCTAGAAAATAATTGTAAGAACCAAGATGAAAACATTTATTAGCAAGTCAAAAATATAACTTTGAGCTCTTTTTTTTTTTTCTCCTCTTGAAAACCAGCAGGTCTCACCAGCAACATTGTTAACATGGAGTTATTGTCAGAAGCCTCACACAGCATATGAAATCCCGCCCCCCACCCCAGTGTTGCCACACTCAGATATTACAACAGGACAGGCACACTACAAAGGGCTTTGGTCGCATCTGTATATTGTTTTTTAGACAACAGGGACTTTCTACACATTGCTTTGTGATCAAACAGATGACAAAGAGCCTAGTTTGACAATGATCTGCAGCATCCGCGGCTTAAAGATAGATTAGAAAGTCAAACTGCAAAAGAGTAGAAAGCATTAGAAGTGTTGAGTTCAGTCTCCTCTCAGCACGTGTAGATGATTGATTGTACAGCATCAAATCACAGAGATACCAAAGTAAAGGGATAAAATATAGCTCAATGGCCATCATGTATGTATGGCTGCTGATACTTAGCCCCTTCTTACCATAACAGGGTAATGCCCACTTAAATTGAGATTGCTGTGGGCAGCCTGTCTCTGCTAGGGGAGCAAAGCAGCTTGGTTCATTGCAGCCTCATCGCGCAGCCTTGTCCTGTTTTGACAGACACTGGACAGAGTCAGAGACACCCACAGACCCCACCCCATCAGGATAAATCTGCCAGGGCCCCTCCGTAGAGAATTGGCCAATTAACCCCTTTTTTCCTCAGCAGCCGCCGTGTCCATGCACACCGTCACCAACACTCAGGGCAGATTTACAGGGCTGCTTAACACTCAGCTCCCAACAACCTCAAAGGAATCCACAAATACTTACTGTTTCTGACAGGCCATGCATTTAGATTGATAAATACAACCCTGTTAGATGAAAAAGGAGTTTATATTTTCATTTCAGTCCGAAAGAATGAAAAGCATTTGGCATTTCTTGGTGCCAATTTAAGCACTTTAATTTTAAATCTTGTTTGAAATGCTCATTAAAGTGATCTATGTTGCCTTATCTTTTCCACTCAGAAAGCTCCTTCAGTATCTGACTTCAGATCTTCACTTCTTTAAAAATTGTTTGTGTTTGAACTAATTTGGTATTCAGTATCTACTCTCCATCGGGTGGCTTAGTGAGTCTCGTTTTGTCCTACCTCTTTGAGACAATTTTTCATATACAAACTTGACTTTTATATAACATGCTACTGAAGAAATGACTAAAGACAACCAAACAAAAAAATAATACAGATATATGCTTAAAATGAATAATTTAGAATATTTTGTTTCATGGAAAAATCTGAAATAGACTCAAAAAAAAAAACCTGTCTTTAGAGAAAATATCTTTCTATTACAATGCCTGGGTAGATTTTTACCTGTTTTTTTTTTTAATAGAAGATGAAATAATTCCCTCCAGATGGTGCCTGCAGATATGCTTAGCCAAAGTAATTGCAAAACAAAAGAAGAGGGGCACTCATAGTGCAGATTCTCCAACAAATACATACAATGGGATAAAGGCAGCTCTAAACTAGTGCCTAGGAAGATAAACAAAATTAATTCAAATACAAGATTAAGAGCACGTGGGTAGCAGTGCAGAACCTGTCCCACTCCCTGAACCTGCACTCTGTTCTGCAGTCACAGCACAGTGTCCCAAAGTCATCTCAGAGGTACAGCAAAATGGGAAGTTACACAGTAATGTCCTTTTCTCCATCAGAACATTAATGGAGTGTGAACTATATCAAATGAGCACAAGGAAGAACATTTGCTGCAAATTTTACTCAACAGCAGTTCCAGCTATCATACATCAGGAATTGAAAATAAGAGGTGAGGAGTACATATTTTATTATTTCAATGACCTGCAATAGCAGCAGAATAAAAACCTTCTCTCCTAAAAACACATCAGTCTGTGCTGACCATACACTTTTTTCTCCCCAGGAACAAAGTGATACATATACAGCTGAGACTACTTCATTATCTACCTGAACTGACAGTCAAAAACAAATAATATTTTTCTACATTTCACAGACTTGCTTTACAGCTTCTGTTTTATGACTCACAGGTTAAAATCAAGTTCCTACAGTATGTGAGAACTTTTTGTTCCATGACCTTGATCACTGAAGAAGTTGCCAGACTTCTTTGGTCAAACTTTCTTAACATCTGCCACTCCAGTACATGGCCACCCTATCCCTCAGCAGCACAGCCTGATGTAGCTGCTAACCCTATTAGTTTTAAGGCAGCAAAATAAATACTTTTAAGAAAGAAAGGCAAAGGTGGTAATAAGGACTGGGTGTTTGGAGTTACCAATTCACAACATGCGTTACATGCATGGGCTTCGGGCTAGGATGATGGGACGTTCATTTACAGTACCTTAGGCTCATTGTTCAAAAGGGTGTTGGAAACACTATAAGATTACATACAGGCACTGAAATTTTTTAAGTAAAGTGAAACTCTTACAGCTGTATAAATATTATTGAAGTATGTGTGTTGTGCACATTTATTTTTTCTCATTTGGGCTCCCAGGCCACCAGAGAACTCTGAGTTGATGGAATCCTGTAGCCAGACCAGCAGTTCATAGAATTACAGAATGGTTTGGTTTGAAAGGGACCTTTAAGATCACCTAGTTCCAACCCCACTGCTATAGGCAGGGACACCTCCCTCTAGACCAGGTTGCTCACAGCTCCATTCAGTCTGGAAGGAGAATTCAAGGTTAAGGATGCCCTACAAACACAGGCCATGTAAAAACATCTTCTACAAGCTTCGCCGTGAACAAAAGTAAAGTTGTGCACAGCTGTATTCTGTGAAGCTTAGACAAGGGACAAGCACTGCAAGGGAGCTTCGCTGTTGGTTCCAAGGTCCCATCAGTGGGATGTCCCTCAACAAGCCCAGTTCTGCAGGAACACAACGCTACTGTGTGCACAGCTGGCTCCGCTTTCTTTTGTTCAACCTTCCTCCCTCTTCCCAGAGCCAGCAGGACCGAGTAGAACATGTTCATGAAGATGACAGCAAAACTCTAAAATATTTAGCATTTACTTTTGGAAGTGGCTGGTTGCAGAACTCACAAAAAGAAAAGCCGAGCTTGGTTTGGTCACATGCAGAGCACAGGGTCTGGCTTGAGCAGCAGCCTCGCTGAGAGAAAAGCACACCTCAATAGAGTTTTACCATTCAAAGAAGTGAATTACATAAAACAGGGAAGTTAACTAAAAGAAAGAAAGCATAAGAGAGTAATTAAAAGACTAAGATAATTGCATGTGCTAGAAAAGTCCATGAAGATACAAGAAAGCCACAGTAAAAACACAGTATGAGTTAAAAAAAAAAACCCAAACAACAGAAGAAACAAATTATGGGAGTCTCAGCAGTTCAATACAGGGAGCAAGTCACAGTACTTAATGGACATTTTAAAAACACATAAGTATTACAAAACAGAAATAAGGAAACAATAGAAAGCTCCAATCTATTATGAAAAGATGCCAAGTATCAGAAAACAGTGCATAAAAAAATCCCAGGCTATTTAGATTAATAGAAAAATCATTAACAAAAATAATTTGTAGTCTATTTCACAAACACAGCAATATTAAGACTAAGAACTGGGAAAGATGCATTGAGAGAAGGACCAAACATTGAAAAGCAAGCACTGAGTAAACTCCCCTAATCAGGCTTTAAGTAAGAGCTCTAAGACTTTGTGAAATGTTTGAAATATGCACTGACCTACTTATGATGTTCACAACGAATTAAAAAAAAAAAAAGCCTGAAGTCCGGGAGCTGTTCAATAAAACCAGTGACCCCCTCCATTTACTGCAGTGATAATTTTGAAAGTGCTGCTTCCCCTGCAAATACTGTCTCAATGCAACACTATTAATAACGCTTTTGGTTCCAAATTAATCTTAAATATCCTGTTTCTGCCAAAGTGTAATCTTTTTCAAGCCACAAAGTGCTGCCCTGATAAAAGCTTACAGCAGCAGGAGGCAGGGGATCAGTCTGCCAGGCTCCTTCCCCAGGGACACGAGCAGGGAACAGTCACAGGTACTGGGGACAGGCACCCCAAGCTTTGAACGCAGCCCACATTCCTCCAAAAGTTAAGCCATCCTGACTTACTATCAGTTAGGCGAAGAGCAAACAATTTAAGGCACATTTAATTTAAGTCACACTGTCCTTCTGGACCTCTAACAGTGACACTGCTTCATTCTGGCAGGTAGGGTAAGGATGATGCATCTTCATCAACGACATTGACAGTGGAATTGAGGGCACCCTCAGGAAGCTTGCAGATGACACTAAGCTGTGAGGAGCAATCAACACGGCTGAGGGCAGCTCAGGTGAACCTCACAAGGTTCAATAAATCCTAGTGTATGGTTTTGAACTTGGGTCACGGCAATCCCCACTATCGTACAAGATGGGGGATATAAGAATGGAGCACAGCCCTGCCAAAAAAGATTTGGGGATGCTGGTGAACAGCAAGCTGGACATCAGCCAGCAACGTGCCTCACAGCCCATAAAGCCAACTGTACCCTGAGCTACATCAAAAGAAGCGTGGCCAGAAAGGCAAGGGAGGTGATCCTGCCCCTCTATTCTGCACTGGTGATGCCTCACCTGGAGTACTGCATCCAGATGGAAGGCCACAAAAATGACCCCAGGGATGGAACATCTCCCCTAATAGGACAGGCTGAAAGAGCTGGGGCTGTGCTGCCTGGAGAAGAGAATGTTTTGACGAAACCAGATAGAAGCATTCCAGTATCTAGAGGCTTTAAGAAAGAAGGTGACAGACCCTTTAGCAGGACAAGGGAAAATGGTTTCAAACTAGAAGAGAGGAGATTTAGATTGGATATAAGAAGTTGTTTTGTTTTACAATAAGGGTTTTACAATGAGGCACTGGCACAGGCTGCCCAGACATATGGTGGATGCCCCTTTACTGGAGATGTTCAAGACCAGGCTAGAGAGGTCTCTGAGCACCTGATCTAGCTGTAGATGTCTGTTCACTGCAGGGGAGTTGGACTAGATGACCTTTAAAGTCCTTTCCAACTCAAATGATTCTATGAGTCCTGGCGATCCAACCCATTCCAGCAAAGCCACTGCATCCCATACAGATGAAAGAAACACAGAAGAAGCAAAGGCAATTCTGAGCTCTACAGATTTCTGTATTTAGCTTTCAGGTCAAGCCTCTAAAAATAAGTTTCTAACCTCTAGAAAATGAAGACTTCTAAAAGAAGACACAAAAAGAACAAGGAACCAAACGCATATTACCTGAACACCCATTGGAAACAAATTGGGTGCTTTTCCATTAATATTAGCAAGGCAGGAAGCCATGTGAAAATTTTGAAGGCAACCTGGGGAACAAATAGCCTGATGTCTTGCAGCAGGGAAACCCACTGCAGACACCAGAAATACATAATGGAGGGTGGTAACCACGCCTCACCCTATTCAGCAGTCAAGAATGAGGACTAACACCTTCAAAACAAAGATGCTGCAAGAAGTGGTTAGCAGTGTACATATGCGGTCTTACAAAAATAAATAATATTTTGTAGCAGATGAAAATTACTACAGTTCTAACAAGGAAGCAAACAAGCCAGTAACCTTCCTGGGTATGTGATGAAACAGCAATGGATCAAAATGCTCAGAGGTTAACTACTGCAAGGTTTTTCTGAGACAACACGATCACAGGGATTCATCTGTGAGCTGCCTCAGAAGGGGACAGAGCTGCCCTGCAGAGGATGCACAACCAAATGCAGGAGCTCATTCCCCAAATACCAGTGCAGTGCCAGAGGGGCTGATAGAAATCTGTTATACTATCACCTTGTTATTATAGTAAGAATTTAACATTTTGACCATTATCTACACTGCAAAAAAAAAAAAAAACAAAAACAAAAAAACAACCATGGTCTGGCTAATTTGAAAAACATCTCTCTCTCTCTCCTGACTGCACAGTGTGCATTTGTGCAGAATGCTGACCACTGCCTGCAGGAGAGTGCCTGAAGCAACTAAAGGCAGAGCAGGAGCAGGGTCTGGCAGTCAAAGCATCTCACCAAATCTTCATACACTTGTTTTATCCTCTTCCAACATATTTTAAAAGAAGTTTTAAGTTGTGGATTTCCTTTACTACAACTACACTACAGTGTAAGGTATGTGTTTCTTTCACACTTAATGTCCAGGTGTCACTATACACAATAACACACGCACTGCTGCACCAGCAATGCAATGTTTAATATCCTCCTGATTTTGCCTTACGCTGGGAAAGTTTTGGCTCTAGATTGAACGCAGTGGAATCTGAAACACACATGAAGAATTTTCACATCACAGTGGGACTGGCACTCACTGCATGCCTGCACAGGGAGTGCTGAGCTCTATAGCTTAAAGCCATCATGTACAATGCAGACACGTGTAGTAGGCACAGAGCAGACATGCTCAGTGCTAGAAGTTAGGTGGGGGGCAAGCACAACAAGTATAAAGGGAAGTTTCTGATGCAAGGGACAGCACAGCAAGTAAAAAGGGAAGTTTTCCAAGGGACAGCACTGCTGGCCTTGTTACCAGATCAGCTCCTGTGGCTCTTTAGGAGCCACACGTGGCCTTGCACCAACATCTGGAAGAGCACTGCATGTCTGCAAGAGGCTACCAGGGACACAAGTGAGACAGCTCCATCGTGCCAAGGGCACTTGTATTGCAATACCATTAAGAAACTTGCACTGTGGTATGGGCTTCTACTGCATTCTGTGCCCATATACAGGAAAGAGGAACATTAATTGGTTATTTTGAACGTGAGTGAATGTGCTGCCAGATACTGCTGGCTTTGTAGTTTCCCTACAACAACCCTGTAACTCCCAAGAGCAAGTTTTAATGTAGCTCTTTCCTCTTAGAAGCCTGATATCAGTTTCAGGAACTACTGCTGGGCTAGCAGTAGCGTGGGTTTTCTTACTGGAGTTAAGTTCAGTCAAGACTGGGATATTATTATACTGGATGTGCTCTAAATGCTATTTGCCCCAGAGACTCACCCTTTGCATTGGACTGTACATTAGAGGGGAAGGAATAGGAGCAATGTACATTAGAGGGGAAGGAATAGGAGCAATGGGTACTCAGTACCTTACAGAAGATCATAACCCATGGCCAAAACTTGACCCATTAAAAACAATGACTATTTAAGTATGTGAATATTATGAGTACTTATAACTGCCAATAGTTTTGAACATCTTCAAGTTTTTGCTTAATGTGTCTTTTATCAGTTGAAAAGGTAACAGGTCACGTCACGCACAAGGATAACTCTACTTATATGTAATATTTCCCAGCCTCTATCAAAATCATCTTCCCGACTACATCTAACATTTCTAAATTTTTTGTCTACTGAAACAACTAATCTTGTGAGACAACAAGCTCCCCAGCTTAAGATAAAATTCAGTGGTAACCCTTAAGCTGATGATGGAAATCAAAGTACTGGAGAAAAAAAATATATATTTTTTGCTGGCAGCCAAATATTTACTATTGTTAATTTAAAAAAAAAAATCCTTCATTGAGTAAGCATGAGCAAAGTATTAATAAAATAAAGCAGCTACCTTATGACTGAGGTACCTAAATTGATAGCAATTCTTCAGTCCTTCGTTAAGGTATAATTAGTCCATTTGCATTTTAGCAAATGGTTCTGAGCCTCAAAACAAAACAATAAGAAATATCTATATGGAAATATCATGGTACGTGTCACTGCACTAAAAACTGTGTTTTCAGATATGCAGACAGCACAGCTTATTCTAGCTGCCATGGCCTGTCTTGCATTGCATGGATGAAACTTCTAAATATCTTAAAGGAGCAAGGGAGAATCATCAGAAAAAGAAGGTAATAAACTGCTGTTGCCAGGATAAACAAGCCAGCCTCCTGTGTAAGCTCAGGAATTCTGAGTTACAGGGTTCACCCTCTGAAAAAGGTGCCCAAAGCCATTTCTCACGTATTTACCAAAGAAAGGGCTTTGGCTTGCTTTGTAATTAGCAGCCCTTTGAAGCCTTTCTAAGGTATGCAACATGAAAAATAAGCCTTGTGGCCTCACCACTGATACAGAAGTCACCAAAACAATAAAAGTACATACACCTTGTGCTATTTATCACATTTGCTGCCATGAACATGTGAATATATAAAACAGACTTCATACACACATGCATAGACCCATCAATAGCAACTCCAACTAACTTGTTCCCAACCACACAACAGAGTTACCCAACTAATATTGTGTTTAAAAAGCAAATGCACATCTTTTACATTAGGAAGGATATTCCAAAACCACTGTTTTGTCTCAGTCACTCTGCTGTACATTTAACCAGCAAACATTTTTCTGTTTCTGCTTTGCACTTTGTAATGCCAATTTAAATATTTTTCTCGTTAACCTGGATTTTTTCAAAATAAAGCACCGATAAGGGCCAAGTGATATACAGTAACTGCTGAGATTTTACATCAGGCAAGAAATATAAGTAAAGATGCATAACTGCTAGGTTGCAATTGCCTATACTTCACAAAGATTAACAGTTCAGAATAGAATAACATTCTGTGGACACTCATTTCACAGGGTTTGTAGCGATCCACAAAAACTCAACATTTAGGAATGAGTGTCAAACACTGCCTACCAATGGAAACTTCAGTTTGTTGGTTTTTTGTTTTTTTGTTTTTTTTTTTTACAGCACCTATATTGCATTCCTGTATTTTTGTCAGAGCACTCATTAACGATGATAACACTCCTAATGAATAGAAGTCAACTATTTTTAGATTTCAGAATTCCATTGCATTTGGAAAAGTTTGGCTTTCGCCAGTGACTCTTTTTGTCTAGTTTTATTTATTCTCTCTTGTCCAAACACCGTCAAATGTCATGTTCACCCTAAATGTTACATCGAGTACTCATTTCTGTTTATTATGAATGACATCCCAGACTATTGTTTGCCTGCTTGCCGGGCTTTTGGGGGCTTTTTTTTTTTTTTTTTAAGTGGGTACTTCACAGACAAGTAAACATGGTATACTGATTCAGCAAGATTTCTAGTTATTTTCCTTTATTTTATTATTTTAAAGGGTTTTGTTTGTTTGTGTGTGTTTTTTTTGTTTGTTTGTTTTGAAGTATGCTAAATTCGACAACTCAATTGCACGTGGCCCATCAAATTTCAGAGGTAACAATGAGTAGCTTATAAATTCTAGTGATATTTGTTTTGTCAGGAACAGCCCTTCACCATGGGCAGCACTGCTCCCCATCAGAGCCAGCTGCCCAGGGCCCCATCCAGCCTGACCTTGAGCACCTCCATGGATGGGGCACCCACAGCTTCTCTGGGCAGCAGTGCCACTGCCCCCTTTAGGTGCTGGAAAGCCATAAAGATGTCTTTCTGGAGCCTTCCCTTCTCCAGACTCAACAAGCCCAGCTCCCTCAGCCTGTCTTCATAGGAGATACGCTCCAGCCCTCCTTGCAGCCATCCTCTGGACTAGCTCCAACAGGTCCACATCCTTTAGATTTTGGTGGCTGCAGAGCTGAATGCAGCAATGCAGGTAGGCTCCCACAGGAGCAGAGAAGAGGGGGCAATCACCTCCCCAGCCCTGCTGGTAACATTTCTTTCAATGCCCAGGACACAGATGGCTTTTGAAGAATGGACCCTTCCAGTGTGTTGTTGTATTACATACACTGACCCTCATGATCAAGAAAAGCTCCATTCTATCTGTTGTGCTTGTGCAGCAGAACTCATATTTTGAAAGTGCAATAATTAGTGGTGCCCTAGTGAAAAAAACAAATTATTTATCTTTTCAATGGGAAAACTGAGATTGGAATCTCAGAATCTCTGTCAGTGTATCTTTATAAAATATACACAGTATGTCACCACCTCACTTATTTCCAAATCAATTATTCTGCTAATATGAATAACCATGGTTCCTGAAGGCAAAGGTTAAAAATATCGACAAATATTAAAATTGCAACAACACAATAGCATTCTTTAAATATTAACATCACCACTGAAATTTCTGTAGCAATACACAGCTGTACAGCACTTAAGTTAATATCTATCTTCTCCAGGTTAACATGCAAGTTTAACGTTAACAGCAGTTGTATTCAATTTCTTTGATTTAACATTCATAAAGCAAAACCAAAATAAATTAAAACTCAAAAGTAAAAAAAAAAATCCTTTGACTTGTGTTTTTGTTATTAGTTCACAAGATTTGCAGGAAGAAAACTGACTCCTTTTCATACTCCTTGCTTAGAGCCAACTACAACACTACTACGCAAATGAAGCTAGGAAGAAAAGGACAAACCTGTTAACAGTACTAATGCTACCGTTTGTTTTTTTTTTTCCTCCCAGTCTAAAAATAAACAAAAATACAAACACCAATGAAGAACTCAAATTCATCACTTGCACACAACAATTAGCTGCACTGGAAGGAACCAGAAGGCCACTTCCCTAGCAAATAACATTTAACGCAGTCCCTCTCCTGTGACTGTGAAGAAATAGTTCATTTCATGCAAAAAAGATAAAACGGGATACTATGAGATGTATAAAGTTGTTTTCTTCTTAAGACCTTGCCCCACCCAACTTTGCTACATTAATCCAGTTAGAAATAATCACTGGCATGCTTCTCAGAAATAATGGAGTAGGGTGGGTACACTCTTTAACTCAGTGTCCAAATGGCAGGAAGCTCTTTAGAAAATTAAGATAATATACATTAATACATTATGCTTTAAAAACAACAACAACAACAAAACAAGCTCAACTCTTGTACTAATGGGTTATAAGGGTATGATTGCTCATGGTATTGCCTTTTGGAAAAATTTCTCCATGGTAACATACTCTCCTTCTCTCAGTCAATTTGACACATCATGTTTTGATTCTGCAGATGTTCCCTCTTATTCTTTTCTTTAAGATTCATTATTTATTCTATGTTAGTGCGTTCTGCACTGCATGCCATCTGTTAACCTAGACAGACAAAAACATCAGAATCCTTCTATACTTGTCTGCAACATTCCTCAGAACTTGCTGCTTCTCCTAGCTGAGCTCATCTGTCTTTCAGGGATAAACCCTGGAAACTGTGCCCAGACTGGGCCAGCCCTGTCCATGCCAGCAACTGAACACACTTGGGGCAGCCCTGAGGACAATTCAGCAACACTAAAGGCTCCAAAACCTGCCCACAAAGGTCAGTATCATTTTCATCCTTATCTTCAATGTTTTTCAGCTAAAATGAAAGGAAGAAGCACAGCTGTGCAAAACACATATATGTCAAAACCACCGATACAATAAGGATATGAAAAGCATTAATGTTTAGATGGATAGTATGCATGAACATCTCCAGCTTATTTTAAAATCATCTCATGTTGCCACTTGTCTATATTCTAAGTTTCAGGAACTTGAATTGAGAAAGAGCCAAAAGGGAGCAATGGACTGGCACTATGATAATTACTTAACATGAAATACAGAAGCAGTCCTGGCAGCAGAGAATGGCACTAACTCATCTGCTGATTTCCAAGTATCCTAATCACTTGAATCCTAAAGAACTTCATTTAGAAGATATGAGTTGACACTCTCTTAGGAAAAGAAAAATGTTTCATCAAAATCTCACTTCCACAGTAAGCACTTTAATCCCTGTGTTCGGTAAATGACATTTGAGACAACTCACCATTCTCTACATTCCCTGTATCAAATTGCAAAATAAGCCTAAACATGCCAGACAATCATCTCACAATCAATTCACCTCATTTCTGGCTGCCCTGCAGGCTTTCCTTTACTTCAACTGCTGCACTTCCCTCTCTGCACCCAGAGCATCAGGATATCAGCTTTCAGTATCTCCTGTCACAATGACCCATCTTTCTGGACTTCCAGGGAGGTGCAGGGAGCCACACTCACATTAGGATACCCCAACAACACTTTCATTCTAAGCACCAGTTTACAAAACAGCCCCACTGAAACACTCACCAGCTGAAAGGAAGCTTCTAGAAACCTGGCAATCAGCTTCTGCCTTGTTAACTCTAACGAGCTTCCCCTGCACCTCTTGAATTTATAAGGTCTAACTCTGAACCCAGGAGATCCACAAGGTTAAGCATCAGGCTCTCATTAGGAAGGGCAGCCCTGTAATAATCATCAGCTGATTCTCATCAGGCATGTGGAGGATCTCCAATCCTTGTGCTACACCAAATATCAGCCCTGTGGCTGATACACGTAGCAAGTGTGAGGTCACCACCTCCTGCTATTATGCTTACAGACATTTAAGGCTCCTCTAGGGAGGATCTGGCACCATGGGGTAGTCAGTGTGTTCATCAGATGAAGAGTAATGTGCTCTGCAGTGAAAGGCAGCACTTTTCCTGACATCTTGGTAGTGCCACCAGAAACATCAGCACAAGTTAAAATGTCATCACCAAACCAACCCGGGACATCACAATCCTTACAATTCTTCAGGAACAAAGCTACCCATTTGGCATGGAACTATAACCACATACCATCTGGTAATAGGGTGAGGAAACTCCATAGAGACGTTTTGCCACAGAACTGTGCAATCCCAAACAGTAGGTCAACAATCCTTACTGATCCTGGCAAAATGTTATGTTTAGGGCTGCTACATATTGGTGAGTAGAAAGAAAATTCTGTGCAGTACTCCAGAGGATAAAAACAAAGTAAATTCTGAGCTTCACTCTGCTACTTCTAAACAGACTCTGTTATGTAGGTGATTAAGCAGAGCCCCGACTCACAACACAAAGAGGGGGGAAGGAACTAGCACCAAATAGATCTCAGTATAGCAAGATACTAAAGGCCAGAACCGACATAAGTGATGAAATGTATCTATTCATGGGAGACATGAAGTTTATTTTTTATGCAATCAGGCATAAAAATCTGAACAAAGGCACGTAACAAAGAAATGACAATCTGCAGAACTGTCTATCATTAAACACAGCACTTTGTCTCCTTCCAAACAGAACCTGGAGAAGTCTTTCATCCACCAAGCTTCCAGAATAACCTATTAGCCAATAAGAGGAGATCAAAACCTGTTTTTCCTTTTCTTTTTGTTCACTGAATGCTCCGCTTTAATTGAAGACATCCTTGATATAATAGAAATCTGAAGTTCATCTTTCAGATAAAACTACAGTTCATCCATAAGTTACAAAGAATAAATGATTAAATTAGTATTTAAATCCAGTCATACTATAAACCTCTCCACAAATCAGAAAATGAGCATATCATAGAGAAGTTGCTTTTTACTATGTAATATTGTTTGCAGTTTTACTTAAATTTTATACCTCAATTTCTCTACTAAATTAAATTTTAAACTGCAATTTTACCTTGGTGTCTGAATTTCCATCTGAAATTTTGCATCATTTGGGTAAAAGTAATTGTCAAGGGAGATGCCACCCTACTGTCTCCAGCTGTTGGCCGTGCACCTGTATGCTGTCCTCCTCCCCTGCATGGTCATGTGGAGACACAGTTAGTGGCTGGGTTCAAAGCAGACTATCAGCAAGAGGACAAAAGAAGAGGAGTAGTATTTCCTCTCAACATTCTTGTGCGCGGCTTAGAGTTAAGCCATAACATCACAACTGTTCATCAAAGGTGCTTAACCAATTTGAACACACTGACCCACTCAAGTTTTATCTCAGCAGACACCCTCCTGGCAGAGGTTCCTTTGAACCTCTCTTTCCTATTCTCACCAAGAGCAACCTCCACCAGAACATTTACTTGTAAAGATATACATGACTGATGTCAGAGGTGCAACACCTGAGTAGAAAAAAAAACATGCCCATGTCTCAGAAAAGCAAACAACTACCAAAACCTTTGAAAGAATCAGAACCTTTTCCTATATGCAGTTCAAATTCAGTTTATATAACTAAAGAGATGCATATCTTAGCATCACAGAGAATTTTGAGGGAAGCTTCTTAGAAGCTAGAAGTGCTTGTTAACCTAGAAAGTACAGAGAAAATTTCTTGTATATCATCTGCATCCTGTACTACACATCAACTGAGCACAGAGGCTGTTTACTCCATTACCCACATTGCAGAAAGACAAATAAAGTTCTTCAAATATCCTGAAGGAGGTGAAATGTCTCATTTAAATGGTCAAATGTTTTCAAAATAAATGACAAATACACAAAAACATTTCAGGAAAAAAACAGTAGCTCTAAGGGCTCTAATGAAGGAGCAGCAGTAGGAAGGTGTACATGAAAGATTGAATGAAGATCCAAGCACAAGTTATGGCACTGTATAATCAATGAATATTAAGATGTTATAATTACGAAATAAACAAGAGAATTAAGCAAATAATATAATAACAAAAAGAGAATAGATAGAAAGCTTACCCATTTCCTGGGCTTGCTTACCAAACTCCCACAGAGTGAATCTCCAGAAGAGATCCTTCCCCGCTGGCAGTCAGCTCTTAAACGGGTCTAGGAGAGGTGCAGCCAGGCTCCACCCCTTCCGGCAGCACAGGAGAATTGCCTTCACCTGTGCTCCCGTGGCTGACTCAGTGCTCGCCTCAGGTGATCAATCAGAGGTTCAGGCCATGACTCAGCACTTCCCATACAGGCATGGAAGTCTACAAGGGGAAAAACTTATTCCTGATGTCACACAGATGTTGGAAGCCATGAGTGACATTGGGCTGTCACACCAGTCACATGCTGAGGACTTTCATCATTAGCTGAATTTAGAGTGCAACCTCTCAAATCAGGTGGGCAGGTGACAGCCCTGCAGAACCATCAGTAACTGTGGAATGGCGACAGCTGAATGTTGTCCAGGGATAACTACTCATTAGTTAAAAAAATAAGTTTCTTCTCCCTAGAGAGAAACAACTGCTTTTTCTTTCTTTTAAAAGAAGCAAGCTGTTGGACAAGTTAAAACTATGCCAATGTAGCACCAAATCCTTATGGTTGAATTGCTATGCCAAGAACCATGAAAGAGGGTTCCTAAAGCAGAGTTCTCTCTGCTGTGCTCTTATAAACCCTTTTACACTCCTGCTTAGCCTTTTGCACGTAACCTGATCCACGGGAGCTGAAGTTAGCAGATGCGTTACTGAACACATACAGGGCCACAGGCACACAGGGAAGCTGAACCAATTATGCCATGGGACTCTTTACTTTCATGTTCCTTGAATTATTATGATTTTTAACTCCACAATCTCAAAATTCTATTAATGCAATCTTCTGCATTGAAATTTGTAGTCATTCCACACAACTTCATATGTCTGCTTGTAAACTTCATCATTTTTATCATTCCTCAGGCAACCCAACCCTTCCAACCTTCAAGCATCCACATCTAACAGTAAGTGCTGTTTTCAATGGGCTGCTTTGTTCCTTGTTCAGATTCATCATCACACTAGCATTTAGCCCCAAGGCACCATCTTGGCCACATACCCATTTACTTATGATCTACGGGAACTTGCAAAGCCTTGCCTGGCATGCAAGAGAATGCAGCAATAGTTTCACGTAAATTAAAGAGAGCAATAGAACTCTCTCCTTTATTTCTCCAGTCAGGCTCTACAACCCACCTCAAACATTTTTGGGGCTAAGACTAGAATTGCTATAATTAAAGTCATAATAAATTTAAAAGGGTCAGGTCATATCATATGTATCATCACAGATTACAATCTGGAATTATAATTGCACATGATAAAATTTATTTTCTAATAAATGTTTCTTAGCATGATAAATATTGCCAACAGTAACACCCAGGCATCACAGAGTTTCATTTACAAACGTACATAGAGGTTTTTCAGAAGATGAAATTGAACAGAGGGGTAAATCAATAGAGATCTGCCTTCATTATCTCATTTGCTCACCTTTTTGGAAGCCTATATTTCTCATCTTGAATAGAAGATACCGCTATACCCACTGAAATACACCTGGATGCAGACTGTGATAGAGAAGAAAGAATGACATAGCAGGGAATAACGTGGCTGTAACACACTTGGGATCGGGACAGTATTGTATAAAGATATGTTAAAGCTTTATCGCCACATCTTTCAATGAAGGATATTATAATGTTGACGTTCTCATAGGTCACGGAGAGAAGTTAGGAATTATATATGACACGGGGTAGCAAGGACAGAGTTGTGAAGTTATGGACAAACAGGAGTTTCATACATTTTCTCTTCTTTTTGCCATCCATCAGCTCACGGAACGTTGCCACGACCTGCTAGGGAAAAGTACAGCAGTCCTAGAGATTCATCTCAAGTTCATCATGCATATATTCTGTTTCAAAGGACATAATATGGTACACTAAACTATTAACAGTAACTCTTATACACCTAGATTAAGTCCAGAAGTTATTCCAGAGTGTGTTCAAGTTTATACATATGCTTACAGTTTATATATGCCAGTTTATATGGTGCCTTTTCCACAATACATTTCACAGATCAGTAGAATCAGTGTTGTAGGATAGATCCTTGGATTTGAATGCAGTGATATACAAAGAGGGCAGGAGAAGAGTATTTTTACATGTAAAAGGTCCTTTAGAAAACATCACCATTCAGATTAAATCACATTTGTCAGAAGCAGCAGAGGGAGACTTTTTAGAAGAGCTCACTCATGCAGTCTAATACACCTTCCCTGTGCATACTTCATTCTCAGCTTGCCCCACATCATCACAGCCTTCATCTCTCCAACCCTTCTCCTCACTCCTACTACAGAAACACGATTGAGCAAAAATGCCACAGCTCATCTTTTCCCATCTTTATACTTTGGTTTATACTTTGGCCATCTTCAAATACTTCAACTTGCCTCACTGACCTCATTACAAAGAGACTGTGACCTCTCAAAGTTGGAGACACAAGCAAGAAATCAGCAACGAGAGGACCTGTCCTATTTTCAAGCCCCACAAACTGTTTGCCTCTGGGACCCTCGTGGCCAGCTCAGCAGTGAAACGCTCCCCTCCGCTGGGAGTGACCACAGCTGGGACACATGAGCAGGCTCACTGCAGGCCTGTGGCATGAGGGATGCTGGAGGCATGCCAAATGATAGCTCCTTTTTGAAGCGGAGATGCCAGAGACCACCTCAAAGAGAATCAGAGACAAACCTGGAACAAGACTGTCTAGCTGGTTTTCCTCCACATTTTGTAACTTGTTTAGTTACACATGCAATCATTACTTATTTATTACATATAGACTCTCAAATTTGGAGCCTTTGTGGATAAAACAGGGTTTTATTCTGCTGGCTGACCTACATTCTTATGAATGAAGTTTCTCTTCCTTTCAAGTAACTCATAGTTGGAGGAAAAATCCATAAAATGTGCCATGTTCAGGGAAATAAATTTAACTGATCCTCTATTCCAATAGAGCTTGCAATTTTTTCCAAGGTTGTTTTTACATAAGTGTTTTATTAGTTTTAATTTAGTTTGAAAATGGAGGCCATTATTTGCAGAAGAACTCCCTTCACGCTTTGAATTCAAATAATCTAACAGATCTGAAGAATGAATGATGGTGAAAATGATATAGGGCACCTACAGAAAAAGTCTGCAAGAGAATCAGCATAAAGAATGTTAGTAAATGGTCAAGCGAGCTGAGTCTGAGCAGCCCTGGGAAGCCACCCATGCTACAGCAGTGCTGTGCAGATGGGAACCACATCACTGCCTGTGAGCACTGCCCTCCAGTTCTGCTTCAGCACCTTCTGCAGCCTGACACACGTAGCAATGCCTGACCTGTGAATTAAGACCAACACTCTCCTGAAACAGATGCCTAAATCCTTGGGCCTACTGAAATGTAGCAGCAGGAGGTTTGTTCCTAATAAGCACTCTTCAATACCAAGAGAGTTTGTCCAACAGGTGACTCACTAGATGCTATTTTTAAAAGTATCAGGATGAAATTCAGAATATTGACTTCATAACCTTGTTTGCTGAGCTCTGGTACAGGATTTGTGAAGTGGAAATTTATTCTCTGAATTTCTAGCTTTTTATATTTTTACATACTAAAATATTTGTTAAACATAATCAATTTGTGCCTTGTTCTATCCACAATCAATCCTACCTCCATCACCTTTCAAAGGTTTTTGCAGCACAAATAGCTGATCACTGCTCCAACAAAATCCAAAGCGTGATAGGGTAACACCTAAGAAATTATCACATCAGCATCATTGCATTCTCTGTACACTTACTCAAAAGACTGAGTAAGACAAAACTGGTTTTCTGTAATGCCCAATTATGTTTGCACCATCAATTTCACCTGGAAGACCAATATGGGGAAACACATCTACACTTTACTGCAGATATTAAATAGGTTTTTAACAGGCAAATGATGCTACTGAGGGAATCTACAGATTTCTTTTCTGTAAGTAAGGTACAAAAAACCAGTGGCAATTTCACTTTTTCTTCCCACTCTCCCTCTGTAATCATTTCATTATTTGTGTGCTTCAAATGAAATATCTTTTCATATATCTCCCTTAACTTGGTTTTCTAAATTAGTTCTTTTTTCTCCTTCCCCACTTTCTTGCCTTTCCCCATCTATTACAAATCCTCTGCACTAGTTTCTCACTTAGACTGAAATTCAATTTTTCCTTAAAATTTTTCAACTAAAGCTCCTCGTTACAAACTACTATAAAAGGAAAACAATTGCAAGTGAATTGATTAAAAAGGTATCACTACAGTCTGATTTCTGACCTGGTATGTCAGTGTCCAGAGGTGGAGTAAATACTGTAAAAGCAAATCTCTAAAAATTAAAACTCACTTTTTGTCAAATTGATGTTCTAAAACTACGTGATGAACAGATTTGTTTACACACTATTATTTCCCAATAAAATATAACCACATTTTATTTATCATTTACTTTTTTTTTTTTTTTTCTGAAAAAGAAGTTAATATCATTAGAGATGCAACACAAACATAAAAGTTAATTTGGAAATTGTTTCCACAATTGTCAGTTTATGATGATGGAACTTTACTGTTGAGACCAGAGGAGATACACAAAAGCTTTAAATGATTGTGCTGAATTCACCATTGGCTCTAGAAGAAGTGTGGAGGAGCAACATTTGATTCATTTCTCTGATGCTGGTTTTAGTGTCTGTGGGTACCAGTGCAGGAAAATAGGCAGCATCTGCAGAGCAGGAACTCCCATCCTCTCCTCTTGATTCCTTCCTATTTAGGAAAAAAAAAAAGCACCAGCTCCACTAGCCCCTCCACTTGTCATCACCTGGGCAAGAAGGGCCCAAACAGACTGCTTTCAGAGGACAGTAAAGTAGTTAATAAAGGCAAAATGAAATTCATTTTCCCAGACACTCACAGTGTACGCTGATGAGAACAGAGGACAAGACACAACACAGGCGATGTGCAATTCAGCTGACATTCATTTGTCAGCACTGGTATTCACTCTACAAGAAAATTCTTTTTTCCTGTACCATCAGTTCCCCTTCTTCACACACACACATCCAAGTAACACCTTCAAGTCCAAGATAAAAGACATAACCAATGTCTTCCTTGACAGACATCACAGAAGCCAGGAATATCAGCTCAAAAACGTCTCCAAGATGTATCTCACTTGACTATTTCCATAAAATAGAGGAAAGAGCCTGTTTAAGAAAAATTTAGACAGCAGCAGCTTAAATGTATGGTCATTTCAGCTTTCGTTAAGAAGGAGTGTGAGTGATGAACTGTAATTCGCTGATGAGTGAAGGAAGCCACAAAGTCACAAAGCCACATGCTAGGAGTACCCCCAGGAGCCCAGAGGTAGCAAAAAGACAAAGTGCAAAGGAAATAAAATGTCAAGGTGAAACTAAAAACTATTTAAGTTGTAGGACAGACATCATTCAGTCATTTTCCAGAACTACCTAACCACCTAGGCACTAAAGCTCAATAAGCGACTCCTTCCTTATGTTCCCAGGAAAGGTTCCCTGTGGATTAGCTTTAATTACCCCCACACATGCTTATGGTAGACAGGCATCTGCCGATCAGCTGTGCTCCAAGACAGGCAGACTCCAGTATGCAGCTTAAGTTATTTAAAAGCGCTGAAAAATGAGATGTTGCCAAGACTGCAGTAGTGGCAGCAGTGCTGGAAGCATATGTAAGCATTTTACACTTTCAACCACTGGTTAAGCATTTTAAAAGCAAAAGCTGTCTTGGAAACAGGAACCAGACAGGTGAACACCCCAGTCCCTGCCTTGGCTCCACCATCGTTTCCTCCACGCTTGCTGAGTTCTTGGCTGTAGAGGAACTCAAATTCAACTCAAAGAGCAGACGGTGCTCACAACTTCACAGCTGAAACACTCCCAGAAGACGTGGCAGGCAGGCCTTGCAGTCCGTTAACCTGTCTGGATCAGTCTGTTGAGGTATCTGTGCTCCTTACGCAGTCAGTAGATAAAGGCAGACACCTAAGGCAGATGGGGAGGACCGCCCATTGCACTTCTCCAGAGCTGCAGGTCTCTAATATTGGCCCAGGGAATGAATGCAGGTGGTTATGCTCTATAGCAATGGATCTCCTTGCTGGAAAATTGTCTAAAATTTTGGTGAGGCAGTTCCCACACACCTAAATAAGAGACTAAATTCCATCTTGCTGGATGGCCATGTCTCAACAGCTATGCCTCACTCATATTTTTAACTTCAGCTATTTTAACATCTGGAACAGATGGTACTGTTATTTATCCCAGCTCACACAAAATTAACATGTGGCATATCATAACTGTCTTGCAGAAAAAAAAATCAAATATCTTCTCTTTCTTTTAGAATTACTTAATGTAGAATAAAGCCAAGAGACTTTGAACTACTGCAGCCACTGAAACTCACTCCTTATATACTTTTCTAGGTCACTAAGAATATCAAGAATCCCACAAATATGAAACATTGATTTTTGATGTAGACTTCAGAGCAAATGTACAATTAATTGGTTGAGTAAAGATTTCTTAATTTCTACCAGAAATGAACTATGTAAATATAAAATTCTGTGCGAAGAGGAAAACAAAATTAAAAATTAGTTAGATTGTCATTCCCAAAAAGTTTTACTAATGGACACATTAGTACTACATTAGGACTAGATAATGCAATCACATCAAAATAATAGCTCTTCTCTTAAAAGCTGAATTTTAGTTTTAATTTTTGTGTTGGATGTCTAGCTTATAGACAATACATTTAACAGGCAAAACACATCTCTAGATAACAAAAACAAAGATAGCATGCTTTCCCCTTGTGTTCACATGCCTATATTTGTAAGTAATGCTGTTTCTATCACTACCTGAGGTAGATCCTCACATACCTATCTGATTTGCACATGGTAGAGAAAATGGTGTATTCATGACCTGCCATTTTCCTCATGGCAGCCAATGACAAACTTTCCAACATAAGCAACTCAGTGAAAAGTTGAAAGCAAAGTACTTAAGAAGAAACAGTTAAAATTAGCCTATTGGAAAAAAAAAAAGAGAAAAAGAAATAAAAAGCCTTACTCTGGTGTTAGACTTTGCATATACTCACAAATGAGGAATTGCTTCAGGTCCACTGAGCCTCCGGCATTGCACTGATGAGGCGTAAGATCATTGAGGATGTTAATATACTTTACTCTTTTTTCATTTATTTTATCCTGCAATCTTTTGTATCTACTTACATTTATTTACAAATGTTTTTCAAACCTAAAACTTTTTCTATTAGAAATATTGGTATCCTTATATTAAATACGTACTTAGACACTGGAATAAATATGTACTCTAGCACTGGAAAATGGATGCACATCAGTTACAGTAATTTAACTACGTCCTGTTAGGAACAATGGAAAATACAGTTTCTGCACTTCAGTAAGCCACAGCTCTATTTTCTATGTGCACAGACAGACAAATATACAAGGCCAATCCTAAAAAGTCATTGAAAGGCCTCGCTCCATTTATGTCAGAGTATGGCTGAGGCAATAGGACTCAGGAAATTAAAATGCATTATATATATTTCAACAAGCTGGATCATGATCAGATTTTATCCTCTAAATAACATTCACCTTCAAAAGCATATTTTTTTTTTTGCTACATTCCAAAGTTGAAGGGGTAAAACCCCAAACTCCTTCCCTGTGCCTGCAAAGTGAGTTCACAAATAATACTGAGGTCCCTTCGAAGAAGCCAGCCACATTGCTACAAGCCTGCTCTCCTGAGATGCTCAGCATCAGCAGCTCCATCATGGGACACAGAGTGTGCCACAAAGCCCTAAAATCACTGATTTAACTCTCATCAGCCTCAGATATTCCTGATGAGAACAGCTCAGTTTGGAGCTGCCTTAAGAGCCGAAACTCTAAGATGTTTCACCCTCTTCGTCCCCAGTATACAAAATTATTTCACGCTTTTAACTCAAGCATGCTTTTCCTTCACATAAGCGAGCAGTTGATTTGATCTCTACACTCCACTACTTGCACACAACTTTAGCCTGCTGACAGGCTAGTATCAGATAACACACAATCATCAAGATATCTATTACCATTCGTTTTGCATTGGTCAAAATATTTTCCTACTACTTTCAGAGTAGTGGGAAGGTAGCAGAGTAATCACCAGTCCTTGTGATACACAGAAATAGACAACATTTGGCATAAGAGATTACCACTACAGAACAGATGGCTAACTTTGTAAGTAATATATCCAAGTTCAGCATGTTATTTCATGTTCTTAGCTAGGTTGTGCTCAGGATCAAGATGGCGAGGGAATTTTCTTAGCTTTTTCTTAAATTTCTTAGCTTTAAAGAAAAGTGGTGTCAGAGACTAAAATTTACATTCTTAAACACTTACTAGACTGAGTTTATGCAATAAAATTTGCTGTCTTTACACTGTCTTAGAACTGTTACTGCCAGCAGCAAAAGCACAACGGGGATCTAAAACCACTGCCTTCAGTCAATGGCACCCCACCAAAATAACCAAACAGACAACTGGTGATTCATTCAGAATATTTCAGAAGTGCATTTCAGAGTGCTGTGCCATTGTTACGGAGCCTTTTTGCACGAAGATTTATGGCAATCATGAAACTTCATGCCATCTTTCTTTCATCCATTATCCAAAGCCATTTTTCACTTTCCTGGAGACGAGATAATCATGAGCCTGGAGGGGGGGCTGTCACAGCCTGCAAGAGGCTGCTATGTTTTATGCATATGATTGGACCGATGCTCCTATTTTTCTCTTTTTCTGTGTGTGCCTAACAGACATTTCTCAGAAACTCTGTTTGGCAACACCAAGTCAGCAGGATATGAAGATGAATAGCTTGTATCTATATTACAATTAAGTCATTAATAACATGAAACAGATATCAACACAGTCATGAAGTACTTTTTGAAACTTAAGAGCACTTCAAGAGTAGATGAAAGAGCATTAATCTTTGCAGGAATATGTCTCTATATACTATCTTAACATATCTATAACAGTTGCATTGGGAATTTTTACTGAACTCAGCTGTCACAGTGGTATTAATCATATCAGATATACACACAGGCATAGCCCCAGCCTTCCAGGCTGCCATCACATGATATCCTCAAATTTGGTCAAATACTTCCACAGAACTGCCAAGCATTTAATTTTAACTTTAAATCTTGCACTAACTTGTAGGACTTATTCTGCAATTTGCTTCTTGAGAAAGTAAAATAGCTGCTGTTAACCTTCATCTGAACTTATAAAAGTGCTTCTACTACTTGCAGACGCAACAAATAGAAATATTCTCTTCATATAAGCCAAGCATGAAGTATAGAAAATACTGAGTTATATTTATATGAAAGTATCCATTTTTGAGTTTCATGAAAACCATGTTTAAATCCTTCGCATTAGAAATAAAAGCGCATGTAAATTACAAACAATGTTAGTCCAGTAACAGTGGCCAGTTTCAAAGGAAAAAAAATCATAACACCTAAAAAGTCCATATGCAAAAGACTGGAGAGAACTTGCTGAATGACCTGAGGGCTTGCTAAGGGCTCAAGCACTAATGACACCAAGTAAAATGCCTGTGGTATTTTACTGATTCTCTAAATGTCTGAACAAAGGAAATGCCATGCAAGGAAGGATGTGACAGATCAGATCCCTCTCTAGTTCTCTATCTTCCAAACCCACATTCACTGATTGCTTCCTAATCTCCTCAAAACCAAAAGGGAAGCTTGGGGATGGGAAGCTGACTGCAGCTGGCTTGGGCTGAAGGGCTCGGAGCTGGCTGAGCTTTCTTTTTCCAAGGTAATTCTCTTCCCACCTCCTTTTTATTGTCAGTAACCTATTTCAAGTCCTTGTTTGGGTACTTCTCAATGTTTTCCTTATGCCCTCCTCTCTGGGATCAAAGTCCCAGAGGGTTCTGCATCTCTTTGTAGGCAGGAGTCATTGTCCCCATCCTGATCCTAGTAGGACATGCCTGTGCATTGCTCAGACAGCAGCAGGAAAGTCGAGGGGAGAGGAGAGGACCAACAATTATACATATATATGTGTATATATATAGAGAGAGAGATAGACAGATATCTTAAAATAATGCACGTTTCAGATTCTGCTGCTATTTTCCCCTAGCCCTGCTTTACTTAGGAAAGCAACAAATGCACCATGTAACCTCTGAGAACAGCCTGTGTAGAAAGATCTAATAAACCTAAACAACCATAAAAATAATAATAATTTTGCTTCTTGTTCTGAAGCATCCTATCTGTGGGCACACTACAATAGCATACATCTAAACACATTCTTCATAAGATCCCTTCTGTTCCCGCTACTCTCCACGCCTTTGCCTGCTGCCGTACCACAGCTCCCACATCTCCCCCAGAGCTGCGCTGCAGTGCGGGAGGAGCAGGTTTGGCAAGCAGTTGGCCGAGCTGTTGAAACTGGGGTAGTTCCCTGGCGAGAACAGAAAAGAACAAAGCCAGCCTGTAATGCTACAAGAGGACTACAAGGAAACACGGGAAGGAACTCATTCTTGCTTAGAAACAACAACAACAAAGATTTCCGATGAAAACACTGAATTAATATTATTAAGCAGTTTCTTTCTCACAGCAGAGCAGCCAGAGCACAAAGCACAAACACACCCCAGGAGACAATACGCCATCCTGAGCAAAAAATAAATACATAAAACTTACCAGCGCTGCTCTGTGCTTCTTTGGAAAGCAGAAAAACAACCAGCAGTATTCTGAATTTGACTTTCAAAAGATCATAAATAACTTATGTGTCCAAACTCCACTAAGTTTGGATGAAGTTAGCCGCCTTGCTTCTCTGGAGGCTTCTTTAGCCTACGCAGTTGTTAGTAAGCTTGCTGGAGGTTAGTCAAATTAAGATAAATGAGGTCCAGATTCAGAAATACTCAGAAAAATATAAAATTGTTAACATATTTTGCTCTACTCAGAGATACCCAAACAAATTATTGCTGGAATCCAGATAAGATGTGGAAGCTGTGCAACTCACATACTCACATGTCAGTGCTCAGCATACAGGAGGTGAGCCAGGAAGCCACTGCTGCCCCATCCCCTATTAATCAGCATGAGAAACCATCCAGTGAGACGTGAAGTTCCTGAGACTGCAATTAGCCTTTTTCCTCAGCAAGAAAAAATGAGTAACTTTGTGAAAACCTGTAGTTCCCCCTACTGTTTCCACCACCCCCAAGAGCACTTTGCAGATGGAGACTTGGTGCAAATAAATTTAATCCCCTGGGCACTGACTGTTCTTACGAAGCAGAAGCGGTGAAAGTGACTGCTGACTCCTCTGTCTGGGCATTAGCACCCCGGCACCAGCACGGGGTCAACAGACACAAGCTATGCACCAACAAACTATTGTGCAACTTTCACTGCATCCGCTAATCCTGCGTTTGTGCATGCCTGACAGATAAAGCAGGCAAGGCTTCACTTAAATACCCCATTTCCCTTTAGGCATAAAGAGGACTTTCCTGAGCTAGCCCCAGGGACTGGAGCCCGCTGTACAGCTCCATTTGACATCGACTGTTTTTCCTACTGAGAAAATCTGTGCTTGTAATGTGCAAAATACACTTCCCCATCCATAAGAACAGGGGAGATTAAAAAAAAACTAAAGCAGTCAAAATATTCTCTCATCCCCAGTGAATAAGGGCTGCCATTGCTGCAAAGAAAGCACTGCTGGAGAAGGCGGCTTCCCCTGCACTCCCTTCTCTGGACATTCCTGACAGCGAGAATATATTAAACATTTTAAAGTATTAAACCTTCAGGCACCCTGCAGACAATCCACACTGCCTCCATATCTTACAGGTCATACCCTTAAAATCTGTAACAAAGGCCAGTAACTTCTCAATGAAGATATTCCAAATATCCAATAAAAATGAAAGAGTGCGGAATGGCAGTCAAAATGCTCCTGGTCCTCAGGGAGACAAGGTCAGCACAGGCCTTCCATGCAGAGCACGCTGTGCTTTCATAACTCTCATTTATGTGGTCTATGTGAAATCGGCTGCTTACAAGCTTTAAAACCCACATTTCTTCTTAACCAAAAACATAAGCAGAGAGAGGCAGAAAAATGCCTTAATAGCAAATGATAAAGGCACTCACAGATTATAGTGTCTGCAGATTTTATTACTATAATGCACAAAGACTAAAAATTGCAATAACCAGTTACTACTCAATGTCAGTCAAGTATCCAAACTAAATTTCTAGGTGCTACATGGATGCACACTCAGCAGGTGCACTGCCCGAGTTTCCCCAGGATGCCTGGATTCAAGGGCACTCACATAAAGCATCAGTGCAGTGGTACTACTTTGAAGCACAGTGCTTTGGATAATTTAGAATGAGATTACTCAGTCCTAATAGAACAAGGAATCTAAACAGAAGCCTTCAGTGCTGGCATGCACTGCAGGCATGAGACTGCATACGTGTGTCCATTTACACATACCCATGTATAGAACAATTTATACGAGATCCTACCCATGAAAATACATAAAATCCTTTGGGGGACACAATAATATCCCCTGGTTTATACAAGAGTTCTGTTCTGTTGAAGCTATAAAAGGTAAAGAATCACAGAATGGCTTGGGTTGGAAGTGACCTCAAAGACCCCCGCAGCCCAAACCCCCTGCCACAGGTAGGGCTGCCCCCCACCAGATCTGGCTGCCTAGAGCCCCAGCTAACCCAGCCTTGAGCACCATCAGTGACAGGGCACCCACAGCTCCCTGAGCAGCAGTGCCTCACCACCCTCTGAGTATAACATCTCTCCCTAATATCTAATCTAAATCTCTTGTCATTTAGTTTAATGCCATTCCCTCTTGTCCTATCACTATCAGCTTTGTTTGTCTAAGGTTCTCTTTTCTCCTTTCTTACAAAAGAATGTCACTTGCACTTTGCCACGACAGAATTTTACAGAAGGCAATTTCAAAGAAGGATGACAAGATGGAGGGAGGGAAGGGCTGCTGCTATCCAGGTAGTGTCCTCAGGTTGGCACACAGTCATAGCAAGAGCTGAGTAGCTCATGTGAAATAGCAATGACGCAAGGTTTGGCACTCAGCAAAAATTAGTTGACAAGCTTCTGGGAATGATGTGCATACAAAACACAATGTACAAGCAGTAAACGTGTGTTTTGCACAATAGTTTTACTTCAGAAACACTTTGGTCTGCGCTGAAACTTTTCCATAATTTAGGCTGTCGTTACATAAACTGTAAATTTGTACATGACTTTTTACCTTCCTAACTATTATTTTCACTAGTTTCTTTAATAATAAGTCTGTGCTCACAAAAATGTATCATTTTACAAATTATTTATTAATGAGGCCATCAAGGTTGATGTACTAAAAAAATAATCCAACAATCCATCTTGGATACATCAAGCACATGCCTGAATAGAAGGAAAATTCTCTGGGGGGTTATAAGTACTGTGAAAGAAAATTCAGAGAATTTTAAAAAAATGATTGACATATGCTATGCACATTGAACCACATTACTGTTACTTATGATTTGGTGGTGTTAATATAAAGATTGTCAACTATTAAACATAAATAGACGTGCTGACAAATAAAACGACACACGTAGATTGACCAACACAAAGCAGACAAAAGAAGGAAACAAGCGGATGAGATGGGTAAGCCAGGATGAGGAGAAATCCTTATATTTCTATTTCATCATTGTTTGGCACTTTGATATTGCACGAGTGCTATTCAATGCAATTGACTCCCATGTGCATCCACATGAGCTGCGCTTTGATTATGAAGGTGAGGCCCCTTCTTACTCCCACACTGAGACAACATCTATTGGAAACATAGGGAGATAAACCTTCAGACTCAGCAGAAGGCTAACGCTGGGAAAAGCAGGATCCTAAACTCCAGGAGGAGCTCAGCTTAAAACATCAGTGTCCAACAATGTCACCTTGGTGCCTATAGTAATGCGTTGTCATTATGTGTAATCTTGGTAAAACCAGTTTTCTCTGGAAAAAGATGTCTTTAAGCTATGGAAACATCACTTCTGCATAGAAAAGCAACCTGAGAAGCCAAAGAAAGGGATTTTTAGCCTACTTAAGGGTTTAAGAACCCAGAGGGCAGGACTCTGCCATACACAGCCATTTGGTGCTTATCTTTTAGAAAATTTTGGGCAAAAAGCACTGGATGAAGGCTCAAGAGATAAGACCATACAGCAAAACCAGAGGCAGAAGATAGCATTGCAAACATTACTATTGCCCTTAAGATCAAAATGACAGAAATAGTACTAAGATTGACAGAGACTGGTGTTCATATTGTTTTGTGGCAAGGGGTGGTGGGCATTTTGTACATACAACAAGTGGTTGTATGTTGCTAGCAGGATCCTGGACAAATGTGAACTTCAAAACAGCTATTTTCAACTGGAAAATGACACGTGAATGTGAAGATAGGGACTTGGAAAATCTGAAACCTACCTTCTTCAGGATAGGCACACCCTAGGGGAGCACTTATTATCTATATATCACAGATGCTTATATTCCCCACACTCCCTGACACAATTTTAAAAGGCACTGAAGTGTTTGCACAAGCATGGTAGGAGAAAGTAGTAGGCTCCTCTCAGCCCCAGTGAAGACAAGTGAGCACACTGGCAGGTTGGGAAATCTGTGTGGAAATCTGCAGACTGGAAGGGAGAAGAATGAGCTGAAAGCCACAGATATGAAGTAAGGAGGGAAAGCAGATGTGAACATCCTGTGATGAAGGAAAGAGGAGTAAGTAGTTTATTAATACTGAAGTAATTACTGCTATAGTGGTGTAATGGTCTCTGAACTGCTATCCAAATCTCAGTTTCCTGAGCAGCTTTACAGTAGGAGTGAATACCTAAACGTATATATACGTATAAATTATAATAAATAAAAATTAAAAACAAAAATAATTTTGTAGACATTCATTTTAAAATGTTGTTTTAAAATAATTCACTAAAATGGAGAAGCAGTTCATTGAGAATAAGCTTTTTTTTTTTTTAGCTAATTCCAATCTAGATTTCAGGTAGATGAGATGTCATCCTGGCTTTTGCTCATCTGATGGCTTGTTCTCAGTGGAGCACATCAGAACCAATTGCATTATTTACACTCCCTGGTATGAATCTAAGTCCCAAATGTCTCCTATAACAGAGATAAAAAAAAAAACAGAGACGTGATCCATCATCATGATCCATAAGTGAAACACTATAAAGCTTCAACCATAGGCAGGATCTATCTGCTGCAACACAGAGATTCCAAAGCCTCTCAAGTCTTTGAAGACTGATGTGGTAATTCAATTTGATAAAAAGACCATATTTAATTTCTTGTACAGGGTAGAATGCGAGTCTATATTTCAATTTTGGTTTCTAAATGTTTAATCACTAAATATCTGAATCAGCAGAACAAGGAGGATGGTTCTCTACACAACATACTTTTTTATTTCACATAATATTAGATAAGGAGCACATTTATGAATCCCCTCTGTGGCTTACAGTCTTTTTGTGGAATTCAGACCAGAAGCAAGGAATAAATTGACAAAGGCTTTAATGCAAAGAGATCCATTCAAAGGATTCCCTATTTTATTTTATTTTTCACAGAAGCAATTTGATGGGCAGAACATCAGACTGCGTTACACCTAACAAGCCTCCCATGCCATCTGCAATGGGAGGCTGTCACAAAGGCACCTCCTGCAAAAGCTTCAAAGATTGCAAGGGGCAGAGGGTGCCTCAGGCATGTCTCATCTATGCATGTGGACTCCAGTGAGAGGACAGTAGCACAGCTTTTCACTGCATTCCCTTCTTTTACAGGCACAGTACAAAGAGGTGTTACTTTGGCCTTTGAGGTGTTCGTAGGGAAGCAAGTATACTTTAGATAGCTCCTCTTGTTGACAAATAGTCCCACCATTTAATGAAATGTCAGTTTTTATTCCCATAAACTCAAGCTTACATACAACAAAGATGGCAAAATACTTCAAGCAATCTATTCCTGAGACTATTTTCTGTACCACAGGCAAACAAAGGCAAACCACAATATGAATTATTTGGAAAAAAAAAAAAGAAAGATTTCTAACACAGTAATAATACCAGCCTCAGCCAGTGAAACATTACCTTTAACACCACCTCATAAAACTGCATAACTTCAAAATCTTCTTTATTAAATACCTGAGTGTGTATATATATATATATATATATATATAAAATAATATATAATATATGTTGATGGTGTGTTGCTATAGGGCAACATTTTTAGCTTGCCTGTTAGTACTATAACAGTGCGGTATGGGTATGGCCAGACTTTAACACATCTTTCTGAAACTCTTCTCATTGTATTCCCTGGAAGGATAGAAGTCAGTCACACTGAAACCTGTTGAAATTTGAGGCAGTAATTAACACCACAGGGTCTATATTTTGGAGGGACTGAAATGTCAAAAGGGATTGGAGATGACAATGAGTACAGACTTTGCCCCCAGTTTGTTCCTAGCTCCTGCATGCCTCCCAAACCCACTCAAGGGCTATGCTAACCAGGCAGACAGCCATGTACAGTGCAACAGCTTCTTTTGTCCGAGTATTTAATGTTGTGGCAGTGAGAGACTTTGGACTGCAGGTGTTGACTTCAGTAATGCATGCCCTGAAGAGCTGCATCCCTCCAAGGTTAAGGTATTGTTTTAAAACGATCTCTCTAGTCACATGGGACAGTGTCCCCTATGCACAATACAGCCATGGCAATAAAGCTCTCCCTGAACAATATGCATCCTAAAAATGCCTATATTTATAAGCTAAAAAACATCCAATTGTGAGCAATGTTAAAACCAGGAATGATTTAGAATTGTGTAAATTCAGTTTTACAGTGTTGGTTTACGCTCAGCATCAAACACAGCCACTGCTTTACCAAGGGGCCTGGAGGGCACCAGACATTTCTAAGACTGCAGAAACTATAGCAAATGTGTTCATCTCTACCGAGCACAAGCTGTGCTAAAATGTTCTCTGTTTGTCTCTCTCTGCTACCCTCTAGTGAGCAAGCAAACATGAAATGTGAGATTCAAGTGTCTTTGCATAAGGACATCATTAAGCAACTCAGAATTTTCCACTTTCAGTCTAAAATATTCACCTCTGTCAGTATGACATTGGGCTATTATTTTCTTCTGATTTTGTCACTTGAAGTGTTTAAGAAACAGCTTGAAATGTTTAAAGCTGCAACCTATATGTCTAAAGAAAAGTTTTTAATATGATTACTGGATTGTCCTGATCTTAGGTTTTTCTTTCTCTAAATGCAGGACATTTTTCTTTTTCCTGTCAGTGATAATCATTGTTTAGTAGTTTAAAGCTTTTATTATTGTTGTTGTAATAATTTGCTTTGAACAATTTTAAGTGTTTTTCTCACTGAGGGACTACGGGTCTTCCTTTTTCATGGAATGCTGAGAAAGGGCACGCAGGGGAACTAAGCAGTGGAAAACTTAGCAAGTTGTCTGTAGTTTGCTATCCCCTGCCAGACACAACAAACAGGTATTTAACTATTTGAGAAAGGCAACATTCAGGACAGATTGTGAAGGTTACTGCTCCATTACTGTTTGTTGCTCCTCTACACCACTTCAAGCTTCTTTCCTATCTCTTTCTGAGGAATTAAACAGATGGTAAACAGAAGTCAATGCCAGTGTAACTCTCACCATCTGGCTAATAGATGCATTTTTGCATAGGCTCATTAGCATGCTCGTTCCATCTCAAATCCTCCATAACAGCTTCATCTCCATCTGTATCTTCTCCATAATATGGTAAATAGATGCAAAACACATATACAAAGTTGCAGTTCATGTGGAACATAATCATGGCTTTTAACTAACCAAAACATCAGAAGTGGGACCAGACCCAACCAGTCCTCCTGAGCATCAGCTGCGTTTGGTATCTACTCCACTTTTATTAGTAGTATTATATTCTGATTTAATATTTGCCTTTAATTTACCACTGGCACGTTGTTTATCTGATGCACATACTGTAAGAGAAACCAATTGTTAACTTCAAAATCTTTTAATATATAGATATACATAATTGAGAGGAGAAAGCAAATCATCAAGGAAAAAAATTGCATTACAACTTCAGCTTCTTTGAGGTATGGCTTGGTTGGTTTTGCTGATTGTAATTACTCTGAGATTCCCAAAAGTAGGAACAAGAATGACAGGGCCAATTTTTATCCATTCAATAGCGTTAGGGCAGCTCGTCCAGAACCTTTTTTCTTTTCTCCTTGACTAATCCCGTCACTATTTAATAATACCGGTCAGAAAGTTCAAAACTTGAGTTATTTAAAGCTCAGCAAATTGCAGCTCAGAACTGACAGTGTCACAACAGGCTAGCAGACAAAGAAACACAATGACAAATTAAAAAACACATGCGCCAGACTGAGAACAGGATTCATCAACCGCCAAGTGGATGCAAGAAACATCAGTATCACGCACTGCACCAATTCAGGACATATTAGTGTGTCTCTCCTCAGTATTTGTGAATAATCAAATTTAAATGGAAATGGAAAACATTCAGGGAGTGAGAAAATATACTAGTGCTCACTAATGCATTACCTACAAGCATTTTAACATAATTTGAGCAAATAATTAAAAGCATGATACCGTAAGGCCAAATCCTGGAGGAACAACAGCAAAACCAGTTGACTGAAGCCTGCACAGGATGTTCCAGCAGCACAAGCACTGCCTGCTCTACAGCCCAGACAGGGCTCTTCAGCCATCCCAGATTTAAGATTGGTGTCCTTTGCTGCTCTTCCAGGGAAGAGAGGAAAGCTACAGGAGACAGACAAGGTTATCACTGAACTGGAATGAGAAGGCACATTATCTTTATGATGGCTTACATAGCCACATGGCTATGAGCAAATGGAAAAGGTAGCAAAGAGTGGAAAGAAAATGAGTGTGAAAGCAGCAGTGATAGGAAAGAAAAAAGCAGCAAGAAGAGAAAAGCAATTGGTGGAGATAGGGAAGATTTGTAGGTGCACAAAAGAAGCTGTTTGTACAAGGAAAAAGGAGTAAAGACCAAAGTCTAGAAATGCCCCATAATTTTTTGAAAAATTTCAAGTACACTCAGGCTACAGATTTTTTAATCTGCATTCATCCAGAATGAAGTATAGCTTACAACTGGCTTTCAGAGAGCCAGACTTATTTAGAAAATTTTCTTTGGCAAAAATTCAGATATGAATAGAAACACCACTTAAGGACATATAATTCCTGCCCACCCACCAGCAAGATTACCACTTCAGTTGAGTTTTGGAGGCTTTTGCCTCAAGTTCATTTGAAAAAGACTATCATTACTCTTTTGTACTTACACACTGACTTGAAAGCGTAATGGTTGGGCTTAAGACTATTGAGTTACTTCCATGAATTTAAGAACTGAAATGTTTGTTTTTAAAATATAAAACTAGAGGGAGTTATGCTGACTCTGAGAAGAGATGGCCAGGTTCAGACCTTACCACAGGATTTTGAAAACCACCAACTGATGGTGCTTTTGTCGTAGGTACTTAGCACTGCCTTAGTATTAGCCTATACATTTCAGAATTCCCATCTAAAAGCACTTCAGCTTTTAAAATGCTGTTCTCAACACAATGATGCATTGCTTAATCCCACATAGGACAAATTCCATTTTCAGGAACAAACTCAACTCTAAGCACAACTTGCAATTGTCAAACAGTGAGAAAAAAAGTGTAATTCTACATTTCTGATTTCTTTTCTAGTACCAGCAATTTATGTTTACACAGTCCTTTTCCAGTCCATTGTGTTCCTACATCTGATCTGTGCCCCATGGCTGTCGGCCTCTCCGTGTTCTTCAGCAAAAGATGACAGAAGGTAGCATGAGAACAATGGCTAAGAGTCCAATTTTTCTCATCTCCAGGTTGCAATTCTCTCTCAGCAAGTTCCTATCAGCAAGCATTGTCCCACCTATAACACAGTCGTATTAGGACATAAGGTCCGAAGTCGTACCAAGGCCTGAAGGCAATACATCGAAAGTTCCTGAAGACTGAAAAAAAATCCACAAGAATCGTGTGCACAACAACTTGGAAGCTTTTGTGGAAAACATAATCCAGCCTGTTGAGAATAAAACCTGCCTGCATAGACACCCCCAAGGCAGTCTGAACACTGTTCTGTCCTCCTCCTCAGGAGGGTACCTGAGAGAGTTTCCAAGAGTTAAGTCATATGGAATATTTTGACATGCCCAACCTAGGTGGGGACCAGAACAAATACAACAGGATAATTGCTATCCTATTAGCATATAATGTAATGCTATTGTAGTCTGCACCACTTAGATAGCCTGATAACACTAAAAACATGATGCAACAATTCAATTCATTATTTCAACAGTTGAACACTAGAGATCTGATTAAAGACTTTCTGGAACCGAGATTCATCTTAGTGGAAAATTCCACTTGGTTTGTTTTGTTTGTTTTTGAGCAACATCATCCCAATCCAGGGTTAACAGAAATGTTTTCCTTGCGGGAAATGTACAATTAAAAATGATTTCAGGTAATTTAAAGCACTGTGCATGGTAAAAATGAAGTGCTTATTTTAGGTGATTTTTACTTCATTGTGCACATGAACAAAATTCAAAAGTAATGCAAAAATAGAATCAATGTGAAACTGAAGCTTTCCCTGTAGCAAGACACACTGCTGTCTCCCTCTTTGTTGCTCTGCCATCCAACAAAAAAAAAAAAACTGAAGTATCAGTAAAATCTCATTTTTCCAGCAGGGGAAACATAATTTTGATGAAATTGAATTTTCCAGAAGAAAAATATCAGCATGAATAAAAGTAACCACCACTTTTTCCAAAGCTATTCCTATGGCAATGCCAAGAAGTATGCGGTACTTTTTTATCAGACAGCTCAATTACCACCTTTGGCATACTGTCTACAAATTCCACACAACCCCTGTCAGAGCAAACAGAAAGCATACTGCCTCCCTTTGTCTAAGCTCATTCCTAGCTTCCTGATTCTGACTGGGGCAAAACTACCTAAGCCATCTGAAAACATTATGATTATCCATTTGCAGAGGGAAGTCTGGTGGTTCTTTCCATCTAATCTCTCAGAATAGCATATGAACCATTATGCAGCTCAAGTAATCTGAATGGTTTTTTTTTTAGAATACAATAAACCAAACTCAGAATCACTCCAGACAGAAGACCTGACAAAAGTCACACCCAGAGACACTCATACATTCGCTGCCCATCAGGGTAGGTGCAGAATTCATCCCAAGCTAGCTCTGATTATTACCACCCCAAACCTGTGCGACCAGCCCAGCAGCCACTCAGCTCCTGTAGCTCAAAATGCTGAGCTCCAGTAGCTCAAAACCTCAGCGCTTACCAACAGAAAGAAAAGTCCTTCTCACCATAAAACAATCATTCTTCAGGTACTTGTATTGTACTAGCAACACCACATGTGGCATACGTAAATCTCTAAGTTTCAATGGCTTTTAAATGACAGACCAAACTGATTTGTCTGTACAACTCCTCATATATTTTAAGTAAGCCAAGATAAAGTTTATGTTCTCAGGCTGCTGGAGGATGGTGTAAAATTGTACCTTCCTCTGGCAATATAAGCTTTCCATGCTGCCCATCACTATTACTAAAAGCCTTCATAGGAAAAATGAGGAGTCCTTTTATTGCCTAAGAGTAGTTTAGAGCATACAGTAAACATCTCCACTTCACAGCACACAATCCCAGAAAGATAGGTTTGCAGGGACCTCTGGCCCAACACCTGCTCCAGCAGGGACACCCAGCAGTCTACCCAGGCCCATGACCAGGCAGTTTTTGGGACTCTCCAAGAAAGAAACTCCATAGAGACTCCACTTTATATTGAGAAGAGCACCTAATCCCCACAGATTGCTGCTGACCACCACTGACATTTCAGAAAATAAAAATAACCACAAACATGTTCAAGTATGTCATGCACTTACATTTTGGAAACGTTATTTCCAGGGTTATCCTAGGAGGAACTCCACAGCATCTATCAGCTAGAATTCAAGAAGGGAGGAACACCACTGGGATGAAATGTGCACAGGCACATTATGGGAGGACTCAGACACTCCTCCTTGTTTCACTGGCATGGAGCAACTTACAGTTGCAAGCCAGCCCCTTCACAAACTGGTCTGTGCTTTTAAGGGTGTGCCAGGAAATTAAAGATGGGTCATTGGCTTTTGTTGCAGCAACATGCTTGTATGTATTTTTAAATAATACATAAAGCATACACTGCATGGGCTTCTCTGTTACACAGGTGTAAATAAAACATCATGAATACACAGCCCAGAAACCTTTCTCCTCAGGCATTCAGCTTCCTGTACTCTTAAACGTGCCCTGTTAATGCATGGATGTTGTATTGCAACTTTTTCCTGAAATAACTGTAAGAAATACATATACTCACACCACTAAAAAGAGAATATATAAGCTTAAATTAGGAGTAGAAAAATTAAAAGACATCTTACATAGACAGTTACAAAATTCCTTACAAGGTATCCCGGCACACAACTCCTTTAAGAAAAAAAAAAAAAAGGATCTCTTGACCTTCATGAACTGTTTATAACCAGGTTTGTTCAAAAACAGACTTTAATTAGCATTAGGCAATTAGTTAAAAACAATTGTGAAAACAGCTTTTAATTCAACTATGCTTTCCTTGGATCATTAATTTGGGTCCAGAAACTACTCAGGAAGTAAATTCAGTTCTTGCCTTATCACATAGACTAAGACGTGGAAACCTTTCTCCTGGTTCCACCAGACCGGGAAGCCCCCTGACCTTCTACACTGACTGAAATCCTTAGCCTTGCTCATCTTTTTCCACATAAAATGCACTGGAAACATTGAGAAGTTGAAAAAACAGCCTATCAGATAGGACACCTGCAGGGATTGCTGCAATACTGCATCCTGCAGAGCCCAGCTAGGATGAGGGTTGAGGGGTGAAGATGACTAAAGTTTATTGTGGTCAGAGACAAATCACAGTGCTTCAGAGCACAGACAGACTACCAGTATTCAGATAATACTGACAACTGAGTATACTGGGACCACCAGACAGCCCTTCTAGCTCTCCTCACTTTCTGCTCTGTGACTTCATACTACATCTCTTTGCCATATAATACAACACCTCACTTCTGAGATTCAAAGGGGATTTTTGGAGAGTAGCTGAGAAGGATTCAAGTGACAGAACCACATGCACAGGTCTGTGTTTCTACACCTATTTTTGTGCTCCTGAAACTCCATACAGCTCTACCCAAGAGCAGAGCGGAGCCTCTAGAGGCAAGCCCCACTCCTTATGTAATATAAGTTTGTAGTATGCAATAAAACCAGCCCCAAACCATGATTGGGCAAAATTCATCATCTGTACAATTCTTCTGAGGACAGGGTCCTGCAATCATCCACCACTCACTCCTGACTACGTTGTGCATCTCCATTCTTTCCCTCCTTCTACATAGGAAAGGAATAAAGCATTTGAAAAATAGCAAGTGATCTGCCTGAATTATTAATACCTCTGAATGTACTGTATTCAATTCGTTACTCTTTGTTGCTTCACTCTGATTTCAGAGGAGTATTTGCTCACTCACTGTGCAAAGTCAAATATTACAAAAGAAAATTCTGCACATTCCTTAATTAAAATTAATTATGCTTTTGTAAGCTTATAGTCTCACAGGTGTTTTGGAATGAACCGTAATATCAAAAATCATTAGAGGTAAAATTTTGCATACAGCACTAGCAAATTCTGCATAGAACTTCTGTTAAAAGTAATAAAGATTAGTCAAAAAGCTTCTAATCAAACAAAAAAGCTCAACATTTCCCCCCATCACACTATTATTTCTCATAAATATAGTCAGTTTATGTATACCATAATATACCATCATATAAAACTATGACACATACACAGAATAGATTCTCATTTTTCTGTTGCATAATTAAATTTATGTTTTGATAGAACTATCCATCCATAAACAGAATCGTGTATCACATACAGGTTTCATATTCCTACTGCTATGAATTCAGTGAGGAACCAAAAATCACACACTGACAAAATTACTTTCCCAAGGTTATGCAGGAAGTGCCTGGTAGAAATAGGAATCAAATCTTAAATCATCAGAGGCCACCTAAGCAGAAAAATCAAACTTCTACTCTTTTGAAGCTAGAAAGAAAAAATTAAATCAAATTCCTGTCTTGATCCACCAGAAACGTAAAATTATATACTGCATGTATTACGACTGATTTACTTGCAGCCATGCATCTTTTCTGCTAATCCTGACAGTACGTACTATTTGGGTTCAGAATTGTCACATATTAGCTCCCTTCTCTAAAACTGGTCCAGCTGTCAGTTTACAACTCTTTAAAGTCCAAGTCTAGTATAAACACTTGGGTAATATTAGCTCTTGGTGCCCCACTTACAAATAGAAAGCTTCTAATGAGATTAAATGAAAAAAAAAAGTCAGCTAAATATGGCAACTCACTTGAGTATCTTAAAATATCTCTTCACATCCAGGTTAAAAAGTTTGCCTGGATCTCACAGCTTAAACAATGAGGAAATAACTTACTGGCCACAAGAGTTTGTGGTTTACTTTGGCCATGCAATAATGGAAAATGCAGAACAATAAATAAAAGCTCATTTGTCTCCACCTTTGCCAGTATTGTAGAGCATGTTAAAATAAAGCAAACCTGATCTGAGTAAATCTTCTTCTGTCAAATACTATGAATGGCTTCTCTGCACTGAAATGTTTCACCAATTCTTGCTAAGCAATTTGCAAGGAAAGCAGAAATACCTCCTGTGTATTGTGTAAGGATCATTGCCTTTTTGAATCACCTTAGGAGAGGGTCAGAATGGGAATGGTTCCTGCAAGACTTGCTTGAGCCCAAGTGATCAGATTGTGCTTTTTCTTGGTGTCTCTGAAGATAATAAATGTGATGGCACTAGTCCCTTCCTTGTTCCTCAATGTCAAAAGATCTCCATACAAATGCAAACAATTCACAGCTGTATTTCATGAGCTCCTGAACTGAGTGAGCCAACAGGCAAATAAGACTTGTGCTGCACAAGTTTAGTTCTACTATATGCATAAGTATATATTTATATATACATCTCTCTCTATTGACATGAAACAAAACATACTTGATTAACATACTACATGTATCTGAAAGGAACGTGGCCAAACTTTATTGTGAAAATGTTAGTTTCTTTTGTCTAAATGATGAAAGGCTACTAGAAATAAAGGGATTTGAAGTAATTTTTTAAGCACATCTGTATTTAAACTCTGAATCAGATAAGCTATAAGCATGTATATAATAGAAGTAAGCTCTGCAATCAAATGCTACTTAATTCCTCAGACACAGACCTACTTACAAAGTCTTTACCACTAATGCATCTGTACAATCAATGAATATACAGATGATATAGTATATCCAGGAGTTTGGCTGATGTAATTATTATACTGGAGTAGGAAAAAAAGGACACTCACCCTATCCTGGGCTCACATAACAGACTCCAGTGGAGCAGATCTCCAGAAGAGATCTTTCCCCACTGGCAGTCAGCTCTTAAATGGGTCTAGGAGAGGTGGAGCCAGGCTCCACCCCTTCCTGCAGCACAGGTGAATTGCCTTCACCTGTGCTCCCGTGGCTGACTCATTGCTCGCCTCAGGTGATTAATCAGAGGTTCAGGCCATGAGTCAGCAGCCGCATACAGCATCAAAATCCAAATAACAAGCTTCAAAACTGACACAAAGAAATATTAATTCCTGTTTACAGAGCAGTTTAAGGCAAATTTAACCAACATATCAAACTATATACTCAAGACAAACACCTCTTTCTGGCACTAGGTGGACACCTTCCCAGACTTTGGCCACCACAGTTGTGTGTAGGAGTTGCTGTAGGAGTGACCTGTCCTAATGTTCCCCAGGGACATGCTGAACATTTTGGCTATGAGTCTTGAGACAAACAATGAAAGTAAATAATTTGCTGTGTTTGCCAGCATCAAAGTCAGACCAACTTGAACAGTTCATTTAGGTTAATGCTACTTAGACAAGAGATACTCAAAGACAAAAAGAAATGTGAGAATTTGTCACATTCATTCCCTTCCGCTCTCCCAGCTTCTGTATGTCCAAATTACTCCCACTTACACTATTCCCACATCAATGGAAATCAGAGATGACACTTGAATTCGGCTGCTTCCTGTTAACCTACTCCCACCTACTCTCTGGCACAGCATCTGTGGCAGTCTTCATTGGCTGTGAATTCCTGAGTAGGCTTAGGAGAAGCTTTCTCTTACCACGCACTCATTCATAAGACAAACGTTAGGTGAGAAGGTGTTGAAAGTTCTTATCAACTTAAAAACCTGCACGGGAGCATCTTTTTAATAACATATTCTAAAATTTAAATATTAATCTCTGTTAGACCAGATCTTCATCTTCTGTAATGATAGAGCAGCTTCTTGCTGCAATTGATTGGAAGTTATCCATCAAATGAATTCAGTTTTGAGTGTCACAGTATTTACTTTCTCATTGTTCCTGGACATCAGTCCATTGTACTGAAAAAAATTAGAAGGCAATTTTTAACTAGAGAGCTGACCAAGACAACTTCCCCACCTCCTGATTTGCATCGGTTAAAGCCAGAACAATTAGCAACTCATGCAGTTTGTCCAAAATTCTGCCTGTCTGAATATCACAGCTTTTCTCTAAAGGCTCTGGCTCTCTGCAGCAGATGAGATGCTCCTACAAAACTATCTCAGACGGCCCATGTCACCATTTAGGAAGTAAACTTCGAGAGGGCTGCTCCTTTCCTAAAGGCAGGACAGGGTAGGAAGCTGAATGAATGTAGGTCAGAAAGCTTCCATTTCCCAAGTCACCTTTCTGAAACCCAGCAGGTCACCCTGTCCTCAGGTTGTGAGTTCAGGTACAGTCAGGTCTGGAGCTCCAGCAGTTCATGCTATGTGAGAGCTCCAAGTTAAGACAGGAACACAGCACATCAGAGCCCCACTTTCATCTCCACTCACATTCTGAAGTGCTGCTTTTACTGACTTTAAGCTAATGCCAAATTCAGAAACTATGATCCTTTCAAAAGTGCCAAAGAGTTAATTTATATCTGGCCATAGTTTTATAAATTCCTTAGAATTCTCAACTTGGAGCTAATTCCAACATTAATTGCCTAAAGATTCAGCCAAATTGCTTCTCTGCTCTCAAGTCAGAGAGTAGAAAACTAGGCTGATATATCTCAAGGTTTGCAAATATAATTGCTTTGGCATCCATAGCTCTGAAGTACTGACAGCTCTTCATAATATCCAATCTGCTTGAATATTCAGAAGTTAGACTTCAGAGATCACTGACATTGATATAGTTTTCCTTTTTTTTCCCTTATTCTTTTTTTTTTCTTTTCCTTGTAATTTGTTTAGCTCTTTTTCTCTTCAAACTGCACTCTATGCATGCTTTCTTACTAAATATCCTTAGCTCACTGTTATTTTTTTCTATTAAACGTTAGCTATTTTGATGCAGAAATATATATATATGTACATACATTACATACATATATATACAGAGAGAGAGAGAGAAAGCTCATCAATGAAATGTTACAAAGTCAGTATAGGTAACAAGAGGCAGACATAGAAAGGGAAATAATTTTTACTTTTAACTGCTGTTCTCAAAGAAATTAGCTTTCAAGTTCACTGACATTCCTTAAATACTATTTCTCCATACTCCAAAGCAGCGTCCAGAGATGTTTCCCCTCTCTTTATTTAGTGGTTGTCCATGAACTATGGACATCAGTATCCTTTGATTAGGATTTTAGTTGATACATACAGCAAATATCCCTACATTACATTTATTAAACTCTTCTTCATCCATTTGTAAATAATTTCTGCTAATCACAAACAGGACACATCCCTGTTTTTTAAACAGTAAAAGATTCAAGAATGGTTAACAAGCACCTAAAAATGGACATCTGTATGCATATATTTGTGCCCAGATACAAACAGTGCAGCTGACAATTTTGACCACTGTAATTTCTGAGAATAGTAAAACATAACAGGAACATCTTAAATGAAATCACAAAACTGTTGAAAATCTGCAGGAAACCTCACAAAAATTCTGAGGCTGCCAAGTCTCACATTTTCTACAGGAATATACATAGATGTATATGTGGGGTACACAAAAGTAATGCTTCCTATTTATTTACATTGGCCCACAGTGCCAGAGGTGAATGTTGGTGGTATGGCAATAGAAATGGAACCTTCCCACTGATGTTTTTTTTACGTGTTGTTGCTGTGTGATAGATGGCAGCAGAGGGGCAGTCTGACATGGAAATACATAGGAAACAAAAGGATGGAACTGAATTCTTCCATGTAGAAAAAATGGCACCCACTGACATTCACTGATGCTTGCTGAACGTTTCCAAAGACCAAACAGAGAATGTGAGCGTAGTGAGGAAGTGGAACATGCATTTCAGCAGCAGCAACAGCCACGTGATAGACAAGCCATGTTCCAGGTGGTCATGCAGATTGTTAGGAACATGGCATGCAGGCTCTTGTTCATCACTGATGAAAATGCATAATGGAGGTGACTATGCTGAAAACAGTTTTGTAGCTGAGAATTTGCTCTATCAAATGGTGCTATCATGCTCTTTACATCTATTGTAACTTCTACAGAAATAAACAGGAGGCATTACTTTTGGAACAACCTACGCATTTTAAGCTCAAGACCTGGTCAGTTAGCTCTTTCTTTTCCATCTGGCTTAAGTACCACTTCTTTTCCTTAACCCACACTACCCACACTTAACAAAGCTGTGATTTCCTAAGCGTTCTCCCACTTGACAGGTTCAAATAGTTTCTAAGACCGTAGTTTATTTACAACAGAGTGCCTGTCACTTCCTAACATGACTGGAGGCAGTTTCCTAAACTGTGTCATTATCCCAGCAAGTCTTCAGGGATAGGGATGAACAAGATTCACAATGTTATCTATAGTACTCCATTTCTGCAAGTTATTTGAGCAACTAATATCAGTGGGGGAAAAATAAAATCTACTTTTTATTTGGTGTTATCTTTTCCCCATGTTTTCCATAGCTAACAAAGTCATTGCCTTTGTTCATTTGTAGAAAATCTGTCATGCATCTTTGGCATCATCTTCTCAAAATGTACTGTCATTAATTTTATGTTTCTGCTGAAGGCTTTTCACTTAGCAGTCTCTAAATATTGCTGTTAGAAGGTTTCTTATCCCTTATTATATGCTTAATCTTCTATCACTCTATCTCCACTAAGTTTTACAATTATTGTAAAATATGTCAGAAATGAAAAAAAAAATGAAATTTTGTCAGATTAGTTATAAAATGATTGCAAGTTCCACAAGACCTTTTTTTTCCCAATTTATTTTACTCTTACTCAGTATCTCCTTATTAAAAATGACATCAATTACATGTCTTACTCCTTCAGTAAGTGGAGAAATCTGCAACCTTAGAAAAAACACACTCTTTTTTCCTCTGGAAATGAACTGCAGAATTACTCTGAACATCTAAGTGTAAAAGGGAACTGGATGTTTCTGTGCTGTACAAGTAGCTTAGCTATGATTCTTTTGCATTCATTTTTATCGTTTTTACAAACTAAATATAAATAATAAAAAATAGAACTGCTTCTTTGCCATGTACTACAGGCATGCTAAAAACAGAAAATTGGCTTCTGCTTCAGCTCTTGACTGAACTAGTGTATTTGTTTCAAAATAGAAAGGTGAGCCAGTGCCATCAGAGCACTATGGTTAGATTAAGATCTGCAAAACTATCAAAAGTTACAATCAAGGGATAATTTGGGGCTAGCATTTGGGTAGAAATGAGCAAGTTGCTTTGGGACACATCCCAGGGTGCAGGTGCTTTAATCTGTTGTTGGGTACATCAGTGGGATTGTGCAGCACCTACTGCCGCTCAGGAACTCACTTCTGGCTCTTATGCCTTCAAGGCAGTGTATAATTATCAAATACTAAAAGGTTCTCTATTGACACAAAGCCTGTGATGTGCTTAAGGTGACAGCATTCAGGCCTGGGCAGATGACTTGCTCTGGCTCTGGGCATGGCTCTGCATGGCTGTATGCAGATCCTCTCTACAGCAAGCAGAGTGTGGAGACCTCCTGGAGACACTGCTCAGAGTGCAGCAGAAGACCTTCATTGTGTGGTTTCTAAATGGTGCTGCTGGGAAGTTCCACACACAGAAAACCCATGTGAGTAACCAGGCCTGCTCAGCCCAAAGCCCAGCAACAAACAGATTCTCATTCAAAAAATCTGTTTCCTGTGTTTACCTTCTAAATTTGAAGAAAAGGATCTTTCCACAGCTTCATAGTATGCCCAGAGAGAAGGCTGACACAGGTTACAGTCGGTCATCAACCAACTTAAAATCCCTAATCCTATCTACTTTCAAAGAACACCTGTGTAATTTTGACTTACAATATCCCAATTTATACTACAGCAACTGCTAAGTTTGATTTGCAAGGCTAAAACAAATCCTTTGCCACATCTTTAAACTTACTGAGGCCAATAAAATCATAAAGTGCAAATTAATTATATTTTTCAGACTACAAAGTAGAATCACATTTAAAATTTTATTCTCTGGTTTTGGGAAACATAAAGAACAAAACATAGTAAATAAAATGGAAAATGAAGTATGGATTCAAGCCCTAATCAGCTCCATTTTTTTTTTCCCCACGTAAGGTTATTTCTATCATATTTAAGTTAATAATATAGATGTAAACTGTGAATAAAATAAATACTATTCTTATAAATTGATAATGTATCACACCAGCAGAAAGCAGCTTACCATGTACAGAAATCTGATAATATGATAAATTAGGTAAAGTAGGTAAAAGAGATTTTGATTGCAGTACAGAAGGATTCCTTGACCCAATTACTATCACCAGTGAGCTTTAACATTTTTCTCCCCAGTTATTTATTTGTTTCACAGCACGAGATCAATCAATTTCTCTCCTGTTGACAGGAAAATATATATTTCTTTCTTCCACATAAATACTCCTAAATGTTAACAATTATCTAGCACTTGATTAAGTATACACACAAACACACTACATATATTATATATATATTATCTTGAGCAACAAAATGAATGGGGAAAAAAAAGAAAAAGAAAACCAACAGTAACTGCTAAAGAGGTTTCTGGAGACCATCCAAAGACAAAAGCATAAACTACTGACATGGAGCTCAAGCACAAAAATAATTAACTATGATCATCAATTAAAGGCACAGGCAAAAAGTTACTGACAAGTGGAGGAATAAGTGATGTCCCCTTGCCATTTAGCTCACCCACAACAACCTCCAGGCTGCTCAGAGCCCTCTTTCCCAAGAGGAAATGGAATTCCCAAATGGAGATTTGCTCTATAATCTTCCATGCTGAGTCCAACCCAGGATGCATTGTCAAGTTCATCCATTGGACATCTAGTCCCAAAACAACCAAGAGACTGCAGCAGCATTCCTAACACCTGCCCTGTCCACAACCTTTGTGGTTGGCTGCTCAGTGGATGCAGCAGCCTAGAGCTGCATAGGAGACTTCCTTTCCTAATCTGAAGGAATGGGAGTCCCTAGCTCTCCTGTGCCCACACAGTCCTTCTCAGCTCTTCTTGTTCATTAAGTATTCAAAATAGTGAACAAAAATGCTTCTCATATAAAATGTTATGTTTCTCACTAAGTTCACCACAGGACATCCCGCAGCTTTGTGGTTAGGTTCATGCCAAAGAGGTGGCACACGTGCTCTTACAGGCACTCAGAAGAGTTACATGAATGTAGCTAGATCTACAACTCAAATAAAATCTATACATGCTCTGACTCATGAAAGGCAGAGTTGATGTAAACGTATCGGAGTTAGGGTGACAAGAGCATACCAACAGCAAAGCAGGCTTTACACAAAGGATTTTGTTTCAACTGTCCATGCAATATATTAACTCACTTAGAAATCTTTCCTTCTGTGCCTCTTCAGCAGAGAAAGCACGTGAAAATAAAGCCAGAAGAAATGATTCTGCAAGGAAGACAAGCACAGCCCCCAGCTATTACAGGCACCGGAGTCAGCAGGCATGACCCAAGCTGCCATGTGGAGAGAACAGACAGCATAAATCACCTTCGCTCCCTGTTTACAGTAAATCACTCTCACCCATCTTGACCTTCCACAAATTTGTTTTGCAGAGTTATTCAGCAAGTAATCTAATACGAGCAAACCAAGGAACAGGCATACTTGCATATACAAATAGTTCTCTCTAGAAAAGCAATCTAATTTTACTTTTGCTAGTTAGTGGTCTTGCTCAGACAGATCAGCCTTCAAACAAATATTGAACCTGACATAAAAAAACCCAGAAGGTTAAAATAATGGCAAAGTTCCTTATGCCCATCACGGAGGTCAAAAACATTTCTGTGTCACAAAACTACCAGCTGATGCCAACACAACTTGCCATCCTCAAGACATTTACTGGGCTAAAGTTTCAGCATCATAATTCTATGTATATATTAAACAAGATGTTACAGCAGTTCATCACAACCTTCTTTCTGCTTCATAAAAGAATGTGAAACACAGGAAATGAGAAGCTAGTTGCTTTTCTCTCTCTAGGTGAATATGTGAGACACCAAGGTTGTATAACAAATGCACAGTATTCATCCTCTATAAATCAGTATCTACAGATTCGCAATTTGAGTACTCCCTGAAGTGGCAGAGATGTTCTTAGGTAACATATACTCAATTTGCAAATCAGTCTAAAACTGCAGCTATTAACAGGCACATCCAGATATTCACCTTTAGAAGGACTTCTTGCTTCTGAACCTCTCCCATCTTTCATCATTACACATTGACTTTTTAATAGCAATTTGTTATGAAACAAAAACAGCTGTTGAGTAAAACAATTCTTCCACAAATATTCCTATTAAGCACAAATCTCACCAGCTGGGACTGCTCACAATGCAGGTCTCACAAAGCTCTGCCAATTTGGAGACAGACAGACTGAACATTTCAAAATTTCCAGGTTCATCAGCAGCCACCAAGGCATTAGGAAACCACCACACTGATATTTCAGATTCAAAGAACAGACTTTGTAGGCAGCAGAATAGCAAGATACAACTGCCAGCCCTCAGCTCTAAATTAGCATCTCTACATGAAAGCATCACTCCCAACTTCAAATTCAGATAGCAGTTTTAGAAAATAAGTAATTTTAAATCTAGCCAGACTGCCCCAAAAAAGTCAAATGGTTAACTAAGCATGAATTTATTATTACATGTTCAGAAGGGACATATAAATGCTGAAGATTGTGACAGATTTAAACAGGAACTTTCTGACAGAAGATTAAAAAATTCAGGACGCGTCCAGCCTTGACTAAAGCATTACCTTGAGCCAGCAGAACGTGCTGGAGGCAGAAAGCTGGGAGTCTTTGGAGACTGAAATGCTCTGCGTTTTGACAGACCTTTCACATTACGCATATGCTCACAATAGACTTCAAGACATCACAAGATGCAAAGCAGAGACAAACTTAGGCTTCCTTGTAGAATGGCAGGTGGTTGCATAAAGCTGAAAAAGCCATGTTTTTATGAGTGCTACAAAATGTTTGTAAATGTGAAAATGTTTACACTTGGATTCATGTGACAGTGATTTGCAAGAGAGTGGAAGAAGCAAAATAAAAGCATCTGAAAAAAAGGCTTGCTGAGATTTTGATGCAAATCAGGAAAAGAGCTCAGTATAGTGATGTTATCAACCTCTTCAAAAAACAAACTGATCTCCATCTCTATTTCTCGATGGAAAGAATAGCTTGCAAGCAGCAAAACATCTCACTCACAGAAATATTAAATTACAAGTCTATTGTCAAGAACATCAGAGAAAACATAAACCATACGTCGAAAATCTATGGACTAAAATCGATTCTTCTATTATAAGGAATGAGAGCAATAACCCTCAGGAACTAAGCTGTGTTCCTAAGAGGAAGAAACTCAAAAGAAACTGCCTCCCCCATTTTCTCACCTCACTAAATTGCACTCTCTCCAGAAGGTGACAGTTCTGTACCAGCATGCAGGTTTAGGTACGGAAATCAAAGTACAGGCAGCTCCATTCCCTCCAAGCTGTTCCATTTTGAAGCCTGTGGTTAGCACTTTTTTTTTTTAACACCAATTTCCTTCCAAAGCTTCTGCACGGCAAACACATGCCAAACCAGGAAAGTCTCCTGAAAGCACAGATCTGATTTGAAAAAGAGAAAAGAAAGAGTGGGCTACAGATATGCTGCTAGGTGAATTTACATAGACAACAGAATAGATGAATAGACGCAGATTTTTTTTTGCCAAGCTACCAATCTATATTCAAAGTTTTTCTCTCTCTTTATTACAGGATTTAAACTCCTGTAATTTAGTGAGAAAGATGGGGGAAGAGATGGAGAGTAAAATTATTTTTCCAGTTCACAAAACAAAATGATGTCGTAGCAAAAGGGCAAGTTCCCTTTCCCTTTGCTGTCCCCATGTCCCTCATACATATCAGCAGTATTTACATTAGAACAACACGCAGATTTTCTGCTGCAGTGAGTCTGCAAGAGGCTTCTTCCTAATGTAGAACTCTTCCATTTCTTCAAGTTGTTCTCTACACAGAAGTTCTGGGTTACAGCTGAGCTTGTGTTGTAACAGTGAGTTCTGCTACTGCTGAGGGAACAGATAGCACTTGGGGAATGATCAAGTTGCAATTCTCTCTTTATTTTTAGTATTTCTCTCCATTTTCAAGCTGTTCAGAGCAGAAAGGTCTCTTCTTCAAAGGAAATTCCCACTTTGAGGATGGGCACAAAGCACTGTGATATGCACATCTGTGGGAGTCCTTGCTGCTATTTTTCTATCACACCTTCCAAAAAGTACTGGCAGACACCTGATCCCCTCTCCACCTGACATACCCTTGGCTACTTATTAACACTGACCCTCTCAAACTCAGAGAGCATAAAAACTCACTCAGTGAATTACATTTCATTGTTTAGAAGTAGTTAAATTAGAAGTGCTTTATTGTTGCATTAATGATTTTCTTCTCTTGATTTTCCCTACATGGCTCACCCTTAAGTTAGTCATACAAGAACGTAGGCTTCCTAGTATAGAGCTATATAAAAACAGATTCATCTTCCTCTGAATAACACATATAAGGTACATATAGGTCAAACTTAACAATGCCACACTGCAGCATGCAGTCCAACATAACCATACACAGACATCAGAACAGACTGCTGGAATCACCCCACTGAGGCTGCTGTCCACTGAAGCAGCCCAGGTGCCCAAGACGAGATGGCACAGAACATCTATTCCCACACCTAACTCAAACCACATACACAGCTCCAGGCACACTTCGTCAATCCCAGGGCTTAAAGTATAGAACTGTACAAGTCTAACCTACAACGATCAGGAAGAACAACCAGAGGAATCACAAGTAAGGAATTCTATCAAAACATCAGGGGATCTGTTAAGTTAAAATGTTGAGGTGATATTAAAAGATAGATTGTAATACACATTCCAAAGTGAGACAAATTAAATTTTAAAAAAGTCACAGCAGAAATTCCTGCATGATAGCATACAGTCTTAAATCCAGCCCAAGTTTCACTGCTCATCCATTTTTCTTCATATAAGGTTTCCTAATGAGTACCATTACTTCCTCTGCAATTGCAGCTAATTCCCACTGTCTGAATCGGCTTAAAACATTCCATTTTAGTGTCATCCAATTTGATGACAAAGTGATTGTGCAATAAAGAAATTATTCCCCTGTGACTGAATGTGAAAGACTAACATCAGTGCTGGCCAGAGGCTCCACACTACAATCTCAGACCAGCCAAAAAGCTTTCTCTGTAGTTGTCCCCATGCTAACCAATGCCACAAAACCAGATGGCAGCAGCCAGCAAAGCAAAAGCATCTCTGTTCCCTGCTGCACTGTATCCAGGCTGGGTGCAGCCTACGTCAAGGCCAAAAATCCTGTCCTAAACACGTAACACCTCAACATGAGCAAATATAAGTATAAGCACAAATACATAAGTATAGCCTCACATTGTCTTCTCCAGATTTGCAAGGGGAAAATGTTATGGCTATACCACATATAAGAGCAGGATAGTGCGTTCATTTAGCTCTGTTAGCTCTTTTTGTTTTTCTGGCATTTGTCAGAGAATGATGTTACTGATCTATATCCTCTCCATTTGGTCAAAATTCACTTACAGCCATCCAAAACACCCTTATTTGATGCTTAGGTAATAAAATGTACATATACTGTCACTAAAAGCCAAAAAGCTGTATGTCAAAGCAACAACAGATACAAAAACTACTTTTTAGGCTACTAACAATGTACAGTGTCAGTCACTTTATTTGCTTTAGGTGAAGAAGCCCCTGCATTGCACAGAGTGAGATGGGTCTAGATCTCAGGCACTCCCTTCTTCCCACAGATTTGGTATATTATCTTCACCTCCATATTCAGCTCATAGGAAAAGTGATTTTTTAAGAAAATAGTTTGAAATTCAACTGACTTCCACATTTACCACAGATTTCAGGGGGATACAGTGTATGCAGGCCATACAGTAAGCAGCCTGTTTTCTATGTTCTGAAAGCAACAGATGTGGAAATAAACACATCACCTTCACAGCTGAAAGGTGCATCCAAAAACGCAGCACAATGTTCAGAATGTTAATTCCTTTAGGGATTTAAAATGTTAAAAAATATATATCACTGCATATGAAAATGTTAATTCCTTTCTAATACATACCATTATAGCTATTTGTATAACGGGATACTCGACTAAACCTGACATAATTTGACTAACGTACATGTTTCAGCTGTCTGCATTGCCTATGGGGTAAATGATAACACGGCTAAGGTGAAATCCACTTTTAATTAAGACAGCCTGCCTACTGAAAAGTATTTAGCTATTGCTTTGAGCTAGAAGCCCTACAATAGCTTCATAAAAGTCACCTGCTTTATTTTTCTAATATCCAGCCAAGTATTTCTGTGAGAAAACAAAACGCTGTGTGCTGCTGGCTGCACTGAGCCGTCACACCAGAACTCTGCAGCACAGAAACATCAGCTGCCTCTTGTGTAACACAAACTGCTCACGCTTTGTAAGAACCACCACTGCCTATCAGGAGATAAGCATGGCTCCTTCCACCTGGAATTCATGAAATTTTAATGACCCCATACGAATTTTTTGCTTGATGTCCCTCCCAGCCCCTATATTTTCCCATTTGCATTTGTCCATATGGAATTCAGTGCAGACTTCTTTAATAGTAAGTGTAAATATCCATTGTTAGGTCACCTCTTCCGTTCTTACAAGCCATCCTAAGAGTTTTTCAATGGCACAGAATAAAAATTCATCATTAATCTGTAAGGCATTTTTACATCATAGCTGAGTGAAAGCAGATCCATGCTCTTCAGCCTCCTGCAGCGTGACATCCCTGGATTCCTTCAGATCCCTGACCTTCAAGTGCTGATGCACAATGTTTCCATTAGACAGGGCAGCATTATGTAGAACATGCAACTCTTCAAGCTGTTAGTAAATATACCTGCAGGAAATAGCTTTTCTCTGAGCTTCAGTTGCAAATCTCATCCCCTTCAATGAAGTGAATTAGTTGACAGGAAGACCAGAATGCCTACCTTATGGAACGTTGATTCAACTCAGCATGCACGAACACTGGTTCCCTGGGAGAATAAAAGCCATAACCCTGAAATCCTATTACCTAGCAAATCACCTTAACAATTAAACATGCCATTTCATTATTTCAGTGGGCAAAAAAAAAAAACGAACAACCCAAGACATTTCAAGAAAAACTGCAAAATGTCTCTCCACCAAGAAAGAGAAAACTAGGAAGTCAAAGACAATAGGGGGAAAAAAATGCCTCGAGTTTGCTCAGCCCATTTTCAGCCCACATGTGAAAGTGCTACTCTGTTTTGAAGCAGTGGCTATGAGAAGACAACCTCCTAATTGGGAATCCTCTACTGAAGACCTGATGTGACTGGCTTGAGTTTCTTCGGCCCTCAGCCTCATCAGAACAGCACAGCCACATAACTCTTCCCAAGGCTGTGATGGCACAAGCTGGGGAAGTGAAGAGGAATTAATTATCACCACCGCTATGAAAATGTCAACACTTATTCTTTCATAAGAATTAGTCTAGATGATCTACGGGGTTATCACAGAGGACTTGATAAGACTTGGGCACTATACAATTATAATTAAGACATAATTTCTTCAGAAAAGCTTGCATTATTGAGTGAAAAGGAATGAACTCATTGGGATCACTGAATGAATTTGGAGCACGTGGAATAAATAATAATAATTAAAAAGAGAAAAATCTCAATCGTAACTTATTTTTAACCTAGGCACATACAACAGTAGCAACCATTAAGATGCAATAACCATTAAATTCTACCAATATTTTCAGTCAATTTTCGGTGCTGAATAGCATGTCACATCCATCTGCTACAGAAAAAAAATTGAAGCATGATCTAAAGCAGAGGCAGATTAATTCCCCAATGACTAATAATCAGAAACAATGAGAAATGGCACAAACTATGTTATTCACTGCTAAGCATGCTCTACAGCACAGAGAAACAAAAATGTCACAGAGAACGCTACCGAAACACAGAACCTATTTCAACACAGACGGACATGGAGCAGCTGCTTTTCATTCTAAGGGAATTTGAAAATTTGCCCACAAAGTAAAACATTTACAGTGAAGAGTTGTGAATGAGCAAGAGAAGATTTCACTTATTTCTATTTCTTTTTAACTTAAATTCAACTCTTACAGCCAACTTCTAGGTTAAAAGCAATTTTGAGGATAGTCCACTTGGTAAAGTGCTGCCACCAGAAGATGCCATTCAATTAAACCCATTTTCCCCTTCAAATAGACAAAGTTGGTGCCATCAAATCTCCCTCATACTTGTTGATCACAACCAAATGGTGCTTTTCCCAGTAAAGCATAAGACAAATTGAACAGATGTACTGATACTGAACTACTGATACTACTGATGATTTAATTTCTCCTATACTCTAGACAAAAAAAAATTCACAGGGAGACTGACAAGGAAGAGGTAGCCATCTGAGGATGAAAAGATATTCAGATGGTAGGATTGCTCAGAAGATAGCCAGCAACCACCAAGAACAGAAATCAAGAACTAAAGGAAAAGAACTGGACCCAATGGAAATACATATTTAAAGCAAAAGCAAGAATAGGAGAGACACTACTGTGAGAAGAGCATATGCCACTTTCCAACCCATGAGTTATTATGTAAGAAAAAATAAATAATAATTAATAAACAAATAATAAAAATTAGGCTGATTTGATAGACTGCTACATAAAAATGATAATGTATTATATTACCTTTGAACTGCAGCTGTCAGAAAACTACTTCTATCCCAAGAAGATCAGTTTCTCCTTCCAAACTTGATGGCACAGAGACAATACTGAATTCAGCATTAGCACGAAGTACATAAGCATCTAATCTTTTTCCATGAGAAAATATAATTACCATGCATTCACGATGTTGATAAAATGGTGTTTCCAAACTTTTATGATCACATAAAGAGCAATGTAATGAGCAAACTGTTCTCACAGAAAGAATGTTATTCCTACTACTGTCCCTGTTCTCACTTTGCTTTTACCATTTTTGGGTTTCAGGTCTCCCTCTTCCCTTTCTTAATCTCTCAGCCTCCAACTCTCTCACTCTGTGTCTGCCAAGCATCTCCTGAACTCCGCTTCTCCTTCCAAAATTCACAGCAAAAAGCCCAAACATAGCAAGCAGCTCCTGGGGATTGATAACTGCGCTACATTGTATCAGCACCTTGGAGCTATGATTGAGGGTATTTCATTATTACTTTATAACTCAAGTCAGTTACAGAATCAAATGAAGAGGTCATTCAGCTTTGTATTCAAAAGCCCTCAGATGAGACAGGGATACTTCTGGAGCCAGACTATCTGGCAGCAGATGCACAGAATTACTTTATCAGGAATCCTTATCAACAACTGTCTGTAGTTTACAACGAACTGTTGTAAAACAGGTAGCTGAGATGAAAACACAGGTTTAAACAGAAGCCCTCTGGGAAGGTCTAGGGCAGAACACTAATAAATCATTTTGAGTAACTTTTGAAGAAGGAGGGAAAAAAAAAGGGGTGAGGCAGACGAAATGCCACTCCGTGATGAACTTGTTTTGCATTACTGCAAACACCATCATTTACCTAAGGAGGGGGCTGATGTTATACAGCCATCCCAGAGAGGCCATGAAGGTACCAAAGTGACCTCTCTCACTGTGTGGGACTGCACTGTGCTGCCAGGAGGCAACATCTGTGAGGGGTATTAGGAAGGGCCACCCATGTATGGGTCACAGGCAGAGCTACACTGCTGTTATCAAGTGTTTTCACACTGATTCAAGAACAGCAGCTACAATTTTTACCCTCTACACCACATATCAAGTACAGCTCATACTTGCTTTTATTGCAGCCAATACACAGCCTTCTGAAGGGCTTCTCCTCTGTCCTTGACTTGTGGTATCATACACAAGGGCATCAATTACAGTAAAATTCTTACTGTTCTACATACACAAAGTTTTCAAGCTATCCTCTGCCCATGTGACCAGGGTTAAGTATGATACACCAGAAAGGATTTAATTATCTCAAAATATTCTTCTCTAGTATTTCCGTCTCCCTGTACTGCCAGACCACTCTGTGACTCATGCTCTGGGAGCAGCCCAGGCTGCCCACAGGGACCAGTGTCACCTATCCCAGGGCATGCTGGCCCTCAACCAACACTGCTGTTGTTCTCAGCCATGCCCTGCTCCTGATCATTAGCCCAGATGTAGCCTGTGGGACCAATTTCCAGTCTGAGCTCACACAAGGCAGTATTTGTGTGATGCTGTTTGCTATGCTGATGCCTGCACGAGCCTTGGTACCACAGCACCAGGAGCAGGACAATTGTGACAAGCAGGTAAAGAACTCACTAGGCAAGCACAATGCCTTCTTTCTCTCCTGCATCACATTCAGCTTCTCTTAATATACCTGTCAAATTCCACATCAAAAGTGCTTATAATTTTTTTCCTTGACTTTTTCATTAGATAGCTACCCGAAAATTTTAGGGACATTCTTTTTCATTTCTATTTTAAAATGTCAGTTAAATACAATGCTTTGTTCTCCAATACGTCTCCCTTGGCTCCAGATATGCATTCCAAATTTGTGCTATTTCTGATTTGGAGAGAAAAAAGCAAAATCAATCCCAACTTCTATATTTCAGTTTTTTCTATATTCAAGCTGCTCAGCCCAACAGACTTAGATAAAGGAGTCAAGCTAATGAAGTCCGTCCCTTCCAAACCCAGAACCTGACTTATATGCATGTTTGTACTTATCTTTCCATTCATTTTAATTTGTGAGAACTCAATTCAAGACTATTTGCTAGATCCAGCTGTTTTAATGGTCTCATTACTTACCCAAGCCTACATCTCAATAAGCTTGGGGAAGCAGCCAAAGGATTTGGCTAAGCCTCTTACAAGGCCCCATGACAAATGGTAACTATCATTTTATTATCTGTCTCAGAGATATGAAGGTCTGGTTGGATTCTCCAGTCTGGATGATTAAAGAACAGCAGCAAATTTCTGCTTTCCACTTATCATTAACAAAATGATTGTGACTTCTTGGGCGTGCAAATATTATACAATATACATCCCTCCACCCTCAGGAACTTGTGCCAAATCAAGTCAAATCCCTGGGGTATGTTCAAAAGCCAGGGCATTCACTGCCTATTACTTTCCTGAAACAAGAAATCCAACATGTGAGCTTTGAAATAACCTAGGACACTGGTAGTCTTTCTCCACAGCAGCTAAGCGGAGACACTTAGCTCCACTAGCTCACACCAGCTCACCATGGTACAAGCAATAAAGGTCAGAGAGTCCTAAAATGTACACCAGCAGACTTTGAGCTCCTTTTCCAAACACCTGGATCCAACTGTTTTTCTTTCACAGAATCATAAGATATAACCATAGAATCATTAAAGTTGGAAAAGATCTCCAAGATCATCCAGTCCAGCTGTCCACCTACCACCAGTAGTGCCCACTAGCCACATCTCTCAGTGTCACATCTACACATTTCTTGAACATCTCCAGGGATGGTTCCACCACTTCCCTAGGCAGCCTGCACCAATGTCTCGCCACTCTTTCAAAGAAGTTTTTCCTAATATCCAACCCTCAGAGAAAACTGCACAAAGTTGAGCCTTTTGAGCAGACAGACAGGAATGGCTGAAGTGCTCCAGGAAGTCCAAGGATGAGAGGTTTCCAGGGTAAAGTATCTTCTTTGATGCCTGCTTTCATGCTGCCTTTTGCTTTGCAGTGACTGTGGCTGCTTTTCAACAGAAAGTACACCCTGCTCTCACATCCAGCTGAGACAGGAAGATTGTTCTTTGTTTTTATTATCTTTTCAGGGCCTAAAATTAATATTTTAGGAGACAAAAGGAAAATTATATATTAGAGTAAGGAAGTTTGAGTTGTTTGACACCATCAATTTGCTCCAGTTCTTTTAGAAAATAGCAGTCTCCACTTAATCACACTACAAAAAAGAGTCCAATTGTAAGAAGTTTGGCCTAAAAGCTTTATTGTGGGCTTTTTCTGAAAGACAGCCTGATCTGCTCTGCAAGCCTCCCTGAAGCCTCCTGTTTGCTGGCCCCTAATTGCAATCCCATCACTTGTCAAGTTCTGGTTAATAGATGCTCAATAATAAGACAACACTATGCAAGTGAGGAGAGAAGAGTAATCAGAGCAAATTCAAAAAGGCTACACAGGTGGTAACTGAATGAAAAGGGAAGAAAGTGTGCTCTTGTGCAGAGCAGCTGCTGTTACAAAGGTGCACATAACTATGACAAAACCCACCCAAAACACACAGACCAATGACCCATGTGAGATGACTTCTACAGCTGAACTGTTCCTTTGCCTCTGAATAGTGACTGCAGCTGATTACAGGTGAAAGAGATCTCCACAGTTGTACTTCAGAAAGGTGGAAAGTGCTTGGACACCAGGATGCATCCAGACCCACAAGTGAGCAGGAGCTGCACTTCTGAAGTCTAAGCAATGGGACATACTGTGAATATAAATAAAGGTAAAACAGAGCTACAGGAGGGGGAGGAGAAAGAAGGACAAAGTTGCTGTGCAGAGACAACCATTTAAAGAGTTGCAGTTTTATGAACGATCACTGCTTTTCATTGGAATGTGTAACAGAGAGATCTCTGCCTCATGCCTTTGCTGTCGGAACCTCTCTCCTCACCAGGAGAGAGAAAACAGAAAGGCTGCCTAGGATTTTCTGCTCCAGTCTTTATTACAGATAAAACCAAAATTCATCCTTTTCAACACAGATCAACACATCAGCTGAAGATGCTGCCTCAGTAATGCTTTCAAGTTCACAATAGATTCCAGCTCAGTGCTTATGATCCACCTGCACCTCACCAACAACCCCACTGCTGTGTTGCATATGTACCAACAATCCACATTCTAAGTAACATCTTTTTTTCTTCTAAAAAAAAACAAACACAAAACCAAAAACAAAAACAAAGAGAGAAAGGGAGAAAGGGAGAAAGGGAGAGAAAGAGAGAGAGGAAAAAAAAGAACGAAAGAAAGAAAAGAAAGTAGTATTCACACTTTTCATTCTCAGCGTGCTTTCAGACATTTGGTCCAGATTAAAATGTAGAATTCACTGCTCTTACTTACAGAGTGTTTTCCTATTGTGCTCCTGTATTAGACTGCTGACACATACCAACTCATAAATTTGTCTCCTACCTTGTTAGGATTTTCCACACACCTCGTCTTAGGAAAAGTTCAAAAGTTCATTAGTAAAACACTGCTTATTTCTGCCCTCTGAAAAGTCTTATGACAGAAAATGTCAAGAGACTTAACACAATTGACAACTAAATTACAGAGCACTACATAGTTCTTGTAAGGCCGCAGAAAACATTTGTAAGTAATTTACCATTGTTAACAGAATTGACAACACATACATAGACCCAAACCTGAACTGCTAATAAGTACATCAGTAATTTCTCTAAGCAGTCAGACTGAGTAACTCAGTGATAATTTGCTTATTGTTTTCCTAATAGGGAAAAGAGGATTACAACCAATTCTCCACTCATTTACACATCCTGGAGGGTTTTCTAGGGTTATTTTTCACAGCACTAGAAGCCTTCTCTGTCCCACCAACATCCACCAGCAGCTACAGAACCAATACTTCCAAAATAGCTTTCCAGGGGGAAGATACACGGTGTGGAAGGGAGCACAAGATTAGAAGCTGCACATGGAGGAAGTTATTTTGCTATGAACTAAGGTGGATGGAGCTACCTGAAACAAGGGTACTTCTAGTATACATGGAAAAGCATACATTGGATGGGAAAATGGCATGGAAAGGTCAGCATTTAATGGTCAACAGTTTATCTATGTGGAAATTTAAGTGAGTCCTTAATTTACAAAAATCAGTATAAGTTCCAATATAATCTATATCCTCGTAACACTTGTATCTCAAACTCCATGAATGACACACCACACAGACTTATGCAGGTGACAGGGGAATGGTTTTCAATTTGTACTCCTGGAAGCACCACCAGTGTGTACCGATGACCTGCTGTTTCCTGGAGATATAACTTCAACAAGAGGAGACCACAGTCAGTACAGGCCAATTAACAAGTGCTAGCCAGAAGACTGAACCAATTGACTATCCGAGGGTTTAAAAAATTATAAATAATAATAATAAAGCTATTTATTGGTTCATATTAATCAAATTATCATAGTTCTTTTCTAAAAATGAAATCCAGGCTTAGCAGAAAAAGGCTATGCAGGGTGTCTGTGTCAGCATTTTAAAGCTCTCCAGAAAGGGAAAGAGGATTCTACAGCTAATAAGACAGCCATTTCAGCAAGTGCTGGAGGTCAAGATGTGTTTGGACACCGCTCTCAAACGTTGGGTTTGGGTTTTGGGAGGTCCTGTCTGGGGCCGATGCAATAAAACAGGAGACATTACTTTCAGAGCAGCCCTCATAACTGCCAAGGGGAACACAGCTGAGGAGGGGCAGCGAGAGGCACAGAGCGGAGCACAGCACGCACCCCAGGGCATCCTGCTGAAGCACAGCTCTGCAGCCCACTGCAGCCAGGAGGAGAGCTGTACCAAGAAGCCTTAGAACATGACCCAGGAATGAGGAACATCAGACTGAAGGACAGGATTAGAGCAAACACAAGTGAGCTCTAACACCAAGTGTGCAAAACAGCCTATACATGTCTTCACATTAAGACTGAAGAGCAGCAGCATTTCTGGATTCAAGAGGACTGCAGGATGCTCCTCACCACCACCTTTACTTGCTGACGTTACACTTCCCAAAGCCTCCTTAAGAGCAGAAAGAGCCTTCTTTTGCATGTTTTTAAATACAGCTCTATTTCTCTCCGTCTGACAGTTTTTCCACTTGCGGTCCTTTATCCTCCAAACAACCCACACCCCCACTGCTGCCACTCACACAGCACTGCTGTTTGGAAACAAGCACCTACTTGCTTCCTTTCATCATTCACTCAACCAGTTTGACACCCTGCCTACCACTAGCCTAACTATTTCATTCTGAGTATTTTTCTGCTTTCTGCTGTGTGTTGCCAACTGTCTGCCACATCCCACATGGTTTCAGCCTCTGGTGATGAAGTAAATCTTCCATCAGTGAAGCCACTGCGTCCACTGTCTCACCAACTTAAATGCAGAGTCTATTGCTTTGGCTCTAGAAATCTAAGCCAAGGAGTCCACATGTTTCTGTAAGCTTCCTGTACGACTCACAGATCCAAAATATCAACAGCGTCCTCTTATTTGCATTCATAGAAACCTAACCTGAAACCAGAACAGGAAACTGAAGCCTAGGCTGCAGGTGCCACCCATTTTGAGGAGCATAAACCCAGACACTGCTTTGGGAACAGCATTGGCTCATGGGAAGTTTTGCTCTCATCTCTGATCTCTGCAGTTGTGGATACACAGCACGGAGACAGCTGCTGGGGGACAGTGAGGATGCAGACTGCTATGCAGCCCCACACATGGTTTCACCTGGGAATTGCAGTGAGGTTTCTTTCCTCAGCCTGCTCTCCTTCGGTTGTCCTTTAAAGAGATGAGCAAGGCCCAAAACCACACACAGCAAAGGCTACCTCCACCTCATTTTCAGCAAGACTTTCTCAGAAGTCTTATGACAACTTCAGAGCAGCAGCCTTACCTAAATACATACATTCATCGGTACATGTACACAGCTTTTGGACACTGGATTAGTGGCAAGAACTTCCTCATTATGGCCGGAAAAGCTATACTGAGAAACACAGCTGAGATCTCATGAATGTGGATTTTGACTCCTAAATCCTTGTGCAAAGACCCTCCATGCTCTGCACTTGGACATTTTGATAGCTTAAGAAAAAAAATAACACAGCACAGAAATAAAACTGTATCACTGAAAGGTGTACTGAATTAAGACATTTCAGTCTGTCATAATGCCTTCAGCACTGTATTTCATACAGACTACATCATACACATAAAAAATATATATTCCCTCTGTCCCATACACACTCTTTAATTCACAACTGAATTAAACAGTATAGAGAAAAATTCTTTTACTTTCATGGTGCTAGGATCCAAAACACTGCTGTTTAGCAAGACCTTTATGTTCCTCATTGTCAAGATTTTAATGAAAGACAATCTGTATGATGAACTAAAGATCAACAAAAACACATACATATTTCTGTGTTTTTTTATTGTTGTTGATTTTCATTTTTAAACTAATTAGTAAGTGGAAATTTTACACTAAAAAAGCTCTTTTTAATCTTATGCGCTCTGGAGAGCAGGACTTCACTTATATGAACCTTCCACATAACTGGACGAAATGTCCTTTTTTTTCATCTGATAAATGTGTGTTGAATGTGGAACCTTTCAAAAACAACACATGTACGTATTTCAAGTCAGAGCAAAAGAAATAGCCTTTTTTGTTTTCTGTAACACAATCACATGAAGACTCAAGTAAAATGAAAGAGATAGCTATCATTTCAATCACTTTTTACCTGATTTTTTTGAATGTATCAAATTAAAAGAATATCAAAAATTACCAAAGAAAAACATTATTTCTATGCAAAGACTCACAGATAGGCTTAATGCGCTAAAAATGGGTTTTGTTCATTTGTTTCTAGAAGCAGCTAATTCCAGTGAAAATATTGTCTTCCTTTCACACTATAATCTCAGATGACATAGGATTACGTGTTTAATTCCAAATCTTATATGGGAAAGGAGCCTATAGAACCACCCAGGCACAAGGAAGCTCCCCTTGCAAATAACAGAACATGAGATGCATGAGGTGTGAGATTGGACCTGGCATGCACTGTGCAAACAAGAACTCTTGCTGCTACAAAACTAACTTTAAAAGCTGAAAACACAGTAAGCCTCAAAAATGTTACATGAGAATAGCTTCATTCAAAAAATTAATTCGAAGTTGGGGCACTTTCTGAAAACACATCTGAGACACAGCAGTAGCCAATAAAACCAAAAGGTTTCATGAGTCTCTCCAAGTTTCTGTATTTATTTTTTAACATTTTTTAGTGTAAAAGCCAGAAAGTACTATCAAATTTCTTCAGCAAAGTTTAGAAAGAAATAATGTGTGCATTAAGTTGTTTGCTCTGTACACATAATGCTGTGCGTGTATGCAGAACATGCAGTTTCTTTTTGAACCTAGTTTATTTAGAAGTCAGTCTCAAATGTGCCTAAAATAACTGTTTAAATCAAAACCATCTTTGGGAATCTATGTGTGACGAGTTTTGCAGATATATGCGGCATGCAGAATTCCCACCAAAGAAGTTGCAGAAGTTGCAGAACTTAACATGTTTAAACAAACAGAATACAGACAGTAATAAGAGTTACTCCATCCACATGCTAATTCTGGCCCTGATATTACAAACATGAAATGTATTTCCTTCTGTTTCCAGTTATCATGTGAAAGCCTGTGAAATAGAAAAGGAAAACTGAAATAGATCCTGAGATGCACAAGCATCAAATAACCATTTTGTTGTGGATACAAACACTTCTAAGGTAATGGACAATCTTTTGGTCTAAACTTAAGCTTCCCCTATAAAATAAAACTCACTCGTGCTTTTCAGATAGAATATGATTATCAACATTTTCTAAAATTCCTTTTTCAGCATCACTTCTCTCTTGAACAAAAATTCTTAGGCGAAAACTGTTTTGCCTCACATTTAATAGACAGACAAAAGCAGCTTTAAAACCATGCACCATAAAACGTTTTGCCTTCAAAAGAATAAAAAGATACCCATCAGATGCTCAGAGAAAAGGAAAAAAAGAAAGGCAAGAAAGTTAAGAATTCATGGCAAGTTGTTTAGTTTCCACGTACCATAAAATGTTAGTAAGTTTACAATCATTCTCCTATTTTAAAATAGGCTGTTGCTGGATTCCTTTGAAAGACAGAACCACTAAGGACACCACCTGCTTCCATTCACGGCCCATCCTCCCGGCCCTGCACTCTCTTCCATGCACTGCTAGCAATAAAGTATTTCACGTGTGAGTGTACAATTTTAAAATGCATGAAAAGTAACAATATTGGATGGAGTGTGTGTTTAGAAGTGTCATTGGACACTTCATTTGTGTGTGCAGGAACCAGCTTTTAAAAATGAGCAGATTGCTTGCTGGAAAATGAACCTTTCTACTAAAAGTAGTTTTCAATCCGCAAAAATAAAAATAAACAGATAACAGATAAGCACCAGCAGGTTGTTTGTGCAGTGAACAAGAAGGAAGGATGAGAAAGGAAGGAAAACTGAGAAAGGAAGGAAAATTCATGAAGCAATGCTCCAAGTGGTGTAGTGTTTAAACTTGTTTGGATCTGCTGTTAGATTTCCACATTTGCAGAGGGAATGTTTCTCTTCACCTTCCACATATGAGCAGCAGCAGCTACTGAACTTCTCAACACATGCAAGGGAATAGCACCTGCACAGCATTTGTGTCATGAACGTTAAGCTCCAGAATAGTGAATTATTTTCTACCAAAGACTTTCAACACACCAAATTTTACACGAATTAATCTCACACCAGCGCTCTTCACTGACTATGCTGATATTAATGACCTCATTACTACTGCTGTTCACACTCTTGCTATTACGTTATCATTTAAATGTCAGGGGTGTAATTTCTCACCTTCTGGAAAAGCAACAGAAGTAGAATCATTATAAATGTTTTTATTTTGAAATGGCTACAAATTTAAAAATTACTTTAAGATTCAAGTAAGTATTCTGAAAGAGAAAAAAAAAGGGTTAAAATGTCCTGTAAATCTTTCATTCTTTCAATTTAACTGTATCCTGAGGTCTTCAGTATTGAAGAAGTGGAGTCCATCACAGAATACTTTCTCAGGTTTTTAAAGATTATTTGCTTTTAAAACAAGACCTCTTTTTTGTTATAAATATTCTTAAGAAGTTTACTACCAACCTTAATTGAGGCAGATAAGTAAAAGAGTCAGCTGTGGCACTGAGTAAGACTTGCAGGTAGCGTAGGAACGTTCTCACAGCTTCTCACGCTTCTCAGTTGTATCAGATTTACCTTGGAGATCTTTGCCTATATACACTTTCTGTAAAATAAGTCAAAGCTAAATCTGCGTTTATTTGTTGGGTTTTTTTTAAACACTAAGAACACATCTCATTACTCCATTACTTGTATGCTGCCAGCTAGCAGTTTTCACATCTTTTGCTCACCATCACTTTTGCAAGAGCATCTCCTAGCCCAACTGAGCATGTTCTCAGGCAATAAAAGGCATCTGACAAGCTGTTCTGGACAAAGGCTGCTAAACTTTGGCCAATTTAATGTAGGGACAACACTACCAAACAAGAATTCAGATTTTTGTAATGTTGTTCCATCAACTTCACACCTCTGCTTCTTTCAGTGCTCTCCTGTTTGTGACCAACCATTTTCTACATGTACCATATGAGAAAAACACAGACATTCTGAAAAGTGGTATCACAGAGAATGCAGATTTTCTGGAAAGCTTACCTCCAACAGGAATTCAAATTTGATCCTGAAAACTTGAAACACTGAACAATTTCGAAGGATATCAGAAGATTTAAAAAAATATCATGAGTAGAACCATTTATTCAAAGCATTTACGGTTAGCAAAAAAAGCAAAGGCAATACCAGGATCCTCTGAAATTTAAATAATGCACTTCCAAGTGGAGAAAAATCATAAACTGGGAAGAGCCAAAGCTCCTGTTTGCAGAAGGACGAGAGCAGAGGGGCTGTGATGGGGCTGGATCACCCTCCTGGGAGCTCTATGGTCACCTCCACAGCTATTTGTATCTGCTGCATCTTCAGAGAAAAGCAGCGCTGCCAGTAAGGCTCAATAAGGGTCCTATAAAACTGAACAGAGCCCATACCTCCTTTTGCAGAACTGTGGCTAGTTTGTCAGATGCTAACGGTCTTTCAGTTAAGACTGAATTTAAACCAGCACCCTGAGAGAGAGTAATACCATTTCCTCACCACCTATCCCATCAGCCATCTAATGCTTCCCAAAGCACTAAGCATTTTCATGTGCAAATATTGCTATACCTTCGACTGTTGCTATGCAACACTAGGTCTTATATTTCTTAGAAAGATGTGAAGGAAATTGGACTCTTGATCCTTGTAGCTTAACTACCATTACACACCACTGTATCTGCTGTACACAATTTGGATTAATACTTGTTGAGGAAACCAGGTTATAGTCTTCAACAATTTACTTTTAGAGTCTGGGCTCTGCTCCAATGTATTTCCCCCATTTAATATTTAATTCTTTTTTGAACATGACCTGCCCTGTAATTTTAAGAGAAACCATGTGAGTTCCTCATTCAGCTGTATTATAGTCATTTTGCTTTAGAACTGTTCTCCAAATAGTATCTGGCATGTCTTAGGGATAATCATGTTTTATGGTTATAAAAGTTAGCATTGCTGGAATGCCAGAGGACTTAAAGACAGCACACACCAGCCCCTCTTGTACCCACGGGAGGAAGAATCCCACCCCATAAACATCCTCCCTCCCCTGGCTCCTCATCTCTGGGCCTTCTGGGACAACAAATCACCATATCAATCAGCACAACTTTCAAAAGTGAATGTAGGATTTTTTTTTTTTCCTGGGGCCAATTATTTGCTCCTTTGTAGACATGCAGACATTTTTAGTAATATGTCTGGATAATCAGCCTTATGAGCCAGATGGTACATTTTTTAGGAACAAGACATGTGGGCTGTTTGTTTCACAAACCGGGGCCATCTATTTTGATAAGAATTTAACTCACAGTTAATACAAATTGTTGGCATCTGTTTCTATATGAATTGATTGCACCGAGAACTCAGTTCAAGATCAGCTCTGGGTGAGGAGACCTGCAGACCTAATGCTGAACTGTCGCTGTGTGTCAGCCTGGAATTTGGCTAACCAGAAGTTCTGTGCGCTCCAGCAAAACAGAGCACACACTGCACGTGCACTCCATCAATACAAAAAGAAGAGAAAGAAAGAGAGAAAGAAAGAGGGAAAGAAAGAGGGAAAGTGAAATTATTATTTTTTTTAAAGCAAGGGAGAGAGAAACACTCTACCATTTTACTTGAACACACAAGCTAATACCAGGGTACGTTATACCATGTCATACAGCCAAGGTTTTTAAACTATTTGCCTTATATTATTCCAGTAGAGAAGAAATTGGTCAACAAGAAGTAATTAAAAACTGATAGAATTTCACTTAAGTTACACATTTCTTCTCTTAAAGAAAAACAGCTTTAGTACAGCAGATTACTTTTGTCCAAAGAAAACCTGCCTACACATTAACTGATCAGGATCACTGAAAGTTCCAAGAATTGAACATTTATACTGTATTTACAGCAATTTCCAAAACAATTTTCAACAATTTAGTTTTCCCTATTACTTATCCACCCCAGAATCAGATTAGGCCTTTCTTTACCACATTAGAAATTTTGTAAGTGAAACAATCTTTGGGAAAAAAACTCATTCTGGAATAGACACTTTAATAAAGTTCAGATTGCAGACATATTTTGAGAATATGAGCAAAAATATAACCACATCTCACACTGTTTGGTTTGAGGTTTGGTGTGTCCACAGAACTATAAAACCAATACACACCACAGAGGAAGATTTTCTCCCTTGTGCAACAATACTCTTCATAAAAGTTCTGTTTTCAATTTAGAACTAGATTATTTATAAGCAGGTTATGACTGGACATATTCCTGTACATCTCAACTGCTTTCTAGCAGACATTCTAGTACAGCTGCATCTACAGAAAGAAATAAAGTTGTTCTTCACCACCACACACCAATAGGAGAAAACTAACCATTCCCATTGTGCAGTTTCATCATATATAGTTCTTTATTCACTGAAAAATAAAGGAGTCAGGTTCCCAAATAACAAAACAAGCATGCACAACAACATATGTATGCTGCTCGTGGGTTTTAGACTGTGCTTCCAACCCAAAGCACTGGAAAAAAAAAAAAAAAAAAAAAAAACACGACCCAAGAAAAGATAACTCATGGTTATTGAAGAAGGAAATTTAAAATTATTATTTTGCTTCTTTTTTCCACTTGATTTTAGAAGCTTTTACCCTTTCCACATCTTCATGTATTTCTGCAATAATGATAAGGGCAAAGGAATACTGGCATCTGAAGGACGAAGGCTGCACCTCCCACAATCACAGGGTGCAGAGATGAAGCCTGAGATAACAACAGAAGGCAGCCAGATAAAATCTCAATTGCTTCCAAAAATCAATCAAAATGTTCCAAGATCCTTCATCCAAGATCACAGTCATTCCCAGCAGCCACCCGCAGATGATACCACACTCCTTCACAACCACACTCTGTCACAAATTCTATTTCTGCCTTACATAGCCACCTCTCCCTTCACGGATTCCACATAGCTTTTGTTTCAGGCTTAGAGAAATCAGCAGAACAGCAATAAGATGCATGACTCTGGGAACAGCAGGGGAGATCACAAACACACATAAAAAGTAGTAATCTATTATTGAAATAGGCCTGCAGCATTTCTCTTTGACTTCATTTGAATAGTGCAAAATACAATGTAAAACATTAGGAGAATAGAAACAACCTCCTGCAGACCGAGTCTGACTCTTGAGTTCCACCAAAAACACTGTCTTGTTGATGCAGCTATTCCATTTTGGCAGACTTCTGTCAGGATAAAGCAAGCCTAGAACATTTGGTGCTTCTCTCTTGTGATTCTCGCTGGGTTTTGTGGTGTTTTTTTGCTGTTGTTTGTTTTAAATGTGGAAGTAGGAGTTTCCATGTATTTGAGCCTCTACTTGCTGCACTGAGGGCTCCATTCAAAATGTTCTTAAAAGAAAACATTAATACAATCTTTTGGGGGGGAAAAAATCAGCAAAAATAGGAGGCGGCATTGCAAAATTGTGTCTATTTGAAATCGAACTGAGATAAATGTTTAAAACCACTCTTAACTACCAAAGTTAGATTCCATATGACAATAGGCTACAAAACCTAATCCCCCAGTTTTTAGTACCAGTCCCCTACAGCTGAGGAAGCAGCAATGGCGTTATGCAGGAACTTCTAAGAGAGGAGGCTGGGAGCTCCTACCAGTGCACAGGGCAAGAAAATGATGGGTCCCATCACCCAAAGCCTCACTTCATACCACTTATTTTTGGAAGCCACTTCCTCAGTACTGCACTCTGTAGAACACCGCAATGAACGTGCTAGTGTGAAATTTAGTGAGCTCATGGCATTTTAAGGCACATAAGACATACTATTTCCTGCATTTGTTAGCTTTACAGTAAAATATTAACAAGCTGATATCAATGACTTTTTGCATCTGATCAAAGTGCAACAATTTGGAACCCTCAGAAGTCTTTTAAAAATACGTACTGTAACTACTGCAAATAATCTAATCCAAAATGAATGTATACATCTCTGACAAAGCAGACCTGCATGTTGCAAAGCAAATAGTGGATGGGAGCTAAGTTTTGCTTCTGGAAGCCTTCTGGCAATCTTTCAGCAACTACACATGGACAAGGATCATTTTATTCCATCTATTTTAACATTCTTTGAATACCACAAAAAGCCTCTAAATGATCTGCAGAACTGGTAATTATTGCATCCTTCTACTCAGCCTGGAATATACCTCCAAATTGTGCCCTATCCTTCTGTGGGGCATGGCCCCAATCATTCTCAAAGGCAAGCCCTCAGCAAGACAACTCAGTGATTTCATGCCAGAAAGGACTGCTAAATCATCCAGTTGGATTACTAACATTTCTCAAAACATTTCATTTCACCCACAGTCCCACTTGCAGCCCAATGGCTCCTTAAAGGATGTCAGGAAACACTGGCTCTGCAGGTCAAGTACCTGTACTATAAAGGTGGCACTGGTGCTACAACATGATGGAGGACTGACAAATTCTGACCAGAGTCTCAGCACACAGCTGAAGATATCAGCATGTCTACACACTTCAGAGGAAATTCTCTCTGAATCCCAGACCTTATGATCAATTAAGAAATATCAAATCCCCCAAAAATCAGAGGCTCTGTAAAACATCCAGACTTTGACTTCCCACAGAGCATCTCCCCTGCTGCTGAACATAACTTCTGCAGCTTCTGAAAATGGCAAAGAAAGATTAAAAAAAACTCTGTTTGTTTAAAGACAGAAGCCAATTCAAATATATTTTGCCAACAGCATCTTCACTGCACTAACTCCTGACTCCTGCAGCTGAATCCCCGCAGGTAAAAGCCTCTCACTGGCAAGGATGTAAGCACAGGCAGTTCTGTTCCCGCCATTAGCCCATCAGAGGGCAGGTGAGTGCTCAGAGGCACCAAAGCACACAGTCACTCACTGCCCATGAAAGAAACGACACAGTTGTGAAGCTCACAGCATCACACTTAGCAGCACTTACAGGAAAAGGCTTCAGATTGTTAATGCAAAATTAGGCAGACAGAAATGCTGGGAAACAGTTTTACTTTAAGAGGGTTTGTGTGTTGTTTATATTGAACCTCAGTGGGAAATCACAAGGGAAAACGAATTAGGAAAATGGATGCTTGTGTATATTTACTAGAGATATCTATACAGATGCATAAAAAGTATTTTTATGGACATCTAAACAGTGCTCATATTTTAAACAGGTAAAATATAAAACTTGTAAGAAATCTAAGCCAAAGATGATGATTTTTCAAGGACTGTCCAACAATTAGTTTCTGATATTTGATACACCCCGTTAAGAAGGGTTGAAAATCAGAAGGGAACAGTTAAAGCAGTGCTTGCATCTCCACTGCAGGAAGCTAGATGACAATTCGCCCAATTATTTTCTTACCCAAGATAAACATGCTTCTTTCCTTCAGACTGTTCTCTCACTCATCTCCCACTTGATGTGCTGTGGTGGTGCCAACCGTCATTTCTACAGGACAAAAGACCAACCCAGTCTATTTCCATCAGGAGCATATGAAAGAAAACTAAAACCCAAGAAACTTTCCAGCCTCTAAATATCTTTCTTCATTTCTCGCCTTTTGGTGCTTTTCAGTACACACAGACACCTCCCAGACACACTGCCTTCTCCCTTCCCTTCCCTTCAATAGGAAGACATCATCATTTAGCCCAGCATGAATACCAGGCCATGCAGCATCTTCTTCCCATCCTTCAGCTATTTTTTCCCTCCCCCTGTTTGGGCAAAAGCTTGGACAGAACTCAAGCATGCCAGCATACTTTTTTCTCTTCATACTGTTCCTTCTCTCACTGAGTGAGCATTGCCTTTTCCAGTTCCCACAGTGTGGTAGGCAAGTGGTATTACGACTATGCATCACTTTATTATTTATTATGTTATAGCAAAGAATGGTATCGTGAGGTTTTCTAGCCATCACATTCACAGCTCCCATCTCTGTGCAGCTTCTTCATCCTTCCTTCCGAAGTGCGGTTGACTAAGAGAACAGCTGGAAGGAGAAACATGCATAATAGCATGCTTCTAGGATGAGCACCCTAAACTGGCTGGGAAAGAACAAGCAGGTATCAGCACAAACTCACATTTTTCTCCTATGCCCTCCATCCACTGGTGCCTCCAGCTCTGCCCTTCTGACAGAGGGACTTCAGCTTCCCAAATTCCTTCACATGCAACACACCCACGTGCCTCTCCATTTCTACATATGGTACCTTATACCCCCATCTGGTGGGCTGGAATGGCTCTAACAGTTATAAAAATGCTTTGATGCAGACTGTGGGAGGAATGATCAAACAATAAGCACTGTTTGGCAAAAAGGATCAGTGAGTTTGTCCCACTCACCCTGAGTTGACACAAAGGGACACTTGGGAGATGTCAGAGGTTAGCTGCTTTTTGGATAGGTCTTTATGAAGAAAAATTAAATATTTGTTTTATAATTTCCTTATTTATTCCAAATATTTCTTCATATTGTAACTCAGAATCTTTTCTCGCAGCTTTCAATCAGTTTTAAATTAAATTGCTTTGAACTGTGCTGGAGTTAGTCAAGAGCATTTTGGAGGCTAACAAAAATTCCCCTTTCTGTCAAAGATCAAAAAAAAGGTCCATATGCCAGCACTCAGAGCAAGAATAGTATAAACTAAGTATGTAGGAAATAGATCTTAAAAAATAAAAAAAATTATATAAATATGTATATAAATATATCACCCTGTCATTCCCAATAGAGCCTAGGCAATTTGTGGCCATTAGCACACTGAGCACAGCACAACTCACGCAGCCATGCGCTGCCCTGCCATAGAAACTTCAGGTGCTTTCCATGCTGGAGTTATCAGCAGCCCTGACAAGGGATGCTGAGGCATCATCAGATACCTCCTAACACACAGCAGTTTGATGGCCACGCTACCTGCCAGACATTTTTCAGTGAGCTGCTGTCGAGAGAGAGGACTCTTAATCACAGCTCTCCAGCAGATAATATTAAAGGAGAGGGCTGGATGACTTCTGGTCCATTAAAATCAGCTGAAGGCCATCACTCTTTCCCTCCCTCCACATTCCATACTGCTCCCCGAGTATCCGAGTACCACTTTTTTTTTAGTGGCTTTTTTCCACTCATTAAATCTGCAGACCACCACAGTATTAGGACAAGCAAAAATCAGATGTCCTATCCTCAGGGTCAGTGGTGAAGTGGGATGACCAGTTTTGGGCAGCAACAGTCTCGGGTGTCTAATTTTAATCTATTGCTGCTAGACTACCACAGTTGTTTCCTTCTATTTCAGTTACCTTTTGCACACAAGGCTGGGGCTTAGTCAGGACTTAGCTTGCAGAGCACTGGTTTGCTAATTCAGGATCTAATTCTGCAACCTATAATTTAACTGACACTGAAGGTTTACTACAAATTAATGTTTTTAAAGAAACACAGTATTCTTGAGATGTAAAGTGTCCAATAGGCATCAAATTCTGAAAATATTCACCATATTGTTTACTTATCTAATAACTACTCTTGGATGCACCAAAGAACTCTTAACATTGAAAGATCTTAAAGATACCACGTGTTATGGAGACATTAAACAAGTGATGCAGTCCTCCAGGGGCTGCGGTCATCAGACGCACTGATTTTACTGATGCCTTTTTGCTGATTTTGAAGAGGTTTCAATTTCCTTAGAGAAGAAAAAAAAAGAAAAGAAAAAAAACACAACGACCACCATGATCTACAACTCATTTTCCTTCAAGTATTTTACAGATGTTTATTACAGCAGATTTGATTTATGAAAGGTGCCTGTGAATTCTACCTTTTTTTTCCTTCCTATTCGTATACCACAGCCATAAACCTAATCTTCTCTCCAAACCCCATTTTCCCACTAATATTTTCAAGAAATTACTTCCTCAACACAGCCTGAGAAAGACACCCCCCTGAGAAGTGTGAAAACATGGAGGAAAGGAGTGGGGTACAGCACTTTGAGAAATGTGTCTGAGCAGGAATACTTCAAAAGATACACGAATTGCCTGATTCATTTTCTTCTTGAACCCATTAATAGATCTTGATAAGTTAGCTTTAATGAACATTCTCACTGATCACAAGGAACCACAACATTGAAATGCGCACTCTGAGAGCCGTGTGGAAATGAAATAGCTTCTTACAGCACGGCTTAGACTGGCATGTTGTGCTGATAGAATAATGGGGAGTTTGCAAATGGCAATGCAAGCACGCACTGCATTCACTGGTGTGACAATTCAGCAGTATGTGTGGGTCCGTGCTGGGTATGGGGCCATGCCAGTGTCATCCCTCCTTTGTCAGTGGGGAGGCCAAAGGAGACAGAGGCAGCTCTTCTGTACTAGCAGAAGCCAAACTTTCACTATTGCGTTGTCCTCAAAACAACCCAACGCATGTTTGTCACAGTGCTGCAGCCAGCAATTCTTCCGATTACGGTGAAGAGCCAATAAATTGCTTTGAGGAGAACAGCACAGCAGCTCTGCACACACAAACATCCCAAGGAGGAGCAATTTTTAATAAAGCTCAATGTTCAAGCAAACAGAATAAAGAAACAATAAAACAGACCAGAAGAAAAACAGAATACATCTTAAATTATGAATGTATAAACTCATGCTACCCTATGCTTTAACACTACACAGAATATATCCAGTTTTATTGGTTTTGTGGAGTGGTTGTGCCAGTAACAGGCACAAACTCAGGCACTCTCCAAGACAGCTTTTCACCACAAATAAATAAAAAATAATTAAGATTAGCCAGAGATTGAAGTTTTCTATGTATTGAGCATCATCAGTGATGTCAAAACTGGCACTTTCAATGCAGCCCCACAGATTTCCCTGAGGTGAGAAACTGTGGTGCATATTGTGCTGTGAACAGAGCAGAGAATGGATTTGGAATTGGATTCCTCCCCTCTCACATCCTACTTGCCAAGCTTTCACTCTCTGGGTCATTGCAATGTGATGACATGCATCATTTAATCATTTTTAGAGCACACCTGTACAATAACCATGGAACACTATTACCAGTCCTTCAGAAGAAAGCCCCACACCAACATTCACATCTTTCATTCATGTGTTTTAGTGAGAATTAAAGCTCACAAACTTTAAGATTCCCTTAAGATACAATATTGAGCATGCCCAAGGATGAAAACTGCAGGAATCCACACTGCTCTCAGATTCCTGGATGAACCAGACTGATGGACTCTGGAAGCAGCCCTTCCTACACACATAACCATGCATGTCAAGATTCTTCATGCCTTTTGCTCTAGATCATTTTGCTAAAAAGGCAGAAGAAGGAGGCTCCAGGTTGGACAGCTGCATTCCTTACCTTGGGCACAGTTTTAAAGCTGTTTTTGTGACTATCAGAACATTTTTAACTCATGCTGCATCCAGGCAGAAGGCAACAAACACACACTAAAAAGTACAAATGGTAGAGAGGGAGACGACTCACTTAAACAAAACCACATATTCACCAATCATGCAAAATATTTCTGGTTGGCTTTTTTCCTATGTGCTTGGCAGGTGTTGCCTCTTTGGACATAAAACTCATCCTGAGGGATGCAGACAGCAACTCTCACTATTTTCTACCTCAGCCAGCAGCACAGGGCACCACTAAGGGGCCGGTCCATGACACTCCATGAGATAGATGTTCATGACCTGGCTTTTCACAATCATTTTCTCTCTAGTCATTCCTCCGCTTTTTTGTAGCTATGAAAACAGTTGTCTTCTTATTTCTAATCCATTTCAAACATCATAGATTAAGACTGTACCTGCAGTACTTAATTTTCCTGCTATAAATAAGGATGCATTTGAGCTAACTATACTTTTCAATTGTATTTGAGGGAGTTTCCCCATATGCTACTGAAAAGGCTGTAGACGTAGAGAATAGAAAAACTCCGGAGAGCATTGCTTGTGACAGAGAAGGTTCAATGCGAGTTGAGCAAACAATCAGCCACATGTACAGCTTTTAACAGGTTGCTGGGTGACTCAAGCTCAAGCCACCAGCAAGAGTTACCCCACAAATTCCAAGTACCAGACACAAACTGTGCTATCTGTGGCAAGTATACAACCAATGCTGAGTTTTACTTCTCCATTGCAGCAATGAATCTAATGAAGAGCACTCAATGATCTTTCTCTTCAGAAGTCCCAGTTAAAGTTGTATGACTTCATCTACATAAAATCACACATAAGAGTAACAAGCAGAAAAACTTCTGGCAAGTATTTTGCTATCATCTAAGCAATATTAAATGATGGTGAGCTGGCATTATTTATTAATTGGGCTGTTAATTTAAGAGCCTTCCTTGACTGAAGTAGTAAGAGGAAATACTCGTGCATATGCAGAGCATAAATTATAGAAATTTAGTCTAAAATAGATTTCTGTAATGCTAATCCGCAATTTCCACTGCAGGACTGAACCCATCCTATGCAGAGCCACTTGTTGGCAACACTCATATTGCACATAAGATGCTCAGCAACACCTACTAGGAGACAGCACCTTTCAGAAAAAGCACATTAAACTGTGCTCTAGGAATAATAAAGAACTGTAGTTACCAATTTTTACCTCTGATGATCACTATCACATTTGATAGCATCATCACTTCCCTCACCAGGACTGCCTCTTCCCCCAACCCAGAAGCTGCCAGAGCTCTCTGCTTGGACAGGCAGTTCCCAGCAGAGCTTCTCCTCTTCTCACAGCACTCATTTCTCACCCTGTCTGCCAGAATCCAGATTTGTTTTAGCTACAGGACCATCTGCTTTTTGATAGACTTTTTGTTGTTGTTGTTGACAGTTGGATGAAGTTCAAATTCTTACTGTAGCCAGCAATGAATTTTTACAATTCATTGTCTCTGCTGCTTACTGCCTTGCTTTAATTACTTGAAAGAAAGAACTCCCGTGAAGTAAGAAGGAGTTTTCCAAATACATACAGGCCTTACACCAAAATAAGCCTATAAAATAAATATCTAACACGTTAACTAAACAAATAGTTTAGCTCCAGGTTTGTAACCTAGTTCCATAATCCTGTGCTGGCTCAAGTTTCTCTTTCATGTCCCAGAATAAAGGGTTGTGGAAGCTGAGGGACTACTTGAAGTATCTGCAGTGTTATCAGCGTCATATCTTTCCCCCTCGAGTCTCACAATATCATCTGGCTCTTTCAAAGCCTCAGTTCTTGAAGTCTTATGTTTGCAGAAGCACAACAGTTCTGAAAAACTCACAGAAATAACAATGGGCTACTAGCCCTTTATATTTAAAACTAAAAACTTTAAAAGCTGTTAGACAGATTTATACTTTTGCTTTAATTCTTTTGTATTTAAAAACCTTACTGTTTTTATTTCGTATTTATACTCTTCTTGGAGTGACAAGCTTGTAATAGCAAATAAATTTCCAAAATACCACAAATACGTAGTAAAAGCCCACAGTAGTGTTGTGCTGCCAAGCTGGCCAACCTTGGTTCTCAGGCCATAAATCATACACTCACGAGCCACAGGCATCCTTCGGTGTACCTCAAAAAGCAGGGCCATGTGCATCACAAAGGGCTGTGGGATTCGGGGCCCAATGCCACCTACACTGCCATGTGGCCCTCAGCCTTATTTTGCTTCCAAGGGCATGGCTGGACTGCAAAGGAACAAGAACTACAGACAAATCCAGCCCAGATCAACATTTGGCACTTCTGTCCTTTATTCTTCTTTCACTGTAGAGCCTTTGTAGGCTCCAGTCTAGTTTTCAATGAAGCAACTGTTTCAAGAAAAGAAGGAAAAAACGACCGAGAAAAGCAGAAAGTCCAAGGGGTGGGGAAAGCCTGAGAGCAGAAAGAGAAGTTCAATCCAAGAAAAATCTATCCTTTTTTTTCTTCTTCTTGATTTCCCAGAAAAACCGAAAACAGCTGTCCTAATTTGCTGTTCCCATAGTACTGCTCAGTGTGTCTTGATCTATTTCCTGATGTTATTCCCATTTTTTCCTCTCATTTACTGATTTGTGATCTTTCATTCCTTTATTATATAGACAGGAAAGAGCAACAGATAATTGGAGCATTTTTTATCCTGTTAAAAATAATTTTCAAGACAAAGTCCCTACAAGCTTCCTCCAACCATAAATATAACTTCCTATAGCTCAAAATCAGCGTGTTCCACTTGCTGACTAAGACTTTGAAAACTACCTGGATTTAGTGTTATTAAAAACTAAAGAAACAAACAAAAAAACCCAACCACAGAAAAAGCACATACTATTTCAGAAATATTTTCTAGCACAGTGATTATTGTTCAACATTCACATCCGCTTCTTTGTGCTCTGCAGCTATGACTACATTTTGTGCATTCTTTATAACTCTTGATTAATTCAACAGAGAAAGAGTGAACCATAAGGAATCTTTGTACTGAGGATATTTCTCCTGTAGTCACACTGGATCTGCAAACTTATCTATATTTACATTTTCCCGAAATTTTCAATCTCACCATCAAAATCCCTGCACTGAATCCTTTTCCTCTTGGAATTAAATAGTAGTTATTGGATATTGGTTGGATATTAGGAAAAAATTCTTCTCAGAAAGAGTGGTAATGCATTGGCACAGACTGCCAAGGGAGTCACTGCTTCTGGAGGTGTTAAGAAATGTGTCTGTGTGGCACTGAGGGACATGGTTAGTGTGTGTGGTGGAGATGATTGGACTAGGTGACCTTAGCGGTTCTTTCCAACCTCAATGATTCTATGGATGCTGGTATACACAGAGGTGTACTTTAAAAAGAAACACCCGCAAGCTACCTCTACCTGCTACATTTTATAGCATGTTGTCTAGTCATTGCTCTGTTCCCCCATATGCTCTCTTGTATGCGACTAGTACTTGACAGCCCTGCACGCTTGTCCTTGTGCCTCACCAGACACTTAAAAGAAAGAAGTTAATAAATAATGCTGCCCCCCAACTGTCAAATGCCAAATAATCTCTATGCTAATCAACAGTAGCACTGGGACAGTTCATGGCAGAAATGGAAGGAAGCTGCAACAAAAATCCCAATGATCTATGGATATTAACTGACATCACCTAGGCTGAGGACAGTAATGGGAAATGCATTAGCAACTTTCTAGCAAGTCCCTTGGCCCTCCTGATAGACAAAAAGCAGCAGGAATATTTCAGTCTCAGAAGAAGTTGAAAGGCTTACAGGTAAAAACACAACCAAACTGAAAATCCACAGAGAAGCAGGTGTTCAGACAGAAAACCGGGAGGGAGCTTTCAGGAAGAACAAAACAAGGTTTTGCTAGGAACAAAACACTCTGCAGAGGACTGGCTGTGCACAGCTCAATGCGTCCCATTCTTCTGAAAATACTGTTGGACAAAAGAGGAACAAACACCTCAATGGAAGAATACAGAAGCGAGGAGTTGGTCCCAGGATCAAACAACTGACTTTTGACATTACATAAACGAGATCAGCCTGAGGCCACCAGGCCATCTGAGATGATGATAGACTCTCACAGAATTCAATGCTATATATCCCCAGAAAATACCAACTGATTGTCACCTGGTGGACAGTGAACAGACAACGCATCCCTACAGCAACAAGAAATCTCTCTGTCATGGTAGAGGGTTCCTTCCCCATGTTCTGAGATTAAGTAGATGGATTTAAGCCTCAGATAATGGAGAAGTGTCAGATATGTTTCCCCAGTCACATGTCCCATTGCTAAAATTATGCATTCTTTAGCAGTTCTCAGTGGAAGAATTAGTCATTCTTCCTTTTAAGTTTATGAAGGACCATAATTCATCCTCTCCCATTCTAGACAAACATAAACATCCTGGAAGGAAAAATCAGGTTGTCAAAGTCTAGGAAAGCTTTATAGATAATGACAAGAGATGAAAAAATCAAGAGGCTCCTCAAGTCACTATCTCAGCAGAGGACTGGCAATACTCCTGTCTCCCAAAGAGGGTCCTGTAAGTCCTCCTAAATAGAGTTAAAATGAAGAGAACATATTAACAACTTCAGGCAAGATGGCAGAAATCAATACCCAGTTGGGTGAGATTATACCAAGATGAACCTGCCTTGAAAATGGGTATAGATTCAGTGCTTAAGAATAAGTGTGATGCACTGGGACTCACCACAAGGTACCATAGTTTTATTTTACTAATACTGCACAGATCATGCCAAGTGCTCAGCAAGTGCTGAGCCCAGTCTCTGAAGACAATCTGAGAGGGTTAGTTGGCCTCCTTACTGGGATTTCAGTGAAAGAAAAAATTTTGACAACTTGGGAAGGAGGGAGTGGAACTAATATCTCACAGAAAATAAATGTAAGTACTCAACTGAAATAGACATCTATGTACGTAGCCGTGAAAGTAATGCCTCCTTTTTATTTCCACAGAAACTACAACAGATACAAAGAGCACAATGACACTATTTCATGAAGCAAATTCTCAGCTACAAAGCATTATTTTTCAGCATAGTCACCACTGTTAGCTGATTTATTCAGATGAGCTGATCAAAACACTATTCATTTTGTGGTGTAAACTTGCATGGCCATCCAGAATATGGCTTGTCCTTCACATCACTGCTGCCTCTGCTGAAATGCACCTCACCACTTCACTGTGCTCACATCCACTGTCTGGTCTCCAGAAACGTTCAGCAAGTGTCAATGAGTTGGGTTGGTGCAAGTATCAGGCACAATTTTTTCTACATGGAGGAATTCAGTTTCACACGTTTGCTTCATACACACTTCCACGTCAGACGTCATTCTGTCAGACTGTCCCTCTGCTGCCATCTGTCACACAGGAACAAAATATAACAGAATATTGGTGGGAAGGTTCCACCTCTACTGCCATACCACCAACATCCACCTCTGACCTTGTGGGCCAACATCATAAAATAGGAGGCATTACTTTTGGAGTAGTAGCTCTCATAGATGTTTTCATCCAAAAAAAAAAAAGATGCTACAGTAGTAGACCTAAGGCACTAGTAAGCGGTAGAAAATGAAAGGAGGAACATGTGGCCTCTTCTTCAAGACTGTATCCAGCATTTCAGGATCCAGGAACGTCTGAGAGCTACTACTTGGTGTTTATCACAAACACAGAATAAGGTAAAAAGAGTCTTCGTTCTCATTTTTAATAGACCATTTGACTCTCTGATGAACTTGCAGTTTTCTGAAGAATCATTTTTGCAAATTTAATTTACAAATATGAGGATGGCTGCAGAAATAGAGACTTGATCTCAGTGCCAAGACCCTAGATTTGCCAGATCTGAAGTGAAATCCAGACTGACCAAGTATGTTCACATATTTTCATGTGTTGCTTATGTAATAAACAGAGTACAGCTAAAAAGAGCAAACTAATCACTTGTTCAGGATGCAGTTCCTCCTATACAGCATAATCACCTTGTGTGAACACCCACAAAACAAGCATCCCACCACAGAATGAGCCAAGTTTACAGTTATACCAGAAAGGAAGAAATGAAGGAGGAAATAAAACTTAATAAAAAAAGAGATGACAGAAGTGCCACACGACCAAAATGTTCTCTCTTGATTAAATTTAAAGAAAGGTGAAAGCAAAAATAAAATGCAGAAACCCTACACAGAATGCATGCAAGCAAAGAACAAGAAGAGCAAACAGTCCCTAGAACAACATACTGGAAAAGACAAATATATTTAGCAAAAGAATTCTGACTTACTCATGTCAGGAAATGAAAATCATACACTGGGTACTTCTGCTTTGCTTATGCATACAAAATAAATAAAAAAAGAAACGCAAGTTGAAAATGCCTTTGCAAGCAGTCAAGAAAAGCCCATTTCCAAGTTGGGCACTTGCAATAAAATACCAAAAGAAAACAGATGTGACAATAAAGACTTAGAGGGAGAATCAGAAGCAAGACATACCATGTGAGCCAGAAACACCTGCACTTTCTTTTCCTTCAGGAAAACAGACAAACAAACAAACAAAAAACCTGGATTTGAAAATCAGGAGTAAATGTGAAAGCACATTCTGAACATGCAGAATTTGCTAAGGCATACATCTATTGCAACAAACCAAACGTATGTGCTGAATATCTGAAGAGCAATGCTAATGAAAATAAATAGTAATAAACAACCACAAGACTGCCTTCAATCTCCTCATTTTCACAGGGTTCTCCGAATACAGCTCTGGGAACAGTGTAAGGGAGAGGGAGACACAATAGTATCATGCTCATGGCAGCCTGAGTTGTTCAGCAGCCCTTAGCCAGATCGACAGCCATTGCAATGGTCTTGTTTCAGCTCATAAAATTCACTGGGCTGCACTGGAGATAAAGGAAAGCTCCAACTCAGCACTGGGAATCCAGGCATGCGGGGAAGAGGCTGGAACCTGCAGCTTCACTCCACCAAGATAAACATTTCCATTTTCAGATTAGGTTCCCCAAAACGATTTAGTTTGGTATTAGCAAGCCAGTTTTAACCAGTTACTAGTATATGCGAGAGTCAACCTCCAGTGAATGCCAGTAATGGCTGGATAGAAATCAACTGAGCCTAAAAAAACCAACTGCTAGAAGGTGCTCACACATGAAAGCAGCATGAAAAGCAACTATGAGGCATATTTCTACTGAATTGAACCATCCTACTCTAAATAAGAAGTCAACAATCAACTGTTGAGGGAGTTTTAAAAGTTTTCTGAAAAGGATACACTTTAAATATATACTCAATGTTGGAGGGATCCAAATCATATTTGAAGGAAGAGACTGAGATATCCTCTTTCCAACACCACCACTTCAAAGCTTTGCTGGCTCCTAGCTTGAATTATTATCAAAACCTCAAACAGGAGACCACTTGCAAATGCTAAATCTTCTAAAAAAAAAAAAAAAAGAATTAAAAATTGCAGTACTTCAGATTCAAAGGTGTCTGGCACAGGCTCAGATCCCAGCCCTCAGAACTGCAGCCATAAGAGTGGGGTGAATTTAAAATCTATCTACAGGCAGCCAGTATAATGAATGCAAAGCACGATGAACAGAAACAGCTTCAAACACTTGGGCTACCAGCAGTGGTTTGGCCCCAAAATCCTGGTGACAAGGTAACTCAGCTAACCAGACCTCCAGGTGAGAAGAGCAGGAACTGTCACACTGCACTGCTTAGAGGTGAGTGGAAGTGCAATCCTTCCAGGGAGGCAGAGTAACCCCTTGTCCTGAACACAATTCCCTGAGCAGAACATGACCAGAAGTTAAATGACTGTTGCTGATCAGCTGGGACAAGAAGGGACAACTGGTTAACAGCATGACTTTGGAACGTCATTTCCTGAGAATAGGTAATTTCAATATCAGCAGCATCTTCTCCCATTAAGTCAGATACTGACAATGGCTGTCAGTCACTGGCTTGTTTAGCTGATGTTTACTAAAGCAAGTATATTAGTAGACCAAAACCGCAAATATTTGGCCTCAGGGAATTCAAAGTATGAAAATGCATTCTTGTCAGAGTCTAAATTAAATCCAAAGGGCAACAGTCCATCAGTAATCTGCAATTTTCCTAAACCAGAAATCTGAAAAACCATCCCAGCATCAGCCTGTGTTATCTATATAAATCAGTATAATTTCTTCTCAGCTCAGCCTGGCATATTCATGCTCCAGGCTATCCAAGAGGATTCAGCCGGACTGTTCTTAGCAGTAGAAAAGCAAAGATAGTATTTCTTCACTTCAGATATGTATCTCTTTCCTGCCCATACATGCAATTAACAGAAGTCATGAGATGCCAGTCAGCACTTCAGCTGTCCTTCTCTCTGATACATAGTACAGATGAATTAGTTCCTAAAGATTCCCCATAGACCCAAGAAACTTCTTACCAGGACTACTGGGAGAAGCATCTGGGTCCAAAAGTCCACAGTTACAAAAGCTGATAACCATCCATAAACCAACAACCACTGGCACACAAATGTTGAGGTTGATTCAAAAGACAGGAATTGTAAGCAGTGTTTGCTGTAGCTCAGCAAGACATCCTAACAGATATACTGATCTATACACTGATAAAACCACAAAGAATAACCCAATTCCTAATCAGGCACAAAAATGGGCCAAGTGTCTTTCTTACATGGCCAGACAGGAGGTTTTATCCACCCACTGCACCTTTAATTTGCAAAAAGGCAATAATTCAACAGGCGTATCACATAGGAGGTAATTATTCCAAGACAGGTAGCATCGCCTAAAATTATTTAGTAGTACGTGGCAAATGTGATGAGACTCATGATGTGTGAAGGAAATAAACACTGACGATGGCAGAGAAGGCAGTGATCTTCCAGACCCTTGTCACTTTTAAGAGAGGGGAGCAAGAGCATATACTAAATGCACCTCTTCTAAACTATCTTCCCCACCACACCACTCCTCTTTTGCACTTGGTAAAGGGTCAGCTCACCATCCTAGTGACCATCTCCACCTCCTGCCAATTGAGTCACAATATCCTCCCCGTTCATCCCCCAGACAGCCACCTCTCTGGAGGAACCTCTCTTAAGGACACAAGAAATAAAAGAAAGTGCATGTGCATCTCTGTCCAGCAGATCTTCTTCCAAAGTACGCTAAGCCAGGGGAGCACAGCAAGAAGGGACTGACAAAGCAGTCCACATTACCAGGTCTGTCCCGGCTACCAGGAAGGCCCATCTGGCCACATGAGATGTGTAAGACAATGTTGCCCATGTCGCAGACAGGTGTCACACTTACCCAGCTCCCTACAGGGCAGTGCCACGCTCCAGCGAGGCGGCCGGGGACCTCTGCCATGAGGCATTCCGGGGCATTGCAGCACCGTGCCTCTGGGAAACCTACAACAGGAAAAAAGGATTTTAGAGTCCATGTGACAAAGCCCCTTTCAAAAGCAGCAGTTACATCCTTCCTGGCAGCTGCAGCATTGCCGCAGCTTTAAACGCGGCACACAACATATCATCAAGGTTGACTAACCAAAAAAATTGTTTGTTAAAATGCAATTAAAGCTGGAAGTACAAGCAGTTTAGCAGCTATACACAATAAAAATATTGCAATAGTCACAAAATCAAATATTTTTAACTCAGTAGTGACACCCCACAACAGCTGTCAGCAAACAGATGATCAGACTTTTACAACAGCAGTTGCCTTTCAGTGTTTGGCCACAGTGCTGAGTTGACATTTGCCCAAAGAAACAGTGAACTCTGGGCATTCATATTAGCATCTTTTAGCTTTATTTTACCAACATCTATCTCCAAGTTTCATGATTTTAAATAAGACCTTTACATCAAAAAGAAAGAAGGACAAAAGGAACAATCCCAACAAACTGGAATGTATGAGTTTAACCATTAACTATGCAATTAATGCAATTTAAGTTCACAGGGATAATGCCTGGAAAAAATAAGCCTTATCAAGCTTCCAAGTCTACCAAAATCTGATTTATGAACATGAAATTATTCCTTTAACTCACATCTGACTGCGGTTAAAGTCACATTTCCTAAACTTAAGGCCAATAGTGCATATTCAGTTTGGCAGGTTGATAATTACAGCACATTTTCTTCCAAAGCTTTAAAACAAATATATATATACTCTTAAGAACAGTTCTTAATAGTAGGGAACAATGAACGCTGAGTTGGCCATATCTGAAAATCACTGGCTGCATTAGTGAGAGTCCAGCTATCCAAAGAGAAAGCAAGAGGCAGAATACCAGAACCTCCTTGTTTCCATTTCCTTGCAATACAGTGCAGCAATGCATTGACTGACAGCCACACCAAAACAAACAGAGCCCAGAGAACCCACAGAACCATGCCTGGGATTCACATGGCTGACACGCATGAAGGTGCACAGGTTAGCAAACCAGGAGGAATGGCAGCCAGAGAGGGTTGCTGGGATTATTGCTTCCAAACTGAGAACATTGCTTATTGAAACTTGAATACAGCCTACAAAATCAAACTTGACACAATCAAAATCTTTTGCATAGTTATTATTTCATGAAATTAGATTAGCTTTCTACTATAAATGACAAACTGATTTTAAAAAATTCTTTATCTGATGATTGCTGTAGCTTGAAGAATGAAGTATGTTCTCCTCATACAAAACAGAAGAGATTAAATTGCTTGAATGCAAAAGATAGCTCAGATTCAACTAGAGTTGTGCCCAGCAACTCTGCAATAATTGCATACAGAACATAAACATACTTTGTTGAGAACCCATAATATCTAATCAGCTATAATTGTAAATTTTATTCTCCATTTGTAAGTTACCAAGGGAGCCAACTAAAGAACATGAGATGCAAAATAATACTCTAGCTGGGATATTTTATTAACATCAAGCTTCTACCCACCCCTTTCCTAATGCCTACAAGGCTACTTTGCTTCTGAATGTATTTTAATTGTTAGCTTCTCTTTGAAGGTATTTCAACTACAATGAGAGAAAGGCTCTAATGAATTCTTATTATGTGCTATTTTTCCAAACAGTTCTTTCATATCGTCTACAAATGTGTGTGTTGGGATACAGATTTTCTGTTCATGTGCATTTCTGTTTCAGAAGAACATCAATATTCTCACCAAGTGACAAGCTATCTGAAAATTTCTGAATGGACTACATCAGCACTTTGCACCTCTCCTCTGCAAGACTCCTCTCCTGGGCAAGCACATTTGCTAATGCACATCATCCTCTAAACCACTCTGTTACCACTTAGTTCTCAAATTCACATCCATTCTGAAGTTTCAAACCACTGCCAAGAACCACACTAACACCTGGGTCTGGTGGGTACTGCAAAAGAGAGCAGATGGTGGACACCTCACACTTGGAGAAGCCAAAAACCACAGGTTTTAAGGGACACTTCCAACATCACCCCTTGTCGTGTCTTCCCTATGATGGCATTTTGTCAATGTTTAAGGTTCCACCATGACAAGGACACATCAGTAAAGCAATGTGCAGCACAAAGCAACGCCCAGGCCTTTGTCTTCCAGTCCATTGGCCATGGGCAGATATTTCAGTGAACTATCTGCAAAACCTGTAAGCTGAGCTATCCAAAACTAAACATAAGTCAGAGGAGAAATAATACAAAAAGAGAAGCAAAATACAATGCCCTGGATATAGATAGATGTTGAGGTTTTGGATTTTTAAAAAAAGTTTAAATATGGCTGTTCAAAGCCAGGAGAAAGGTGAACAGTAGCCCACTTACACCAGCTCTGTCACAGGAGCTACATGAATCTCAATAAATATATGAAGTCTAAAAGGAGAAAGAGCCAGAGGTTCACTCTGTTCCACATCTTGACTCTGTTGATAGCTGGGGGGAAGGAAAAAAACGTTTGCTAAGGAATCAAGCCATAATTAGCAGTTTTGTTGGCACAAGTAGTCACCTTGTACACTAAAAATGCTTTTTTACAACCCTAAAATAGTATGACAAGGTGAAAAATAGGGAAGCATCACTTTTCCGAAAACAGCAGTTTTTTATACAGTGAGGAAATGCTATTTTATAGTAACGAGTGCCATATTAGCAATACAGTAAAGTTAACATATTGACACTGACAGAGATCATCTCTGTTCTCCATTAATCTGCATTCTTTACAGATGGTTATTCATGAAAATTAAGCGTGAAGCTGAAAGGTTATCTATGGCCATATTAGCAAACATCTGCTTGTGATTCTGGTTTCATGTTTGCATGCTATTCTTGGAAATGCAACCATTTTCGAGAAGTACCAGATGTGACCAAGTGTTCTTAATCGTAAAATATTCATTTTAGCAAGATAAAAGTTCACTGAAAGAGCAGGGCCACAAGAGAGAGCACATTCTCTGAACACAAGCATAGCGACTGCTTTTTACTGCTATTGCCACTGAGTACTCCAGGGGAAAAGCATTTCTGAAGAAGAAAAAAAGCAATTTACTTAGTGCGCCACTACAGATAATCACTCTTCATTTTTAAATATGAAGCACTGAAAGAGATAAACATGAACTTGGTTTCAACCTTAAAGCAGTGACATTGCACATTGCATGAAGTGAGCTCTCTCTTTGTTGTCCTGCCGTGGGATTTATAGTTATTTAGCCTCACGTGGTGGGAAGCAACCTTCTGCAAGGTGACTTTGGGGACCTTGACTTACTCCCAGGTGACCCCCACAAGATCCCACGCCACCCACAGTGAGGAAGGAACAGATAACTTCGGGCTGGAAGGTGCTGCAGGCAGCAAGTTCTCAAGGGAGGCTATATGAGGAAATTGACGTAGGCTGAATAATTGGTTTAATTCTTTTAGACTTCACTATGGTTAACCTAGTTCCTAAAAAAGGTTTCTGCCCCCCTCGAAATATTGTCCTTCTTTTGATAGCTATGGTCTCTAAAGGAGTAAAGCTGCTAGTCCAAAAGAAATTTGTAGATAAAGGGCCAACATGATTGCAGTTTGTAACACAAATCCATACACATTCATCTAGCTCCATGCATATACATACAGACATGCACGCACACAGATTCTGTTTACAAACTCTCACAAACTATCTTCTTTGCCAAGACAGCACTTTGAGAAATTAAACATAAGAAAGGAATGTAATAATGAAATATTAGAGTGAGGGACTATGAGGTCAGTCAGCAGCATTTATTGTTCAGATGTGAAGATCTTCTTGCAGAGTGGCATTTTAAATAAGGGGTCCTGAGTAACAACAACAAAATCACCACCAAGAACATACATACACCACCATCACCACCACCAGCAACAACCAACCACCATGGCCACAACACAGCCAACCACTTCCAGCAGCTCAGACCACCTCTGTTTGCTTTGGAAGCTCTGGAGAAACACTTGTGCAAAAATGTGTCACACATTCCTCACAAGCTTTCAAGGAACATAATGCCAAGTGAAGATTCAAGGGTATTTATCAAAGGGGCTCAGCTTTCCCATGTGTTGTATCACAACAAAATGCTGCACTCCCGACCTTATCTTCAGTCTGCAGTTCTTCCAGAATTTTTTATTTATTTTTTAATTAGTTCATAGATTTAATTTAATTTCAGACTGGCTAAGTGATAACTCTCATTAGATTTAAAGTAAAACCAAAAGTGATGATCACAGACGTGTGTTATTAGTTGATGCTGTTCACGCATCCTTTTATGTGAGGAACACTGATCATCACAAACACCAAGCATTAAAACGACATAAACCACCCCTTTATGTAGAGAAGAGTGAGTTTGATTTGAAAGACTACTGTTTCTTAAAATATCAACCTAGTTCCCTTCACGTTCAGTACATTCTCCGAATACATTTTGCATTTTGAAGATTTCTCCATTAGAGGAAAGTATTTTTTAAACAAGTAAAATTCTCATATTACAGGGCTCCTTGTGTTGGAGTTAAAAACTACAAAGATGGTAAATCTCACAGTAAGACTGAGTTAAATCATTATTCTGAATCTCCACTGTCATTTTTTAAGTTGAATCATTCATTTATAAAACATACATTGCTGAGTTTTCAATCTGTAGTATACATTTTCTATTACTGCATATGTGATTCCCCTCTAAGATACTCATCTTTAACTTCACGTGGCATTCAGAAGCTTTTTCCCTTTCAAATATTTGTTAAGTTACTTTGGATACACAAGAGTCCTTTGGTAGATTCTTATAACCTCATAAGTGCTCGGGCTGTACAGCTTCTTGAGGTGGTCAACAACAATATGGATAGGCAATAGAAGTTTCATTTCAAGTATGAAAATTGAGAAACTAAAATATTCTTGTGCTGGTTTTTCAGTATATCAAGAAACTACAACAGAACAGTCGAAATTGTTATTTTTGAATTCTAGGGATTATAAGCCCCCCTCCCACTACCTCCCAACCTTCTCCTCCCAGCACTGAGATGGGATTTCTTCCCTGAAGCACAAGAACTTGCACAAGGGCTATATTATGCAGCAGTGTGCTGGTGCATACAATATGCAGGTCCAAGAAGGGGATTCTTGAAGTTACAACACATTAAATTACATAAAATTTAAATAAATTTCAAAATATGTAAAATAAATTAAATTTCAACAATTGAATAAGCTATGACGATATTATAAATTTGTGTGGTTTATGTGGTTTAACTGGACATAAATTAGCAATATGCCCTTGAAGCCCAGAAAGCCAACCGTATCCTGGAGTACTGTGTCCAGATGTGGAGTCCTTAGTACAGGAGAGACATGGACCTGTCGGAGCATGAGCAGAGGAGGGCTACAACAGTGACCCCAGGGATGGAACACCTCTCCTATGAGGAGGATGATAGGACAAGGGGAAATGGTTTCAAACTTAAAAGAGGGGAGATTAAGATTGGATATAAGGAAGAAATATTTTGCAATAAGGGTGGTAAGGCACTGGCACAGATCGCCCAGAGGTGGTGGAAGACCCATCCTCAGAGACATCAAGGTCAGGCTGGATGGAGCTCTGAGCACCAATTCTAGTGTAGGCGTCCCTGTTCCTTGCAGGGGAGTTGGACAAGATGACTTTTAAAGGTCCCTTCGAACTCAGTTCTATGATTGATTCTATTATTCTATGCCTCTGCTGCTCTTTAGCATTCTTCAAGATAAGGGAGTACCTTTACTGAGCTCCTCTTGCAGAAGAGAGAAAAACAAAACAGAACAAAAACCCCACTTATCTGGGGTGTGGAGAACAGTGAGTGAAAACTTATTTTCATTCTGGATTGTCTGGCACAATCTGCTAAGGAAGGGAAAGGATCAATGAGAGCAGTGTTTGAAGTATTTACATCACTCTACTTCATATCTTCGCATCTTAATTTTCTGCTTCCTTAGTGCCCTTTACAGATGTTTGTTCAGAAATTTTGAAATGTCAACCACAAAAATAAAGCTGGGAAGAAAAAGTAACATTTCCTCATTCATTAAAAGTTGCCGGCAACCGCATCGATGCTCCGCGTGAAAAGAGCCTCTTGTTCTGCCCGGCACACAATGCCTCGCGTAACCTTTCAGCCCATCGGATGCATAGAACAGCATTGATGCAGCGCCCGAGAAACAAGGAGCTGCAGAGAAGGGAGCACAGCCACAGCCGTTCTGCAGAGCGCAGATCCCGTCCTCGGAGCACAGCCAGAGCCCGGCGCGGAGCTCCCTCCCGTGGCTGCAGGCGGAGACCCCACGCATCCACCCCTGGCTCCAGCGTGGGCAATGGGTGCTGCCGCCCAACCTGAGCCCGCACATCTCGTGCCCACGCTTCTTTTCCTTCTGCCTCTTCCTCCCACAAACGAGAGCGCGATTTGCTTCTTCCTAGGCAAGGAAATTTAAAGCGATTCATCACTGTGCTGGATGCAAGTGAATGGTCTGATTCATTGTGAATGATATAAAGCATTCAGAGGTCTGGGCTTTATTGAGCAATCTAGAGACCCAGTGCTGTGCCAGAGACCATAAAGAGAATCCTATGAAAGAACTGGTTACAAGCATTATGAAAATACAGAAGTACAGCAAGTTATAGGAACCTAGCATCTGCCTGAGCAACTGCACGGCTGCAAGTTTTCTTCTTAAGCATTTAGCATAAACCAGACAGCACCTTGAAATTAGTTCATAATAATAATAGAAAACTGACCTCACTGTAAATCTGTACCTACAAGTAACCAAGAAAGGGAAAGTGATTTTTTTTTTTCTTCCAGATAACCACAGAGGAAATATTTCTTGTATTTAGAGAACACGCTTTTCAAATTAAAAGAAAGTTAAAACAGAATTAACATGTTCACTGCATTATTTGGAAACTTTTAGATGTCGTACTGCAATTTCAATCATATCAGAAGCTAACAAACTGCCTTGGGTTCCTGAAACAGTACAGTTTCAGACAAACAATTCCATTGCATGTGCTTGGTTAACATTAAAACAAGCATTAAAAGGAAGAATCTCACACCTTAACTCATGTAATGGAATCCTAGAATCATTTCAGTTGGAAGGGACCCTCAAAGGTCATCTTGTCTGACTCCCTTTCATGAACAGGGACACCAGGGACAGTTCAACCAGGTGCTCAGAGCCCCAGCCAGCCTGACCACAAGTGTCTCCAGGGATGGGGCATCCACCACCTTTCTGGGCAACCTGTGTCACTCTCATTGTAAAAGACTTTTTCCTTATATCCAATTTAAATCTCCCCTCTTTTTATTTGAAACCATTTCCTCTTGTCCTATCACAACAGACCCTGCTAAAGAGTCTGTCTCCTCCTTTCTTACAGCCCCCTGTAGGTACTGAAAGGACACTATTAGCTCTCCCCAGAGCCTTCTCTTCTCCAGGCTGCACAGTCCCAGCTCTCTCAGCCTGTCCTCACAGGAGAGGTGTTCCACCCCGGGATCATTTTTGTGGCCCTCCTCTGGACAGACTCCAGCAGGTCCACATCTCTCCTGTACTGAGGACTCCACATCTGGATGCAGTCCCGCAGGTGAGGCCTCAGAGAGGCAGGATCACCTCCCTCACCCTGCTGGCCATTCTGCTTTTGATGCAGCCCAAGTTTTCAGCCCAGCATTTTCCTTCACTGAGCTCCATCCCTCAGAGCTGAATTAGGAGCAGTGTGCAACCCCTGGCTTTTCAGTAGCTATGTCATCTACCTGCTTGAGGATAGATAACGCTGCTTATTAGCATGCTGACTGCTGATGTATTCATCATTAATGCACTACTGAAAAGGGCAGCAGTGACAAACTTCACTGTAAGGCAGATGAAGATGCAGACTGCACAGGCAAAGACCAAATGAAAACTCAGTGGCACTCACCACTCCATTGCTATCAAACTAAGAAAAGCAATGGCTCTGTGCTTTTCTGCTCCTGCTCTCGTGACTTAATAGCAGATACCTTCACCGTGTACTGTGCTGCCGAAGAAGTCGGTGTTTGCTGGGAGCTGATGAGTAGTAATTCCCCAAACCACAGCTCCACAGCACCTGCAACAGAAGAACTGCTGGTTTAAGTGCAGCAAGATGCAAGTTGACTTAATGACTGAAAGGGCTTCCAATAACCTGCTTGTCTTTGACCTAAGATGACCTGAACCGCCTGTAATCAGGTCCCATGCTCCAAAGGAGCAGAAGTGACTCAACAAATCAATGTTGGCTTTTCCAGGCACACAGCATGAAGCGAGACAAAACCTTAGTGCCAGCTCCCAGCGTCTGCCTCACATAATGCTGTGCAAGCGACAGACTTTGGACTTCTCACACACCCATTACTTGGCAGTGCTGCAGATTCTAAATGCCACAGAGACAGCATGTCAGGCACAGCCCCACACGCAGCATTTCCTCACTCTGTTCTCCTGTCCCAGGAATTGGCATTTTGGCTCAGCTGTTCCCAAAGGGGACTTTCCCAGCACCTCAATGGAATGCCCAGCTTCGGGCCTGGCTCTCTTCTCCTTGAAGCAAAATGTAAAACCTCCCATTAGGTGGCAAACAGCAAAGGCAAAATCTAACACTAATGTACACACCAACCATACAGATTGAAGAAACCAACAAATCTTTCCCACTCAATTGGACCTCCGTATTATTTCAGCTTCTAGAAAACAATATTATGAAGTTAAGCATAGATTAATGAAAACTGATTCCACAGATAACACTTTGTATTTTACTAATTTTGTTAGGTTTTTTTTTCCATGTTCCAATTAAATCCAAAATATTATTTATTATTGAGAGGAGGTAAAGTAAATAATTTTGAGAAGAGCATCTGCTGAATACTGTTGTTTTCCTCTATGGTTTCTGAAGAAAAATGCTTGAAAAGCAATTCATATATAAAATGCACTTTGTCTACATCCAGCTTTTGCCTGGCCTGAAATAAAATAATGAATTGTTCCTACTGGACGCCACCCAGATAACAAACCAAAACTCTTTTCTTATTAAGAACAGAAAAAGATTTTTGTTTGCAGAGAATCACAAAAATATAGGCTAGATTTTATGACTTTGTGATAAACATTAACTTTGCTAAATTAAAAAAAGGACCGCATTCATTTCAAGCCCCATATTAGGGAAACAATGTTGCCTTTTTATGGCTATCTATTACATACTAGCTGAATTTCAATAATCAATTGTAATTCAGCACCATATCATCTATTTATATCCGCCGCTCTCAGCCAACTGCAGATTACTGCACTCTTGAGAAGTTTGGCCAGGATTTCAGCAGAGCTGGCAAAGGCGGGCTGGCAAGCTCTTCGCCAATTAAAGCCTCTATAATGACTATATCAGCATGTATGAAATGTAGGAAATGTGACTGGACAAAGCACAAAAACCATACAGTCACACTTACAATGCATGATTCCCTCACACTTCCCTCCAGTTTTACTTTGCTGATACTGCAGAGGTGTACAACAGCTGTCCCATTAGTTTCCAAACTGAAGACGTGTGAGCATTAGCTCTATGTTCCAATTAACGTTAAAAGAGGATTATCCATATTAAAGCATTGTTTATTAGAATAAAAATGACAGCAGAAAGCACTTCCTCACCAGATACATAATAAATATCCAGCCCAAGTGCTAATTGGGTACTCCATGTCTAAGTAACAAACACATCTAATCCATCCTCGTGGATTTCAAAGTGAAGATGGATAATTCTACACGTTTTTCCAGCAAACATTTCCAAGCAAACTCCACATACACTCATAGCAATAAAGGACAGAAATTATTTCCTAGTATCAGAATCCAGGTTTTTGCCAGACAGAGCTCAGTCCAAGGTAGGATTTGTTGTTACCAAAGCAATATCCCCTCCTAATCTCTTGCCAGCATGTGGTCTGTTTCACATGGCTCCAAGAGGACCCTGTAGTTTTGCCCATTGCCATCCCAATGAGCCCAGCAGTGACCCAATGCTGACTCCAACACGCTCATAGAAGGTTCTACTTCCACAGGATTACTATTTGTATTCTTTTAGGTACTAATGCAAGAAAAAGTTCTTAAATCAGTGAATAGTATGTCAGTGATGAGAAAAAAAGGTAATACTGATGCATTTCACTTAAAGTAATCATTTGAGGACAAAAAGCTATACACAATTAGATTCTGAAACAATTAGTAGATGTCTAATTATATGCAATCTTATTACGCTGTGCATTATACTCGAGTTACGCAGCAATACTTCTCATTTATGCAATAAAGCTCTGATAAATTTCAAAGTTAGTACAGAATTGGGCAGCAACGTTGGTTATGCAGTAATTAATTTCACAACCTGCAAAGTTTTTTGACCTTCTAAGAACATATCACATATTGCAAATGAATAAGTAAATGCTTTTTTTTTTTTTGTTCCCCTGAAGATCTTCTCCAAGACTTGCGACTTCAACTGTTCCAACTGCATATCAGACACATGGACAGAGAGGGAGCACACACAGACATGAGCTGGGACTGCCCTAATATCACACCTGCAGAGAAAAGGAGGAGTAGTAGCATGTGTGATTTAGTGGGCATGGTGGTGATGGGTTGATGGTTGGACTAGATGATCCTACTGGTCTTTTCCAAGCTTAACAATTCTCTATATGTTAGGATGTAAGTTATCCAAAACTCCTAAATCAGACAAGGCTAAGTTTCATTCTTCCAGAGCTAAGGCATCCAATAGCCAGTAGTGTGAACATACAGTAGGAGAGCAGTACTTCATTTACTTGTGGCATCAAGTCCCTAAGAGGAAAATAAATAAATAAATAAATAAATAAGGTTGTACAAGCAAGCTCCTGGCCCCAAAACCTGCTTGCTTCAGCTCTTTCTTGCTGCTCTTTTTTACTCTTGCAGAGAGGAGAGCCTCAGGCACCTCATGCTCCTCACCACACAACCTGGCGTTGCTAATGTCTCCTCACGGGGCTCCTGCTCAGTCCTTGCAAAAATAAACGATCATGAGCACAAGGAGCACTGAAACCCTCTTTGGGGATACAGATCACAAGAAAACTGAATGAAATGTAAGCAACAGGTAGGCAAGCTGAGGAGTGAAATGTCAACTTTGGGGAGTTTGAGCAGCAGAGAGGTGCATTTGCTAACGTTGTGTCTTTCATCGGTACCCATCCACAGTCACAAAGCTTGCAAGAACTGTCCAGAAATCCACCAGAAAGAAACCCACGTATTTTTTGTAATCCTCACTGACCACCAGCACAGACTGCCCAAGGGCTATGGAGTCTCCTTGGAGATCTGCAGAAATTGCCTGGACACAGGCTGGAGCACCCTGCTCTGGGTGTCCCTGCTGGAGCTGGGTGGGCTACAAGGACCCTGGGATCCCTCATCAAAGGGATCATCAACCCGCACCAACCCTCAGCCAAACTCGCCACTTTTACAGGGAAACAATTTCTTGCCTCTCCCTTCTGAAAGAAGGGATATGAAAAAGTAACAGGCTAACTGCATCTCCTAATTAATGTAAACATCTCCTAATTGATGCTGATGTAAGACTACTCCCTAAAAGCAAAAAATGCAAAATAAAGAAATAAGTAAATGCACTGTAAGGATAGGGTACTTTGAGGCCTAAAGTAAAAAAGATTAAGAATACCACAGAAGGAGTAAAGAGATACAAAAGATCAGAACTATATAGTAACAAGTCTATGAAAAAAATTACTCAAAGGTCAAAAGATTTTATAGACCTACCATTAAATTGCACAAAGTGTATCTGGCAACTCCTACATACTCCAGTGCAATTCCTATATACTCCAATGGGTCAGTGAAGCATTTCCCTAGATGTATTCAATGGGAAGTAAAAGGAGTTAAAAGGCATAACAGATCATTTTAATAACTCACTCAAAAAAGCACACCTTTACCAGCAAGCAAACCTTTACATTGCTCTGTCCCATTCCACTCTGTCCATTCCACAGAATCTGATTCTTCTCCTGGCATTACCCAAAATTCTGGTACAAATAATATTATTACACAGAGATCTGGCAGTTTGCCTGAATGGCAGCAATGAAAATCTCTGTATTTTCCTTGAATCTTTATATAAATTTTGGACTTAATTCATTTCATGCTGGCTTGGAAAACTACTGTTCCATTATTTAATGAATTCTAAGGGAAAACATTCAAGAATATAGCTAATTCCAGCTTACATTAGGCGAAAAAAAAACTACTACTCAGCTGTTAAGAAAATAAATGGAAGTGCTTTTGCTTATATAAACTATGTATGTAAGTTTCATACATCTTAATGTCAAGCATCTGTGCGAGACTCCATCAGATGACTCATGAAGACATCCTTTTCAGTCTGTAGGGCTTAGACATCTGGTACAACACAAAAATGCTCCTTTGCACCACAGTATAACACATTCAAGAAAAAGCTATTTGTCTCTTTCACTCTGCAAAAAAAAAAAAAAAAAAAATCATCGGTGATGTTTGCTAGAAAATGATGTTTTGAAAGAGGCATAAAGGCCCACATGCCTATAACAGGCTGGGAAGGCCCTCACCACCAACTCAGCAATTTGAATGTTTGGGAAGGAAAGCAATTACCACCAACAGCTCTTTAAAGCTCAAGTCAGCAATTTCAGTATAACTTCCAGGGAGCAAATATGTAGAGGTACCATGGCAAAGCAGCCACATGGGCTTTTCTAGCAGAAGAGACCATGACTGAGGAGAGCACGAGATGTATCAATTGGAACTGAACTAAGATAATCAAACTGGGTCTCCTCTACAGGCCTGAGCTTCTGCCCATCACTACCATAATGTCAACCACATCACCAGCACAATTTGATGTGATGAGCCAAGCCAGACAGAAAGTCCTCATTAACCTCATTCTGGGTGGTGACGCACTGGAACAGGCTGCCCAAGGAGGTTGTGGATGCCCCATCCCTGGAGGCATTCAAGGCTGGCAGATGTGGCTCTAGGCAGCCTGGTCTGCTGGTTGGCGACCCTGCACATAGCAGGGGGTTGAATCTAGATGATCATTGTGGTCCTTTTCAACCCAGGCCATTCTGATTCTATGATTCTCCCCTGCCTGCTAGCATTACTTCCATCCCACTTTCCCAGTTATTTCTTCTGTTTTCTCCCTCTTTACCTTGTTTTGTGTCCTCTGTTTCCTGCCTCCCTATGCTGTCCATTCCCAGTGCCATGTTTGCCACCCCAGTCTGCTTTCTCTTCATTGTTTTCTTCACTGCTTATAATAACTTTTAATTGCTGCCTGCAAACACTGATTAATCAAGACAGCAATTTAAAGATAAGACTTGCAGATTTCATAGACTATTGTATCTATAAAACAATCTGAAAATACTTAGGCTGTCAGTACGTGTTCAAATTTTTCCATACATACGTAACAGTATCAATTGCCATAGGGAGGCAATAGAATATCCTACATGTGTGTATGTATATGAAAATTCCACACTGGCTAGGAGTTAGAACAAGACTGAGAACCAAGCATCCTCATTTTCCACTGAGTGAAAGACGAGCTTCAAAATCATTAACTGTCTCCTTTGCCTTACAGCAAGAGGTCATGGCAAATGTCAAACACAAGAGAGCTGTTCAATTAAGGGCAACCTTACAAAATCCAAACCGTTACCAACAGCAGCCTGGACGTCATCCTTGCCCCAACAAAGCCACCGCCCCGACAGAAGCTATTACACAAGAGTCTGCACTTGAGAACTGCCAAGCTTTAATCTTCAATGGAGAGAAATGAATGTATTCTCTTGAGAAACAATTCTGCCATACCAGAGCAGTGGTTTCTTAGGAATCAACGGGAAAAAAAAAAGAAGAAAAAAAAAAAAAAAGAGGGAAAGAAAAAAGACAAGCTAACTTTTTCCACCTCTTTCAATCGCTTATACCAAAAGCTACACGTATGGCATAACAGCACTGTAATTTATCCCAAAGCAATAAACAGGAAATTGCTATTTCAAATAACAAAAGTAAATAGATGTTCTGAATTGCTAACTTGCCATCTATCTGTTGTCAGGAAAAGAAAAAGATGACTGAATACAAAAGCAATGCTTTCTGGGGTGGGGAGGGGAAGACATTCTGGAAAAAAAGTAACTAAATCTGGTGGTTTTCTCCAATGGCAGTTTTATTGTTGTATGTTGAATGCTTCAGAAAACAGCCCATCTAAGCTATAGTATATTGTCAAAATAGTTTTAGAATAATTTATCTGCAGAACAAGAGGCAGAGAAAAAAAAAGAAAAAAAGGAAAAAAAAAAAAAAAGCTGATAGTTCCAGGCACAGTAGCACAAAAAAATGCTCAGTACTGATCCACCTCCTGCAACTTCATAATGATCTGTGGATAAAGGCTTCGTAAAACTCACAAACCTAAACTGTGACTTGATGTAAAAGTCTCTGGGCCTAAGCACATCAATCAGAGTCCTGAGTCCATGCAGTACAGGGTCAGAGTTTCTGGCTGCAGGAGCTGCGTACTGCGAACACTGCGCTCTGCACAGGGTGAATACAGCAGGACAAGCTACGTGCATAGGGCTCCCTGTGTGCATTAGTTTGGCTGCCATCAAAGCCTACTTTAGGAATGTGAGATTAGATTATATTTCTCGGTAAGCCTAGAGCTGAGGGGAGGGAAAAAAAAAAGTTACTATATTTAGTCAGAGATTTTCTAGCTTGGTCAACATATAAAAATATAATTCTTAGAGGCAGATGATACAGACTTCTGCACACTGCATCCTCACGGTTTGCAAGGTCAGAAGAAAAATAAATAAATAAGTAGTGCGTTGATTTACACCCCTGATTCACAGAAATCAGCTTATTAAAGCTCTCCATGTTTACACCTTAATGCCTGCCATTACGCAGTATTTCACCTAACAGTCCAACCAAGCTTTCCCAACAACAAGCAGCAGCTCCATCCACACAGACCCTCTGAGCACAAACCATGAGAGCCATCCGCTGCCAACTCCTCCAGGCAGTACACAGTGCTCATCCGCAGAGCTCCAAGCAACTATTCTGAAACTATCAGGACACAGAAAGTCCGAAAAAATGAAAACTAATAACAAATACCAATTCTTAAATGACAGCATGAAAATAAAGCATTAACCACAACACTTAAATATTCTGAGAGCCTTACGTCACTGTACCCACCCGTACTGCATGCAGCACTGAACTTTGCCAAGCAGAGACAAGTCAAATTGTGCTATTCTCAAAGTTCACAGTAGTTTTGCTTTGATTCCAGAAGTAGCAGAGAGTCAGCCCTGAGCTGTCAGCAGATCGTATCCCAGGGCACACACACATAGAGCACTCTGAGCATCCTCCAGCCTCGCTCACGCAGTACCTGCGTGCTGGGCAGCACCTCGGGACGGAGAGCCCTTACTCGAGAAGATTTCTGTCTGCAGGGCTCAAAGGAAACACTCCCAACTCACACCGCACAGTCCTAAATGATTTTCCCCCCACTCCTCCAAAGAGCACAGTATAAACATCTTCCAGCTGCAGTCGACGCATGCAACACAGACTTCCTCATCAGCAGCATTACTGGAGGAGAAGTCATTTTTGCCGTACTCCACGCTTACAAACAAGTAACTCGAAAGTTGGACACAGCGATAAGTTTACTCACAGGCAGAAGACACGCAGGGACGCGAGAGGCAGCCGGACCGGCCGAGAGACGCACCTCTGCGGAACCGCCGGCACCGACCTCCGGAGCCCACTCGCGGCTCCTCTCCCGGGGTGCAGCTCCGCGCTCACCGAGTTCGGCGGCCGCTCCCGGGAAGCGGCGGTGCAGCGGAGGTTCGGTGCCGCCCCGGGGATTCGGTGCCGCCCCGGGGGTTCGGCTCCTCAGCGCCCGCCCCGCTGCGTACCACCTGCCCCAAGGTCACCCCTCCCCGGGGGGAGCAAACTTCGGGGCGCGCTCGGCGCCGCGCTGCAGCGGGGCGGAGGGAGCGGAGCGGCGACCGCAGAGAGGCGGAGGCTGCGCGGAGCTGCGCGGAGCTCTCGGTCGCCAGCTGCAACGCGCAGGGCGGGCTGCGCGCCGCTTCCTTCTCTTCCTCCTCCTCCCTCTCTCCCCCTTCCCCCCGACGACTTTCAGTTCACCTGCAGGCAGCCCGGCTCCGCAGCTCTCTCCGGGACTGCAGTCGCTGCGTCAGCGCCCTCCCCGCCCCGCGGAGGGACCCGGACCGGGGCCGCTCGTCCCGCCGGGAAATTTGGGGCAGCCCCCGGGCTGCGCGCAGCCCCCAGCGTGGGGACCCCTCGGGTACCAGACCCCTCCCCGAGCTCCCGTCCCCGAGGCGGCTGCCTGCGGCTGCCGGTAGGGATTGCCCCCGTGCTGTCAATCAGCTCCCCGGTGAGGGGATATAAATATTTATCAGGCATCCTAATAGCCGCATCAGCGGAGCGCTTGGTTCGCGTGACTCAAAGCTCCACGAACGGCCCTACGCGCGCGGGCCGCCCCGGCACCCAGGGCGGAGCGCGGCTGCTGCAGAGCTGGGAGCTGCGAGCTGCGTTAAGCGGGCGCCAGCCGTGCCCCGGCACCCCCAGCCTTCCTCCGCGCGCGGTGTGGCAGCCCGGTGTTTGCTGGCTAGGGTGGTTTGCATCAGGGTACATCCGGCGGCCAGAAAGGGGCTGCTTTCTTCCGTGGGACTGTCACGTTTTCTCGGACAAACCAGGCTTTGTGCTCTAACAGAGGTGGGAAGACACCTTAAGCCAGAATCTGAATGCGCAGAGAGCCCTGAAATAAGCTCAGCTGGGATGCAGTGAACTGTGCAGCCCCTCTAGAAACTGAGGATAAGAGATGATAGTTACAAACTTTATAAAGCTGCATCTGCGTTAAAAATAACGGGGGGTCTCAGTACGGAAAAATAATACATATGAATGGAATGCAGTAATTTCTTCTCACTTTTTTCCAGTTACAAACGTAACTCTCGATGCTGAGCAGCGCACAGCCACGCTGCCAGGAGCTCCGTGAGCACACGGTGCTTCTTCCAACTGCTGCCATCATTGGCAATTTTGCTTATCTGAGAAATTTTAGAGGTAACACTGAGAAAGGTCGAGACTTACAAACCCTGCCTGGAAAGGCACGAACTTGCCTTGGTTTGAGTTTTATTTTACAGGTGATGTTTAAAATGGAATTAGCTAGAGATGCAGTTTCTGCTTCTGTTTTCCTACAATTTGTGTTCCCAAGCAGCTGCCACTTCTGGCTGGAAAGTGGATGGTCTGAACTTGACTTTTCTATCCTGAAGCATGCAGCTTTGTCTGCACAGATTTCCAGGAAAAAGACAAAAAAAAAAAAAAAAAAAAAAATCCTGCCATCACCAAAAACCCCCACAAAAACTCACCAACCCAGCATCTATAGAGTTGCATAATCCCACTTAAATATGACCTAGATCTGCAATAGAACATCATTAATAAATATTCTTCCAAACTTCATACTTGCTAATCTTAATAAATTACAAATTGGCAGCTTGCCCATCTCTGAGATTTTAGAGCAGATGCTTTAGAAGGAGATCCTATTACCAAGCCTTTGGTTCTGCTGCATCCATGCCTGTGCTAAGAATGAGCATTATCATCTGTACTATAGCAATGCATGGGGGCTGCAGCTGAGCCAGAATTCAGTTGGGCTTTCACCCGCCAGACACATTGCGTGAGAATTTCTGTCCTGGAGATTTACTGACCTAAACAGATAAGACAGGCAGGAGATGGCAGGGGAAATAACCTGCCCCAAACCATGCAGAAGGTCTGTAACAGCACGGGATGCAGGGCTGATTCAGCAGCCCAGGCTGTAATTGCACTGATGCCAAGTGTTGCCTTAAATGACAAACCGAGCACAGTCCTGAAAATCCAATGTACAAACAGTGTTTTTGGTAGGAGTGTTTGTTGTTATGGTGCCTTAATTCAATTAGGTTTCATTCTTCTGCTAACCATTAGCAGCAAAAGTTGGTCAATACCATTTTGTGTCCTGAAGCCAAACTGTAGTGAGGTTATTCCAAAGGAGTTCTGCTCTTTCACACTGAAGCTGCTCGCTCTTTGCTAAATTGCAGAATTAATGAACTCCGATTGGGTTTCCCAAGGATTAGTGCAAATTATTGCCCCTCCACTGAAGATAGTTGTGGGAGGAATTTGTGAATGACATTTGACTTCATGCACCAGAAGTAAAAGTATGTTCCTCTATGTCCTGCATGCCTTTGAGTAAAACATAGCAGCTACAATAATGGCAACTCAGTTCACAGTCATAACGTTAACTACAGTTTTCCAGCTTTTAATTTTTCACTCATAATCGTGCCAAGGACTTGTTCATTGCCACCACTTGTATGGCTCTTGGGCCATGAGCTCCTCAGCAGTGTGCTTTCATACAGCTAGTGATGGTGATTACTCTCAAGTGGGGTTACCTTATAAGAAACTTTTTAATGGTCACAAATATTATATTGACAGTATTATTATAACAATATTTAAAAAAAAAAACCCACTTTGTATTTGAGAATGTTTCAGATGCTGCTGCAGAGGTCCTCTTGTTTGGGATACCCTGCTACTTCAGTGTTATCAGGATGCTAAAAGCACCATCTTCCCTGTTCAGTGCGATTATCAAAAGGAATGCCTTTCCAAAATCATCTTTATTTAAAGCAGTGTATTTCAAAACTTTGTTAGCTGTTAGCTATGACTTTTTAATGGTCACTAATATCAAGCTACTACTGTAATAGAATCACAGAGTGGTTAGAGTGGAAGGGACATTCAAGCCCGCCCAGTTCCAACCCCACTGCCGTATGCAGGGCTGCCTCCACCAGACCCAGTTGCCCAGGACCCCAGACAGCCCAGCCTTGAGAGCATCTACTCACAAACAGAAAGCAAATTGTCAAGCCAACTGGAGGTGCTTCACTTCAAGTTGAAGATCTACATTTTTTAAATATTAGTATTGTGATGGGATTCTTGTAAGGATGTGTCTTGCTTCACTAAGTACATCTCATTTATAGGAAAGTTCTCATTCTCAATTGCACCATGAGAAATGAAGGAAATTGTTGTTGATGTGATACCCATAAAACTTCTGCATTCACTGATTTTATTGCTCTATTGTCTTTCTGAGACAAACATGAGTCACTTAAAGTTACTGCTACGTCTAAGACTGTTGTTTGCCAAAATTGAAATAGGGATGAGGAGTATCAAGAAAAAAAATATATAAAAAAGAGGGAAAAAAAATGCTCCCTAAAATTTTTTCACCTTCCAAAATGGAAGAGCCTGATGCAAGATGTTCATTCTTTTCTCTTCTTTCTGCTCCCTGCCTTCTACTGTCCTAAAGGAACGTCAGCTTTCTGAATGGGCACCGAGCACACATTTGCTTGATCTCTGGGTCTGTGCAGCAACCTTCCTGCTGGGCACGGAAGTATTTTAAGATACCTGAATTGATTAAATATAGTATTGCACTGCTGCAGAGTTACTCAGCGGAGGAAGGCGCAGTTCCCAGAAGGAGTGATTTGCTGCAACACTGAACCACTGCAACAGCCCCAGGCCCCAGGAGGCTGCGAGCTGGCAGTTCGGGTTCGGAGCCAAATCCATCCCCTTGCAGCATGACCTGGCATCCACAGCAGTGAGGAATTATTTCAGTCTTTTGCATTTTCCATGGCTATAGCATGCCTTTGTTTTCATTTCTTTCTGGTGGGGATGATCTTTAGGCTTTATTTATTTATATTTCCTGGATTTAATTCCGATCTCTGAGTAGGGAGCTCTGCAGAAACAAAATGTCCTTCAGAAGTTTCTGTATTTAAGAGGAAAGGAATACTGCAAGAAACTTTCTCACCAGCACTCACCTGCCTGCAGCACACAGCTCTCCTTGAAACTATAAAGCTTTTTTTTTTTTTTTCCCCTGCTGCTTAAAGAAGAAAAATTTTAAAACATACACCAAGCATTTATGTCTATCAAAGTGTATCACAGGATTTTGTAATAGTATGTGGCAGAGCACTCGTCTAATTTCAACGAGGTGTTGAAGCAAGGGAGAAGTCTCAAAAAAAAAAAGAATTTCAGTGAAAATCAACCACTTGAGCATCTGCACCGAGAAGACAGGCAGGATCCAACCTGCCTTTAGTTCTTTGGTGGCTTCTCCTGAGCCATGGGGCTGCTCTAAATTCCCTGTGAGCTGGTGAGAAGTGCAGGTCAAGTCTGCTGTGGCAACTCAGTGCTGGGTATCTGAAATGTGTCCCCTACACATCGGCTTGGGGACACAGCAGTGTCCAGGCTGGTGATCAGAGAACTGTCTCCAGCTCAAGCACCATCACTATCAATGCCCCGGCTTGCTTGTTAGCAGTAAAGTCCTGTATCTCCTATCTAATCCCAAATTTGCATTTTTTTTTTCTGGAAAAATATCTCAAATATTTCAACTCTGAACAGCTATTCTGGATCCCTCAAAGAACTGAAAACTTCTTGCCTTCCCTCATCTCCTTGCTTTTGAGCTGAAAGAGACCTGATTCGGATGCCCAGACCCTGGAGGTGTTCAAAAGCCATATTGGATGTGGCGCTGGGCAGCCTGAGCTGGTGCCTCATTTAGTGAATGGCAACCCTGCCAATGGAAGGGGTGTTCAAACAAGATGATCTTTGAGGTCCCTTCCAACTCACACCATTCTATGATTCTGTCATTTGTTCTTCTACTCACTTTGGCACCAAAGTATAGCATGGCCATTTTCTGTCCTTCGTAGCAATTCTGTTTCACTTATTTTACACTTTAATTTGGTTTCATGTTTTCTATGCACTGCTGAAGACTGGCTTTCTGATGCTACACAATGACCTTGAACTCGCAGTTTTGAATAAAATGTATTGAAGAATATATTAGAAAATAAAAGCTCACATAATAGAAGAGGTTTTAGAATTGAACTCTGTACTGAACTATGACCACTGAAATTACATTAAAATGCCAGAACTCACAGCATTTATACAAAGTGCAAATGAACAGCACCACACCAGCACCAACAGGACCACAAACAGAATGTCCTTAGTTCTGTTCCCAGCTATATCAGGCGTTCTGTTGCTGAGCAGTAGAAGTCTGTAGTGTGCAATAGTGAGGAAAAGAATGATAAGAGGAATACGTTGGACAGTCAGCCGAACCTGTTTTCGTGGGGCACTGAAAGCTTCTGTTCATCACTTTTCAAGGGGAGAGAGAGAGGAGGGGGACAGTCGGTGTACCTTTCTCTTCACTGCTGGCACACAGTCTCAGCAGATCTTGTTGAAGCATTGCCAGCCATTGGGTTTGCAGTAGTAGTGGACCAGGAACCATTCTGCAGTGAAGGCAAGATGCCAGAATGAAATGAGTGTGTGTGTGTGTACATGCGTTTGTTGTCTATGTTTGTCATTTCTGTGCCTGTTACTAAGGACAAAAGGACAGCTAAATGCTTAAGGTCATGAAGAACAGTGAGAAAAGGGAAGCTTATCCTCTCCTCACTTCCACATTAAGGATAAAGAAATGTTCCAAAATTATCTGGCACATTAATGCATACTTATACTGCCAAATTTCCTCCTGGAAAAAAAAAAAAAAAGAGCCATATCCTTTATCTATGTTTTTTAACCAGTAACTTATATTGGGAAACCATAATCATTTAACTCTTATTTTCAGTGGTTTAATTTTAGTGGTGCTGACTAAAGCTGTGGATAGTCCTTTACACATTTTGAAGCCTTTTAGAACCCTGGCAATGATAGCAATCCCACAGAGAAGATTCCATCAAAAGTTAAGCCTCTAGTAGGACAACTTTTGAATGCTGATAAAGTTTCCTTGCAAAGAGAAACTAAGAAGACCAGAACTCTCAATTCATAGAAAGAGGCATCTGTGAAAATATCTGGTATTAAAATCCTTAACACTATGGAGGTGGTAAATAAGAAAATATTATTTATTGTCACTCACAATTTAAGATCACAGTTTAAACTATCCAAATTTAAAAAAAAATAAAATAAAAAAATCAAAGTGCTCAATGAGATGATGTCTGAATCAGCCTAGAACACAAATGTTTTCAAAGATCATTTAGAAGGACACCTACAACCAAGATCCAGGAAGTACTTGCTATTGAATAAAGTGCTGGAGGTGCAATATTTGACACAGAAATCTCTGAACACATGACTGTCAGAAATAAGGTAAATATTCACTTATGCTTACTTTCTCCATAGTGATTTCCACAGGTTTGAGACAGTATATGGAGTGAGATGGGACTCTGGTCTCAGCTGGTATGGTTGCTCAGTTTTCAACAAAGTAGAAGATCCTGTGATAAAATGCTAAAACTGCTGCTGTACATTTTGACTAAAGAAACCTATGACAGACACATCAGGCATAGGATTACACATTTCCTAACAGATTTGTAGAATACTAAGGTTTATATTTAGAGTAGCTGAGTTAATGTTCTGTGCAGTGAGTACCTTAAGATGCCGAGCCACTGTGAAATCAAAACTTGGCAGCTCTGAAAGAAACTCCTGTAAAAACCGGCTAATGGTATGAACTTCATTTTACATACTTAGTGATGAACTACTGTTAAGCTTTTCAAGATAGTTTATGAAGACTGACAGTATCACTTAACCACTTGGTTTATAGGGATTGTTAGTTCCAAAAGACTAAAGAAAACTTGGTATTAAGACCGCACGTGTAATTACGGTGGGAAATGACGTACTGTTTCTACATAATCCATGCACAAAGCCAAGTTGACATGCTGCTTTCTGAATGGCGACAGTGATGACAATTCAAGCTAAAAACTGTAGATCACATTCATAACAAACCACAACCATAATCAATGTGTCTCAGAAAGTTCTGAACTGTTATGTCTCTTAAATAGCATTCACATGAGGAGCTGAAGGAGCAGCACAGCATAGCAGAACTTGCCCTCTAATAGCTAAATTGCATTTTGTAGAGGTCTGCAGTTTACATAGGTGGGCTTTTCTCATTCACAGAAATCAGTAAATGCAGCATTTAATCATGCCTGGAGAACTGCAGGGGTGTGTGTGGTTACAAGCCCTGCTCAGCAACACACCATGTGAAATCAGAAGGCAGACAACAAACTGGTCACAAATACGCAAGCAGTGCCATGTTTTCCACTCTAAAACATACTGCATGGCTAACATTTTACCTGGTCTCAACTAAAGGCTGCAGCAGCATGCAGTGGCTGGAAGAAACATTTCCCACTACCACCACCACCGCATCACCATCAGGAGCCCAGCCACCTTGCCACAGCTCCCACGACACCAGTCAAACCAGATCATTTTGCCAACAGGGGAAAATCTTCTGTCATCAGGGCTGGCCTGGAGCCCACACAAGGTTTCATGAAAGCACTGCATACGTGCCACACTCTTTAAAATGTTAGAGGTTACTAGGTTTCTCAAGGAAACTCCGCTGACACACAACCTGCTACCATCTTTTTCTGTGTTTTAAGCCTCACCTTATTTGTTTTGCCGTACAGGGATATAAATAATAAGTAGCCTGGGCAGATATCCTATAAGGATCTCAACCCCACTGAAATCACGATGACACACCCAAGCTCTGAAATAGCGTGCAGACTTCCCAGAGGCAATTAATGCAGAGCCGGGATTGGGCCACACCAAAGCATTGTGTTCATTTGTTTATTTCTGCAGGAGAGCATGCTGAGATGGAAAATTTAAGAGGAAAATAAAACCATTTGGGGAAAAAAAAAAAAGCAAACAACTTTAGTAAACAGGAAAGTTCTGTAACTTGGTGGTATTAAGATGACTATCTTGTAATTTCACTGCTCCATTAGCAAGAATTTTTTAGGAGCATGTCTTCCCTCCTAGGTTTGTAGAGTTATTAGAATATACCAGAACTGTAAGAAAGAATGCTGTGCATAAGGAAATAAGAACAGCTAATGCAAAATAATGAATTAATATTTCATTATAGACAAAAGAGATTTTTTTTAAATGATATCATCTATTCAAGCACTCTTCTCAGTCTAAGAACATAGTGTTATCTTCTCTATACTCATTGCAGAGACTGATTTTATTTGCACAGTCTTTGCTTTTAAGTGCCAACATGGTGGCTGCCCAAATAAGAAAACAAAGTAATTGAGGCCAAATTTAAAAAAAAAAAAAAAAAAAAAAAAAAAAAAGGAAGAATACATGAAATGTTTTTCTAAATTATCTGCTCTAGTTTGGTATTACTATTTTGATTATATTCAATAACTTGAAAAGCATGAAGTAAAGAATAAGGCATGCTGTGTAAAATGAAGAGTAAAGGCGCAGCAATTGCTCATGTCCTCCGGGTGCAGGATGAAATGTACGTTATGTGCATCAATCATCCTCTGCTGCAGGGCCTACTAAGAGGTACTACATAGCTTAATACAAAGGGGAGAGAGACATTACTATTTGTCTACTTGTTTATGTTCTGTTGGCTTACAGAGTGGCTTGCAAAGGATAAAATTCACTTCAGTGCTCTGCTGCTTTGATTGCACTTACCTTACTGTTGTCTATGGCATCCCATAGCTTTTTAAAATCCTCTCTAGACACAGACTGATAGCTACTGTAATGCCATGCATTGCAAATTCAGTCAAACAGTCTTATGAGACTACTAAAAACTGTGCAGATGTCACATTTTTCAGAACTTTGGAACCTGCTAAGTAACTTGGATACTGTCACGTATTCTTTTCCCGTAAGAATATCGGTAGGAAGAAAAACCACAAGACAACAGGAGGTGATGTTGTTAGCAAATAAAACAATCTGCTTAAGCCCTGCTCCTTCTCAGGTACTCAGCCTGAGGAGAGCCACCATCAAGGTGTGCTTTCATTCCAGGTTTGGGTGCACAGGTCATCACTCATGTCATGGCTAAGCAACTTTCTCAGAAGGAACTCATAAATACAGACAGTGGTTGTTAAGGTAACTAGTGATAGGATGAGTGGGAACAGCCTCACACTGCACTAAGAGAGGTTCAGGTTGAATATTAGAAAAAATTCCTTCTCAGAAAAAGTGGTGAGGCATTGGGACAGGCTGCCCAGGAGGGAAGTGGTGGAGGTTGACAGTTGAAATAGATGGTCTTAGTGGTCTTTTCCAACATTAATTATTCTGAAATGAGATTGATCTGTGTCTAATAGAAATTGCAGGTGTAAAAGTTTTGATACTGAAGTGGTAATTTCAAAGAATACCTTCAGATTTCCAATGCCATCATCACAGATTTTGGTGGAAACTGGAGCCCTGGCACAACCTTGGATCATCAGGAAGGCAATGGGGTCAGGAAGGCTATTTCTTACTCCAAGGGCTACATCACAACATGGAATCCTGCCCAAATGTTCTCATCTCTGTTTCTTAGACAGACATAGCACAAGCAATAGAGAAAATGATCTCAGAGTTCACAAGTTCTCAGCTGGAAGAGGAGGTCTAACATCTGAAGTTTCCTACTGAGCAATCTGCTACAGCCAGACTTAACTGAGGCTGGTGTGAGATTTCCTTGCAAAGATGCCAAAAGGCCTGCAGGAAGACCTAGAACTGAGCGTTCAAAGGTTTTTCCTTCCTTGCCTGTGCAGCATGAAAAGAGAGCATTAAGAAACTGAGAAAAAAAGGAAGCACATCTTTACCGAAATTACCTCTGAAAATCTAAATCTATTTAAGTCACTTTTACTCCAATATTAAGCATGAAAAGCAAGTTCTTAATACTTGTAGAATATTTAGGAAATTTTACGCATGTGAAAGCTTTGCTTTCATTTTAACATCGAGATGCAACCTGTTATGTTTTGCCATTTTCTGTCTCTTTTATTCCCTTATTCTCTGTCCTTACTTGGTTACTTTTCTCCATTTGGTTTCTATTAACATAGCATCATGCAGATTAATATGTTGAACAGCCAGGAACAATACACATGGTTTTGCTCTAAACTTCACGTCTTCCCAGCTTTCCATATTAAGCCTCACCTACCTTCTCCATTTTGTTACACTAATAGAAACCTACATGTTTTAAATACAACATTTAAACTCTTAGTATGCTTATGCAAACTTCATTTTAGGAGAATATTCAGCAGTCATTGGAGACGTTGGAAACAGAACTCGAGCCTATGGCATTACAAATAAGGAATAGTTACTCCAACCTAAAATTTTGTTATAGATGTATAAATTTCTAGCTGACTTTTCTCCTTTTTTTTTTGGTATAAAATAATAAAATATGGTTATTTTTGTCTGCAGAGGAGTCCGCATTCTTTTTGTTCATGTTAGGCACGAGGCCAATCATCATTTGAAACCAGATATTCAAGGCTCCTGTAAGTACTTGAAATCCCATTTGTTATTTGTCATCTCTGGTTTAACTCCTGACAATTCCTCTACACTACCCAACATTATGTGTGTTGGTGTTTTTCCTATTGTGCTTGGTATTCCTAACATGACAGATGACCTGTTTATTTCGCAGGTTTTGCAAAGCAACTTTTAGGCAGTAAAACCTTTCTGCAACTATTGGCTTGGAATGTATTTGAGCTAATTAAATGAAAGCTGAATGCCATTGCCAACTCCGTTCTCCATCCAGCTCTTTCTGTAATCTGATTACCCAATTTTACAGTTTCTGCACTGGCCAGTTTCAGATTTTTGTTCACAGAGAGAAATTAAGGAATATTCTTTTTATTACTATAATTATTTCATTCCCAAGCACATAAAATATTAATATCTTGACAACTTACATACAAAGAGTAAGAAGACTTATATGAGGATAGCATGAAGATGATCACCCCTGAGATGTGCCAGTGTTTATTAATAATAGGCTGGTTTCAAGCACTAAATATATTTTCGAGTGACAGAAAGTGCCTTAGCTGAAGGCTGCTGCTGTGCAGAGCAACCTACGCCTGGCAGCCTGTTGTCAGAGGAGGTGAAAAAATGGATAAGGCTTGCTAGATAAGGCACCTCTCCATGACTGCCAGGAGAGGCACTAATTCAGCATTTCCAAATTATTTGCAGATTCTGTTAGCTTAATCCATAATTTCCAATATGGATTATCAATTTATAGATAACGAAGCTTCATTTTTTGAAGTGTCAGGCACCCAAAGCATTATTTGAAATTGGTGTGTTATGGGTAAGTGCTTAGTACCTATGAAAATCAAGTCCAAAATGAACTGCAGATGTAAAACCAGCAGCAAATAATTAGTTTGATCCTGCTTCCAATGAAGCTCAAATATAGTTTTATTAATGTTATTGGACATAAATCAAGCTCTCTATCACAGCATATACAGCAATTTTTAAAAATGGGCTATTTCCAGAAGATTCTGAATCTCATTAAGAGGTGCTCTGTAATACATTCTTAGACCTTAGAGTACTTCCTCTATCAAGGAGACCTGATGAAATTTTCTGTGTTAGGAACGGTGCATATCAAGTTGTTCCTGCTTACTTTTTGCAAATAGATAGCCAAAATAAATAGCACTGTACTTAGGGGGTTTTTTTGTTTGTTTTTGTTTTTTCTTAATGTAAACACTGAATATCAATAACACCTAATGTTGTTACTTCAAGATCCACTCTGTGCATACTAAAAAACAGCAGGGAAATGCTAGCAAGGCACATTGCAAAGTTTTTGGAGACTATCACAAATTTTGGTCAGAGATGTATACAACAAACATTAGCAACATCTGATATGAAACCTATCACAAGGCACAAGCACATTTCAGTTGCTGCCTTAGTCTTAGTCCTTATTTCCCCACACACACCAGCCCTAGCAGGAAAAGGTGGTAAATGGTTCGGAGAGGCCAATAGACATATTTTCTCCTATTCCTCTCAAGCCATTCTCTTGGAATTTGACCTTGCATTTTGAATGGACACAGTTCTAGAAGTGGCAAGTGGCCCCATTTTGAAAGAATCTGATGGTAGAGCCAGATGGGGTACTGTAGCCATCCATCCCTCCTAAAAACCAAACCATGAAAAGCTCCTAGTGTGAGGCTGCACTCCTGCATTTTGTTACATCCTGAACAAAAGCCTATTTGTCATGGACTTTGAAGTGCTCATTACATTACTCTGCAACAGCATATGAAGTAACTTATTTGTAGCTTGAGACTGAATTGAACAAGGAGAGAGACAGTAGCAGCACTCTTTGTGCTATCAGCTCTGAGGCAATGTGTTAAGTGCTAAAGAAGTGCTACACATCTACAGCCTACCTACTGCGTGCTTTCTGCAGAAAGCTTACATATGGTGAGAGGTTGCACAAGTACCATCTTGCTGCACACCCCAGCACATCACTCTTGCAGCCCACCACACTGCCATTCAGCCCATTCAGTTTGCTTTACGGTTTCCGGTTACCTTAGTTCACTTAAGAATCTAGAAGAAACCAAATCTTACAGTTCAGCTCTGTCTTTGCCTCAGCTTGAAGAATAACCTTCATTTCAGGAGAGGAACATCAGCAACAAAGCACATGTGACTGCCTTCTCATAAAGTAATACATCTTCATATTATGAGTCTATGAATTAAGACAGGATTGTTTGAAAAAGTCTTCCTAGAGAGTAATAGCATCTTACAAGGTAATTCAAGCATCTTTATGTAACACAAGGATGTGGCTAACACTGGCACTCATCCAGTGATGACAACATATACTCTCCTGTATTTACTCATGTAAGATATCAAGTCTGTAAATAACCTCACTCTTCTGGTTGAGATAATTGTATTACTTGCATTTGAAGGATTTGGATTTCCACGTCTTCGCTTTGGGGGAAAAGATTAAAAATTCCCATTTTCAAGAGAAAAGAATAAGACCCTGTCCTGACACTTTCTCAGGTGACCACCAAAGAGAAGCACAAGGATAGAAGAGAAGCACATACCATCTTCTTTCTTCCAGCAACTGAATGCTTCACTTCTCAATAGGGAAAACTGAATTTCTGGTAAGAGAAAATTCGAGCTCACAATGTACAAGAGTTTCATGGGAGAGTGAGCAGCTCAAGAATCTGAGAAACAACTGGAGTGTAAGGTACACTGTAGAAATATCTATTCTGACATTGCAGGAGTAAGAGGATCAGCAGCACTGTTCCTGGCACATTCCTTGCAATAATTCAGTAAGAATAACTATACAAGCCTATGTCATTTTGTTCTGAAAGCAGTGCATCTATTTACTGCAGATAGAATCCTGACTGAGAGGTATCACACCTTTTCACTTCATGCATTTTGTTTCTGATAGCTCAGATCAGTGCTCATTCTCATACAGGTTTGCTTCACCTTTCACTGGCTTAAAATCCATAAGTGCCAACAAACATAAATAAAAACAATCCTCAGGCCCAGAACAATACAGTAAAATAGAGACAAGACACACAGAACTCCAGCTGTAAAAATCTCAGTTCCCATCCTTTATAGAAAAATAGAATGAAAAAAAGAATCCTTAAGAGAGATCCCTGCCCATATACCTTTCTTCTGAATTCAAGTCCTCCTTGCCCAGGCTATTCTGTGTATCACTGAAGACTGGCCATGAAATGATTGGTAGTTACAATTTTTGTTGGATGACTTCATGCTACTCCATGGAAAACTAACCATCTCAGCTCTATGGGAGTGATTTACCTGAAATCGATACCAGAAGAGTACTGAGTGTTAGAAGACCAAGCACTGCCAAGCAGACCCAGTAGTGCAGCTCTTCTCCCAGCAGCCATTCTTCACAGACTCTTCACAGAGAAACTCAGTGGTTATGTAATCTGTCAATTAGATGTTTGCTTTTTTCCATAAATTTAATTAGGTTTTGATGGATTCATCAGTTTTCATCTAAATTATTTTTGGTGAATTCTAATTGGTTCCTGCTGTGGCTTGGCAGCCACATAACTGATCATATGCCTATTTAATCCACTCATGGGATATTTAACAAATTGTTAGCTATTTCACTGTGCACTGAAGTGTGGCTCCACCAATTCTTTTTTGCTGTCATGCTACTGCGGCTATTATGACAGTCCATTATGTGATTTATTTTATGAAATAAATTTGAAGTGTTACAAAAACAACAATATATCATGATCTTCACCCAAAATATTATAAGGCCAGGAGTCATCTCTAAGCTTGTGCGTGTAAAACACTAATACCTTTCCTTCTAATCTGTGGACAGTAGTTTGCCTTTTCTGACATTAGTGTACTAAGGAAGACATATTGCAGAAATAGTTATGTGATAATTCATCTTATCCTTCTAAAATAAGTACTTAATTGGTTAAGAGAAAAAGTAATAGGCCTATTTATCAGATGTTTAGGCTTGTCTACTGGGGAAATAACCTAGAATAGTTATTGCATAGTAACTCTTCATGAGGACACTCCTAATCCATAGTGAAACGTCTGCCTTAATTCACACCAGGCATGAAAGCAGACTGGGCATTACACTTCCAATTCACCCCCTAAACTTGTCCTGCAATAACTCCTCAAATTTCTAAAAAAAACAGGTTAAAGAGTTCAACAAAACAGCTGCAAACTTGTACAATTCTTTCTTTATGCAGTAAAATGCTCATTCTCCTCGCCTTGATGCAGCCATTTGGGCAGGACCAGAAAAGAAACCTAGGAACACAGAAAGACCTTTCAACCAGCAGAACCTGAAGTAGAGTTCCATGTGCTCCCTTTCTTTTCCTTGCTGCCCAGCTCCTTTATGTTATGTGGTATCAATTGTACTCTTTTCTAACTTTTTCTTCTTCCTTGTTGAGTGTGCACTCCTTGGGTGCTTGGTTTGCAGAGCAGTCTTGCAACACTTCATGCTTCCACTGGGGATGTGGCACAGAGTGTTCCTTCTCCCGGCACAGAGAGGCTGAAGCAATGAGGAGGTTCCTGGCCAGACCTGCCAGTGTGAAGTGTTTTTTTCCCCCCTCTCTAAATTAAATATCAGGGTAATGATGCCTGTAAAGTGGTGTGAAGTTCTGAAAGGGAAAGTGGACAGATGTGCAAAATATGATCAATCACCCTCTCAGCAGAAATACTAAGTTTTCTCAGAACATGGTAATTTCAACATGCCACAATTCACACAATATCAGACCTTAAAGAAAATCTATACCTGAGATATCAGAAAGTAAGACAAAGCAGAGTTGCTGGTATGCTACTCCAGCAAGCTACCTGCAGCATTATCAAGCTTTGTTATAATTCACATGTTGTAGGAGACATGTACAGCAGCTTCCACATAACTGCATTTCCCTAACAGTAGCTGAGCACTTGCTCTTGGCCATGTTAGGTGAATAAACAAGTGCAGTAAAGCACTTTCAAACCAAACCATTAGGAATGACAGACCCTGGCAGATTAAGTCATGATGGTGAGGTCAGTGGGATGTGAAACTTGACTAATGATGTCGTGCCCTTGTCAGCTTGCATTGGCAAAACACATTAAGGTTACTGGCAAGCCCTATAGCTTAGTGAACAATACTAAAGGGAATTTCAACCTGAAACAGGTCAACAGGAGCAGAATACAAATGCCTGCATCCCAAAGACCCTTGGTGAGCAGGAGCCTGGCCAGTGACCTTAGAGAGGCCAGAATTTTGCCTTTTGGTTTTCATAGATATGACATACCATTAAATCCCTTCACCTATTTTCTCTATATTGGTTTTCACTGTATATCATAAGGCATTTCTAGATGGTAAATTGTGTAGCCAAGAACTGCATCTCATTAAGGATTTGCATGGGTGCCCAGTTAACAGGACCTTCACCCACCTAGATCAATCCTGCTCACACTAAGGACCAGAAAGAGTTATAAAAGATTGCTCAGCTATAGTGCAAGAATGGTCATGCTGCAAGAATCAGCTAGAAATAATCATTTGAAAATTCCTGCATGCAGCATTCTATGTAGTCAGATGGATAGATCCATAGGGAGCCACCAGCTGCCCCTTATAGAAAGTTCTATGAATGAACAGGAGCTTTCTGGTGGGGACAACTCTGGACAAGACAGAGCTGCTCTGACTGTGCACCAGGAACCTTTGAAAAGGGAAGAGGATACTAAGACTGGGTCAGACAATACACCAGGATTATCACCAAGCTGTGTCTCTCTGCCAGGCAGAGATCAGTGGTACATTTCTTGTTCCTCAGACAAGAAATCAGCCTTGGAAATGTGGCTGCCTTGCAGAGAAGTTGATTGCATTTTATAGCAGTTTGGTGTGGTTTTGAATCAACACTCGGTGATAGGCACTGAAGACAATTCATCTGATCAGCTTTTGTGACTGCTAGGCATACATAGGCTTACCAAGCAAGCAAATCAAAAATACTCGATAGTCAGATGCACAAAGGAACAAGTGTTTTCACCTCCCAGTGGTAATCACAAGAGACCCTCAGGTCAAGCAGAACTGTGAACATACAGCTGTTTAATTGCATCATGGCTAGTTATTTAAATTTTACTTCAATATTTACATTAACTGTATTTGCTTAAGGAAAAGCTTGTTTTCTCCTTCCAATGAAGTAAATAAAATTAGATGAGACTGACTAATTTAAAAAAAATTCAAATCGGAATCAAACTCTTAGATATATTTAGGATACTAAAAGTGAAGAACCATTGTGAGATTCTTAGAAATGTCTAACAGGCCTGATGCCTTACTTTTGCTAATGTCAAAAAGGGTTTTACTGTCAAACAAATGGCAATCTGAAAGATAAGAAATAGAGTATTATTAGTGTCAGTACAAGAAAATGTTAATATGTGTGATGTTACAGTGAATGAAATCAGACAGACACAAGTACCGAAGAACAAGCAGGATTCAGGGAAGGAAAATTATACATTGAACAGAAATTTATGTCATTAGGGATCACAGAAGTGCTGAATTTCTCAAATAATAGTCATTCAAGAGACATTTCATGGAATATAGTGACCTCAAAAGATAGATAGAATTGGATAGGAGTAATAATCTCCTAGTGAGAAGGCAGGTGTTATCAGCTGTACAATCAGAAGGAGAAAGAGTGTAACAAGTGAAAAGGATCATGTTTGTGTGCTATTGCCCTAGCCTTTTGAGTGAAGGACACTGTGGATTTCCTAGGACTAAACTGCTGAAATGTCAAGAGCTGTGTGCTGTCCCTGGCCTAACTCTCCTCCTGGTTTCTGTGAGCATACAGATAAGCCTCCAGAGTCAGGAGTAATGGAGAAGATAACATGCTTCCACAGGAAGACCGACTTTGGCAAAGTTGTATGACCAATGAATAACCAAGAGCAAATAAGAAAATTTGGGGAATTCAGTTATGTTATGAAAAGCAAACAAGGAAGAGAACCAAAAGCATAAACAGGTGAAGTTTCTGGCAATATTATCACTTCATGTAAAACAGGAGGCAACATAAGAAGCCTTTACTAACATCTGCAAAGATGAAGCAGCACAGCCACATAGGATTATTGCCATCAGTAGGCAGAACAGAAGCATGTGCAACCACAACTTGACCCTAAGACAGAAGCAAGAAACTCTTCTAATTCAGTGTCCATTTTATCAAAAAGTTGACCGAACTAGTAAGTTACAAATACAGACCACAAGTTGTCATACTGAACAGGAACTGGGCACGTACAAAACTGTAAGAACATAAGTTTCAACAGTAAACATCAGCCAAAAACTAATCTGAGATGTAAGGCAGGAAAAATATCTTTGGAAGAACAATGGAGCAAAGAACTGGCATAAGCACAAAGTAAGCTGTGAATCAGTCAGGCTTAAGCAGATTAATGGAAAGGCGTGGATAGATTTTCTTTAAAAGGAAATAACATTAGCAACTATTACAGTAATTATAATAATTATTTTTATTTGCCTTAAGAAGGAAAATGCTGGGGTTTTTTTTTTTTTTTTTTTGCATTTTAAGTTGAAATTCACTTTCCATTCAGTAGCCACTCACCAAAATCACAAGGGAAAATGTAGCTGGTTATTCAGCGTACAATAATGTGGTACAGCAAACGTAAAACATTGTTACAGAGGAAAGCAGGTGATGCTGCATAGTTGCTGTAATACATGTATATGCACGACCAAAAGACTAACAAATTCAGTGTAAAAAAAACTATATTCAGTTGCAAGTCTGTATGTGTGCATAACTGTAAAAAGCAACAAGAATCCTTTTATTTCCTGAAATTAAAAAAAAAAAAAAAAAGGAGGAAGACGTAAAAATGAATGCCTTTAGCAAAGCTCTCTTGTTTCTGGGTTCAGGCCAGTAGAAAAGCGTTTGAAGAACAGTTTTCAGAAGCTGTAACAACCTCATAATTAAACATTCCTTCAAACACATCAGGAGCAGGAAGCTATAGAGTTTCTTGTCCCATTAATTGATCAAAGTACAAAAGGAGCTCTCAGAGAAGATAAAGCAGAGGAGGAAAATTAAATTATTTTTTGCAGCCTTGAAGGAGTTCAGGGAAAATTCTAGGCTAGAACCCTTCTTCATACATCAGAGGCAATGTGTCAGAGGAGCTATCTCAGAGTGAGCTCATTAGAAAAATCTATAGCCGAAATTGTAAAAATTAAGGTAACAAATTGCCAGGCCCAGATGATTTGAAATCTGACCTATTAAAGGAAGCTGCTAAAGCATTTAGGGCTTCAATGGCACTACAGAGGTGGCAAATATGATGACAAGTTTTTAAAAGTTGAAAGGTGTTATCTGGATAGCTACCACCTAGGAGCTTTCACAGCTTTACTGGATAATTAGTAGAAACTAAATAAGTGAATTCTGGGGGATAGCATATTACCCGGAGAAGTAGCATTCAAAAAGGGAAGGCACACATTGAAAACCAGGCAGAGGTCTTTGAAGGAATCCTAGAAGAAACCCAGTAAAGAACCTGAGCACAAGGGGGAAAAAAAAAAAAAAAAAGTCTGTGCTGGAGCTGCTAATGGCCCATAGCCTTATCTTCAGAAGAAAACGCCTGAGGAACAGAAAAAGACCTGGAAAGATGTAAGCAGTAAGTCCAGTGAATATTCTTGGGGCCACAATCATTCTGACTTTCAGAAATCCCTCAGGCAAACTTCACTTTGATGCTTTTAATAACCCACAATGGATTTGTCATCTGCGAACTTACCCAGTCCACCTCTTGAACCCACAAAAACTTACACTGTCCAAGTTTTGTGTGGCAATGAATCCTGAAACTTAAACACATGGTGCATGAAGAAACACCTTGCTTTTTGTTCTGTGTTTTCCAACAGTGTCCTTCAACATCCCCTATTTCACACACAGAAGAGACAATGAACAAGCAACCCCTACCCCATTGGGCACATACTAATTCAAATTTAATCTCTAGGGATTTCTGAAAGGCATTTGACAATATATTTCACCAAAAGCTCTTTGAAAAACTGTGCTGTGACAGAATAGAGGAGGAGCTCCTTCCATGAACCAAAAAAGAAAAGTTAAGACTTGGAAAATGAAGAATAGGCATAAACAGCCAATTTTCTCAGTACACTGGGGACACCGGTGGAATCTTACTGGATCTGTTCCATTCAGCTCAGTTCTGAATTACCCAGAAAAGGAGGTGAATGAGGAGATGATAATGTTTTCTGTTGATGAAAATTTAGACACCGCAACAAAAAACAAATGAACAAAAACAACCTGAATGATAAAGATTAACTGTATGGTTAAGAGGCAAATTGCATTAGAAGCGGATAAATGTAAACTAGCAAGCGTGAGGAAAAACAATCCTAATTTTACATATGCAGTGGCAGTCTCCGAATTATCGTTATAATTCAGGAAAAAGATCTTGAAAATACAATGGATGGTCTGTGTGAAAGTGTCAGTTCAGTGCTCAGGAGTAATAAAAACAAGGAAATTGAACATTAGAAATTATTAAGAAGGGAAAAGAGAAGAAGGGAGAGGATGTCATCCACTGTACAGATGTGAGGCACCCAAACCTTGAATACTATGGACAGTTCTGGCACACTAATCTCTTCAGTGTATAGCAGGTCTAAAGAAAGGGTTCAGAGATGGTGGATAAGGCTGACAAAGGTATCAAATGGCTTCTGCATCAGAAATGATTAAATAGATTAGGCTTTTTCAGTCTGAAGAGAGATAACCGACTGAGACCACAAGAAAGGTCTATGAAACCAGGAGTGTGCAGGGAACACAAATAGGGATGTTGCATTCATCACGTTTTCTAATAGAAGAATGAGAAGTGTCAGACAAAGTTAATGGCAAATTCAGAGCGAACAGTAAAAATACATAGCCAGTTGTGAAATGTCCTTCCAGAGATTTTCACTAGTTTCCCAGGCTTCACAAAGTAATTAAGCAAATTAGAGTAAGAAAAATACATCCAGCTCTGTTATATAAGATGACAGATTCTGTAGGCCAGGAATGACAAGTCACCAGAAGCTGGGACGTTATGCTGGGGAAGTGCTTTATGGCCGCTCCAGCTTTGTACTCCTCTTGTCAATGGTTATCAGAGAGAAAATAATGAAGTAAATCACTGTTTAGTCTAACCCTGTACAGACTTTCTGTATAATCAGTGAATATTAAGATGTTATAATTAGGAAATAAACAAAAGAGTTAGGCAAAGTAGATTATAATAACAAGAAGAGAATAGATAGAAAGCTTACCCGTATCCTGGGCTCACTTACCAAACTCCAGCAGAGTGGATCTTCAGAAGAGATCCTTCCCCACTGGCAGTCAGCTCTTAAATGCACCTAGGAGAGGTGCAGTCAGGCTCCACCCTTCCAGCAGCACAGGAGAATTACCTTCACCTGTGCTGCTGTGGCTGACTCAGTGCTCACCTCAGGTGATCAATCAGAGGTTCAGGCCATGACTCAGCAGTTCCCATACACTTTCTCATGAGTTTAATCAGGCCATTCCAGCTTTTAAGATTGACAGCTAATAAAATACTTTCTTATTTTAGCAAAGTAAACTTATCTGGTATGGAGCTCACTACAGATGGTGAGCATGGAACCCCACTAGACTATGAAAACAATCAGCTATGAAAGAAATAAATGAAGGCAAGCTGTCAAAAAACTGACACAGGAGCAGTTCTTCAACAAGAAATGCAACTGCCAGTGGGAGATCCATGTCCCATCATGGCAGCTAGTGATAGCCAGTTGTGTTGGGTTGCCCGTGGCAAATGGTATTCGTGCCAGACACATCACTTTTTATTTTCAAGTGCAACAAACACCAAGATTGTGGTTTAAACCTTTCAGAATCACAGAACGGCCCAGGTTGGAAGGGACCTCAAGGATCATGAATCTCCAACCCCCCTGCCACAGGCAGGGCTACCAACCTCCCCATTCAGTACTAGGCCAGGCTGCTCAGGGCCCCATCCAACCTGGCCTTGAACACCTCCAGGGATGGGGCATCCACAACCTCACTGGGCAGCCTGTTCCAGCACCTCAACACTCTCAAACCTTAGTTTGCCAGTTTGCTGTAACTACAGATTGACAGACACAGAGGTCAGAGTTTGAACTTCACTTTGCTTCCTCTGGCTTTGGGTAGCACTGTCTGATGATACTGATGTAACTGAGTCCTGCTCCTTTTTTAGAGCCCTAGCTGAGAGAAACAAGCAAGGTGCCTGTAAATGGGTACATCACATAGCAGAAGTACGCAAGTCCAAGGACAAGCCTGGGATTTTGTAGTGCTGAGAGATATTCAGTCACCACTCTATCATATGTAACTGACAAAGGAAGCTCTCAGAACAATTTGAAAAACTGAAAAATCCTGGAAGTTTTTAGGTTCTTGCTGTTAAATAGACAGAACTATACTGAAATTTGGGAAAAAGCTCCATACTTTTTTTTTTTTTTTTACAGATGCTGATAAAAATTGTGTTTAAAAACAAAAAAGTAGTCTCCAGAAACATCGTTACCATTTGCTTCTCAAAGTCTTACCCCCCCAAAAAAAATCAAAGGCTGCAAGTAATCCCTAACTTCATTTTATATTTATTGTTTTTTCTACAGTGTTTGATGGAGCAGACTCTGTCTGCTCTTCCTCCACAAAAATAAGCACCATACCTCATTTCTCCAGGCAGGTCCATTGATCCAAGCACCAACCTCATCAAGAAGACAGTACTTTTCAAGTTTATAGGTATAGTACCCCCCCCCCCAGCAACTACAACCACATTCAGGTGCAGTTATTAGCATTAAGTACTCTGAGAATCAGAGCCTTAAGGACTTGATTTTAGCTGATTTTGTCTCAGCCCCAGCTGAAAATACTCAGCATGTTTATCCCATCAGTGGGAAATGACAGCCCATCTGCAGAGGTTTGAAAAGGAATGGAGACTTTCCTGGAGCTTCTTGGTAGAACTTCAGTGAACATACCAAACAGAAATTGAAAAATTCAAACAACAAATTGTTTAGAACTGGCAATGCATGGAGTCATAGAAAAATGAAATCATGTAAGAAACTTCCATGTGTCCTTCATCAGATAATTGAAAAAAATCCTGTAAATTGTTATGACTTGTTTTTGAGCTTGCTTTTTATGAACTGATGTTAAACTGTGACTCTTTGCTGGGCCATTTGCAAATAGGAAGATTGTCACATTAAATCATTATAAAATATTGTCACATTTATATTCTTGTCTTAGTCCACATTTCTCTAGTGAGGCCAACAAAACAAGTTCCCCTTAATTGAAGTGACTCCTCAGAATGCTAATTAACTTTTCATTGAGTTTGGACATTTTCATATTTCTGATGTCCTTAATTTGCTGACAAATTCAAGGAGACAGCTGAGCTCCTCTGATGTCCTCCTGTTCAGTGGAAGGAGGCATACAGGGAAATGTATTATTTTTTTAAATTATGGAGAATGTTCCACTTCTCTGGATGTTGACAGAAGGTGAGAGGATAAAATAGGAGTTATTGCATCTTTGTTGTTCACGTTTTTGCTTACTGGTAGAATATTTTTATGAGAGCACAGGCTGTGCTAGAACTAGAAAGCAAAATGTGTAGTTTGTTCGTTCATGCTGTGGCATAAATTTGGCCTTCCTTTCTTTACAAAACAGACCTTCCAATAAACAGATGCAGAAAATGTGAAGGTTTTCTCAGTGCAGCATTTTGTTTTTACCATTTGACAGATTCTGTTTTCAGCAGAAAAATAGCTATTAGGCCAAATGCTCTCCCTTACCTTTTATCCAGCCACACACAGTCCTGCTGCACAAGGCACATTACAGCAGCAGGACAGGGGCTGGGACCCTCACTTTGCACAGGTGCAAGTAATTACCCAAACTGGAAAGCAGATGAGAACTCATTTGACAGACTTTGCTGTCCACGAGATCTGCCAAACAGAGTGTTTTCTGTTATATTTCTCCCATTTCAAATGTTGATTGGAAATAGGAATAGAATAGGAGTCACAGTTTTGAGGGCAGAATTAAACACATTTGATTGGAACAAGAGTGGACACAGAATCGTTAGTTAAATTTCTAACCAAAAAGCAAGTTCAGAAGGCTGAGCTCTTTTTCTCATCTTGTGTGTCCTTGCATTTTCCATTTTCAGTTGGAAATAGAAGTCATAAAATCCCAGACAGATGTTTTTTCACATCCCCCTAATTAAAATATGAGAGAATCATTGGGGAAAAGCCTCCAATTCCCAATTGAGAAGAGCTGCCCTGCCATTTAAGTACAAATCCAATAGAATTTTGCTACTTGTCCGAACAAACCAAAGGCCAAAACTTGTCTAAAGTCTTGAAACATAGACTGATATTGCACATAGGTTTTCAGCTCGGCTATCATAAAGATCCTCAATTACAAGGGGGGGAAAAAAATCTGCCTTATCTTCAGGCTTTGAGGCACGGCAAGACTGTAAAGTGCTTTGCTTCCTTACTGAATAAACTCATCATTTACCTTAAAACAAATAGAAAATTTCACATTTTACCAAGAAATAAGTGTGTTGGAACAAGGAATCCCAGTGGCAGACTGCTCTCAGGACAGTGTACTCCTGGTGTTGGAAGGCTCAGCTGTTAGCTGGCACAAACCATAACAAATGTTTTCCATGTACTATAGTTAATTAAATGTTGAGGGGCTCATTTTGGAGAGCAGAGCTCGCTAAATCTGTGCCTTGAAAATACACTCATAACAATGACAGGGCTTTTTTTAGTCCTAGCTTCACAGTATTGTGAAGAGCAAGGTTGTATCACACTTCAATTGATTAAGTGCAGATTGCCCCGGTAGACAGATTTGATTATGCTGCAAGTATGAGCTTAGGGAGAGTAATTAGGAGTTTCATCCTCATTCTACATCTTCATTTCCACATTTAGATTGCAAGAAGAGCCTTTCAGGTTTCTTAATTTATTTTTACAAGATATCACAGATCCACAGCTGTTGGCAGCGGGTGCAGAAGAAGGTGTATTTGTGAAGCATATTGAGCCCTTAATTATGAAGGCATGTCTTGTTTTGGTGACCTCCATCCTTGTCAACTTATCTATAGCCACAGTCAGCAATAGCTGTGGGAGAAATGGAGCAAAGACAGCTAAACTGTTTAGGCAGCAGCATTAGTGCTGACTTTGATTGGTTTCTTCACCTGTTCAGTCTTCTATTTAAAATTGTCAGGTAGCTGGCAAAGCATCCAGGAAAGTTTATGTTTGTCCAGTCATGATTTCCAGAAGAGAGTTTCTTTGCCCTTGACTTTTATCCTTCTGTTTTGGAATGTAGGCACAAACCGGTGGCCAGCAGGGCGAGGGAGGTGATCCTGCTCTTCTACTCTGCCCTCTGAGACCTCACCTGCAGTACTGTGTCCAGTTGTGGAGGCCTCAGTACGGGAGAGATGTGGACCTGTTGGAGCACGTCCAGAGGAAGGCTACAGAAGTGATCCCAGGGATGGAACACCTTTTCTACAAGGACAGGCTGGGAGAGCTGGGGCTGTGCAGCCTGGAGAAGAGAAGGCTGCAAGGTGACCTGATAGCAGCCGTTCACCTACATGGCACCTACAGGAAGGACAGACTCTTTAGCAGAGTCTGTGATAATAGAACAAGGGGAAATGTCCTAAAGCTCAAAGAGGGCAGGTTTACATTAGATATAAGGAGAAAGTCTTTTACAGTGAGTGTGGTGAGGCACTGGAAGAGGTTGCCCAGAGATGTGATTGATGCCCCATCCCTGGAGACTTTCAAGGAGAGGTTGGATCAGGCCCTGGATAACCTGATCTAACTGTGTTGTCCCTGTTCGTTGTAAGGGAGTTGGACTAGATGGCCTTCAGAGGTCCCTTCCAACTCTAAGGATTCTGTGATTTTATGAACTGGGTTTAGAATTCTACATTAACCTGATGTTAACGAGAGATAAGAAAATACACTCAGTAGCCTCCAAAGTTGATAAGAAAAAACGCAGTATGCATAATTTGTGCAGAACTTTGGGTCACTTTCATATTTCCTGATCTTCTGTATTTTTAACATACACAGTCACAGCAACCTGCTATGACTGCTCAATGACTGCTCAAAATCAAGAGTTGTGTATTTGTTTCAGAAATGTCTTTCCTGACACTGATATCTTTATGGAAGACATTGGTTGGGAATCACAAAACAGGTTGGAATATTACTGAAAGCATTCTTGTTTTAAAAAAGTCATGTCAGCAATGTGCCATAGTTCTAATTACTGCAGAGAAATTAGCAAATAATTATATGCAAATAAATGAAGCTAATCAAAGCTATTAGCACATTCTGCTAGTCAATCATTTAAATTGCTCTAGGCTACGGTACAGCATTGGTATGGAAGAATTAGCTTAAAAGGAAAAAAATACACAACCACTTTATTATGTGAGAGTCCAGCATTTGTATAAACATTTCAAATGTGGTATTGAAAGAGCTAATCCATTCAGCATTAAATTGGATCGGCTCTGGTCACCCATGTTACCTATGTTATGAGAGTGCTTCTGTTTGGAATGGGTGCTGACAGTCCCATACATCCTGTTTTTCAGGTTCTTGTAGAATTGTGCCCATTCAGTTAAGAAAAATTTCTATGCTGGATTTTTGCTTCAGGCAGCATTTGTTACTGCTGCTGTGTTTTGAACATTGCTGCCCAAACATTTCTGGCATTTCAGCGAGCAAGACTTGGAGAAACAAGCCTTTGACAAGACATTCTGCTTCTGAGCTGCACTTTTTCTGCCCTGTGAAAATCGGCCCAGATTTTTCCAATTTCTAAACACCAGCAGGAGAGGGGAGTGGTTTGTTCTTGTAGGGTGGGGACTTCTATTTTCTCAGCATGGTTGCCAAGCGTTCTCTTTTCTCTGGTCCCACTCCAGCTCCCCCATGACAGGGAGGGCACTGACCACTGTGTGGCTCAGGGCTGGGGCCACGATGCATAGCCAGAATGAATTGCTCTGCAGTGGGAGCTCCTCGGGCACAGCGGAGAGGACTCAAGGGGCAAAGGAAAGAGAAGGAGAGAAACAGGAGGCCAAGAAGGCTGAAACTCATTGATGCTGGAGGAAAGGATTTTGGCTCAATTAGATTGGGGCTGAGACCAGAGGGAAAACAGAGGCAGAGGAAGGAAGGATGTGACTCATGGCAAGGGAAAAGCAGCAGGGAGGAAGCTGGAGGCAGGAGGTGGGTGATGAGGACACAACCGGCTGCTGGGTGGGCCCCAGGGGTAGCAGCACAGGCAGGAGCTGGGCTGGGCAGGCGGGGTGCAGGGAGTGGTGAGACTGAGGCCAGCTTCAAGGAGCTGAGCAGATCTTGCCGATTTGGTGTTAGACTCTTACCCCAGGGATGCTGGACTGTAATACATGGCAATATCCTGCTGTGGTGAACAGAGGTGCCTGGTTGTCAGTCCTGTCAGCACACACTGCAAATAATTCCTTATTTGCTATCCAGAACTTCACTCTTCCTGTTCTAGGTTCTGCAGATAAAGGGAATGACTGCAAAAATCAAGAGCATGTACTTAGAAAGACAACAAAATGTTCGACTTGAAGGGTTTTTTATTACTACATTTCCCATACACACACTGACATACTTAGGTCCACACTCCAAAGTTTCTCTTCCATTTGTTTGTTGGAGCTCTGAATTCCTTCTTTCAGGCCTCTCGTCATGAGCTCAGTGCTCAGTGAAGCAGCTCTTCCATGTTTTCAATGGCCACAACTTCAGGTATTGAAACACCAAAATGTTGAATATTGCTTCTCCGAATGCAAACAGTCCTCACCTGGGAAAAAAGAAAGACTTCATTTTACTGTTTACAGATTATAAATGACAGAGGAGTCACCATTTTCACATTCTGCAGAATCCCCTTGTATCAGTGTTTCTAACACTGCAGATATGGGACCCCAAAATTCTTCCTGATATCAAAGTATTTTCACTCTGTGACATTTTTATCTATTTTACCACATTATTCTATTCATGAAACTTTCACTGTTGTTGGATTACAAGATTGATTATGTATGTCCACTCTTCTCACCATTCAGTGATATTTTATCTTCTTATTCATCAGAATCTTTTGAAAAATTTCTCTATTTATCTTAACTTTTGAGTTTGAAGACATGTGAACAATTGATTTTATGTATGTTTTCAGCAGAAATCACAGATTAAGAACACATTGCCAAACAGAAAGAGAGTCAGGATATTTTGTGATTCATGTGGTAAAATGACAGACATTCTGGAAAATACATGTTTAAGTATTGCATAGGACATTACCACAATGGTATGTTGGATCCTGATTTTTTCTATTATTTCTTCTCTTAATCATAGTTAATAATTTATATTGAACTAACCACGTTTATATTGAAGACTCACTAGTCACATTTACATGCTAAATAATTGCTGTGTGTAACTAGAAAAATACAGCAGTAATAGTAGAAAACTGCTCAGAGCATCTTCAAGTCCTTGAAAAGCAGAAATATTTATGGCAATTGTGAGATTAAGGTAATTACTGTAACAATACACCACTCCTATATATGTCAAAGGAATATGTGCCTTTTTATATCAAGCCAAATGGCTGCATAGGCCATTAGGATTATTTTATGATGCTGTTATAGCTGAGCGACAACATCTCACGACAACTTCGATTTATGTGCCTAATGATGGCTTGCTTTATTTAATATATTCTTTTGACAATACTGTGGGACTTCTTTATTTTCTGATGCAGATTAGTGGCTGTGTGTTTTCTTTGGGAGAAAGGCTCTGTTCCTTGCTATCGTTTGTGCAGATGGCAACTTTAGCCACGGAGCATTTACTATATTGGGCACTAAAAATGAGATTTATGCCACATCTTTAGAGGTGGTAGTGAGTTGCAGTTGCTATTACAACAATTCAATTTTTGTATAATACACAGTAAACCTCCACTGAGAATACTTTTATACTCTTTTAATGCACTCCATATGCTGAAAGAAATAGTTTGAGATTAAGGAAGGTTTATGGTAGATGTGTGCTAAACTTTTTGTTTTCACACAGAAACCCCAGAGGCCTGCTACAGCCCGTGTTGCCACCACACCCCAGTCTGGGGCTGGTCCAGTGCTTCTGCTACACTGCCATCCCTCTTATGTTCTGCACACAAACATGGATCCACACCATCTTTCTTGTCCATAGATCTCCAGTTTTTGTCTTGTTTTTCTGTAACATATTAATGTACTTGGCAACCAAAGAACATTAAGATTCACTGTGAATTTTTGGCTGGAGAGAAGCCAAACAAAATCATCACTATAGAAGGAGTCAGAGTCTCAATGATGGACGTTATAAAACTGAAAGGCAGTTGATGTGTCTTTATACAGAAGAGGAAAAATGCATTCCTATACTAGGCAAATATAGAGAGAAATGTGTATCAACCTTTTAAAGATAAGCAGTTTCCCATGCAAATGAGCACGTGCAATTTCCAGGCCCAGACAGCAACATGGAGGTTTGGAAGGCAAGTTTTGCTTCCAAGACAAGGGAATTGCCTGCTGATGGAGTAGTATGGCTAGGTACAGCTTCTGGCCAGGTGGTCAAAAGGAGCAGGGCAATGTAAAGACTTCTGAGCAGGGAGAGAACAATATCACTTTAAGGGCACTGCAGCATCCCAGGAACATTTGAGCTTAGACACCGAGGATTCAGCAGAATAATAAATGAAAGCTGCAACATTCCCAATGTGATGATATGATTAAGGATTTCAACAGCTGGGTAGAGCTACCAGCAGCCCATCAGGCAAAGCTGGGAGAAAGACTGACTCAAGGTACCTTCTTGAAGAAATAAGCTTATTGATGTAAGGGAAGTAAGCATCTTGTTGAGAAGGAAACAGCCAAAAAATTGATTAAGGCAGGAGGAAGATCCTTCAGAAAACTATTAAGCTGTTAGGGCAGGCTAGAAAATGAAGCAGAGAGAGGGTTCAGTTGAAGAGACACAACTGTGCTGCTCAGGCACTGCTGAGCAGCGTGCTTGGAGAGCACTCCAAGCAATGCGAGGTTTGAATGAAATCCCCTACAGACAGTGAACCTCAGGGGAAAAGCCAGGATGTGCCTCCCGTGGAGAAACAGAGTGGAAAACGCAAAATGTTCCAAGAACAAACTATATTTCCACCAGAATTAACTTCTATGAAATTTGTCAAGTTAAATGCCATTTTCACCACATGTTAGTAATTTTTTTCTTTCCAAGCAGCTGGCATTTTCCTTGGATGTTCGGGTCATGCCCCTGTTGTATAACCACAATGAGCAGCATTAAAACATTTCCCAACTAAATAGAGTCTGAACACTATTTCTTAACTAGCTGCTCATTATTTTGTCTCTCTCTGCTTTTTGGATGCAATTCAGAAAGCTGTGGACTCCCTTTGTGAAATCAATCTCTCTTTAAATAACTGGATTTTCTACTTTTCTTTACACTTACTTTTCTAGGAAAAGGATTGTGAATTAAAGCTTCACTATCAACGATCTGCTGGAAATTTGAACTGCTTGAGAAGAAAGGAAAAAGAGTGGGTGCTGCTATGGGACTACTGTTGGGAAGGCCAAGCAGGCTATGTACAGATACACGGCCTTCTGGCTGTTGCAGTTTAAAACCAGTGAGCTGACAGGCTGCCATGGCTGCTAATTCACTTACACTATCACCACTGAATGGGAAGAAAACGTAGGGTTTACTTACGCAGCTGAGAGAAAATTTTGAGTGGTAAATATGGATAGATCAGTAATATAGATTGAATGATGTGGATCAATTTTCAATGCAGGTAGTATTGGGTAACACACAGCCTGAATATGACCAACACAAGATAATAGGTTTAGGAATAATTAAAGTTGGGGAGAAAAAAAAAAAAAAAAAAAGGAAAAAAGAAAAAAAAAAAAGAGGCTTCTACTATGCATTAATATTCTCTGGAAAAATAATTACCCCACGGGGGACATTGTGGGTAATGGACCGAACATGATCTCCCTGCTGTATGCTGTCATCTGAAGTGTTACTGTGATTTCTGGATTGATAAATGCATATCTATAAATGAGTGTGTGGAAATCTTAGCTGGGATATAAGCTTCACTCCCCTTCCGGACCCATGGGATGTGTCCGCCGTCTCCTGGGTGTTGCAGATTTTTGGCAGAGCTGGCCATGATGTTATGGGTGGAGGGTGAGGGCAGCTCTTCCTACAGCCGGGCTAAAGGTGCATGGCAGCTACAGCACAGCAGTTTTCTGCATTTGAGAGGCTGGAGCATTTGTACAGAATGACAAATTTCATGAGCCCTCAAGCTTTCAATGATCTTTCTGTGTCCTCCAGAGCAGAATGGGTCTGAAGGATGCCCCAAACAGGGAATCTGACAAATCTGAGGTAGTGCAAGGTCATCAGCACGAGTCCTGAAAGTGGGTGGTCATCTGGCACAGGAATAACACTTCTGACACAAATCAGTCTTGGTTGTAGGCATATACAGTTACACTATGTCCAAATCAATGTAGGCTGGTGAATAAGGCAGTCTGATGTTTTTATCTGACACAGGCAGACCCAATCTGGCAATTCCTGTAAAAACACCTGCACATAGAATCATAGAATCCTTAGTTAGAAGGGACCTTAAATGTCATCTAGTCCAACTCTCCTGCAATGAACAGGGTCATGCACAGCTAAGTCAGGTTGCCCAGGGCTTGACCCAGCCTCGCCTTGAAAGTCTCCAGGAACGGAGCTATTGCTTCTTCCTAATATCCTAACTCTGTCTGTTCATATTGGTGCCATCCAGCTACCTAATGTGAGCCAAAAACACATCCTGTGGTGAGGTGCCTGCACCCAGGGACACTGGGAGACCAGGTAGGAAGTGACTGGAGGAGGGTACAAAACCCCAAAGGCTTTGGTACAGCTCTCGAATAAGGCCTACTTTGAACTACTGCCAGACTTCCTCTGCTGAGAGGCCCAACAGAGACATCAGGCAGTCCCTTGTGGGAGTCCTTGCTCGAGGTTTCTGATGTGCACCTTCAAGGTGTGTGAATGGAGCAAGTGGCAAACTCCCAAATCCATCTTCTCCCACTGAATAATAATAACTGTCTGCCCAAGTATGCATGCATCTTTAAGCCAATGCTCCCATGTTCTCTGGTTAAGAAAAAGGCAGATTTTGCCTCAAAGTTGCGCCACAGTAACTGGGACTGCACAGCTCCTACTCAGGAGAGAGTGTGTTACTCTAGGTATTCTGCCTTGGGCTCTGCCAAAGAATTTCACTCTCTCCTCCAAGCAAACAAACCCTGTCAAGAGATAATCAGGCTTTAAGGAGCTGCCACCTTGACTTACAAGCAGAGAAAACAAATGGGCTTGTTCTCCTAAATCCTTCTCTAGATGCAACCAGCAGTGATATGGGGTCTGCTGTCTCACAGTTTGCCCATATTGGCTGGAATAGGGGATGCTCTCCACCACCCCTTCAGGAGAGTCCCACCTCCCCCTCTCCCCTACCTGTTCTGCTCCATCCTGACAGCAGGCAGCACAGCAAGTACCGATCTTCCTTTCAGACCACACAGGCAGCAATGTGGAGATGATACATCTTTTCTGGATCCATCCTTCCAGCGGAAGTGAGAAAATCCCTCTGCTTGGCCAAGCTTATCCGGGCCTGGTGTTTGGCTTCCCTGCACTCTAACGTGATAACAAACATCTGGGTAAACCCCACTCCCAGATTGGGCTGTTCCTGTGGTCTCCCTGTCCCAGCTGACATCTCCTTCTCTATCACTTTGCAGTGAATTCCTAAAATCCTCTCTACACATTTTTTGGAATTAACAAGGATTAACAAACACCTGTCTTCATGCGCTGCCTGGAACTATCTCTCAGCCCAGTGTTTCCAGTATCAAATTTAGGGGAAAAAAATGAAATGGAAACATGACATATGAGAAGATCAAGGTAAAACACAAAAATCTTGAGCACTAGGCAGAGTGGGGAATGTGTAACTGAAGGCAAGGCATGTTCTTGCTAGGGCTCTAGAGATCATTTGAACACGCAGACTGTCAGGAAGCTCTAAGGGCATAACATTCAGGAAGAACTAAAGGCATAATGTTGAAGATTTTTACTTCTCTGTAGAGAGGAGCCTTGATTTTCTAGACTGTGCATGTTAAAACCAGAGGATTTCCCATTTTATTTATTTTCTTTAACATTGTTCTGAAAGCATACTTTGGTAGCACAGCTTAGAATACAGCACGTAATGCTCAGGATTTTTTATGTAATGCTACATAGCATTCAGCAGCATCCAGCCCTAGCACCTGGAAGGTATATTTAGGGAACTGAGATATATTTGAACATACAATACAATTTATATAGCATAAGACAAGGAAAACTTGAATTCTACACAGAAAAGAAAGATGACTGTGGGTTTCTAACCTGCATGATTAGCAATAAGGATTTAGTGGTCTGGATGCTCTTGAGACTGTTATATGAGAACACGAATAAAATGAAAGATACTTTGATCTACAGTTCCCATTTAGAAAACCCTAAAATTAGCTGCAGTATATCTGAGGTGCTGAGTGTATCTCATAGACCACTGAGCAGGTCTGTAATTAACTTTGCTTCTTTGAGTGCAAAAGGACACGTGATGGATTATCATCCAGACAATAGGCCTGGAAAGGCAGCTCTGTCAGGGATATATGCATATATAATGCTCCCTGCTAATTCTAGCTCACTTACATTGTGCAGTATTTGGATAAATTGCTCAATTTTGGAAAACAAAATCTGTAAGATCACTTAACCAACAGATATAAATGCTACAGGAAATGGCAGCTTACAGCAAGCACTGATGAGACACATGACAAAGCCCAGGATTAGTCCTAGGGTTTTCCATTCACACCGATTCCTTCTTGACTGCTATGCAAGGGTATTTGGGGGAACCTTCTCAAACCTTCTCTACCTGAGGCCAAGAAGCAACAGGTCCCAAGGCTGTCTGGCTCACCTCAGAGGGGAGCACAGGGCTGAGGTGATGGGCACAGGTGCACCTCTGCTGCCATGTCTGCCAAGAGCTGTGCCAACACCTGGCAGGTTGGGCAGTCCCCAGCCGGGCTCTTAGACACAAAAGGTGCCTTGTGCAGCCTCTAGAAACCTGGAGTGGCCCAATGTCATGTCAACATGGGGGAAATATTCAGCTCTATGTGATTTTATTGTATTTATAGCACGCACGCATACACACAAAAAAAGGGGAGAAAAAAGGATCAGGAAAAGAAAAAAAGTTGAAATCAACACTTTTTCACAAATAAATAATAAATCACCGTTTTTTTTAAAGTTAATTATTAGCACAGGATCTACATCCAGTGCAGAGATTTCAGCTCATCTTGCTGAATTTATTCCCACTGAATTGCCGTTGCCAAGAAAGGCTCACATCCCTTAGAAATCTCATTTCTTCCACCACTAGGTGGCTCGCAAAGAGCAGAATGTACAACTGCTCCATCAAAGATCAGAATAAACACATACAGTTTGAAGATTATTACATGCTGTCTCCCAGTCGTCATCCTTCAAAATGTTCTATAAATTACCAAGTTCCCAGGGTTAATGGTAAATAGTCCCCTGAGAGACCAGAGCTGTCACAGCCACAGCACTATTACTGTTCTGAAAGACAGACATCGCTTGTGAATGCGTAGGAGAAAAACATCCAAATGAATAATTTGTATTTTTTTCTATTCTTAAAATCAATTTCCACTGTGTGAAACATACATCAGAGAGCAATGGAAGATGTTTAAATTCATCTAAAGTGCAGTCTTAGCACCACATTATATTTTAATTTAACAAATCACCCAAACAAGTGACTTGTTTTGGTTTATAGTGAGTACTTTATTTATAACTGTTAGCAGTTTATGACTCGGGGTCTAACTTTCTATTACATATTGATTTAGATTAAGGACAAAGCTTGCAAATCAAACCATCCTTACTTGAAAAAACTCACTGATAGGCGAGACTCCTGGGGATAGATATATATCTGCAATCAATCAAACCTGCTGGCTTACAGCACTTTGCTCTTTCCAGGTCAAGTAAAATAAACAGAAAAGACAGCTTCAGGAGAACCTTAAGAGGCAGATTATATTATCTGCTACCTTGCAGTCAGCCATTATCCTACCACTGATGCATGAATTCCCTCCTGCTGAGTACTGGGACTTGTTGAACAGGAGACTGTCAAAAAGAGCAAGAAAGTGTTTTAATTTTCTCATAATTCAAATGTTGTAAGTGTTGTATGCGAATCTCCCATTGCTTACACAAAGCAAGAGGCATCATTAACCACATTGAGTACCTCCTCAGAGCGGTCTTTGCATTTCACAAGCAGATACAGCACTTTTCACACAGAGGAGCAGCTACAATACACCTGAGTATTGAGCATGTTCTCATGTGGTGCCTCATGAATGAAGACTTTGGTAACCATGCATACTCACCACAGCTATAACTGAGAGTTACTGAAGGAGGGAAGCCCCAGAGGGTCCAATCCCCAGGGTGATGCCAGCCCCACACTTACACAACCCTCCCTGGCATCTCTCAAAAAACTCAACAGTGCAGGTCTGCTCCTGCCCTCCAGCCTGTGCTCAGAGCTGGGCATTGAGGTGCTTGGAGCAAGGATGGAGCTGAGAGCCTTGGGCCTGTGTTAGCATGCAGGGCCTCAGCTGGAAGTCTGCTCAGGCAAAGGGAGCACTCACTGTCACACCTTTGGCCTCAAAGAGAGTAGGCTCTGGTCTCAGCGAGGTGAGGGAACAGAACACCTCAAGAGAGCACTGACAAAGGCATGAAGGAACACTCTGACTAACAGCCCCGCCTCTCAACAGAGGGCAGCTGCAAACCTGTTACAACAAGTAGGGAGCTACAAGATGTAGCAACATGCTACAACAAGTAACAGTTTCCCTAGGTATTTGTTTTTCACTAATGGTTTTCTTTTTTTTTTCTTTGTTTTCTAAATATCTCAACCCTTTAGTAGTATCTTGATAACGAATAATGTATGCTGTTCTTGTTTCATATGATATTGTTGACTTAAACTTCCATTGTGTTACATGCATGCAAACATGCACACAGCTATGCTGTTTGGTTCCCCACAAGCTCACCAGCGCTGGAGCTCCCACTGCCTGAAGGTCTCATTTTGCTGCAGGACACTCTGTTGCACTGCTCTGTATCCCATTCCTGTTGCAGAGTCCAATTCATTGTCCCTTTGTTAGTTTTCAAAGTCATCTGCATCCGTTTCTGCCTGCAGCAGCAAATCAATAGGAAGAGGCCTGTGCCTTGAAAGGCTGAAGCTTGAGAAAAGTCCAAACAAGCCCAAAACAAAGAAAAAGCATCTGATAACTACACAAAATTCAAATGAAATGCCAAACCTGCCTTTGAGCTTCCACTGCTCGTGCTGACTCCCAGAGCAGAGCACACTTCTAGCAGCTGAGAGGGAAGGCAGATCTCCATCTTAAAATGTTTTTATTCCTATGAAACAGCACTAGAATAGTTATTAGATGCTGGCTATAATCCACATTTTTTCTCATGAGATATGTGCATCTGCCCTGAAATATTTCCAAATCCAGACACCTATTCAACAGTCCAGTCAGTTATAGAGATTATGGAATGGTTCAGAGTTTTGTGCTTGTCCTATGGCCCAGAGTGGCTCCTGGACAGTTCCAAAGCTTTATTCCATAGTTTCCAAAACTAAAAACCTCTCTGCAAAATGAGCAAGCTTTCTTGCAGAATGAGGGGATCTGGCAGCCCGACATGTCCAAAATCTAGAGCTGAGTGGATCAAAGTGACAAAGAAAAGGATGAGGGACTAGTTTAGGCAAACACAGATTGAAGATTTGAGTATAATGAAGAGTTGCTGGGGTGAGTCATAACTCTTTGCATTTTGCATAAAGTGAGATTCAGGTTGGATATCAAGAAACTTTTTTCTCCAATAGAGTGGAATGCATTGGCATAGGCTGCCCAAGGAGGTGGTGGTGTTACCATCCCTGGAGGTGATCAAGGACTGTGTGATGTGGCACTGAGGGACGTGGTTAGTGGGCATGGGAGGGATAGGTTGACAGAAGTATTCTCCAATCTTAATGATTCTGTGATCTATATGCTTCCAGTAAGATTCTCTTTGTGCCCTTGTAGTGAGCATTAGGGATAGAACTGTGAAGAGTAAACATCCAGACTCATTTGCAAAAGAGAAGTGCCATAGTGAATGGCAACTGAGCCTGGCATCAGTTCGAGAGCTATCAAGTCCCACAACAGGTGAGCACAGGAATGACTAAAAGGATCTCTGATTGCCATCCATTTCGCCAGAGAGTCACCTGAGATCACTCTCTTTGGCTGAGGAATTTTCATTATCAATTCTAGGGTAAAAAGGTACATTTGGAGTTAGATTACCGGATGTGTTTTGCAGCCTCATACTATATATGATATTTTTTATTTTAGGCTCCCTGCTAAAAGACGCTTCTTCGTATCTATATCTGTAAGACACTCAGCTATGGACAGGTCCTTTTGTATCTGGCATCAATCTGGAAAATGTTGCCCAGAGAGCACACTGGTGTCTGAGCAGCTGTTTGCCACATCTGGTTGCAGCTGTAGGCTCTCCACTGGCTACTGAGCTCCACCTGCACACTGCTGTGTGTATAAATGTGCATCTCCTCTGCGGCAAAAGGCACCAAGTGCTTGGATGCTCTCCTCAAAACCCTTCTGCTCTGAGGAGAGTGTACAACCAGCAATAGGTGAGAAGGGTCAAACACGTCATACAATCTTTCTCTTTTCAAACAGAATCAGCAATCACATACTTAGCATCTCTATTTTCTGAGGAGAATGTCTGTTCCTACAGTGCCACCTTCAGTTCTTCCTTGCTTATTGTCTCAGTTTTACCTGATCTTTTTCAGAACTTCAATTCCTTTTACTGAAGGCCCAAACAAAAGCACTGCTGTGCATTTCTCTTTGATAGTAGCTTACAGTCTCTTAAACAAAACACTCTTCAGATCCAATAGGCAGTACTTGAAAATTTCTCAACAGTGCAATTTGTGTCTGTTGCTCATGAGTACATTCTCAGCTGACAAGGCAATCAGTTATTAGCTGAGAAGGAGCAGTAGGAGTAGGGAGAGGTACATGGAAGTAGCATACTATGAAGGAGTTCTTTCCCAAACAAATCTAGTAGGCATCAGTGTATTCTGTAGATAAGATACGGATCTGAATGGCTGTGGTGATAAGGTTGAACATATACAACAAATACAGGGAAAGGGCCTGTCCTCACCCACACACACACAGAGCAGCTGGTAGTGGGTGCTCATTGCAGATGAGTTTACAGGGCAAGAGCTGCCCTCAGCCAGGCTCTCACCCAGCAGTAGGTGAGAAGGGGCAAACACATCATACAATCTTTCTCTTTTCAAACAGAACCAGCAATCACATACTTAGCATCGCTAAGAGCACTTAGAAAGAGGAGCAATGTGAGGTGCCCTTTCTTGACCATTTTGTGCTGTCAGGTCCAAATGTTGCACAGCTAATTCAGGAAGCTTTGTGAAGAGACACAGCAAAATTTCCCTAGAGGCTGCACATCTCACCTACAGTTTTTTGGTTCCAACTGGGGTTGTGGAGCTTCCTGAAGAGACTGGGAAGGCAGCAGCCTCTACCCCTGTGCCTTGGGCAGTCCATAGAGACAAAGGGGAGAGACGCCAAGGGGAAGTTGGTCAGGAAATTGGATATTACAGATGTAAAGTTACTTAGACTATAAAAATGGCTTTTTGCCAGAATCAAAGGTGAGATTCAGTGTGAGAAACATCTACATTTAAGCACTTAATTGCAAACCTTTGCTTATGAGCTGGGCATCTCATTTCCTATTGCAGTAACTAGAGGTCCAATCCTTTATTCAGCTGCCAAAGAATTGACACTTAGTGCCACTGAAATGCCCTGGAGTGCTCTGGCTGGCCTCCAGATGCTGCTGCAGAGGAGCCATGGTATCCTCTAGGTCCTGCATTACACTCGCAAGCTGTACTCAGATGCATCAGGTAGCCTCAGGCATCTCAGAATGCTGTTATCAGCACTAGGAAGGGGACAAATGAACAGGGCCTCTCAATGACTTCCTCATCATGGGCACATTCTATCTCCAGACGCTGCTGTCTGTGTTTGACATGTCTCCCCTGAGACTTGCAAACCAGAACTTCATCAGCTGTAATGGGAGCTTAGTAACCTCATCTACACATACATTAGATGACTAATGTCAGATGTCCCAGTCGGAATCCTGCCCAGAGTGTTTATCACTCTACAGTGTACATTCTCACTCATGACTCAGTTCCACGAGGAAGCTGTTGAAATCCAGTTGCAGCACCCAGACAGGAAAAGTCTCACTTCCCCATCTACTGAGAAGCCTAAACAGCCAGTGACGGTGCTGGGGACCTCTGGTGAGACTATGGTTCAGAGGGAGACTGAGCCTAAGGAAGCACAAGAGACAAGGTGCAGGATCCCTGCATGTCCTAACCAGAGATCCCAGCAGAGGCTCACCTGGTAGAGCTTTACTCTTTGCTCACAGATTGCTCAAACTCAGGAAAGCTCTTAAGAAGTACTGGGACTGGCTGGGACTCTGGAGGTCTAGGCAAGGTCCAGGTAAGCAAAACAAAGGTTCTTCCCTTCTTTTGCTTCTAGTAATTGCACACTGTCAATCATGAACAGAGTAAATCAGGGCCACTTAGGTAGAGCTACATGGTAGATCATGCAGAAAATATTTCTCCCACAAAGGACATTGTTAACAACGCTGAAAGCACTGCAGGGTAGGAGATCCCAAGGACACACAGTGCTACCTTGTGTGGTCACTTCAGGGCATTTGAGAAGCATGGAAAGGGCCTGATAGGTGCACATGAACTGCAGCTCAGGGTCAGGTCCTGGGAGCCAGCTGGGTCAGCAGTGCACACATGGCCAATGAGACCATGATTTCAAACCTCACATAGCTGGATTTTTCTAGCTAAGAAATAATTCCCTTGGTTGCTTTCTGCCTTGAAGTGAGTGCAGTTCTCTGTACCTACAAAGTAAGCGTGACACACAGCAATTACTATTTACTATTTTTATTCCTACCCTGTCCAGCATTAAGTAGTTGAAAAAGGTTTGTGGCACTGTGAGTTCAGATTTTAATGCAACTATATAGAAGCCAGCATCTTTAATGGGCTGAAATATGAAGTATTTATTTTAATTTAGAACATTCAGATGCTGAACCTAGAAATGGAAGCACTTCCATCAGGGACAGCCCACACTGCCAGGACAGCAACTGTCACTCCTTACAGCAGTGAGAACTGAAGTACCCGACACAAACACCACACCATACTCATCTACCACCCCCACACTTAAGAATTCTGCTTTAGGGGAGGGCCATAAAAAAGATCCCCATGATGGAACACCTCCCCTACAAGGACAGGCTGAGAGAGCTAGGGCTGTTCAACATGGAGAAGAGAAGGCTCTGGAGAGAGCTGATGATGGCCTGTCAGTATCTACAAGGGGGCTGTAAGAAAGAAGGGGACAGACTCTTTAACAGGGTCTGTTGTGTTAGGACAAGGGGAAATAAAAGAGGGGAATTTTAGATTGGATATAAGGAAGAAGCTTTTAACAATAAGGGTGGTGTGGCACTGGCACAGGTTGCCCAGAGAGGTGGTGGATGCCCCATCCATGGAGTCACTCAAGGTCAGGCTGGATGGGGTTCTGAGCACCTGATGTAGTGTAGGTGTCCCTGTTCATTGGACCAGATAGCCTTTAAATGTCCCTTCCAACTCAAACAATTCTATGATTCTATGATTTTAACCCACATCACAGTTTCCTGAGCACACTGATTTATTGCACTGTGGTGAGAGGAAATGACCTCGCACAGATGATGATTGCAGGCAAAAATCACAATTTTTTGCATGCCAATAAAAAGGGCTCCCCCACTGTGCACTGCTACAAAGCAATGTGTTCCGCACTCTGGGTGGGGCTCCAAAAATGCCTTGCTGTCATTATCTTCCAGAGGAGTTGCCTTTCTCTTCACTTGCCTCACTAATTCATAAGTTAGAATCCACATATTTGCTATGCAAAGTAAAGTTTTGTTCTAGCATATTTATCCACAGCATGAGATTAACAAAGAGTACTTCACAGATGGCATCTACTGTAAACTATTTTAAGATCGTATATAAAAAAACGTCCGAAGTGTTTATATGTAAAGCTTTAAGATTCTCTCACTGATAAAGGATGTATTTGCCTTTCTTTCACCAAGTACATTCTGAAATCTGCAGCACAGACCCCTGCCTGCTCACTGACACGGCATTTGAGCTTCAGATTAATGTCCTCCCAACTGTTTTTCTGACAAGACGCTAATGAAGCAGCCCGAGCAGCTCTGCCTGGGTGGAAACTCATAAAACAAGAATTGGAGATCTGGTCCACAAAGAGAAATCACTCATACTTTATATCTTGTCCATCAAAGCATTAATGAAGGTTTCATCCAGGACAAACGAGAAGTCTCAGAGGAGCTGTGTTTCTTTCTCTCAATGGTACCTTGTAGGTTTGCACTTTTCTGGCCTCTACCTCTTCTCAGTAGAGTAATTGAGAGAGAGTTGTTGTTATATAGTACCTCACCAGTGAGTTACTTGACATGAGCTGCTCACAGTCCATTTTCTGATGAACAGTCTCTGACCCCACTACAATATGTGCTATCAAAACAAGTAGTATCTGGTATTAGTTTCAAACAACCAAACTGATGAGATGAAGAAGGGCAATTGCATGGGATTTCCTTGTTTCAGTTAGGACATGGTGTAAGAGAAGCAGGCAAATGTTACATTTCTCAATTCCTAAAAAAAAAAAAAAAAAAAAAAAAAAAAAGATGAAGAGAAAAATCTATTTCATCACAAACCATTGAGGAATTTGTAGTAAAGCAAGAATCAGAGCTTATATAAGAGACATTACACACCTCATTAGGGAATTCAAAATATTTGACAAGGCAAAGCCTGTCGAGATCTGTAAATAAAGTATGAACATGGGTGCTTCAGGGCAAAAAGCTGGAACAAGCAGATCCCAAACAATACAAAGGTGAGTTCAACTCTCCCACTTACATCCTTTTAAAACACTCTGAAGGTTCCTGAGTTTCTTGGTGACTTTCTGTTCATTTAGCATAGCAAAATGCTGACAAGTGCAGGGCAAACCTGATGGCACAGAATATAGCAAATATGCCACAGTAAAGTAATTACCTTTGAATGGTAAGTGTCAATGTGGAATATAAAGTTACCTCACTGATGCGTGAGTGAATGCGAGAGGAATTTATTAGCATTTTTACGGAGAATAAATACAGTCTTGCTTATAAATTAGCAGCAAAATGCTGTTGATAAACAAAAGCCTAATGTATGGAAGTCTCTGGTTTAATCTCATGTTTGCAGAGCTGCCAGGTCCGGCTGTGTGATCCCTGCTCCCATGAGCAGCTCTGCTCACTTCAATGGTGCAGCTAGGGACTGTGTCCCTGCAGATCTACAGACTCAAAGCCTACAGAGTGCTCAGTGAGCAAAGCCAGCAGGAGGCTGGAAAACAGCACACTCACACCCTCGTGCTGTCATTTCTAGACATCACAAACAGCTCCTGATCTCCCAAAATGTCACTGAAACTGAATTTCAACAGTGAGTAGCTGAGAGCTAGGCTCAAGGGCACTTTTTGAAGATGAGGAGCTCAACAAAAGTCTCCAGTTTGCGAAATGCAAACCTGCTGCAACTTAATACAAGCAACAATGACAAAGGGCAAACTGACTAATGAAACTGCCTGTTTTGTTACTGGTAGAGAAAATGAATTGTCTTCACCTGTGATATAGTTTTTCTTTCTAACCTTTAAAATCCATATCTACCTACCTGAGCCTCCATCTCTGTACAAATCGCAGCAACACACAACAGACAACTGCAGCACAGCGTAAGACACACTGCAGCAATTTTAACATATTGTGCCAAGTTTGTTATATTCACCTAGCTAATTCATTTAGGCTATTAGCAAGCTAACGCTTCTGTACTCACAACTCCCTTGCAGGAGGTTACCACTCAAACTAATACAAAAATTAAGAGCAAACACTCTGCCCTCTAGATAAAGGCGAATGATCTAGCCAAAACAAAAACTCTGACAATGCAGTGGACTTGCAGTGTAAATTTACAGTTTAACTGTATTCTGTGTAATAGCCATTAGAGAAATGTTTGCTTCAACGGCCATTATATTTGGATAAAGAGAGACAGAGAGAGGGGTACGCACCAAACAGCAGAATAAAATGAGTACACTTTTTTTTCTGTAGGCAGATTTGTGAGAGAAAAGCCTAAGTGTCATTGCTAATTCAAACCTGATAGCCCAGCTCATCCCTCTTGACAGAGGTCAAACACCTCAGGATGGTAACCCTGATGGGGGAGGGAAGGAGCACGCTCAAGAACGATTGCCTTATCCCCACTCCTTCTTAAATGCAAGAAATACAGACAAAATAATTTTTTCCCATAACAATTGCATTTGACTCTTCACAACCACTGAAATGATACTTTCAGAAAACTATCCACATTAACTCTTACACTTTTTCCTGAGTAGTACTAGAGAATTAAATCAGAGAATCACAGATTAGCTTTGGTTGGAAGGGACATTAAAATCCACCCAGTTCCAACCCCCCACCATGGGCAGGGCTCCTACCCATCAGCTCTGGCTGCTCAGGGCCCCATCCAATCCAGCCTTGAATGCCTCCATGGATGAGGCACCCACAGCTTCCCCAGGCAGCAGTGCCAGTGCTTCACCCCCCTCCAAGCAACGAATTGCCTCCTAACATCTAACCTAAATCTCCTTTTTTAGTTTAAAGCCATGCCCCCAGTCCAATGACTGCACACCCTCATAAGGAGTCTCCTTCCAAATCCTTTACTGTGAATCTTCATAATTAGAGGTTTTCAGTTTGGGTTGGGTTTGTTTGTTTTTTGGGGTTTTTTTTTGTGTGTGTTTGTTTGTTTTGTTTGTTTGTTTTGTTTGTTTTGCTCTATAATTACTGACATTGAATTATATTTGCCATTTTAATCAATTGACTCTCCAACTCCTCCTGGCTAACATAAAGCCATTCTGAGAAACTGTTATATTTTATCTGCATTATTATCAATCACTTAGTTTTTCACCTCTTCTTCACCTGTCCATTATGTTACAAGACCAAAACCAGATGATATCCCACAAATAACCTCCCTCTCTTTTGTCCAGCTACTTCTGTCTTTTAGTCAAATAAAAGAATTTTTCCCATTTCTTTCTCTCTCAAAGCCTGACCTCCTCAGAGCGTATTCTTACAACAGCATTGTGCCTCCTGCTTGTCCTGCTCGTACCGCACCAGTGTTAACTTCTTCATCAATGAAGGACTTGCCAGCAAAACCTGGGTGTACACTGGAGATCAACTTATGTCAGGATTTTGCTCTTGCATACACATTTATGACACAGCAGAACACAATGCTATCTCTGTCAAAGACCTCCAAAAGCCTTTCAGGTTTTCCCACATCATATATTGTAACTGCAACAAAGCTTTCTTGTAGTCTGTGAGACTTCACCCTGGCTGTCCCTACATCTCTGTGCTTAGGAACATCTGTGGTAGCACATCCCTATTTTGCCATCTTTGGCCAGTGATAGACATTAAGATGCATAGAAAGAGCCTTCTTATGAGCAAAAACATTGCTCCTTCTACCTTCCACTGTCTTTATAGTAGCTTCTCCTGATCTGCTTGATATGAATGTCAAACTCACTAATTCATCAGTTTCCAGGTTTTCAGATTGATCCTCAATTCTTTTTTAAAGGCTGGTATCCCATTTGTAGCCTTTTTTGTTGTTGCTGTCATTAAGTGCTTTATGTAGTAACTCAAATGGGACTGTAGTTTTGCACCAAAATGCACTTAAAGCTCCTGCATGAATTTCTTCTTGTCCTTATCTGCTTAGATTCATTTTACTGACTTATTCCAAACCCTTCCTATGGATGCTTCAATCAGTTTCTCACATTCATCTCCTGCAAAGAATGACCCCAGTGTTCAAGTCATTTTTTGCAATCAGCACTAATAGAAACACATCTTTTAGCTCTGTTGAAATGTCTTGTCTTCACAGAGTTCTTTTTCTACACCTTCATCACAATTGGCCCTCTTGACTTTTTGCCCATCTTCCTGCCTCGATGCTTTTGAGAAAGGTGTTATAGCAGCCTTCATACATTTAGATTCCCCCTCTAATTCTTTGTTGTTTTATTTTATTACAGTTCAACACCCAACTTGCTAGAGGTGATGTTTTTCTTATTTTAGTACAGATAAGACTTCCATTTCCTGAAAGATGCCTTTAATGTCATTTAGCAATTTCCACTGCCTTGATGTCTGACCACAACAGAATTTTCTTTTCCTTTCAGTTTTTTAAAAAAAACTGATCTGGTAGGTGGCATATCTCTACTGCACACTTTTAAAATAGCCTTCTGAAGCAGACTCAGTGCTGCCAATAAACATTCAGTGCAGCTTTATTTCTGATTTCCTTTGTACTGAATTATCGTAGTCCTACTTCCCCAAAATCCTAAGTGAGCTGCATGTATCATCTCATATTCCAGCTTTTCTATTCTTAAGCAACAACAGCAACTCAGATCTTCTCATGGGAATGACCCCACTGACATGGGCTTTCATGAGAGGCTTATACCAAGGTCAATGGACTGGCATGAGGAAGGTCTTTGGGGACCTGAGCCCTTGAAATATTCATCCTAATAAAAAAAGAAAAGGTTTTTTTCCATATAGTTTTTTTGTGCCATCAGTCTGTCTGCCTTCCACCCAATTTGGGACATTTGCACACCACAACAATCATTTGCATCTAAATCGCATAAATTAGGCATAGCCTCATTATCCAGACTTACGGAATATTAATTCTTCAGGGAATTAAGATTCAAAAATTGTTATAAAAAAGGACATTTGTAATTAAGAACAAAATTTAACCTTCTTCTAAACAATAAGTCTGTTTTCCACATACTTATGAGAGTTGCATCTCCCACATGCATCCTGAATCTCTTCCTTCAAAGAGCAACTTAAACAGCTGCATCAATTCTCATATCCTCAAGACTCACAGACTTGCTGTGGACTGGAAGAGGAGAAAGGTTTAATCATGCAACTCATACATTTCAGTGTCTCTTCCCAATCTGTCTGAAGGCAGCTGCCATCAGAGTCATTGTGTAAAGGGAGGGCAGCTACATTCCACAGACCAATATGAATCACGTAGGTGCTCAGCAGCACAGAGCAAGAGGAGCCCACTTCTCTGATCCACATCAGGCATGATATATATGCATCTGTGGAGACAGTGAAGGCCACACCAGCAGCATGGAGACACTCAGGAAACCTTTGTGCTGAAGGTGGCCCTAAGAGAGCAGAACATAGCAGCTTCACAGCTCCTCCAGGCGAGTAAGTCCTGCATACATGAATCCCTGTGCAAGAAGAAGCAGATCAGCAAGAAAAAAAAAAACTGGAAAGTGACTTCAACCTTGTAAGCCTTAGTTGACCTTTCCTCCACAGGATCTAATAGTTCCCATGGGCTTTGTAGCATGATGCTTTTATTTTTCTTGAGAGAGCTGTGCTTCATAGTGGCCTTTGTCTTCTCCTGTGTTTTAGGCACAAACAGGGTCAAATCCTATATGCTGGCTTGCTGAAAAACAAAATCTGAAATAGCAGTTTATACCACACTGCCAGATGCAGCAGCCAACAAATCCACTTCTTAACTTTAGAACTGAAATATCCAACCAAAATAACCACCACAAATGCAAGGGTGTGGGTCTAGCAGTCCAGAAGGGGTCTGTTACTTTCTAAAGCTGATTTGCTCTGGGATGTCAGCAGTGCTTGTCTGGGTGTCTTTCTCTGCTATGCACCCAAGGATGCACAGCAGTGGCATATGCTAAGTAGGTGCACGGCACTTGCCAGCTGGAACATGGGTGACTTTCAGGCATCTGGGTCAGGTTTACAAGCATCCCCATGGCTCTGGACTTTGATTTGCAAGGAGAGACAATGAGGAAGTTGTTTCAACTGCCCACACAAGACAATGTCAAAAGCATGCCCAAGTGGGTTTCAGAAAACATCACTGCAGTTTCGCACCTCTTGCAGGGCCATCTCCTCAAGAAAGTTTTAGTTGTTTCTTTTGAAATTTATCTCAGATATCAGCAGAGATAAGAATAGGAGCTGTGGATTTGTTCATCTTAACATCTAAATAGCAAGGAAAATTAAAATTCATGTTGTAAGCAGCCCATCTCAGCCTTTAACAAAAAGCTTCTAATGCAGTGCCAAAATTACTCTACTGGGGAAAATGCAATGTCACAGGATTGGTGAAGAGATTTTATCTCTGCTATTGACAAAGGGACAGGACATATTTTAAAGAACAATGAAGGGAACAAATTCATAGAATCATTAGAGTTGGAAAGGACCTTTAAAGGCCATCTAGTTCAACCTCACCTACAATGAACAGGGACAACTACAGTTCTATCAGATGCTCAGAGCCCCTTCCAGCCTGATTGCTAACATCTTCAGTGACAAGGCATTCACCACCACTCAGAGCAACCTGTGCCAGTACCTCAATGCCCTTATAGTAAAAGCTTTTTCCTTATATCCAATCTAAATCTCTCCTTTTTTAGTTTGAAACCACTTCCCCTTATCCTATCTCAGCAGACCCTGCTAAATAGTCTGCATCCTCTTTTCTTACAGCCCCACCTAATTGCCCAGCAAAGCACTTAAAGTGAGGCTGCTCAAGAATTCTAGACATTACAGCAGAGGAATTATTTTCAGAAGTTTATCCCTGAGCAGTTTTATTCCCTCACTAATAGAGAATCCATTAGGGATGCCATTTTTTAGTTTTAAACATATTTTCATGGTCATGCTGCAGGTAGACTACCAGCTGTTTTTAAGATTAAGTTGTTTTTACACTTCAGTGTGACTACAGGAATGACAAACATTACAGGTTACAACACAGCAACCTTACCTTTTTCAAAATCAAATCAATTGCACAACAGGTCATATGTTCACAGATCTGTAAATACAAAGTCTCTGTAAACAAATGACACAGTTCAAGACTCAGTATGAAAGAATTCCCTCAAAATCAAAGCTTCATATTCTAGGAGTTAAAATACAGTATCTCTGTTTATAAATTACAACAAAGTTTTCTTCTCTATAGGCAGCCTGTGGTTCATCAGTTCTGCAGCAGTTTTGAATAAAAATATATAAGCAACAAAGTACATGAGAAAAACCAACACAGAAAAAAGGAAACAATAAACAGATACCCTAGCATCCCAATGAATGAATGAGGGAAGAAAGAAAAAATATATATATACCCCTACCTCTTCACAGAGATCTTACATATGTTTCTACAACTAGTTGAGCACAGCTTTTTCTGTTAATAAAAGATCCTTTAACTGGCTTCATTTAAACAACACCAGGTGGGTAATTAAAATATTTATTAGGGATCTGTCCCACTCCTGTCAAGGCTGACTGCAGCTGAACTAGGTTGATAGTGAATCTCTCCCTGAGGTGGAAATGATAATGCACTGCTTGATTGACTCCCTGGGTCAAACCAAGTAGTACAAGCCATGCTGCAGACTATCTCCTTGGCTGGCGTACAGTATTAGCTACTCTTCATCGCAAATATTTATTATTCACTGCCAGGTAGCTTTCCATGACCAGAAAAATAAATCAGATACTCAGAGAAATAGAGAAAGTATCAAAGAAAATCACAGTAAAGGTGGGAAAATGAGAAGGGAGGAAAGAAAATAAACACAAACATATGAGCTTAATCACATTTGCTTAACCACTAAGAACTAATTTTTCTCCTGGAAAGACTTCTCTCTAAACACCCACTTGTATTCTGCTCTTGTCACGCAAGCATGGAGTACTTAACCAGCAGCTGTGGGCAGGGCCACATGCAGGGCCTTGGTCTTGCACGCCCTGTACTCATGTGAACCTTCTGGGGAATGAAATATTTAAAACCAGTGTTGTTACTTTATTGTCTAGAATCCAAAACAGGATATTGCAACTATTGCAGTGAAAGTGGGAGGTTTATAGGATAAATTTAAACAAAATATTTCGAATTCGTTCTCTCTAGAGGAGGTTCTTGCCTATCTGAAACCAACTTCCTGGGTTAACAGAGAGATTATGACACCTGTACACAAATGAAAAGCAAGCAAATGCTGGGAAAAGACCTCTATTAAGTCAAGGCAATCAAGAAGTAGAATAAAAAATACTTCTTACAAGGAGATATCTCTCAAGTGAGGTTCTAAACTAAGATGGTGAAAAAACATAAATGGCAGCAAAAAATCCCTTCCAACTCAAAAGATTCTGTGATTCTAGAATCATTCTTTCTGCAGTTGTGGACTATATTCTGCCCTGGGGTGTGGAAGACTGTCCACTCTCAAAATGTTTTTTGCATGATGTGAAACAATCTGTCTTCTACTGGGACAGTTCCCTCGTGCCAAGAAGAATATGATATCTTTGCCTATCTCACCAATACTTTTAGATGGCATCTGTATCAACAAGGAAATAAGAGCTTGGGGTTGGACTTGATGATCCTCATGGGTCCCTTCCAACTCAAGATATTCCATGATTGCTGCAAACTACTATTGGGGTCTTTATGACCACTGCTTTCAGCTTTGGTGTCAATAGATGTCTGCATCTATTTCCAAATTCCAACAAAACAAAGTTCCTGCAAGTTGAAAGAGTGGCTGAGCTGAGGGTGTTTGTTTGGAACAGAAGATATAAACAGCATCACAGCAAATTTGGAGTGAATTGTAATCAAATCAAAGCTGAGGTCAAAAAATTAACTGGTAGAGAGAGGGTGGAGGAGAGCTGGAGCGCAGCAGAGCTTCCATTAGGGCAGACATGGGGATGCAGCAAATGGTGCTCAGGAGTAGCTGAAGAATAATAAGCATTAGAGAATAGCCAGTGCCAAATAACAGAATAATGCCCTTTCATCTCCACATTCAGGCCTGGCTGAGTGGTATGTAGAATGCCAGTTTTTCAGAAATCCAAGTTATGATCTGAGACATTGCAATTCCCTGGGCAGGTGAACTGACCTCACTTGGGCTTGGATCACTGCTTGTTGGCAGCTCTGTTGAAAGAAATTCATTTCATGAAGGAATTTCTGAAATGCAGCCAGCCATCACTGACCTTTCTATTAAAAACAACATTAAATTCATTCTTGGGCTCAGGACTTCTTGAGAAAAAATGCAAACTGCACATTTCTCAGGGAAGTAGATACTAATAAAAACATGCATCGTAACATTTGGCTTTTGACTATCTGTCTCCAGGACTGGAAAGTTGTTTGAACTACAAACTTGGTGCCTAAGTACACAGTTAGTGGTAATTGTTCAAGTTTTCTAGCACTGTCCCATCAGCAAACTATGAAATGCAGCAAAACTAATGAATACTCTTGATAAGAAATGAGACAGGACTTGTAGTTGGACATCACAACCCATTCAGTAGGCACTAGAAAGCAACTGCCATCAGAAAGAACAGAAGGACAAACAACAAGCAGTACTCCTGGATCTTCACTCCAGTGCACATTCCATCTCATCAAATCCCATCCCATCTTATCATACCAGGCCCGAGCAGAACACAGCAGGGGAGCATTCTTGAGGAATCACCAATGACAAAGCAAGCTGCCAAACTAAGGCCTCTAGACAATGAACAGTAAATAACAGCAAGCAAAGATTTATTTTCTATCATTCATCTCCTACTGAACACTTTTTTCTACCATCTGCAACAAGTAAAGCCACTCCCTCAGCCTAGGAAGCCCCAGGAAATTCATCAAATGAGGAAATAAAAGAAAGCCAATTTTTTGCAAAGCAGATAACTCCTTAAGTTTGGTAGACATTGCTATAATTTTGTTTTTAATGCCAACATATTTGTTTAGAGCAAGCTGGCATTGAATGTGGTAGAAGTGGTTCACATATAATGAGTGTTGATCAGCTGAAAGCCCTGAGAACATCAGCTTTAGAATGGTCCTCCTAGTGCAAATTGTCTTAATGCTCCATTACTCTTAAGATCACAAAAGTCCAGGCAAAAGGCTTCTCCTTCAGCTTCACGGTTTTCTCTCTCTGTTCTGATTGAAACATAGTGTTCAGTATATTTCTCTAGAGATTTTTTAAAGTGAGATATGAAAAGCAAAAACAATTAATGTCTAATGAATGACATTTCCCTCTTTCCTCCCAGTTACCAAAGTAAGTTTCCAAGCATTAGTTCAATTTAGCCTAATGGTAGCAAATCCTAAGACCATTAAGCAGTGTAGAGGGAACAGGAAATCACCATGTGTTGCAGCTTATTAAAGTGCCTCTAATGCTACCTTAAAAGCTCATGATTTCAATAGGCCTGGAATATCACATTAAAAAAAATTAACTAAAAATGTAGACTTTTTTTTTAAGTGGATCTTGTATACAACACACAATAACTTATTCATCTTAAGAACGTTCAGAAATAAAGTCTCTACAGGAGGAGAGTAATTTCAGGAGCAAGACTATTAAGCATGGTGGTAACAACTACACTAACAAGACTGACAATATAAGGATTGACATCCTCTGTTTGGGAGAAATAAATATTCCTCCTCTTACGTGTTCCTAAATTTAAGTTCTCTGTTTAATAATTTATTTTGATTCTCATTGCTCTTCTTGTACGCTTTTCTTTTAAGGAGAAACAACTGGTTGAATCTGAGAGACAGACATAGCATTCATAACACAGGTCTGCAACTGCCTTCTGTTTGGAAAGCTTAGTTTAGCAGATTTAATGTTATTATTAATTTATTTGCATGGGATTGGTAGTGTCTAAAATTACATTACACCCCAAAAAATATATTTTATTTCCATTTCAATTTTATTTCTCTTTTATCCAACATTCCCTCCAGGCTGAGAGAGATCTTAAAGCTAAAGGTTAAAGCTGACATTTATGGCGCCATATTTTTGTTTATATTTGCACATAACCACATAAAAATGAACAAATCTCATTTCCATATACACTTGGATGCAACAGCAATTTTCACTGGCACTTGGTAAGCAGAAGACAAATGTTTTATTGTTAGTACTCCAAAAATGGTGATGACAATAAGTTGACCAACCTTTTGAGCAGAATAAAACAGACTGCAGAACCCTCAGTGTAGTATGCAAATTCTAAAAATGTAATTAGATTACCAAAACTCAAATTAAGTTGTAGAACACATCGTTTTCTTCTCACAGTATTGCTGATTATCAAAATATTTTGCATGGATACACTCTATTATGATGCAGTCAAATAACTCACAGACTTTAAAATTCAAATCATAACTTTAGTTTTTAGCATTGTCATAAATGTTGAAATACTTTGGCCACAGTGAAGAAATCATTCTCCTCCGAACTATAATTTAATAAATATTTGCTATGTGTATTTTCTATCTCCTGTTCAAAATCCAGTGAATGCCACAACATATTTGTTTTTAAAACATATTTTATTTCAACACTTCCACTTTCTGCCACAAGACCTACATTACAAATGTTGTGTACATATTAGAATAAGAGGTTTTATTACCAGATTAGTATTTCCTCTTCATTCAATCTGCAAATATGCATAGGTTTGAATTGAATATGAACATATCTGCCAAAAAACCTCACTTATGCCATCAAGATTAGTCTCTCTTACGTACATGCAATAGAGAAAATAAAGAAATTATTATTTTTTGTGGTTAGTTGCTGGCCCAGCGTGGGTTTTTTGTTGTTTTGTTGTTGTTGTTTTTTGTGGCAAACATAATTCACTGGATCACTTCAGGCAGCATCAAGAAAACACTTGCAAGAAGTAAGTTCAATTCACAAAGAAGTCTTTATTACATTTCCATTCCTCTGTGTCCAGCTGTTGAATGTCACTGATTTGCTTATCCCAACAAATGACTTCATTCATTTACAGGTTTCCCAGCAGAGACATAAATCACAGAATCGGAAGAGACCAGCAGAAAGACAAAGGAGGCTGTATCATTTCTCCTGGTTTTACTGCTACTCTTTCTTTCACATCACTCCCCTCAGCTGCAGTACTTGGATTTGTTGCCCATCTACAGCATTAAGGACCCAGCTAGGGAATATCATCCCCAGGTACATCTCCCAGCTACTCCATAGTACTCTGAATGTTTCCTCTGTCATTAATTCCTCACACAATTCCACAGAAAGTTTTGGTTGCATGAAGCGAGACCTTTACACAGGTTATTTTGTATAACAATACACAAAGCATGCTTCACCTTTTCCCTCAAAGATGGATCCTGTCCCTTTGCTGTTCATTATGGTGGCAATGCTAAGTTATTCTATCTTGATAAGTAGTCGTTGGCATTTTTCATTGGAAACAAAATTAAGAATATTAAACAACTACTATACTAGTAAATAGAAGAGGTCAAGGCTCATTCTCCAGGTTCATTCCTCCTGGACTTGAGTAAGGCCTTTGACATCCTTATCTCTAAATTGGAGGGATGTGGATTTGATGGATGGACCACTCTGCTCTTGTGAGGCCCCATCTGGAGTTCTGCATCCAAATGTGGAGCCCCCAGTACAAGAAAGACAGGGAGCTGTTGGAGAGGATCCAGACGAGGGCTACAAAGATGATCAGGGGACTGGAGCGTCTCCCCTATGAAGACAGGCTGAGGGAGCTGGGCTTGTTCAGCCTGGAGAAAAGAAGGCTGCGGAGGGACCTCATTGCAGCCTTTCAATACCTAAAGGGAGCCTACAAACAGGAGGGGAATCAACTCTTTGAAAGGATAGATAACAGCAGGACAAGGGGAAATGGTTTTAAGTTGAGGGAGGGGAGATTTAGGTTGGATGTCAGGGGGAAATTCTTTACAGAGAGAGTGGTGAGGTGCTGGAACAGGCTGCCCAGAGTGGTTGTGGATGCCCGTCCCTGGAAGTGAAGTTCAAGGCCAGATTGGATGGGGCCCTGGGCAGCCTGGTCTAGTATTGGGGTGGTTGGTGGCCCTGCATGTGGCAGGAGGGTTGGAGATTCATGATCCTTGAGGCCCCTTCCAACCCCGGCCATTCTGTGATTCATCCTCTGGCCTTGAGACCAAGGGACAAAGTCCAGCTTTCATCTCCTGCCATCTGGGATCAGTGCCCAGATGAAGCGGAGCTCTGGGTTGGATCCAAGCATTGCTGGGGAAACGTGCAAGTTGGCACATGCCAAAACAGTGCCAGGAACTGAACTAACAATCCAGTTGTTAGCCCAGGCTTAGATCCTGGCATTAGTTAGATTACAAGTGTAACCTTAAAGACCTACAAAATCTATGGAATGCAATAACAGCAACTACATTTTTTGTAACTATTTTGTCACGCATCATCTTGATTAAAAGATTAAAATAGTTGCCTTGGAGACATTCTTATAAGAAGTTTTACCATGTATGCTTGCAAATTCTCAGCTTCCACACTGAAAATAACTAGTCATGTACACGTGCTTTCTGGAGAAAGCAAGCCCTATTGACAGTACCTCAAAATAAGCTCAAAAGAAATGGAGAAAGCAAGGAAGACACGAATGGTCCAGCAGCAAGCAGGAATGGAGCAGCTGCATGACAGCTAGATGATCTGTTGTCAGTCTGTGTTAGTAGAAGAGATGATGGGCTGCAGGAATACCAGTATCAACAGGCCAGGTGGGATCACAAGCAGTTTGCAGCTTACTCCATAAATGATTGCTTGCCACTTGTTAGTCACAGCTGTACTGTTCCAGTTTGCTTCTTCTAAACGCAAAGAAGAACAATCTTTGTCTTACAGTGGATTTTGAAGATCCAAAGCAAAAAAATAAAAATATCTGAAATCAAATTTGTCAGCAGCATGAATTCCTACATGTCCTTGATGCCACTGCATTGCTTCTGTTCAACAAATTGCCACAATTGTATGCTTGCAACCAAGTGCAGCTGGAGCCAGTTCCTTCTCTCAGAGATGCACCTCACCCCACCCCCAGCCATCTTTAACTGTCTCTGCTCAGTCACTTGTGCTGCATTTCTCCAAGAGCCAAATGGTTTCCTGCCTTATTAGCAGCAATTTGACCTTCTTTTCCCAAGGAATTTTTATTTTCATTTCTTCCTGAGGTTTAATTTTCTAATAACTACACATAGAATATTTAAATATCCTTCCCTTCACTGATATACAGGAACCTCATCTACATATGTGTGAAGAATCAACTGAGGAAGAGAAACTTACCACATGTACAAAGTATTGACTGTCCTGGCACAGTCAGCAGGGTTGGGCTCAAGTTTGCCCAGAGAGGTGATGGATGCCCGGTTCCCGGAGACATCCAAGATCAGGCAGGATGGGGCTCTGAGCACCTGATCTAGCGTAAGTGTCCATGTTCAAGCAGGGGAGTTGGACTAGAAACCAGATGATTCTAAGTTTAACAGAAGATAAACATGACGTTACATCAAGGAAGAACTATAGCTGCTAGCTGACATTTCTCTGTTCTGAATGCTTGGATGTAAATTTCACAGTAACTTTTGATATTAATAATTACATCATTGTAATCATTTTACCCTTTAATTAGTATTTCACCTTACCTTCATTTTATCCAATTCTGGGCCAGCAATTTTCAAATAAATGCACTCTGGAAATTATTTACTACTATTCCATTTCTCTTTAGTACTGTTCTAGTAATCTGGTCTTTTTCTTCTTTCATCAGGCCCAAATCCATGTTAGTTTTTCTGTAGAGCTAAGCAAGACACCAAAAAAAAATTTTTATATACTGCTAAGAAGATCAAAACCCTGTCCAGTTTTTCCTCAGTTTAGGATATCTCAAAACTTAAATCATGTTACTTTGCAAGATGAAAGTACAACAAACAGAATGTGTTTGCTCCCACCACTATTACTTTTGCCCTGTCTGTTCTTGTCTTGTATTAAAGCAGAGCATCCCACTACTTAGCAATTACAAGTTACAGAGAGGAGAGTCATCCAAAGAGTAAACAAGACTCCCACTGTAGCAGTTTATTTCCATAGTGATAAGCAAAACCACCTGGTAGGAAACAGTTTGTCCAAGCAATAGCATCAGTACTTGGGTTTATTAACTACCTTACCTCCCAGTCTCAAATCATCTGGGAAACCTCACCTAGCTTGTATAGAATGACTTTTTTTTTTTTTAAACACAAAGAAAGGACAGCATTTAATATATATAATTTCATTACCCAACCATTCCTTGTCTTTTTATTTTAAAGGGAGGAGTTATTTTTTTCTCTCAAGAAGTTCTAAATGGAGACATTAGAGAATCTTTCAGCAGTCAAACCAAAGGCCACTATCTCAACTTTTGTAGCAAGGACAGCACAGAGAATACCCATGAAACCTTATGCATGCACAGATTTGTGCTGAAAACTTACTTTCCACGCAGGAAACCCAGTAGTGTCTTGCTGATCCTCAGAGATAATGGTTAGCTGGGGAAAACATATTTCAGAGTACGAAAAACCCAAGTGAATCACATCTTAGTAATCATGCAGAATGCATTTTGAGACACGACAAAGTAACAGATAATGAAGAATTTTTAAGATGAAACTTCAGAAAAATACCAGATCTGGCTAAAAGATAGATAATTTAAAGCTTGTATTTCATTTGTTTATCATTCTAAGGAACTGTAGTGTTATTTCTGAACCTGTAATTACTGTCAGCAAGGTATTTTGACCTATGATAAGAACTTGTTTATGTGTGCATATACATATGTGAGTGCACGCATGGATGCATTTGCACTGGATAAATGTCTTTAAAAGCCTGGATAAACATCTTAGGACACATATTGCTTACAGACTTTGTTTTCAAAAGTGTAGGTGCCACAACATCAGCTACAAAATGTGTCCCCAGGCAGTAAGTTGGTACTTCAACTAAATTATTTATTTCATTATTTTGATCTTTTTGGAATATAAAAATCACTTGGCTTATTTCACCCATCTGCTACAACTTGTTTTTCACTCATGCAAGCTCTCTGAAGCACAGATTTGTTCTGTTACCTGTTTACACACAGCACTTACCACAGTCTTTGTCAGGACCCACATATATGGTACTGTACCTAGCATACATAGGCATGTAATCTCTGATTAATTTGAAGTCACATTTAGGCACACAACTAGACATCCCTAGATAGGGATCTTTGGGACAAGGATATAGGCATTAATTCTCACTCGAACTTCTAGAATCCTGAGGACAGAAGAATAACACATGAGCAAAAGCAAGACAACAGAATACACAACTGTGATGTGTTCTTTGAAGATTTTCCATCTGTGCAACTTCATGGCAAAGCTGTGTCCTTCTCTGTGTAGTCTTCATTTCTCTTTCAACCCAAGTGCCCTTGATTCTTTGCACCTACATGCTTTATTAGGCAACAGGGCAAGTTCTGGAAGAACATCTTTGCACTTTAAGTCTGGAGAATTATGTATTATTTGACATGTATTATTTGACTTGCATCCTATTTGGACAGTCTGCTTCATATATGCTGGTTTAGGCCTAAAGTCCTCCAGACTTCAGTGCTAAAAGGAGTTAAAAAAATGAAAAGCCCAGATGCAGCGATCATAACCCACAAATAATAGAAGACAGACTGAAATAAAGTTGAGCTTTGTATTTCACATCTCTATTGCTGAACACAGGCTGTGTTCAAATACTGATGACAAACACACCAGACTGCTAACCCTATGCCTCCCTTCAGTAATAACAGCTACAGGCCCTCTTTTGCTTTGGATGTGTTGCTGCTTAAGCCTTTCTTACCCTTCCATTTGCATCAACTTCTGTTTTGGACTCAGTAATGTCTATCTACTGTATCACTCAGTGTAAAACATTCCGCTTTACAAACATATTGCCCTTCTCACATCAAACGAGATAGACATCCCCCCCGTCACTGTCATTTAAATTTTTACTTTTATGACCACAAGAGTGTTTAGCAATTTTCTGCTGCTTCTAGTAAATAATTCTAAGAAAACGATCACTGGCAAAATGTAGAACAAAGAACTCAAGGAGGATAACTTCAGCCATTTATTACTGCTACTAATTTTACTAACCTTCTTATCATAATTACTTATTGGCCTACTTATCCAGTTATCCTAACCTCACAGCCTTGACTTCCGCTGCACTTGGGATTCAGTGTTAATAAAGCTTAAGTTACTGACACTAAGTACAACCTAAAAATGAAACAGAGGAAGAGCAATCGTTCAAATGACGTCATTCCAAACAATGTCATTTCTTTGACAATAGTTCTTATCACCATGAAAGTCCAAGGACACAAGAAAAGGAGGAGGAACATCTTCCACAGACCAATTGCTGCAGAAGGGAAAACTCTCAGGCCTTTCTTCAGCTTCTAAATAGGGCAGTGATGTTCAAAGCTAAATGCAAGCTAAAGAAATTCTTCTGAGTTCAGTTAAGTATGATGATCAGTTTGAACCCATCTGAGGGTAATGGCTTTGAATTACAAGATGATAGGTTCAGATGAGATGACAGAAATAAATTCTTCACTGTAAGAGTTGTGAGACACTGGCACAGTGAAGCTGCCCCATCCCTGCAAGCATTCAAGGCCAGGTTGGATGGGGCTTTAGGCAACCTGATCCACTGGGCTGAAGGAGTAGAACCAGATGTCACAGCTGTGGAGATGGCTACAGTGGATTCATTCTGTGCAGGTATTTCTTTTCTTCTAAAATGAGTGCAGTGATACAGGGTATTCAGGGTGTTCAGAAGGGGCAACTCCTGGAAAGACAAGTAAAATACCTACCATATGACTGATGGAGTCTAGAACCCTTAAGGTATTTTCTGAAACTGGCTCCAGGTTACCAAGAGTGTAAAACAATCAGGGGTAGAGTTTTCTACCAAAACCATAGCTCTGATAAATGAACCACTTCAGATGAGCACTGCAATAGGATGAAAACTTTTAGATTGTAGAACTGAATATTTTAAATGTTGAATGCAGATACCACCCATTCCTGTCAAAGGGCACAGCTGTATATTGCAAATGCGTTAGGTTTGTCCCAAGTGTTTGTTGTTCTAGAGGCCTGCAGTAATTACTTTGCATGCACTGTCACAATGATAGCCATCATCCATCCAATTATAAATCATTAGGAGTGCAGATGTTTGGTCCTAATTATATGTATGAAAAGTTTAAAAACATTACAAGTAGAAGCACATTCTTTCGACAAACTCACAGCTTTTAAGAGTCACAACACACACGGCATTAACAGCATGCAGTCGTTAAGTCTGTTGCACTAATTACAACTCAATTGAAAATAACTTCAAAAATGCTTTCCACATATAACCTATTTGTTGTTGTTGAACTAAACATTGCACTTATATACAGTTCACCAGATTAGTTTTTTTTTTTCCAGTGTTGTAAGGCTTTGATTCTTCTCCTCTCTAACAGTACTGATATGTGCTCACAGTGTCTATAATTGATGCTCTGGGTACATTTAGGAATTCTGGCACCAGTTCTGTCCCTCCCCATCAGCCTAAACCACATCTATTCATAAGGTTAGAAAGTGCACACCCACATACATAGATCTTTGCAAATCAAGCAATGTAGCAGCTGAGATTTTCAGTGCTTTTAATCTCAGTCATTAAAAGAGGTTTCTAATCTTCTAGTAATGCTCCCTTCAAACTGTATTGTAATCTGTTGATCTCTTTAAGAAGCTACTGAATTCCTCCATCACAAGCATCCATTTGTGAGTGATGTGACAAATTAAGATGGTGTTTCTTTTTAAGATTGGTATCCTTTTCTGACACACTAACTCAAGGCAGTGAACAAGGAAGGTTGAAGTTTAGCCAAAAACACATTTAGCTCATATTGGCTTTTAAGCCTGAGTTGGGCTTCACAGAATCACAGAATGGCCAGGGTTGGAAGGGATCTCAAGGATCATGAATCTCCAACCCTCCTGCCACATGCAGGGCCACCAACCTCCCCATTCCAGGCTGCCCAGGGCCCCATCCAATCTGGCCTTGAACACTTCCAGGGACGGGGCATCCACAACCAATCTGGGCAGCATGTTCCAGCACTTCACCACTCTCTCTGTAAAGAATTTCCCCCTGACATCCAACCTAAATCTCCCCTCCCTCAACTTAAAACCATTTCCCCTTGTCCTGCAGTTATCAACCCTTTCAAAGAGTTGATTCCCCTCCTGTTTGTAGGCTCCCTTTAGGTATTGAAAGGCTGCAATGAGGTCACCCCGCAGCCTTCTTTTCTCCAGGCTGAACAAGCCCAGCTCCCTCAGCCTGTCTTCATGAGGGAGGTGCTCCAGTCCCCTGATCATCTTTGTAGCCTTCGTCTGGACCCTCTCCAACAGCTCCCTGTCTTTCTTGTACTGGGGGCTCCACATTTGGATGCAGAACTCCAGATGGGGCCTCACAAGAGCAGAGTAGAGGGGGACAATCACCTCCCTGTCCCTGCTGGCCACCCCTCTTCTGATGGTGCCCAGGATACCATTTGCCTTGTGAGCCTCAAGGGCACACTGCTGGCTCATGTTAAGTTTTTCATCTATCGAGACCCCCAGGTCCTTCTCCACAGGGCTGCTCCCAAGGACCATTCCTTGCAGTCTGTATGGATGCCTGGGATACCTCCAGCCCAAGTGCAAAACTCTGCACTTTGCAGTGTTGAACCTCATCAGGTTCACCCGGGCCCACCTTTCCTGCCTGTGGAGGTCCCTCCGAATGACATCCCTTCCTTCCAGCTGTCAACTGCACCACTCAGCTTGGTGTCATCAAGAAACTTGCTGAGGGTGCACTCGATTCCGTTATCAATGTCATTGATAAAGATGTTAAAGAGCACAAGGGGCTTCTGTTTGGCTAAAACCCGCAAGGAATGGCAAAGAGGAATGGAACAGAAGAAACATTACAAACATAACTGTTATTCTCAGTTCCTATTATTCAGGTGTCTGACTCTTCATTTATTCACAGTTTCAGCACTGTAAGTATTAAGAGTTCTGAACACTGGAGAAGTAATCATGAGTTATCATTGCAGCAAAATGTAGATATGTGTGACAGTCATTTAAAAGGGAACCAATTTTTCTGCAGGTTTGAAACAGTACAGGGTACCACATTATCTCATTGTACATCTCCAGTGCTAGAACTGGAAGTCAAAGCCATACAGCAGAACTCACTTCTCATTTTCTGTTATTAAAGGTATCTGTGCTGAGAATTACTTATGCACATACTGCTGCAGAGAATAACATATGATAACGCTGTTTTCCTACAGAACTGTTTATCCAGTTATATAAGAGGAAAAAAATAGTCCATCTCATCTGTCAGTATAATGTACTGCAGTTTTTAATCTCCTCATGCTTTCTAAAGGCAGTGAAAAGATGCTGCAATACACAACTCATGGTTAGGGACAAAAGTCTTGGAGAACATCTTTCCATCCCTGATCTTGTTTGGGATAGAGATGAAAGCAAATGAATGATATGAAATAGCCTGCGAAGAAGGAACTTATTTTGCAAATTATTACTATCAAAGAGCTGGCATCGCATTCTGCCTTGGCCAAAGTACACACAAATAAAAGCACAGCAAGTCTCTCTTTCTGGCCATGGTGAACTTCACTGAAAGAAATGTGTTTTTAATGATAAACTATAAGTAAGACATTTTTACAGATGCTACTTGTGCCATAAAGATATTCTGTTCAAATGAGAGACTAGCATTGCAGTGTTATGCTAATTGAGGGATTTTAATTATTAGATATTTGAACATAAGGTATTTCTTTTGGCTTTTATAAGAACTCCTTAGTAACACAACAGTTACTAACTGGATCTATTGTGCAAGTTTAACTTGCAAATACTTACATTTGCATAAGTAAATGCTATCTTTTTCTCTTATAAGATCTTTAGGATAAATGTTATATTTTAGTATACAAATAGTCACATGCACAAGTACCTACCCACAATCAAGTTCAAAGCAAGCTTGCCAGAAAAGGGTTACAACATAAAGAAAAACAGCAAAAGGAGCCCGGCAGAACAGAAAACCAGAAATGTCAAATGTTTCAATTGCATCTATCATGAATTAGCATCTACAAGCACAGAAAAGTAGGAAAAATAAACTATGTGTATCAAATCTACCATGACTCATAGCAGCTCTATTGTACTTTCTCCTGTTTATAAAGTACATTCACTGTAGTTCATGGCACGCTAACGCTGTGAGAAAATTGTTGCTCCCATCTCAGATATGCCAAAGTTGAGTAAAAGAGCAGTTAAATGGCTCTGCCATTTCAGAAATCTAACTTACAGTTCCCAGGAAGGGAGACAGACTTAAAGGGTGTGTAGAATGCAAGGTGACCCAAAGGCAGAGGAACTTGATGTCAAATGTGACTTTTTAAAAGTAAAATAATACAGACATCACAAAACACTGTGTTTTCCAAGGATTAAGAGGTAACAGGTACCATAGCCTGGTGGACTTCTATGCTTTGGGGCAAAAAATGCCAAAATGTAAGCACGTTAATCAACTACTCTGCTTATTTGGGTGCTTTACTCCCCTGCTTGCAGCCAATCTGCATCCTCTGGTCCTTGGGGATGCTGGTGACCCCCTCAGTGCTGCCTTGTCCCCAGTGCCCACTGTTCTGATCCCTGGTGATGCAGGAGAAGTAGAATACCATGGTACAGCAGCCTCAGGTACAGCTCTGAGCAGCTTCTAGCGAGCTGAAGTTGCCTGGAACTAACGCATTTTAGAAAAAGAGAGGGGAAGAAACTACCAGGAGCAGAGCATGGCTGTAGGTTGACAGAAAAAAGGGAAAGAGCAGAGCTGAAGATAATGCAGTAGACAGTGATAGAAGCACACACTGGTGGGACAGTGACAGCACTGCATGGGATAACGGATGGTGTAAGCCCTATTTCTCCAGTAGTCAGAGCTAAGAAACTCTTTGATGTGCACCAGGAGTCACATTTTGACCTTTAAAGCCTGTACATATTTAGGAGCTGGCAACTTCCTCTTAAGCCTTTAGAAGAAGAACAGAAAAAAAGAAGTCTAAATGTTTTACCTCACTGTTACTGCAGACCACCTTGTTATTCTGTGTCAATGTTGAGAGCCATGTGGCTCTGGCCTAGCACTCTGATAGCAGGGGCAGTGTGGAACTCAGACTCCCAAGGGGTGGCAAAGCAGCTGACTTGTTTCAGCCAGGGAACTGAACTGAGGTGTTGTCAACTAATTCCCTCTTTTTCTTCCACAGCAATTGCCGAGAAGTAAACTATTTATAACTCTTATACCATTTTCCTGTTTACAGTCACCACGGTTTTCTATTAAATGGCAATTTAGTCATATATGGGAGTTTTATAGGTCTGTAACACAGTACCTTCAACGCCTTTAATGCTCTCCTGGGACTGCAAACTCCTCATACAAACACATAAGCACTGTAAGAATGCACACAGAAGCACTGCAAAAAGTATGGGCACCTTGAAATCTAGCTCCTAGGACCAAAGCCCTCTGCTTAAAGCCAACCTGTGCTCCTAGGACTGGAGCTGGACCTCACTGAAGGAACACAGGCCCATGCAGCCATGCTACACACCATGCATCTGCACCAAGCCAAGGCCAGGGCTGCTCTTTCAGGAAAGGAATTGGGTGAGTGATTTTGCTGGGATGAGCTCTCCACCAGCACAGCAGTAAAGAGCCCAGATAAGTTCCATGTCACATTCTCTTTTTCCCCTAACAAATTCAAGCTGGAAATTCACAGGCAAGTACACAAGAAGCATCAGACTTGTATAACATCCTATACATGTAATATTTCCTGCTGAGAATTCCCTTGCTACTTACCAACCTTAACACAGCTGTAAACACTTACAAAATCTATAATAGCGGAATTAATACTTTAGAAACTTACTGTTCACAGAGGCCCAGCTGTGTGCTCAAATAATGTCATAAATCTTGTGAAACTGGAAACAACACAAATCATAGAATCATAGGGGTTGGAAGAGACCTCCAGAGATCATTGAGTCCAACTCCCCTGCCAAAGCAGGTTCAAATCTCATCAGGTGTAATATTTCTAAAATATACTTCGAGTTTGACTCCCATTAGACAAGATCTCTATTCCTATGTAATTTCTGGGAGGGAAAAGGTAACAGTTCGCAAATAACCCATTCTTAGTCCTTCTTGTGTGTATAGAAAATGTAATTTCTTTTTTCTTATTGAGTTTTACCTTCCTCATCTACAATCACTACAGACATCTGCATGGAAAAGAGAATTATACTTAATACCTAGCCTCATCACAAATTCAGTTAAGGAAGAAAAACAAAGAAAAAAGATGACAACTGGTGGTTGAAATGCCCATGTTGATAACTGCTTGTCTCTTTGCTTGCTTGCTTTTTCTTGTCTTTAACCACCAAAGTACCTTTCCCCTCCGTAAGGCATTTCTCTCTCCTTTTTCCTTCCAGTTTTGATAGCATTCCCTGTCACTGAAAACTACCCAACAATTTCAGCCATATGTGACAGGAATAAGCACATTAATGTTTATGAGTGAATTAAATGCATAATGGTGGCAGTAAATAGACTGAAACAAATATCCGAACAGCAGATAAATCTAGATCCCAACTTGCACTAGGTTTAAAAAAAATTACATTCCACTGGAGATCTCAAGGTGATCAAATGTCAGTGGCACTTTCAGAGCTTTAAAGTGCCTCCATGGCTATAGAACTATTGGTGATAAGTTTAAGAGTCTGTAGAAGAAATGTAAGTGTAGCTGGCTCAGAGCAGGTTTGAAGATCTTTGTATGAGATATGTTAAGAAAGTTGTAAGAAAGACTGATTCCATATAACTGTGGCATATAAACCCTCTTCCCTCACATCTCTTCCTAGATGGGAGTGGAACAGGACACCAATGGAGCACCAGTGAGACCCACCATGGCACAGGTTTCCCTGCACAGTGACGATACCTGCCTCATGTTTATCTCCTCTATCAACACCAGCACACAAGGGATTTGCTATAGCTGCTGCCTGGCAAAAGCCCAACCCAGAGAGCACTGAGATAAAGTGCAAGGCCTTGAGGAAGTACCCAAGGCCTTAGCAGAGATTAACTCAATCCCTTGGCTGAAGTAGAGCATCCACTGTTGTACTGCTCACTTGCTCTCACAGCTAAAATCTAGTTGGCAGAATGACTGCAAACACTAACATTCCTGCTCTCTGGGATGACATGGTTCTTTACAAATACAACCCACCTGCAGCACGTTGCCTTTTGTCACTTGATGACGAGACTAATGCAATACATCACATAATCTTCCAGACAACAAGGTCAGAAGACCTCTTAAAAGCAATTATTCACCCACCAAATAATGTTACAGAAATCAGAGTCTCAAAGGGGAATGTGTGGAGTGGTTTTGACATGCTGAGCTCCCCAGTCTTAAGTTGCACTGATATGCCTGACAGAACCCAGAGGCTGAGGCTCAGCCTGGGAGAGCTCTGGTCAGATCAGCACAATGAGGCTGTGAAGGACTCACAGCCGCATACATATGGGCTGCTGATGGATCTTACATGCAATCAAAGCCTATTTCAGGTACTTACTGTAACTTCAGGTTTGAGTATACAAATAATATTTGATGCAGTACATAACCTGCACTGGTGCTGGTCATACATATCTGCTAAGCTTCTTAACTGAAATTAAAGTGACTTCTGTGACCCGTACATAAAACCTACGCATCAGTGTACTTCTGGCCACTGGTTGATGCAGAATGTGTTATTATTGTCAGACAGAGAAAGCTGATGTATCTCCTCTATCAACACCAGCATGCAAGGGATTTGCTATAGCTGCTGCCTGGCAAAAGCCCAACCCAGAGAGCACTGAGATAAAGTGCACATCTCACTTCAGGAACCACCTTGCCCCCTCACTGCTGACCCCATCTAACCCCACACCAGGGCTGCCAGAAGTGAAGGAAAACATTATGCTATTGTATAATCAACAAGTATACAAATGTATAATCAGTAAGTATACAGAGAAGCTAGGCTGGAAAGATTAACATGTTACAGAGGAATAATTAGAAATGAATGGAAAGCTTACCTGTGTTCTGGGCTCACAGAAAAAGGTCCAAGAAGTGCAATCTCCAGAGATCCTTCCTCGGTGACAGTCAGCCCTTAAATGCACCTAGGAGAGGTGCAGCCAGGCTCCACCCCTTCTGGTCACACAGGTGAATTGTCTTCATCTGTGCTCCCAGGGCTGACTCATTGCTTGCCTCAGGTGATCAATCAGAGGTTCAGGCCATGATTCAACAGTTCCCATACAGCTATGTGTTACGGATGACAACTGTGAGGACTTTGAAAGAAAATACAACAGGAAAATATCTGGAATGTTGCCATACAGGATAAAACTGATAGAGAATTACTGTAAGCCTGTCCAGTCATTTTAGACAACATTTTTGTTGTAAAATATGACATTCTTTCTTTTTTTTTTTCCTGAAACAATTTCAGTGTGGCAACAAAGTGCCTCAAAGAACACGTATCCTAGGCTACCCTAGCTGTCTGCTTTGTGATATCAAAGTTCATAATGCTTTTCAGAATAACTATCTTAAGAAAATATATTCTTCAGTTTACCTAGCAGGTTTGTCTGTCCATCCATTTCAAAATATGTTTTTTCTCTGGCCAGAACTATATTAAGCTCCTCTACAATGAGAGAAAACCTGCTATGAAACACCAGCTGAGAAGTGGAAATCTACCAGGAATCATGGGGACCAATGTTTTATACAAGTTGCTGTGAGTTTATACAAAAGGACAGCTATCTAATTGAGAAAGCATCCATAAATATTTACTTCCTGATAAAGAAGATAAGCTGCATGCCAAAAACATAAAAAGTATTCTGTTCACTGCAAAGAGTGTGTGCACTGCTTCTCAAGCAAGTTCCAGCTGAGATTACACTGTTCTCATAGCAATCTGCAGTATAAAACATAATCTGTTAGCCAAGGAAACTTCACTTCTGGGCATATTAATCAGAAGTAAAAGGTCTTATCCTACATTTATTCAACCTGTTGGTTCAAATAGGATGCAGTTCAAATAGAATGGGCACAAACATTTGTTATGTAAAGCTAAAGATTTCTTTTCCTTGATGATGGGAAATAAAGGAAAGGAAAAAACAATCTCTTCCTGGCTCCTAAAGGCAGAATATTGTTTTCACTTTTAATCTACCAGTATTAGTCTCCTGAGTTTTCATTCTCAGTTTAGTAAAAACGTAACTCATTGTGAGATAACATTTTTATTCTAACAAACACAAGTGCATTAAAGGCTTCAGATCAGCAGCCACAACACTATGCAAGCTGACATAACCATCTTTCAGAGCAAAACAAGTCCTTTCACAATGGCTTCATTTCAGGCACCACCTTTCTCTCCAATTACATACAAGCAGCAAAACAGCTGTCAACTCATAAACTCATTCAAATGTCTTATTTAATTAGGTTTTATTGTACAGCATAACTAGTTTCTGGGGTTAAACTTGGAAGGGTAAATAATCAGTGATCAACAACAAAATTAAAGAGATTGTAGGTAGAGTTTGCAGGAGTCATATCAAATTATGAGAATAATTAATGAGACAATCAATTTTATCATCACTCCCACCTTAAGCTACAGAAGGTAAAGTCAGCCCTGTGAGTAACTTGATCCAGTGGAGCTGAAATTTGCTAAGGAAACAAGTCGCATAAGCACGTTCCTTAATTGCTTAGTCAAAGCTCAATCTCTAAATCTAATGACAGATAGATAGAAAATGCATCGTATTGTTTATTTACAAAAGGAGTACATTTTGCTCACAGGCTCTCTCTGAAAAAATAGCAAAAGAAGCTCTGCTGGAGTTCCAAAGATCCTCTTATTTCTTAACTTGAGCAGAGCATCAGCGATGGGAAGAAGCATTGCTCTTAGCCATACTAGGTTAAAGGGACAGAAGTCACCAAGCTCCAGACCTCACCCGGAGATCTGAAACCATGTGCTTTCTTGCCAGAAATGTAGGTTTGCTGAATAGCCAAAATATGAAAATATAGAAGTTATGTGCAGGAATAATGCTGGGCCCTTGTACGTGTGAAAAGAGTATGGTATAGATAATGAAATTAGTCCTATGCACTAATTCCAACATAAGAGCAAACCCAGCCAGAAGAAACATTCGGATGCAGAAAATTTTGTACACTCACAAGGAGTACTGAAATACACCTTTATGTACAAGTTACATTAATATAACAGATGTATTTTTTACACGTTTGGTGTGCTGGCAAAGTACAATGGGACCCTCACACCCAGCACCTGGTTTTGGCAACCTTTACACATCCTAGGAAGTTAGTAAGCACAGGCAAGGATCCACTCAGCTTTCCAAGAAGAAACACATTGACAGATGAAGGACAGCAACATTTGAAAGGTCTTCCCTTTTCAACTTGCATTTTTCCATTTTGGAATGTTCCTTTTACATGCAAACCAATTCCACTCTTACAAACCTTGCTTTGTGTTACAGCACCTGTTCAAGACACAAGAAAATTACAACATGGCTAACCTTTCATGACAAAATGGTATCCTGTAACCTAAGGAATTCCTGACATGAAGCACTCAACCTGCCATCTAACTCCCACTTCTACTACAGAACACAAGTGAGGATGGCATCACCAAGTCAGTGTGCAGCCTACAGAAGCACACTCCAGTTCACATTTGCTCAGTTTAGAATTAAACCATTTTCTATCTCACTTAACCACACAACTGAACACTGAAAACCAAGATCTCCTTTGTGCTTATTGGCAACAATACGAGCCTGTTTCCCACAGTCCCCAGACAGGTCTGAGGATTAGCTGGGTTATACAAGTGATTACCCAAGGTTAAAATAATTGGGTGCTGAAATTATGAGCAAGGGCAACATTTATCCTTCCGTAGCTACTGGGTTTGGTAATGGGGACTGTGAGGGAAAACTTGCCTCTACTTGTGCTTTTGCTGGGCAAGTTTGTTTCAAATGGGGGATGGCAAACAACTTTGCCCATGTTGGGACCACCGTCACTAATGAAACACTCCTGCTCAGGCAAGATGCTTGCAGCTGAACTCTGTCTCTCAGCTGAACTATAAACAGCGGTGTTACAAAAACAATTCAGTTTCACATGCCTTAGGCACCTAACATACCATTTACCCATTTTCTTCTGAAATTTACACAGTATGTAATGCAAGCCACTAAAGTAACTTTTTATATGCTTAACAATACATCCTTAATGGCTTTTAAGATCAGTTCAACAATTCTAATTCCTTAAAGTCAAATGTGTGCCACTGACATCTGCAATGGCATCAAAACTCCTAGGAACCCTCTGGGAACTCATCCCAGAGTTCAGTGCTGTTCATTTTACTGCTACTTTTTTTGTTGATATTTTAACAGGAATTTTTTTCTCACACAGTGAACACTTGGCAATGTCAATCCTTCCCTGCTCAGGTTACTCCATCAGTGCTCCTGAGCTTTGTGTATGCGCACAATTCACAGTACAGTTGAAACTAGTAATTTTAAAAGACCTAAAGTAAAATCAATGCTTTTTAAAAAGCATGAGGTACTGACAACTTTGAACAAATTCACAGTATCCATCTCAAAGCTATCAGACTGGCTGCAGTGTTTTTAACATCAAACACACCCCTGATATTTAGCAATGCTGTATCAGTACTTCCGTGCTCAGTCAGCTGAGCAGCTGTTTTCCTTATCAGCTATCTCTCTTCCCCATGAGCACATCCATGTCTGCATCTTTGCCACATTCTCCCCTCAGAGTTCAGTCTTCCAGAGATTTAGTTAAGGTAAGGCACCAGTGGACCAACCAGCAACACTGCTTCTTCCACTACTGTTTGACTTTTAAAGATAAAGCATGATTGTGTGTGAAAAAAAAAGATGAGGAAAATATACTCTGAATTTAAACCAAGAAAGTTTTGGAAATGACATAAGTTTCTGATTTCCTCTTTGCATCACATAAGGCAAACATACACACGATCAGTCCTGCAGCTCATTATCAGAACACACGTGCTCAATTAAGACTGCAGCATCTCAGCTACTTATCTTTAATCCTAATTTTAAGCCAGCGCTCTCCTGTTTGTTTAAAGATGACCTGCTATTTTTAGAGACAGGCAAACATTGGTATGTAAATACACACCATGCTATTTGACAGCTTGTAAGGCATTTCACTTTTAAAAGGAAAGGGAAAAAGCTGTATTTCCTTATGATACGACCTCTATCCAAGTAACTGAGAGAAGTGCAGAGGTAGGGCTACCCTAAAACAAGCCTGGGAATGGCTACAGAATCTTCACAGACACAAAAGTTCATAAAATGGCTTGGCATGGAAAGGACCGTACTACCCACCCAGTCCCACCCCTCTGCCATAGGCAGGTCTGCCACCCATCAGCTCAAGCTGCCCAGGGCCCCATCCAATCCGACCTTGAATGTCTCCAGGGATGGGGCATCCACAGCTTCTTTGTGCAACATGAGACCAAGTGAAGGCTTGCACTGCCCAGCAGGGCTGTTTCACCACAACCCATGGTACCACTCCCTAGTACAGACAGGAATCCCCCAGGGCTTTCTCAAGGGCAAGTGTTTATACTAAGACCAGTTGTAATTACAAAAGGATTGAAATACTCGTCATTAAGTATTTGCTTTTCTTTCACACCTCCAGACCACCCATAATATCACTTGTTCACATTCATCAAATATTACGTCCCTGCTTCCCCCCCCCCACTCACTGGGAAACTAAGGCAAAGAAGGTAAGTAAAGGCCCTTGGGAATGAACTTGCAGTTCCTCATGCCAGGAGCACAAAGGATGGAAAAAAAAAAAAAAAAGAGCACAAGTAAAATTATATTCTTTATTCATTCCATTTTAGCTGAGAATATTCCTATTATACAAATACTGTATAAATTCCAAATCACAATATATTACAAAATAAAAAAGTACAAACTGCAGTACTTAATAAATATATCTAACAAGTTAATCAGAAAGTAGAAGAAACAGAATTCAGGTTGGAAACATTTAAATGTTTGACCCAGCAAACCATACAAATCTCAATTTAAATACTTTTTAACTCAGAATACCATTCCTGATTTCTTACTTAGAAAATAACATCCAATGAATAAAATGTTGTGATCAGATAATGATTTGTTGGTGCAATACAAGCGCCAAAACAGAAGCAGGGCTCATACAAAAGACACCATAATCCCAGAAACAGGAACACAAACACCGAGGTGCAGCCAAGGCAATTACTGCCAAAGCGGTAGGCTATTATCTAGTCACAACATTCTATTGCAAGTTAATGTTCTGTTATTACAGATAAATAACATAAATGGAGCAGAGGGTGAGCCAACCAGGCAACGAGAGGCCAGTTTACTCAAAACAGTAATTAAATACAGAAGAGTCAATTGCTCCCCACGCGATGCACGTGGAGCTGCATTCCAGCCGGCTCAGAGGATCTGTTCTGCACTCGAGGCAGAGAAAGCAACTGTTCTGAAAGCAGTCTTCTCCTACTTTGCCGCACCTGAACAAAAACTATTGTTTTGCAAAGAATACCCACATTGCGTTCACCAGTTTGGGAGGGTCATTTGACATTGGCTTCATTTGGTAAAAATATAAGGTTTATGGGTAAAAAACACAGCAAAAAATAGCTGTTACATCATAAGCCTTATTTACAAAAATTGTTACAAATGTTTTTGGCTATGCAGCTCAAAGCCAGATACTAACATGAGATGTAAAAGACGGACGTAACAGTTTAAAAATGTGCAAAAAATACATTCTCATAGAAAATAGAGAAACGGTGAGGAGGGGAGACACAAACATACACAAAGAACCTGCTGGCAAATAATCCGAGGCTAAGTTTCTACAACAGAATACTACAAACACGCTTGGATTTATCCCCCACGATCTACCGCTTGTGTCAGTCCGGGGTGCTGCTGCTTCATTAAGGATTAAGGCATCACCATCACGGCCAGCGCTCTTCCGTCCATCTGTCCCCACAGTCCTGCTCCCGGGTGGCCTCACGAGCAGGCGTTCTGCTCGATGTACATCTTGGAGAGGGACACAGCCATGGACTTGGCCAGCTCCTCGTCCCGCCGGCGCTGCACCTGAGTCTGCCTGCACCAGGCCTCGTATTCGGGGTTGGGGCAGACGCGGTCCAGCACGGCGTCGTAGTGCCCGTTGCTCAGCCAGCTCAGCCAGATGCTGGGCCGCGTCGGGTCCTCGGGCCCCAGGTAGTGAACCATGGTGGAAACGGTGGGGCTCTCGGGCCGCCCGCCCGTCGTCAAGTGGATGTTGACGTTCAGCATCTGCCCCATGGCCAGCAGCTCGGGGTAGCCGGCCCAGGCGCCGTCCTGCGCGGCGGCGATGAGGAACTCCCCGACGTCGCCCTCGATGATGGGGCCGAAATGGTCCAGGTGGTCGGCGATGTAATGCACCGTCTGCTCGCGGAGCTCGCCGTGCAGCCGCTGGTCCCCGTACACCGCCTTGCAGACGGCGCGGTACAGGCAGTTCCCGTCGGGGATGATGTGGAAGCGGAAGCGGCCCTTCTGCCGCAGGTACCGGTCCTGCTTCTCCACCTCGGCCAGGTACAGCGCCAGCTTCTCGCTGCGCTCCGTCCGCCGCGCCCCGGCCGCGCCGGCGCCGCCGCCCTCCTCGTCCTCCCCGCCGCGCTCGGGCTGCGGGCCGGGCTGGCCGGCGGCGGCGGCCTGCAGCGCCTGGCAGTGCTCGCTGAGCCGCAGGCTGCGGTTACTGGGCTCCTCGGCGCCGCTCTGCACGACGCCCTCCAGCCAGGCGCGGCCGTGCGGAGCGGGCTCGGGCCGGGGCAGCAGGCGGATGGGCACCACGCGCTCCAGCGGGCGGCGGCGGCTGACGGTGAGCTGCGCGCAGGAGCTGTACTGCGGGCCGGCGGCAGCGGGGCCGCTCGGCATCACCTCCAGGCAGGAGGAGAAGGCGGGCATGGCGGCGGCGGCGGGGCCCCCTGGGCTCGGGCCGTCCTTGGCGGGGCTCTCGGCGGTCGGGCTCGGGCTCGGCCCCGGGGCGTCGCTCGCTGCGTCGGCGGAAGGGGGTCCCGGCGGTATGGAGACCTTGAAAACGGCCGCGGCACTCGGAGGGGCCGTCCCGCCCGCGGGGTAGTGGGTGATCACGGAGCTGTAGAGCTGCATCCTCGGCTCCCCGCGGGCGGCGCTTTATAGGCGGCGCCGCCGGAGCCGGGGCGGGGAGCGGCGGCGGGGGCCGCGCCGGGGCTGCCGGAGAGGATGAGCCGCCCGGGTAAAAATAACCCGGGGCATCACCCCCTCCCCGCCGCCCCTCCCCTGCCCCGCGCTGCCCGCTGGGCCCGGCGGCGCCCGCCGCAATTCCGACTGCGCCACAAGCGGCGCGGCCCCGCCGCCAGGCCCCGCCCCTCCGCGGGAGCGCGCGGCGAAGCGCTGAGGCGCTTCTGGAAGCTGCTGGGGGCGGGGCGGGGCGGAGCCGTGTTTACCTCGGGGCCCGCGCACGTTGGAATGCGGGGGGTGGGGCTGCGATAGGCCACGCCCCTCAGCCGGGGGGACGCGCAGCGACGAGCGGCTGTGGGAACGCTGGGAGTTCTGCTTAGGGAAATGTTGTACGAGTACGTATGTACATAAAACTACGATATAAGTCATCAGTTAAAATGTGGTACGTGTAGATGCGTATGTAAAACTATGATAGAAGTCACCAGTTAATAACTGGAGAGGACAGATTTAAAATACAGCTCCGAAAAATCATGGGCAATTGGTTTATTGATGTCGGTGGCACCTTACAATCAGACACGTCTTTTTGCCTTAGCTGTGATATAAGTAAAGTTGCACCTCACCCGTTGGACACGAGCAGTGACGCTATCTGCACACACTGGATGTGATTACGTTATGGCAGGCACGTTGAGTAAGAAGCCCCACTTCATGCTGATTTGACACAGGCATTCAGTCTTACCAGAATGGAAGAGTGGATATCATTGTGTTTAACTTCAAAGTTATATAGGGGAAAATAATAGATTTCAGAATAAATTTACGGATGAGAAGTTTTAGCTTCAGTTCTGCAATCCAACCAGAAGAAGAAAGGAGAAAAAGAGCAGGTGGGGTGGTAAGTAACCAACTCCTTTTTTATCTTCTCACCATTTATTTTCCCTTGTTTTTGTATTATGCTAAATGAAAAGACGTAACTGATCTCTTGCAGCACACTTTGGATACGTGTTCAGGGAACTGAGCCCTTTCCCCAGTCTCTGCAGCTGGTTCCTGGGCCACCAGCAATACAAGACAGCGTGTCATTGTCTTCCATGTTTTGATCTCTTTGATACCTTGGCTAACTCACACGTGGAATGAAAAACACTGAAATTCTCAATACTAAAAACGTGGATACCTAAGGGAACAGTTTTCACATTTGCTTTCCTTCTTCGTTTTGAATAAAATACAGCATCTAATTCCGTGCATTAATGGGAATATTTCAGTTGAAATGCAAAGAGTCAATACGTATCCAAAATTATTACCTCCAAAGTGGAAGTAGGAAAAGGTATATCAGATATGAATCGGGCTCTACGGTCTTGATTATCCACCACAGCCAGAAAGCTGATACCTTCAGAATAAATAGTGATGTGCATTAGCCAGGAGCAATTCTGGCAGCCTGTTAACAGGAAGATAAAGTATTACAACTGCTCTGAAATTACAGAGTGACTCTCATATGTCAGAATGTTCAGAACTTTGTTTTAAATATATCTTATGAGATCAGTCAGTGAATCTTTATTTCTGGACAAATCATTTCTTAGAGAGTAAAATATACCAATCAAATGGTGCTAAATTGAAATCGAAGGCTTGGGGCAAAAGAAAAACTCCTGCTTGGTTTTACTTGTTAATCAACATACCTTACAAGGTATATTTCCAAGATAAAATGCATTCTAGTATATTCACAGGTGATCTAATGTAAAATCACTGGAAGCTGTCCCTTCCCAGAGGGCTTAAAATGTGCCAACAGCTGTTGTGACCTTTGTCATTATAATAAAGACATATGTTACTTTATTCTCACCAGCTCTTCTGCATTCTTTTTTTTAACTTAAAAAAAATAATAATAAAGACAAAAGATATCTGTATATTTTTGTTTAGTGAATTGCTCGGCCTGCAAGTAAATGTCAGAGGTTAATACTGGGTGGTGGGTTTGAAGTCTGAAATAGTCTGGTAACAGAGGGAGGGAATAGAGGGGAAAGATAGGCATCTCTTTCTGTTAGAGAATAGTAAGTGGATCCAGCAGAATAAGAGCATTTGTTAAAAATGAGCGCTGCTCTTTGAATACTTAGCGCCACAATTTTCTTTCTACTAGGATGTTACAGAAACTTACAGAAACTCCCAGTAATGACTGTTCTGCCCCTTCAAAACCACTGGTTATTTGGAACAGTAGTACAATAACAGATGGGCAGCTGTGTTATTTTGATTATTAGTTACGATGAGGTATAACATTTGTGGTTATTCATTTGAGGAAAAGAAAGAGATTCACTACGTATTCCCAGATTTCCATTGTGTTAGTATTTCAGTGCTGTGCTTCAACGTATTTTGGAGGGAGAAAAAGGTTATTTATAGCTGAACAAAAATCCAAGGAGCACCCTGAAATGCACACTAAGTATATCTGCAGCTTTTGGTACAGTTAGCAGATCATTCTACAAACAGATACAGTAACATCATTCCCATGTTTTCACTTAAAATATATGTAGTAACCTTCTTAATTCTGTTAAAATACAATCAAAATCTGTTACTAGGTAACTGAGCAACATAACAAACAGTTCTACCATTGTATGAGTTAATTGCATATTGCTTTTAACATACTAATTACCTCCCATGTGAAGTAAATAGAAAGAAAAGTTCACCTCAGCATATTTTACCTGTGTTATTAAATACTGACAATGTAACATGGCTACCATTTTCTGTGACTGAGCATCTAGAGTTAGTCACACACATTTGGTCTGAGTGGAATCCAATCTTTCTAGAAATCAACGACAAAAATCCCATTGAACCTCTGCAGCACAAGCATTTCATGGCTAGTTTTCAGCTTTCATTGTAGGAGTTACCAACAGTCAGCACTTACCTGCAAGGTCATTCAGTAAATGTCTGACATCTGTTTGCAATAATAGTAATGTCCCATGCTTTGATCCATGGTCACTAGGTGAAGAAAAGGGTGGAAATAGAGAGGAATGATCAAGTGCTATGAATAAATATTGCTATGAATATATTTAATATTCTTGTGAATATTAAATTTCAGGGAAGAATTTGAATTTCCTCAATACAAGACCATCTGTAAAAGGAAGGAGTACATTGTTGTGCCTTTGGTGCCTTTTGCTGCCAGGAGGTGCTTATTTGCTCTTTCTCTGAGCTGCGTGTAGAGCAGCCACTGAGGAAAAAACTGAACTTTGCTTTACAGCATATAAAAACTGGCTAAAACACAATGCACAGATGGATTGCTTCCATAACATTCCTGTTTTTCCATTTCTGTCACTTCTGCCTGCGTACTGTTGCCACACAGGCACTAGAAGGCTTCGCAAAGCAAGCAGATCATGCTATGGAGATGTCTTTCCCTGTCTTCTGTAATGTTCCCAGCCTTCTGGTTCATTCAATATAGGCAAATGTAAATGCTTTGCTAATGCAGAATAGATCTTAAAGCAATCCCTGTGGTAACAAAGCATAAGCATCTCTTGAGGTTAAAATTTCTCCTGACATAATCATTACCACTGGTTACACTGCACATTCCAAGAATGGTTTAGATTGTTTACAAGGCAAACCACAAGCATAGAAACAGCTGTGGAAAAACAGTGGCATTCAGTGACGTAAAACTGGATGCCTAAGAGTGGAACTACTTCTAACTTTAACGAACAAATTAATTACATCAGCAGGATCATTTATTAGTGAAGAAAGAGAGAGAAGCTAGCTGAAGTGACGTATTGAATGACACTGAATAAGCATTTCCACAGCTTTTTATTTATGCTGATGTATCTGTGCTTCAGCCAAAGATATTTTCTGGCTGAGGTATTTCATGAATTGATAGCTCTTTGTACATAACTGGATGATGGAATTATTTATTTTTTTAATAATTTCAAGTAGTATATCAAGGGAAAAAATAGAAAAATCAAAATACATGTGTGTGTATAATGGATACATACCAAAGATCTTCCAATACCATAGAATGGGTATGGGAAGAAATACCATACAATGGCTTGGGTTGGAAAGGACCCAAAGAATCAAGTTCCAACCCCCCAGATATGGCACTAGAGCAGGCTGCCCAGGGTCCTATCCAACCTGTTCTGGAACACCTCCAGTGATGGAGCATCTGCAGCCCCTCTGGGAAGCCTGTTCCAGCACTCACCACTGTGAAGAACTTCACCCTGACATGCAAAGAAATATAAGCTGGAACTAAAAAAACAAACAAAAAACTTCCTGAATCATCTGTTTTCTCTTTTGTTGCCTGCATGCGATCGTATCATTCCTTTCATAAAGTAACCAAGTTATAGCCTGAATAATTTACCCTTAGTTAAATAAACCTGTGTAGATGTCATGGGCCAACAGCACTGATAGATTCTGCTGCTTCCACTCCCAGTCTTTAATTCCTACTCCATATGCCAGTTTGGTTTGTTGTTGTTTTTCCTTCAGTAATGATTTTATATTTTGCTCAACCCTTACTGTATCACTAACATAAAATGGAAAGTAAGCATATCAGCAGCTACTTTTGAAGTAAACATACACTGCATAAAACAAGAGATGTGTCTCAGACATTTCTGCCTCACAGTTTGTTGTTTTGTTTCTGCAGTACTCTTAGGATAAAATCATATCACTGTACGGGTGCACTGGGCATTAGAGATGTAACATACAGTATGACATCACATGGCAAGACTGGAAGAAGAGTTGCAGATGATAAATATAGACATTCACTCACACCTCGGGGTCTTGGATTCACATCCCATTTGATAAGTGAGCCTCTAAATGCGAGCTGTGACGCAGGTCAAGTCTATCATTTCTACTCAGTGTGTTGATGGTATTTGTGGTGGTCATTGTGAATAGGGCCCAAAGATGATTTCAGAATATAAAAAGGAATCATAAATGCTATTTCCTCAGAGAAAAAACAATGGTAATAATGCAATAAGCAAGCTCTGTAATACATACAACATTTAAAAAGAGGTATTTTACGTATTTTAATAAACCTTAAAGGATATAAAAGTCTTTGCAATGCCTGTATTTTTTTATCAGTTATAGGAAGTGAAATAGTTGCCTTCCCTCCCTTTCGTGTTGGTTAATGATAATTTTAGTGTTGAGGAAAGTAGTTATTCTGGCTCCTAGCAAGAGCAGAATAGGGTTCTGACAAGAACAGTCTGTGAAGGAAGTAGAGGAAGTGGGTAATACAGAAATAACAGAAGCCGGATATCATTAATAGGTTACTCTTGATTAAAAAAAAAAAAACAAACACACAAAAAAACACAAACCTTTAAGTATGAAATAACACTAAAAGAAAAAGGTGCAGTACTACAGAAGTAGTTACTCCTGAAGTAGAACGCAACTTCAGTGAGGTACCAAGCAGAGAGCATTTCCACAGGTAGCCTTACAGCAGGAAGGCTTTGGAGATTGAGGCTAGTTCTAAGAACAGTCTCATCTGCCCTGTCCTCCAAAACCTTGCAATAGTCAGCTTTCCCCACCATTCTTCCATTGGTAAGCAGCAAAAGGAGATATCATTACTTCACACATGGGTAAGCTTAGCAGAAAACCACATTGCATAGTTCGTGTTTTCAGAGTCAAGGAATAGCATCTAATTACATAAAATACCTTTGTTATTCCACTGCTTGGTCCATCCTGTGGGAAAGGACTGTGGTTACATGTGGTGTAACCAGCTCAACAAGTATTATTCTAGCTCCAATGGAATTTAGGGGAAGAACCTACCTCATCACAATACCAACCTGTTCTGTTTCCACCTACACAGCACAGAATTAACTGTTAAGACGAGGTCAGATTGCAGCTATTTAACTCCACTATCTAATGAGAAAAAATAACACAGGTGGAACCATTACAGAGGAGGGTGACATCAATTCATCCTTATTAATGTCCTACTCTGTAAATAATTAAACCTTTCCTAATCTAGTTTGTTATGGCTAAATGTACAAACGCTATTATTTTGCTGATTCAGTATTGCTTCAATACTTTTAAAATAATTTTAAAAGTGAATTATGGTGAATATTAGTGAATTTGTACTGCAGTGAATTTTGTAACTCCCAACAAAATGGTACCTAAACTCAATTTAGTTGTACTGAAAAGCAAAGTCGTGTTTCTGCTGCTTTGAGTGAATATCTGTAGAAATTTTCAAATATTTTAGCAGTATGATTTTCTGTACTTATTCAAATTATTTGAAACATTAAAAATTGTTACAAAGAAGCACTCGTTAAGAGTTACATCATCCATACATGAAAATATAAGCAATCTTCTTGTGATTTCTATGCAAACACAATTTTATAAAAATTAAACATTAATTACTTAGTAATTCAGAGTGAGAATCCCAACTAAGATTAACTTACTATAACAGATCTGGGCCTTTCTGCTGAACAGAAGTGATTGTGCATGTCCCTCTGAATTTGATGCAAAATTACTAGAGGAAATTTAGTACATCTAATCTTGTTGGGCCTAAATAAAATTTCTAGTACCGCATAGCGTGAGACATTACTAAACCAATGAAAAAGAACAAGAATTGAAAGGTGGCTATGGGACTCATTAAAGGAGAGAAAATTGCAGATAATTTAAAGGAATCATGCTGAAAGACATTTGGTAGTGGAGTTCTTTAAAGATCAGTCTTGGGACTGACTTTAATATTTTCATTAATTACCCTGCCATATGGTGTGCAGTTGACTTTCACTAGTGGCTATAGAGCTGAGCAGCATTTTTACAATAAAAATTTTTGAACTACCATATAGGAAACAGTCAGAGACTAGAAATTGAGCTGCTTACAAGGGTGAAAATTGGAGTCGCAAATGGAAGACATCCACTCAGTGACAGGTGAGTATTTCTGCTATTAGCAGAATATCAGCTGTGGGGAATCATCAGGAACAGAGACCCAGATTGTGGAATCGTTGTAGCTTCACCACTATCACCTTGTCTGGATATCTTATCTATTTCTGATCAATGCTGTTGAAGGGTGTTACATTCATGAGCAAAGGGGGATTAAAACGATCGGAGCACCAGTGACAACAAGAGACTAACTGTTCTTGGTTTGCTTTATCTGGCATAGGTTGAAAAGGGCCCTCCATAAATACCTGACAGATGAAATACTAGGGAGTGAGAAGAGCTGATGAAGTTAAAGGACAGCACTAGCCAAAATGAAATGGATACAACCTGGCAATGAATAAATTTAGTCTTGACTCACAGCCTTAGCTTTCAGATATGACATAATTGCAAATGCTTTTATGAAAGGATCCTGGTAACAAAATATTTGCAGCAGTATGGGGAAATCAGGAGGGCCTGTGAATGCAAGGACCATTTTGGCTTAATAACAGTGTAGCAATAGTAAAGACTTTGATCTTAATATGCAGCAAAATATCAGCCTGTTTCTTTGTTCCATTTGTGTTTTGTTTGTTTGTTTGTTTTCCCAAGGGATTTACGATCTGTCATCCTCTCCACCTGCAAATACATCTCCCTTCTGAAAGTGCTATTATTTTCCCCTCCTCCCAATTTTCTGAGGAATTAACATCATTAGTTTGAACAAAGAGCAACTGTCTTTTATATTTTGTTTGAAGTTCACTGGCCTTTGAAAGGAGCTATGTGCCTGAAGATCTGTTCACTTTTTCCAGCACAGACAGAATAAAATAGACTTACTTTATTTCTCTCAGGTCAAAAATGCCTGTTGTATTCAGGGAAACGTAGGAAATGCACACATTGTTTGAATTGTCGTACTTGTATTACAGCCATCTCTACCTGTTTTCCTGTAATAAGGGACTAAGATAAATTTTGGATTGTAAGAGAAAATGTCAAGAACTGTTAGCACATAAACCTGGTTACCTTGGAGACTCCATTAGAAATTATATATTGATGACTGTCAGTCAAATGAGGCAGAATATGTAAAATGATTACAATTAGAATCTGAAGCAAAATCTGAGGTAGATCAAAGGGGAGAGATTTATTGTCTATTGCCAATTCCATTGTGTCATTGAATCTGGACACTTCCAAGCTACACAGACAAACAGGCATACCATGTACAAACACAAAAGCTTTGCTGTTCCATTCCCACATAACAGACTCTAAAATTCTCTGTTTTAGTTAAGTAATAAGAAAGTACCTTGTTTTAAAAAGATGCTATGTGCAACTATAAACATCAGCTCCTTAGAGGTCACATTCATCTAAGTTTGGTGAGGTGCAGTTGCAGATGTAAAAGCCCCATCTCTCATTTGTGGATTCACAGAAGGCTCTGGCCCACTAGTGAAAGAGCAGCTATCCAGGAGAGAGAACCAACTGTGTTTTGCTAAGTTAAAGCTAGTATTTTATTATGACATGAATGCTAGTATTTAAGATTTGTCAACAGTACCATTTCAAATGCATTTTCAGCAGCTTGTAACTAGATTAAAATATCATAACGTCTTTCAAGGAATTGGATTAACAAAAAAAAAAAACCAAATAACTTGATTATTATCTTAAAAGATTCAATAGCTAGCCTTGTCCAGACTATACAGCAAAGACATTTCTAAATAAACAAGGTTATCATGACTGCAGTAATTACAGTGTGAAGCATCAAGCCACTTAACATAAACACAGTAGTTAGAACAGTATGACCAAGTTGCAATCAATAATAAGAAAACAACCAAGTCAGGATGAAATATATCACCAAAAAAATGTTGGATTTTCTCTATTCACAAATAAACATGATCACTTGATCAGTTCCCTGACACTCCTCTTGCATGCATCCAAGCAATATATGGGATTATGAAAACCAGCTTTCTTGACCTTTAATCTGATTCCTATAGATCAGAAAAATACAGATGTAATTTTTTGGCAGTTTTTGTACATAACATGCTACAGCCTATATTAATAAACTTTTTGCCTCCTTCCAATGGCAAATTATACTTCTTCCCCAAAGAAAATGCACTCTTCTATACATTATTAATGTTGGAAGGTTACCCAAAAGTAAGTCAAGTTTTACAAATAGGCTTTGAAAGTCAAGTAACAGTTTCTGCTTTTCACTCAATTACCTTCACCATTTTTGCTAAACTGAAAGAAAAAGCCTGAGAATACCAGAATCAGAAGCATTAATTTAAACTATTACTCTGCACGTGGCATAATAATGACATCTCCCTTTTTATATTAACCCAAGTAACATTTGTGAAAGTAGTAAGTGATTACTTATTTTTGGTAGTATAGCTAACTTAAATTTCTTACCAATTACATTTCTTTGATATAGAGATGGCTTTGATCTCATCTTCACCTTGAGCTTGAGAAAGAGAACAATTCTAACAATTTAAATTTAACTTGTTAGTTTGTATCTCTTTCCATATTTCTTCTGTTCATAAAATGAAATGCTGCCCAGAGCTCAAAATAAATGAATAAATTAATTAAGGAAGCATTAATTTTAAAAATTATTTTTAGTTTTTGTAGTTAAAGGCAATTTTTTTCTATAAGCCAGTGAATCCCATATACTGAGGTTTAAGAAGGTTTCACCCTCGCTAATGACTCCAAATACTAGAAATGATTTATTGTTTAACCTATGCCTACAATAAGTCCTGGTTCATAAAGTTTATATATCACACTGAACATACATAGGATGTTAATCCTAGCAAAAACTAAAAGGGCTCATCCTGTTTAAAAATCCTTGTGGTTTCTGTTATGTAGGAGATTATTTTGCTCCTACATTTAGAGAGCGGAGAGTATTAATGTTTGCTCTTTAACTCTTGCTTTCTCGTGCAGCTTGAGTTCAAGCAAAGTTGAAGTGATTTTTAGTGTAAATGCTCAAATTATTGAAACCAGAACACTACAGATCATATACTGCATTCAAACATTAATAACTAAATTGTTTTTGCAGATGGCCCATACTCTGATGGACTTCTGTCAAGGAAGAATTATGAGAAAATCACAGTCGCTGTTGATCATCTCACTGTTGTCTCGACCATTTCAACACTAAAATGTCAAAGCTTACATTTGTTACTACAATGAAAGCAGACAGACCACTAATAATGTATATGCTCACATTTGACATCATCTTCTATGCTGCAGAAATTGCATTTTCTTCTGCCTCTGCCACATAGGCCACTATTCCTTATTTCCTCCACCTTTGGTTCACAGTCTCACATGGTTCAAAGAGCCCATTTGGGCTCCTCACCTCCACATTCACACAGGCTGGAGCAGGGAGGGCTGGGTCAAGCCAAAGGCCATGAAGATGCTGAGAGAATTGCTGTATTTGGGTGCAGTGATACATCGTCAAATCTCCTCTGAAACATGCTCTGATGTCCCTGAGGCAGATGTGTTCCCTGGCCTGGCAATAACTTAAGCATTCAAGTTGAATACTAGGAAAAGGTTTTTCACCAGAGGGCGGTGGGCATGGAGCAGGCTGCCCGGGGCACAGTTCAAGGAACGTTTGGACACTGCTCTCAGACACAGGGCTTGATGTCGGGAGTTGCAGTCTATGATCTGAGTTGTGGGTCAAGATAACTTATTAATTCCGTGCGGATGAAACAAAGGCAGGGCTCCGCGCCTGAACTTGCCGAGCAGCCGGCTACAGTGACGCAACGCACACACCGCCACCACAGCACGGCCACGCGGAGCCGCGCCACCACCGCCACTACGCCCTGTGAACCGGCGCCAACCGGAAGCGCCGTCCGCCCGTCCCGCCCCGCTCCGAGAGGCGCGGCGGGCAGGCGGGGCGGAGCGCTGGTTGCCATGGCTTCGGTGAGGCGGTGCGGCCCGCTGCCGTGGGCCCGCCTGCTGGCCCCGGCGACGTTGGAGCTGCTGGCGCTGCCCTGCGGCCTGCAGGAGCCCGAGCACGGGTGAGGCCCTCACCAGGCTGTGGCTGTTTCCCTTTCGCCTCTCAGCTAGCTGCCCGGCGGCCGGCTCAGCGCTGTTCCGTGCCTCTTGCCGCTGCTCCCTGGCCCGGCAGGGATACATTGCATCTGACAGCATCACCGCACGGCTGGGGCTCTCTGCAGGTTTCCTGCACAGGACCTGGGGGGATGAAAACAGCCCTTTGTGGCCAGTAGTATTCAACAGTACTTGGAATATTTTGGAATGTTCCCAAAGCAGAACACCTCCGAGGGCAGTTAAGATGTGAAGCTGGTTTGGATCACCTATCCCTGGGCAGGAGTTGTCTGACACCATCTGCTTGTGACAGAGAGGAATTCTGGCAGCGCCAGCATTGCTTTGTTTTTAACAATCCAATGTTGTAGGTTTTTTTAAAAATTAATGGTAGGTGTTTTTAGAGTAAATTAGTAATATCAAATAATCAAATTTATCAGTGAAATAGAAAAACAAACTCCTAACTAAACATACTATCCAGGATTCTTGGACAGATTTCTCTACAGAACACTGAAAATAGTCTATTTGCTGTCAGAATGTATTCTGTTCTTTGGTATTTTCTTTTGCGTTCTTGAGTACAATGATTGTGTTGCCTTCATTTCAATTGTAATTCAGTATTTTATTGAAAACATTTGCCTTCATGAAACAAATGCAAGGAAGCTGCTGGTGTGTTTGTTACAATCTTAAGTTCCTGTCTTTAAAAAATGCCATGCAAGTGAAATGATTAAAAATTACTTACTTTATTCCTGAATATCCATTACCAATAAAGACTGATTAATCTGGTTAATGCAACTGCTGCTTTATTTGTTTATTCAAATGGATTTTTTTTACAGGCCTTGCATTTCAGATGATTTAAAAATAGGATATCACAGCAGAGATCATGCAACGCAAACAGATATCAAAGAAATACCAGAATTAAATGAATTAGCAATTACAACACAAGCTTTAATCAAGGTAAACTAGGAAGATATCCGAGTCTTTTTCATACTATAGAACAGATACTTTTGTCACTGTCACCTGTTTTATATAATATTTAGGCAGTCTGTTTTGACATTTATTCTGTTTTCATATACTCTATATATGAATTTTTATTTTCAAAATATACCAACTCACAAATATTGATAGGTGAATTAGAGACTGGGTTACTCAGCTAACTGAATCAGAGATTTCATCGAGATTACCATTGTTTAATTTTGAAAATGATAAATTCTGAACTCTCAAACCCATCTGATCATAGCTAATAATGTGGCAATAAATGCGGGCCTACCAGTTCCATTTATACTTGCATCGTGTCAGTCATGAGCATAGCTAATGTGCCCTGCTGCTTCTGCTGAAATGAAATAGTGCAGTGCTTCTGCTTTGTACAAATCATATACAAAGTTAGAAAGAAGATCCAGATGGCATTATCTGCACTTGCTTAGATAGGTGTGTATTGTAAGCAGAGTCTTACTGAAATTAAATGCTTAGATTTTGGAGCAAAGATGCAGTCCATAACGAGGAAAAATAAAGCTTTCTCGGTGTAAATGCCTTAAGAGTTTGTGAAGATAGATGCCTCTAGGGACCTGTAGAGGGAGATCTGTTACATCAAAATGATATGTTGCTATCTGTCCCTTCACCGTGTTAAGAAATTACGAAAGAAGATGCTTCAGGATATGAAGTAATTATCTGTGCAGAAAGTTTAATTTCCTTGGAAAAACAAACAAACAAACAAACAACCACTTGTCATTCCAGATTATGAGTAGTGTGTAAATATAGAGAAGAGCAAAAATTCAATGTTTTTGGTATTGCTTTTAGAAGCAATATATATTTGTACCTTGTACATCATAAAGATTTCTGTGTGTTTTCCTCATCAAAGTCAGTGGAAAGCCAAATGTATTTCCTTTAACACTTCGTCTGTTACTTCTTGTTAAAATACAGTTATTTTTACTCTTTTGCAGTAAAAAAAAACTTTGCAGGCTATTGGCTTAAGTTTTATGAACGTGTTCTGATCACTTTCTAGGATTCCATTGTGATATCTGTATTGATAGACCTGTCTGGATCTCTTCTGCGGTATCTAACTAATTACCATCTGGCAGAGACTTGAGTATTCAAAAAATAATTATTTCCTGAGGAAGTTAAATATCTTTACTGCGCGAATATTCTCTTCAGAATTGAAGGTTTCTGAGGGGCATTTTTATTTTGGCAGCAAACACTGTACATGTGGACGCAAACTATCTTTTATAATGAGGGTCAGTTCTCATTATGCTTTCTTTGCTTGGTGCTATTAAAATATGTATTTAATACTGTATCTTCAAATTTTCTATTTCATGAGTTATAGTTTTCTAAATTTCAATTTTCACCTGTTTATCTTCTAGAGGAGTGATACAGTAGAGTGGTGTCTATAACAAATATTACATCTTTGATGTCCTTGCTACTTCTGAGACTGCAAAATGTATATATTTTGGCACAGTTTGTAACTTATGTGCATTTTTTTTTCTGCAGAAGTAATTAAAATCTTTTTCACAGTTATATTTTAATTTCATTTTATGAAATTAAATTCTTAATTTTTTAATTTTCATTTTAATTTGTTTGGGTTTTTTTTGTTTTTTGTTTTTGCTATAGAAGGCTTCTCAATACTTTGTTTAACAGTCAGATATTTTATTTGAGCTGAGAGTCAGTGGACACACTAGGAAACCTACTTTTGGGCATCCCACGGAAGTAACTTTTAACTGAGCAAGGCATCTAAACTTCTCATGCAGTGAGTGCAGATCTATCTTTGTAGTCAGTGGAGATGTATCGGGATATGATACTTTTCTCTGGTTTCAGAAGGGAACAGGTTTCTGTCAGGTCTGCCAGCCCTGTATAAGATGTCTTTTTTATAACCCGTTTCTTAGACACTAAGCCACATGTGCATGAGGAACTGGGTCAAGTACCCCTGAGCTCATTGTAACAGAAAGTTCTTCACCTGTTTCTTGCGTAGATACCAAATTAGAAGTTTTACTCTGCATACTGAAATCCGTGCTGACACTCTAAGATATCCAAAGCATGGACATGAAGCAGGGAGCTCCTGCCGGTGTAGAGACACATGCTCTTCTGAACTGACTGTTGTAGACCAAAGGAGATACCACAAGGCATAGAACCGCATTAGATGCTTGTATTTAGGTGAATAATCAGCATATTGAACAGAGTAGTAGTACCTTTTTTTGCATGTGTCTGTGTGTCTAGTTTACTTTGTATATAAGAAGTAATAACAGGATTTTTATTTTTAGCTCACTGATTCCCTCCAGAAAGATTTGTTCATCTACAAAAGCACCGTTCAAGCACAATATGAAGAAAAAATTGAAGAGCAAGCTTCAAATCTCTATAAATATGTAAATGATAGACTGACAGACATTGAGACTTTTCATAAACGGGTAAAGACAAAAGTTCTTGTTCAGTTAAATGTCAGTCTTCACTAGATGCCAGTTCTCATTTGTACATCATTGTTCTGTAGATTGATGTTTTATTTAATGAAAAATAATTCACAGAAGTATTGAAAATAAGGAGATAAAGCAAAATATTATTTTTTTTAAATGACTAAGTTGTCTTTTGTAAACTTGCAATTAATAAAACATGGATTACATTGTACTCTGCATATTAACAGCCATAGCTATGGAGATGTCTTACATTCTAGTGCAGTTATTTCTAAAATGCATATATATACATTACTTACAGATCTTTTCCATGTATTTCTTTGAAAATATATATGCACTGATCTTTAGATGGTAAACCACAGCTCACACCAGCATTAATGCTCCTAGTATTAATGCAACTAGTGAGCACTCACCACAAGGAAGAAACAAGATTCAGTTTTCAGCCTTCAAGACGTTCAAGCTTCTGATGTGAGCATATGAAAAGTAAAAGTTTAAAAAAATCAATGTGTTAATTCCCATCTTAAACATCCGAGACAATTCTTTAATAAGAGTCTTTAAAGTGGCTTGTCCTTAAAGTGGTTTGGAATCTTCAGTTTCCAGAGGAAGAGATACAGTTTCATTAATTAGCCAAAAGCTAAAAAGAGACTGAAGAATGAAAAAGAAAAAAAAAAAAAGATAAAAAAAAAGATAAAAAAGATAAAAAAAAGGAACACAAGTGCGGTGTTTTTTCTTTCACAGGAGCTTCGATGGTATTTAATTTTCTTAAATTGAAAGGAAGGCACGGTGCAAGGTTTTTATCTGTTTGTTTTGTTTATTTGTTTGCTTGCTTGTTTATTTTAGTGATTGCCTGCTTCCTTTTTTTGTACATTAAACTCCAGAAAGAAGTCCAAATTCGACAAAGTTACCAACAACAGTTATGTGATGCACTGGCTGTTCTCAGAGGAAATATTGAGGTAGGTTTTAACCACTCACAAGGTTAAGGACTGTTGATTGGAGTAGTGATAGGTCATAAGCCAGTTCTGGAGAAGGATGTGTTTGTATAATGCATGAAGACTAAGCATATAAACCACATTAAGTAGAATGAAAATAGCACAAAAATACATTTTTTACAAGTCCTGTTTTTCCCCTCCTCTCATGCTGAACTATGCAGTTTTGCATACTTGAAAGTTGTTTTAGAAGACAGAAGCTATGACTGGCTCTCTTCAGAAACATAGTAATCCCATATAATGCTGCTTGTTTCAATCAGAAATGAGTACACCTATGAATACACCTCAATAGATTTGGAAATCGAATGCTCAGGCTACAAGAGAAGAATGACCAATCATGTACACTACTAATGACTTTATACTATGCCCCAGGAACTGTGCCTTAAACTTTCAAAGTTCCAGATTTCAGGGTGTAATACAAACACTAAGAATGATCCAATTTAGAAAGTTTGGAACTTAAATTTTGTCTTTCTTTTGCTATAAAAATGACGTTACTAGCTGAATTGCAGATGTGTACATATGATCAGGTCATTGCCACACAAACCACATAGAAAAATGCAAATTTCATTTTGTGTTTGAAAAGTTCTTTCCTTTTTTCTTTGGATTTTTCAGTAAACAGGTAGAGATTCACCCCATGCCAGATGAGTATAATTCAGAAGGTGGGATGCTCTGAGAAAACACTTTTTGACCCCTTATTGAGTGTTACAAATATGAATGTATGGCACTAGAGACAAATACTGCTGCTATTAATATTTTAAAGCTAAGCAATATTTAATCACCTAACCTTGGAAAATGACTTAATCAAGGTAGTTGTGAAGGAAGAGCTCACACATATCACACATACTTTTGAGCATAGTGTTTCCTAATGGTTACTGCTGGCTGTGCATCACCATGGGCAGGCATTTCAGTATAACGAGGGGCTGCACATTCTGTTTTTCTCTGAAAGGCTAATTTTACTGCATTGAAGCAAATCAATCATTGTAGATGCTATTTAAAAATCCTTTACTGCAATTTAAACACCTTACTGATGCAATCAAGAAGATGCAAAAATAAATGCCAGTAATCCAGAAGTTAGCATTTCAATAGTTTACCCTGCTACAGTGTACTTGTACTGCACTTTCTTCTTATTTTGTTTCTTGTATGAGTTTTAGGTGTGTTCTCTTAAAAGTTTTTAAACATATAAAATATGCTTTTTTCCTTTTTTTCTTATTCTTTGTCGTATGTTTGAATTCTCTATTACTATAGATTGTGTATTAGATAACACATTTCTTAATTAATTATCTGAAATATCAGATACAGTAACATTTTATTTTCAGTACCAGAAACTCTGGAATGTGTACTACGATGTACTCAAATTTTAAAAAAATAATAAATTGTAGCATTAGGAAAAAAATGGGCTATGTGATTTATGCAAGAATGTCATTAAGTAATCTCTTCTCCTAATAGAAGTATTACAACATAGATAGAGAAGATATAGAATGTTCACCAGGAAAACTTTTGAGGTTTTTACGTGACAAACTGCGTGAAAAAGAGTCCACAATTGAAGATCTGAAAAGAAAGATGCAGGAATATCAGGAAAATGAAGAGACTAAAATGGTACGTTTTTCAAAAAAGTTTATGAACTTGTTACGAAATCTGGAAACCTTTAACCACTGAAAAATGTAGATGGAGAGTTGGGCAGAGAGGAACTCCCAAGGGCAAGTGCAGAGTCCTATACCTGGGGAGGAATAACTGCAAGCATCAGAACAGATTAGAGGCTGACCTGCTGGAGAGGAGCTCTGCAGAGAAGGATCTGGGTGTCCTGGTGGGCAACAGGGTGGCTGTAAGCAGCACTTTGCTCTTGTGGCCAAGCAGGTCAGTGGTATCCTGGGGTGCATTAAAAATAGAGTGGCCAGCAGGTCAAGGGAGGTGATCCTCACCCTCTACTCTGCCCCGGTGAGGTCACGTCTGGAGTGCTGTGTCCAGTTCTGGGCTCCTCAGTTCAAGAAAAGCAGGAACTTCTAGAGAGTACAGCAGAAGTACACAAAGATGATGACCGAACTGGAGCATCCCCCATACGAGGAAAAGCTGTTCAGCCTGGAGAAGACTGAAGCAGGATCTTATCAATGCTTATAAATAAAAGGCAGGAGTCAAGTGGATGGGGCCAGAGTTTTTCAGTAGTGCCCTGTGACCAAACAAGGGGTAATGTGCACAGACCGGAACACAGGAAATTTCTCATGTCCATATGAACATGAGAAAGAACTTTACTGTGAGGGTTACAGAGCAGTGGAACAAGCTCCCAAAGATGTTGTGGAATCTTGTTCTCTGGAGATACTGAAAACTTTCCAGGATAGTTTCCTGTGCAACCTGTTGCAGGGAACCTGCTTTAGCAGAGTGTTGGACTTTGATCTCCAGAGATCCTTTCAAGCCCCTACAATTCTGTGATTCTGTGATTTCTGGTTTCATTATTTTCCCAGTAAAGATAAAGACAAGAAAATATTAGAACACTTCTTGGGATATCTCTTGCTAAAGATAGGTATTTTGAATGAAGGAGTCTATTGTACGCTATTAATTTCACTCAATTCAATGAGTGAGTGTAATCAGTGGTAGTTTGATTAGAGATATCAGTGTTTCTTTCGATCTGTTTTTAACAAAATAAAATATTTTAAGATATTTTTGTAAATCCTGAAGAAAAAACTTGTTTAAAAATGTAATACTTGAATAAGATATTGCTCTCAGCACTATTTTATTCCATTTCAGTTACAGAAAAGTCCATCTCTGTACTTACATTACTTGTTCTCTTGTTTCTCTTTGTTCCTTCTGTCTCCATACAACTTCCAAAATAAATCACTTTCTTTTTCAGAATTGTATTGTTAGTCATGTAAGTTGGCATTTCAGGTATCCAAATGAAGATTAAAATTCTTCATGTTTGATTTTTCTTAACTCCTGCAATAGTTCTCAGAGTTCAACAACCACTCAGGTATAACCATTAGTAGACATGAGAAGTCCCTTCAAATAATTTTCCCCACACAAATGCAGACAGAAATAGTTAGTTTTAATGGCTGAGAATTGTCTTAATTATTCGTCCTCTAGCCTTCAAATGGGACACTTAATTCAGTCACATATTTCTATACATCATTTCCTTTTCCTTTCAGAAATATAAACATGTCCTTCCCAAGTTAACAACTCTTGTCAGCAGCTCACTGAAATGTGGGAACTCTGTAATGCCTTTTTAAACTTCACCTATACATTAGATTGATAAAAAGCAGTCTCAGGTTCTAAAGAGTTTTTATCTAAGCCTGATGGTACATTGCTTTTTGATCTCAGCTCCCTGTGCATCATTAAGATGTACAGTAGTAAGGAAATCTGAAAATGCCATCTTCTTCTACTGGCAGCCTCCTAAGTTAGACAGTATTACCTGTCAAGGAGAAAGATGGAGTCTCAGGTGTACCCTCTGAGGAACCTAGGTATCTCTCTCCATTTGGAATTGACAGCTATGCAGCCCATTCTAGAACAGAATATTTAAGCTGTGTCAGTAGTTCTTGTTAAGAGAAGGAAGTGATAGTAATTCATTTTTGTAACAGTCTGTTAGCTACGACAGTCACCAGGAGTACATTTTATTTCTTCATTACTTCATTTGAAGTAATTTCTATTGCTTATTGGGCACCTTTTATTATTGGAAGCTTTGCAAGGCTTTAGAAAAGACAATGAAGCAAAGAAATATAAATGTGTATAATCAATGAATATACAGAGGTCATAATTATGACATAAACAAGAGAGTTTGGCAAAGCAGATCATAATAACAAAAAGAGAATAGATAGAATACTTACCCACATCCCAGGCTCACTGCAAAAACTCCAGAGGAAGGATCTCCAGAAGATTAACTTCCCCACTGGCAGTCAGCTCTTAAATGGGTCTAGGAGAGGTGCAGCCAGGCTCCACCCCTTCCGGCAGCACAGGAGAATTGCCTTCACCTGTGCTCCCATGGCTGACTCAGTGCTCACCTCAGGTGATCAATCAGAGGTTCAGGCTGTGATTCAGCAATTCCCATACAAAATGGCAATATGAATGTCAACATCATGAACAAAAAAAAAAATCTTAACATACTGGGAGGAAAAAAAGGGCTGTAATTGTATGAGCATACAAGTAGGTAAAAGTTGTAGAATGGTTAATAATGTGAAAACCTTGGGAGCAATTTAAAAAAAGATATGCTCTGTATAGGAGGAGGCAGAATCATATGCTTTTATTACAAAGTAACAGTTACTTTCTGATTTATCAACCACCAGAAAGGATCCTAAATGTCTGCAGAGAACACGCATTTGTAGACTTGGAAGCCAAGAGAGCTTAGATTTAGAAGCCCCCCAGAAACAGTTGACCAGTATGTGATAGGTGTTTTACATAATGGAAAACTTAGCATAACTTTTCTTAATCAGTATCACAGATTACATAAAACATATTTTCCAACAAAGCTGATTTTGCTATTTTGGAAGAATATGCATTTAGTTGAGTGGTACCTGTGAACACAAGATCTTTGCAAGATGTTTAGTAGCACTGCTTAAAAGATAGCGTGCTACAGTAAGATATGTCCTGCCTTAAAATTTAGTGATGTTACCTTCCACTAAGGAGTGGAAAACAACTGTAAGTCTCTAGTTTCAGACCTCATGAAGGGGAAAATAGACACAGATGGGGCCCTGTGCCTACCAGGAAAACTAGGAGGCATACTGGTGAAGTTTTCTCTTATAAGAAGTTCAGTCTATGTTAGTAACACGGGTTGTGGAGCTTGTAGGGTAAATATTTACAGTTCTATTTGTCACTCTGATAAGATGGGATGCTGTGCAGGTCCTGATCTTTGCGTAATCTGTGAAAGAGGTATAATATTCTTCAGGCAAAGCCCTCATTAACCAGTGAAAGATCTCAAAAAATACATGGAAATGAGGAATTAACTCTATCTGTTCTCTGAGAATTCTGCTTTTATGCAAAAGGGAACATTCTCTGTTTTCCCCTGTCAAGGAATTTGTGATTAAATGCCTATTCTCATTCCAAAGTTATGCTATCTGAACTCCTTTTCCATCTCTGATGTGCCTTAAAAAATGAAAGGAATTATCTGGACCAGTAGTAATTTGTTAGTCCTATCCTTTCTGATGCCTCCATTTTGTTACATTTAAAAGACCTGCATAGATGACATAATAAAATTCAGCGTCCAGAAGATGAAAATACACAGGAAAATGATTGCCAGTTGAAGTATGTTATCAGAGGAGTGGTTGAATCTTGATCCCCTGAAATATCCTGGAGGACTGCAAGCCCTTTTAGAATATACCCATTAGCTGAATTGAAGATAAGAGAGTAATAGCAGAGTGACTGCCTAAAAAGTAATGGCTTGTGTGCAACCAGTGGCCCTACTAGAACCTTCCACTTTCAACCTTGACATTTTAAACATGAAAATGAAACAATTATTATTATAAATGTACTCTGTAACTTGTTATGGATATGTGATTTTCCAACAATAAACGTAAAGAAACACTGGAATTATCATTTCCCCTGTAACTCAAAACTGGTGTATTGTGGATGTTTTTCATGACAACTTGTACCGTTGCACCCTCTTGTGGTGTAAATAATAGACTTTAAATGCCTAAAATATAGCTTTGGAAGGAAAAGGGAGATGATAACTTAAATGACAAATTTTCAACGGTGATTTTTTTATCAAGGCAAGTTTATAATAAACTAACAGCAATAACAACTGCAGTTTATAATTTTATCTGAAATATGTTCAAGTATTGTCTTTTTCAGTATCATATGATAGCATCAGTAATTTTCCTTGTATATTTTTGCAGTAAAAGTGCAAAAATCCTACCTGTTTTTCAAGCATCACTTTAGTTATCTTGTGTGCATATTAAATACTTTGAGATGCCAAAGGAAAATGTGAATTTCACAACTGCATAATAAATAGCTGTATTCTCTCACCTTTACCTCAAGGTCATTTGCCTTTAATATTGTCATTATAGGTGGATAAATCTATTTTAAGTTTTTTACTGTCCAAAATTATGAATGCATATTTATTTAATGTAATTAGAAATGCCTAATGCATGCAAGTAACAACCTGCATTATGTCACTTTAATAAAAGTGTAATTGGATTTATTTAGGCTTAGCATATACTTCTTTTTTTTTTTTTTTAACCTTAAAGTATTAAAACTGTTAGAATGGAGATATTAAAATAGATAAGGTGAGAAATGCTGAAGTCTCTTGGCTTCATAACTGCCTTCCAGCCTCCAGCCCTTTTTTCTTACATCTTGAAAGTTCCCCAGTTTAAGCAAGCCAAACGCTACCGCTGTGGGCAGATGGTAGAGAGAACATTGCTACAAAACCTGCCACTCAAAGTGTAACAGATGACTGTAGCTACAGAAAATTGTCCCTTTGTTCGTTTTGCTAATGAGTGTCCTCATTGCCGCAGGAGCCTGAATAGTTAATGACGTGCAGTTCTGGTCCCTGGCAGGCGGTGGGGCTGCAGCTAAAGGCTGCCTCGGTAATGTGCAAAGTCCAAGTGGAGAAAGTGCTGTGTGAGGTGTTTGTATCCTTTCATTAAAACACTAAAGGACTACGGATACACTTGTAGTTGTGGCACCGTTTAAAACTTAGTCACGCGATTCGTTCAATCGTTTCGGCTTACTTTACGATAAACTCAAGGTTCTTCTGCGAGTATCGGCTGTTGCTCAAATACTGCCGGAGGAGAGGAACAAATGGACCTCAGCCTGTGAAGAGCTGTAACAGCTTCTTAGAAGCTCGCCGGAGATCCGGAGTTGGTTTTGCAGTGGGCTGAGCAGACTACAGCCTGAGCAGAGTTAGTTAACACTCCAATATTGCACGTGCTGTTCTCCCAGCACTGCTGTTTCCTGAGCTTGGTACAGCTTCTCGAAACAAACATGCCATCTAGTAATTACCATGTAAGAATAATTTTAAGTTTCTTGCTGTACAAAGATTGTTTAATGTGAAATGCTGTTGAAACGTTTTTCATGACTTTATGAAGACGCCTTGCATTCTTAGCAGTAACGTTTTTACTAAGAATACTTGTTCTTTAAGTGAAATTTCTTTAGTAAAGGATGGAGAAGCACAAGCTTGCATGAATTACTTTTCAGAATGCTTCACTTTTTATTTACACAATTTCTTATAAAATCAATGGAAACATTGTGGCCAAAACTTTATATAATACAGTGATAATTTGTTCTGGTTAGGTTGAGATCAAAAATGTTTTTCTGAGGCAAAACAGAAAGTTCTGGGCTAAATGTTACCCCTAATTATTTTACAGTTCAAGTTTCCATGTCATTTGAAAACCTCAGAGTTTTATTTTCAATTAATTTTTTTAAACAGAGTTCATATTTTTACCAAGCAGAGCAAAGAATATCCTAAATTTTCCTTAGTAAGCAAAGTAGCTGCTGTCTGAGTCTTCTCTTTTGTGTTAATATTTTAAATAGATCCAAGGAGTTAGTTAATATTCTGGTATTACTATCAAGATCCATGCCAGCTCTGAAAGCTTTTCTATAATTTTAAAAGAAATATGTGGCAGTAAAATCTAGACAGCCATAAGACAATATATTCAAATGTTTTCAATAGCTTTGAGACCAACAAGAAAAAAAGAGTAGCTGTCCCAATAAGCTTCAGTTGCATAAGAAGTCTTTTCCATAATGGACGTGGCAAGATTTAAACAAAGGACACGCATAATAAAAATGTAAATGAGTTTGCTTTACTAAAACTATAACTTTAAAGTCTTTTGTTGTATGTTATCCTGGAACCTTCTTACAAGGTAATCACTGTTTGCATAGAGATTTAAACCGTAGTCTTCAATAGCATTAAACCCCTGCACGGTCTATGTGTGACAGGCATGCAAAGCCATGTTAATGTTCAGAATATGAATTGCCTCTGGGTGGCTCCGACACCAAGTAGCAAACCAACTGTGTTGATATCAGAAGGCCTGATGGACTCCATGCGGCTCCCAGCCTGAAAACTTCACCGCTTTGACATGTGATGTGCTCCTCATGACACTGGCAGCACTGTCACTGAGAAATGGCACAAAGGCAACAAGCCCCCCTCCTTAGCCATGCACTTTGCAACCCCCTGGTGTTGCCTGTCCGCAGCCTCTCCTGCCTGCCTAGTTACGGACAGCACTTCAGAAACACGGGGGGAAGTGTGGGTGGATAGGCCCCAGCTGCCTTCCTGGACTCAGCCTCCATAATAAATTGACCTGAATGATGAGGGCACACAAACAGTATGATATGCATTATTCCTGTCAATAAAATGTCCCCATGTGTTATAGTCTTTGTATATAATGTACTGCAGCCTTTCTTCTTGCAGGAACCTATTTAGAGCCTCACTTTTTTCTATTCATATTATGACTCTGTAATAGAATTCAGAAATTATATGATACTGTGTTGTATAATATTATAGCAGTGCAGCATATTGAAATCCCCGATTCCTTACTTATAAATTCAAGGCACTGCAATCTTTTAGGTTGTCTTTGAAGACGATGACCGTGGAAACAAAAAGCTTGAAAAAGAGAATGAAGAGTTCAAAGAAGAGGTTTTCAAACTACGCAACGAGATTGCTTGTCTTGAAAATTCTCTGCAGCACTCTGAAAAAGAAAAGCACGCATTAGGTAAAACTTGAAGCTGGTGTGGTTCAAGATGTAAAGCTGAAATGTTGCTGAAGTAGGAATTAATTGCTAGTGCACTTCAGAAGGATAGTAACTTCTTTCTGGGCTGTTGTCTTTTTTTGCTATTGAATGCTAATTTTGAATGTATTTGTACAGAAAATCATACATATTTATTCTAATTTTAATGCATATATTTACATATTTTTATTTTATGACAAAGGAATATTTGCTGTGGCTTTTGAGACTCATAATGTTGCCTAGCAATGCAGTTGAGTTTGTATTTTTTGGCGGATAAGTGCTGTAAAGTTACTGCAGTAGCACAGCATTATATGTCAGTATTTTTGCTTTTAAATGACAATCTGCTATTTTATCTTCATTATATGAAATTCTCTCTAGGGTAGATTTTGAGCTTCTGCAAAATATCCAAATGTACATTTTGTCATCTGATTATGTACTTTAGTGTTTCAGTGGAAGTTTTCTAACAGAAATGGTTTCTCTGAAATAATCTATACTTCCGATATTTTTGCTTTATTACAGTTCTTAAAAGGAGATTAAAAAAACAAACAAACCTACAATGTGCAATCTTTACCAACATGTTGCTTCTTGTATATTTCCTTTATGAAATATTTAATGGAGAACTGGAAACTATGGCAATAGATTAGAATTTGGCTGTTCAGTTTTGTTACGTCCATGTGGTTTAGACCCAGTATTGTCTTTAATAGTAGCGAGATGAATTTGACGTAGAAAATATTCCTGATTTCTGCTTATCATCTGATTCAATGTTGCTTCTTATCTCTTGGAAGTTTTATGTGAACAATAAAGAACCACCTGCTAAAACACTTTGTACTGGCTGTGACTAACAACAAGGATGTCCAGAATTAGTATTAATGAAAAGCTATGGGCTCTCAGTCACACTTGGCTCTTGAACTTACTTCTCAATCTCAATCCGACCAGCCGGCCAAACAGCAGGGAGAAGGCTGTGAATGTCAAGGGCAGTGATGAAGGTCACCGTTCTGCCAGGCTCCTCCACTGTGCATTCCACCAGGTTTATAGACTGACCTGAAGCAAACATTTTGCATATATTAATGGAGGCGTATAATTTCATGCTTTCTCTCTTTCTCCTCTTGTTTTCAGATAGGCAAGTTCAAAGGATGCAATTAAAAATGGAAAGTGATAAGCAAACTATTCAACAGGTATGGTAATTTTTATATTTGTTAGCTACAGTCCTGGAGGAACATTAACATGCTTGGACTGTTATCAGTGTATAGACCAAATAATGCTGGAAGCTGAAAAATAGTCTTAGACTTGAATAATTTTATATTATGTTTTATGGTAGTATAACTCATTGTAGAGTAATAATGAACTGGTGTTCCTGTAATGAGTATGGTTGCTTCTTGGCCCATCGTATTGTATAATTTTGTTGAAATACAGTGAAAGTTCTGAACTTCAATATCCTACACTAAAATGATTGACTACTTTAGTATAGAAAAAAAATGCATTCAATAAGATTTTGAAGGCAGGATAAGAGCAAATAGCTAGTTACATCCAACAAAAGCCTTTTTAGTAACCTACAATTTGTAAAATACTCCATTACCAATAGATAGAGCTATAGTTATTTGTGACTTATTATTTATGTGTTATCTGAGCAACACAATAGCTAGGCAAGGCATAAAATACAGCTTTCTAAAAAACTTTTCCAATGCTAATATCTGTTTGGTAACAAATGATAAAACATGGACAGGTCTCAGAATTTCCTTGTTATAACTTCTAGATATCCTTCTAGTGGCCCTTCTGTCTTGTGACAATTCTCAAATAACTTTTTTTCTGCAAGGCATATGTTTCATTCCTGAGAACTATTCATTTTTAATAGAAAACTTTAAAACAGTCACAAATCTTCTTCCTATAGAGAACATTCCTTGTGTGAAAAATTCCCAAGATATTCTGTAGAAAACTCAATTATTTGTGGTAAATCTTAAGGGAAATAGTGACATTTCTTTGTGCTTATTAAGGATTACAAAATTCTCACAAAACTTAATGTTAAAAAAAAACAAATTGATGGTGAACTAAGGCATTGGAATTCTAAAGTCATCCCTTTCATTGGCTTTCCTTGTGACAATAGATGAATCTGCCTTCTATGACCAAATTTCCCTCTCTAAAATACAGAAACCTACTTATCTCTAAAGGACTACTGAAAGGTTACATTCATTAAAGTTAAAAAAAAAAAGGATACTGTACATGAAATCTAAAATTGGAAATGAAAAACTAGTTGGTCAGCCTACTACACTGCGCTGTCAAGGAAGGCATGCTTCTGTTAGCGTTTTGGCTGTCAAGGTCTGACAGTGTACAGGAATCCCGCTCATGTTTGAAATCTCACTATGCTGAAAGTGCCAGCCATCAGAACAGATTTTTTTCTCCTGAAGTTTACTTCTTATTTTCCTTTTCTTCACTTCATCTCAGTGAAATGGAGGCTTTTGTCTCACATGCCGTATCTTCCTGCAGATTCTCCCTCAGCCGGGAGAGTTGAGCAGCAGCATAGGAACTCTTCTACCTAACCCTCGTGTGATTTCAAAGCACTACATTTGTGTAAATATGGATCACATGCTTTCATCCCAAACTTCCTCCAACACCACTATCCATCCAGGTAGCCCTTCGTGACTGCTGTGTTTTCTGTCAAGTAGGTAAGACTGGAATGCTGTCAGGAGCCTTTGGAGCAGCCCTTCTCATCTCATTATAATTCTGATAACTGTATTTCTGTTCCCAAAAGAAAAACAATACAGTTCTAAAACATAAACTACATTACTGAAGTTTCTGATATTTTTTTTTTCCTCTTCTGCATATCCCACTGGAAGCTGTACTCTCGGTAGCCAGAATATGGTTAAATCCTTCTTACATTAGAAAGCCTTCATTTTTAAAAAGAGGAGTTTGGCCAGAAGGCACGCATTGCCCTAGTGCTCAGCAGTCGGACTTTTCACTCCAGAAGTGGAGTTCACAAAACTGATACAGATGCCAGTTTCTTATACACAATATACAAGAAAAAGTGAAGGCTTAAAGATGAAATTCAAAGCACATTTTGTGTTGAAACAGTAAGTGATGGTGAAACAGGCTCAGAGCACTGTCTTTCACTTGGACTAATTAGAAAATATTGTTCTATGTCTTGTAATTAGGAATCGGAGTCTGACAGGTTTCCCTGTGCCCAGACAGCCCAGCTGTGCCCAGCTGTGCCCCAGCTCTCCAGTTTCCTCTCAAAGCATCATGAGAGATGGCAAGCACTGACTTTCTCCCAAGGACTAGAGTGCCTGCCCAGCATTCTGCTCATTGGTGAACTCAAGGATGTTTGAATAGATAGCTCTATATAGCAGTGATTTAACTGCTCATATACACCGTGTTCTGATTGGAAAATATTCTCTTAAAACAAGAGCCATAATCTCTAGAGTACTGGCAAGGATACTCTACTTGAAGGAAGGAATTTTTCCCTAAGTTGTTCTTTGAATTATTACTGAGTATCTGTGTTTGCTTTTTATGTGTCTGTATGCATTGTGTGAGTTTGTTGTTTTGTCTGGTGTTTTTTTCTTGTAGTCTAATGTAAAATTCATAAATGATCCAGCAAGTCAGAACACAGCATTCCCCTTTCTCATGCAATCACAGCTCTGCTATGTAGTGAAGCTCATGCGTGAGCATTCTGTATCTAGTCTCATGAATTTCATATTCTTTGAGTCCAATGGCACAGCTTGAACAGAACTGGTGGCTTATTCTCATCACAGAGTGGTAGTTAAGGCACTTTTCCATGACTTGGGATATTGTAATCAAGCCTCATAAAACTCCCAGAGGCACACAATGTGAGCTGCCCTGATTTGCGGCTGAGCATTCCAGCTTCTGGGTTATTGTGCTGAAGGGGAGCGTTTCTCCATTTTTATGAAAGAAAATGAATGACAGTGTTGTGTTACACATTGTCTGGTTTTAATAATGTTCTAAATGCAAATTCAGTAAGCAACAAACTCTGTTCCTCGTCACACTGGGAAATATAGATGTTTAACTTGCAGGTCCTGACTGACAGCAGCTGTGACAGCTCCAACCCAGCAGATCTCAAGGACATTTTGCTGTACAGTTTAAGCATGTTTTGATTCTGAAACTACTGAAGAATCCCTGAGAAATCCTTCTTTCACTCTTCTGTAGTCTCATCCGTTTGTCTTTGGTGAGACCAGATGTATCATTTGCTGACAAATCTTATCTCACATAGATCTTTTAGAACTCTGCAGATTATTCACAGTTCTGCCATTTTTCTACAAGTGTGAACATGTCTACAAGCCACATTTCCGAGAGTTCAAATCAGTGAACTCTCTGTTTCTGATGTTTTTGTCATCTTCCTGCCTCCTGGGACATCACGCTCTGTTTTACTTACGTCGGAAGGCTTTTATGTATGTGACTCGTGGCACTATTAAATCCCAAAGGAAAGTGGCTAGCTGTAAGTCAAGATCCCTATCTACTACCAGTATTAATAAAGAAATGTTTGTCCATGTGTTGTCTCTTGATCAGAGAACTGTCTCTAGAAATATTTTTTAGAGAATTATGCCCATCTGGAATAGAAAATCCAACATTAGTCCTCATGTGCTTGTATTTTAGTTGGTTGAATTTCAAGAAGAGATGAAGGCAGAACTTGAAAGCAGAAGATCATTAGATAAAAATCTGGTAAGATATTTGTGTAAACGTTAGTTTTTCGTGAACCATCATTTTTTGTAAATATAATAAAATACACAAAACTTTTGCAATATCCCATAGATTAAATGTGCTTGTTTTTCAGGTCAGGAAGTCGCTTTACGGGTGAAAAAGCCATTGCAAAACTATGTTAGGGTTTTGTTTTGTGTGTGTGGTATTTCGAAAGGAATAGATATAAGCAATGCTACTAGAAATGTTTAGAAGAAAAAAAAACAATATTTTGTTTTGGATGGGCTTGGAATATGTTTAATAAATGCAACATTATTTGTAAAGGTTTACGGCTGCTGTTAGCAAATGTCATAGGCAACGACACAGAGTTTTGTCTTTAAATATTTTTGTATTCTGCATTAGTCTCATAAGAACACAGCCTTTTATTTTCTTTTTACATGATCCAGGAACTTTCCAGACGGCTGGTCCTTTATTTTGCCATTTGACTTTTTTTTCCTAGCCTGATTTCGTACTGGCTTTCACACTGATCACCACTAGTATGTCTTTGTTACAGTAAACTGACTGGGTTTATTATAATAAAAAATAAAACACAGCTTGACTTGCGATCTAAATGTGCTGGAAAAGAATATGATACTGTTTAGAAGAGAAAAGGTTGTGAATAGAAAATCAGTACCACTTCAGTTATTTAAACATTTGCTTTTCTGCAGCTTGTCAAACTTTGTGCCAAGTCATAGCTGCTGTACTTTGTTTTGTTAATCTCAGCACCATGTGTTGTGGCTTTATAGTGAGGGGCCAATCCTGCGCTCCTTCCTCAGTTTTCAGTTTCATTGAGCCTGGGTGAGTATTGTAGGATTGTATTTTTTTAAACTAGAGGAAAACAAAATATAATCTTATAGAACAGGACTTTCAAATCAGTTTACAAAGGTGAGTAGCCACCAAAAAACTCCCTGTTAAATTAATTCAAATAAGAATCTTCCTAATGAAAATATTTTTCATTATGAAAAAAAGATGCATGCACAATTTGCTTGAAATTAGGAAGTGATGAATGAAATAATTTAAAATCTGCCTTTCTAAATTTAGCCTGCTAAATCAGGGCATGCAAGCTGCTCTTTAAAAAAAATTATCTTTTGGGATAGAAAAGCACAGTAGAGAATCCTGGTTGATGCTAGGAACTGCAGTCTGATTTGTGGATTCGTTAAATTGTATGTTTATCAAAAACGCTTAAACGCATTGTTGTTACGCGGTAGAGCTGAGGATTGATTTGGATTCCCAGTGTGTTTCTGAACTGATTTATAACACGGGAAGAGCTCAGACAGACTTCTGGATCTGAAATCATAACTGAGGTACCTGGAGGAATCATTTTAAGTTACAAATTGAATTGTGGTAGTCCTAGAAATACCTGAGGAACCTCTAACACTAAAATTTAGGCAGACAGGATTGATCTATTCTTTATATATATTAAAAAACAAAAAACAAAACAAACAAACAAAAAAAACAACAGATTGAAGCTTTTAATAATTCATGAGTAAAATAAAATAGTTTTTAAAATGAATAAATATTGATTCTTAGACATTCAATTATATTTTCACGCCAACATTAGTTTTGATTTTTACCTAGAAAATACTTCATCTTACTGAAAGAACTGTGAAAACCTTCCCACCTCAGAAATGGCCCGAGTTCCAAGCAAAGGAGTGCATGGTAACCCAACCTTTGCAAAGCATATTGAGCAAGACTTGGCCTCATTCTTCCCTCTCCTCCCAATTCTCTTTGAAGTCAAGCACACAGTTACCAAATATCTAGGACACACACTGCGAGGACGGCTCTAAGGTCTCATGGTACCCCAAGATAAACGTGGAATGTATGCATTGTGATGACTTATGAAACGTACCGAAGATACCTTGACTACCCTGCAATACCTACTGTAATTTTGAGTATAGCTTTTTGTGGCCTTATCTTTTCATTATATGTCATCAAACAAATCATCACGAAACATGAAAGATATACAGCAGTAATACAGTAAGACAGAAAGGTTGGAGCAGTAAAGTGCACTGTTAAGTAGAACCCTACCCTGTGGGAAACAGCAAGGGAGAAGTAGGCTCAGTGCAAACTTGCACACTTTGCTCACTGAGACTTCTTGTTTGTACTCTGAGTGCATACAAATGTGGGAATGAAAGATGGACAAGCAAGAGAATAAAAACTCAGAACACATCAATCTCATGAGGAAGAAAAATGAGCGCTGAATGTCAAAATTGCATTGCATGTAAGGTTGAAATGTAATGATCCTGAAAATATAAATCCTATGACATATGGTGGAATAATACATTGGCACTCTCGAAAGCTCTCTAAGTACTAACAAGTTTTTAAAGGATTGTCATGAAGATAATTATGTGAATTAATTAATTTCTCTATTACCATGCAGTTCTGCATATTTTGACTTTATAACAATAAATGTTGGAAAGTGATACAGAATGACTTATTCTAATAGTATAAATCTTGGAAAATGTAATAATGTTAGATTAAATTACATAACAGTATCAGTAAAGTACACAAATTTGAAACGATATTAGAATTCTAGAACAAATCTTAGGGGAAAAATGTTCATTTAAATGTTTTTCCCTTTTTGTCTACTTCAATGATTCTTTCAATATTTGGAGAGAGATCATCATTTATAAACAATATTTTTGCTTTCCTGCCATGTGAGTAATACAGACTTATAATTAGCATTGAGCAGTAACACAGAAATGATTGGCTTTGTCACAGCTCAGTGCCAGCCAAGGAGTTGCTGTTACTTTCTGATGCTGTTAACAGTTCCAGTTCATATCCAGTGGAGATTTCAAAGGAAAAGTGTTTTTCTAATTATCATGTCCTCTGTCTGTGAACTGAAAAATAATTTTCCCTTGTCATAGATCAAAATTCAAATACATATTTATACAAATTTATGTCAATAAAAAGCCCTTTGCCTCTTGAGTATACTATTTGTAAAACACTTCTTGTTTTCCCATTTTAATAAAAATTGTCAATACATTATAACAGGGAGTTAATATTAGACTTTTTCCAAAAGTCTGGGCCTACAATTTTATCAGTAGTTCATTGTAGCAACAGAAGGAGAAGAGACACTGAAAAACAAAAATGCCAGTCATCCTGGCTGGCACACAAAAAGAAGTATACAAGTTTTTTTTAAGTAAAATATAAGCTGATTTTATTAGCCAATATTTCAATGTTCTGCTTGTGTCATGCCTCTTTTTTAATCGTCTTAATCTAGTTTTTTCTTTTTACACTGGTATTTGTGTTTTAGTTGAGTAAAAGAATACTTTCCTGGTCCTCCACTAGTAGCACTCTACCCTCATTACAACTTTTTCAGTCTCTTTTTCCATTGCTTCCAGATGGAGTCAAGTAACATTGCTCCTAGACTTTATCCTTATCTCACTAGCCCTTTGAATCTAGATGTTCCTCACTGCTCCTTGCTCTTTAATCTAAGCAAAGATGGCAGACTACAAGGCATGTTTGACAACTATGGTTAGCTGATAAGCATAGTCAAAGGTCTGTCCATGAAAATGAAAATCTGTTCTATTTACAACAGAAGTATTTTATGGAACAAATCCATTTGTTATCATTTTACCTCATAAATAGCTGAAAATACTGAACCTATAGCACCAGGCCACTAATCCAACTTTTGAGCAGAAGTAGTAGTATTCTACCTAAAAATTAATGCTACGAAGCAGAGACAGAAAAGTAGAGTATTGTTTGACATAGTATCTTCATATTTCAAGACCAAAGCAGTACAAAGTGAGCTTTGAGTTCATGCCATAGTGCTGCAGCAGGCCAATAGCTTACTGTGCTGTACAGCACTGCAATTTTCTAAAAAGATAGTCTAGGTATTGAATAACCTTTTATTTCTGAATTTGTTAAGCTGTTAATCAATTTTATCCGCATGAGAGAAACATTTCCTGTTCTTCATCAAGATTAACTGTAGGATATGATCCTGAAGGAACTGTGAAAATAAAAAAGCAAAGATTACCGCGAAACAAGAAACACCACTGAAGTATAGAAAAAGCCTGCAAGTACAGAATTCATAGTTACCAAACTACGGTTAAAAAAGGGTTTTAATTCTTAGCATAATTTTCAAAAGCCTGTAGTCATCTATCTCCTGAACACTGTCATGGTCAAACAAGTGTACTAATTCCACAACATGGTTCATTCACTCTTTCATGAGAATCTTGTTTCATTTGAGAGTGCATGGGAGGGGGTACCTGCAGCACAGGCCTAAATGATTTTGTAAGAAAATTACATGTCTTTGTATTCCGGTCAATATTGAAGGAGTTATCCTCCATTTATTATTCCCTTCTTTTCATGTTTAATGATCAAAAACACTTATCTGATTTACAGAGAGAGAGAAAGGGTGATCTGTTTTACTTTAGTTGTCCTCCCTTCCCAAAGACAGGGAAGTCTTTATAAGATTTATAAGTTCTTACTTGCCAAATTTGGAATTTTTAGATAGACAAATTTGTGTGAACAAGGAATAATCCTGAAGTATTTCAGTAGAATTTGAATGTTTTCCTTTAAAATTTACACTTTCCTCCTTGTAAGTGAGATTAACCCTTTTGAATCTAAAACCTAAGTCAGGTTATTTGCACTATTAAACCCATCACTCTAATGTGAGTTTTATGATTGTGAACATAATCAAATAAGAATGTTATTTATCATTTGCACCTACTACTACATCCTGTCATTCACCAAAAGTGAGACTAGTTAAAGTGCTTGTATTTCTCTTTTGCTTTGAATTATATTGTAAATGTTTTAGAAAAATAATTGGCTGAAAAGTGCATATGTATTTGAGGATGTTCTTTAACTTTTGTAGGACCTATTCATAGTAATAAAATAAACACAGAGAAAGTTAGATTGAATTTAAGACTCATAATGCACTAATTTTAGTAGAGGACTGCTGATATCCCTCATCTTCCTAAAAGTTTGAATAATATTAAAAAAAAAAAAAAAGCCAGCTCTCAGAAGTTAATATCTAAATTTTTCTAATCAGTTTGACATATACTATTAATCAGAGTTACACTCGGAAATCTATGGCATGCTGTGAGAACAAGCCATATGCTGAGATAAATTGAACATCTTGGATGGTTGGGATACATGTAATATTTGAAAGCAATATGTGATTGCCTTAAAATAAACAAACACACAAACACAAAAATATGGTATACTAGAAGTAATTATCTATCTCTTTGACTTCTTATAGCTCAAAACACTGTAGCAGGAGGATATTTTTGTCCAAAGTCCAACGAAAATGCTTAGATACTACGAGAACTTTCTCACTACAGAGTTTTCCCGGGTCTTTCCCTGGTACGCATCCTAAAAATGTAGGGGTTGAAAATTAGGTCTTCGCCAGAAACTTGGCTGACATAGCTGTGATGTTGAAAGATGAGGGCATAAAGAACGCGATGCAATAGTTACTGTGTTTCCATACTCAAAAAGCCCTTGGTTAAAGTGTTTCTGCCAGTTTGGACTCGGACCAGAGGGCTGTTAGAGTTGCCAGCAAGCCTTGTCCCTGGTCAGACTTGTCTGTTTGGAGAGTAGAGCTTTAAGCTAAAGGTAGCATAGCCAGCTGCAAGGAAGGAAAGGTATGAAACTGAAAAGTTAAAAGAAAATTCTAGATTATATAAAGAAGTAGCACTTAACACTATGCATGAATCATTCTTCAGATCTCATCTGTTATCCCACAACAATTTGATTAAGGTTGGTTTCTTCAGTATTTTAGGAGGCATAAATTTTGTTGTTACAAATGCTCTTTTCCTCTTGCTTCCTTTAGTAGTTTGTGAGTTTTCCTGTTAGAACTGTGTCAAAAAATACTGAGGAACTAAGGAGCTCTGGATTAGTTTCACCTTTACAGTGTACCTCTGCAGCCCTGCCTACTCCACAGTGGCCATCCCAAAGACCACCGTGTGAATGTCCAGGCCTAACCAGACATACTGCCCATGTAGGACAGTGTTAGAAAATGCAGAGTTCTACATGGCCTCAGGTGTTTCCAAGATACAATCTGTATCTGGTAATGAATAAAACGCTAAATGATTCAGATGTTTCTGATGCATAGGATTATTAAATTTTTGAGTGTGGGTTTGAAGGAGCATGATAGTACATTCAGTAAAGTAAAACTATTATTCAATTACTATTAAGTACATGTATGGTGTTAGCTGATATTTTGTTCAGCGTTTGTGCTGTAGCAGATTAGGTTGTACAATTTTGTTTTGTGGACAGAGCAAGCAGACACCTGCATTCACCTTAGAAATATTTATGTATCTAGGTAGGGATTTTATTTACATAAGAACATTCATTTTGTTATAGATTAAGATATTGAAAATAATAGGATATCTGCTTATATTGCTTCTGTGGTAGCTGACTGCATAATACACTACTGAGCAAAGAAGAGATGGATACAAGTTTATTAGGGAAACAGTAGGATGGAGATGGAAAAGTACATTGTTCTACCTACTTTCATCGAACAGATTTAAAATATTTTTTCAATATTTTCTCTATTTAGAGCAAGTAATTCATGTTCATGAAACTTAATAGTGAGAGGAGTATAGGAGTAGAACAGAAAGAGTGTCGAAGTCTTGCCATAGTTCTCCTTTCATAGCTTCATTACTTTCAGTTCTATTTCTTGCTTCCATTTTATTCTCTAGCTTCCCTAAATTTGCCCCTTAACAGAGGTATTTAATACAGACTAAACAGTTTTCTTTCTCTGTATTTTGATTATTTTATATGTACTCATTGTTACTATAAAATCCTGTAATCATTATAGTTATTGGGGAAAAAAAAAAAAATTTATTGGGGCTAAAATCTGTGTTTCAGATTTCAAATGGTATTGAGGTTCATTCAAGTTTTCTGAATTTTTTTGAGCTTAAGTAGACAAGAAGGAGGCTGTAAGTACACCCTATAATCTGTAATTTCAGCCTAGATTCTTCTTAATTTCTCAAGTAGTTGTAATTTCAGAACTTATGAAAAAAAAGAAATTGTACTTCTCAAGCTCCTCAGTATAAAAGATTCCCAGTCACGTCACTGTGTCTGATACAACACTCATCTGCATTAGGTAGAAAGTGAAGTCTATACACCCACTGCATTTTCATCCATCTCTGGGCCTTCATGGCTGTTCAGCCCACAGTGATCATATTTAGAAATGTTCAGGCAATTAGCAGTCTTCCCAAGGTGAATTTCTCTCTGTAATACAAATATTTTTTGTTCTAAGTAGGGTACATTGAATTTCACCTTTCACCTTTTAAGATGAAAATGAGATTTGGAGCAAGGGGATATTTTATCAAAATAATAATTGCAAAGTGCTCTTTCCCAGCTGTCTTTCGTCCTACTTAACAAGTTGCAATTCCAGTGTCTGAAAGCCAAGTCTATTTGAGCAGTGGATGGAAAGCATAGTAAGCATGTAAAACTTAAGTTATTAGATTCTGGCTATGCTTCATTTTCTGGAAATTAATTATATATTTTATTATAGGCAGAAATGTATTCCCTGAAATATGATTCTTTAATATGCTACAGAAGAGTTCCCTACCAAAGTTAAATTTTTGAATCCTTTGCTGGGATTCATATTTTGTTTTTCAGAAGACAGTAGACTTCTTTAGCAAGCTTTAGATCAAGGTTCAGTTCTTTTATATTGCCTGAGGTTCTGAGATGTTATAACTATGCTGAAACCATAGCTAATTAACCACTTTCACTGCTAAATATGTAGTTGGTTTTCATCTCTACTAACCTGTAACAGGTAAACATGATACATATAATGAAGTTTGGTATTTTTGAAGGCTTTTGTTCAGTTGCAAATAACATGACCTCACAATTCCTGTTACCTAAAAGCTTACACAAGTAGACAAATATATAGTTATGTGCTGCAAATACTTCATTAATGACACAGAGAAAGGATTTCCTGTAGAACAGATGGCCCTTGTAGTGTTAACCAAACTGCTCATCTAAACCAGCATTGTCTGGAACCTAATGCCCTCAGGCAAGGGTCCGACCCAGTTGTGGAGAGGCACCATGCAATGATGACAGATGGTCATGTGTTGAGGCAGTCCAAAGACCATGCATATGTACCATGGGTGGCTGTTGAGAGCTCAGGTTCTCAGTGGAGATTATTCAGGAGGCTTATGGATGGGGTGTCCTAATCTGAACAACATTAATCTAACATGGGAACTTAAATCAGATGGAAAGAAGTAAGCAATAGTTTCTCAGCCCTTCAGCAGTGTTTTATTGGAGAGATCAATAGGGGGCAGAAATTTCTTTCATTAGCTTCAATCAGCTTAAAGAGGATATAACATTTAGTCAATCACTGCACTAGATTGAGTGACTGACAAAAATAAGTACCTAGAATGATCCAATCCTAATTTTGAAAAGCAAAAATGAAAATGAACTAATATTTCAAACAGTGGGAATTCATATTTTATTCATATTTAATTCTGAACAAAATCTTAATTTGCCTGTCTGAGGTTCTAAAACTGAAGGAAACATACTATAAATAGCAAAGATTTTTTGTGATTAGAAGTTTGATTAAGATTTCTTCTGTATTAAGAATATGCTTCTATGATCTGGAGATGCTCTTGAAATGGTACAAGAGTTTCACTTATCTCCAAAAGTTTATCTTTTATCCAGTTTATGGTTGCTTTTGCAAAGATATTTGTTCTTCTTTTCAGGCAGGAAGTGCATCATTTTGAGAGATGTACATGATGACAGAGATTTAAGAAGATACATTTATTTATTTAAGTAGAAACATTACAAACTTTAATCCCTACAGGAAATCCATACAGGGATTAAAGTTAACTACTTTTTAATCCTTTTTTTTTTTTTCCCCCCACGTAAGCTCTTAAATGAAGAACAGGTACAACTCTCATTTTCTTTTTGACTGCCATCCTGAACTAGAGTTCAGAACAGCTACTGCTTCTCAGGGGACCATTCCAAGAGCTACAGATCTTCAAAATACAGAAAGTCTTTAAATGTGGTCTTTTCTACCCTAACCTGTCCCAGCAATCAGTGAGGGGATCAGTCAAGGTTACACCCTATTAGCCTTATATTTCAAGCATCTGTAATTCTTAAAAAGAATCAGCTGGAAATGAAATCCTAGAACTTCAGAACTGCTTTGCACCATTACACACATGGTTTGATCTTTTGTGCGTAGTTACATTGGGCCTAATTCTGTTTTTACAGCTCTGCATTTACCTAGTTGTATTGCTACTGAAATCTGGAGTATCATCAGTGAAAATCAGTGTTAGAAGATGAATTTGGTCATGCAATTTTTTTTTTTAAAGTCTTTTAATAATAATTGATATTTGCAATTAATTAGTTTGATTTTTAATAGTATGTCAGTAAAACAGCTTTTCTTTATTTAAAAGGCTCGGTACTGCCACATATCTGTAATACTATCTATTTTGTAACTCTGATTTTTGCACCTCTGAACTAGCCACACAGCCACCAGCATGTGTATTTGAAGGAAAATGGAGTGCATCTGCAGCTGAAAAAGTAAAATGATGACTTGATGTAGAAAGGGCAAGGGTTTAATATGAAACACTACTGACAGCTTGAAAATTCTGTTCAAACAGACAAGTGTATAACACACCAGATTCATGTCCAGTGTGCCTGCATGGAGAGCTGTGGAAATATAACAGGGATTGAATGTTTCTCTTGGAGGAAGGAATATGTATTTGGATGAGGTGTGTAGAAGTAGGAAATGACTGAGAAGTGAGGCTTCTTGTCTTCGTTGTTTTTTTTCCATTTGATTTTTTATTTTCTGTGTACTGTAGGCTATAATTTACAGTTGGAGGAAGTAATACGTATGACATCTCGCTGAGAAAGAATGGTGTATTTGAAATGTTAGCATGTTGCAGATTCCTGACACGTCATGTCCAATTAATGGCACTCCAATTTCATGAGAGATAAAAACATTATAGGATACTAAACCACTTTTTCATGGCCATGGTTAGATTTCAGCACTGCAAGTAGAAGAAAAAGAAATTGCAATGACTACTCTGCCAATGTAAGGTGAAACTAAAACAGCGCTGCCTGAGGGAAAAACAATTTCAAAGGGAACTTCTTATGGAAGAGAAATTGTAGAACCATTCAGTTTGGAAAAAAACTTCAAGATCATGAAGTCCAACCATAACATGCCCTCCCAAGTCCCATGCCCTTTCGTGCCATGCACTTATGAGTATTAAAAACCTCCAGGGATAGGGACTTCATTCCAATGTTTGATCACCCTTTCTTTGAAAAAATTCTTCCTAATATCCAATCAAGCCTCTCGTAGCACAACTTGAGACTCTCTCTTTGTGTCCTATTATCTGTCACACAAGAGAAGAAGCCAACACTCTCCTTGCTGCAACCTCATTTCAAGTACTTGCAGAGAGCAATGAGGTCTCCCCTAACTGTGCACCATTGGCACCTGCACATGTCCTTCCATCCAGTGATCCATGCTGGAAATAGCCCACAGCTTTCTTCTAAGTCTGGGCACCTGGCATTTCCTGCCCATATGCTTGGTGAGGGACTGATTAGTAGCAGGTCATCCACACAGAACCAAAGATTGGGAAGTATTCCTCGGCCCAAAGAGTAGATGCAACTGTGCAAATCAGGTCTAGATCTGAGTCAACTTTTTTTCCACTAATTTCTTTACTGTATACTTTCCACATATTACTGGTTTTGTTCTGGGGAATTTACAGTGATCAGTCTCAAGTCCTCTTACATTTAAGGCAGTGGTAATTTTCCCACTACAGTGAGGTTCAGACACATAAACCTAAGACAAATGCATCTAATTGCCCACTGTGCTGCTTTTGTTATGATTGCCAAAACTTTGCCTAACTGCCACCATTCTTAGAAACAAAAGAAAAAGTGAGCTGACTTTGAACTGCTGGCTTAGGCTGCAAAATCTTTCAATTATTAGCAAAGTACTGGAAATATTTGATAGACCAAAATAGAAGAACTAGTCACAGGAATACCACTGCATATGAGCAAAACCTGTATTTGTTTTTGCAAGATGATTAAGAAAATAAGTAATGTTTTACTTACATTTAGATAACACATGTAGCACCTGAGCAGCAGTCTGCTGAAAGATCCCTGACTGCTGAAAATAGGAAACTGAAGAAAGGTGAAGGTCAAGAGAGGCAAACCATAGCAAGGTAGTGGTCAATATTTCTAAGATATGCTTTGAAGATACTTGAGAAGCCCCTACACAACTTTAACCACTTTTTCTATTTTTTTCCTCTGTAGAAAGAAAACTGAGCAAAGTAACGCAATATGGAAAAAGAAATTCCAGATTGTACAAAACAGGTGTAGTATTATAACATTGGTCGCATTTATAAAATAATGAAATACAGACTTTATATATAATATGAGATGATGAAATATATATGATGAAAATTGAGGCTTCTATATACATTGTTCAGTTGCGTAGTTATAACCATTGAGGATATAATAGCTAGATTTTAAAAATTGAATTAAATAACACTGAGTTGAATAATACGCTTTTCACCTGCTTGTAGCAGATCATAAACATTTCAAACAGGTAGTTTTGTATGATTCAGTAAATAGTGAATGATTTTGGAATCAAAACTTGTGTGCATAGACTAATTTTTCATTGAGGACTTCCTGTAGCATATTTGAATGAGATTTTAATCTGCTAAAACCCATGTTCTTCAACCAATTTGTTTCTCTGACTTCCTTCCTAATGCTCCTCTTTCTCAAATATCTTTCATCTCTTATTTCAAGCTTTAGCATTTTCTGTAACAACTCTTTCTTTATCCCAGAATTATAGGACTTTCTTCTGCTTTTTGCAGTCACACTCATCTTTCATGTGTGCTCTTCTATTCAAATGGTTTTCTCCTTCATCTTCCTTCTCTGCATTCTGAAACATTTTGGCTGTAACATGCTGGTATATTGAAACCCACAAATTTCCTTCAGTTGCCAAATGTAATGAACTTCTAGCAAATTAACACTAAGGATCCCATGGATTGCTGCTCAGCCATAGATACCTGTTGAGAATTGCGAACTCCATCACACCCCTTCAGCATAGTTTCCTTGTTTGCCCTTTTAGTCTGTGACTAATATTGAAAACTCTGGAAAAAATAAGAGCTTCTTTGGTCTTAAACTGGCCTTTTTACAAATCCTGCCAACTGAAAAACACTTATGGTGTTTCTAGGGCAGGAAACACTTGGGTAGCCAGATGTGCTATGACTACATATACTGGCAAGTAATTTTTAATTATGAAGACAACTACATCACTCATATACTCATTGGGAATAAAGCAATCAGTTCCTCAAGATAAAACCCTAGGGCTGTTCTGGTTCTTGTGTGTGCTCTATAGGCAGCACAGATCAGATGGCATTAGGTTTGGCTCCCTCTAGACTGTGCAGTCCTCTGCTGCTATCTCTAGAAACCCTGAATTTTCAAACACTCACATAACTTTAGTCTGCATCTTAGAATGAGCAACATACATATCTGGTGTCATGTTGTAAAAACATCATTCTCGTAGGCCATGATAGCTTTTAGGAAGAAAACTTCAGATTAAGAATATCTAAAATCCATATACCGTAGAATCATAGAATCACAGAATCATTAAGACTGGAAAAAGATCATCTAATCCAACCCCAACCCACCTCCACCATGCCCACTAACCACGTCCCTCAGCTCCACATCTACATGGTTCTTCAACACCTCCAGGGACCAATTGTTTTCTGAGAATTTCTGGAGAGTTTCAAATCCAACTGGGCTGGAATCATATTTTAGAATGGCAAACTCCTCTCCAACTGCGTACTCTACTGTACTGCAGATGGTTATTTTCCTTTTTTTTTTTTATATCTTCCCCACACCTCTTAACAGTGTAAGAATACTGTAATTTCCATCCTACAAATGGTGGTGAACTGTAATGAAAGTACATCCATTGCACAGCAAACACTTTGTCCTTTGTGCTTACAGTTTGATACAATATCCCTAAGGTCAATGGAGAGCTTCTTGTTAACTTTTTATTCATTGAAATTGGCCTCAAGTTATCCTCTCATCTGAAAATTGTGAGAATATGTTATGTTGATACAGTGATAACATGACAGCCTTATCAGTGTTCTTAGCAATCATGCAAGACTCAGTAGAAAAATAAAATTCTATTATTGTTATCTACTCAGTTCTATCTTAATGAATATTTACTGTGTTACCTGAATGGGCAGGGACTGCAGCATTTTTTAAACGGAGAACATTAGAATTAGTTGCTTAAGAAAGAGATTAGTTTCTAATTTTATATGCAGCAAAGAACTCTCACATCATGGAAACAGGTTAATTTTGATAAAAAGGCAATTAAGATACAAATAGTCTATAGGAAGGAAAATCATTATTTTTTTGCTTCTTTTTTCTTCCTGACAGTATATTAAAGGACTGTGCAATTTATTTTTACATGACAGTAGGATTACCTGATCAGCATATTTACCTTGAATTTAATGCTGCACATTGCTATAAATTTTTCTATTATGTCCATAGTTTAAAATTTTTAATATAAAATATGTGAGCCCCCTTATGATCAGAAAAACTTCTGTGTTTACGAATGTCATCAAAGACTATGGCCTGGTGGATGTAACACCTGGAAAATATCTAGAGAGCGTTGAATGTCGGTTGCTCCAAAAGTAATGCCTCCTTTTTATTTCCAGTGAAATGATAACCAATACAAAGAGCCCAATAATAGTATTTGATAGAGAAAATTCAGACCTACAAAACACTTTTTCAACACAGACACCACCATTAGCTATGCATTTCCTCCAGGAAAGAGCAAGAGCCTGCATTCCGTGCTTTAAAAATCTGCGTGAGCAGAAATGGCCCTCTGTCACTGTCTCCACTATTGAATTACACCACCCATCACCTCACTGTGCTCACATTCACTGTTTGGTCTCCAGAAACATTCAACAAGCATCGATGAATGTCAGTGGGTGCCATTTTATCCATATGGAGCAATTCAGTTACACTCCTTTACTTCCTATGCTCTCCCATCTCTCACGCAGCAGCAAAATGTACCAGAATATTGGCAGGGAGGTTCAATCCCTACTGCCGTACCACCAACACCCACCTCTGACAGCATGGCCAGCACAATAAAACAGAAAGCATTGTTTTTGGTGGAGCTTTCATGTGTCTGATTGCTCCTTCTAATAACAGTACTCTTTCATTTTTCATAAAAATTAAATCCATTTAAGTGATCCTTTACTTCTTTCTTAATTTACTATTTGTGGCTAAAAGATCTGTGAAGTTCTTATCTTGTAGCCACACACAAACAGGGCACAAATCAGACTTATCTCTGCCCACTCAAGTATAACAGCTGTTGACAGGTGCTAGTTAATGTAAAATGGGTTTTGTAATGTTTTTTGTTTTTTGTTTGTTTGTTTTTAATTATACAGACTTTTACTTTATAATCTCTCTAAGTATCAAAGACTTGAGTCATATCAAGTCATATATTCTAGCATTACTTAATTGCAACCAAGCTCTGGTTATTTTGTGGCACAGGAGACTGTTTAAATGCCAGTTATCAAACTTTCATGACAAATACAGGGAAAATAATCCAAACCACCCAAACTATTACCCTTACGTAAGAAGAAAATTGTACCAGGTGGTTTTTTTTATCTTATTGCTTACTTATTTTAGAAGTTGTTTCAGTATTGCAATACCTTTCTTTGTACAGAAAGAGGAAAAAACATACAGCTGTTCAAATTACCTCATGAATTGGACCTTGAGAAATTAGGTAGCAATTTTCATTGATTAGATAAAGTATCAGCACTCAGTGGTTAAAGATACAGTAAATTTACAGACAAAAAAAAAAGTGACAGTACTTAGAATTCCAGTTCCGTTTCTATTCCTCACAGGTTTTTCCACTGCAAAGGATCTGTTACTTTACTCATGTATTTAATATACTATACTTTATATAATATATTAATGGCATTTTAATGTATATGGATTACTGGATACTTACTGGTTATTTGCTCTATTTTTACTGATTGATAGTGTTTACTTAAGTATTTCACCTGTAAAAGATACAAAAAGTAAATTTTCTCTAACTGGTAATTTTAAATTTTAATGTTATGTGTGGTACTCTTCAGAATGCCAGCACAATATAAGTTCATTTAATATGAGATTTTTTTTTTTCAGTCTGCATGCAATTAAGGATGAGATGTTTCTTAGACAAACACTGCAACGCCAGTTACTAGCACTTAGATATACATCTCCTGGTGAAACAGTAAGTAGACACAGCAACTGGATTTTTTTTTTTAACTGTTATGTTTTTAATGAAAGTCATGCTGAGCTTTTTAATGTAGCAAGTCATAGAAGCCAGCCTATAGCATAAAGTCAAACAAATTTGATAGCAAAAATTGTGAAATGATAAATCCAACAAAGGCAGATTGTCAAGGCTGGATATGCTCAGCTGCACACAGTACAATCTTGTCTACGTAGTATGTGTACAAATATCACATACATTTTGCTGGAAAAAAATCACTGAGTTGACATAACATCTATCTACAACATATGAAAGAGTCTTAATGATAACTTTTTCAGACTGCGAATTTGAATTAAAACTACAGACTTCCCCTTGCTTCACCTGACAGAAAGTAGGTGGGGACAGAAAGAGGGATTAGGAACTACAAGACTTAGTGTATTTCTTGCTCTGTGGGCTACTCACTTTGCATATCTTAACACAGCAGGGAGTGCAGCCCCTAAAAAACTATCCATTCTCTTCCTATGAGAGTGTGTACAAATGTCAAGACTGGCATTTTTTTCCTGGAGAAGTTTAGTAGAGTGAAGTATGTCCTGGATTAAGGCACAGGACTTGCACAGATTGTTACTTCAGTTACTTCCACTGATTTTTTTCCTGATAAAGGAAGTATATCTGATATATTCATATATACAATATTAATATATCAATTTTAGTTTCAAATATATTCAACCCTCCTTGTAAAAAAAATGGACAATTCAGGAAAAGACAAGTTAAAACACATCCTTTTGATTTATAAAAGATTATAAATTGTAATTCCATATTCAATAAGAGTCAAAAAAATGTTGCATCCTTTTCAAAATCTTTTATTAATGTTGATTTCTTGCTTATCAGTTCATATGCTTAAACTACACTGCCTTAAAATGTGTTTAATATATGTCTGGTCTGTCATTTGCAGATGGTTTGCCCTATTTGCATTGAAAATGACATAAAAGGCACAAACAGGTTCAAAGATGGCTCACATTTACCTTCAACTTTGGTAAGCTTCCTCCCCCCCCCCCCCCCCCCCGAAATATAAAAGCTTAGATACGCTCTGCAGTAAATAAGTCAGAGTAGACTAATAGCTTCTAATGATCTTCAACAAGAAAATATTTCTCATCTAGCCCCCACTATATTCCCAGTCTACTTGAAAGCAGAAAGAAGACACAGGTGAATTTCTTAGGCTTCTAAACACAACAAAAATGGCCAGTGTTTGAAGACAATGAGTTTGAAATCTTTGATGCAACATACCCTATTCCACAATTTAAGTATTTGTTTCTAACTCTTTAGTACATACTTGAACATAATCGTATTTCTCCAGATACTTTTTCCAGCAAACCTTCCATGTATACAGAGCTTTTGGGGTCTCCTCCTTTAGAGATATTCAAAATTTGTCTAATGCTTTCCTGTGCAACCTACTCTAGGGAATCTGTATTAGCAGGGGTAGATGATCTCCAGAGATCCCTTCCAGCATAGTTCTTCATGATTGTGAGTAGTCCTCTCTTCCCATGAAAAAAAGAGAGGAACGTAATGCCATTTCAATATGGAATTCTAATACCACCACTAAACTCTATTTAAAGAGCATTGACATTTACCTTTTCTTCTAGCATCTATCAAAAATACACTACAACAACAAAGATGCACTATTATAATACTAAACCCTCTTCTTTTCAATATCTCTATATCTTTAAAGTTATTTAATAGTGATTGCAGTTAAGCACAATATTGTTCGCTCTCTCTTAGGAATGTTAGTTAATGGTTTATTTAAAAAACAGGACCATTCTGAGGGCCTTTTGTTTATTTGATATATGGTATAATAATTTATTTACCTTTAGGTTCTTTCTCTGGCAAGATGCTTAGTATCAATATCCATATGCAGATAGCACTGTTTAATTCAAGAGGCTGTGCTTATGTCTAGAACAATCTACACATATCTAAATGATTTGTTGTAATTTTTGTATTTATTTCTGACTACGTAAATATAGAGAATTGCTACCTTTTCTACATTTTTTATCTGTAAATGCATGAACATCACTTAAACATTTCCCTTTGGTTTTGTTATACACTCCAGCATACAAGTTTTTACTTTGAACATTGCTGTACTCCTTGTATTCTGTTTATGGAGCTCTTCTTCAGCTATTCTGATTCTGTATGTACAAACTACATTTATTTTTGGATGAGTTAGAGGTATCACAAGTGTGTTGATCATTCTGATAGACTTGACCCTTGGACAGTCCTAATTCTGGAAACATTTAGTTGCCTCTACTGTTTTGCAGTTAGCATTGACTGTGTTGTGATCAGTAAATAACAGTGATAATAGCAGTGATAAGGACAACCATGAAGAATACATTGTATGTCACAGTATTTTGTGAACAATCAGATTTTTCTTTCTTCCAGTTTGAAGTTTGGTGAAACTGGGAAGAGAGCTAAGTTAGTCCTGTATGCTTTCGGGGCATTAATTCAGTCAGTTCCTCCCCATGTGGAATGCTACATTCAAAGTGATTCAGATCTATTACATTCTTACTGGAGATGACTGCCCAGTATACAAGTGGAGAATTCTTTCAGATTTGAGGCAAAAAGTTCTTTAATAGCAAATTTACATTTATCTCAAAAACACAGCTATCTTATTCAAGACACAGGGGAGGACTTGCAGGAATCCTCTAATATATACATGTTAAGCAAGTAGGGATATTTCAGATGCTTGTTTGTTTATGACTGTATAATCAATGAATATACAGATGTCATAATTATGAAATAAACAAGAGAGTTTGGCAAAGCAGATCATAATAACAAAAAGAGAATAGACAGAATACTTACCCACATCCCAGGCTCACTGCAAAAACTCCAGAGGAAGGATCTCCAGAAAAGCACCTTTCCCACTGGCAGTCAGCTCTTAAATGGGTCTAGGAGAGGTGCAGCCAGGCTCCACCCCTTCCGGCAGCACAGGAGAATTGCCTTCACCTGTGCTCCCATGGCTGACTCAGTGCTCACCTCAGGTGATCAATCAGAGGTTCAGACTGTGATTCAGCAGTTCCCATACAATGGCTCTTCTAGTTCCAAATGTTTTATCATTCAAAATAAGAGCACCCTTATTATGCAAGTCTCTTCATGAATCAAAGATAAAACACATTACATAGAACTATGTGAAGTATATGAAGCTGTATTTGTTACATTCAACAGATGATACTAAGTACAATTAAACAGTTATAGAGTTAAATAATACACAAATAAATAGACTTGAAATTCAGGTTATAAACTGTTTTGTTTTTCTATTTTGTTTTTATTATTTTTATTTTGTTCTTGTTTTGTTTTGTTTTTAACAGGACCAAGATTAAAAACATTGCTGTGCTGTATTGCTTTTTCATACCATTTGTTGATTGTTAATAGAAGAAGCCACACAGTAATTCAGTTTGATTCTTTCAGCGCAAGAAGAATGCAATCTTCTAGCAGTTTTGCCTCATGAAGTCTTTCTCTTACTAGATCTCCCAAACAGATCTGTGCAAATATAGGCAGTTTGGATGTTTCTTTTGTGGCAAGCTCTGTCTATTGTCTGTCATTTTGCCTGAAAAGAATTGCTGCTACCATTTTAACAAGTGTCGATCTTTGCGAAAAAGAGACGCGAGAAATTGAACCCACGTCCCACACCGTTGCCAGCGCCCCCAGCCCACACCTACCTGAGGCCGTTCCCTCCCCCCACGCCGCGCTTCAGCACCACTGACAGCTCCACGGCCGCACACGGCCGCGCACCGACGGCCCGGCCGTAGAAGCGATCGCTGGGCGAAGCACCCGCTCCGGGGGGGCTTCCAGGTCAGCCGTGGAAGCCGTGGCCTTGCCGTCCTTCCTTTCCAGCGGTCAGCCAGCCTCTCAACCCTGATTAGCGCCTGTTATCAGAGACCCGTCTGCACACAGCCAGGGGATAGTACCTCTGATACGTGCTGATGTAGTTTTGTCGGAAGGTAGAATGGCAGTCCGCAAAGATTGCATGAGTTCTAGTCAGTGGGAAGTTATTTAATGATCTTAGCTACCTTTTGTTGTTGTTGTTTTAAAAGTACGTGATAAACAGATGAATTTGTGTGTGTGACATGATTGCTTAAATGTCCTTTTTAAACCTGTACCTCATTTATTTCTTGGCTATTCCTCTTAAAGGCGTGTGCTTGAACAACTCCCTGGGCATTAGCAACTGGGCCTTTCACAGACAGAAGTGGCACCTGTGCAGAATTCAGACTACTCTTGAGTAGCTTCCCACTACAGACCTCCTGGTATGCACATGAATATTTTGGAAATGCTTATGCTTTTTTTTTTTTTTTTTCCCAAAACTTAAAGATGATACAATGTAATTCTTGCAGAGGTTTAAAACAGTATTATTCAAATGAATAAATGACTTTTGAAAGTTTGATACCATTCATCCAGCTGTGCACTTCAGCCTACTCATGCATAAGTGCCCTCTACTTTGGATTGGGTTGGAGCTGACATTTGTCTAGTTTTAGTTTTAATCTCTATTTAATGTATAAGCACAGACAGAAGAATACTGGCAATGTATATATTTAAGTATTAACAAAATGTGCATAAAACTCCAATGCATTAAGGCATAAAACATTAGAAGTCCACACCTAAAGGCACTTCTTAACAACTTAAACCTGCTCAGGGTCCAAGATCCCTCGGAGTGCTTTAATGAAATGAATGAGCCCCAGTGAGGTCAGTCATCCCTTTAGAGGATGATCCATAAACGTAGCCATAGAGTCATTCCAACCAGATCCTTTGCATTGCAGCTGGACTGATAATTAGCATTGGTGTTTTGTGTAAGAAAGTCAAAATACCTGTAAACCATAGTTCAATTAAGCTATTTACTAAATTTGCCATTAAGAAAGGATGATAACTAAAGATCAGCCTTCGGGAATGACAAAAGGAAGTGCACAACACTGGAAGGTGAAGTTTTGCCACAGTGTTTACTCCCATTACTCTTGTTTGAAGATGATAAAACTGAACACCTACAAACATCTATGCTTTCCATTGTACAGCGTCCACTGCTGTTGGTTTTTATGTACTCAGGGAGATTTTTCTCACAGTCTGGTGTTTGCATCTATTGACTTTGTAATCTGTAGACAGACTCTTAATGAGCAGAAAAGACAAGAACCACGGAGATAAACCCTTAGAATAACAGTGAGCCTTTACAGCTTGTCAGCAAGAGAAAGCTCAAACATAAATATCTGATTTACAGAAGTAACACAACTTATTTTGATAGATTACATTGTTTCTGTTTCAAATTACTCTGTCAAAAGGGGAAGAAAAGGTTAAGAGGTCATATTTTTTAAAATGCTTGAAAGGGCTCTTTCAAGGGTTTGGTTGGTTTTTGGTGTTTTTTCCACAAATATCAACCCTATGTTTAATCAATTATTCATGGTGGTGCATAAGCTCTACTTTGCCTGCCTGTCAAAGGCGCTGATTTTGTTAAATTCAGTTCTAGAAGCCCCCTCAAATGGGCAGGAACAGGATCTAAAGACCCCAGAGGCGGGCTGTGGACCGGAGGCGTTATTCGATGGTTTTCCTGTTGAGCGAGGTTTTCTTTGTTCCTTTGAGTCCCTTTTCGAGAGTAGGGGACTGGTAAGCAGAAGGGAGTTCAAAGTTTGTCTTTTTTTTTTTTTTTTTTAAGTTTTAAACAACGAGTATCCATCCCGACGAGAGGTAGTCGAAGACATCGTATTCACACAGTTTAACACGCGTCAAAAGAACAGAAAAGATTCTCCTGGCCGCGTGGGGCTGAATCAGCTATCCTGGCCATCAGCGCAGCATCCCCCGCGTGCCTGCACACCGCAGACAAACCCCTCTGCTACTCCCACACCTGGAGCTGGTGCACGGCGGACAGCAGGGCCGGCTGCGGCCGGGGCCCGACGGGGACGGGGTGAAGGCACTGCGCGGGTCCCGGCGCCGCCGATGCGCGGTGCGCGGTGCGGGCGGAGCGCGGGCACGGCCCTGCCCCGGGCGCTCGGTTCACCGGCAGCCGGGAGCCGGAATAAATCACAAAGGCACGTTTAACGTTAGTGACTCTTTAAATGGAATTTTTCATTCAAACTTTGTCATTAAAATAGAAAGGCCTTTTGGCCGTGACCATACGAGCATAATAAATCGTATATGTTTGCGATACTGAATGAATCTCGCCCATATGCTGCGCTGCAAGGCTACATGAATGAAGCATTTACCAAATCAGGCCCACCACATTAAACAGAAAAACAATCTTTATTCATGGTAACTTATCAGTTACAATTAATCAACCTCGACAATAGAAATTCTGATGTGTTCAAGCAACTTGAAAGCAATAGGTCATCTCCAGGGCAGCCATGTTGTGTCTTTGTGCCTATGGCTTCGAACAAAGCAACATCTCCGATAAATGTACATCCCCACACACATGTGTGCGCCTCCGTGGATAAATATCTCGGCACGCCGAGGGCCGCGACGTACGCGCACGGCTGCGCGGAGAGTGTTTATCTTTTTGTCATACAAAAAGTAATTGTTTTCTAGTATTTTTTGAGCTCCGCAAGTTTAAACAAAAGCAAAGAAATTTCCATTGGATGACCATCCTTTCAGTTTCTCTGCTGCTATGTGAATAGCATTGTGCAAACCATTCCAACGGTATTGAAAAGGGGTAACCATTGGTTTGATTTGGTTACACGGTTTCGTAAAGAGCTCCCTCCCACTGCCTTAGGGTCTGTGAAAGGTCCGTGACCTGTTTAGAACTGCCGAGGGAAATGTCATGTCGCCCCTCCCAAATGGGAGTATCTGCATTCATTTGATCAGTATAAAAAATGATTGGGGATGGCGAGATCAGGGCTTTTGAATCGCAATTTATAGCAGTTTACAAAAATGCACATTGTTGGAAAAGAAAACATGGAAGTGTTGCTTTCTAAATTGCATTACCTGTGAAATGTCATTAGTCTTTTTAGGATATCGCATCCTATTTTTGTGATCTCGGAGAGAGATTAAACGCAAGAAGTTCGGTGTTCGCCCGGGATAGGAGCGCACACGGCGCTACCGGCGCTGCGCGGCGACTTTCGCCGTCACAAAACGTCCCTCGGTTCTGCCCCGGGCTCCGCCCGCGGGTCCGCTCCCACCGCGTCGCTTCCCGAGACCCCTCCGCCCCCGGGGGCGTCCGGCCGTGCGCGGGGCTCAGCCCCCATCTCCCGACCGCCGCCTCCACGCCCGGCCTCGGAGTCCCCGAGCGCTGAATTTGTTATCCTCCCGATTGCCCTCGCAGCCCCACACCTCGCAAAAACCAAACGCGGGGGAACTTGGACGCTGCATTTAAACCATCCGCCCTTGAACGCGTCAGCTCTCTCACGCGGAGGTGGCCGTCGGGGGGTCCCTGCTCTCCCGTTCCCTGCCTCTGCCGGGCGGTACCGAAGGCGTTCGGCTTGGAAACGGGAGCGGGGGTGAGCGGCGGGACGGGGCCCCGGCGGCACCCTCCCTCCTCCATTCAACGTGGGATCCTCAGGAGCAGGGGGATTCCCTCTCCTGCTCTCGGGGTGCCTGGCCTCGGCTGGTCCTCCTGGGGGCCTTTGCTCTTCGGGAGCCAATCGTTGCTCGCCGAAAGAGAAGCCTCACTGAGAGCGGCCCCCTCCACTCCAGAGCCTCCAGACCCGGACGTGTCATCCTTGACACCGGGCAAAATTTTGGCGATGCCTCCGCTCCGGTAGTTTTTGGGTCCCGTAGCGGTCGCCCACGGCCGAAGCGCTGCAACGGGGCGGATAAATTATCGGAGGAGTCAAAGCCTTGAAGGGCTTAATTGGGAAACGCGGCCCCGGTTCCAACCAACGTCCGTACAATTGCACACTGCAGTCCACCATTATTCGAGCTTCATCTACTATGCACTATATACCACCGCCTCCAAAGGATTGTTGCCCTAGAAACTTGTTTTAAATCTCCAGCTATATATCAACACCTCGTTTTAGCAGTCCTTGGCTGAATTACAGTTACACAGTTTGGCGCTTCTTTCAAATTTCCTCCCATCACTTTGGCCAAAGAAAGGAATTTTTCTCCTTTAGAAATGAATTGGCTTAATTAGTAAGTAGATTAATGGCAATTGCTGGTGAGTTGGTTTCCAGCAGAGTTTCACCAGAGAGGGTTAATCGGAGTCAGGTCTGGAATCTTTCCCAGAACTGGCTGCCAGCCATTTCCGTCAACCAATCAGCCCCTAAACAAACGCCATCCGCCGAAATGCGGCTTCTTTCTGACTGTCACCCGCCGGAGCCGCTGCCCCGGGCGGACCTCGCGGAGGTTCGGAGCGGAGCGCCCCGCGCGGGGACCGCCGACCGCGGCCGCTTCCCCAGACGCTCGGGAGGGAGCGAGGGAAGGCGCGCTGTGCGCACGGGCATCCAGCGAGCGCATAACCCGCACTCGGCACCCTCCTTGCTTTTCTGTCCTGAGATTTTCCCCTCTGAGGAGCTGCGAATTCGAGGCAGAACCCATTACTAACAGCGCGGGGAGGTTCGCAGCGCTTTCCCAAAGCCCAGCGGATTCCTCGGACAGGGGCGGGCGAGAAAACCGCCGCCGCGGACTTTGACATCTTTTTCAGCCTTTCCGCCGATCTTTTTCTATACTGATAAAATGCATTCATACTTCGGCTCGCAGCTGCATTAGTCTTGCGAAAAAAAAAAAAAAAAAAAAAATCCCCGCTGAGAAATGCATATAATAGGAAAAACAGATCGGTTGGACAGCGGCGTAATTAATGCCAGAAGGGCCGAGGCCGGTTTCATAGCTTGTCTTTTGAGGATATCGAGACGAGACCTGGTGAAAAATGACGCATGCTTTAACATTTCAGAGAGCTGGCAACGGGCAGCTCCCCCCGTGCCCCCTCCTCCTTTTTTAACTTTATTCCTCGGAACAAAGGGGTCGGCAGAACTAGCTAGGTTGTAATGAGTCCTGTGTCCCTCGCACATTGAGTGCATCATGGAAACATATTGTATCGAAATAGTTCGGAGGAGAATACTGGGGATGAAAGAGAAAGGGTGCTTTGATCAGCTCCCTGGGGTCCTGAGTGCGCGCAGACCGACTGCAAGGCCGCATTCAGCTCCAGCGAGACACACTTACAACGCCATTCAAAGAAATTTGCATATCTGTAATTTATCACATTGGTCCCGAACATTTTTGCAAGGTAAATAAAAGTTGGCTGAATAAAAAATATCAATCATCACGGAGCGGAGCGAGCGGGCGAGAGAGGAGGGCCGAGGGTTTATTCAGCCCCGCTCCGATTGGAAACTTTGTCGGAACGCGGAGCAAAGCGGCCGCGGAGCTGTGCGCGGGGCGATGCGTAGCTCTGCGCTGCCCTCCCTGCCCAGGGCCGCTTCCCCCCGCGACCCCGCGACCCCGCGACCCCACGCCCGCACTCCGCGCCCCTCGAGCCGTGCCACCGAGCCCCTCGCGGAGCCATTCGGCTCCACAGAACGGGAAAAGTGAGGCGAGGGTGTAAAAACCAACTCCGGGGAGCCCCCCCCGAGGCCCCCGCGCCGGCCATTGTTCGGCAGCGAAACCGCCACCGGGATCTTCAACTTGACCTTGGAGAGGGCTCCGCGCCTTCGCCTCATCAGTCACCCGGCGCGCTGACAGCGACGCATTCGCGGCATTGTCGCAGCGGGGCACGGGCAGATCCGTCGGGGCCGGGACGGGACGCGGAGCCGCGGCTGCCGAGCGGCCGCCCCTCCTCAGTGCGGGGCGGTGGCGGGCAGCAAAGGACGTGGCGAGCCGCCTTCGTGGTTAATTGCGGAGCAGGCGCGTCTCCGTGACCCCGAGGACGGCTCGGGGCAGCCCGCCGAGGTGCTACAGGCACCGCGGAGCCTCCCGGCTCAGCCGCCCGCCCCGTCGGGGCGCGCCTGTAGCTACCCAGCCGCTGCCACCCGGCCTTGCCCCGTGTCTCCGCGCTCCACCACTCCACCACGTCCTTTTTCTTCCAAACTCTGCCGGCCTCGGCCAGGCACATGCGGGGCTGCCCGAGAAGCGCTGAGCACCGAGGGACGGCCTCATTGCCCTCCTCCGGGACGCGAGGCATCCCCTGGGGCTGGGTCGGCGCCGTCGGGGGAACACCGCCGTGCGCCGGGAAGCCCCGAGGCCGGGCGGCGGATTTCCCTAGTCCAAGGCTCCGACCGGGGCTGGAGAGTGGCAACTGCAGTGCTGAGTGGCCGTTCTTGGTCCCTGTGGATTCAGGAGACGAGGGGGGGGGCGGGGGAGTCCGCCGACGCGTCCGAAGAAGACATTTCCCAAAACCGCCTCTGTCCCCTGGGCGCGGAGTTCCTCCACCCGGAGCTCGCGTCCGCCCGGCGCGCACCGCGGAGGCACGGGGCTCGGGATCCCCGTCGGGGCGCGAGGTGGCGGCGGCGTGAGCCCGCCCGTGCAGTCTCGGGGCCCGGGGAGACTCCGCCCGAAGGGGCCGCAGGTTCGAGTCGCACCACTCCGCCTGAGGCTGGCGGTGCGGCGAGGGCCGGGGGCCCGGCCGGGGGTACCCGGAGGGTCAGAGTGTAGCCTGGCTGAGAGTCCGGAGAGTCCCGGAGAGTCCGGGACTGCCGCGAGAGGGGCCTCTCTCTCCCGAGACCTGAGCGACGTGGTCGGGCCTCCCCGGGCTTCTCCAAGCCGCTCGGCGTAACGAGCTGCGCCGAGCAGGTGCACGGGAAAGCATCGGGACCGAGGTCGCCGGGGCAGCGGGCGACGGCGGGGACCGCGGGGGCCGCTGTGGAACGGGCGCTCCCGCGGGGCCCCCCGGGGCGCGGCTCCTCGCCGCTCTGATAGCCGCCACGCCGGCCGCCGCCGAGCCGAACGCTGCCTCCGGAGCCCGCGCCGCCACCCCAGGGACCGCACGGGGGGAGCCCCGCTCCGCTCGGCGGGGCCGCCGCCAGACGGGGCCCCGCGGCGCGGCTCCGCGGCTCCTCGCCGGGAACCGTTCGGGGCCGCCCTCGGCGGAGCCGCCGCTCCCAGGCGCCGCCGCCCTCGCCCCCGAGGCCGCCCCGCAACCGGGCCCCCTCTTGGAGACCTCCATGCGCAACGCGGAGCGGCGGGCAGGAAAGCCCCGCCGACGCCCCCCGCAGCCGCCTGCGGGGGCCCCGACGGCGGCGGGGCGGCGGCGTGGGCCGCGGCCGGGAGCCGCCCCCGACACGGGGCCGCCCCGCCGGGCTCCTCCCGGGCGCAGGGGCGGCGCGGGGAGCGGCGGGGAGCGGAGGGGCGCACGCGCGCCCGCGCGGGGTCCGGACCCGCGGCGGGGCGGCTCGGGGCGCGGGCGCGGGGCGGCTCGAGGCGCGGGCGGGCGCGGGGCGGCGCGGAGCGGCGCGGGGGCGGCTCGGGCCCCTCGGTCCCCTCCGGGGAGGCCCCCGCGAGCGGCGGGAGCGGCGCGCTCGGCCCCGCCGGGCGGTCTCCGGCGAGGCTCGCGGCGGCCGGGAGCGCTTCATTTACAGCCGGAGCCATTCATCCCCCCGCCCCTTTGTTCGGTCTGAAAGTAATGCCGTGAATTAAAAGAAATGACAATATTTCGTATCTGCTTGAAAGTCCACGAGAAGGGCCCTTGAGCTTGGCAAAAATCAGGCGAATCATTCATCGTGCCACCCCGCACCTGTGGGCTTGGCATTGAAAACCCCGCGGACCTATTCCTATTAAACTTAATTATTCCCCAAAGGCGCACAATGGTTGAAATGGAGCAGGTTGGAGTCTGTTTATTGGTCGTAAATGTTTTTCTGAAGATCTTCTGAATCTCATTGTTAGCTCGTTGTTTGAGGCTGCCCTCTTTCTTTCAGACTAGAGTAGCCTTGGACTTTTCAATTTTCAATCGTAACATCTGCTTAATCGTACGGATCAAAATATGGAGACACAAAACATATGTAATGGTTGATTTGTTAAATCCTGGTAATGAGTTATTAACAAGGGAAAACAATGGGGCAGGATGGTGAGAGCCTTATGGTAACAGAGTCACTTTATGTAACGCCTGACGTTTCCCTTCTTGATAAATGGAACTAAGGTCTGAGCGCCAGGTGATAGCAAGAAAATCAATGTCTTTAGGGGCCAGCCCCGAGACTTTTTTTCTATGTGAAAAATTAGGAGACGTAAAATTTAATTGGCCGATCAGGGGAGAGCAGTGGTCTTAAGTTTAATTGCCAGTGGGCTCAGCGAGGGAGACAAAACAAGGTTCGGGCCTGTTTGTTTGCTCGCGTCCCAGCCCCGAGTCCAAGTGTATCATTGAAAATGTGTTTTATTATAACACATGTCATGCTTTACAGTTCCCATATTGTGTAAAGACAATGGTTAATGGTACATTAAAGACAAGCAAACCATGCCAACACGTCTTGGACACATTGTAAGGGCCTCTCTCTTTGCTCGCTTTAGGCAGCTGCAGTCCAGGACCCAGAAGCACAAAAAGAACAAGTTTGAAATACCAGGTGCATCCGAGAGAACCACGACAGGGATTGATATGTTATAGCCCAGGACATGAACCTAGCAATAAAGATATCATTGCGATTGTTTGCGGCTTCCACGCCATGTAAAGCCGGAGGCGCCGGCGCAGGCTGCTTGCTGGCAGCGAGGCTCGGCCTCCCCGGAGTCCCCCTGCGCCCTCCGCCAGAGCCGAGCACCTGTTGGCAGCCCCCGGCCCCTCCGTGGGAATCGCCTCCCGCCCGCGCTTCCAGGTCCCGGCGGCGCGGAGCGCTCTCGAGGCGTTCCCACCGGCTGCGGCACGCCTTTGGAAAGAGGGAGATTTACCCGGGGACACTCAACTGGTGTTTGTCAGACCTCGCAGCTGGCACTCGGTGCCCGCGCGGGGTGCGTGAATGCGAGCGGCGCCGCGGCCGGGCCGGGCGGCTCTGTGCGGGGCGCGGGCGGGCAGCGCCGGGCCTGGGAACCACGCCGGGGGCCGCGTTCACGGTGCCCCGACGGCCCCGCGCCGCGCACTGCGGGAGGAGCCGCGCCGCCCCGCCCCGCCTCGGGGTGCCGGGCCGGGCCCGTCGGTGCCCCCCATTCCGCTGCCGGCCCCGGGCTTTGTGTTTCCTAGCGGACCCCTCGGGGCGGGCCGTGCACCCGGGCTTCGGAAGCTCGGACGCCGGGCTTGCGGGGCAGCGCGGGTCCGCACGCCGGGCTCCCACCTGGGAAGCGGGGCTCTCGCGAGCGTCTCTCCCCATCCCGTCCGACCGGGCTCGGGATTCTTCCCCCCGTTCCCCTCTCTACAACCCCGAGGTTGCCCCCTCTCCTCCCGGAACGGACCCCCTTGGGGCGCCGTCGGGGCAGCGCGGCTGAGGACGGGCGGGCGGGCGCCGCCGGTGCGCTGCGGGACTCCCCGTGCGGGGTACGACGGGCATTTATCGGCCGGGGGGGGACGATGGCCGGCGCTGCCCCCCGTCGCGGCCGCTGGAAGAAAAGGGGCAGGCGGGCGGTAGGAGTCGAATGGCCGTCACTCGCGGCTGCCCCACGCTGCCCCGCGCCGCGTCGCGCTGCCCACCCGCAAAAGTCCAGCGTTGCCCCGAGGTCGTGTGCGGGAGCGACCCGGGTCCGCCTGCTCCCTCCGGGCAGGGGACCCGCACGGGCCCTTCGGCCGCCCCTTCTGCTGCGGGATTCTGTCGCAGAAGCGCGGCGCTCGGGTGAATGGATGCTGAGGAAGTCAAAAGAAGCTGTCAGTCTCTTTGAAGGTCGCGTTTAAAGGGACTTGGCAAGTCGGGACGGGAGAGTGACAAGATAGAGACCCTGGTGTTCTCCCCGCGAGGGCCGGCTCTTCCGCTTCATCTGCACCATACTAAAGGATGTGTTGAAGCATTGAATCACAAAAAAAAGTGGCACGCCGAAGAAAAGGTGCCCCATAACAATGATTGTAGTGTTTTAATGGTGGGATACCGCATCGCCACAGCCAATTGAGATGGACGGGGCCATGCACAGAAGGAAGCGGTACGACACTTCCATAACTTATAATTAAGGCGAAGTCCGACTACCATTTGACTTTCTAATGAGTGTAATGAGATTACATGCCTGATGGAAGCATTTGTGCCAAAGCGACTTTCTGTGTTTAATGAGGTCCTAATACAGGACAAGATCGAGTTATAGGTCGGTGCTTTTCTCGCTCAAAGAGCTCCGTTTAAGTTCAACGCCGCCAGTGCCGCCTCCCTCCCTCCCTCCTTTCCTCCCTCCGCCGCAGGACCGTGCGAGGCTCGCAGCATTGCAGGATCCGGGGAAAACGAGCAAGGAAATAAGCAAGAGCTTTCCCCGGGCCGCGTTAGTGTGGGTAAGTAGCTCCTCTAATTGCTATTGGAATAGATCCATGCCATCCGCGCTAGGGAACTAAATGTGTCTAACTAGGTTAATGCAATTAGCATGCATGCAACATATTGCTCCCACTTTGCGGCTGCTTTGAAAAAAAAAAAAAAAAAAAAAAAAAAAGCGAGAGATGCCCTCTCTATGATGATGAGTAATAATTACACCTCGGCTCACCAGGTCCATTCCCATCCGCCTGTCCCTCCCCGGGACAGCGCTGCTCCGGCCTGGGCCGGGCATCTGGGGCTCCCGGGGGCCGTCGGGGCCGCGCCGTCGGGGCAGATCCGCGGGTGCCACGGGAAAAACAGCACCTGCGGAGCTGGGCTGAGCCCCCTCCCCACCCCAGGCCACGCTCGGCCGCCCCTCTCCTCCCCCTCGGCCCTCGTCGGCGGCATTCGCTGCACCCCCCCACCCCTTCCCCCCCGCCCCCCGTCCCAGGGCAGGTGCAGGGCCTGGGCCCCCGACCGCCCTCCGGCACGCTGCAGCTACCAGAGCTTCTCTGCCACCGGTTGCCCGCCAACTTCCCTCCCGCCACCACCCCCACCCTCCCCCGCCTCGTTTCTGCGGTGTCCCCGAGGCGAGGGGAACGGGGGCCGTTCCGCAGGTGCGGCAGTGCCCTGTCCCCTTCCCCGGCACTTTTGGGAAGAGCTTTGTCCGCCTGGAGGCGGGAGGGGGAACGAGAGCCTATCGCCGTGGCCGGGAATGAGGCCGCGGGGGGGCAAACCTCGCAAGGGAGGTATTGCGGGACCAGGAGACGTCCTGCTGGAAACCACGAGCAGAACGAAGGCTTTGAAAGGACGGGACCTCCTGGAAACAGACAAAGACATCACTTGGAAACACTTCAGGAGGGGACGTCAGGAGGGGTGGAGAGAAAATAGAGAGTGCCCCCCTGCCGCCCTCCGGCACTATAAGGGCGGCCCCGGGCGACAGCAGAGCCGGAGCGCTCTCCACAGCCACGCTGCTCGGAAGGTGTGCTCCGGGTTTATTACTCACAGACACAGGAAGAGTCCGCGTGCGGCAATAAATTATTTTCACAGGTTCCGGCATTTTTTTTTCCAAACAAACAAACAAAAAAAGGTGCTGGTGGGATAAACCTATTGCATATCTTTAAAAAAATCACGATAAATTATATAAATTATACATTCAGAACGGACGATTCTACCTCATTACGTCTACTCCGTAATAAATAGATAAATAAAGTTGATTGCCCTTGGAGTCTGAATCTTAAGTTACACTTGGGGTGGAGGTCTGTCCGTGCAGCACGGGGGTGGAGGGGCGCAGCTTCACGGCATGAAGCCGAGGGGGGGTTCGTTCTCGATGTCGCTGAGCGAGGGTTTGGCGTTCGCCTTCCGCGGGTCCTCGGGGGTCCACACTTTGGCTGTCCGGATGACGTTTTGCTCCTTGAGCTGCTTCTCGTCGGTCCACGACAGCGAGTGGCCGGCCAGAGGGGGGAGGCCGTAGTCGGGGTCGCTCGGGGAGGGAGATCCTGGCCGAGGGGGAGAGAGACAGGAGGTTACGGCGGGGCAGCCCCGGCGGGGCCGCGACGGGGCGGGCGGCGGCGGGGGCCACTTACTTGTGCCGCGGTGGCAGATGATGATTTTCTTGGGCTGGCTGGGGCCGTCCCCGCCGGCGCTGCGCAGCGGCAGGTCGGAGCGCACCAACTCGCTGAGGAAGTTGATGTAGCCGATGGCGAGGCGCAGCGTGTCCACCTTGGAGAGCCGCTTTTCGTACGGCAGCGTGGGGATGTGCGAGCGCAGCCCCTCGAAGGCGTCGTTGATGGACTGCATCCGCCGACGCTCCCGCACGTTGGCCGCCTGCCGCAGCTGCTGCAGCTCCGCCTCGGAGCGCTCCCGCCGCCGACGCTTGGCCGAGCCCAGCGCCCGGAGCCGCCCCCCCGGCGACAGCAGCCCCGCGCCCGCCGCCCCGCAGCACTCGTAGGCGAAGCCGGGAGAGGCGGGCGACGGCGGGAAGGCGGCGGCCGCAGCCTCGCAGCAATAGCCGCCGTCGGGGTCCCCGCCGTCGCGGTAGTACTCGTGCAGCTGCCGGCCGAGGAAGTCCACGTCGGGCTCCGGCAGCCCGTCGGCGCCCAGCGCCTCCCGCGAGGGCGGCTCGGGGAAGAAGTCCTCCTCGTCGAAGTAGGGCGGCGAGGAGAAGGAGTCCAGCCCCGCGGGGAAGTGTTCCAGCAGCACCGTGTCCATGTCGCCGCCGCGAGGCGGGGGGGGCGGCCCTGCCGGGACGCGCCTCCGCCCGCTCCCGCCGGCCCCGCTCGCGGCCGCCCCGGCCCCCGCCCCTCCCCGCCCCTGGCGGAACGGCGGCGCGCTGGGAGGCCGGGCCCGGTGCCGCCGCTCTCCGGGGAGGAGGCCGGAGCCGGCTGGCGCGGCGGGCCGGCACGCGAGGAGTCTTATAACGACATCCCCGGGCGCGTGCCAGTGACCGCCGCCGCCAGCCAATCGGCGCCCGCCGGGGGAGCCGCCCCCCCAACCCCCGCCCCGCCGGGGGGGTGCGAGTGGGGCGGAGGGGGGGTGGGGGCATCTCGGGGATGCCGTCGGGCGAGGGGCGGGCGGAGAGGGAGCCCCCGGCCTCGCCGGCCCCGGGCAGCGCACGATCCAATGGGGGCGGGGTCCGCGCCGTCGAAGGCTCCGAGCCGCCCGCGGTTCACGCACGTCGGGCGCGCGGCCCCGGCGCCTCTCCCGAGCGTGAGGAGGCCGGAGGCTGCCCCGGGCTGCGGCACCGCGGGGCTCGGCCGCTGCCGGCAGAGCCGTGGGCAGAGCGGCGCTTTTCGAGCTGAGTTGGTCGCGAAACGTCCGGTAGCGCCGCGGCGGCCGCCTCGGCCCCGTCGGTGGGTGGCACACGGGGTCGCGCCGCGTTTTTCCTTTCCCCGCAGCCGTCCCGTTCGGCTGAGGCCCGGTTAATAATTCCCCAACGGACTCTCACTGATGAAAGCGTTCACAATTCTCACCGCGGGGAAATGGATTACACATCAGATTAGGGAAGGATTATCTCCGTCATTAGCGCTGCGATATTTTCCCGGCAAAGGCTGTCGAGGTTTTATCGAGGGTAGCTTCGCACGACGCAGGCAGAGATCAAACCGGAGGGGGAAGCGAACCCCTCTATCAGCGGAGCGAGCCGGGGCCGCTCCGAAAAGTGACAAATGACCGCGACTTCAAAGCGGCTGACAGCGCCGTGATAACGGCGGGGACGTGTGAGTCCCGGGGGGAACAAAGAGCCTCGCACAGTCCTTCTCCGAACGCCTTCGGACTGCGTTGAGGACGGGGCGGGAGGGAGGGAAGCTCCGCGCGAGGCCGCGGACGCAGCCACGAGTGGCCGCAGCCACCGGCACGGCGAGGGGGGAAAAAGCCCCGCTCCCGTCCGCCGCCTCGCCCGGCGTCGAAGCGAGAGCTCCCTGACAGCCGGAGCCGGAGCCACTCTTTCCTCCCGATGGGAAAAGTTTTCCCGTGTGCCCCACGTACATCGCGTCCCCGCTGCGTGTGAAGGTGTCATGCCTGGAAACACGGGTGCACGTCTCCTACACACCGCGCACGGAATGCTCGGACGGTGCCACCCGGAGACAAACCACCGCTCAGGAGACTTCAAGGGACTTTCCCGAATTGCCGGCGCTGCTTCTTCTCCCCAGTGCCCAGGGGGACACGGGTGACAATCCTCTGCTCTGCCACGCTCCCCCAGGAGGCGATGGAGAGTTTCGGAACCGGCCGTGATCAGCGCGACTGCCGTGTGCCGCCCGCACGTCCCTGCGGAGCAGCTCCATCGGCCTTGGGGACCTTTTGTGGGTCTCTCGCAGCGTCACGCTGCTGGGAGGACGGAAGGGTATTTCGGGAACCCGCAGAGCTATCGGGAACGAGATTTCCCGAGTTCAGGACACCGGGGCTGCCAACGGGAAGGTTTTCAGAGACCGACTGCTGGAAAGCGAGGACAAACTGCTGGTGGCTTCCTGATGGGGAGAGACGACAGCTCTGTGCCCCGCATCCCGGGGACCCCGCTCAGGGACATCGCCTGAACGCAGCCGTGCCCGTGGGGCAGAGCTTTGTAATGCTACTGTTCCGCTCTGCGCATTTGCGCATGGGAAAGGAACGCGCATCGCCATGCCTGACGCAAGCTTGCCCAAGACTTCGTGAAAAGGAAACTTGTGACAAGAGGGAGGCGGTCGCAGCACCACGGCCAAGCACCTGGGCAAGCACCGCCCGTGTCGCAAACGCCCTTGGTTCGGTATTTGCCTGCCCGTCGGGAATCGCCTGACATCCGTCGGCGTGCGGGAGTGACAATCCCGGCAGCACCTCCAGCGGGGAAGTGCCTGAGTAGCACCCAGTGAGCATCATTCCGATTCCCTGAGGGCAGGAACTGGATTGGGGCACCAATTTCTCCCCTTCGAAGCCTAAGACAATGAGACAAATCCAGACCCAGCAGAGCGGAGGGAAGAAGCTCTACACCCCTCGTTGCCAACTCTAGTCTAAACCTAACCCAACCCCAACCCAACCTTAACTAAGCCCTAAGCCAACCCTAATCCAATTCTAACCCAACCTGAGCGGAGCGCTAACCCAACCTTAAGTGAGCCCTAACTCAACCCTAACCTTAATCATCCTCGAGGATGCTGCACGCTCCTGAGACTCTCCGCTGTGTGTACCCACGTGTGCTCCCCATCTTGTGCATTCTGTCCCAACTGCTTAAAGATGGAAGTAGGGACACGTGTTAGCACTGATGGGGAATTAAGGGAACGGTGGCAAAGTCTTGTCAAGAAGGACCAAGGTCCACGTCCCATATGCTGTCCTTCACTCCAAAGTCTTCTGAAGCATTTCCAAATCCATGTGATGTTCAGAATAATGAAACTTCTTATTTAGAGATGAGATGCTTCAGGTGCCCTAAGAGGCGTTTGTGGGATTATCCACCCAGGCCTAAACTCCAGCTCTTACTCCTAGGTTACCTGCATGTTTTATCCAACTCGCGGTGCTAAGCCAGTGCCACGAAACCACATATACAAGGAGACAAGCTGGGGGAGTTCCCCTTCCCTTGTGTCAAATTTTCTGCTGCAAATCTCCATCTCCACCCCGCCAGTCTCTGTTTAACCAGAGGTCCAGAGGCCACAGAGTCACAATGGGGCAAATAGAGAGTGTGACTTTTTTTTTCTTTTCCAGCAGATTACAAAACTCACCGGCTCCTGCTGCGATTCCTTCGTGTGTTGAGCTCTTTCAGAGATACAGTGTTTGATGCAGAAAGGAAGAGGGAGTCTTTCAAAAACTGGCCTAAAGTTGGCCTAGCATCTGCACGAATGATATTTTAGCAGGAAAAGATTAAAAGCAAACGGACAACATGACAGCCTTATTGCAACCCCTGATTTCAAACGGCAATTCAGCTGACGGAAAATAGCGTCTCCCCGGTTTTGCTTACAATCAACAAGTGGAGACTGAAGCCAAGTGCAGCGCAGCTATGGGGAGCTGCCCGCTCCCTGTCCGCACGCTCCTGCACCGTTCCCTGTTCCGAAGCGAGGGACACCGGGGCCAGAAGCGCTCCCGAGGACCCCCGGCCCCGCTCGGGGCTGTCTCAGGGCATCCCACGCAGCCACCGGCTCGGCCCCGGCTGTGCGCGGGGAGCTCGGCCCGGCCCCGCCACCACGTGGGGGCCATAAATAAGCCGGGGAAAGCTCCTCACCCCGCCCTCGGCATCGCTCGTGGGGCGAGCGTGGCGCCGTGGGGAGGGGGGAGGCACCTGCAGCCGGGGTCGGGCTCCCCTCGGCGCCGGTACCTGGGCGCCTGGCTGGTAATGCAGCGTAAAGAGCCTCCTTTCAGGCTCTTTCAAGGCGAGATCGCGGAGGTCACCGTGTCTACAAACCCCCCTCTGTCGGCCGCGCGGCCCGGGGTGCCAGCACGGCAAGCTGGAGAGCAGCGCAGCCCATGGGAATCCCAACACTTGTGCCGGCGGCGGGCGGCGGGCGGGGGGCGGAGGGAGGGCTCCCCCGGCCCGCCTTTCTCCCCCGCTCTCCCGCCCCGAGGAGCCGCTGAGTGTAACAAATGAGCTGCAATCGATCTGCGGGCACGGGGGAAAATCAAATTATATGGTGCGGCTGGGCGGCCGAGGCCGGCGAGGTGCGGGCGGGCGGACGGGCGAGGCTCGCTCCCCGCCGGCTGCCGGCTTCGCCCAGACCGGAGCGGGACCGGCGCCAGCCCCGGGCTCGGCGGAGGGGAGGCCGCGCTCGGAGCCTTGCCGGGCTGGGGGCGACCGCGAGCGCTCCGCAGATCCCGCGGCTCGCGGCCCGACCCGACGCTGCTCCCCCGCCCCGCAGCGCCCCGTCGAGCGGCCGCCGGCCGAAGGGCACCGCGCCCGCAGCCGCGCCTCCGCCGCCGGCCGGGCAGCACCTGCCCGCATCCTGAATGGAGGGGCTTCCAGCGGCGAGCTCGTACCTGCGCCCCATTCTCAGCTCCCAGACGTGCGCGTCGGCACCGCGCCGGCCGTTCCGCTTGGGAAAAGCCTCGCGCGAGGCCGGCGTTTGTCTGCGGCAAAGCTGCCGTCCATGGGAATCTCGCCACTTGTGCCGGCCGCAGCCGGGAGGGGGCTGTGCTTCCTTTACAAAAAGAGACACAATTAAGCAAAATGCTCAATGAACATTATAAATGATGTGCAATCGCCTCGCAGATTGCTTAGCAAATCAAATTATATGGTTGCTCACGGGTGATTTCCATGCGCTTTAAAACGCAAACAGGTACTTTCTGATTTTTTTTCCTCTTTTTTTTTTAGGGGAAAAAAAAAAAAAAAAGCTTTAAACATTGCGGAGAAATGCCACACGCTGAAAGGCGGCTGTGTGAATATTCACGTTCTCCTTTGTTCCCTCCTGAATTTCACAATAGCCCGGGGAGGGCACGTCCACTGCGCTCTTGTAAATTTACCAATCCTTGACTAAAACCGCCAGGCACCTGCTTGGCAGAGCACAAAGCTGCCTACGTTCCAACCACCAACAATTTACTGTCTCATCGCCTCCTAAATTGCCCCGACAATAGCGGGGTGCAACGCTAATACCATTTAAATCAGGGGAGCCGGCCGAACCCCGGGCCGACGAGCAGCCTGCGGCCGTGTGCGGGAGCGGCTCAGGTGTGAGCGCTGCCACAGCACCCCCGGCAGCTCCCGGAGGCCGAGCCGGCCCCGAGCCGCAGGTAGCGGCGGCAGGGAGCTCGCTCCCCCCGAGAGCTCGTGCTCAAGGCCACCGGAGGAAAGCAGAACTTAACAAGCACAGTTTGATAAGGAGTCCCGGTTGCCAGTACGCACAAGAACTCGTGGGGTGAGGGAATGCTCCGGAATGAAGTTTTGCCTCTCGTCGCTCCTTTGTGGGTCAGAGAATCCCTGTTTCCTAATTCCCTCCCTTTATTTCTTCCTTTCTGGGATATGACTGTTTGTTCTTGTGCAAGAGCGAGTGCCCATTAAAGATCTCTCTCTTCATGGGATTTTCCCTTAGGTTTATATACAATTTCCACATTCCTTCCTGGCTCTCTTTTTGCCAGCATATGCAAATGAAACTCAATGTTAGACCGATCCAAATCACCTTTCCCTGACCTTTTCTCAACAAGAATTCATCTTCTGGGACAACCAGAACTGTGACTGCACACTTTCATCCCGGAGAGTCCTCGTGGCTCCTTGGAGAGCATTGTCAGCCCTCACCTTTCTGCTAAAAGCCCTCAAGTCATACTGTTACAGTAATATTTACTCTTTCCATGGCCATGTTCCTTCAGTGGCTTGTAACCTCTTGGTCATTAACTAGTGACCAAGGTCCTTCTTCTTCTTTATCTGGTAAGGACTACTGAGATCACAGCACAGTACGTGTTCTTACAATACTCCCTGATTGCATGGCCTCTTCACACTGCACTTCTTTCTTTCAATTCCCTCTTTCACATTCTACTACTTTCAGTTGTAGGATTCCCCCTGATGATTTTTCAAGCCCCCCCAGTGCCAAGATGCCTTTCTCGCTCTGTGACTCTTTCAGATGCTGTTAGAAGACTCCTTCTTTTGTTACAAAACTCTTCACAAACGTTCCCCATTGGCTCTGTATGAACAAGGAGGCAGCTGTGACTGTCCTGGGCCACATCACTGCTCAATCCAGTTCCTTCACCCACCTGTGACTGTGGAAGGAGCCGAGCAACTTCTTTTGCCAGACACTGTTCCTGTGAGTCTAAAAGCTAACAGGTTTCTCTGCCTTTTCTATGAACTTGTCTAATAGCTTTTAGAACTCAAGCAGTGAGTCATTTTATTAAAATTTATAGATACTCTTCATTAGAGCCAAGTTTTGAGTGAACGATTCCTGTTTTGAAGGTGCAAGACTTAGAGGTGCAGATAGAACCACACAGCTCAAAGCACCTGTGGGCCCACGCTCCCATGAATCTCTCTTCAGCTGCTGTCTAAACCCACCAGTGTCTCTCCTGAGAAAGCATGCTACATGGCTGCTGTGCTGCTGCAATAAGACATGAAAGCTATTCCGATGACTTTTAGCTCTGAAGACCTGAGCTGCCTTGGTTGTTCAGACCCAAGAAAGGATACCCAGAGGAAATCTGTCAGTCTGCATTTGCAGGTGCAGTCAGGGTGTTCTTCAGCCCAGAGATGTCTTACAGCACCTGCTGGCTTCTCGCTGAGCTCACTGGCTTGCTCCTGCACTCTTTGTTGATCACCTGCTCTCGCCATACTCAGAGCCTTGAGGCGGGGTGCCCAGTACCTACAATTCAGGCATTGCAAAACCACATCTCTGCATCTTTTAGCCCTGAGGCGTTTATCTTTGTAGCCAATTATTAACTAAGTCAGGGACATGAAAAAACATCTGCACAAGGAGATGCTGCTGAAATTGTCCACACATGCATTGCATTGCTCTGTTTTACCTATCCTGGTGCCTCTTCTCCTACTCTCACCTTCTGATAGGCATGGGAGAACACTGTTCATTCCACTCTCTAAGCACCTTTCTCAGAATGAAAATTTTTACCATGTCATCTACCAAAGATCACTTCCTGAGGCTACACAAAGCCCTTTAGCTTCAGTGTATACTTTAAAAACACCTTTATATTGGTGTTCTCTACAATGTCCCAGCAGCTTTTCTTCAAATGTAATGTCTAAAACTGGACACTGTACTCAAGCTAAGCCTCAACAGTGCCAAGTAGAGCAGAATAATTACCTCAGTGTTTTACCCAAGACACTGCTGCTAATATATTGCCAAACAACATTTGCTTTTCTGTATAAGCTTTAACCCACCTTTAACTTGCAAGTGGTTCACAATAGCCTGTCGATCCATTCCTGTAGCACTGCTGCCTTATCAGTTATTTCCCATTTCACACACCGTGCATTTGAACTGTCTTTTGTCCTAAAAGTGCATTTCATACTTGTCTTTATCACAGCGAGGCTTATTGATTTCAGACAAGCTCTCCAATCTGTGAAGATCAATTTGAGTTCTGATCCTGTCCTCCAAATCAGCCTCTCCCGGCCTGTCCCAGCCAGTGCTTGCAGGAACTGTGTTATGTTCCCCCTTTCCCAGTAGACAATTTACTGTTGAAAACATCGAGACTGTAGCAGATGCATGCAGGACCCAATTGACATGTCCAGCTTTGGCATCAGTGCTTCCACATGATTCAAACATTATGTTCTCATTCTAATCCCTATTTCATTTTCATCTCATTACACAGTTTTGTTTATAAGAGCAAGTAATTTGACACTAACAAAGTCAACATACATCACATCTATCCCTTTGTGCACTTGGCTAGTCAGTCCTTCAAATAAGGACCCTGAATTAATTTGAAGTGATATGTTCCTGATTAATCCATTTCGATATGTGCTACTGCCTTCTTATCACTTATGTGCTTACACATTGATTAATAATTGACTCTCATTATCATGGTTACGCTGATAGTTTTATACTTCCCAGGATCCTCTCCTTTGCTCTTTTTTTGAGCATGTAAACACATGGTTCTGGCATCAATGTCCTGTGACCTCAAGAAAGTGACTTAGAGAGTGAGTCATTATTGCCAATAACTTCAGGCACTCAAAAGCTGGATATGAGCTAGAAGATTGATTCAGTTATTTGCACACAGGAACACGACGTCATATTAAGTACTACACAGCAGCCAAGACATTTCCTGGAGTTTGCTGACATGACACAAGACCCAGGTTTCTGCAAGTTCAGTTGCAGACTATACAGGATACCTGAGATCACTGATGATGGGATAGGACATCTCTGCTGAAGTGACTGAATCCCTGAATATAAGTTTTTCATAAATAGTCAAGAGGAAAATAATGGTTGTAACAAATCACCTTCAGGAGGGAACTTCCTTAAGATGAAGTCAATTGGCCTTTGGAGACTCCATTTCCTTTTCACAGGCAATAGAAGAAACAAAACAAAACAAAAACAACAACAACAACAACAACAACAAGCTTCAGGTTAGAGATCCCATATTTAGAAAACTACATGTTTTAAAGGGCACTGTGACACTTAAAGGTTCAAAAGCCTCCTCAAAGTATCTAAGTGCAGTATCTAAGTGCCTAGCATCTAGAGTGGTCCATGCTTATTTTCTCTGATTTTCAACACTACTCAAGACATCTAAGGTAGGAAGATAATTAGTCCAAAGCATCCTGAAATCTGGAATAGCCTCTTTATATGCTTATAGCCCTTTAACAATTAGCATGAGAATCTGCACTGATTAAACCTTAGTTTGGGGTTTCTGTTCATTGAGAGGAATTCAAGGTTTTAAAACTCAGCCCTATCTATTAAGTGCAGAAAACAGACTTTTGACCACATGAAAGCTTGCAAGATCTTTAGCAGCAGAGCTACATATACCCAAGATACAAGGTTTTGATATATCCATCAGGATAGAATGCAGAGCTGAAAGATCATCTGTGCTGCCCACAGCCCAAAATGTAGTACGACGTGCCCCCAGATCTACAGTGTAAGTATCTACACTAATGTCAAGACATAGCTAATGCCAACAGCAAATGCAGTAAATTAAAAAAAAAAAAGAAAAATCAAAGATCAAATCGGACAACAAATGCCTCATTTTTGTTATTGAAATGCTCAAGGTCTCTTCTGGATATCATCAGTCCCAAAGGTTCATGAGAACTGTTACTTGTGGGTTTTAGCTCTGTGCATGCACTCATCTCACGTGCAAAATCTCTATCATCAGTTATGGCTAAACAAACAAGTGTTTCTGCCTTTATTTCCAAGCTGTCAAAAATCTGCAGGAATAATTCCATTGCCAGTTACACACAGGCTGTTTGATTTAATCCATGCCTTCATCAGCTTCCACATCAATACAGCCCACAAGGAGTTATCAGATCCAAATGAGCTGCTACAGTTTCCCACCCTAGCATGAGGATGGAACCCGAATTACCCTAGGCCACCTGTCCCTGCTCACCACTGCAATGTACAGTAGAGGGATTTAGCCCTTATTTGTAATCTTTTGTCTGTAGCGTTGTTGTTTGGGTGGGGCTGCACCTGTTCCTGGGCAGTGGGAATCCCTTAATTAACGCAGTGGGGCTGGGCAGCCAGAGCTGGCCCTGTGGGCTGGCACATAAAGGCTTAGGGGAACGCGTGTGAATTCACTGCCCTCTGTATGCCATGCCAACATTCATTTCAAGTCCTCTGCAGGTCCTTACAGCTCAGTTTCTGCATTCCCAGGACTTCTGCCTGGGAACCCACACACTGGATTTTTCTTTCCTTGTTCCTTAGAGTGTAGAAATGCTGCTTCCCTATATTTTAGATTCTGAGAGGTTTCAATTCTTTAGGAATAGCTGTTGAGAGACAAGAATACATTTTAGGATGTATTGTTGGCTATGGCGCCACCAGTTCTTTCCTGCCACCAAAACCAAATTGAGTTTATATGGTGAACACACCTTCACTGCTTTGAAGTGTCATGTTAATAAATACAGCCTAAGCCATAAAAATCACCCAGGTTATACATGTTTTGAATGCTCACAGTGGGTGCAACCCAAATTTCTTCCATCATCTATCCCAGTTACTTACCAAATTTCATATTCATGTCACTTCATTTTGGCGAGTGCCTAATTCCCTTGTCTGTCACAGAATCAGAGAATTGTTTGAGTGGGAAGGGATCTTTTAAAGGCCATCTAGTCCAAGTCCCCTGCAATGTACAGGGACATTACAGCTAGATCAGGGTGCTCAGGGCCCCATCCAGCCTAACAGTGAAATGTCCCCAGGGATGGGGCATCCACCACCTCTCTGGGCTGCCTGTTCCAGTGCCCAGAGTTGCCATCTCCTTTTGCAAGCTATGCTGCTCCCTCAAGTTGTGCCTTTCTGCATTTCAAGTTGAATGTTTTTGTCTATCACCAAAATACCAGCAGAGAGCTGGCAGCTTTCCACCATTTCTGCCTGGAGGCCAACGCCACAGAGATTTCTGGAGACAGGAAAATGAACTGCAAATAAATCTGCCCAGACCTTTCAATTCTGGGCTGAAGTGTGTTCTGTAGGCATGCTTGTTGGCAGCGTCTAAGGGAACACACCAGTTACCAGGTGGTCAGCAAAATACCACAGCACAACTGAGAGAGGTTTAAAACAGCTTTTGGCTTCATATCAGCTCCTCCGAAGATGGCAGCCAAACCTACAGGCAGGTTTTGCAGCGGAACTCCACGAAGCCCTGAGAATCCCCCCTCACGCTACAGGCGCTGTGTGCACAGCAGCCTCGCACTCCATCGCCAGTTTGCCCGCAAATCCCGACGCCGCACTGCAGGCCCGGCCGCACCTCGGCTCGCTGCCGCCATCTTGTGACGCAGCGCGGAACGGCAGCGGCCCGGCATGGCGCTGCGCCCCACGGCCTGTCTCTGCGGCGCCTCAGCCTAGGGCCTCTCTGCCTTTCCAGGTTCTTAGTGTCACCAAAAGCTCCCTCCAAATGGCTGACGTTTGCAGTCTTGCTCTGGCAAATGGAAAAAGGGAAGCAGCCCCTCTCCTCCCTTCCTCCAAATGGCACCATCCACCGTGGGCAGAGTGCAGACTTCCAACCCTTCTTCAAACCTGTCCTAAGACACAGGGCTGAGAGGCAGCTGTAGGGAGTTTATGTGGCAAACGAGAGGTTCAGATGTAAGGCTGATAGCAATTACATTGCCACCTGCTATTGCTTTCATCTGTATCCTGGATTTCTAATTGTAAGGGGGCTGCTGGCACACGAATGCGCGAGGACTGTCTTAAAAGGCACAAGCATTAGGATGCATCCCTGCCATCGTGAGTGCGGCTGCCCCAGATTGTAGTTTTAGCCTCTACTCTGAATTTTGGCCTCATTTTTCATCAGTTTGCCCTCAACTTTCTAGGATTTCTATGCTCCATACATAGTTTCATACATGAGTTCCATACATGATTTCATTTATTTCTTTATTTTGAAAATGTAGGTGATTTTATTTTATGTTTGGGCAGCTCTTTCCCGTTTGGCTTCCTGACAACCTTCTGCTGTCAAGTGGCCTGCATTCATCTCGTTGTGTCTGATTTTCAGCAGGTCCCTCTCTGAAGCCTGTTTCTCCTGGCTGTTACCCAGGTGAGCAGTCCTACTGCAGTCAGCATGATAATAGTTCCCAGTAATTGGTACTTCCACAGGTTTGTGGGGTCAGGGCTTGCTTCTTCCCCTGCTTTGGTTGGTTCCAATTTGCTTTCGAGTCATGCTTCATCAGAAAAAGAGAATGCCAAGAATTTTGAAAGGTTTGCTATCCAGTTCCAAAGGGATATGTTTGGGAGAAACATGTTGATTCTATTGGAGAGATACACAAAATAGACTATGATTTGCATAAGGAGCTACTGAGAGAGGGGAACTGAATGAGGAGCTGAGGGAAGGCTTTGCATTGACTTCAAAGAGCATTGGATCAGATCCATGCCGAGCATCTGCAACTTCCTTTGATGCAATGGCAAACTGTAGATAACAAGCCTCCCCTCTCAATATATGACCTACCTAAAGCACTGTGTGGAGAAAGACTTGGAGAGAGAAAGTAGGTCTGTATAATCTATTTGTGGGAAGCTGCTTTTTCTAGATGATCTAGGGTTGTAGCAAGTCTGAAAGCAAGCACACCTTAGACGTCACTGCGGAGCGGCCATCTGAGCTGCTCTATGTTCTAAAATAAAATTACCAGATTTGGAATATAAAAGTAAAGTTTTTAAAACAGTATTTGCAGGTAATCCTGAGAAGTCACCATTACCCTCTCCAAAACCATCCATCCATCCATGTACCTCCACAGAGCAGCATCCCCAAACCATACCATGTTGTTTTTCCTAATAAGAATACCATCTCTTTTGCACTACATCCTCCACCTCCATTCCCACTTACTCCCTATACCACACCTCACTCCACGAGGTCTTCCTGCTGTAGTGCATGTCAACCCCATAATCATGTCTGCATCATGCCAAAACCCACAGGCTGCTGCCCCCCCCACAGTCCAAGTAAATGGTCTCATTTGTCCTTCTCCAGTCAGTAGGACGGTCTGATAGCAGACAGGCCCTTGCAGCCACCACTGTGGTTGCTGCAGGCTGGGAAGTCATCACAAGCAGAGCTGAACCCCTCTGCTCAGCTGTAGTTATCTGTGGGGAGGTGCTCAATGACTTGTTAAATACCACTGCATGGGCAGAGTGGAGAAGTTTTGTTATACCTTTTTGGTGTGATTTGTTCACTGTCTGTTCTAGGCAATGTTTTCTTATTGGCACTTTCTGCTTGTTCTTGAGGCAGGTGAAGTGTGAGAAGGTGAAATCTTGCAGAAAAGAAGATAAATTGAAACAAGGCTGATAGGGCAACAGAACAGGGCCAAAATAATGACCCATCATAGGAATTTCTACAGCCCCTTTCAACAGTGGATGTCAAACAAACAACTTGCAGGAGCTAAAAAAAATTAAGCCTCTTAGCAGCGCTAGGAAGTCAGAAGTACGTGCAGTTTCTTTCACCTACTGCCTAACTGCTGTCCCCCTGAATTAGGACATAGAAGCTGTTCACTGCTCAAGGCAACAACGCCTAGCAATTCAGGATGTGAGAGGCTAACTCAAACTCTAAGACAAGGCAGCATTTAGAGTCTAGAGTTGGCCAGGCCACTGCCTTACAAAAAGAGCCATGGATCTTTAACACCAAGTGGTCAGGCCTCAGTTTGACGTCTTAGCTGATAAAACAGGAAAGGTGAAAGCAGGGGCAGAACCAATCTTTTAACAGCTGGCTATAGGAGAAGACAAATTTGTAAACTGAAAGAGGGACAAAGAAAAAACATTTACCCCCTGCTTTTAATAGAGATTCATTCATAAAAGTAAAGTGAAGGCTACAAGGTCACTGAAAGTTACATGTGATCAGTTTTTGGAAAATGCCCTCCTTACAGCCCAAGCCCAGAGGCAAGCGGCTATTTGGACTATTGCCAGGAGAAGTGTTATGGAGCCCCTTTTTTTCCTTCTCTGGGGGCCTAAGGAAACTCCAGCTAGACATTGTACATGACAAAGTTTAATGACCTTTGTTCATAATGGACCCAAGCATGAATACCCAAGTGCATTCAGGAGAGGCCCAGGACTAAAAGGTAATGTAAAGCCTAAAATAGGGAGTGAAGATTTTCTGGATTGGGATTAGGGTCATTCCTGGGGCAATGGATGTGTGAGAGTTCATTTTGCACCTGGTATTCTGATTAACAGTGTGGTCAATCTCCTAAACTTCCCAAACAGGAACACTTGCTTCTAGCTCTGCTCAAATCCTAGCCCTTCACAAGGCTTTCTCCTTCAGCAGTCCAAGAAAATGTGAAGGTATCACATAGCTCAGTCAAAACTCTCCCTGAGAGACTGTCACATCAGGAAGGATTGATCTCAGCACCCCATTCCTGAGTGCTCACTCTCTAGCTGCCAACAATCACTCTTAGTGGCCATCTCGTCATGCCTGAGTTCTGACTCCTCCTTGAAATGAAACCACTAATTCTCATGATCTCTTTTGGACTCTAGTGCCCTCCTTTGTGCGATGTTTGACCCTTCCCTAACAAGTACTGGTCATGAGCCAGCAATGTGCCCTAACAGCTCAGACAGCCAACTGTCCTGGGCTGCATCACATGAAACATGGTCAGCAGGTCAGCAAGGTGATCCTGCTCCTCTATTCTGCACTGTGGGATCTCATCTGCAGTACTGTGTCCAGATATGGAGTCCTCAATATAGGAGAGACATGGACTTGTTGGAGCACATCCAGAGGAGGGCTACAAAAATGAACCCAGGGATGGAACACCTCTCTACAAGGACAGGCTGAGAGCTGGGGCTTTGCAGCCTGGAGAAGGCTCTGGGGAGAGCTGATGATGGCCTGTCAGTATCTACAGGGGGGCTGTAAGAAAGGAGGGGACAGACTCTTTAGCAGGATCTGTAATGGTAGGACAAGGAGAAATGGTTTCAAACTAAACCAAGAGAGATTTAGATTGGATATAAGGAAGAAGTTTTTAACAATAAGGGTGGTGTGGCACTGGCAGAGGTTGCCCAGAGTGGTGGTGGATGCCCCGTCCCTGGAGATACTCAAGGTCAGACTGGATGGGGCTCTGAGCACCTGATCTAGTGTAGATGTCCCTGTTCATTGTAGGGGAATTGGGCCAGATGACACTTAAATGTCAATTCTACAATTCTATGATTTTCAGATTCTATGAATTGTGCAATTCACACAATTGTATGATTTTTAGATTCTATGAATTGTGCAAAATATCCTCTCCTGTTCCTTCTTCCTATTATAAGTGTCCTGATCTGCCTTTTGGTCTTTCAGAAATGACATCTGAACCCAGCTCCACATCCCAGATCCACATTTCTATATCTCAGTGATGCATCAGGACAGCAGAGTCTTGGTCTCCAGAACTGAGCAGGATACTCAAGCATCATTGGTGAATTGTATCTTTTTCCCCAGTTGCTGTAGCAGCTTCTCTGTAAATGACACTTTTTCAGGAAATCACTTTGTAAACGCTGACAAACTGTGTGTGCAAAGAAGAGGATCTGAAGCAGCACATCTGATACCTGCTCTACCAGCACCTCTGCAACCTGCAGGCCAGGTCCCCACAGCCACCCCCGATGCATGCAAGTAGCTGCTGACTCAGATGTGAGCACTTGGCTGTGTGTTTGGTCATCTCTGGCACTAGGGGAAGTGGACTGAGGGATGGAGGCTAAGACGGTTCTGACACAGGATGAGGGTGAGTTCAGTCAGGAAAGACAGATCTGGGGGGATACTACAAAGAGATTTCTAGAGAGGAGAGAGGAAGGATATCATAGAGCTAAAGGGAGGCAGGGAGAAGAAAGAGAGAAGACAGCAAAATGAATGATAAGAATGAGCATGAATTTCTCTTTCTTCTGCCCTTCCACACACATTCTTCAGCGCTACTAAAACCAGTCCCCATGGACACACCTGCCTTGAGACAAATTCTTTCAGTCTTGAAAAAATCTGGCCACTTCTTCAATAAGGGCTTTGTTTTTAAGCTATTCTGCCTTTGTGAATTTTGGCAGCAGCTCACACTTGGAGAGCTTTTGAGAATCCTTTCTGTAATTAGATTTCCCTGCCCTGCCCCAGGAAGCTGTGGGCAAGTCACTTCCCACAGCTGTCCCTCAGCTTCCTATTCTGTGACGTGTGGCTTACCACTGCCTCAAAGGCTGGGGCTAGGCATTATTTATGCATAAAGAGCTGTGAAATCCATGAGGTGATGGGGTACTGAGCAGTACACGGCATGCTATAGGTGTAGTGTTTCCACAGCTCATGGCATGGGTAAGGCAGGAAGTGGGAAAGGCACGGGAGTATGGCTGTAAAACACTTGGCTTCCCAGTGCAAAAAGTCATTAAGTGAGTGGAGAAAGGTTCAGTTGTTGTGCTGGCAGGATTTGTTTCTTCTACCAATGTTGAAGACCAGGAAATACCAACATGAGGACTAGCTAAGCCCTCACCATCTTGCTCAAAAGCAAGAAGTCTTCCTTCTCCAGTTCCAACCACAATCAGACTAGGTTGTCAACAAACTTGAAGGAAAATCCAAGTGGTTTGCAGTATGGTGCCACAGGATAGAGCATCAGTGCAGTTCTGTGGATACGTGGATAACATAATGGATGTTTCTGGTGAAAGGAAGGTGAAGCTGCTAGTAATACAAAAGTAATCTGCTCCTTCTCTCCTTGTCTCTCTTTGAGCTCACAAAGAAAGCCACGCTGCCTCCCAAACAAGGAAAATACTGTTATCAATCTGCTTCACACCATTTCCATTCATCTAAAGCTGGCTTGGAACATAAAGTACATCATTATAAAGTACATCCTCTTGGTACATAAAATACATTTTGGGCTGCATGCAAATACGCAGTACAGCTAGAAGCTACAGCCGCCTATTTCCCAACCAAGCCTGTATCACCTCTGCTCTGAAAAAGATGTCAAGTGTTGCTCTTCATATGCCAACATTGCCCTGTTTGGCTTAGCTGTGTAGTTTTGATGCCACGGTTAGAAAAATATGTGCTAAATTATACCTCCTCTCTTTCAATAATTCACCCCCTCCAAACAATTAAGTGCCAAAAAAGTTTTAGAAAAATAATGTCTGAAAATCTGGATACCATTAGGAGTTGCATAGTCTAATTCTGGCTTGGCTGCAGTCTTCAGCAACTCAATGAAGTTATTCTCATTGAGTCTTCCCTCAGCAAAACTGAGAATAATTACTTACTTGTAGAGATGCTGCAAGGACTAAGGAAGGTCTGAGATAGTTTATTTAAGGAGTCAAAATCTCTTGAGAATTATATAGAAAAATAAATTAGGGTTTGTTAAAAGGTTATTTAAAAACACAATGGGAGAAAAAGTATCATAATTGAAACTAATTAATGAAATAGTAATGTTGAAAGATTTCTTGCATGTAAAGATGGAAAATTGATTTACAGTTGCCTGGCAGATTATGTTCAGCTCAGAGAAGCAACTGTTCTTTATTTGCTATGGAAATAAATATGGAACAAATTCAGTGAAGATGCACAAGGGAATTCTTCCAGCCTATGATGGTCTTTTATAGTGTATCATAACACCTTGGGCCTTTAGCTGGGTCTGTCATGCTGGGATTGGTACTATAGGCACAGAAAATAATCCCGTTTCCATCCCAAAGATCTCAGGATCAGAGGTCTTGAATATCCAGCAGTTCACATCACACGGGGATTGAGACCATTAATGTCAACAGCTCTGTTTATAGACATAACATTAGTTTGTATAAATGCATCTTTGTAGGAGACATGCTCAAACACAAGATGATTTTATAAAGGAGTACTAAATAGTACCGCATTTGATCCAGATAATTTTTTGCAAGTGATAATTTGGCAAAAAGAAGGATGAAGAAAGCCATGTCTTATACACCCAATGCTACATGAGGTCACTGTGCAACCATTTCCAATCAGTGATGCAGCACAGAATGAGAGGCAGATTGCCAAAACAAACAAACAAAAAAAACCAACACCAAAACACCCAACCCAAACAAACAAAGCATCAGGAGAGCTAATTCAAGAAATTTGTACTCTTACCTCCCTTACCTACTATCTCAATTTTTCACATTTATTTGTGTGGTTGCATTTTAGTAGAAAGGATGACCATGCTTACAAAGAAAGATCATTTTCCCTATACATCTACTGACATATACACATGGGTACGTGCAAACACGTTTAGAGGTACAGTGAAGTGTTCAGGGTGGGATATAGAATGTCTGTCAGTATAGCTCCTTCAAACCACAGGGCAGAGCTACTCTGAAAGGTGGTGTGCCATCACTCTAATTTTACAAAAATAATGGGAGCCAAACCTTGTTTTGGTACTTTAATTTGAATAAATAAAATAAAGTTGCTTAGCTCACTGATTTCTCTGGGCCAACAGAGTTGCGCTTTACATTGCTGCTTGGTGATATACCAATATACTGTAGGCCAGGTGCTCTCTGTGAAGCTATGGGACTGTGCATGTATTTACATACCTGTACACTGCACAAACCAAACCCGAGCCTCACAGGACTTTCTCAGGTTATTCTGTTGTATGAGTAAAGAGGCTCCAGCAGCTGCTTACCTCCAGGTGCACTATGGTGTTTACAGGTGTAAGTGCTCTCTCACTCAGGCAAACTTCCCAGCCAACGCTAACGTGACAGTTCACTACAGGTGGTCTCTGCTGGCTGCTTACATTCAAGGTGCTAAACTGAGTGCAATCTGCACTCAAGTGTTTGAGGGTATGTAGTTTCTTTGCTCCATTGTCTATTTTGTTGGTATGGCGTTCACTCTTTCACCTTCAGAAGGTGTCAGCGAGGTCTGGTGTCCCTGAGCACGGGTAGGAAGTGTTTATTTGGCCAGTTCTCATCCCGCCTATTTTGATCTATGCTGATCTTCACAAAGACTGTGCATGCCTTAAGGAAAACTTAAGAGAAGTTTAAAACCGCTGTCATTACCCTGCAGTAATCCCACCCAGGTAAGTGATACTCAGTGTTAACACATGACAGGATGCATGTGCAGCTAGGAGGAGCACTTCAGCTTGATATCCCAGCCAAAATCTCAGTACTCAGGCAGGTGTTGCCTGGTTTGCCAGCACCTGGCTGCATGCAGAAGCCCAGCCACCTTTGATGGCAATGCAGCCACTGCCAGCTGTGACACTGTGCCACAGCAGTAGCTGCAGCCATTCTTGCTGCTTCACACCTTCCAGGGCTCTGGTGAAGCTCTGTGTTAGGCTGGCTATGATAATCACCGTAACTGTTTGATGTTTGTAAAAGAGTTATGAAATTGCTTAGAAAGCACAGGGAGAATGAGAAAAAATGCAGAGCTCCAAAGACACAAGATTAAGAGGAAAGGTACATTCAGTGCACTAGAGCTTTTTAAAGACATTAAACACTTTCAAGACTACACCAGGACTAAGTAAGTGAACACACCCTTTTTATTACTGAGGCAACAGAGCCAGGGAGAATGGAAACAGCCTGTTATAGGTGAAGCCAAATGAGATGTTGCCTAGTAACTCTCAGCAGGGAGGCATTTAAGCCCAGCCAGTTTCATGAAGCTGATGTTCTGACTTAGAGATTATTTTTGCTGAAAAAATCTGAAAGCAGGAAAGCTCAATTTAACAAACATGATCTATTTTCCTGTTACAGCAAACCACAGTGACAGTGCTTGGAGGAATACAAAGTATTTACAAACTTGTACAAGGAAGAACAGGCTGGGCATGTTTTCAACAAAAGGATCACACTACTGAATATGTATTTTAATGTTGTTGGTTTTTTTTTGTTTGTTTGTTTGTTTTTTCTTTTCCCTAAATACAGAAAACTTCACATTCATTTTTATTTTCAGATTCTGAAGCACACAAGTGATAACAGAAGTCTGATGTTACTACACAGATCATTACATTATTATAATATTATTTTTATAAGAGGAAGTTCCTGGAGCAAATCCTACTTCAGCTCTGCTACTGGATACAGAATGCAAGTCACTGATTTAAAAGAAGAAAGACTCCATGCTTCTACAGGTTCCATTTCCTGGAAGAGTTTTAGTTAGGCTCTTCTTCAGGGCTCTGCCTTTATGGTTCACAGAAAGGACTGCTTTGGCTAAAGGTCTCTTGCATTGTGGGAAAATAAACCCCAAACCTGTTATTACTGCAAACATGAACTACACTGTGGTAACTGACTATAGAGAGCGGCTCTGATGTTCACAGATGATACCTAATGCTTCTAGAAGGGGCTGCAAGACCACTGGAGGAGAGTAACAGAATAAAAAGCAACCTTAATTAGCAGTTGGTTAGGCAAGTAGATCAATCTCCTGAAGATGCAATTCCTTAAACTCAAGTGCACACTTTCATACCTTAACAAGTAATAAACAGCAGAGATCTAGGGTTGGGAAGAAATGGTTGTGGTGGCAAGATCTTTATGAAAGCCCGTGGGTGTTACAACAGGTCACAATGCATGTGTGGGTCATGGGCTGTGGAAAGGTGAAGGTGTGTAGGCAGGAGCACCCACACAGTCTCTAATTGCTGAGGCAGGTTGGGCCCAGCTGCTGCATCGTGTCTAGCTTCGTACTGTGCTTCAAGAAAAAGGATCGATTGAAAGGAGAGAAAAGACGGCAGCAGAAGGATCAGCCTCTGCAAAACACCACATAAAGTAGAAGGATTGAAGGGGTTGGCCCTTTCTAGTGTCAGAGGGAGATGACTGAGGGAATAAAGACAGTATCCTAGAAGGGCAGCTCCTATGAAATGAGAGAACAATGTTTGCAGGGCAAACAGCAATAAGCTTGCACTACTGCAAAGAGAACTCAGTCTTTTCCCCAGGGCCTAACCAATGGTTGGAAGACCTATGCAATCCACCTCATCACATCATGAGGATGTGGATTTTAAGAAAGAACGTCTTAAGCAAATATTTGATTGGACTGCATTAGGAAGCACTGACTCTGTAATGGGATGAATGGTTGGACTAAATCCCTTCTGGCAGCTCACCTGAGGTTCTCTGAATAAATTTTCTAAGTTCCAGCCTTCAGATCTGTTTGAACAGCTACACTCTCACCAGTTTCACCATTTTCTCCATTCAAAACCAACCGTATGCTCTTGATATTTAGAACTCTACTCATGTACATATTTTATATCAGGAAGGGGACAGAATTTTTCCAACACTGCCACCATTCTCTGCGTTCAGGTGGATTCATTCATTGTCACAAAGAAGACAACTTGTGTTCCTACAGATCTCAGCACATTGTCTGATCATATCCCAGTATTGGTATCGCTTTCATGTCTGCCATGATGCCTCATATGCCTCAGAAAACAATAGCCATCCAGTCTCATAATTGTACTTATTTTCTGAACTATAGTGGAAACCAGACATTCTTGTTGATTAAGAACAGAGATGCCACAAAACCGTCTGCTTTTAATAAGAGCTCTAGCTTCTTTCCTCATCATGTACTGATATTAACAATACTTGGCACTGTCAAAGTTTTCTCACTGGCACTGAACTGTGTTGGAATCTCTTTTCCAAAGGGAATTCTCAACCAACCCACACCAGGAACTTTTGCCATTTCTGTTTCACTGACAGTTTGGTATGTTACAAAGCTTGTAAGTTTTTTTTTGTTTGTTTGTTTTTTTCTTCCAGTAACTAAATACACTGATAGCTGAACTACACCTGTGAAGTTGCAGCTCAAAGCCTGGCACAGTGGAGCACAACCTCTGAGAGCAGAGTTTATATGAGAAACAAAATGTGACACAAAACCAAAGTGAGTACGGAGAGCGGCTGTGGTGGCCCACCAAGCCAGCTCCTTGGGGAATGGGGACTTCTGCGTACAGCCAGCAGTGCCACTGCCCAGCTGGTAAATAAACCAGGGCCTTGCTCAAAGCTTAACCCACTAATGGGAAAATCCTGTCAGCACAAGATTTGCTTTGCCAAGAGATATCCATTGCCATAAGAAAAAGCACTACAGATTATCCCCTTGTGGGTGCCTCCTGTTAATGTGCAGGATTACCAATCCCGCTCAGCTGCATATTAAAACCTAAACCATATCGTAAATAGGATCAGAAGATATTTTGGGGGTTTAGGAGGCAGAAAAGTGAAAATCCCATCAATTTAAAGATACTGATAGGGGTAAGTGAATTGCAAGCAGAGTTATTCTTCCCTTCTCCTTGCTGTAAGATGACATAGAGACAGAAATGAAGAGACACACACAAGAGACTCACACACCATTACGAGAAATGTGTGGAGAGCCACAGCCGGCCCCTCAGATCGCCCATCTCAGCCTCCCGTCTCCCTGAAGCAATGCTCCTACTGGCACCTAGTGGTGGACGGAGACACCAGCGGGAGCTTTGATGTGAGAGGAGATGACTACATCGCTCATGTACGATTTAAAGCAGTGGGGAAAAGAAACACGCGTATTTTGGTGGGATCCTAATACAGTGAAGACAAGTCTTAGAATCTTCTCTAAAAGAGCCTTTTAGAGAGACACGATAAACAATCTGGCCAACAAGCTTAACAAATACAACCCAGAGAACAGCATTACGGCTTCAGTGTGCATTTTGTAATTACCGGATGCGGCTTTCTTGGAGCAGTGTAACTATGGAGATAAAAGAGGATTTGCAAACAGAGGTGACCAAGGGGGCTCCTGTGCAGGCTGTTACACTGATCTGTGAAGACACATGAGAAATGTCCTGCTTCCTCCCCCTCTCCATGAAACCAGGGAAAAATAGAACACACAGCGAGCTGCACTGAGCAAACGTACTCTGCAGATTCTCATCTTTATGTCCAACTTATTTCTTTCAGCCAAAGCAGTCTCTCTGCTCTTCAAAATCCCTCAGACCCCGTGCCTGCTGGGCACAAGTTTCCAAATGTTAACCTGGGAGAACTGAAACACCCCCACACCCTGAATTTCCCTGGTGCATACTTGTGTAATTCTCCTTTTACCTTCAAAAGGAATTCTTCATTTGCTGACACAAGGACCCTTCTGCTGATTCAAACATAGGGAAGACACACCAGGCTCCCTCTGAAACCCTGCAAAGCCCAGGAAGCTCTCTCTGCTGTAACTCTGTGGGTTTTGCATCCGACCCTGCCTGACTCCATCCCTTACTTGCCACTCACAGTACCTGGCTCCATTGTAGGTGTTTTCCTCTGCTAACGGATCAATCTTCAGAGCTGTTAAACCAGTCTGCATGGAAACGGTCTCTGTGTGGTTTTACGAATGGTAACATCCCTTAGATTCCTTAATAGAAACATTTTAGTATCCCAAAATATTGGTGTTCAAGATCATATTTGTCCTTTGAAGTATTTCACCACTTAATTTATGGATAAATGGACTCTCCCTAAACATATGCATTAGATTAGCCTTCAACACACCATTCCTCCAGCACATGTCACTTACTTTGATCCCTATTTCAGTCATCCTGGATGGAATCCAGATAATTCTAAAAAGTGCTTTTTGCTGTATGAATTTCAGCTGTAGGTTTATGACTCAGTGAGGGTTTGAGATTTCATTAAAGCACTGCAATTTGCTATCTTTACAGGCTAGAGGTTTGTTGCATGTGTTTATAACTCTTTCAAATGAAAATTTGGTAGCAGAAGGTGATAAATTAAGGTATAAATACGTACACACATGTATATGCTTGGAAGGAGAATAGGAAACGCTTCATGTTTACCTGTAGTTAATGATCTAATGCATTTCAAAAAGAAAGGACATTTTTAATGCACTGGGAAATAAGCACGATGAATGAATCTCTTATCAAATACCATTTTCCCCTGATTGTTGGTGTCCTTTGCAACGTAATGCATTCATGGAAAAAAAAATATTTTCAGGCCACTTTGCACACTTAACCATTTTCAATTTCCTTAAAAGGCCCTTTCTTTCCTTTTTCTTTAGATCTCCTATATCATCCTGCAAGGTTTTGCATTATTTCATGCTTTAAACAAAGTAGCTGTATCCTCTGAGAGCAGGATGCAAAAAGCAGCACGGCTGTTGGGGTTATATTGGCGGATGGTTATTAGTTTAGCAGCAGAAGCAATTCCCCTCAGTGGGAATTTGTTTGTTTGTATAGCAACAACAAACTATTTACAGTTATCAGCCTCTAATTTTAATGTTATTTTTCTTTTATATATATATATATATATATAAATATCTATATATATATAAGCTTTATTTTTTTTTAATACAGCCATATTACTTGTTTCCCTCCCTTACTACCCAGATATCTTACCCCTCAGCTTTCCATCTGATATTCTGATGTATGATTCATCCTTTAAAATAGTCACAAAAGAATCACCAAAAAAAGGGCATATCGGCCATATTTCATTGACATCTTAGATGGAAAGGTACAAAGGTTGTTTTCTGGATCAAAAATGAGGAACTGTCTTTTCTGGTTCAGCTACAGAGAACAGAACACCATCTGCATATCCTACACTGAGGCACTCTATTTCCTTTTACTCGGACTTTAATGAAGTTGCAAAGTATACAGTATTGTGAAGAGCACAGAGGTTAATGGCACAGCCATTCACAGGCAAGTTTTTAAAAGTAAAATGCAACTAAAAAGGCAAAAATAGTGGAAATTATTTTAGGGAGTAAGAAGGAGGAGGGGCTGCAAGGTCTCAAGCTCTGGTACAAAGAGGGCAGTAATGAGAACAGCGAGAGCTGTGCTGAGGCAGAGGAAAGGCCAGTGTCCTGAGCACCAGGAGATGGCTATGCGAAACAAAACCAGAGCGAGCATGCAGTGATACCCAGCACAGACACACGGGTTTTGTAGCAGTCTGTAACTCAGGGACCTCTTAAATGGAGAACTACTGTAAGCCAGAGAGAGCAGCGAGTGCAACAGGAGAAAAATGCAGATTCTGATGCAATAACTGCTGGCTGCTGGAGACTTTCAGCAGTGGGGAAAAGGCACAGCATGCACCTGTGGCACCCTGGAAATCTCACCAGTAGCACGCCAGCACCAAGGGATTGCTCCTCTCTGCTAACTCAGCTTTCCATTCCTCCCTTGAATAGACACAGCTCCTCCTGGCACAGTCAGATGTGGTCAGGATGCTGAGAGATCATGGGGATGTTACCTGGGCAGGGTGCACTGCACACATAGCAATGTGTTCCTGGTTCCATGTTCTTCAGATAGATCCCAGGAGAAAAAAGATAGGTCAATAGTGTAGATCTTTAAAGATCAATCGCCATTCTGATCAAGCATGTAGGAATCAGATTGAAAACATGCAAAAATTCATAAAACAAGCACTTCCCAGTGGGGCTTTGAAGAATAATTATTAGCAACCTTAAAGAAATGAAGGAGGGATGCCTTTGGATTGATAGGGAAGACTTTCCCTTGCCCCAGAAACTTGGACACCAGTCAGACATAACCCACCCAGATTTCAGTGCTGGAGTCACCACCTGCAAGGAACTTACAAAACACTCAGGATTCCAAACACCAAACCCCTGGTACAGGGCTCCACAAAGTGGCTCTGCAGAGGGACCTTCCTCCTCCATCTGCTGTCTGGAATGAGTGCTCTGATTGTGCAGACAAGGGCCTGGGCACAGCTTGCACAATCCATCCCATGGAGCACGCTTAGTGCCCGTGTTCCCTGCAGCACCCTGGGGCATACCACCTGGCTGCCTTTGATTCCAGTTCATATTGAAGTTCCAGCACGTCCAACATGGCAGCACTCAGTGGTGACATGACTTCATTGAGGCCATGATAACCCCGTTAGCCTCCACTCTCCTTTGGACTGTTGCACTGGCCTTGTGGGACTACTGAAATGTGAGTGAGTTTTGCTGATTACTCCTTGGCCCTTCGGATGATGAAAAGTGCAGCAAGCTATGACTCTTTGGCATTGCCAGGATCAGGGAATATCTTTCTGAAACATTCTGTTTGCTTTTTAGGATTCTGCACTTGTTCAAGGGTGCGTTCCAGAGCCATTGGAGGTGACAGGCCATGATAGATACCTGTCCATATCCTCCCACACACTTTGCTACCCACAGCCATAGATCTCTGAATGGTATTTTTGAATAGTGTCTTTATATTAAAATTTTTCAACAATAATTTTAGCTTGCCTGCAGTAGAGTAGAATGAGGTTCTGGAAGACTGAGAATGATGGCACTACTGAGTACAAGAATCAAATTAAATCCATGACAAGTGTAACATGAGCACATGCAATACACAGACAGACAGAACCATAAAGAATCCTAGGCCAGTCCTCAGAGGGAATAAAAAACATGGACAGAGTTAAGAAAAACTTTGAAAGCAAATAAAATCACGCTGTGAACAAAAAGATCAGCACTGTGACCAGCAGCTACTGAGCTACTATACTGCTCAAAACAGTTCTGTTTGAACACACTCCTGTTTGAGCGGGGCATCCAAAGCAGTGAGCTGGGCAGGCGTCAGTCACCTCTTACTGCTGTCAGATTACAACTGAATTTGTGCTGCAGCCAGAAGATTTAGTGTGCACACTAATTGGTGCCAGGGAAAAAAATCCTGTCGAGACATCTGTTTGTGGCTGTTATGGATTGGTTTTACAGAGAGCAAGGCCAGGGTCTGCATGCAGAAATGCTCATGCTTTTGCTCTCTTAAATGCACATTACAAGCATTGCTCTTCGCTATATTGATCAAGTAATTTTGAAGGTGGTGTGCTATCTGCATCTTTCTGCCACTGGCCCTGTCCCCAGCCCCCAACAGACAGGTCAGAGCAGCTCTGCCTTAGGTACCAGGAAATGAAGAAGAGTAAGAGAAAGTGATTAGTCTTGAAACATGTGCGTTTTAATGTAATTGGCATTGATTTAACCGCTGGTTGAATTTTTGAAGACAAGATTCAATAAAAAATGGACTGTCAATATCTTCCTTACTGCTGTCTGTTGCTGACTCTACTGCGAAATGCAACAATTTGAAGGCAGTGAGAAATGAAACAAAGCAGATCTGTTGCTGTGCCCTCTTCCTTGTGCTGTGCGTGGCATTGCAGCACTTGGCCTGTGCAAGCAGGGCAGCAGTGGGAGCAGAAGGTACCACGCTCATCAGCCCTGGCCTACCATCCTCTTTACTGCCCAGAACGTTGCAAGCTGTTTGTTGATCACTGTGAGCACAAAGGTAGGACATGCAGATCCAGCTAATGCCAACATCCTCATTTCACATTTGAGATTTTGCAGTCAGAGCTGTGTCACCCTCTGCAGGACCCATCACTGTGGGATCCAATGCTGCAGGGCCCATCACTGCACCCCACTGGCTCTGCACTCCACTGGCTGCCAGCTCTGCTTGCTGGGCAGAGCATAGGTGAGAGGAGGCAGCAGAACAGCAGCTCCTTGGCTGCCGCCAGCCCCTTCTTCACCCAGTGCCCAACCTGCCACCCTCCAACCACTTCACAAGTCCTTCCCAGGCAGAAAGCAGCCCTCAAATGGAGACATTTTGTTTTTCTGATTTTTCTTTTTTTTTTTTTTTAATAAAAAATCATTGCCCTGTCATGCCAGTAATACAGCCTCCCCTGGTTACGGCACACACCGTGCTTTGTAGCTAGGCAGAGAACAGGCCTGCACTTCCCCTGCAGACTGCTATAAAAGCCAATTAAGTTGTTACTTAATTTTCCTCTTTTTTTTTTTTTCCCCATTACGCACAAGGGGAAGCAGCTGAAAGTCTCCCCTAGCAACAGTATGTAAAATTTAAAGTAAATTATCCCCAAACTGTGATTCAGCTGGCTTATTGCTACAAATGCCTTCTGACTGTGGTGCATGGACACACTGAGCTGAAGAATGGGTCCCTCCCAGAAAGCTCAGTGTCTACTTAAAGTGGTGCACAGAGTGCTTATGTCCATCACAGCTCTGATCATGTCCCAGCCCAGCTCTGCCTCAGCTACCAGCTCTGGAGACAAGTGGAGTGTCACCATCCAGCCAGGCAGGGAGCTCTAAGGTGCAGAAATCACACAAATATCCTTCCGCAAACCCAAATCCATGCTTACACGGTTTTCGTTCATAGAATCATACAAGCATGAAGGTTGAAAAAGACCTTTAAAATCATCTTGTCCAACTGTCTACCTACCACCAACAGTGCCCACTAGACCATATCCCTTAGTACTACATCTACCCTTTTTTTTTTTTTTTTTTTTTTTTTTTAAACACCTCTAGAGATGGTAACTCCACCACCTCTGTGGACAGCCCATTCCAGTACTTCACCACTCTTTCAGAGAAGATTTTCCTAATAGCCAACCTGAACCACCACTGGTGCAACTTGAGTCCATTCCCACTCATCCTTCTTGAGCCGCATGGCCAGGAATAACACATTCCCCACAGCCATGCGTGTGTTTTCTCATCCCTTGTAGCTCAGGCAGTAAAAAACCATGCTGCTTCCCCTTCCACCCAGTGCCCAAAGCCTGAACAAAACATCAAGTAATTATTTGGCAACTGCTGCAGCAGCAGCTTCCTGTAGGTTATCTTAATGGATTTATCGCCCTGAACTAAACCCTGACCATCTGCTCTACTCTCTAATTACAAATGCAGAAAGAACTAATTCGCGACTGCATCATAAAAAAGTGAAATAGAAATGATTGAGGAGCAGGGTAAGCTCTGCTCCTCCCTCCAGTGGGCTGTGTTCCCCAACAACAGCTCTCTTCCTCCCTGGTGAGTGGCAGCTCCTGAGGAACGGGGCTCACCAGAACAGGCTTCGTTCCCTCTCATTCATTTGGTTGTATCGTTAAATCTGGGATTCACATAAATGCTGTTACAAACCTTTCCTTCTCTCTCAGATGATCCCCAAAAGACATACTTGTAATGCATTTTCTAATCAGGAGAAGCACAAAACAAAGCTGATGAAAAATACCCTAAAACTCTTCATTTCCTCCAATTCACAGTGAAACCCCTTGACTCACTGAAGATGCATGGAGCCATTCCCTGGTTTTGTGCTGCTCACTCACCTCCACCTTAGTGCTGCTGGCTTGCAAGAGCAGGGGCTGAGTGCCCATTGCCACTGCGCAGGAACCAATCTACCAAGAAGGACCAATTCACAGCACATGGGTCAGGTCAGGAAGACGGGAGTATCTCAAAATGAGTTGTTTGGCCCTGAGCTTTGGAAAACTTTCTTTTTTTTTCCAGCTATCTAGTAACAGATTGTGATTTCCTTAAGTGCATTTGTTATTTGAGAAATAAGAATCTCAGAATCACAGAATTGTAGGGGTTGGAAGGGACCTCTAGAGATCATCGAGACCAACCCCCCTGCCAAAGCAGGTTCCCTACACCAGGTCGCACAGGTAGGCGTCCAGGCAAGACTTGAATATCTCCAGAATATCTACAGAGAACTGTGTCAGAGAGTGGAGCAGTGTGATAAGTCGTTCTGACTGGAAAGATTGCTTGAGGGATTCACAGATAGAATCACAGAATCATAGAACCATCAGGGCTGAAAAAACCACCAAGATCACCTAGTCCAATTCCACCCCACTCTCACCACACCCACTAGCCACATCCCTCAGTGCCACATCTACACAGTTCTTGAACACCACCAGGGACAGTGACTCCACCACCTCCCCGGGCAGCCAGTGCCAATGCATCACCACTCTTACTGAGAAGGAACTTTCCCTACCATCCAATCTGAACCTCACTTGGTGCAACTTAAGGCCATTCCCTCTCATTCTATTGCTGTTATCTTGGAGAAGAGGCTGTATGACAGCAGCAATCAACCACAGGTAAGTTGTGTCTGAAGAGAGCCTATTTATCAGAAAACATACTACTTTTTCAACTTTAGATATTAGATGTCATTAACGAAATCTCTTGTATCACAGAGCAGAACTCCACCTATATCCTTTCTAATTTGTTCCCTAATGCCAATTAAAATTAATGACATTTTGAAAATCCTTTTGACTCTAGAATATCCTTTTGACACTTGGCCTTTAAAGACTCTTCTTTCAAGCTCTGTCACTAAAAGCTTCCTGTGCAGAGAAGTTGAATTAAAAAGGAATTTAATACACTCCATTGCTATTACACTTTTTGGTGATTTTTTTTCCTACCACCAAAACCTTATATCCTTTTATAACTAGAAAGAGCTGCTCATTTGTTGAAGGACATAGGTTAACACAATAAGCTAATATCATAAACAATGGGATAGTTTAGGGACGTCTCATGGAGACAGCACGAGAAAGAAGAACAGAGCAGCAGAGAGCAGGGCCTGCAGGCTGGGAGCTCTCTGGTGTGCCAGTGCTCGGCCCACTGCAGCAGGGTGTGGGCTCCCTGGAGCAGCTCCTGCTCCACAGGAAGGCAGCACAGTGCTCTGGAGCAAGCCTGCGCGATGCTAGCATCGCAAAGGGGAATATGTTGCATGCTATGGAATTCATATAGGAATCTGTTGTATCCGGCAGTTTTCTGCAGCAGTCACAAGGGAGCGATGGGAAGCAGTAGGCAGATTTTGGAAGACTAGAAAAGGCTGCACAACCAAACAGCTCTGCACTTTTTAGGAGAGTCTTTTACTAAAGAGCTGTGAGCTTTTTGTCTCATAGTCTAAAACAGGCCTTTGGCTGCGGCTGCCCAGCCCGGGGAGGTCAGACCTTCCAGCCTGCCATTTGCCTTAAATAAATGTCCCTCAGCATTTATTCAGCTTCAAGCAGGAGCTGTCTTTGGTTCTGCTTTGCACACAGTTTCCATAGATGGCATCTCAGCATGTCAGTGAAACATCAATGAGCTGGAAGAGCAGGCTGGTTAATTAGCATGCAAATAGGCTCCCTCCTTAATGAGAAAGAAGCTTTTACTAGCTCACTGAGCCTCCAACACATGAGTTCCTGCTATGTCCTACAAATAACATTTTTATAGGTCAAAGACACACACGAGCGCATTTTTGCCCCCACATTGCTGGCACTGCTGCACATACACCACCCGTATCTGAAGTGTGAATCCTGCCTGGTGATAGCGGACAAGGAAGGCCAGGTAGTCATCCCAAAATACTTGATATCTTTCAGTGTCAGAGGTAGCATTTTTATAATAGAAAAATAATTAGCTCATTAAGAGGTCTAAAGAGCTTTTCATTTATCAGCAAAGTTCTGCTCTAATGGCCATACTGGTAAAGAGCAGGAAACAATCACACCCCACAGCCACACAGCAGTCTAGCAAAGCCCATGGAAAGGTGCTGGAGCAGAGCCCTGTGATCCTCCCCTCGGTGACATCTGCGTCAGGCACAGCCCCTGAACTGCAAACTGCTCTGGAAATGCAGAAGTGTATTTGTGCCGTGTTCTTAACCTTTGCTTTATCGATCATTTCTGGAGATAGGCGACTTGGGCAGATAGACTTTTGCCCTCCTTTATTCTTCTGCTTTGCTGTGATGGCATATACAAGGGTTTCTATGCATGCTGTTTTGGGGTTTTGCATTGCCTGGGGAATTTTTTGCTTATTTTCAAGTTTTCTGAAGAAAACAGGTACTGCAGTGAGTTGTGGGGGAAGATGGCTTTGTAAAAACTACCACGAGAGCTATGAATATAATGAGTGTATTAATGCACTTCTCTATTTTAACCAAGTTGGCACACTAGCCAGTAAAAGCCTGCTGCCTCTGCACAGCCTCCATTTTGACACTGTGGTGATAACAAGTTGGATTTTTGGAGAAGGGAGTCACATAATAGAAGAGGCTCAGATTCATGCAGAGGAGCTACTGGTGAATTAGTAAAATCAGAAACTATCTGAAATGCATTAATTCCGTGAATTAGACAGCAGTTGTCCCTTGCTAACATAAAGATAAAACAAGTGGAAATTAACCTGGATGTTCAACTACTGACCAGAGACCAAGGGTGACAGAGGGGAAGCATGGAAACACTGGTATGCTGCTGCCAACAATCCGTGCTGCCTCTGCATAAACTTTGGGGAAAATAGAAGAATCTTTTTCAGTAGCTAGGTGTAGGTACAGAAGCACCCCTCAGAAATGTCTATGAGCCAGCAAACTGATCTAAAAAGACTGAAATTATCCACTTAGAATCCTATTTGCCGTAACAGTCTCTATACATGCAGAACAAGCAAACACAGAGAAGTGTGCAGGGTCAAGGCATTAAGTCCTCTCATATCAAAATCCCACTGACAACACCACCAGCCTTCAGTCTCCTGCTTTGCTGGTTCACATTCATTAGAAAGGTAGAAATCACAGAATCCTTACAGTTAGAAATTAAAGGGAGATTGCAAGCACTAATTTATCATCTCTTTTCTCTGTGCCAGGACAAACAGTATTTAATTTTACATAGAATATATTATCCATAATTATAGCAAGTTCCAAGAAATATAAATGGAATGTTTTCCCCAGAGGCAGAAAGTACACTGTTGAAGAACCATAAGGAAAAAAAAAAATGTAGTTTGGAAATAATTTAAACCTATTTAATAAGCACAATATATCAAATATTCTTGATCTACTAAATTTTAGTTTTAGTCTTAATATAGTATCAACATTAATAGTCTCCACTCCCTACCTAATTTCTAAGAACTGAGGTTGGTTATGTAAAATATGTTTAATTCTATGTTTAGAACCACATACCAAATGCAGATATCTAAAGTGAATTCTCAGAAAATGAAGAGCGTCTTTCAGCAAATGTCTGTAGAAATACATATTTTTTCTTTGGACTGCAACCCCCTTTTGTTTCATAAATAATAGCATGTAATCATCTTAAAATGCTTATTTTTGAGAAATTTGGGTGTGATTAAATATATTTGTACTGATCAGCCTCTACGCTTTCTTGTTTCATCAGAAAGCCTGGCACAAACATTAGATCTACAATATACTCTTGAGGAGGAAGCAGAAGCCCAGTTACTCCTTGAGGAGAGTCATCAACCAATTTAACTTCATTCCAACCTCTGTTATACTCGCCACGAACTAAACTACAGCCAATTCCAAGTCTGTCTGCTATCACCTAAAAGAGAAAGAAAAGGTGTTAATCATTTAATACAATTAGCTTATGTGATAGCAAGTGATGCTTAAAAAGAGAAGAAATACCATAAAGAGCTTTCTTGATACAGACTGTGTAAATATCTGTGGTGTTTCCAAACTGCAAATATTTACTGTTGGTTGTGCTTACACAGACTGCTTATAGATGCTGTTTCTACCACATTCTATGCACTGCATAAAAACTATTCATTTTTACTCTTCTCAGACACCAACATATTCACGCATCAGCCTGTCTTTCAGATCTCAAATGAAGAACAGTATCCACACTGTGCTGAAAGGTATTCTTCCTGGAAGACTCTGTTCAGTCTGAAGAACCATTAATACAAGTAATGATAGATGTACCTTGTATACTTTGTATGCACTATTTAAGTGTAGAAAGGTAACATTTTTATCAGTATTAAATTTAGGGTTGCTGCTTCACTCCAAAGCATGCTCTTTGCTCTTCAGCACCTTCAGTGTATGAAGCAATGGAACATGAGGTGAACTAGATAGAACACCTCCATGGCCTCAGCTCTACGTTGTCCCCAGCAGTGCTGCAAGGGCTTCCAGATACAAAAACACCCACTTTTTTAGAATGCATCTGCTGTGAAGAAATAAAATCCTGAAAGATTTTTACTTTTTACAAAGAAAGATATCCCATACTGAGATTGCAGAGGCTTTAAGAGAGAGGATTTGTCCCTAGAAATGTTTCTTTGGAAACATAATGGTGAGAGGACAGTGGAGGGTAAGAGAACTTCAGTACTGCTTCAGCACAATTAATTTCTTCTTTCATACCTCCACAACGTATGTCAGGAACTTTCTCTCCCATGAATGTCATGTATTTTGCATTGTACTCCTTCTCCTCTATACTATTTCCTAGTTAGTGTCTAAGCCCTTCTTCTCTTTTCATCCAAGGAGAAGAGGCCAGCTACCCAATAGCCAAGGAAAAAGGAGAGCACGGCTAAACAGGCTGACATGAAGACAGAGGAAGAAACAAAGCTTTCTAGTCTAAGCAACTGGAACATAAAAGCTGTTATACATTGTCACAGAATACTGGACAGATAATGAATAGAAATTGTCTCAACATATTTACATTTACAGCATCCAAAAATCCCCCAGGAAACTGCATAATTCAACATTTTACAGTTTACAGAAAATATAAAATGTTTTGACTACCAAACAAATATCTTGACTTTTTGCCATTTATCAAGTGTTCTGCTGATATCACTTAAGACAATTTAATGAGAAAAAGAATGTTTACAAAAAGAAGCAATGCTGGCTTTCGTTCACTGGGAAATCCATTTTGCCAGTAAAATATGTATACACTTCTGTAGACTTAAACATATACACAAGATATTACATTAATATAAATACTAGATTACACTGATGCAAGTATACTCTAGTTTTAATATTCATTTAGCAAAAATAACATTATGTTGTAAAGTAAATGTTAACATACCTTGAAAAGTAAAGCCCTGTGGTAAAATGTTCCTTTTTTAACTTTCCCAATAGGCACAATGTTGGATTTCAGTTCAAATTCTATTTCACTTATGTGTAGTTCCCAGCTGAAATCGTGTAGTTTGTCTCTTTCAATTGCACCACCCATTTTGTCTGCAACAAACCTGTTCCAATGCACACCAGGATCAATTAAACCTACAATGCCTCTTGAATTTATCACAAAATGGAAGGTACAGAAGCAATACGAGAATGATATATACAACTCTAATACTGTTGCTCTGAATGCTGTTATTGTTTTATTTGGTAGCTTTTTTTTTTTTTTTTTTTTTTTTTTTTAATATTAGCTACAGTTAAACATAACTGTAAACATAAATATCACAGACCAAAGTGAAAGCTGCCAGCAGTCTTTCTGGAGAGGTCTAGCGTGGGCACCAAATACTCAGAGAACATCCTCATCAAAACTGAAATCACTGAGTAAATAGTTCAGAAACTAATGTTCATCTCTGCAGATAAACAATGACCTGAGTAATGTAGTACAATCTCCAGCCCTAGTGTTTGTTTGAAATTTTAATTAAAGCATGAGAATGTGACAAAAATAAAGTCATAGACAACATTCCCAACATGGAAAGTAACTACATCCAGAAAAGGTACCTCAATCTCTACGTGTGTTTTCTTATGCCAAAGCCAACATTTGGGCAGGAGGTTGTCTTTACCCTTAAATAAACAATAGTTTAAAGAAAGAAAGAAAATCAGAACCCACAAGCTATGCAGACACTGCCAAGAGAATGTCTTCTGGGTGACTGTGCACAAATAGGATCCAACTCTGATTTGTACGTCCCTACCTCCTCTCACACACATTTTCACCTCCCCTCTGCCCCAGCTCCTCTATGCACAGACCCTTGTTCCTCTCAGTGTCCTCAGTTAAAAGCCTGGGTATTATTGAGGGCTGTAACTCTGAACAAGGTGCTGCAGCGCTGACACGACAGCCACTACCTCAGACCGGGAGCAAACTTTTGCATCACTTCCTCCATAGTTAACCTATGCAAACAGGTTCTATTCTCACATGCATGCAAAACAATTCAAGGGGTCTTATTTCTCAAAATCCAGGGCCTAGGGAGGTGCAGGTAGCAGCAGCACAGGAGTTACTGCTGAGCAGACTGGATGTGGTATTGTGAAGCTGGGAATTACAGTGTGAGCCTGAAGAAGCAAAGGGGTCCAAAATAATCTCTTGTGCTGCTCTTGCCTACGGCCAGCTCTAAATAAAGGGAGCAAAGGCCCCTGAGCTTACATGCACACCACTCCTGCACGTGCACAAAGATGTGCTGCACTTGTTTAAAAGGAGGCAGCCAGTACCATGGTGCATTCCCTAACCCACGCCGGTTTCCTGCCAGCAAACACAGCATGGATGTGCCTGGGCTCCTGCAGCTGCCTCCTCCTTGCCTGACAATTCAGCACATGCTACCCAGGCACACACAGAAAATGCAGCTTATGAATACAAATCCCTGCAGAAAACATTCTACTTCAGTTCCTGATAATCGTTTCACCAGGTTGTGTATTTGCAAATATTTCATCTGTATGTCTGAAGAGCGGATTTGAAGGAATATTTCATGAGTTCCACCTTGAGAAAGACGGTGTAGTTTATACACAGCTGGATAGTTAAGGATGAATACCCATCTTGTCTAATTTTGCAATCAACAGAGAAGACGTTCCTCATATCATAGCAGACCGCTTCATTAAAAATGAGGTTAGTAGAAAGAAAAAAAACAAATTTTGAGACTCAGTGGGATCTGACGCCAAACTCTCCAGGAAACTGTTAAGATAGTAAAGGTTAAACTAAGGAGAAGATGAAAGAAAACACACTGCTTGGAGATGACAGTGATTGGTGCCTAGGCTGAGTGGCCAGTGCTACTAATGAATCACACAGTGATAACATGTGTCTGTACACACATCATTGCAATGTTCTGGCACTATTAAATCATCAGGATGTTAATTATAGTAGCACCTGGAAACTCCTTTTAAAAATGTTCTGTGCTTTTGCTATAGAAAACAAAATACAAGAGAGTTCTTACCCCGAGCAATTTCTAAACTTACAGAGCAAGAAAGATCCTAAGGCAAGGAACAGACATAAGTTGCAGCAGTCTCAACTATTGTGCAGTTTTTTCTTCACTGATAATGTTTGGTTAATTACAGACTTTTTTTTTTTGCAATGGTTACATCCCACTAACTGGGCGCATGCATAGACAGCAGCAATTGCACGAAGTTCTACATATAGGGAATTAAAAGGGCATCTCCTGGGAATCTGGACCTTCTCTTGCAGAACACAGAATGTTTGCATTTGGGTCTGTTTTTTTAACCCTCATTCAAAACCCACTGGAGTCAACAGAATGTTCACAGCAATTTTTGGGCTGGGTCATATCCCTGTAGCAGTGAGAAAATAATGGCAGTAATGCCTCTTTCTAGTTGTTTGCTTTAAAATCCAGGGGGGGAAAAACATTAGTTACTCTCCTAACATTTGATTGCTGTTCAACAACCTTCAGGGCATTATCACAGCCAAGATGACAATTAGGAATAAGGGTCATCTGTATTACCACAAAATATGTGCAGTGTGAAGAAGAATGAGAGGGGATATATTTCATGAAACAAGCTCTCTAATAAAAGAAAATTCTCAGAATTAAAATATTTTAAATACTTTAAAGACAGTCTTCATTGTGCATTCATATGGAGAACGAACAGAAAAAGTTTACAATAAAACGCTGGAAATCCTGATTTATCAGAAATGCTCAATGGAAAGGCTCAGTACAGATGTATAAATGCCAAAAACCTGAAGCTGCCAGCATGAGTATTTTCAGAATGAGAAAATTATACCCCTTTGTTGCAAATGATACTTTAAGTACTTTAAACTAATTATAATAAAATAATAAATTTTAAATTATATAATAAAATAATAAATTTAAAATAATAAACTTAAAATAAAAAATCATATTAAAATACCAGGCCAAAGCTGTTTTTGATTCCAATTATGGGTGGGAAAAAGAACAAACTTGAAAAAGTTGTCCCATGAAAAGAAAACTTATTTTACCAAATCAACTTATTTGCATTATTTATGGAAATACAATTAGGTACTCACTGTGCAAGAGCCACAACCTGCTCCCGAGTAGTAGTGAGTGGTAGAATTGTTTTAGAAGCATCATTAATATAATCCATTAACATGAAGTCAGGCGGTGGTTGCCACTGTGCATCTTCTGGATTTATTTCATCCTGGACTTCAGATATAATCTCAACTCCTTTCATTTTTTCCTCTTTCTTCCCTTTCCCTTTTCTTACACAGAAGAAAAAAAAAATACATTAATTTAGAGTACTGTTATCCTGAACAGGTCCCATAACCAACTAGCAGAAGACTAAATGAAATGCTTGCTTTGCTCAGATAAAACACTGTGCATTTCACAAGTTCTGTAGGAACTGCAAAAATCAGCATCTCACTGGGGCTATTATTAAGGTCCATAGAATCAGACATTTTAGGATTTTTTATTTGTGGGAATGCATAGAACTTGTGTTTTATAAGCATTATGTCTTTTTTCAGCATGCGTCTTGAGTAATTCTACTGGGAAATATGACAAAATTCCTTTCATTTCTATTTTTTTTTTTTTTAATCCATAATACTGTCATCATTCTTGGAAGAAAAAGAAAAGAAACAAAGGGCCACAAGAGAGTGAGCTTCAGGGTACAATATAATTACTGTATGCTCTTCAAATTATTCTTAAAATTTTTTTTACAATGAATGGCACTCTTAAGACTTAAGAAGGCATTGTACAAAGCAGAAAGGCATTTACCATTATCAGTAGCCTAATTCAAGCAATTTGCGTTCACAATATTTTTCAATTTTTACTTATTAAGATTTATCATATTCACAAAAAGTCCTTTTCATAGGTTTCAAAAACGCACATTTTTTAGAAGGACAACCAATTAGGATTTAATCTTCAAAATATAGAAAATTCACCACTGTCTTAAACTGTTCCAGTTATTAATTACACTTACACTCTAAAAAAGCAGGCAAACTGTTTTTGTTATCTATTTTGACCCTATAGCCAGGGATCCTTATAATAGTAGAACAAACAGCTACTACTCAATTTACGCACTTAGGTATTACGCTTAAGAATAACTCATTAAAGGGAACTCTCACCTGTCCAGTATCTGATTTAGCAGGTTTTCAAAATAATAGACATCTATAGATAACATATTTCTTGCTCTTTGACTGCGTTTTTTTTCCTGCTCCTCCCCTTTATCCTCTTAAAACTTTCTCTTCCCAGTGAGAAGTGTGCCAAGTGATTGTGCTACAAGAGGAGCACAATCCCTTTTACTCAAATGACGGTTAGATCACTTTTATTCTCCTTCATCCCACTTTTTCAGGAAGAAAAAACTCGATAGAAGGGTGCCCTTCTTTTACTGGTTTGTTTTTTTGCTGCTTATTTCCTGGAGGTACGACTCCATTCTGTTCCTTGGTGAAGTGGCTGTTTTAACTCTTCTACATTTGTCTCTATCCTGTTCCTCAACAGTCCATTATATCTGTCTAAAAATTTGCCTTGTAAGGAACTGTGCCTTACAGTTGAAGGCTGTAAAATGAACAGCGACCATTGCAGTAGGCTTCTACTAACCTTTTCGTATCCTTTTTTTTTATCCCCATTTTATTATGAGAATTATGACATCAGGGGAAAAAAACCCACTCCTATTTCTGAAAATTGCCTTACTGCTCATGATGAAGTTCTTCACAGAGAGAGTGGTGAGATGCTGGCACAGGCTGCCAGGGATGTGGATGCCCCATCCCTGGAGGTGTTCAAGACCAGGTTGGATGGGCCCTGGGCAACCTGCTCTAATGCCAGATCTGGAGGTTGGTAGCCCTGCCTGTGGAAGGGGGGCTGGAACCTGATGATTCTTGGAGTCCCTCCCAGCCCGAGCCATTCTACGATTTTATGACATGCTACAAATGCAAAGCACTACTGCAGAGGAGAATTAACCATGGTAAATAGTTTTCAAGCTGCTAGGATTCCTGTTGCAAGTTCAGTACGAATGTCCTGTAGAATATCAGAGAGCCAGCATGAGGTAGACAGCAGCCAATGCACTATATTGCTACCAAAGAACAGCAATTGTTCCTATTTTTTCTTTTGTGCACAATAAAATCTCTTGCCTGTCTTTCAAAAAGGAGTAAATACGAGCATTTGAAAGTATTTTCTTGAATGCTCTATAAGTATATAGCATGCAAGAGATACACGTTTATCAGTCTACACTGAAGTTAACATTTTAGTTCAGTCAGTGTATATATCAGATATGCAACTGTTTGATCAAAAATGTTGCTATCTGTCTATGCAAATACATGTCAAACTATCAGCTAGTCACTTTCTCTACATCTAATTCAAACACTTCCAGCAGACAACTATAATTCTCCTTTCTCTTAGCTTTCAACTACAGTTTATATAAACCAGTATCACTTTTCAAAAACAGTGGTTTTAAACTGTGTTCAGTGGTACTTCGCAAAATAATGTTGATCAGAAATGTATGATCAAAGGAAAAAAAATATGTAGAAAAAAGTATAAGCACGTTTAAGACTTGGAGTCAGCCACTGACCTTCAAGTAACTTCCATATATCTCACAAATTAATAGTAATAATGATGTATGAATTATGGATTCAAAATGAATGACAATGGGGTTATAAATCATGCAACTTGATTATGACATTCAAAAGCAATTATTTTATACTTGAAGAAAGAAGTCTTCGTATCCATACAAGTTTACTATTGGGAAATTGAGCCAGGCATTTGTTATTTCCTAAATGAAAATTTCTGCTTTCCACAAGAGTTAAGATTGCTAACAGTGCAGTTATTTACTGTGTAATTGACACAAATTACATTGGACACTCCAAAAGTAATGCCTCCTGCATACTTCCGTGGAAACTACAACAGATATGAAGAGCACAGATAGAGAAAATTCTCAGCTATAAAACACTATTTTTCAGTATAGTCACCATCATTAGCTATGCATTTTCACCAGCAATGAACAAGAGCCTGCATGCTGTGCTCACAAAAGTCTGCATCGCTGCCCAGAACGTGGTTTGTCTCTCACGTCACTGTCACCACTGCTGAAATGTATCACCCATTGACTCACTGGGCTCACATTAATGTTTTGGTCTCCAGAAACATTCAGCAAGCATCAATGAACATTTGTGTGTGCAATTTTTTTCCATTTGGAGGAATTCAATTCCACACCTTTGCTTCATGTATCCTTTCAAGTCAGACACCATTTTGTCAAACTGCCCCTCCGCTGTCATCTGGAATAGGATATTGGCAAGAAGGTTCAGCCTCTACTGCCATAGCACCAACATTCACTTCTCACATTGTGGGCCAACATTACAAAATAGGAGGTATTACGTTTGGAGCAGCCCTTGTATATTAAAAAGTAACTACCCAAGGGTGCCCTCACACAGAAATTAACACACACATTATCTTGTCAGAACAAGTCTCTAAGCTCTGCATTTTAAGACTGTGCAAAATAGTCTCAGAGCTTTCTACTTTATCTGCTATGCCTTGTTAGGGAAGCTAGTGAAGCTGCAACAAACCAGAATAAGACCGCTAATCCCCAAGCATCAAGCAGGGTCAGGCTCAAACACTTTTTCTATAGAAGAAGAAAATGAATTTTCCACAATGAGATTAGAGATTTGTACCTATTTGGTAGAAGATGACCTGCTCACTAGGTCAGACCCACAAAAAGGACTAGTAAGACTGTACCTAATGTACTGTATGGATCAGACGGAGCTCTCCAGAGTGAGGCATTTTTAGACTTATTGCTGTCAAAATTGAGATAGTACTGAACACACTCTTCACTGCTTTCAGTCACTTCTGGAATTTCACTGGAAGAAATTTACTCAATGAAAAAGGATGGATGTAGGCAGGAGAGGGACTTCTCATTCATAGGCGTAGCTTTTATACTGAGAAAGAACTACCCTAATTTTCCTGTGGCTTAATTGTCAGGCTGGAAAATTATTGCATTTCACTGCCTCCTAGGGATACTGAAAGGAAAAACAGGAGATGTTCAAATACAGCATGGGGAGAACAAATAACTACTTAGACAAATGAAGATTACTGCAATTAGGATGTGAAAGAAAGACCCTGAAAACCTATTTAAGATTGTATTTAAGCTATTGTACTCTGTTGGGAAACTGTCTATTACTATTTTCAATCAGAATTATATTTTTAACTTCAGCACAATAACAGAACACTGATAACTAGTAAATTTTAATACCGTACCTTACTTTTTCTCTACTACTTTTTCTTGAAGTAAAAGGTGACAAAGTAGTCTGTTCATAAGATAAATGCTGTGGCTTTTCCTCTACTGCAAGGACACTGCAAAGTAGTAAGATATTATTTGCATGTTAAATTATGAAAATAGAGCTTTGAATTTAAAGGACAGTAAATATATTAATAAGTATATAAGAGGGAGAAATAATAGAAATAAACATAATATTGATTCAGAGATCAAAAATAAAGCACAGGCTACCAATGATGGACAAGTAACTGGGTAGTAGGATTGAAACTAAGGTGCAAAGGCAGTAAGCTGTATGAAGGTCAAAGAAAGAAAACCCAATAGTTAAAAGACAAGCTTAGGGATCAACAAAGAGCATAAAAGGTTAATTTGTCATAGATATTCTCAGACATCTTTATGGTGCTGTATACAAGCTTAAAAGGGAAGCTTATGATACTGTAAACCAAATATGTGATGTGTTGACAGAGAAGATGATTTTGGATTTGCAAAATACTGGTGGAGGATTCTTTGATCTGTGAGACTGTTTATACAAAATGACTCCCAGTTAAACAAGGCCAATACCAACTTCCTGCATTCAAATCTAAGATTTGTTAGGCTGGCTTCAGCTTAAACAGAGAAGGAATTGGCATAGATTGTCTATCAAGTCCAAAAGCCTTGTGCTGCTTCCTGGGACGTTGTGCTTAAAATCCCATGCATTTGTCTGCACACAAAGATAATCAAATCATAGGTTTCATTGTTGTGGGTTGATGTTCAGTTTTGATGGCATAATTATTATGGTAGATGACAAGCTCTGTTATGGCTATTAACAAAATGGATGTTCCACCATGAGAAACCAAAGGGTGCTCAGTGAACGAGTCTTCTTCACTAAGTTTTCTAACAAAAAACAGATCAAATCAAATGAATAAATATTTTCTGTCTAAAGGGAAAAAAATAGTGATTTTACAAATTTTTGTTTTATGAAATACCAATCTCTTGCCTTCTAGGACATGTAGCACTCTGTTAAAATTGAAATAGATCTCTCACAGTACAAACTAGGTAGTACTTTCATATTGGAAACAGTGGAAAGGATGGAAAAATGAGTTATTGAAATAAATATTACCAGATTACTCACTCTTCTTGTGGCTTAGCATTAATGAAGATTATGGCCCGATGGTCAGTAAGCTCTTGCATACTCAGTTCCTCCAAAGACAGAAGTTTTACACCAGGTTTTATCTACAAGAAGATTACAGCAAAAGATTCAGTGGTGTTCTCAGTTAGAAGTGAAGACAAAAAATAGTTTAAGAGTCATGTAGCATTTCTTTCTTTAACAGAAGACTTAGATGAGAATTTATAAAACTCATTCTAAATACACAAAACCAGTATTCTCCCTATTTGCATTTTCCTTCTTCAATTTTCTTAGAAAAGATTATTTGTAAATAATCTAGCTTGTGATTATTGTTACTATGTCATTCTAAAATCTAGAATATAATCTAGGATAAGGTAATATTCCTGACTTTGAAGACAATGCAATTTAGGATGGAATTTCCAAAAGTAAGTAAACGCTTTAAAGGCATACATTTCACTGATCTCTCAGTAAGAATATTTTTAATTTGGGCATTTTGTAAAGTACTTCCCTAATTTAAACTGAACATACTAACTGGTGATATATAGTGGAGCCAGTCTATATATATCAGCAGTGCTGTGTGAGAGAAAGGGTCATGACCAAGGTGAAAACACAAATCCTTCTTTATGTAAAAATAAACAGAAAGTCCATAGGTCATTCAGAGTCAGATTACTATCAAATATACTGCAGTGACAGATACCAGAAGAACTAACTTCTGAGAAAGTCCCTGGTAAGGAACTAGGAGCTCAGCAGATTACACAGGATTGTAAGGAGATTGGGAAGAAGACTGTAACTAGGGGATAGAATAAACATTATAAGATTTCACCATAAAGAAAGATAAACAAAAGAAATTATTATAAAACCCGGGAGGCAGCATAACAAGAAAACAAGCAAAGTTATTTTAGGAAGCCAGATGCTGGCTTTTGTTACAGTCTTCTTACTTTTTTCAAAATGAAGAAGAAAATTTTACTGCTTCTAAGTAAAGTAATTTAAAGTAACTTACCTTACCATAATCATAGAATCCATCAGTAATGACATTACTTGGTGATAAATATCCCATTTGGCTGTACTTTTGGGAAAGATTGTTATCAAGTAGCCTTTCCAAAGCAGCTTCACTAAAGTTATTTCTGCACCCTCTTGACAGATTAATTTCTTCTAGGATGTCTAGAGCACTGTTAAACAAAACACAATGACTAATTCATCATTAAGTACCAATTCATTGTTATTAAACAGTTTTCAGAATTACCAAGACCAAGACATAGACTTAAGACATAGCTCTAAGAGCTAGCCTAATGCTATTTAGACTAGCAAGGAGCTTGCTGTGCTACAGTGAAGTCTTTCTCTAGATGAGAAAAATTGCCTTGCAGTGCTCAAAAGCAAAACCAATTCTTTTCAACAGTTAAACAGTTACATAAAAAAAAAAAATGCTAACAGGGTGCCACAACCTTTTATGAGAAAGATGCTGGGTACCACAGAGAACTGGAGAAAAGAAGAATGTCAAAGCCAAGTAAAAGGAGTTATGTTCAGAGGTGACTACACCATACAGTTCAGGGAATCCCTCTCCAGCTTGTAACAATCGTAGCAATTGGCAGACTCAAGCTCCCAGTCAGTCAAGGTGTGAATCCTGGTTTAGGGCTGCTCCTGTGCTTGGGAAAGAAACTGGCAGAGATGCACTCAGCTCAGCTCAGCATGGAAGCATAAGCAGTTGTGGCAGCACAACCAGGCTGGCGGTTCTGCAGCATGGAAGCAGAAACAAATAATCATGGGTATACTGGAGAGCAGGGATTTATTCCTTGGCACGTACTGATAGCTTCTAGCCTGTGAAACTTAGGAAGAACTTACTAGGAAGAGAAAGGAAGTTGAATCAAGAGAAACAGTTCAGTTTTGGAACTGTTTAGGAATTAAAAAGAAACACATCAGGAAAAAAAGAGGGAGATGTATTCATGTGTGTGCACATCTTCCAATTTGTATGTGTACGTCAATACACACATGCAGAAATTCTTCATATTCTAAGGAATTAATTTTATATTTTTTTATATATTTGTATATATAAAATGGATGGCATACTTGGCCTGTCTGTTTCTCTCTCTGAACTACATAAGGTGCCTCAGCTCTGGACATGTACAAGATAGACTTCTGAAAGTGTGTCAGATGAAATCAGACAACAGATAACAAGTTTTGCAGACAAGGCAAGGGACAACCATCTCTTTTAGAAGAGACACTGTGAGAAAACAGAACAACCATACAGACTATTTGTCATAAAGCAAATCTCAACAAGATCAGGCAATCAGAATGTAAGATAACAAAGGGATTTTCAAAGGGAAAATTGAGTCTAGTGAGTATAGCAACATGACACTAGAGGCACATTGGCCTTACATGAAGGAAAGACAAGCCAAGAAGGAACAAAATGCAGAAGCACTAACAATACTGTGACTACCTGAAAACCCAGAAATGGAAATATGAAGACTTCCAACAGGGAAGAAAAAGTAAGGGAGAAAACCAAAAAGCCTACAGGCAAATCAAGATACAACCATTCAGGGACCCAAAACAAAAATAAATGTTTCATATACTACAAATCAAAGGGAAAAATGTAAGTCTATGACTTAGTGCAGGAAGAAAACTCATAACAGATGGCATAGAAAAGACTGAAGCGTCTGCAGCCTTTCTTGCTTCAGTTTTGATAAAATGGTTGCAAACAGATGCCTAACAGCAATATTAATAAGAAGGTAGAAGCAGTAGGCATAACACGTAAGCTTCAGACGACGAAGGCAGCAATGCCTGAAACTTACCTCATACTGCGTTTTGCAATGGCAAAAGCAACTTCTAAAGTATTTATACTTATCTTTGAAAATTTGGGGAAAACAGGTGAGGAGCCGGAAGAGTGGAGAAGAGCATAGATAGTGTCTAGATTTAAGAAGAATAAGCAAGGAAATGGTGGAGATCATTCAGCCAAATTTTAGTGTCCAAAGAATATTATATCAGAATACTAAACAATCAATTTGGAAGCATGCAAGAGATAAGGCGGCTAGTAATAGCCATTATGTATGTTATAAACAAATCACACAAAGCCAATTTAATCCTTTCTGTTATAGGATAACTGACTTAATGTATAGGCACTAGGAGTAGATGTGAGATACGTCTCGACTTTGAGATACATTGTGACTTTAATAAGTCTTTTCAAACATTCCTTTTTAAATAGTTATGAGCAAGTCAGAGAAATACGATCTATATGAAAATAACACAAAGTAGTGCCTGACTGGTTGAAAAACTATTCAAACTATTCAAACTAGAAGGACATATAAATTAGAGTCCTACTCTGATGCTGCCAGAAAGAAGGGATTAAATAAGAACAGTGCTGTATGCAAGATATGGAAAATAATCACTGAGATTTAGTTGATGATGGTATGACCTCAGCTGAAATACCTCATCCAGACTGGGAGATAACACTTCAAAACAGCGTAAATAACAGAGAAATTTAGAGATGTGTGACAGAGTGATACCAGACTTCAAAACAAAATGCAGTTCAATGTTTTTGCTTTGTCATGAAGAGGAAATTGAGAAATTTAAATGGAGCACGAGAAATTGCATACACTCATTGAATTATTAAGGTTGATAAAGATCAGCTTGTCCAATTGTCCACCTACCTCCAATGTTGTTCATTATGTTCCTTAGTACCACATCTACACAGTTCTTGAACACCTTCAGAGATGATGACTTCACCACCTCCACAGGCAGCCCATTCCAGTGTCTGACAGCTTTTTATGAGAAGTTTTTCCTAGCATCCAACCTGAACCTCTCCTGGCACAACTTGTCTTGTCCTTGGCTATTACCTGGGACAAGTGGCAGACCCCCAGCTCGCCACTACCTCCTTTCAGGCAGGTATAGAGAGTGATATGGTCTCCCCTGAGCCTTCTCTTCTCCAGATTGAACAATCCTATTTCCCTCAGCCACTCCTCATGAGACTTATGCTCCAGACCCCTCACCCTTCTCTGGACACAGTCCAGGGTCTCGATGTCTTTCTTGCAGTGAGGGGCACAAAACTGAACACAGTACTCAAGATGCAGCCTCATTAGAGCTGAGTATAGGGGGACAGCTATCTCCCTGCTCCTGCTGGCAATGCTATTTCTGATACAAAATTCAGCTAAGTTAAAAAATAAAATGCTATTAAAAGGTGGTTATTAAATTTCACTGAAATTAGGGCAAGATATAATTGGACAGAATTGCTGTAAGGGACATTTAAAACTAAAAATCCTTCTAATTATAAGGATACCTCAGCACCAGAAGAGGTTGCCTCAGGAGCTGTAAAACCCGTTCAGAAAGAGTACTTACAATCACACTGGACAAGCTGAAATATATCAGTGTACCTGATTCAGTCACAGTAGGCAGACAGACAGCACTACCTTTGAGGTCTCCTCCAGATCTGTTTTTGAGGTCCGACTGCAGAATTCCCTCACATATGGGCTGCAAGCATCTGTGCAGCAGCCAGAGAAGTGTCCAGCAGAGGGAGCAGGGCAATTACATATATTTCACTTCAACAATAAGAGTCACCTCATATACGAGTCTTGTGACTTACTGCTAAAGCAGCTTTTCTAATTCAAATATTAATATATGGAACTTGGGGATTTCAAGAAGGAAAATGACAGATTCTCTTTAAAATGACAGTTCAGCACATCTGTAGTTAATCAGAGCTCTTTAACAAAAATTAGCCCCTGTGTAGTAAGTACAGTTCACTGTATACTGAACCTAGCCTGAAATCTGACTTTCAATTTCAAATGTATGGGGCATTTTTAGCCCCTATTTTTGACTAATTTAAGTAAATCTTCAATAGAAAGCTAATTTGATTACAGAAACAATAAACATATTTATAATTCCTGACAGTTCTTTCTTCAGGCTTGCAGTTTTTCTTCTGTAAAATCAGGACCATTTCAGCCATACCACTGGCAATACAAAAATAGTTTCTGTTTACCAAAAAGCACAGCTTAATTTTGTCCTATCAATACAGAAAGATCAAGCTTAACAGAGTTATCTCATTAAAATCCTCCCTCTGCTCCTTGATCTTATTTCTACTCACCCTAGCCTGCACAGTTCGACAGCAGTTAGTTCATCACTTGCACAGACCATGACAGCCCAACAGGCATTTCTTCTGACTTCTTTATCCTTTGAATGTAGCAGCTCAACAAGTGGTCCCAATCCACCTGCATTTCTTAACTATAAGAACATGAAGACATGGATGCTGACATATTTCACCTACTTCAATCTAGTAAAAACAACATATTAATTTCTCCATCCAAAGATTGATTCAAGACTTGTAGACAAGCAATGCTGGGCTGCCAGAAAGGCCATTTATGGTAGTTCTCTACTTCTGTGCTGCTCTGAGCTGAAGTGAGGTTCAAGAGTGGCACACATCCTTTCTGACTCTCCTTTTCAGTTATAAGATTACAAAATAGAAACTGAAGAGACTATGCAGCCCAAGACTGCCATGGAGAGTTATACACCTTTTTCTCCTTTCTGTTGCTTCTTAGCAACTAATTTACATCACAATCTATTTGAATTTGTATAGTACTGTATATACGGCAGTCTTATTAACATTCTATCCTCTCGCGTGCTACAGTGTCTTTCCTATAAATGCTGGAGGAAATATTGCTCATTTGGATTTCTGAAGATAAAGACATTTTAAGGACACTGAAAGAGGTAGATGGATTACCCACTCCCCTTATTCATGACCTAAGTAACAGCTTTGACCCTTGAGAAATCTCCAGCTTACGATCTATGAATGCACAGAGCACCGTCCTTATTTATGAAAATAATACGACCACTGATAAACAGTGAAAAGTTCAACTAGCTGAATGCTACTGATGGAGGAACTAATTACATTTTGAGTTTTGTTTGAATTACATTTATTCTGTGCACATTCAGTATCTCATAAATCAAAATCAGGCATTGCCATTCAGGCCATGAAAGTGGGCAGTAATAAAACACTGAGGGGAGCAATGAGAACTTATCATCTTCAAAATACAGCTGTCAGTTGCAGCTGAAAGAAAGTTTGATGTTTAATACTCATAAACATAGTGATTAAGATACAGTCCTGGCTGAAACTCATTAAAGCTACAGGAAAGCTGTGTAGCATGAATTTGTGCAGGCAAATACAACAGTAAAAATAAAAATTAAGGAAAACCTTTTCCAAGTCTTCATAACAAATGGAGGTGAACTCAGCTGAATGAGCCTATCGTAACCATACAAAATTAGTTACTATCTAGAAACCAACTTCTAGAGCAGACAAACAAAATACAGGGATCCTCAGTAAGTATAACAAAAAGGACTCAGAATTCTTACAAACAAACCCAATCTTGTAGAAGACTTACCTCACTTCTTGCGTTAGCATCACAACCAAAGGCAGCCACAGTGAGTGCTGCCCTGCTTTGCACCTGGCTGCTGGCAGAACGTAGCGGCCCTGTGAGCACACTCATCACGCCGTGGCTCTGAATACGTAAGCGCAAAGGCTCTTGCATGGCCATATTTGTTAGCACTGCAGCAGCATTAGCAATGGCTCTGTGTCTCTCAGCATTTAAGGTCTTTATTAAAGGCTCAATTCCTTCAGCTTCTGCAACAGCACTAAGAAAATGAAGAAGAAAAAAATCTTAGTTATTTTTAGGACATTTGTTTCCACTTACTGTGTTATATTTACCAACAAAATTAGTCTTACGTTTCAAGAATGTGAAACGTTGCTTACCTGCAATAATTTGAAAGGCTGATGTTTATGCTCTAAATCACAGTGTGAAATAGAAACTAAAAGTTGAATTGTGAAAGCCTTCCTTCCAATGCCTTACCTAGATCTAACTCACAGAGGGAAGCACTGCTCAAAAGGCACAACCTAAGCAAGCAAACCAAGCCACAAATTCCTGGATTTTTCAACTTATTAGGACACTGATTCTTTCAGAAGTTTCTGGTTTTATTATGTTGGTCCACGACGCCAGAGGTGGATGTTGGTGGTATGGCAGCAGAAGCAGAACATTCCCACCAATATTCTATCACATTTTGTTGCCATGAGACAGATGGCAGCAGAGGGGCAGTCTGGCAGAATGATGTCTGACATGGAAGTGCAAATGAAGCAAAGGTGTGGAATTTCTCCATGAGGAAAAAATGGCATGCAGTGACATACATTGATGCTTGCTGAACATTTATGGAGACCAACCAGTGGTTATGAGCACAGTGAGGCACTGGGCGGTGCATTTCAGCAGCGGCAACGATTCACCTCCTCTGGTGCAGATTTTAAAAGCGTGGCATGCAGGCTCTTGTTCATGGGTGGTGAAAATGCATAGCTAATGGTGGTGACTACATTGAAAAATAATGTTTTGTATCTGAGAATTTGCCCTATCAAATAATGTTATTGTGCTCTTTGTATCTGCTGTAGTTTCCATGGAAATAAATAGGAGGCATTACTTTCAGAGCAACTTATATGCATCTCAGAACAACTCCTCTTCACTCAGTGTGGCCCACGCAAGCCAAAAGGTTGGATACTCATGCATTAGTACCAAGTTTCATGGTTCCACATCACCAGCCAATCAGTAGCAAACAAACATTCTCCTTGCTCCTACACATGCAGCCTGTGCCTGAAGGCTGCTGCTGTGGCCAAGTTCTGAGTTAGACCAGCAAAACAGATTCTTTGCAAAAAAAATAAAAAAATAAAAAAATAAAAAAAAAACAAACAAACTGGGGGGCAAATGCTGGGACACTTTTGAGGATCCCTTCATAGAGCTAGGTGAGAGAACAGCCAAGCACTGGTAAGGAAGCATAAATTAAAGCAGAAGACAGTAGAAGATATAGGCAGCTGTACTATTGGAGGCCACATCTGGAGGATCTAAATGATGTACTGCAAAACTAATAGCTACTCGACAATACAACTCGGTCACAGCAGAAGGAACTGGCCTATGAGCACTTCACCTTAACACTGCTATTCTGCTGCTAGCATTCACCCGAACAGTGCTTCCTTTTTTTTTTTTTTTTTTCCCCAAATCAACTTCATACCTAATACATGGGATACAGAATATATTTGAAAGCAGCTGGTGATGTGTCTCCTAAATGACAGTAAGCTCTAGACTACAATTGATGCAGACCCTACAAGAGAGAGCTTGGTTTTAGCTTAGAGAAAACTACAATGCTCTAAAAAAATTCGGATCTCAAATGCTGGAGATAGGCACATTTTTTGGAGTTACCACCTCATTATGTATTCCTTGGTTTCTTTGCCAGAGGCAGAAGAGACTACTGATACAAATATAGCTTACATTCTTCAAACACCATAAGATATTCCATAATTTAAGATTCTTGTTAACCTTCTTGCCAAGGCTTTTCTTTCTACTAAAGAACAGACCCATCTCTTTGTCTGCATCATCTTACATCTGTATTATCTTAGTTCATTTCAGTGGTAATTTTTCCAATGTCACTATAAAACAGAACACTATAAAAACTGAATTGTCTTCCCACTGGGTTTCTACATAAAATTTGATCAAATGATTTCAGGCATATGCCCAATGTACTGTCTGCCCTCAGTAATTTTATATTGGGCTCATCTGTTTGTTAAACAAAAGTTGGTAATGCTGTTAGCAAAGGAAATGTGCAGGTGGCAATTTGAATTTTCCATGCAACTGCTTTTTTACATTATCGCTTTAGCACACTTTCGATCAAAAACATAATGAAGTCTCCCTATGCTGGCATATCCGAGCACTTTCACAACAACAACAACAGCAACAGCAACAACAACAACAAATCACACAGACTTTATAAGTTTTGCTAACTTTCTGGCAGCACATTAATAGGAGAAAGTTGGATGTGAAAGTTTTCCATTCACTGGAATGGCTTCTTACCAAAAATCTAATTCACCATTTGGTAAATTTTACAAAGTAAACACAAGCTTAAAATTACTGCATAAACAAGAAAGTGTTACCTATCAAAGACTGTCAAACTGTTCATAAAACACGGAAATCTCAGGAATGCTGATGGTCACTCATTTCTGCAAAGTATACAAAGCAAATACACAGCAAACCCTACCATATAATCACATTACACGGTGACACATGCATCAATGATTTAATGTACCTACTAGCAAAGTGTGGGAGAGACTCACCACACACGTGCACAGCCATGCACAGTAAGGCATGTCGGTAAGCTATCAGATTTACAGCATTGCACAGTATATATACACACGTACTTTATCCAGAAACTAAACAAATGTTTTTTTTCTCTACAGTGGATGCATGCAAATTCCAGTGCTTCCAGGATGTACGAGACAGAGCTACTGCTAATGGATTGGATCCCTGCATCTCACAGGTGTAATACATCCAGCATTTCACCGAAGGGCAGACTTACTACTCCTGTGCTACACCTCAGAGCATGTGGATTCTCCAGTAGAAAATCCTAATAAAAACAGTCCCTGCTGACTGACAGAGAGAACAGAGCCAGGTAGTCAACTGCATTATAAGCAGGTTTGCTACAATCTGCATAAGGCACAGAAGTACACAGGTACTTAACAAAAGAGCAAGGTGCAGCTCCTCGTGCTTTCAGAACTGACCTCAGAGCTACACAGCACAGCCAATTTTCTCAAGTGCCACTCAACTTCAAAAAGGTTGAGAATCACCGGTTTAGACAATCATACATATTTATTTCAATCCTGTATTCTACTTCCACACAGATTCATTCTGAATCACCATTTTATGACAGTAGTTTAATCAAGGAGCACAACAGATCACACAGCAACAAGAATTCATCTGAGAAGCGACAACAGCAGGTAATGAGATTTGAAAGTAACCTTTGGGGATAAGATTTTAAGAGGGCTGGAACACCTTGGGGAAGCACTGTGACCTGATGAAGGATGTCTACAGCAGAGGTATGAGGGAAGAGCAGAAAACCCACAGTTCTACTCACTCCTATCCCACAGCCCTCTGGAAAATACAGAAGAGCCACAAAGCTCCAGGTGCTAAAGAGACAGCAGTGTCTGACCTCAACAGGGAACTGAAAGAGTGAATATAAATAAGTTCTTAAGATTGCAAAATACTACAACATCAAGACTTAAGTATGGAAGAAATTCTCTTCCATCTTGGGCAAAGATATGCACTGTGTAGTTTTTTATTACAAGGAAACAAAAGTGAGAGCAAGAAGCTTTTACCAGCACTGCCTTAGCCTAACATAGATCACTGCTAGCCTCTCCCTGCCTCCAGAACTCACAATTTCTGTTTCAGACATCCTTCTGGGATAATGCACTTCCATCAGTGCTCCCAGCACAAGACTTCATCCTCAAGGGAAGATGTAAATCTTGGTTTAGCTTGAGAGGAAAAAAAAAAGGGGGGGGAGAGGGGGAAAGGGTAAAATTTTTATGTGAAAAAAATTATATGGATCCTCAGGAGAGGTGAGAGAAAAGAAAATAAGATAGTGACAAGGGGAAGAAAAAAAAAAAAAAAAAGGATGTTGCATTTAACATCACGTTTCTTCAAAAGTAAAAGCTGACTATCTGGATCCCAAACACGAAGAGCTCAAATTAGAGTTGAAATAATTAAAATGCTATGATACAGAATTATGTGGCTGTGATCATTAGGGTGTCTAAATAACAGGGTAAGGCATCTATCTTAACTGGAGAGTACAGCACAATAGGATTACATTTGAATTGTTTCAAATGCCTACATTCAAGAATAGCTAAAATATTTTTCATACACATCAGTGGAAAAGCAAGCATTAAATGTTCAGATATTAAATATTTAACTTAAAGGATTAATTTTAAATATACCTCATAACAAGTTATTAAGATATTTATTTGAAAATTCTCTGAAAGATCACTGAGAACTCAAAGAATAAATGCTAAGAGCTTGGGGAAAACAAAAGTTTTGTTCACTGTCTTTTACTGCACAAATTAAATTCAAAGTAGACAATAAAATTGTTACCAAAACTGTCACAATACAAGCTATTTTTAAACAGTTAAGATGGGGATGCATATGATTTTCATTTAACTAAATGTGTCATTGTTTTAATTGTCAGGGGTGCCATAGGAAAGCTCAGAAACTGGTAGAGAGTGTTGCGTAAACAATCATCAGTAAAAATCTGACTAAACACCCAGATTATTGTTTTTTCAGGCGTGCAGATTCTCTGGGGCAAGAGCCACGGCTTTGTTGGCATCGCATCAAGCATAATAGCTCTGTTCCCCCCCAAGTCTCCCAGCCACGGCAAGAAAGAGAACGGATTATTGACTCTCAGGGCGTATGGTCGGATCCAGCCAGCTTTTCCCCCTGAAGAGAAGGTTCAGCATAATGGAGAGAGCAACTGTCCGTGTTTGAATTGCTGACAGAAACAACGGAGTCCGCCCCCCAAGCCGCTAAACCGAGCCACCTCACATGGAGCAGAGACGGAGCGGAAGAGCTGTGGTGCAGCTTCACACCACTGTTTGCTCTGGATTTGCTCTGGTTTAATTAACACTTGTGAGATTGACGCTTCATAAAAACGATGATGTTTGTTTCTGTTCCTTCTATTACTACTGAAAATAAATAGGTTTGTATTAAATTTTACTTCTGATTCTTTTCTATGCTGTTTAATTCTTCCTTTCTTGACTGAAGAAAAATCTGATTTTTTTCCTTATTAAAAAAATAAATTTCCTTCTCACAAAGGCCACCGGACTCCTCATGGACTTCGTTTTCCAATATGAATTTGCAACTGCATGTTTAATTTCTGTGCAAAATTACTGTGATTGTGTGTGAGGTGCTTAGCTAGCCATTTATGCATGTGCATATCTCATTTTCATACATAATTGCATGTAAATTATGCATAAGAATTATGCATCTAATTACACACACTTTTTAAAATCAACTCTATCTGTGTTAAATCGTGTGACGACTTCTTCACATACGGTGTTTTTGATCCAGCTCTATCACATAATTTCTAAGTGGAAAGCAACTTCAGAGACCGAAAAAGAACATCATAACCAGAAGTTGAAAAACTTCATTTTTGTCCCTTAAGGCTATTAGTTTTATAATTCTTTATTTACCTTGTTATGTAATCATGTTTGGTAAACGCCTTCTGCATTTAGCAAAATGTTCATTTTGCAGTTTAATTATTTTCAAAACCAACTGACTGTTTTATATAGTCACTCTCATTTTATTTAACAACTAACATTACTTCTGCTTTCTTCACTACACAAAGTAAACTAACGTCAGTCAGTTTATTACAGGTAAGAATCTAGCACATGGGAAGCTGATCTATGGTTTGGGAGCTCTTTGTAGTGCAATAAAAATATTGATTACATCAACAATATTCATTTTTCATTTCAGGAACAGAATCTTCCATTCCTATTTTTTAATAATAAGTACCTTGTTAAAACATCAACCAACCCAAAACTCAATAAACTTCATGGTCTGGAAGCAATCAAACCTTACACTGTCTGGGCTAGAAGTCTGTGATATCTGACTCTCATTGAGAAATATACTCATGTTTTCTTATGTCTGTCACTGAATTTTCCTGATAAAGATCTCACTTCTAGAACCCCGATATACCAAATTTGAATTTGAAATATTGTAGGAGCACTGATAATGAAATATCTGTTCCTGATCACTGAGCCTTTCAATTATAGTCTTATTTGCAATCTGTATAAAGAAGTTCTGACATTTCCACTGTTAGAAGAAAGGATGAAATTCAGCAATATCCCTTAAAAACCTCACATAGGTTCAGCTCAGATAAGCTCATGAAAGAGACAATATCCCCTCTCTCTTTTTTCTAATACAAAAAACAGCACATGGAAAAACCAATAACAGCACAAGTGTCGAGAGTCTGGAATCCACATTGTCGCAAAAGCAAAACAACACAGAACATTCAGGAATTGCCAGAGCAGCTCCACAGAGGTGTAATGAAAGCAAAGAGCAGAATCCCCACACCAACTGCTTGGAACACAGTGTCCGAGCTGCCAGCAGCTTCTCACCATCTTCAAAAGCACCAGATGAGGGGAATGACAAAACTGTGCCAAGTCAGTCGTCTCTCTACAAATAGTACTTGGATTGTGAAACTTGAGCTCTCCGTCCCTTCTGATTAAATCTCTTCTGGACAACCGCAAACTTATCTCAAATGGCAGCAATCTGTTTTGTCCTGCTAATGGTTCAAGCACTCAGGATGATTCAAAGCAGATAAACTTACATCATTTTCCCCTTTCTTAAAATTTAAAGTACATCTAAGTACACATACAGTACTGCGTAAACATAAATTACCCAGACTGCAAGTCTAAAGGTTTTAAGTTACTTGTGAAAGCTTGATTTTACTCTCGTGTGCATATGACAGCCTCTAATCAGATAATAAACCACAGTTGCTTAAATTCACAGCAGCACAGAAGTTTGCGTAATCAGACCTGCTCTTTTCTTATATACACTTAAAATAATTTCAAACTAGACTAAAATAAGTTAAATCATATAATTAAATATCTTATGTTTAATTAGATTCATAATAAGTAAATAGCTACAAAGAAAATATATATGTAAAAGCATCAATGGATTTGTCAGAAATTTACTCCAACTCTCTACCTCCTTTAATTTAATAAAAGAAAGTATATAATTGATCTCAGTGAGTACCACTGAATGTCACTGCAGGGACACTTCAGAGGACTTATGCCCTCATGAGACTTAGAATATGGTACATGAAATTTGTGTTAGACATGAATACAGTACACTGGACTCTGTTTTCAGTTTAACTCCTGATAGCAATACAGTTAAAATGACAACTAGTAAAATACTTTTCTTCCACAGGGGGGAAAAGAAAAAAAAAAAGAGTTGTACAAAATGCAGCTACAGTGTCTGGGTCTATAGATTCCATATCCACACATTCACAAGTTTAAGAAAGAACAGCAGGTGATTGTATGAAACATTTTGCACCTATCAGTGGAAGATGATTTAGGGTACAGTCCACGAGCTGTGTACCAGTCAAATGACGTGATGTTAAAGTCATTGTGCAAACCCATTTCTGCATGACATCACAGCATTAGGCTTTGATTCAGCTTTTTTGACAAGGAAGAAATCTACCATAAAACATTCTGCAGTTTTCAATCAAAACAATATCTAACTCGTACAGAAAAGCTTGTACAGGTAATAACCGTCCTGTCTTTTCTGTTTAGAAAGTCCCCATCACACTACAGATATACAGCAAGAGAAAGTCAAAACAGGAATTTAATCATGACATGAGTTAACTGGTCATATTTGTACAGAGCTCAGCAGAACAGGCACTAATGTGAAAAATAAAAACACAAATCACAAAACTCCCCTTTTCACGGCTGAACTGTAGCTCAAAAATATAATTTTGTCACTAGGGGTCAGTGTTAAAACATACTAGCTGTATTCAATACAGCTAGTGGAATTCCATTGTTGATTTCCTCCTTCCAGATTACCAACTTATGTTAAACAATGAAAAAGACAAAAGCTGTATTATGGATTATTACCTGCATCTGTTTTTAAATGTAGCATTCATATACTACGATTTTTTTTCATATTGATTCTCATAAATTAACACATGCATTCATGCAAATATCTCAGGGAATTCTGGCTCTTCAATTTTCATCTGTTTATGTGAATTAGGTTCCACTGGCGGTCTTGAAAGAGAAAATTTATGACTATGTTTTCCATTTGCTAATAGGACAGATTGCTATCTAATTATATCAGTACCTAATGACAATAATCATTACTTCTTAATGATAATAACAAGACCTGAAACATAAGAAAATCAGACAGTCTTTTAATCTATTCCTTGACAGCCAAACTCTTCTAAAAAAAAAAAAATAAATAAAACCTCCTGTGAAGTTTGAAAATTGAAAGTCTCTTCTTAAGAAGATGAGACTCTCACTACAGGTGAGCACTATCCACACATAGAGGACTAAGGATATATTTTGAATCATTAGATCAGAATATGAGTTTCAGTTTGGAATAGATGCAACATTGATTTAAGTCAAAGAAGAAACATTTTCTCCTCACTGGGCACTGCCTATAAGCAATGATTTCCCAGCCTAGCTTCCTGTTCTCAATCTACTCACAAATCTTGGAAGTCTTCATGCATATCACAAAGCACATATCCAGATTCTGTAATAATACCTATAGCTGCCTACATGAACGTAGTTTTCTTGATATAAATGGGTCCAGTGATTCCTCTGAAGAATTCAAGAACTAGAAAATCATGCAACATCAAGCTTTGCTGATTTACTATCTTGAGTCCAGATAGGATTCTAAGAAATGTGTAGCATGATACAAATTATAAACCCCGGGAGAAATATTTTGCCAGATTGTCAGTCCAACTGGTTACCACAATTTCCTGCAGTTTTTAGTACAGACAAAGAAAATCCATGCTTTCCTTTCTTCCCCCAGACCAAAGTAACTGAATGCTATAAATTTTGCACTTAACATAAACAATTTAAGACAAATATTATGGAGGCTGTTAATTAGTTTGTTAGTACAGGGCAGTAAGTTTCAGAGTATATGTTTTCCTTTAGTGGTAATTCTAGTAGATGACCAGCATTCTGACAGTGCCAGATTTATGAAGCCAGCTATTAGAAATGGCATTTGTGCTAAGACAATACTGAAGGAAATGGCTGGTCAAGTTAACTAATACCTAACTGGTACATTCGATATCTTATATCTGTTACTTCTAACCGATATCATATTTATATTTAACATGATTAGCTCACCATAAATACGTGAAGAGTAAAAACAATCGGTTATACTTTACACAGGAAAATGTCGGCAGAAGAGAAAGTAAAACGTTTGTTCTGGAGGCAGTTGTGTAACACAGAATGACTTATTTTTCTGTCCAATAGATGGCACTGCTGTTTCTTCATTTGTACGTGATTCTTCAATCTGAGCATAATGAACATCATTGAAGCGACCGTACTTACATTTCCTGATGCTTGGACATATCAAAAAAGGACAGATTTCTTGGATTCTATAAAATGGCATGCAGCCATCCATATAACCGTATATGGTTTCAACAATGCAAGTTAGTGTTCTGGATTAAAAAATTTTAAATGGATGCAAATAGTTGAACATAATTTTTTTTCTTCCCAGAAGCAGGGAAACAGAAACCAATTCTGGAATATATCACAAGCATGGTCTTGGAGCAATGCACACAGTAACAACCCCAAGTCTTTTTTTTTTTTTTTTTTTAACCATATGTTAGAATAAATACATGAGATGCTAAACTACAGTATACTTCAATTTTTTTAAATTTTATTTTTATTTGCCAAGTGTTTTCTGTTTTACAAAGACCTTATAATCAATATAAGGAACAACTAAAATTCCATCCTACTTGATGATAAAATTCTAATAAAATTATAATCTGAGGATATAGGTTTTTGAATTAATAAGGAATTTACTATTTTTTTTTTAATGTGCTACTGAAGCATGACAACATCAGCTATGCAGCAAAAGGTTGAACGATGGAATACACTAAAAATTACTTACAGTAAATTTTATGCATTCTGGTGGAGATCATATTGAAAATCCATGTTTTCCAGTAAAATTGTTAGCATTGGACTCTTCTGCTCTAGACCTTTTGTTAAAATACTATATGGGCTGGAGTCATTGATCAGTTTATTTATTTTTGCCAAATAACAGTTGCTTGGGGACTGATGTAAAAATGACAATGTAGTCTCTGTCCCATACATTGTGAACAGGTGTTCTAATTACAAAAGCTCTACCATATTTGACACCTTTATTAGCTGTCTCAGTTGAGAAACAAAGGATTGATTGGGCAGGAGTGCAGATCTAGCCTTTCATTGCTGTGGGGAAGCACCTAGAGGTCAAGGGTAATATATATTAGTGGGGGGCAGTATTGCCCATTGCCTATGCTGCTTTTCTGTTATGAGTCAATGGAAGACTATCCTAATAAGACAGCTATCATCGGAGCCTCAAGTACACATTCTGTTTTAACTTGTATTTTCTTCCATATTATAAGAAAAGCAAGTAACTTTTCTTCATCAAATATTCCTAACAACAACGATTCTCCAGAAAAAAAAAAAGCAAAAAAAAAAAAAAAAAAAGCAGTGTTTTGTCTACTATTTGCATTCTGTTAATATATATTGTACACGATGAACGGGCAAGGTACACATCCTTCAACCAATGTAACACATGCCACAACAGTCATAAACATATATACAGCAAAACACAAGTATATATGTTCAACAAGAACAAATTTTGTGATCTGGCTGGATGGTAAATAGTGAAAACACATTTATAATAAATGTTTTTTCCCTTCTGCTGCAGCCATTTTCTTGTGCTTTCCCTGCAAGGTCTTCCTGATACTACTAGCTTTATGATTTAATGTTCTTTGAGGGTTTTTAACAAGAATCTAATACATAGCCAATAAAAGGGCACTAGTCTCATTAGTCCAATTTGGGACCTGAATATTATCAACATAATTATACACCAAGGTCACATCATTAAAAAGTATATCAACATCTTCATTATATATACCCTTATTTTCAGTGATTTACAAGATAGACACACAAAATATTCTGGAATGAATAATATGATTATGGTAACCCAATCTGCAATGCATTCTTTCCAAACTACTATTTTTTTTTCCTCAGTTATGTGAATGTAGAATAAGTATGGGCCAGACAGTCGGTCAGTGAGCTGGAACTACACCAATTTGTGTCAGCTGAGGGTTCAATTCTATATATTCATTTGTAGATCCCAGTCGCACTTGGAGCCATCTATGACTTATTAATGGTTTTGATTTAGAAAAGAAGCTTTGTAGTAATTATATAGTCACATGGCATTCATCCAATATACATATTTAATGTAAATTATTGCTTCCTGATTTTCACAGAAGACTTGTGATTAGATTATCTGGTGCTTCCATATTGTAGTTGAGCTGGATTGCAAGGAGAGAGAAGTATATGCAAGCCACCTTTACAATTCCCTGACTTCCCAGCAGGAAAAAACACAGCCTCAATTATAATTCAGAGGAACAGAGACAGCTATTTCCCTGCCTGAAGTCTCAGAGAATTGTTCTGGCAGTTGAGCTAAACAACGTCATGACTATCTCCTTGGCAAAAGACATTGAACAAGTTAGCAAAAGCTGTTATACCAACTCAAAACTCTTGATTCTTTTTCAGAATGTGAAACCTCAAAGGGTTGCACTACAAAAAACAGCTGTAGCAGAGCTGAGAGCTTGACCCCTGGACTCCAATACTGTGCTCTTTTTATGTGTATGACTCCCACTGACACCAACTGGAGTCATGCACATGAGGAGAGCAGAAAATCAGACAAAAAAAATCTACTATGTGAATCTGAAAACAGAATATTATCTGGCAACATTAAATGAATACTGGTGACTATTAGAGCTGAATCAGTAAATTGAAACAAATAATTTATTTGGTGCATTATTTTACTTTTTCACTTCAAAGAATGGTTGTGAATGGATTACAACTTCCTTGAGTATATTCCAGGAAACTTTTAAGGAATTTTATTTTATGGTTTGTTGGTTACATGTGATTGCTCATATATGTCAGACTGCTCTGTTTCTTTTCCTTGAACAGAACTTTTAATAGAGTTGCAATAACAGAACTCTGCAACTGACAGTAGAATTTAGTTAGTACAATTATGTTGGAACTTACAGTCAACTAACCAACCATCGTTAACTACTTTAGATACTGACAGTACACTTCTTCTAGAGAATGCACTATGAGCATTCTTTATTACTTGGGAAGCAATAAAAAAAAAAGAGAATGACAGTGCCAGTATCAGAATATCTGAGTGTTGACAATCACAAATCAGTAAAAAAAAAACTGCATGAGCAATCAAATTTTAAAAGATAATTTACTGACAGTGAATTTTGAAAAAATACCCCACATTAAATTTCTTAGGTTAAAAGGCATATTTTTGTCATATGTTCTTTCCAAAACACAACTATACCTCTGCTTTCATTCCATCTGCTTCATACCTCTCTGTGATAGAGCAAAGATTAGCAAGGATAGCATAACATTTGTAAACCCGATGAGAACCAACCAATTCCAGATGACTCATGAGCACTACAGAAGGCCTTACAGGCTAATTCAAGAGTCCTTCTTTGTAGGATAAGGACAAGATGAGATATTCATTAAAAATCCAAACATTATCATTTGCATTCAAGTTAGTGTTTTAAATAATGATTTGATTATTGCAGACTCACCTTGCATTACTAGGACTGGCTGTTGTCAAATTGGCTAATGCTATGACTGCAGCTTCTTTTACCTCTTCATCATCACTGCTTAGCAACTGCACTAGCTGGGGAATCCCTTTAAAACAAACAGTTGTATATATGAACATTTAAATAAACCATGACAATCTACAAAATCATCTACAAAGTCACGTTCCTTATAAAGGAAAAGCACAGATTCTCATTTCCCACCTTACTTACCCTGGAGTCCAAACACACGTTTGCTAGCTAAATTCTCACACATAGCAGAAATAGCTTGGGAAGCAGCAACTTTAACTCCATCATCATCAATTTCCAAAAGATTTATGAGACAGTTCTCAACATCTTCCTCATTTAAGATTTTTCTGTTTTCAGCTTTAAACAAACAAAAAAAAAAAAGGACAATAGTATCAACCTGCATTCATTTTACCAATCAGTGAGAGGAAAGGAATTTGATTTCATACACTTATTTCCTATAAAACATTTGCTTTTGATACCATGGAAATGAGAATATTTTGCTAACAGACACACTAGCAATTAAGAAATGCATGCAAAGGACGTGATTCAAAACCCATTAGACTTCAGTGAACTCTGAATCAAGTCAAGAAATGTCTATTAAACACAGCTTTAAACACACATAGCCTACATAACAGAAAGCAAACTTTGATTGCTGTAAGTTCCACGCAGTGCCTACAGGTTTGATTAATAGAGATTTTTCCATTCAGAAGGTTATACTTTAGTTAATGCTGACAAAGATCAAACATATCCACAGGAGTCTGACAAGCATGCTAAAAACCTAATTCATTCCAGAATGGATTAGACCAGAAGTCTGGAAGAAAGGTCCAAACATTCTCTTCTCCAGGTATTTGTTAGAAACTGCCATGAGTTAAACTTTCTTACAAAAGCATTGGACAGCATATAAATCCTACAGTTACAAGGGGCAATAAACATTTAGCCATACACATCATCTGAAGTAGATTCATTACATTCCTGAAGTTATAGTTAATTGGTAAAATTTTAAAATGTATCAAAGAAATTCAAGAGCCATGAAGTCCCTATGCACATTTGGAAATTGCACTCACACCTGCTAATTTCTTAAGGGATCGATGTCTCTGTATGGTCTGTTGTCTAATGAAAATTTAGAAGGAAAAACAATCAATCAAACAAACAAAAAAAACAAAGAAAAGTAGTGGAAGTATTCTTTTAAATAAAACTAAGTCTATGGTGAATGGATGCTAACAAATTAAGTCCACAAACCCAAAGGAAAAACAATGTGATTAAAAACTTGCTTGTGAAAAAATTGGTTCAATGCATATACTTCAGAAGGTTGTTTTCTCCTCTCTTGCTCAATTTTAACTGTTTTTAGAATCATCAGAGATATTTAATGGAAGTCACAAAGTAAAAGATGCAACAGATAAAACAGAGAATTTCAAGCATCTGCAGAACCTTGGCCACAACCCTGATGTGTATCAGCAAGCTCTCAAGAGAGGGCCTTAATTGGGATTACAGACCGTTCTGACAAGCAATCAAGTATACTGCTGGCCTGTTGCTTGCCAAAGTAGTCCATAATCCCTAATAATGATCTCTAGAGGTTCTTCATGCCTCAGTAATTTGGTTCTTACACACTGAGTTACTTAGTACTATACAGATTTTTTACAATTATTCTTGTTTTTAAAAATATTATTTAATGGGAAACACTGTAACATTTTAAAGACAATTTATGCCTATATGATATGAAAATAATTCATTTGAATGGGTGAAAATAACAGCTTAAAATATTTTAAGCAGAATAAAGATTTTTTCAAGGATGTAGAAAAATAGATTTTGAAACTACTGTAAGCATTACGTACCTATATTTAGCTAGCTAGCTAAATAGATGAAAATGATTAAGACTAAGATTCAGGTGCCAATTCTACTTAAGAATATTTTATATTGACCTTCCCTCTTTTTGGACACGTTACTCCCTTTGGTTTTTACAACAGAAAGAACATAGAGCTGAATATCACCCTGTCTTTAAGCATTTCTCACGTTCAATGCCAACATTTACAGTGATGAATCTCTTGATCCCTAAGTCATTAGAATGCATTTATTTAATGCTAAATAGCATTAAATAGTTAGGCACATCCAACCAAAAGAGACTGGAGTACTAACACTTCTGTCCAGCATTTCATGAATTGACTCCATCGCATGCTAACTTTTGTTTTTCAACGTATTTTCCTGTTTCCTATTTCTTACTGTAAAGTCATGATCAAAGAGTTCCACTGACTATCCATTCATCTCACCATTGTCAATTTATGGAATTAGCTATATCAGTTTCAAATGGAAAAAGTTAACATTAACTATTATGATGAACTCCCATTGACCTTGAGTTGAGACAACCCAGATAAATAAAAACTCGTATTATAAAACATCATATGTTAATTGGGCCACAGAACACATTTAATAAGCTCCCTTCTGAAAGAATTGCATTTAGATATACGTCAAGAACTTCGAAAGCTTCAAACCAGAAGTTTGTCAGAATGAAGTTAACTTGAGTGAGCACAGTCACCAGTTTCTCCATATACACTCCATAGCATTTTGCTATTGTGGTGTGTCAGAGGAAAATCAGGCACTCCTTAATCAACAGTCCATGCAACCTGCTCACAGACATTCAGTAATTGACAACACTGAACTGTACTTTGCAAGGTGACTGCATTATTTGCTGGGCGAGGAAGGAATCACAATAAAATTTACCACTATAAATCTCAGTATACAAAGTAGGACTGTTGATAGGTTAACACATTAAATTCAAAATAACATTGCAGAACAAAACTAATTTTCAGTGTCAAAGAGATAATCACGTATAGAAATGAGATCAATTTAAACTCAGAGTAGCATCCTGAAGATGCTACTTAGAATTGAATATAGTGTTTGCACCATATAGGATATTCTGGTAGAGAGAATAACTCTGAAGTGATTAAGTCTGCCTTATAACATCAAGAACAGCAACCAAAAGTTACAGGAATCCTTTCTAAATGGCTGATAGGGGCACAAAACAAAACTGTTTGCTATGATCACATCAGGAAAAAAACTAATCATTTCAAAAACAGACACTACTGTATGCGCAGCTAATAAGATTAAAAAAATATCATGCTCTATCATAGCAGAAGTACTGTTTTTCATTTAATGAAAATCAGTCTTTTTCCCTCAAGTATGGAGGAAATATTCATAAAACGCAATCAATTATCAAACTTGAAAAATGTGGCCTTCTCTATAGCTACTGTTAGTATAATGAAAAAGCCATTTAAGTATCACAGAATCACAGAATTGTAGGGGTTGGAAGGGACCTCTAGAGATCATCGAGACCAACCCCCCTGCCAAAGCAGGTTCCCTACACCAGGTCGTACAGGTAGGCGTCCAGGCGAGACTTGAATATCTCCAGAGAAGGAGACTCCACAACCTCCCTGGGCAGCCTGTTCCAGTGCTCCGTCACCCTCACCGTGAAGAAGTTCTTACGCACATTCGTGCGAAACTTCCTATGCTGCAGCTTACGTCTGTTTCTCCACGTACCACTGAAAAGAGACTGGCCTCACCGCTATGGCCGCCACACCTCAGATATTTATAAACCTGGATCAGGTCCCCTCTCAGTCTTCTTTTCTCAAGGCTAAACAGACCCAGTTCACTTAAGTACTTCAGAGTTACGTTTTACCGTATTGGATTTACAATGAGTCAAGTATTAGCATAGTAAAAATTAGAGCTGCTAATTAGACAGGCCTTTTGGTATATTTCCAACCATGATCCAAACATTTAAAAAAAAAAAAAAGAAAAATCCCACCATCTGCGTATTGGGATAAATATTTGTTTTCTTTTATTTGTTTTCTTTTTGATTTTGCAGTATTCTTTTAGATGGCCTCCGTGCATCACTTTTCTTTCCACTGGAAGGCTGACTTTAGACTAGTAGCTCAAGGTACTTGAAATAAATTCAATATTTCTGGGGGTCATGCTGAGCAACAACTGGATTGTGTTTCTACTGCACCGCTACACGTTGCCCTTTATCTAACTGGTTGTCACCAAAATTCTGCAGCTTGGAAGAAAATATTTTAAATCTTCTGATCTATTTTCCCAGCTTGCTCCATCTATACCAGCTGTCATAGGCTGAAGAAGAGAGCAAACCTTTATAATGAAACCACGTTGACTCCATTTGTAAAGATATATGACAAGAAGATGCATCTTTGCTGACGGTAACATTCAATGATATAAGATCATATGCCACACTGCAATATATTATGTGTACTTCTTGCCACCGCACTTTAAAAATGTTGTGTTCAGACATGCTTCTACTAACAGCTGCTAAAATATTAGGCCACAAAAACTGAAAAAGGAGTGAAAGAGGGAGAGAAGGCTATGCTTATTTGAAAATAAATATGAAAAAGGATGAAGATGCGATAGAAAGTAGTAGGAGCAAATATAAATCTGCTTAGCATACTACTTACAAGACTGACACAGGACTATAAAAATGATACTGACAGTCCTAAGTAGCATAATAAAATAACAATGCTGGAAAAATACACAAAGAAAACACTGGCATAAGAAGATTCCTTCCTATCTTTGATATCTAAACATTAAAGAAAATAATTTTCTGTGATTTGCAAAGCTTCCAGCAGATAAAGATAAAAGCATACCGAAACACAGAATACTAGGAAAGGTAGATTCTACTCTTTTAATATATAATTTACAATCCACGTAATTACAAATATTCAGGAAGTCAAACTAAGGAAGGTGAGAAAAGAATTGGAAAGAAGATGAAGAAGAAAGGAGGTCTGAACAGTAGAAAGGAGAGATTTTAGCTGTGTATTAAATCAGATATTTGTAAAATACATGTAAATTAAAACCATAACTTAATGAAATGATAGAAATATGAACAAAATATTCAACTTCTGCAGTCGTTGTTATTGTTATAAAAATCCCTTGATAAAAATCAAAATTTACAGAAGGTAGAAGTATATTATTTCTTACACTGCATTTTCTTCCATAGCAGTACTAGGCATAAATTGCAACTCAGAAACCAATGTATGGAAGGAATTTCAAAAGCGGATTTATTTAAAAAGCATCACTGTGGACAAAAAAAAATGAGTGCATACTACCTAATTCAGGATTCCTTGATAAATTATAGAAATGTCTATCAAAAACCATTGGATGAATTATAAAAAGACAACAATGAAACCATTTAACTCTGCTGAAAATATTAATCTGCAAGCCATTCAAAATGTTTTTTTTTTCATGTCCTCATTAAAGGAATTTGTACTTGAAACTGAATCACGGAATCGTGGAAAAGATCTCTAAGATCACAAAGACCCATCAACATCATACCCACTAAACTGTGTCCCTAACATCCAGAGACAGTGACTCCATCATTTTCCTGGACAGCCTGTTCCAAAGCATTACCACTCTGAGATTTTTCCCTAATATCCAATATCTTGATATCCTAAAATCCAATTGCCTGACATTTAGATGAGCAGTTGCATACAAGGGGAACTAAGCTCACAACTAAGTCTTAATTGATATCGATGAGAAATTATGTCAGCAGAGGCACTTTAAGATGCAAGTTACCTGGTATCACTGAATGAAAGACGAAAGCCATATTTTCAGATCTATGTATTTTTTCGTATTTTCCTGTTTGATGACAGCATTTTGCAAGAATACATTACACTTAAAAATAAGTTAATCTTAAAATAAATTAATCTTAAAATAAATTAATATTTAAATGTTTATATATATATGTTTATATATGTTTTTATATATATAAAAACATTATCCAATGTTCTTGCAGAAGTACTATCCTCAACCAGGGAAGATCACCTCATTCTGGATAAAAATTTATTTCATAAACAAATTCACACACAGATTTTTTTAAAAGTCACATACAATCAGCAGCTGCTTTGGCAATTGCCTTTGCTGCATTCTTCTGAATATCAGGAACAGTAGAGACTCCAACAAACGAAAGTAGCTTTTTAAGGCCTCCTGTCTGCCGAATCAATTGCATAGTATGCACATCTTCAAGACAATTTCCCAGCACAGCAAGAGCTTCCACGTGTAGATCACTGAATTCCTAGTGAGGAAAAAAGCCCAGACAAATAACCTTCAAACCACAATTAAAATATCTTTGGCTTTTAACTTTGGAGGATAATTGTCACAACTTTCTCTTGGACAGTTTGCTTATAGTACAAATTACATCTTTTCATTTTTGTATCTTTTGTATACATACTTTGATCTGCTTTAGGACTCAACTTATTAAAAACTGTATAAAAAAAACCAACCACAAAACATTTCTCATTTATATCTAAATGGATTAGGCAAGTATTCAGAAAGGACCTGACACCTTAGAATTTCAAAAACTTCACAAATTTCTCTATGCATTATATTTCCCTTGGTGACTGACATGTGACAAGAAGCACTATAGTGAATGTAATTATAGTATAAACAATGGCATTTCCAAGGAAGGAAATTATATTTAAAGGCATGGATATCAAAGGAAACTCAGGAAAAGTCAGTATTCAAAATGCAAATCAGCACCAGAGTTCAGCATCTAATAAAGATTTTAGAGAAAACATCATATGAAAAAGTATATGGCAAATCTGTCTGATATTTACAACCATTTGAGAAAGGACAGCAAACGGGAAAGAGTACCATAAATAAAGCAATAAAACAAACATTTTTTTGAATCCCTTTGCTTTTTATAGCAAGCTGAGTATCCTTGCTTATTTTGTTTCCATCATAGCTAGCTCCAAGTAAGGAGCTATTTCTTCTGTTATCTTTCTTCCATAACACAAACAATATTTCTCATTAGTCACACAAACATTAGCAGCAAAGGAACAAAAAAAAAACTTGTATGGCAAGTAAACTATACATTGTTTTCCAGTATCTTCAGAAGACAATCTAATCCTTGATTTTCTCCCAACATTATCCTCGTTTCTCTGTCTTTGCTAATTACTTCCAAGGTTTTAAGGGCTAGCAACTGAATAACAGGATATTCAGATCTCAGTAGATCCAGCAAGGGTGGAATTGCATTCAGTTCACAAACAGCAGCACGGCTCTGAAAATCCTGTAGTAAAATATTCAACAAGGAAAGTTAGCAATAGAGAATAAAGCAGTACAGTAATTCCCGAGTTTACAGAAAGAACACCAAAAATCTAGTTTCAAAAATACAAAAAGGAGTCAATACTTAAGAACCCGCAGTTCTAAAGATTTCTTTCTTTTTTGTCCAAGAACCAGATTTAGTACAATCTCCCCCACATTACATTAAAATCCACATCTTTTGTGCTATTGAGGTATACACTACAATATCTAGCTCTAGCTAAAGAAGCCAGTTTACTCTTGGTTTTGCCATGTTTATCTCAACATATTTTTAAGAAAGTTTAAAATTTAATTTCATAATTTTTATTTATCTCAATGGGAGAAAAAATAGTTTTCCCATTACACTGTCATTGCCTGGTTACATCTTTTCCTTCAATAATTATAAAACAATGATTAAAATTTTTGAATTTAAACAATATATATGCTGCCTAATAAAAGACAGTAGTAGATTATATTAAAATAGAAAAAATATAAATAAATTACAATTTGCTTTTAAATAGCTCATTGCACATGTGCAGCATGCAATTATCCTTATCAATATAAGCAAGCACCAGGTGCAGTTATCCAGATATACCCTGCAACAAAGACAGTGAGATAGTAAAAAAGGAGAAAGAGTAAAATGTGATTCTGAATAGACATGCTCTGATGCCCCAAAAGAGATAGAGTTATAAACGGAATCCATTATTGAATTGATTCGCTTAAGCTTTGGAAGAGAACTGACATACAAATGCACCATTCTTTTGCTAAGCAGCATATGGATGACATTAGTGCTGAGTGTCAAAGTAGCCAATAACAAATCTATTCCTCCAGTATGGAAAGTAGCTGTTGACAGCATCCACCTATCATTAGAAAGATGTTCACAACCGTAACTACGGACTTACTGGCCAAAACAAGGCATAATGAAATCACTAATATAGCTTTAGAATTATTCCAGCCTTTTAGATAGACTGGTTATAACTCTCATTACCGAGACTACTATTTTCCAAATAAGAAAACAAATACATATTTAATTGAAAACACATCTGAATCTGATTCTGATCTCACGTTGCTGTACAGCATGGATAATTGCATTAAGTTGGACATAAGTATAGTCAAATCAGCTATATTCACAGCTCATGTGACAACTAATGTTTTCATACACACTGACGAGTGCTGGAGAGTAAAGGAACCAAATATTTTAAAATTACTGACCCCACAGGGAAATGCTTATCTGCCTCTGTAATTTCCCCCCCTCCCCCCCCCCCCCAAAAAAAAAAAAAAAAAAATCAATAAACTTTACCTGTACCAGGAGATAAATACACTCAACTGAATTCTTCGTAACATCAGGGTCAGGACTACATAGTAGACTTATAAGTGGTTCTAATCCACCTTGCTCAAATATTTGTACTTTAGTAGTATATTCAACAGCCATATGTGCCAGACACAGAGTAGCAAATTCATGAATAACCACATCTTCTGTAAGAAAAAAAATAAAATATTTTGTTCAAGTTTATTCAGCACACAGTACATGGTCACAAACCTGTGGTTTAAGATATGGTAAAAAATAAATGTTAGCTGTTAATTGCATCTCAATTCTCCATAAACATGTTGCTCAATCTGTACAGTATAAAACTTTACTTAATGAATAACTGATCTTTGCCTATAAAAGTGATCATCTATTTAATATATATTATGGCAAATCATAAGAGAAGAATGTCATTAAAGTGCTTGGTCAAATAGCAATAGCAAATGCTTTTTGAGAGTATTTTTTGCACAAGGAATACTGTAAGTTACCTTCTGGTACCAGGTGTGACAGCAGTGAACTTGTGACATCCAGTTCCCTCAATAACTTCTTGACATCATCTACAATGAAATAAATTTGTGAGGTCTTTCATCTGGCAAGCAAGTAAAGAAACAGATTCGGCTCCAAGGGAAATGTACTTAAGGTTACTCCACAAGTGACAGAAAGACCTGATTGAGACTGACATGTAACCAAAGTTAAACAAAGAAAATGGGCCCAGAAAATGCACAGGAGATTTTAAAGTACTGGATAACATTCTTTGTAACGTTCTTTGTTATTTTATATATGAAAAGTTCCTCAATACTTCACATTAAAAATTCTTGCATCTAGCAGCTTCTTGCTATACCTTACATAGTTCTAGTTGTCAAGTTATACGCGAATAGATAAAATATTTTTGCTTACAGCGATTAAACTAAAAACAATTCTTCCTTTATTTAGTTTTCAAGCCATCACTACCTGTTTTTCTGCATAAGGTCCAAAGTAACATTATGTTGTGGTTAATACATCTAATAGTGGTACTGCTATACTAGATACACAAGTTTGCCATAACTCAAATGTTTCTGAGAGATGTTTGAGATGTTCCACTTCACTAGCTCAGATACAGATAACAAATACCTACAGCAACACTGACCAGTTGGGTAAATATACATATCAGTGCTTCAAAGTTCGGGACTTTTTTTTGCTGATATCCGAGTTAGATGCTATAAATGTAGCTATACCAATGCCTTCAGTAAACACAGCATTTTCTGTATGTGATAAATAGCATTTTATCCCTCATTTCCAACTTCTGTAAAAGTTCAAAATGTATCATATCCACATTAGCTGGGTATCATAAGTAGTCAGGCATTCTCAGATAGACAGAATTCCAATAGTAAACTCTTCCAGTTTCATCCTGTCAAAGCAAAAATAATGACTGGAGGAAAATACACTTATCTTTCAATTTTTTTTTCCAAAATCTCTAGCAAAACCAGTTCTTTTGAACTACTGATATAGGAATTTTTTTTTTTAACATTTATTTATTAATTTTATATGAGCCACCTATTGCTGTAACAGCTACAACCATATACACGGAAAAATACTGAGAAACAGAGACTCTTACGATTAGAAGCCATGATGCCAAATACCATCATGGCATTTCTGCGTACAATTGGATCTTCATGTGAGATGAGTTTATACAAACGTTCCACTGCTCCAAGACCAAGAAGCGCCACTTTGTTTTCATCACCTGAAGAGTAAATAGGTTAAAAGTTATGTAAAAAAAACAACGCAACAAGCTCATAGTTCTAATGTAACGAAGTATAACAGTATTTCAGTGACCTAAAATACAATAGATAGAACATAAATTTGTCAATATACATCAATAATACCATCAAAAAGTTACTTAAGATCTTAGAGTATCAAACAAAATATATCAAACGCACGCTTTAAAAATGTAGTTCATGGATCTGATATCCTGTTGATCTCCTTCCTGGATCATAACATTAAAACAGAATCTTGGTCTCCAACAGAAAAAAAAATAACTTTAGGTCTCAATATTATCGTAAAAAGTTTGAAAATGTGTATCAGGACTCGCTCCGTTCTGAAAAAAGCCTTACACAGGGACTCTCCACTTCTATAAGGAACTGCATTTAAGTCGAGCCCCTGCTCTTCATTTCTCAAGAGCATTTCATTTCATTCCTGGCTATGTATCCACTGATCCAGACCCTGACCACAGATGTGACTTCTTGGCTTGACCTCAAACCTGCCTCATCACCACAGACTGCTTGGTGACCACTGGACCATTGACTGACTGGTTACCACTGTGGGACGTGTTCTCACTGTACTCATGGGACTGCACCCATTTTGGAGGTCATGAACCCCTGTGTGCTCTGCTGTCACTGACTCCTGCTTTCCCTTGCCTTGCAGAGCAGCCTGCCCTTGCTGCTACGTAGCAGCAGAGACTATTTTTACTAGTTTTGGTGACACTTGCTCTTAAGTGAATTTACAGATAATCCAAAATGACTGCTTTGAAAGTTAGGTGCTTCACTGGCATGGTAACTGGACAGATAACATATTACTACACAACAGAAGACTAGGGGAAATGGTGATCCCATACATCTCTGGAGAGAAGTAAGGAAGAACCTGTTCCTACTGTGCCAAGTGGTGGGGAAGGATATAGGTTGGCTTTTCATCATCACATTATCAAGGACCATTAATCTGTTTAATCTCTTTTTGGATGCCTTTCAAAAGCTACCAGTTACAACATAATTCGTCTCAATCTGAATATTTAATATAAAAGTGATAAAAACAATTAATTTAAGAAACATTAAAGAAAAAAAAGCATTCAGAAGCCAGAAGTTCCAGTACTAAAATTGGCTATTCAAATTAAACTGTATCTTCTTAATGTGTGTAATGGATAGTCTAGCATCATCACACACTTTGGATTTCTAATTCAATGCATAGGAACAGTTCTCTAGGATTCATTCCTATTTTTAAAGGAAAGGATTCTTCTGTCTGTTGGCCACCCACACATTTACCAGTGACTACAATAGCAGTACAGCGGATAACTTTCTATTTGGTGAAGTACAGGCGAATTATGTTGTTGTGAACCTCATTTTAGTTTCCTATTTTTTTGCCTTCCAAATTTACTTTCCTGAAGCAACTACCATGATTTGAACCACTAACTTCCACCTGAGATTTCCACCAACAAAAGTGTTTCATATGATTACAGCCTTCTGTTCCCTGCTCAAAGGAAAGAAAAAAGAAAAAGCAGCACACATGCAAAAGTGAATTAAAAAAAAAAACAATAACAAAATCCAAAATCAACTTGTATTCTCAGTTCCCACACTACTTTTTATAATTCATTTTATAATGAACAAAGGGGGAAGCTGCCTATCTTTTCTGTGTTACTGTGGACAGCAGGGAGAAAGCCAGCAAGAGTTTAGGGTACGCAGTTCATAGCTATTTCCCTCCATTTCAGAATATGCATCTCATTGAGATACAAGAACTTTGAAACAACTATTTCTCCGAGAATATAAATTTCTACAATAAAATGTTAAAAATCTCCATACAAACCACAGGACTTCTTTTTAACTGCAAATACAGGAGTGACAGATATTTCTGAGGGAAAAACAAAACAAAATTTTAACAGAGGTTGAAAATTTCAGTGTGAGGAAACCAAAAAGTTCTGAACTGCTGGCAAAACATAAGTAAGGCAGAAGAAAGTGTACTGCAATGAAGACTGACCTTTTGATGCAAATTTATATATAGCATCACATGCTTTGGCCAAAACTTCCTCTTCTGGAGAATCAAGCATTAGTACAACTGTTGCTGCTGCTTTGCTTTCAATCAGTAAAGGCTCAAACTAGGAAAAAAAACAAAAACAAAAAAAGGAAGAATAGTATGAATTTATATTGAGCCTTGCTGTCAGCTGCAGTAGACTTCCACACTTCATCAATAAATGGAAAATTTTAACTTTCAGTAACAATTTGAAATGCTTTCAAAAAGTAACAAAGAATAATTGACTTAATACAATCATCTTGTTTCATCTTGTATGAAGATTTGAGGAAAACCCTGGCAGTTCCCTGTACACCTTTTTGAAGGAAAAAGACTACACAATTCTGTTACACCTAAAAGAACATCCTACAGCTTCCAAATCTAATATGGGGAGACGTAAGATTTGATTACTCTGCGGCATTACTACTTAGTGGGAGTAATTAGAATTAAGTAAATTAAAATGACCCTTCCTGTGCCTTCATCAACTCGTTTCACTTGCTGACCACTAGCTTACCACAATCTTGCACACACTGAAGTAATTCCGTGATAATCCCTGATGAGCTTTGCATCAGAAATGATACAAAGCGTTCATTTCCAGTTCCGATTTCTCTCATACAGAAAAAAATCTTCCAAGCTGTGTGGTAAGATCAACACAGCTGAGGAACAGGATGCCATCCAGAAGGACTTACGGTAAGCAGTGGGCCCAGGAGAACCTCATGAAGTTCAACAAATCCAAGTGCAAGGTCTTGCATGTAGGTCAAGGCAATTCCTGCCACCAATACAAACTCGGTGATGATGGCTGTGATTGAGCACAGCCCAGCCAAAAAGGACTTGGGGGTACTGGTGGATGGCAAGCTGGACATGAGCCAGCAGTGTGCTCTCAGCCCACAAAGCCAACCATATCCTGGGCTGCAGCAAAAGAAGAGCAGCCAGCAGGGCGAGGGAGGTGATCAACCTTTCTACTCTGCACAGGTGAGACTTCACTTGCAGTAATGCATCCAGATGTGGAATCCTCAGTACAGGAGAGACATGGACCTGTTGGTGTGTGTCCACAGAAGGGCCACAGCAATGATCTGTGGAATGGAACACCTCCCCTGCAAGGACAGGCTGAAAGTACTGGGGCTGTTCAACCTGATGAAGAGAAGGCTGGGAGGTGACCCGATAGTGGCCTTTCAGTATCTACTGGGTGGCTGTAGGAAAGAAGCAAAAAGGTTCTTTAGCAGTGTCTGTGCTAACAGGACAGGAGGAAATGACTTCAGGCTTGAAGAGGGAAGATTCAGGTTGGTTCTAAGGTAAAAGTCTTTTACAGCCAGGGTGGTGAGGCACTGGAACAGGTTGCCCAGGACAGTGGTGGAAGCCCCATCTCTGGAGACACTAAAGACCAGGCTGAACCAGGCTTTGAGCACCTGATTTGACTCTGGATGTTCCCGTTCACTGCAGGGGAGTTAGATTAGATGAGACCTTTAAAGGTCCCTTCCAACTTTAAGGATTCTACGATTCTATGAAGTTCCATGTTTCCCTAATAATAAAAAGGTTATCTGGCTAATGTGCTTAATTGCACTCCCTAACCCCAAGCAGGTCTTGAAAATATGCAGATCTGTCCCTCTTCATGCTTGTTGTGACAAGGTGGAGGCACAGGAGAAGTTTTGGAAGTCATTAACTAAACCCAGATGAACACACGCCACCTCTCCAGTACAAGAGGAGGAAAATTGAGCACACACATATCTAGACTGAAATTTTGCTTTTAGATTTTTCATTAGCAGAAAACATTAGGACTATATCTAAACTCTTACTGCTTTATCAGGGTGGGTAAGCTTTACCAGCAAATTGGTACTGACATGGATATAGTTAAACATGTAGAGCAGAACCTTTTTCAATTAAAAAAAAAACAACAAAAAAACAGCTAAGAGGCCTAATAGGTCATACCTCTTTGATGCTAAATTCATGTCTGTTCAGCTTGGCTGAATACATATTACTTCTCTATGACCAACGAAGATATATTGTCAATATTTCTTACATATGTACAGAATATAAGCTTCTTGGGGCAGTTTTTTATTCTAGCAAGAGAATTTTTTTTTCCCAGATGCAATTTTCTATTCCCTTGCAGCTGCTCCACAAGGGTACAAGTCTGGTACAGCACTTCAAGGGCTGAAGTTATGAGAAGGATATTCACAAAACAATCTGCCACAGAGCAGAATCCTTGCCACACCTTGTATGCCCTTTTTCCACACACTGATGAAGATGTTCTCTATCTCTATTGATTGTAGGGCTTGGTTATTCTTCTATAAAGTAAAAATATAAATAATAAAAGAATAAGTTACAATATATATTTTCTACATTACAATTCAAAATAGATTCCTAATAGCTCTCCCAGGCAATTGCAGACAATTTAATTAGATTAAGCTCTGAATGAAAAGTGACATATAAAGAGGCAAAGTTAAATCCAACCCTGCAGAAACTTCATTGGCATCAGCAGGGCTGTGTCTGGCCAAACACTTGGTGATAGTATGAAACATTAATTTTTATTAAAGTTACTCTTTCAGGGAAACATAAATTAAACTCAAAGATTGATCTCAGATGAAGGTTAATAAGAAATGAAATACAAAGTAAGAGTTTTAAATCTCAGTTATTTACATTGATCTAATAATAAAATTATTACTATGTTGCTCCATTTTCTTTGCCTCTCACGTTCACAGGTAATTGTATAAACTACAATTCATTGATAAGTCCTAGGCTTTAACTGCAGGTTGGCATATAGGCAGAGTCGAACTGGTCTTGCATCTATACATTTGGATAGGTATTAGATTCATTCCTACTCTCTGAAAAATGTAACAGGCACCTTCCTATTAGACTCATTTTTGGACAGATCCCACCTTTTGAAAGATGTATTTATCTCCTTTTATTCTATTGTTTAATCGTGCTATTTTTCTAAAATATCCTTTAAAAGCTCTTTTTGAACTAAATGAACCAGTGTTCCATCATCCATTAGTAAAAGAGATGTGCTTTTTTTTCCTCGTCTTTAAACAGAATCTCCTGAGTTTCAGTTTGTACCTTTTGCCTTTCACCCTTTTAGAAGGCACCACTGAGAAGAGTGGGACTCTGAGTTTTTCATTCCCTTCCATCAGCTGTTTATACACATTGACAAGACTCCTCAGAGCCTTCCCTTAAGACTGAACAGTTGTAGCTCTCAGTCTCTCCTCAGAAGACAAACGCTTCAAGCCCTTCAGCATCTTTGTGGCCCTTTGCCAGATTTGTTCCAGTGAGTCCATGTGACTGTTGTACCAGATGAACCCCAAACTGGACACAGCACTCCAGATTTGATCTCACCAAAGTTGAGCGAAAGATAGCAGTCATGCCCCACAAGTTGCCGTGCCAATGTTGTCTACTGCACCCTACAGTGTTACTGGCCTTCTTTGCCACAAGTGCACATGTAGTGCATGGTCAACTTACTGCCCACCAAGTGCTTTTCTGCAAAGCCGCTTTGCAGCTGGTCATCTCTCAGTCTGTACAGGTTACTACTTTGCACCTCCCTTGAATGAACTTACTGAAATTCTTGTTTTCTCTATTCCTCTAATCTCTTGAGGACCCTTTGGATGGCAGCACAACCAATCGGTGCATCAGTCACTCCCAGCAATTTCATACTGTCTGTAAACTTGCTGCAAATGCACTCTGTCCTGTCACTCAAGTCACTAATGAAGAGGTTAACCTCTGGGGCACAACAGTAGTGACTGGTCTCTAGCTGGGCTTCATGCTGCTGATCACAACCCTCTGAGTTCAGCAGCCAGTTTTTAATTCACATCATTGTCTATTTATCTTGTCCATGCTTCATCAGTTTGTCTATGTTACGAAAGACAGCATTGAAAGGCTTACTAAAGTCAAGTCAAATTAATATTTAGGTATTGATGCCTCAAAAGGTGTTCCCATCCAGAGTTGACAGTACCACTTCTGTTCCTTCATACTTTGATTTTTAATATCAGTGTCACAAGTGAAGCTATTTTCAAAAATCCCCAGATAGCTACATCTTTCTTTTAGGGATAACGACTCAGTATTTTCTCTAGTGGCAACCTTAGGCTTTCTGTTAACGCAAGTGCTTTAACTGACGAATAAATAGCAGTATTGTCTAGAACAAACTTAAGATACTATCTACATAGGTTGCTCTGAAAGTAATACTTCCTACTTATTTTCATGGAAACTACATCAGATATAAAAAGCACAATAACACTACTTGATAAAGAAAATTTTCAACTACAAAACATTATTTTTCAACACAGACACCACCATTAGCTACATATGATCACCAGCAATAAACAAGAGTCTGCATGCTGTGCTTGTAAAAATCTTCACGGTTGACCAGAACATGGCTTGTCTTTCATGTCACTGCCACCATTGCTGAAATACAGCACCCTCCTACTCACCGTGCTAACATTCACTCTTGGGTCTCCATAAATCTTCAGCAAGCGTCAATGAATGTCAATGGGTGCAATTTTCTCCACATGGAGGAATTCAATTCCACACCTTTGCTTCATCCACACTACCACATCAGACATCATTTTGTCTGTCACATGGCAACAAAATGTAACAGGATACTGGTAGGAAGATTCAGCCTCTACTGCCATACCACCAACATCCACCTCTGACATTGTGGGCCAACATCATAAAATAGGAGGCACTACTTTTGGAGCAGCCTTCATGTATGAAAAGTTCTTACTGACCTATGCGAAAGCTAACATTTCTTCTGCCTAAAATATAGTCTGAGGTCATCCATAGCAAGAAGGACACCCAAATTATTGTTTTTCTGAGGACTGGGCTTCTCCAAGAACAGATAATAGCAAAAAGCAATATACAAAAGATGGAGAAAAAAGGGTTCTCAGGAGTACTCTCTGAAACATCTAATCAGTGGCTAGGCTAAGAGATGTATTTGCTACCTATTCCTAGAAATCTATACAAATTAGTTATCTACAGTATCATATATTCTCAGAGAATTACACATTGCCCTCTTACATAAACCTGTCCATATTTTCTCAAGGTTTCTTTTCTTGGACTTGACATTTCCGTAAGCAGCTTATCAATCAGAAAATAATAGCTAATATATCAGGTGTTTTGTCTGCATCTCATTTCCTGCCAGGTGAAATTTAAAGGTTTGAAATTTGATTTGACATGATCGGTGTCAACAATATTCTCATAGCTAGAAGATTTTCCTAGCTAACAGTAAAAACTAATCAAGGATCCATATTCATATTTAGTACTGTTTTGCCATGCAACATTCGGTTGTTTTTTCCCCGATAGTACTGCTAGAAGAGAGATGCTAGCCTGAAGTACAATAAGGGTAAGTGTCTAAGCCAAAAACCACAGATGCCATCTGGAGTTCACTCTTTCTAATGCTTTCCTTTTTAATGGTTTTACTAACCTTTTTTGTAAGTTTACTTTTTTCTTTCCCAATTGTTTAATATCTTTCCTAACATTATTCACAGTTGACTGTACTGGTAGAAGGCTGCACCATTCTTTTCTTCAGAAACTCTAAATGGTGGCTTCCAAATACAGGAGCTAAGGTCCTGTTTCTAATTGATTTTCTAGATAATTACTAAAGTAGTCCCTTTTTACTACTTTTGAAGGGAATAGCATATCTTTAGGCTCTAAACCCATTATTATGCCTTTCCATTTTTTTATTAGACTGAAAAGATATTTAGTTTAATTATTCAAGTCTGTTTCAGTTAGTCTTAGATATATGTATCTTTTTTCTGTCTCCTCGTTTTTTGGGTTAGTGTTAGGTCAATTTAACCCTTCATGTTAAAGTTTTAACTCAAGTCTCCATTCATAAGCATTTACAATTGATTGGAGCTTATGAATTACATTTGTAATATTAATCTATCCACAAAATAGTTGTGTGTATAATCAATGAATGTACAGATGTCATAATTATGAAAAATACCAGAGAGTTTGGCTAAGCAGGTTACTACACCAAAAAGAATAGATAGGATGCTTACCCACATCCCGGGCTCACTGCAAAACTCCAGAGGAAAGATCTCCAGAAGAGATCCTTTCCCACTGGCAGTCAGCTCTTAAACGGGTCTAGGAGAGGTGCAGCCAGGCTCCACCCCTTCAGGCAGCACAGGAGAATTGCCTTCACCTGTGCTCCCATGGCTGACTCAGTGCTCGCCTTAGCAATCAATCAGAGGTTCTGGCCATGATTCAGCAGTTCCCATGCATTGTGTAAGATCAGACAACTGCTAAACATCAGTGACATCATGGCTTTGAACATTTGAATTCAACCATAACGATTACTTTTACTGTATTGGTCAAAATTATGCTTAACTAGCGTTGACACTATGATGTAGTTTTTGCTGATTAACTTTGCTATGACATTTGAAAAAGCTTTCCAGTTCCATTACTCTCAGAAAGCCCTTTTTTTGTTTAAAAACAAACCAAACCACACATACTGAGCTTTGCCTTTAATTTTGTGCTCTTTCTGCAAATATCCAATGAAACAATTCTTCATTAATTAATTCAGTATCTGGTGCTGAATTTGTGTTTTGTTTGTTCAGTGTTTCAATCTTACTTCTTTCTGAATAAACCAGTAAGACTTATAAAACTTCTATACTTCAAATTTCTACCTCTTTTTGGGTCTCCCTGTACCTCACAGCTTCAGAGAAACCCTCAAAGTGTTAATTAGCTAGTGTCAGATCTTTAATCTCCAGTTTTTTGGGGAAAAAAGTAGTCATATACCATCGTTATTCCATATTTGGCTTCAACTCCAAGTACTTCTTACTGTGCCACTTTTCAATGATACAAAAAAAAAAAACCAACAACCCTGAACTACTCCTAGAGATCATATACCTTTGCAAGAGATCCAGAATATATGCTATATATATTCAAAATATCTGTAAAACTCTTGTATTCAGTTTAAAACAAAAAGCCCTGCAGATTCATCTAGGCTTTTAACTCTTTCATCCTTGGGAATGCTTCCACAATTCAAGAGAAGCAGATTTCAGGTCTCTCCTACCTTCTTTTGATTTTTACAAATGGAAAACTAATACTGCTCCTCAAATATAAAGAAGCCTGGATTGTTTCATATATTACTACTTGCAAAGCCTGCCAAAGACAACAATCTCCTCAAAGAACTACACATGCCCAGTCAGTTTGGTTTGTATGCTGTCCAAAAAAAGCAGAAACAGAATTATCTTTAAAAGACATATTTAGAATAACGTGGGCAAGCTAGGAGAGTAAGGAACTACGTAAGGATGGTAGAGCTGAGCCTATAATTGTGCAATGTTTATTTTATAGCACACTGTAGTTTATATACTTACCACATCCTTGGGTGGAGGCTCTACTTCCTTCCTCACTTTTTTACCCATTCTAAAAACAAAAACACAAAAATGAAAAATAAAAAACAGACAAACTCTCCTCTGCTTCACGAATCAGTTTACCAGTGCTTTAGGAAAACTTGTAAGACTGACTTTTGCATTTATTTGACCCATCTAATCAATTGGGAGAATTCATTGACACCATAATTTCTGTACAGAAAGCTATCCCTTCAAGCAGCAATGTTTCATTTGTGCAATGCAACAAACTTTCTAACACTTGAACACATTCGTTAAAAACGTATCTATCAAAAAACCACTTAGCTAAAAGGAAAGATGCAAGACTTCCCAGGCTCAAGCTTCACGTGGTACAGATAAGCAAGACACGCACTTTCGTAAGTCAGTTTTGACTGCACCTATAAACCACACAAGAACAGGCTATTTCCCTATGTTTGCCTATACATTATCTGTTGGCCAACATTCTGTACAGCTGTAGAATGAACAAATGAGTCCTACCTTGAGAAAGGATTTCAAATTCAAATTCTCTGTCCATATTTAACAGAGGACAAAAATCAGGTCTGTGGGCACAAAGGTACAGTTTTGCATGGTATAATTTTCACTGATTTTAAAACAATTTTTTTAAAAAATATTACACCAGGTTCTGTCTTCTGCTTTTTTCATACTAGCACACGTGCAAGTGAACCTGGAAGACCTTCTCAGCTGCATCTAATAGCAGCTTCTGAAGCATATGGATGTAATAACCCCATGTAGACCTAATTTCACGTGGCTTGCAAAACTTCATCTGAGAGCCCTCCAGTTAAGCCACAGGCAAAAAGTAAAGCACAACACGACCCTCTAGCATTAACACTGCAGAGAACACAGCCCCAGTTACCCCAAACTTAGGTTTGTTCTAACACTGTATGTTTAATCAATGGATATACAGATGGTGTGTGTGTGTGTATATATCTATATCTATATCTAGGAGCTTGGCTAATATAATTTATATTGAAGGAAATGAGAGAAAGTCACTCACCCTGTCCTGGGCTCACGAGATGAACTCCTGATGGAGCAGATCTCCAGAGAAATCCTTCCCCACTGGCAGTCAGCTCTTAAATGGGTCTAGGAGAGGTGCAGCCAAGCTCCACCCCTTCCTGCAGCGCAGGAGAATTGCCTTCACCTGTGCTCCCGTGGCTGACTCAGTGCTCGCCTCAGGTGATCAATCAAAGGTTCAGGCCGTGAATCAGCAGCCCCATACAACCATATAAAAGCAAAATGTGCACTCTTAATATTCCTTAAAAACAACTTGGTAGTTCTCAAGTGGAAAGCAACTATCACCTGTAGCCAGTCCTAGCCTGACAGCTTCTTGCAGTGCAACAAGAGATAATTCTCTAGCACAACAAGATCCGTAGCTTGGCTGATTACAAAAGTCAGGGCTACGGTTTATTGTGGTTCCTGAAACTCTGGAGCTCTTCTTGAATCCTCTGAACTTTTTCAGGTGCTGGTCCTCTACTGGCCTCCCAAACAAACTACAGCACAACAGTAGTGAATCCAGCTGATAAGCACATCCTAAACACAGATCTGAAGTTTAAAACTTTGTAGGCAGGTCACTAATTGTAGCCTTGAGAGGAAGACTCATAACACCGGAGATTTTTCAGTTCCAATTTACTTCACCCTTGCGCACCTATACACGCACAAGTATATGAACACACAGACACAGAAGAATTCAGTGTTTCAAAACTGCAGTTTTGGCTAGGGACCAATTAACATACAAGAGAAAGTGTTGTGCAACTAATGTTCACAGATTCACATATCGTACATATTCTAACACTGTGAATGACCAAAGCTTTTAGCAGCATTTCTTTATGCTTTATAAGTGCATCCAACTTCCAAGGATATTTTTAAGGAATTTTTGTGTTGCTCCCCATGCTCAGAAGCATTTTGTTCCTCAGTAATACTGAAAAGGGAGTATCATATGCAGCAACAAGCACAGGGAACTGGATAATTACATTACCATGGATTATGCCTTTCAGTCTATTTCTCTACTGCAGTTACTGTGCTGGATTTCAGTACACTCTGCCATCAACTATTGCTGTGCTTGGTCCCCATAAAGCTCTTTGTATTCTGCCTTTAGTGAGACAATGACTGCTATGACACATACAGTAGTCTAGAATACATTAAACGCTAGAAATGCATCTTCTGTATTGAATACATATACTTAAAGGTTACTAAGTCAACTTCTCTCTATAACTGCGTATAGAATGCACATCATTGACTCAGTTTATTATTCTAAAGATTTTTAAATCCAGACAAAATTTTTAGTGGGATTTGTATTTTTAATGCGATTAAATGTTGGGTTTATGTTACCTGAAAATGTTTTAAAAACCTAAAACTCTATTCACATCTGATTAAATGTAGTTAATTAAATCTTTATGACAAATAATATTCTTATTTGAGTAGTGCTCTATACTTTATGTTCTTTAAGTTACTAGGAGTGCAGTTTTTCACGTGTCTTAAGATGAAAGGGTTGAACATTTAAATCATATAGAGCTAGAGGTAATAAAGGACTCTGACTGAACAGTTGTAGCCAGTGTACAGCTGAGCAGTCCATGGAGCTACCATTCAGTGCTACTTCCCATCCTTCACCTGGAATGTACTGATTTCAGTGCCAGATAAACAGCCCTGTTTTACTCTGCTCCCAGCCCTCCTCAGGGCAGTGATACGATCAGATGCTGTTTCCCAGCCATTAAGGCAGACATGAGGTCTAACTACATCTTCTTTCCAAAATGACAGTCCCCAAAACTCTCTCACTGCCCTGTTTCACTCCAAATTTCAGAAGAGCCTCCAGTTTTTTGCAGGACCAGAACTAAATTAGGCATCGGTACTTAAGCTAGTCACTCTTCTTAATAATGGATGGAGATCTAGCCAGTACGTCCAACAGCCGTTAGGGCAGACCATCCTAAAGTAGGTGTCTAAAATTGGTCAGGTGAATCACACCTTCCAAAATGACCGTTTTTTCCTCTGACCAAAATTGAAACCTAGATTTGCTAGCTCACATATTGACATTTATGCTGCTGACAATTCAAATGAGTGAGATAAATATTTCACCCTGTTTCTCCACATGAATCCAAATGCCGGTCTAGGCCTGGTTGATGCTATCACAGTAGACTGTGTACAAGCAGAACTAGGCACATGACATAACACAACTGCCTTGTTTTGTTAAACGTGGCTGAAGGAACAGTTTCTGGTAACATCTCTGTGACTAGAACATTTTACCCATAAGTGGAAAATGATTCAAAGGAAGGTCATAAACGTGGACTTTTTAGTTCAAAAGTTGAACCCTCAGACCTTCTGGCTGTTGCATGATGACCTGGCATCTCTGCCACTTTAAACAAAATAAGGAAAAGTTACTCCATTTTTTGTAAGATTTCTTGCAGAAGCCCACCCAGTAGAGCAGACTTTAAGTATCCAATCTTCAGATAATGATGACCATTATTCCTCTGCTTACTTCCTTTCATTAGTTTACTCTAGGAACTTCCCTGCTAGCATGAATTACTTCCTACACCACAAATCTAAGGTAGCCACCTATTTCTAGTCACTATACCAAGATAAATAAATTAGGCTTCCAAGACATTGAGCACTGCTGCTTTTAACTACATATGACTGCTTCATTGGATTACAGAATCTTAGAATCACAGAAACACCAAGGTTGAAAAGACCTACAAGACCATCCAGTCCAACCATCCACCAATCATCAGTAGTGCTCACTAACCATGTCCCTCAACACAAAACCCAAACTTGCCTTGAACACCTCCAGGGTCGGTAATTCCACCACCTCCCTGGGCAGCCCATTCCAGTGCCTGACCACTCCTTCAGAGAACTAGTATTTCCTAATGTGATTAACCAAGTTCTTCGACAACTTATTTCCTAAAAAAAACAAACCAAACAAAACAAACAAAAAAACAAAAAAACAAAAACCAAACAACACCAAAGAATACAACAAAAGTATCACTGGACTCTCATCTTGTTTTCCATCAATACACTTGTTCACCAGTTCACAGAAGTTGTTGAGTTACTTTAATCACCAGATTACGGATTAGTTGATTAGTATCAATAAAAAGGTAAAGTAATTAATAAAAGATTTTATAACATAGATAGATTTATAACACTTTGAAATATGAGAAAAGTCTTACGGTGGTTGTACTGGTCAAAATATTTAAATTCTATAAACACTTCCTTTACTGCATGGGGTACATACTGACACTGTCAGAGTCCTGCTGCATACAAGTAGAGGTCATATTATTTTGTGATTTTTAAGTCAAACAAAGCATTTACAAAACATTACACGATCCATTTGCATCTTCTGCCTTCTAAAATCTTAAATAACTGACACCTAAGACCTGACACACAGTGAACACTAGGAAGATATGAGAAGTACAATACTAATTTCAAGACATAGACAGCTGTGGAACCAATCTCTTTTGTCAAGGAAGCAAGGGCTTCTTTCCCTTCTGAAAGCAACTACTCCCACGGAACAGCAGAGCAAAGAAGGATTTAAGAATAGTTTCCAATTAGTTACTTATTATGTGATCTATTTTGGGATTTGACAGACTCATGCTCTAAGAAAGTCTGAAGCTGCATTACTACTATCTGTGCATGGCATGGCCAAGATCGGCAGGGCCTCGGGGTCCATCTGGCCCAAAACCCTGCTGGAGCTGGGCCACCCAGGGCAGAATGCTCAGGCTTGTGCCCAGCCAGCTCCTGAGGAGGAGAGCCCACAGCCTCTATGGGCAGCCCGTGCCAGTGCTCTGCCACCCACACAGCACAGAAGTACTTCCTGATGTTCAAACAGAACACCTTCTATTCCAGATTGTGTCCACTGTCTCTTGTTCTGACATTGGGCACCACTAAAAAGAGCCTGAATGTGACTTGTTTGCACCCTCCCTTTGGGTATTAATAGACACTGATAAGATCTTCCCTGGCTTTTTCCCCAGTTTTTGTTTTCAACACTTGCTTTTTCTCCAAATCATAGAAGCCTTAACATCTCCCTTTAGGAGGTAGAACAGAATGTCTAGTTTTGCACTCCTGCAAGTACTGTCACATCTCCTTCTTCCTATTTATCCTATTCCTCTCAGCCAGAAGAAAGGAAAAGAATTGAAGAGAGATACCAGGCCTGTCAGCCTCAGACAAACAGTACTGCCTGGTTTTGTGTTGTCCAAGAACCACACTTGCTGTTTTCTGAAGCTTAACTGCTTGGTTTCTGGTAAGAGGTGCACTAAGGAGTATTTCCCTCCTGTTGTGATTCTAAGCTGAAGAGGCACAATGTATCATCAATTTGTATAGTGTAGGAGACAGTGCATGAATGTGCATAAAATGAAGTAACAGGAATTAACAAACATGAGAGCAAATCGCAAAGCAACTGACAGGACTCAGAGCAAACTACACTGGTAAGAAGTTTTCCATGGTAGATCAGTCTGCTACTTCCAGATACATATCTGATAAATGCATGAAATCAATCCCAAAAGTCAGTTTTCCTCCATCTGTTAAGGGTTTTTATTTCCCCAAAGTAAAATGTTTAGACAACAAGTTGGCATGCTCTTTCTAACAATAGTTAGAAAGTTTTTAGTGACCACATAAATGTTTAAACCCTCTACTCTTCATTCTATGGCACACTGTGGCACAGGCCCAATCATCGAGTGTACTTCAAGCAACTACTCCTCAGACTTAAAAAATATGCCAACAGGTTAAATGTGTTACTCAATTCAATACAACATTCCCACATTCTTGCAGTACAAATTTAGTTAAAAGATGCCCTGCCTTGATCTTCTCTCTACTTTCTTTTATGGTTCCCTGTACATTCTGATTTATCACCTTTCAAAGCTGTCTTAATTATTCTTTCCATATAGCTTTTCCAGACGTATTTGTTTCTTGTCCCAGAGCCCCTCTGACTGTTAAATCTTTCTTTCTCAGATATGATTAACCTAATCTGGAATACCACAATCAATTCTAGAACACTACTGATTTATTACAGTGACATTATGCCTTTTTTGAGGATTAATTATTACCCAATTTCGTCAGTGAAGATTTTCACTAAGCTATCCACATATGGTAAACAGGTCATTCCTTCAAGAGATTATAGTTAATTCAGGTTTACTACTGAAAAGTGCATTGTTCCAAATATTCCTGCCTGTGTAAATTACATTCCATGTATCAACAACTAATTTCATCTGTTGCAGTGTTCTCAGCTCACCTAACTGCAGAATAGCTCTCAGACATTTCCAGCAATCATCTTAATTAACAGAAACTATCTTATCTCAGTAGAAAATTTTGATTTCTCCATGTTATTGCTCATTTCCAAGTTATAATGAACATATTAAGTAATATCAAACCTGGGGTCTATCCTTGGAGAATCCAAGCTGTGACAACTCCTATGAAGGAGATTTTTAGAAATTATGTGTGTGATTTTAAATGTCTCGCTGAGACTCAGTGAAATCCCTCATCCCCTGAGAAACTAAGAGAAACTTCTCTGTCTAAGAAAAATTGACTTAATCTAAAAAAAAAAAAAAAGAAAAAAAAAGAAAAAAGAGACAGAGGAGAAAGAGAGAGGTTACCATTTTCTGAACAATGATAGCTGGATATTCCTCATGTAGAAGTCAAAGAGGTCTGCCTTAGGAAGAAATACATCTTAAAAATAAGTAAAAATTAAATTCACTCAAGATTTTAAGCAGCTGTACCAATGCACATGTCTTAAAATGAATGTTTCCCTCTGCCAGTTTCATAGGGACATTATAGAGCTGAAAGCAGCAATCTAAATGATTGGATTCAATCCTGCCTGCCACATGTACCACATCACATTAATCCCACCAGAAAACTCCAATGCTATAACTAAAAAAAAAAAAAAAAAAAAAAGTGGGTATTTTGTTCCCATTCCTCTCACTAAAAAGCTGCTGCACAAGTTATTGTTCAAACAACTACAGATATTTTTTTTGGTTTTTTTTTAGTATAGTTTACTGTGTATCTGTGTTGTGTTCAAGCTTTTGTCCATTTCTCACTTTCCTAGCATATGACAAAATATTTTAGATTACTAAATATTTATAGTACACAGTATACATTTACTATGTTCTATACATCCTATATAGTCCTAAATAATTTTACTACATATCATATATTACCTATAGTCTACTCATACTACGTACTATAACATTTATATGCAGTACAAACAATATATATTTAAAGATGACAAACATAACTCTATTCTACCTTCATTTGGTCAGGTTAAAGAGCTCTTCTAACATCCTCCAAAACACCCAATTCTTTATTACCCACATCATTCTTGCAAGTCTTTTCATAGAATCATTTGAGTTGGAAGAGCCAACTTGAAGATCACCTGGCCCAACTCGCCTGCAATGAACAGGGACACCTACACTAGATCAGATGCTCAGAGCCCCATCCAGCCTGACTTTGGGTGTCTCCAGGGATGGGGCATCCACAACCTCCCTGGGCAACCTGTGCCAGTGCCTCACCACTCTTATCGTAAAAAAACTTCTTCTTCATATCCAATCTAAATCTCCCCTCTTTTAATTATGAAATTCTTCCCAGATTTATTTTAACTGAAATTTTTGAAAGCACAGCTGACCTCAGCTGAACACACCCGAGATGAAGCCTCTCCTGTCTTGTACAAAATTGTACTTGCACTTCCCTGCATGCATTGGAAGCATCTCAACTGTTCATTAGTGCACTTGTGAGCTTTAAGTTTAGAAGGATAGAGTATTATTTAATTTTAAATCTCACTAATTAGCCTGTAATATTTTAATAGGGGGTAAAAGAAAAGGTCTATTACAGCTTAAGGTAGAAGTACACACAGTAGGTTTGCAGACAGCAGTATGAGCTGTAAGGATTCAGAGGCCCATCTTGGCATTCACCATAGCAGCAGAACATGAGCTAATCAGAAAATGGCAGCAGCGATAAAAATCCTAAACATTCTGGTATTTCCATCAGCAAAGGTGAGAAAGCTTGCTCACAGCCAACAAATATCAGAAAGCAGCTGTGCTTACCTTCCACTGGTTAAGATAATACAGCATTGAAAGTGTTATATAGATGATAATTCCAATCAGCAATAAGGTTACAAGAGTTCTCTCACACCAGTGATGCTCCTCTGTGAGCAAACCCACGCTGGGTCTTGGAGGTCCTGCCTGCAGATACATCCCATACCTCTGAAGCATCATCGAACAGGCTGAGATTTTCTCCCTAACTACTTGTTAGTGTTCTTTTGGGTAAATCTTCCGTATGTGAAGTTTTATTCTACATTTTTTCCCCTCTCACTTACTGTCCATGCTATTTCAGGCCTCATACCTGTCACGTTACTGTTTCAGAGGAATTCTACACAAGTTCTATAGCTATATAAGCCCTACAGCTCCATTGTAAATCCTGTAACAGCGCCCGCTTTCCTTCCAGGAGAGGTGCTGCCCAAGCAGGCACTGAGCTGCCGGTTTCGGCTGTGGCTGAAGGAAACTTTAACCTACGTTCTCAAGCTGAAAACTAACCCAGGGCTTTGGTGTTTTTAAAACTCTGTCCCGTAACTTCTGAAGGCTCCCGGCCGTGTCGGGGCGGGCACGAACCAGGCTGCCGCCCGGAGCTCCGCACTCAGCTGCCCCCAACGGCGGCCTCAGCGCACGACGCGGCCGGGCCGAAACCTCCCCCGTTACTGTTCCGACTTTAAGACTTTCATCGCTACTTCCACAAACGCGTTATTTCTGCTTACTTGGAGCTGAAGACGCCCGAGCCTTAGCGGGCCGTTTTCCGCCGCTCCGCCCTTCTGCCCTCGGGCGCCCCGGCCCCTCGCACCGCCCGGGGGCGATCGCGCCGCAGCGGCCCGCGCCGCTGTTTCCCCGTTGCTAGGAGATGGCTGCGGCGCATGCGCGCTGCGGCGGGCGGGAAGGCGGGACGGCCGCTGAGGAGGCTGATGGCGCCTCCCGCTTCGTGTCTGCCCGTTCGACCGCTCCAGGTTGTCGGTGGACAGCAAGTGGAAATGGGCGAATATAATTCTTTTTAGAACTAAAAATTAGGTAATCACATGTAAAGAAATTACAGCCGCTATTAACTCCCTTCTGGGATTTATTTTTGTTACAAATATCATTGCTTTCTCCCCGATTTTTTTTTATGATGTTGCTCTGCAAGGGTAAACTCAGTTTTGTTATTACAAGCTGTATCAATCTGTAGAGATCTTAGCACAAATAGGTCCAGGCCTATTTGTTTATTGGTTTATACTGTAATAAAAATGACTATGGTCATAACAGAAGAGTAAGTGGATCGTTTTCAGACGTAGAGAAGCACTTTGTGTGATGACACTTCATCCACTTCTAGCATCACCACTCCCCCTGAAAATGTATCAAGACCGATCAGCACCGCCACTGGAAAGCAAGTGAGAACCTTTCATACTTGACCTGGGTCTAGCAGACAGAAGCAATCACACTGAACTGCATGATTTCTGTCTGAAATTGGCCTGGAAAGTGGCTGGTCTCCATGTGAGAGGTGCTGAATGATTGTTTTTGCGTTGATTTTTTATTTTTCTTCCTTCACTTACTGAACTGCCTGTATCTGCACCCACAAATTCCTTCTTGCTCTTGCTTTTCCAATGCATTCTCCCATCCCACTGGCAGTAGGTAATAAGCAAGGAGCTGGTGGATGCTTAGTTACTATCTGGGATGAGCTAGCCAGAAACAAAAAGGTCTCCATGACGATAGCTTCTGTTATCTTCAGTGGTGGTAATTTTTATGATCAGAATTATATTTGAAACAGCCAGTCTCCCTACTTAGTTGTATCTTTTCTTTATTTCCATATGAACAGTCAAATAAACAATAATTGTTAACGAAGAATGTGAAAGAAGAGGGTTCTGATAATGAGGTCCATGATCACAATTTCAAGGCAGTCCTGGAACAACATGTTCAGTTACTTGAAGGTTAAAGATTCTCATGCTCATAACCAGCACCATCTCACAAAAGTTATGAATGTGCATCTGTATTGTGAAGTAGACTGGCATACAGGCAGTAAGGAGCAAGGACAACAGCAGATGACCTGGAGAAAGATGAGCACGCTTCTCTCTTGCCCAGATGTTATTCATGCCATGATTACATGCCTAGCCTTCAGCAGCCAGAAGCACCTCCAGGAGTGTGTGTTTGTGTGGCAGTTTGAGCACATGCCAGGTGAGATTTGAGCACATCCCTTCCGTGTTCCTCAGTCCATTGTCATTTTCTGTTTGGTTGTGTGGCTGGAAAGTAAGCACTATGAGCACACGTGGGCACTTACCTGCTCCATAGTCTAAATAAATGGGTTATCTTTTGTCTTTGTTTTTATGTTTGCCATGGGTAGAGACAGTCAAGCACCGTGACAGCCATATAAATGCAGGATTTTTTTTATTGTGCTTTGTCATAATCACACAGATAGATCAAGAAAAAAATGATTTTTAATTTATTTTTGTGAAAATAGTCCAACGCTGTCATTAAGTAACAACATTCTAATGAGGAAGCAAAGGAAGGGGACTAATGAGAATCGTTACAACATGCCATGAGGGTTTATAACTGAAAAATATTCATGAATGATAGAAATATTTTATTGAAATATAATTTATAATAACACAAAAATATATACAAAACATATTATTGCATTAAAGTTTGGAGATTATGAAATTAAAGAGCTTTCTAGAGATTAAATATCTAATAGACTGAATAAGGACTTTATTAACTACACATTTTAATGAAATTTCTTCTGATGATTTAGCTTATGACAAAGCCACTATAAAGGAACTATGAAGGAACAGGGCCAAATGTCCTATCAATTTGATGAAATTAAGGCTTTTGCAAAAATAAATCAAGTGTGGATTAAAAACATATTTGAAAGAATATCTTGAAGCAACATTTTTAATTTTTAATTTCATAAGGGTTTGAACACATAAGCTATTGCGAAATCCAAGTATTTGTTGAGTGTGTTAGAAATTTGCATGTCGAGGTGTTTCAAATGATCTTCCTAGTGTTACTGAAAGCACCACTGGGGGAGTCATTTCTCATTTCCTGAAACATCAGAAGTGGAATTATTGTTAGCTGGATTGCTTGTCTGGAATAATTCTTCTTTTCCATTAAAAAAAAAAAATTGGTCATAATTTATGCTTTAAGAAATACCTGATAACATATGGTACAAAAAAACCTTGTCATATAACTTGTTTTATATCAGTCTCAGAAGACAGTTAAAAGGAACTTTCCTTTTCTGACAAGAAGCAGCTGGCTTTTGGAGTAATGATTTACAGTGTATCTACTTTGCATTTCAGTTTGGTATATTACTTCAACATTAAAATACCTGATATCAGTGTCAATTGACCTCTTTGGGGGGGGCGGGGAGGGAGAAGGGAAATCAACACAGTGAACTTTCATTCTTTTGGCTTGCAAGTGGGCTTTTCTCCAGGCACCCTTCCTTCACCAGGTATGGACTGGGAATACTGAAAAATGTCCTGCCTTTGTAGTAGTATTCTCTAGTAGGCTTGCCTTCTACACCACATTAAAGCTAAATTAATAGGTGATTATTTCTTGTGAATGTATTAGTCCTAGTTTTGAAATGACAAAGTGCTTAGAACTTTCATTTAGAAACTGCACCTAGATCTGGGAACTGCCTGGATCTGATTGCTTGATAATGGTGTGTCACACTGTTGTACTTCTGCATCTGTATTTAATGTCTTCAGAGACGCATGGAAAGGAGCAGATGGTGCAGCAGTGCAAGTTTTAAGCCTGGAACAGAGATCTCAGCTCTGCCATAGGCTTCCTGCATAACCCTGAACAAGATGATAAAATGAAACTGATTTTGTTGTTTAACTGACATGACTAACTAACTTAGAAAATACCTCAATATTTCTGTATTTGAATTTGTGCCTGTGAGGCATGACACTTTGGAAGCCCCTATCATAAAAAGTGTTTTTTGCTGAAGTTCATTTATGTCCTCAGGTACTGCTGCTGAAACATTGCTGAAGCAATGCAAAATTAGGCAGGGTATCCCTAGGTGGTATCTGGTGAATCAGGAGGTGACATGCTTGTTTCTTAGGGCACAGGTATCTTAAGAAAATGACATTGCGTTTTAAATTACCTTGCTATTATACTTCTGTTTTTTTAAAAACAAGTATGTTAGCTAACATAGATGGAAATAAAGACCTATGTTTGTTGCTGAACGTGGTATTTGAAAACTGTGCATATTGGCAGAGATGTTAAGGGGTGAATGTAGGGAATGATTGAAGGAAGGGATGACTGAAGGAATCACCTTTTTCACCATCTATCTAACACAACGCATACTTCTGGCTAGATATTTTCACACAGCATGTCAGCAAATGTATTTAAAGCATATCTTGCTTTCTCAAGAGATACATCCTTCAAAAATTGAACACTTTGTAGTGTCCTCAGGACAAATTATGCTGTTTCATTTCCATTCTTATAGCAGCACTGTTCCTGGTAAGCCTTGCCAAAGGAATGACAGCTCTGTCCTTATTTTGGCTTTGAAGACTACTAAACTTGCAAAATATAGGAGATAGTTTAATGAATATTTTTAAGTTGTTTCACTGCTATAGTATTCAAAACATAAATTTCTCTTGGTCAAAGTCTGCTCTTTTAATTATAGATTTAGAATTCTCATTTCTTGTTCATCATTTGGATGTTTTACTTCTTTTGTATTCTTCCCTTTGTTTCTTGTTTGGAGGAGAAAATGAGCAATTTTTTCCTTTTTCTTTCGTTCCTCTTCATTGATCTACGCTGTAATTTGCATCACTTTCTCAACTCTGAAAACAGTACGGAGTACAGAGTTACATTTTTATTTTCCTTTTGCTTAAAAATTGAGGCAAAATAGGTCTGCAACTGAGAAAGACAAGAAGATTTCCCTGTAGAGATTTTTCTTCTGAATTTGGAAATCCAGAAAGCAACAACAAACATTTCTAAGATTGTAGTTACGCAAACAAAAGTCATACAGATAATATTTGCTGAAAAAGATACTAGTTTCAATGAAAGCTGTTATTTTTTATCAACTGAAAATAACCTCTTGGTCTGGAAAATTGGTTCAGAGATGAAAAATATATTTAAAAGTTATGTAAATTAACAGTTAATATATTGCTATTAAATGTTATCACATTCCTTAATTTTAGCTGGAATACCTCTATTGTGCTTTCTAATTTAGCTCACTTTAGCTGTGAGAGTGTGTAAGCATCCTTTATTTCTGAACTATTTTAAAGTCAGACAAACATATTTAGAGATAATGAAGTATCTTCAAACTGTTTTTCATTCTTGCCTCTTCATAGGCAGGGGAATTTTTGTAGGAAATCAGAGCATCTGTTTATTCACACACCCTCCCTCCTAATCTTAAAGGAAACACTTGTTGTGGAGAGGTTTTGCCAGACTCAGACTAGAGATGAGAATCCAGCATCTTCCTGGCCAGCGGCTTAATGAACCCATGGGTAGCTTGAAGCATGCCAGCACTGCTGTCTCCAAAGGCTTTTTGTGGTGCCAGGCCTTATTGTCAAAATAACGTAATTCACAGCTTGCATATAGATCTAAATCAGCCAAGCTCTTGCCTTTTTGCTCCTCTAAAAGCTGGGCAAAGTGAAATTTGAGCAAAAGAAATGAGTCTAGCTGTGCTTTAGGACAGTGACCCTGAAGCTGCGTAGCACTGAGGCTCATGTTTTAGCTGGAACTTATTTTTAATTTCCTCCCTCTTTCCTGGCTTTATTACTATCCAATTATTGTTTTGGCATCACTTGTTTTGGAAATTATCTTGGCTTGCTATCAGCCTACCAAAACGTTTCCTATTTCTGGATATTAAGAAATTGGTCCTCAGCCCAACCATTTTGGGTGTTTGGCAAAGTGTATTCAGGAGGTTTGTAGGGCATCTGGACTGAATGTTACAGAGCTGTGCGCAGAGTGCTGCATAACATATTGTGCAACACAACTGTCCTTTGTCTTCTGCTTTTTCTGTTAAGTTAGAGGTTCTTGGATCTTGCCTCTAGTAAAAGTACGCATTTGGTACTTGCCTAGTTCTGAGTAGAAACGTACTGATAAATATTTCTCTAAATCCCAGAAGGCTGAGGTTGGAAGGGGCCTCTGGGTCCATCTGGTCCAACCCCTGCTCAAGCAGGGCCACCCGGAGCAGAGTGCCCAGGACCATCCTTTGCTGTGCTAAGATCAGAACAGGGCTGAGTGCTGTGTGGTTTTGCAGAATCCCTGTTGTCCGGAATAGTAATAACACATGTTCTGTTGCATTACATGGTTCATTGATGGCTGATGTGAACACAGTAAAAACTTTCCAAACATGGACAGACCCTTGGACAACAGCTTGAGGGTGTGGTCTCCAATGCTGAGGGTAAAGGTATTGAACAAAGTTTTTAGACTGTATAGTTGGGTTTTTCTGTTGCCTTTCTTATAATGAGGCAGACACACAAATTATTATACCCAGACTGAATGAAGCTGTACCCAGTGTATCCAGGCTGCTTTTGTGAGGCACTCGGGGATCTTGTTTTCTTCACCCACCAGAGCCAGAGACCTTCTTGTACAAACCAAAATGGGGATGAGGAGGGGGAAGATGCAAACTGGAGAGGCTCTGGGTTTTGGTCTCTGATGCAGGATGCATGCAGCTCAGCACACACAAAGCACAGAGCCTGGAAGCACTCCTGGGCCTGCTCTTTTCAGCTAATGCAGATTTGGTTCCTGTTCGTTGCCAAGGTTTTTCTTTTGGGGAATGTGGTGTTGAGCAAATTCCTTTTCCAGAAATATAGATTATATACTCTGAAACGTTGCTTACTGACTTCATGCCTCTGTGCTTTGGTGATCATTTAAAATAGTCTCTCCATATGCCGTGTACTCTTAATAGATTGGCTTTTACACAACATAGTTTCATGGTGTCGTATCTCAACCTGTAAGCTTTTGCAGGTTATCTGAGATAAATTAAAGAGATAAATGTAGTAATGGTATTTCCATAATCCACACCTCATGCCTTCGGTAACGGTGCAGGAAACCACCAGCAAATGAACAATTCTGTATCAAAAGTTTTTTTTAAGGCCAGACGTTACTGATTCTTTTTCTATTGTGCTTACCATGAAGTAAGAGATGCTATCACTGCCAACGTAGAATTACCAGCCAGTGTTCAAATGCTGCTGGTTTTGTATGTGGTTTGTATTTTTTTCTATATTTTCTTCACTGTAATACACACAATTAGCTAATATCAGTGGAATCAAAAGAGAGAGACACAGTTACAATATAATGTTGTTTATTTAGAGGCACTGTAAGTCATTTCCTCTTTCCACATCAGCTGAAGTTTCTTTGCTGGTAGTTCCCAACTTCTCTTTCCAGACGGCCATCTCAAAACTGTTCATTCCATGGCTACATTATTACTACACGTTGTAATTTGCCCTGCTTTCTGTTTGTGCTTTGGAGCCTCAATCCATTTCTCCATTCTACAGCCCCCAGTATTGGCACCAGTTCTGGATGGCAGTGCCTCGTACCCACCTGGCTCTGCCCGGTACGTAGGGCAATGGCTCCCACTGCGTCTCTGTTTTAGAAAGCTTCTCACTTCTCATCGCAAAGAAAGAGCTTGGACTCTTTATGTTCATGCTGAATATATGGCTGCTCTCACGGCAGTGCATTTAGACAAGTGAGTTTTTGCAAGTTCTTTTCTTAATGTGTTTGTTTCTTTGGTTGTTTATTGATTTTTTTTAATTATTATTTTTAATAATGTAAGTGATGTAATAAGTGGTAAACATAATGGGGGGGTTACTACAGCTGAAGCAAAAGTAATAATAGAAGCATTGTAAGTAGATAGTGCTGGGTTTACCACCAGGGCCGAGTGTTACTCAGCCCTCTGCTCAGCAGCACGCAGTGCGACATCCTGTGTACCTCCAGAGCCACGCCGACCTTCCTCTGCTCAGACCGCAGCTGGGTCAGCCTTGAAAGCATGCACTCCTGTAGACATTTACCTCACAATCTGCACGGCAGCTCGGCATCGCATTGGCGTTATGACACTGCTGGGAACTGCTGCAAGCACTAATAAATCAGGTGTGCCTGAATTGCCAGGTAGCCAGACAGGACAGGGTGGGCTTTGGAGCCATTTTAGGCTCTCCTGCCTAAGCTGAGTGAAGGAACCAGCACCGATTCTGAAATAAAAAGTATTTATGTTTACAATCACAATTATTTTTAGTCTCTCCCTAAATAACATTATTTCATTTTTAACATGAACTGCTACTCCAGAAAGCATTGATTGTATATAATTTTGCTGTTGACAGTCAAGCTAGTGTGGTGCATTTAATAGATATATTTTAAAGCTCTATCTAATTTACTATTAAAGGAAGTTATTTTTAATGATTGTTTGCCCTTTGTGTTGCTGTTTGGTTTTTGTTGTTGTTTTTTTTTTCACCCCATTCACTGTGCCAGGATTTAAAATGTATCTGATAGACCCACGCTCTAATTCAAGCTCTTTTTATAAAGGTGCCTGCTTTGAAGGTGTGCTGAATTTCTGTTTATTTACTTTTTTAAACGTTTAAATCTGTACACTAGAACTGTGGTTTTGCTGCTTGCTGATTGATTGGAGTTGTGTGTTAAATTTAGGTGGGGAGAAGAGGAGCTTTGATTCTTGCAAAGGAAAATCAGTTTGTAAAAGCGTTTAGAAAATGATGGCTAGCTTCTTGCGTCCTTCTAAACTTTTAATTTTTATTATCTTAAAGTCCAGTTGGACATATTCTAGACTACTGATATCAAAGTGTGTACCTAACTTCAGTTAAATTTAGACAAAGAAAAATCTTTTTTTTTCTTTTATCAGGCCAAGTTCTGAGACATCAGTTCCAGCAGCTGGTCACACAGCTCATAAGGTTAAGCAACGAGTTAACTGTTCCCCTCTTTGTGTCAGTTCCTCACTTGGTATGGATTAGCAGAGCTGACTTCAGCAGAACCAGATCTATTTCCATCCGCTCAGAATATGGTCTCTTGGGCTGCATTACTATTAAACAAACTTGTTCAATTAGCAACAATTACTGTTGACACTGAAAGGATAATAGAGGATTCTGCTCGCAGGTGCCCATCTTTGATCTCAGTCCACTGAGCCATTTGACGATTCTGTTTGGCGTGGTGCTGCAAGCTACCGACCAGACAAAACAATTTTAAAAAATGAGTTCTATAATTTTCAAAGGCCTTTGTCATTAGATGTTCATGCCAAAATCTCTTTGTGCATTACTAGGAAGGCAGCAGCAGCAGCAAGAACTGCCTTGAGAAACAGCAGAATGAAAGAGATGCAAGGTGCCCAGATGAGGCTGAAATGGATCGCTCGATGACAAAGCTGAAGTGCGAGCAGTCAGAGAAATAAATCAAAGGATGGTATTGCTTATTCTGTTGGATTTTCCTGTATTCATGCAGGAGGTAGGGACATATGCTTGGGATTAAAGCTAATGTGCCTTTCAAACGAAAAATCATTCTCTGGGGCTTATGCTTCCTGTTCTCAGACCTCTTGAATTCACCATTGAAGTCATTTGCAATTATACAGGAGAATATTCCACTAAATATCCCTTCAGGTCTATCTGACTGGACCTAACAAATCTGGATGCAGCATTTCCCCAAATGACAGCTTGGTACCACTTCATATCTGCAGCTGGCTGAGCTCCGCGGCACAATGTTACAATAGAGCTCCTTTATTCTGCTGTGTGAAGTGTTTGTAAATTTAAAGGAAAAAAAAGAAAGGCTCCGCATGACATAGGTACTGAATATCAGCACAAGTACTGACATGCTCTACAACAAACATTAATTCATATTTGGCAGGCCTATGGATAAGTAAAAATATTTTTAATTTTCACAACTGCTCCTTGCCAATTTCTCTTTGCTTGCTTCACTACTGAGAGCAGTAAATCAGCTCACTGTAAGTCATAATGAATCATGCTTATTAGCAATTAATACCTGATAATATTTCAGGACTGTTAGTAAACTGGAACAGCTGGTAGGGATTTATACTTTCATATAAATTACATTTAGAGTGTTATTCATAATATTCACTTCTGTCTTTCTCAGAATAATGTGGAAACCCTATCACAATTATTAACTATACATATCTCTGTTATTATTCTGTCAGTTTATCAGAAGAGCACATTTTAGATTTCTGTAAGCTATAACAAGATATGACAGGCAGGCTAGATCAGAAAAAGTGTACATCTTCACGAGTAAAAATTGGAATAATTATATGCTGTACTTGGTAAGGCAGGAATCTTGTTGACAAAAAAGACAAGGAAAGAAAGTGTAACAATTTCAATGCTGTAGAAAATTTTAGCTTATTCTTCCACTTGGCAGCTATTGTATTAGCTGCAGCATAGAGAGATGAGATGCAAAGGGAAAACAGTGAGCTTTTTCGCACTGCAGGCCTCTGGGCACTGCAAACAAGATCTCTACCGATTTTTATTGGTCCCTTTCATTGTGCTAATGAGGCGCTCTCGCTTATAAAGGGTTTCACTTGGCTATTGAACTTTCTGCCACTCCAGAAATTGGCTAGCTCTATATAGTTGTATTGTATGTTTTAGCACCTGTTGTTATGGTCATTACTCAGGGATAGTGACAATTGCCCTTTGGTCTTTTGTACACGCTGTTCTTTCCAGCTTCTCTGTGGCTTATTGTTTTTCATGCTCGGAACCTGTCATCTTCCCAGTCTGAATAATTTTCTCACTATAGGACAGTTAGTGTCTCATCAGTCAAACACTCCACTGTAGAAGTGATTTATTCAGAGCTGTGGGGTTTTACGAATCGAGAGCGCTTTCCCGAATGACACAAATGATGCCATTACTAAATATAATACTGGGGGATTTATTGCACTCTCTGCTTTATTCTAAACTCCAAGTTCTGTGCATCGCACGATCTCAGGTAGCAGTGCTCCCGGGTCCAGTTTATTTCGGTACCTGTAAGAACGCTGCCCTAGGACAGGCGACAGGCAGCACGGCGAGGTGGGCGGGCACGGAGCTGGGGAATTGGGCTGCAGCCAGACGGCACGCATCCCTCAGCAGGACCCCTGCGAGCAGGAGGCTCCGCTACGGCAGCACGGCCGTGCAACAGCTTCATTCCTGCTCCATGATCTCATGCGTCGAATCAAAGGAGCTGTGTAAATGCTGAATCAATGTGTGTGTTGGAGCCCCAGCTGCAAGAGAATGCCAGGCGGGAGCTAGCTGCCCGAGCTCTGCAAGCGGTGTGAAACGCTTGGCAGGGCTGAAAGCTGAGCTCAGCGGTGGACCTGATTGCCACGGACTCACGTCTTGCACAGTCCCTCACGTCTTTCAGATGAAAAAGATGGGAGGCTTTACTCACATCGTGCAACAAACAGCAAGAAATCAAGTCACATATTTGCAAAGTCTCTACTGAAAGAGGATAGAATATTGTAATAATGAGAAAAAAGAAAAGAAAAGGAAAAGAAAGAAAAGAAAAGAAAAGAAAAGAAAAGAAAAGAAAAGAAAAGAAAAGAAAAGAAAAAGAAAAAGAAAAGAAAAGAAAAAGAAAAAAAAAGAGAGAGACTGTTACAACAAGTATCTAGAACCAGAAAATAATCCCCTACTACAAGTACTGTTGGGGGCTGTACTTTGTGTGGGACTGCTTTATAAGCTGGTCATAGCTGTCAAGTTCAATCTGCAAGTAATATATTGTGCTAAATAAAGATGATGTGGATGCATCAAGGGGTATTCTGGTGCACTGGGCACACAAATGTTTTGACTGATAGAAACAGTACTGTTTAAGATTTTGCCAGTGTTTGTATTTGTATTCAAGAAATTATGCATTCATAATATAGCACTCCTTAGTCTTCTGGCAGGCAAAGTTTTCTATAATTTTGGTGTATTTTCTATAATTTTGGTGCATTTATTCTTTTCAGTGAAATTTTAACGCCAAGTTGGTATTCATATTATTCTTCCTCTACCTTATATCGAATTTTCTCATAAAGATTTTCAAATCAAAAATGAACAAAGATGTAGGAAGTGATCACTGCTCACTTCCTTTGACTTAGAACCAAATCCATATCTCAGTTCCAGTTAGTGAGGTTAAGTTCTGTTGACTGTGCAGTTTGGGGTCCAGCCACAGACATTTCTGACATCCCATTACACAGACAATCCAGTACAAAACTAATTCATTATTTATGTTAATAATCCTTCCCTAAAGTAGCTTATTTTGTCAGAGCACTTTGAAAGATAGGGTTTTGTCTGGAATTTCTTCTTTTTTTCATTTGGCGTAAGATAGATCAAATTATCACGATCTAGACAGCTGATTCTTGGTCCAAAATGAACCGTGGCAGTGCCAAAGATGATGTAATTGTTTGCAGTTTTTTTTCTGAAGACATGGAAAATGCAGAGTTGTTATCCAGTAAGTGCATCAACTTTCTCTAACAGAGTTGTAAACAGAGAGTTGAGGGCAGATATCCCATAATTTGCAGCTTGATATCCAGCTTGTCTCATATCCACCCTTACAGAGGAAAGGAAAGAGCATAAGAAACAACAAAAATATAGTTCTTTCCAGTGAAAAGTACTGAACATGTCTAACTATTACATATACCTCTGAGCTATACCTGATTAACACATTTGGCTGTTAGAGTGGTAGGAGTTATCTGCTCAAGGACAGGAGTTATGTTTTTGGAGAGGGCTTTAGGATGTCGTGCCAAGGGTGGCATGGACTGGACTCACCAGTACCGGCTGCCCTTTCCACTCTACTGTGCCAAGAACTGATTCACACAACATTTGATACTGAATAACTGATGATGATTTTTTATTGTTCCTCTGGATTTCTTATCACTTTCTTTTAATCGTTTCAGTGTATCTTATAGAATTAGTTCATTTTTCATTGTAACTTGGTTGCCTGCACGTGGAGGTACCACATGACATTTCAGATACCTTCGGGTAGCAGCCAAACGTGCCCTAGGACTGACTATTTTTGCAGTGACCTGCTAAAGACCATGGGACATCTCAAGTGACATCACCAGATGACTGTGTACAAGCATCTGAATCAAGCCTTTGGGAGGGGTTTTGTTTGCAGGTTGATCTATCTACAAAGAGCAACCTGCATGTGTTACTGCACTTAACGGAGTTGTTATTCTCAGGGGCAAATCTAGTTAGTACATCCATGGAGGCTAGAACAAAATTCAGCTCATCCTAACACCACCACCACAAGCCAATTCATTTAGCACAGGCACATAGCACCATCTGAGATTCCATCAGGTATTCAGGCGTAGCAGGTCTGGAGCAGATATGTGGGAGAACAGTGTTCTTCTGGAACAGCAGCCAGAGGCCAGGACAACACCCTCACTGCCAGGAGAATCTCTGCAGAAGCACAACGTGGGTATAAATGATGGCACGAGTCCATTTACTCAGCTGCATAGTTTTAGAGACTCCACTGGCTGTAGTGAATATATCACCAATACAGAATGGGAGCTTAGGCACCTAACTCACATGTTATATTTGTAATCATATACCTACATTTATGCATACTAATATGCAGGATGATTTTCACCCTTTTGTTCACAATCTGGTTTTAGGCATTTCAGTATCTAAAGGGGTTTTATAAGACAGAATGTGACTTTTTACCAGGTCCTACAGGGATAGGGCAAGGTTTGAGCTGGGTGATATTTAAGATTCCTTCCAATCCAAACCACTCTAGGATTCTATGACTCCTGGGAGTCCTGCTCTGAACTGCCCGGTAGAGGAACCTATCTCCACCCATTTATAGCTGAAGCTTTGGAAGCTGTGAGACTCATATTTTTTTAATTTTTTTTAACTTTTTTTTTTTTTTTTTTAACTATCCCTGAAATGCAGTTTCTTTGAGTGATACATAATTCCCATACTTATTAAACCTTAGCAGGCCTGATGGATTTAACCTCCATTCCACTCAGGACATAGAGCTATACAATGGCTCCATTTCTAGTATAAAGCTGTGGCAGGGCAGTCTGGTGAAAATAAGCATACAGTCCTGTGATGAGTGCAGCTGCCTGGCTATGTTTGCATACGTTTTATATGTGCAATTGACTTGTATTTTCAAGGTACATTTTGTTGGTTTTTTTTCAAAGCTAGCTTTGTTAGGAATTAATTCATCCTCATTACTCACAACTACTCCTGGTTACTTCCCAGGTTACCACTGTCCTTCTCCACTGTGTGCACTGCCACTTCAACTACAGTCTTCCACTGCCATTGAACAGAATCAAAGAAACAGAAGCATTATAAAAAACACTATATACGTTTCAGAAATTTATTTTCCATTCTCACTTTAAATTTCATATCCAGCAAAAACTCATAAGTAATACTGGACTGTAAAGCAGCTTGAAGATCTATCATGGTCATTTGTGATATTTTTATTTTTGCTATTGTATTTGCGTCATATTAAGAACCAAATTTTCAAGACTTGCCTTGAGAAATGTGGAGATTTCTGTGGACTTGGAAAAATACTTCAGCAAATAAATATGGAAAGTAAATGTGCTGAAAGAGGGCACACCTGTCTCTCACTGGTATTTCTGGAAAACAAGCATTTACCCTGAATATGCATTTAGGAAGAAGCATGTCCCTTAGTGTGTTTGCAAATCTATGCACTTTGAAAAAACTGCTCTAATTATTTTACTGAAGGTGAATAATTTCCAATGTTTGCTTAGAAGTTTAAGATGTACCACAGTATTGGGGAACATGCAGAGTATGTAATCATTTAAAAAAAAACAGATTGACAGACACTGTAACCTTTCTCGGTCGACATCATCTGACAGCTTCTTGAAAAAACATCACAGTAAGTGAACTGTGTGTGAGAGAAATGGAGGGCTGGAAGGTGTTCCAGCACCAGTTTGGGAGTGCATGGTTTGCTGCATGGATCTGCCAGCACAGGCAGATCCCAGTGGCAGAATCTGACAAATTGGCAATCAAACCCACTGCACTGTGTGGGGAAATAAGCAGCAGTGTGATGAGACATAAGAAGTCAGTAATGTCAAAACTGTGGTCAGGGAATAGTGTGGCTGCTATATTTCGTATATACTCAATTGAGGGGGGATATGCATAACAGATGGCCTGAAAACAGCAGTTTTGAATTAATCAGGATGCAAGATTGTGAGGATGTAGATGACAGATTTAGTGTATAGATGGTGAAAAACTAGATATGAGAGGCATTATAGTGGAAGGATAGCAAGCTTTGCTTGTAGGCTTAGAATTGAGTTGGAAAGGACTTCTGGAGGTCATCAAATCCAGCCCATTGCTCAGAGCAGGGTCAGCGTTCAAGTCACAGTGGGCCTTCTCCAGATAAATTCTGTCTTCAAGGATAAATCATGGAATTACAGAATCATCAAGGTTGGAAAAGGCCTCTGAGATCATCTAGTCCAACTGCCCACCTACCACCAACAGTTCCCCACTAAACCAGGTAGCACAGCATCTAAACATCTCCTGAACACCTCCAGGGATGGTGACTCAACCACCTCCCTGGGCAGCCTGTTCCAGTGCCTGATCAAATGGACAGATTCCTACATCCTCAAGACAACCTGTTTCCGTGCTTAAGCACTCCCATAGATGACTTTTTTCTCTGTCCACTCCAAATGTCCTTTGTTGCAACCTGATTCTTGTCTCTTGTCCTTTCTCTGTGCAGCTCAGAGAAAGGTGCCAGTTGGGCAATACAAGTGGCAGCTGGATTCCATTCAGCCTTTTCTTTGCCAGGCTGGACTGTAAGTCCATGTCTTTCTTGTGCTGGGACTGCCAAAACTGGACACGAGAGATGAACAGAAGGGAGAAATCACTTTTGCCAGCCAGCTGGCTACATGGCTGCCAGTGCACCTGGCATGCTACTAGTGCTGCTGCTCCTGTGACCAGACTCAGGAAACAGGAGTCTGTGTAACTCTGGATTCTAAGAATCACTAAAAAATCTCAAATCCCTCCAGAGCCATTGTGTGGGCTGCTATCATGAATCCAACTGTGAAGTTCTGAGAGTTCTCCTACCACGGATAAGTGGCTGAAACTGTATAGAGGAATGGGTAACTGCAGGGCTCAAGGACAGTATGTGGTTATTCATCGAGTTCTTCATTTGCTGGGGACACTGAGAAAACAAAACAATAAGAAGAAAGTTATAAAACAGCAACTGAAATACTGTGCAACAATTTCATATACAGTGCATAAATAAAAAGTTATATGTATTTTAATCCACTTTATCTGAAGTCTAGTACAGGAAAATTAAATAGATCTGAGCATGGCTAGAAAGAAGCAAATACATTCTTTTTATAAAATTCTTCATAAATATAGGTGCATAACAGAAATTTGTCAGCGAGTAGTATGATTTAAGTTTATTCTTTGTAACTTACAGGATATGTCTGTAAAATATGTGAGTAGCACAATATAAGTAATGGTGATGATTTTTACAGGATGCTGGTGAAAATAATGTATATTACGAATGGTTTTTATTTACAATACTATCATAAAACTGTTGACTGTCTATTGAAAGATGCTAAGGAATGTCAGTTTCCCATGTAGGACTTTGTCTTTAATTTCAGTATATTCTTTAAAGGACTATGTAAGCTCTTAAGATTCTTACTATACTGAAATAAATATCCCTTAAGTATTATTCTTTTTCAATACAAAACAGGTGGTGCTGAACCATGATATATACCTAAAACTTAATCTAAAGCAGCCTTGATCTCCGTCTGTAGTCCTGCCATGATTTATACTCTTTTGTAGGTTAATTCTATAGCAGACTGAAACCACAAGGCAGAAGGTGGAGATGTACCAAAACCTTCATTTACACTTTTTGAGTTCTGAGATTTGGTCAAATCTTGCACGTTCCCTTTTCATAGGGACTCTGAAGGACATGTCTTGGCCTTGTGTCGGATTAATTTTAGGCTCTATCATGATATCCTCTTTGGTGTTTAAAGTCTCCAAGAGCAGAAGCTGCAATGCAGTTGGGGGACTCCTTTTTGACACTACCTATCAAGAGCACTCTAATATTTTCAATGATTTCAGTTCTGATTAATGCTACCATGAAATCAGACCCAGCAGAATTATGGTGGATTTGAGTTCACTTATGTATTTATTTATATTCCAGTTAGTCTACTTTTAATGCTAGGTGATATGGAGAGATAAAAAAAAATACACAAAATTTAATCGGATGTAGAGCACATTAATAAAACTGCATTTGCAGGATTTAAATAAACCATCAGAAAAAAGCTGTATGATGGAATTTAAATCTTAACTGAGTAGAGCTATGAAAACCAGCGTTCCTTCTCAGCCCATCGCAGGGTCTTTGTGGTAGCACATATCCCAGCTCTGCCTGCTTGCAGTCTCAGCTGCAGGAATGCAATAGAGTTACAGCATCAGAGAGGTGTGCATAAATGTTCAGTTGTCAGAAACAGTATATTTTTGAAGGAGCTGGGATATCTGTTTTCTGATTGGCATGGCTAAGCATCAGAAGCCACTGTCTGACAGCAAAGAGCTCTACATCCACATTGGCAAGTAATTTTGTGCAATAAAGTAACAGTCAATGAATTAATCAGTACTCTTTACATTATGAGAATTTCAGAGCCTTTACTTCAGACTAGTTTCAGTTTGGCCCCCCAAACCATCACCACTATCATCACATGTGGTTTGGAGCTATCTGAGGCTTTGTTTAGGTTAGCAAGCATCACGCTGTGAGAAAAACAGATCTGCAGAGTGAAGCAGCTGCTGCTGAGAACCTAACATCCACAATATGCACTTTGGAGGATTTACTGCAGATTAGATCTTGGCCCAGCCACTGAATGCTCATTAGTAAATGCAGCACATTAGGAGAAACTCTTGGAATACATCTTCTGGGTTAGTTCTACCTTCAAAGAATCCAGTTTAGGTTTCTCTGATACTTCTCTGCACTGTGAACAGAAGAGCGGGTCAAACAGCCCCAAGATCTGCTTCCTGTGCACACCTCTGATCTGGACTGACCAGCAGCAATGCAAACATACCTCGAAGTGATAAGCACTGTCACAGGCTCATGTGCTCCCATAAGGGACTGAAATGCAATTGGTGGCTATATGGAGAACAGACATCAGGTTGGGCTCTTCAGAAAGAGCCCAACCTGCAGTAAATGGGGGCTCTTGGGATTTGTATTGCCTCAAAACAAAATGCTAAACAGACACAGCTGTAGTCTGGATTTTGTGGCAGAACATTCCGTTCCTCTTGGCACCCAAAATGGAGCTGAAGCAGATGAAGCCTCTGCACAGCATTTCAGGAGGCAACAATGAGTATTAGAGGAATTGCTGGGGATGGGTTTGAAAATTAATCTGGGTGCAGACATGACAGTCCATGAGCCACTGACAGTCCCTGTCCCTTACACAGCCCCAGGCATTTGGGAGCATCATGAACCGAGCACATTTGCCTCTGTGGAGTGCTTCTGGTCAAAAATGGGGGCAGTGCTTCATTCCAGAGTTTTTTAGGGCTGTTTCTTTCTTTTCCTTCTTTCCTTCTTTCCTACTTTTTTTTTTTTTTTAATGTGCAGCTGCCTTATGTCACAGGCTTTTAATGCCCTATAGCTGTAGTTTAAATGTGTGATTTGAGGTTTAAAAAAGGCTGTAATACTTGTCATCAACAAACAGGAGACTTTTATTATAAAATCTGTTTCTTAGATACTCTTAAATAAAAGTAATAAACTGAACTTGTTTTGTTGCTATGTGGAAAGAATATTGGGAAGGATCTCTGACAGTTTTTCAAATATTCATCTATCATTCTTTACACAACAGTTTTGTTCATCGAATATATTCAGTCCTAAGAACAATCACAAGTAATTAAAAGAAGTGTTCCATCCACAAGCCAAATAAATATTCTGTCTACAACTAGACCAAATCTTAGTATTTAACTCATCCTAACATTTAGCTGATGAGAGTCAGAGGTACATTACAATGCATTCACATTCTGGGCCTTGTAAGAGTGATCAGGACTATCAGGCAGAAAATCATGTGCAATTATAGAAAGTAATGGGCAGCAGTAATAGTGTCAATAATGATTAGTAGGTCTTTTTAATTGTATTTAATTGCATTTTCTTGAATTCCAGGTTGTTTGTTGAAGCTCTAGATTTCATGTGTCTCTAATAAAATCCTTCAGATCCTATTCCCAGGGGTTCCACTGAAATCAGCACAGGCAAATATATTGTTTATTTTACTTTAAAAAAATCTAAAGGCTAATTCTTTTCTGAATTTGCAGAGGTCTGAAATAAGACATTTAAAAATAGATTGATTTTGATCCACGATACTATTTAGAAACTCCTTATTTTATAAACTTGCTCAAGAGAACTTAAGAAAGGCTGTTATCAGTAAAAATGTTGTAGCTAAAACAAGATTTTTGGAACAATTAATTGCAACATTTGAAACATTTTCTTTTGTACTAATCTGCATTTCTGCCCTACTGTTTGCTCTGTAACTACTCCATTTTCTTCTTTAGAGATATCTCTGCCCCATCAAACTAACATGAGACCACTTTCGCTGTTAGAAATGGAAATAACTTATGTACAGGTATTCAGTGGAGAAGGGAGAATGGAGAGAAGTGCTAAAGACAAAAACTAAAGTTGCTTCAGAACTGGAATCTTATAGAGACCTGATTTTTTCCCATATAATATTATGGTTTTCATAGAGATCCTGACATTTTTCCTGTGGAAAATAATGGAAAAATATCTGTTAAATTAAAGAAATCCAGGATTAGATGTAATTGCTAAGGCAGTTATAACAAAGACGCTGAAGTTTAAATCAAAACAAAGAAAATTCTAATCTGTTGACTAAGTACTCTGTGGAAGCGTTTAATTAGCTCACGTATTCACGACTGTCAGCTAATAAACACCAATTCAGGTGGTTTAATCAAATACTTTATTCAGAGTGGTGATAGATGAAATTGTTCTGTATGAGATGTGTGCTAGAAGTGTACGAAGTGTGCTAGAGCTTTCCTAAACAACCGGACAGTGAGTGTGGTAAGGTCAAACAAACAAATCTCAAAAGTAAGAAGTGTTTGTTTTATTGTTAATCCCCTCATGCATTTAGAGAGTTAAAACATGCACAGAGTATTCACGAACTTGCCCAGCAGTTTCTTAAAAGAAAAAACATGTTGCGTATCTGTAATATAGAGACTGGTCTCTTTGCAGAGATGGCCCCATACTTCACAGCATTAGTTCTTGTGTGTATTCCAATGGAAATGGTGATTGCATTCATATAAAACTGTACAGCATGTAGGCAGGGCAGATATTTGCAGGAGGGCTACGTGACGTATCAAGTGATCTGATGTGCTGCACATACTGGTGGTGTAGGGAGGAAGGAAGCAGGGATAATCTGCTCTTTAAACTATGCAACAGAGACAGAAGAGAATAATGTCTGGGATCACTAGCATAGGATGAATTTCTGAAGCTTTTATCTTTAATGAATTTTTGTTTTAATTGCTTCTATTTGAGTTGTGTCTCATTTCTAGTGTCTGTTTGTGTGGAGAAGGAATGATGTTCAACACTTAATGCACTGGATCGAAAGATTTGGGATTTATCTGTCTCTGATTCCCAGTGTGACCTCTAGCTAATCGTTTCCTCTCCCCGTCTCAGTTTCCTTATCTGTAAAGTGGAGTTAATAATCCTTTCTATCTCACAGAGTGTAGTGAGTTAGACAATTCAATTAATAGTTGTAAAACTAATTTAGCTTCCGGGGTAGAAAGTGATAAAAAACTATAAGGAATTATTCATAAATGCAGTAAGCTATCACTGTCCAAAGCTGAAGAACAAACGTTCTGCTTCATATTTTTCCTGACTTCTGCTACCCAAGAAAGGTTGTTCATCTATGAAAGATAGAAAGCTTAACTTACTTGCATCACCATTTCTTTCTTTTTACCCAGCATATTTGTATTAATGTAAATTATACCCTTTCATATTATATTGTTATTAGCTAAGTCCTAATATCAATTAAAATGAAAGGAGTGGATAATATTCTCCCTGGGTAGAATGCCATTGATTCTAAGTCTGAAGCTGAGACCCACTGAGATATTGGGTGAATCTGGGCTAAATCTTTAGAGCTGTTTTATTTATGTTTTACGTCAAATAAAATATTATCAGAGCATGGACTGCAAACTAGGCATCATATTGTCAGTAATTTAATTTATTGTGATTTTCTATTATGATAAACATGCATTCTAAAGACTGCAAGAGTGATGCATTTAAATAAATCATACATAGCTTAAAGCTTTCCATTTACTAGCTAGCTGTGCAGGCTTCTGTACAAGAAGGAGAAAATTCACTGTGCCTTTAGATTACTGCTTCTCCATATGCAATTTTATGTATGGGAGGAGGGCTAAAATCAAGTACAATTTTCTATTAGCTCTATGGTTCTGATATGCAGGTTGCAATACACAGTAATACTTAGCATACTCGGAAACAAACTTACCTTGAAAATACAAAACTTTACCAAAAGACTAACTGAGCTACTGCGGGCATGTGAGAGACAAAAACGAGTTAGAAAATCTCCATGAAATTAGGAGAATAGAGTTACCGAATTTGTGATGCCTGCACCAAACAGCAGATGTCTGATAGCATTACTGTTTCTAGGTCTTCTCATCAGAAACAAATTTTCCCACGTATTTTTTAAGCAAGCTGATCTTTCCTCATGTCTTTAGCTGACAGTTTTACCATGGCTTATATGCAGATAGGGACTTTGGGTGGGATTCATCCCCCCCAGCACTGAATGGCCACAGCATTGCTCACTGTCAGACCAAGTCATCCCCAGCTGCTCCTATTTTCAGCTGAGAGGGAGCAGACACTTTCAGGTGATGATTCACCTATCCTGACACAGGATGTGATGACTGGATCTTCCGTGCTTAGAAGGGACTCCAGATGAATAGTTTAGATAAAAAAAAGGCAAATCCTTTGAGTTAAAAAAAAAGCTTTTCTGAGATGAAAATCTCCCCATTCCTTGTACAGATTTTAAAAACAATTTTCTTCTAAGCAAAAAAGTGACATTTTTAGTGAGTTACAATCTTACAAATTAAAAAAAGAAGAAAAAGAAAGCCAGAGGCAAGTACTAAAGAGGTATCAAGTTTCTTTGAATTGTCAAAAGTGATTGCATTTCTTTAAAAGATTAGAAGAGTAAGCGATATATTTAGCTTTCAACACTTCTAAAGGAAAAAAAAACAGGTATTATCTGAGAAAACGTACTTAAGAGTACAGATGTAACAACTTGTAATACCAATGTTAGCAGTGCCATAACAAGAGAAAGAATGAATGACAGCTACTCCTTGCAGTGATGCGTTTTAAGTTTGCATGTCAGGACAGCCCGAAAGTGATACTAGCAGAGTAAATTCTATTTGAAATCATAACATTAACAGAAAATACCAGTGAAATAATGTATTTAAAGGTATGAAATATGAAGTAGGATAAGCTTCACAGAGCATTTACTTTCCATATCGAACAAAAGGTACAAATGCAGAATAATTGGCATAACTTTCTGAGTATCTTGGTAAAGTGCACTAAAGAATATTGAAATGAGAGACTAAATAATTGGTTTGAGAATTCAAAGCAAAAAAATTAAATTTCTTTTATTATTTTTCTCCGTTAATATTTCATAATATGTATCTGTCAAAATCTTTTCCATTTCAACCAATCTCTTGAAAATGGCAACTCATTGAATTCATCCAGTCTTAGGAAAGTGCTACTTTATATGCAAGCAGTGGAACAAGATAACTTTATAATAAACTATTCAAAATGCTGGTGGGGCGAAAAACAAGGTATCTCCATTTTGTAATAAATGAACGGTGAGCCCGTGTATACCAACTCTGCAGTGATTTGATGTGAGTTTTCTTTTGTAATTTTTGCTTTTGTGACATTCAGTTTTCAGTCAAGATTTAAACAGGCCAAAAAAAAGAAACGACTCAGTCTTCAAACTTTCATAGCAATCCGTAACATAAATGTAAGTTGGAGATGTCCTGCAAATGTTTGGGTTTGATCTCAGCTATATCATTTGACTATTCATTAGTTGGTCGAATTGCAGAAATGTGACTGAAAGTACCTTGTGAGTGTCTCTGTTCTGTCAAGCTGAAGGTTAAGCTGATACTTGAAATCATGACATTACTAAAATGCTTTATATGAGGGTATTTTGGTTGTAATAACAATTGTTTCTGTTCACTGAGATGGCTGCTTCTCAATGGTGCATCATTTTAGTACAGAACAGGAAGAATGACTTTTTCTTTAAGGTTGCAGAGGAAATGGTTTTATGAATCTCAGTATGAAGATCCTCTTCAGCATTTCAAGCTGCACACTTAAAAATACTTATTGCATACGTAGTTTAATATATGTTCCTCACTTGTGATGAAATGGGATCAATATATATATTCCAAACTCAGCGTTTCTTTTTATACTTCAATACAATGCAGTCCAATAATTTGGGGGCGAGGGGGTTAATTTTGCCCTAATTACCTAATTGTCCACCTGTGCTGAAATGAGCAAAGCAGCAGTGCTGCTCTTGACTGTAAAGTGGTGGAGTTTTTGACTCAGCTGGCACATAGGAAGGCTTTTGGACCCTTGAGCAAATTACAGTATAATAGCAATACTCTAAAAGAAGTAATTATATCCAACCTCTGTAAGTCAGGAACTGCACACAAAAAACTTGGGCCTTTTAATTTGGTCACATATTATGTATGAAATGCAGTTCTTCTGAAGCTAATGGAACCAGAGGGAGCATTATGATTATGACTCTCTTAATATACTTTTCCATTTAAAAAGCAAGGTCAGCCTTGAACAGAGCAAAAGGATGAAGTATGACTTAAGTGCTTCAGACTGGTGCACAGGATAAAACAAAGCAAAAAACACAGTTGGCCTATGAGTAACTCCTCAGTGCCATTGCTTGTCTGAGTATCTACTCTGTAAGCTGCCAGGTCAGCAGCAGTAAATACAACACTGTGGTATGGCAGCTAATACCCAATCGTTCACGGTTGTTGTTGGTTTGGTTTTTTTTTCAAGACCTTCAGAAGAAGTAAAACATTTAATATTATTAGGTGGAGTGAAGAAAGGAATATTTGTCTTTCTCTGTACCATTTGAAATAACACATGGAAAAGCTACTTTGTTTTTATGTGGTTAAAGGGACTCTGGCTAGGTCTGTAGCAATATGGTTCTCAGGTTTTCTCAGTGCCTTTTGACATCTTTGTAGCCAGAACCACAGCAAGTTTCTCTGTTCAAAGAGCCAGGGACTAGCTTCTCACTCATTTATTAATATTGAGTAGTATCTTACTTAGGTGTTTTGAATTTAATAGCAATATTTGGAGAGCAAAGTTTCACAGGTTGGCCCTCTCTATGTTCAGGGTATACAGAAAACCTCTAAGTGAGATACAGGTATCCTTCAAGGGAACTCACTCCTAAAGGCTGTAATTAAGAGGCAAATGCTGCTGAGTTATCTCCTGACTACCACGGCCGAAAGGTACTTCAAAGCATCCCTAAGGATATGATTCCCAGATAGGTTAAAACTAATCCTGCTCTGAGTCAGGCCTGCCTCTCTCATGCTGGTGCTGCTACTCATCTGAGCACAGCATATCAGTCTGCAGACTTATGCAGAAAAATTGCTATTTTTCTGAATTGGATCACTCTGGGTTGAGACACACACCAGTAACTGCACACGGGAGGGAACAGGAAACAGGCAGGCCTGAAGGGTGAAGAGTAAGTAATGTGACAGAACTGCAGCAGCGTAGTTAAGGTAAAGTTAAGGCAAAGGATTGGTAGTGGTATATTTTATATTTGCAATTGCCTTTATTTTGTAATTATAAACAAATAATAAATAAACAGTTGTTTTCATTTTAAGCTCCCTAGTGGTAAACTCATGTGAAGCAACAGATACATGGCAAGTTAATTCATTGACAAGAATGAGGATGGGCCAAGTGGTTATAAGAGAAATGCTTTGAGTACCTGCAGAAAGTACAGATCTGGGACTTGCAGAAGCTAGGAAATGGAAAAGATACTTGGAGACTTATAGCTGTTTCCAAGGACCTAGATTTTAATCCAGACGCGAATGCTCAGGAACCCTAAATGAAGTTCTGTATCACCAGCAGTTGCCCCTGTAGGTGCATTTATGACCAGTTGCTGGCTGAGCTCAATAGGCTGACCTGGCAAAACAACAGCCCTCCTGGCAGACAGGATGGCTCTTTGCTGGCATCCACAGGCATGGATGAGGAGAGCCTCTGCTACAGAGTAGGGGAGTGCATCAGAAAGGGGTTTTTAAACCTTTTTTAAAAGTTGTGCATCATTCACAGAGACGTGCAAAACGAATTGTCTCATTCTGGGCTGAAAGAGGAAGTTTAACAAATGGATGGCAGACTAAGTCATAGATTATAAACTAATTAAGAAGTTTGTATTGAACATTTGTCCATCGTACCTGAAATGTCTTGGCTGAAATTCAAAGACTGCAAAAAAGTAAATAATTCGAATCATGTATAATTTCATAAGCTGGATGACTTTTTAGAAAGCGTCCAATTAGTAAACCTAATTGCTGTGGACCATGTCTGCAAGGCTTTTGACAATGATGTGAAGAAAGATGCTTGAAGCTGTGAAAAGTTGACTGTTAAAAATGTTCTCTTCGTGAAAAATAGAGTTCTTCACTGAGGGAAGAGGGCTGGGCCAGGATAGTGGCTGTGGCTGGGCCATGCCACATGCCAGGCTGAGGGATGTTCTGGCATGTGGAGTTACACAGTGCCTCTGGCAAGGGACACACGTGGGGAGAGAAAGCACATGATAGTAGATAAACCCATATTGTCACAGTGGCACAGTTGGCAAAGATTTGCGCCCTGTTTGCCAGGAGATACTGATTCATGTTCCTGACTGCCATTAACTTGCACGGCCAATTTATTCTAACCTCTCGATGTCTGTTTTTCCCATCTGCTGAAATTCAGTTAATTAACAAGTGAACTGTGATTTGTTCTGTACTTTAAAATCCTGATCTGATACAGAAATGTTGAATAATACTGGGAACTTCCTTTCAGATACCCCATAAAACTTCTCCCAGAATAGCAGGTTCTGCCAAGGGAAGGAAGTATGTGTCTCTTAGCTAAAACTTCAGTTTTCTCTTAGTGTAACATGGCCATGGAGCCAAAATATCTGCTTTGAAAAGGCCAAGCTGTTGGAAATTTCTTCCTATCAGGGAGCTAATGTCCAAAATAGTAGTTTCTAGGCTTAGCAGCAGAGGTGTGCGCATTCACGTCATTTCAGACATAAAAGCTGCCTGGTCCTTGCTCCCTTCTCCTCTTCCCCCTCCATAGGTTTCCAATGATGTGACCCCCTGCTGTGTCCCTAGCTCTGCCTCTGCCTGGTCCCATACTGGTTCCTGGTCTCCACTCCTCTCAGGCTTTTTCTTTAGGCCATTCATTTTCATTTCCAAGGCAAAAATGTTTTTACCAAGGCAGACGCCAAGTCACCGAAGTGGTCTCATGCTTTTTTAAGCAGAATGCTCCTGAGTGAAATCCCAAAGAATAGTTAGATCTCATTATTCCCATTTTCTTCACTCAAGATAGCAGCCTGAAGCAGTTTTACCACAAGACAGCTATTTTTCAGGTAGTTCTTTTCATCTGAAGTTTTATTGAGAGTAATTCTAATCTGTTGATAAAAATATTGTAGGTGCTGCTTTCCTACTTCTCAGTTCCCTGTTTTGTGCACACGTTTGGCACAGGGACTCATGGTAAGGTCCAACCCTGTCAGCTGACCAAGTGAAATTAATGAGGCTATCATTTATGCTACTGAACTTTCAGCATCAGAAAGGATAGATAAAAAATAAAAATAAATAAAGAGTCTGTGGGGTGTGGTCAACACACCAGCGGCACAGGATGCCATCCAGAGTGACCTAGACAGGCTTGAGCACTGGGCCCAGGTGAACCTCATGAGGTTCAACAAATCCAAGTGCAAGGTCTCACACTTGGATCAAGGCAAACCCCATTATCAGTACAAACTGTGGGATGAAAGGATTGAGAGCAGCCCTGCCAAAAAAGACCTGGGGGTACTGGTGGTGAATGGGAAGCTGGACGTGAGCCAGCAATGTGCCCTCACTGCACAGAAAGCCAACTGTATCCTGGGCTGCAGCAAAAGAAGCATGGCCAGCAGGGTGAGGGAGGTGATTCTGCCCCTCTACTCTGAGCTAGTGAGACCTCACCTGAGGTACTGCATCCAGATGTGGAGTCCTCAGTATAGGAGAGACATGGACATGTTGGAGTATGTCCAGAGAAGGGACACAGAATTGATCCATGGAATGGAACACCTCCTCTACAAGGACAGTAGGGGACTCTCTCTACTGAGTGAGCTGGTGCTGTTCAGCCTGGAGAAGAAAAGGCTATAAGGTGACTTGATAGTATACCTGATATATACCTGATATATACCTGATAATATCTATAGATACCTTTCAGTATCTAAAGGGGAACAAGAGGAAAGAAGGGGACAGACTCTTTAGCAGGGTCTATGGTGATGGAATAAAGTGAAATGGTTTCAAATTCAGAGAGGGCAGATTTAGGTTAGATGTGAGGAAAAAATCTTCTACAGTGAGGGAGATGAGGCCCTGGAGCAGGTTGCCAGAGAGGTGGTTGATGCCCCATCCCTGGAGGCATTCAAGGCGACGCTGGATAAGGTCCTGGGCAACCTGATGTAGCTGTGGTGTCCCTGTTCATTGCAGGGGAGTTGGACTAGATGGCCCTCAGAGGTCCCTTCTAACTCTAAGGATTCTATGATTCTATGAAAAACTCTCAAATTCAAGACTCACTTTTAGATTGATCATGCAAACTTGACAGATTTCATCTAGAAAGCGTGGAAAAAACGATGATGAATTTATGGACAATTTTCAGGGTGGGATTTTAAAACCCCAAATATAAGCACTGTGCAGCTGTAAAAATCAGTTCTGAAACACTCTGGGTCAGTGGCGGACATTTTAGAAAACTGAGATTTTAATTGGTTCAGCCATCAACCCTAATCCTCTTATCTTCATGTGTTAGGACATAGTACATGGTTGAAAATTGTCACCCACATCCTATACTCATATTTTATTTATCTATCCATTTTGTTAGCCTGTTGGTTAAATTGTTAAGGCATAGTTCTTAAAATAATTACATGTAAGAATAATTTGAGTTGCAGAACAGAAAAAAATACTTACTTTCTCCCATAGATTGCTAACTGCTTTAGTAATTTTTAAATTACTAAATATTCTGAATTTTTATCTTACTATATTAGTAATTATTATTGAAGTATTACTACTAGTATCAATTAAGAAGTGGTAAGCGAGTTGGAAGAATGCTATGAATTTAAAGGAAGGTCATTTCCTTGTGTACTAGCTGGGATAGTCTATAGACAGCAGGTACTGACAGGGAATGGTGCCCTGGGGACAAAGCCTGTGGTACTTTAAAATGTAATGAAGAAATTATCATGTAGTTTTCCATGAATGGAAGAGGGAGGATTGCATTTCCCTGCCCAGTTTATTATTGCTGACCACAGCATGGACTTTACTATTTTCTATGCTGAGATTCAAATATTATTTTTGTCCTAAAAACCAGATTAATACACAGAAGATTACATGCATTTTTAAGTAGTTCCTCATGCAAAAGTTGCTTAGAGTTGGCTTTTTTTCCTACTTTTCCTTAGGGATTGTTAGAAGCAACAATACTTCAGACTTACCGGGATGCCTAGGGTAATACATCTTCCTCCTAGAGAGATTTGTTCCAAGCTAATAGCACTTTCTGCCAGTGAACATGACTGAAGACAGAGCCAAGAGAAACCTGATAACTGACAGAAAATATCCCAGCAATGGATGAAGAAGCAAATGAATAAAATAATGAAGTGATAAGTCATACAAATTGTTTCTTTGCTCTGAGTGAAAGGAGAAACATGACAGTATCTGACAGAGCAGGTCACTTTGATGGCAGTCTTCCTGAGACCTACTGTCCTAGTAAAAGCTATTTGATTTCATCTATAAGGCACTGTTTGTTTCAAAAGATCAGTCTCATTCAAGCTTTCTCTGCTATTCCTTTTTAAACATCCATCTAATGCCTGCACCTCTGAGTAATTTTCTTGTCACAAAGAGAGTGCAGAAGACGAAAGCAAACCCCCGCTGCTTCCTCCCTCCCTTTTCATTCTATTATTTCCTTGTTTCTTACACTCTCCTCCATTTCCCTTTTTGTCAGCTATTTTCTGTGCCAGTCCTTCTTTCTGGCTGGTGCATGTGTGTGTGTATGTCTGCATATTGTCACAATCAAGAAGTGACAAGGAATAATGCTTTCTCATATATTTTTTAAATGGTGTCTTCACGCTATTGGTAGGTAGTCAGATAGCAACCCTGAAAAATAGGTTCTGCCTGCCAGTTAGTGGGAAGAACTCACCCATTTACTGTGTATGAGAAGACCTAAGACCCTTCCTTTGCAATATTCAGCAGCCAAAATAATGGGAAACAAACGCACAAATACCAGGTATCTTGGTTACGTCTCCTGAGTTTCCTCAGCCTTGGAAACAGGGGAGCCACTGTTTCTCTTTCTTCCCCCCTGCTTCCCGCAGGAACTCAAACTGAAACCGTGTGCTGAGCACACTGGGAGCAGCATGGAGATGGCCTCCTTCCCCACAGCAGACCTGTCAGCATGCCTGGGTTTTATCTTTTTTTGTTGACACTATTCTGTGAGTAAATACTGATTCTAAACAGAAAAGGGGGGTCTGTATCAATCAGTTTGGCATTGGTTCAGTGTCACCAATACTTTGACTTTATATTCAACATAGCATAGAGGTCTAGAAGGCCTGGCTTGCTGTGCGGTAGTAGTTGAAGACATTTCTGAAGATCAAGCTCAACCTGGATGTTCAAGAAACTGAAAAACACACTGGAACACATGAATATTTCATTCCTAGGCAATCTTTATACATCTTCACCTCAAAGCTAAGCAAAACCACTCGGCTTCCTCGTTGTACTCTTCCATGTAGGAAGGAAACTCTGCATTTCTGCAAGGACTGTGCCGTGCCTAACATCACAGAACTGACATTTATCTAAATAGGAAAACTCTTGCTGTGCTGCACTTACTCTGCAGTTTGCAAGCTTCTAAGCTGCCCTTTCTGCTTACCTTGAGAGGAAATGTGGTAGTGACCTCATTTGCAAATGCAGAAACAGTGACAGCAGAAGAAAGCTGTGGGTTTGTAGAATGTCTTCTGCTTCAGTTTTCTGCCACTCTTATCCTGCACAGCTCACACATAAATAACTGCATAGTTTAGAGAGAGCTTTGGGCATAAACATCAGTTTCTTGTCTGTCACTTCCATCTTTTTTTCCTTCCCATTAATTAATTAATCTCCAAGCCTGCTTCATGTGCAACGGACCTGAAAGATGTGTTTCTGAGCACTGCTAAGAAGTTTTCAGTGACAGCGTCTAACAACCAAAGCCCTGTCTGCACACAGGTTGCACTCTTAACAACTCTGATAATCCTCAGTAGCTCCCATCATGCCAGGACTCTGGTTACAACATCAAACCACACATGAAGAAGTAGCAGTGCCTTATCACCTCCAGATCATCAGGAAATGCCACCCCCACTGCTACACGCATGAGAGAAAGGCTGGGGCAGAGGCTCCTCTTCAGGCCCGGAATAGATGGGGCTGCTTCTTTTAACCTACTTTTTAACACCAGAACAGGCAATGCACTACAATCTCTTACAGCTGGAGGATGTCATACATGTGCAAAGGTGCTCTCATGGCATAGTTTCTACTAAGAGCAGGAAACAGGCTACCCCCACTAGTACAGCTGTTGAGCATAAACAACTGCAGTAATGCCTGCACTTGAGTAACTGTTCATGTTAAAATGACACTGCTCACATACTTACAGTAAAGACCTGTTAGATCAGGCCTCTTACACATTATTATTATTTTCAAACAAACCCGTAAAGAGGGAAGAGCTTCCCTAAACGGAACCCAGCCCAACCCCCACCACATACAAAATGGCGGTGCTGCTGCAGCCTGCAGCTCCTGAACCCATGAGGTAGTACAGTCATGGGCATGCAGCACAGTGCCACACAACGAGAAGCCTTTCTCTTGATTCTTGTCTACCGTATTTTATGCAATTTCTTGGAGATTTGTTGCAATTTCATGTCTAACCAACTCCTAAAGCATTCTCACTTCTGCTCTTGTGAGAAGCAGGAAAGAGATTTAGTGGAAAAAAAACAGCTTTAGGGAAGTGACTTTTCTGATTTCCATTTTCTTACAGCAAATTTCTTAGAAAATGTGTATTTGATATGTAAATTGGAAGAACTTGAGGCAAAATTGGTTTTACATATCGTAAAAATTTATTTAGCAGAAGCATATCGTATTTTACTGAACCCTAAATATTGCTTTTTTTTACACTGTAGATATAAAATATCCTTTAAAGGAGGAATGTGATAGACTCCATTAAGGTCCCATTGCCAATTTTGTATTGATCAAAATAAAAACATATTACCATTGAGCTATAAGGAGGAAAGAATGCAAACTCACATCCATCCTGAAGAAGGCAAGAAGAAGAATCTGAAGAAATAAGGTCAAGAAGCTCAACTGCACTTTCTGCAAGAGTTATGGGCGGAATTCTCCTACAAGCCATTTTTAAACATGGGAGAAATAAGAAGGTGATTGGGAACAGCCAGCACAGAATGATCAAGGGCAAATTATGCCTGAGCAACCTGATTGCCTTCTGTGATGAGATGACTTGTTCAGTGGTGGAGGGAGGAGCGCTGTATGCTTTGATTCTAGTAGGACTGTATTCTTTGATACAGTCTCCCATTATCTCCTTAAAGCCAAATTAGTGAGATATGGATTGTATAAGTGGATGATAATATGGGTCGAAAATCAGCTGAGCCACTGAGCTCAAAGGGTGGTAATCAACCATGCGAAGCAGAACTGGTGACTGGTCATACAAGTGGCATCCCTCAAGGATTCATGGTGAAGATAAAACTGCATGATATCTTTATTCATGACCTGAATGATGGGATGGAGTGCATTCTCAGCAAGTTTGTAGATGCCATTGGAGGTAGCAGCTGCTACGCTAGGAGGACAGGGCAGCTGTTCATAGGGATTTATTCCAGAGATGGGACAAGCAGTCACAAACAAGATGGAGCATGGAGAATTCCTATCAGAGATATAGAAAAAACAAAGGGGTGGCCAAATACTGGTAAAGCTGCAAGATTTCCTTCCTTGGAGATTTCAGAACACCAGTTGACAAGATACGGAGCAAGCCGAAGTGTGGTGATTGTTTTATTTAGATGCCATTCATGGGAGATCTGTTTTCCACAAATACTGTGCCACTACAGGTTCAGGATTCACTTGGGTTTATCATTAATCAGGGTCTTCATGCCCGGTGCTTTTCACCCAAAACAGAGGCATCCAATATTAAGGATGTTTTTGTAACTTAAGCTCTGAAAACACTGTACCTTATTTTCTGTACTTTCACAATACTTTTCTAGGAACTATGTCTCACTATTGGCATTAGTGGTACTTTTTAATATCTTCAGCAGAAAAATATCAGAAAGCTATTTAGCAACACTGAAACAGAGCATAAAGATACCCTTCTTTTAAAACAAAACCCTTAGTAATAGTGGCAGCTGTCTAAATTAGAACATATGGGAACCACCACAGTTCTTCAACAGTTCATCACCTATGGTAGTTCCTGTGAGTAACCACAGCAAGCAAGAAATTCTAAAATGGCACATACTAAGGAAGCTGTGTTTCTCAGCTGGAAATTGATAATGCTGCTGAAGTGCTGTAGCAGGAAGAAAAATGTCCCTGAAATTTTACAAATATTAAAAACAGAGCTGTTGCAAAATGGAATTTAATTGTGTTATCAAATAAGATGAGCTCTGCACCAAGCAGGATCCACTAAAAGATATGCAGTTAAAGAAAGTAAACACTACATTTTGTTTCTTAAATATGTTTAAAATGTGACTTTATGTTTAAAGGTTATTAAAACTAGATACAGGAAGCACAAAATCTTTTCAATAAGAAAAAAGAGTATTTTGAAAAACACCAGCTTTTAGGCAGACAGACATGATTAATGGATTTATCAGAACATTATACTTAATGTTGATCAAAATACGGTTCAGGATGAAGAACAAACAAGAAGATGTATATACAGACTGTCCTTATTATACATTTTCAATCTTCATAAGATACCATCATTTTGGTAATGGAATCTATCAATCTTTATCTTTTTGCTGGTCCAGATTCTCTACCCCTAAGCTGGAGCAACAGCACACAAGAGCAGTTCTGAAACTTTGCAGCTGACTACACCCAATAAAATAGAAGCTTGGATCAACTTAGAGACTTCAGAAAATCCCATCTTCTTCAGGAAACTGCACATAAACAGCTCAAGTAGTCACTATGAACCTAGAAAGGGTTAAAAGCCTTTGCTAAATAAGAAGGAAGAGGTTAGCCCTTAAAGACTATATAAGCTGCAAAACCTGGCAGTTGTGGCTTGTTAAACTGCTGGGAGGTGGAACTGACGGCTGTGCAGCCTAAGTGGGGAAGTCATAAAAGGGAAGCAGAGGGCCCCAGAGGGAGTGGGATAGCTGAGTTTTAGTGTTTCTCTCACTAGGGGGAATTTACTTTGTTTGAACTAAAATGGGCATGGCTACTGCTAGATGCTGATCACAGTAAGACTTTTAGTTGGCTTGTTTACGGAGAGTCAAACAAGGTGAGAAGAAGCTGTCCTGGCCTCCATCTCATTTAGGGCGGTGACTAAAGAAGCTACCTCTGGCTGTAATAATTCCCTAAGCCTATACTGGAGTGAGCTGTCTACTTTTTTTCAGCCCATCCTGCTCTCCCTCCTTCCCCGCCCAGCCGAAAAAAAAAACCCCCAAAGCATCACTTAGGACAGATGCCGGATCCCTAATTAGGGCTGATGGCCTCTTTGTAGACCTCTGGTTACATGTTATGCTTCCTGTTGAGAAACAAAAGAAAATTGGTAATGCTTAAAATGAAATGTCAGAATCTTTTCTGCTTAAGGAATTATTGCACTGATCTCTGTAAATTAATTTTAGTTTTGCATTTTTAGTTATGTTCCAGAGATTGTTTGAAATCCTCTGCAATGATGTGACATTCTGTGAACTTTAACTCTTGATGGCACGTCTGAAGGCTGGCAGGCATCACTTTCTGCCTGTAAGCGCATAGAACTAGTAATCATTTCCACATACAAAATGTATGTCTTCTTCTAAAATCAGAGCAATTAAAGAATCTGCATGTTAAGTAGTTGATAGTTACTACTTTTCTATTTCTCCTTTTCTGTTTTGTAAAGAAATGGAATGTTTTGTCTTCAAAATGTGTGGACTGCTCTTATTATTTCCATCGTGTCTTTAAGATGCATTCTTTAAAAAAGCAGCAGTATTTCACAACTAGGGGCTAGATTTAAAGTAGCCCAGCTCGGCTTGAAGTGACATGTGCTCAGACCAATTTATAGAGTAATGGAACAATTTATGAGTCTGCCTTAGCTGAAATTAGTTTCTGTGGCAGTTGGCCCAGGGAAACTCTGTGGGCCTTCTGTTCTTTGCAGCTGCAGAAAATAATTGTAAAGGGGAATACTACCTTCCAGTAGCTAGGCAAAGCCTCAATTACAAACTGTGATATCCCTTCTCCTAAAAGCAGTGAGCCTAACTCACCATTGGAATTGCTCTTAATGACCAGTGAAATAAAAACCAAGTCATTCCTATACACGCTGAAATAAAGTGTCAAATTAGAAAACGTTATGTTTAAACAATAAGGCTAAACAAAACTTTGCTGGAGGTACCAGTAAGAGTAAATAGTCTTTAACAGCGAGCTTGCTCATCCCAGGCTTTTCTTAAGTGCTAATGAGAGGGCTAGCACTCATGTTTCAATATATTCTGTTGATGAAGTCAGTTAAAGACAAGCCTTCATTAGCATGGGCCTGGTAGCTCATTTTCTCCTTCGCTTTCCCTTGTCCACCAGCTCCAGCTGAGCATCTTGTAGCAGATGTAGGAAGAAGGAATTTTACCAGTGGCAGAAAACAATTTATACAGACATGACGAAACAAAATAGTTTCATCTCCACTGGAGCTTCTAAAAACTGTTCAGTGCTGCTGGCGATAGTAAACTGCTTCACCAGAAGCTGAGTACATTCAGTTTAGTCCACCGGCATACATTTAACAAAGTTCCCAAACACTGTGAATTGACCCTGACCATGCCCTCCTATTCAGTCCTTATGCAGTTCTAAAGCTTTATATTCAGCCATCAAAAAGTTCTGGACACACTGAAGGAGTCTCAAACGCTATAAATCTGTGGGGGGTGGATTTCTTTAAAGTCAAGTGGGAAGTGCTGCTCGGGACTTGACATATGCAGTAACTCAGAGAATTAATCTCCTGTTCTCAGAAACTTCTTACCAGATTGGAACCTACAGATCCTGACTTACAATAGAACATGAATGCAGTTGTGAAGCTGCACTGACCAAGAGAGACCTCTCCAGAGGCATCACACGCAGCATGCACTAGGTTTGGCTTTAGCTCTGAAGCTTTTCAGTACCATCCCAGAATATCTTTCATCTTCCACTACTGTATATGCACCATGAACTCTAATCAGCAACATGTACTGACAGTGTCATATTATAACAAAAAACACCAATTTTGTCAATGGACTGAAATAAAACTATTCTGCTTGGCGGTCCTGGTTTTGACATGAAGCTGATGTGAGTGGTAGAGTCAGTGCTGGGAAAAAGAGGGAGCCCAGAGCTCCAGCTGGAAGGGAGCTTGAAAGCTTTTGCTGGAAGAAAGGCTGAGCGACAAAGATAAATGGGCTGCAAGAACACATATGAGTTTGCACAGGCTGAGGGCCTTAGTTTAAGGCTCGGCATACTGTCAGGGGTAGGGTGAGGACTGAGTCTGTGGTTAAGAGAAGGAGAAAGCCAAGAGCTGCAACTGGCTTGGGGGTATAAAGTGGCTGTCTCAGGGAAGTGTAGGCTGCAAGGAGAACGTGGCCACAAGAACTTCCTGGTGCAGGCACTGGCAGGGGAGCATGACCAAGTGTAAGGGTTTGTGTGAGGGTTAAGGTTAGGGCTGAAAGAGGGAGCCTGGAGTTGCAGCTGAGCTGGAGCTAGAAAGGAAACTTGAAGAGAAAAGGCACAGTGTAGAGAAAACACAGCAAAAGGAACACGTTACTATGAGCGCTGGCGGGAGTCCTGGTCCTTAGATCTGTATTAAACCTAGTATTCAGGCAGGGACAGCCTAGAACCACAGCTGGGTGCAGGGCGTGTGCCAAAGGAAAAGGTGGACTTTGAAAAGAATGTGGCTTTGAGAAGGTTTTGATGCAGGCACTGTTTGGGACCCTGGGTGGAGGTTTAGCATAAGACTTATTATTCTCAGGCTTATTCTCAGGATTACTGTTGGGGTGGAGGAAAGGGAGAGCCCAAAGTTCCAACTCAAAGGGTTTTAAAATGAAAGTCGAGAACATGACAAATCTGCAGGAGAAACTTTTACCACTTTTATCCTCTGATAAAACATGGTCTTCCTTGGAAAGGTTTCACGTTTGCAGGAAAGAGCTCTTCAGAATCTAGGCCAAGAAGACAGCAAAGTCTCCTGGAAGAAAGAAAAGAACAACTTCTTGCCCAAGACTCCCCTTCCCTATCATAAAGCTACCAAAATATTTGTTGCATGTTACACACTTAAAAAGCAAAATGCTTCACTATACAGATTTATTCTGGAAAGAAGATGAAAGACAAATATGTGACAGATGTCTCACACCGATGCGTGCAGTGTTGCACCGTGATCAGATGTCATGCTCTAAGCATAATGTAAGGAATAAATGGGTTCTGATCTCTTCTAAAAATCTGACTTCAAATCTATATTTAGACATCTAAGTGACCTGCTTTTAGTCAGAGGTGCTGACTATTCAGCGGCTTCCATTGACTGCAGAACAGACAGGAATTTTTGTTGTAATTTTTTTTTTTTCCAAGAATTTAGAATTCTTCTGTAACTCCTAAATAAATTTATACTCTAAAAATAAAAATAACTAAAAATGAAATATAGCTTCTTTGTTCTCAGTAAGCTGAAGAAAAAAAGACTAAGAAGCAAATGCAAGAAAAAAATATAAAGCACTACCAGTTTAGATGACTTTACTACTGCAACCACAACAGCCAAAGAACAGAGAAAATAAAACAACCACTGAGCTCGGTACACAAGGTTCTCAACCTGTGAGCACCTGCGTAGGTATGGGCTAGGAGGCCCTGAGTGCACCTGCAGACTCTAATGAGCAGCCTCACCTGGAAGGACCACCCCCAGCCTCTGGCCAGGACCTCTATTTAAGTTCAGAGATGGAGTTAGGCTTGCTCTTTGCTTGAGCTGTGTTTTAGGTGTATTTGTAAACTTGCCTTTTAGGTCATCTTAGCCCTTCTTCAAAGGTAGCTTGTTTCCTAGATGGACCTTGTGCTTATGTTTTTTGGGTGGATCTGGTTCAGTGCCTCTGTGGGATTGCTGATGTATGCTGGCCCCTGTACCTAGCCTTTATGGCATCAGGTCCTACTGGTGAGGGCGCTGCCTAGACTGGGACAGCCGTCAGCTCTCATTTGTCTGTCCTTGTAAAGCAGCCCTGCTGCTGCTCCCTGAAGGTTATCTTGCTTCAGGATCAGCCTGCACGTGCAGCCAGGACTACAGCAGGCAGGTACACCTGACTAGTTAAGAAGTCAGTGGGGGACCTGCTGTAAATGCTGTGTGTGCCCAAGGAAGGGTAACTGGGCTGGTGAAGGGCCTAGAGCACAAGTTTAATGGTGAGTGGCTGAGGGAACTGGGATTGTGTAGTCTGGAGGAGGCTTGGGGAGACCTTATAGCTCTCTACAACCTCTTGAAAGGAGGCTGTGGTGAGGAGGGGGTTGGTCTCTTTTCCCAGATAACAGCAATAGGATGAGAGGGAATGGCCTCAAGTTGTGCTAGGGGAGGTTCAGGTTGGATGGTAGAAGTTCCTTCTCACATAGAGCGGTGGTGCATTGGCACAGGCTGCCCTGGGAGGTAGTGAAGTCACTATCTCTGGAGGTGTTGAGGAACTGTGCAGATGTGATGCTGAGGGATGGGATTAGTGGCATAGTGGGGATGGATAGGGGCTGGACTAGATGATCTCAGTGGTCTTTTCCAACCATAATGATTCTGTGATTCTCTGCTGTCTCTAAGTTGGCTCTAGTGCAGCTGGGGCTACCCATAAAGCCCTGTGTGCCAGGAGAAGTGTATTTTGTGTGCAATGTTTCTAAGCTGCGAACGTAGCCTCTGCAGGGTACCCTGTGGCACTGACCACATCCTGTGTGGTCACTGAGCTGCATCAGAAACACTTCAAAATTTTTGCTTTGGGTACAGCTGGGCAAATGTAGCCTGTGGGGTCTATGAACTTCACTAAACAGTTAAACTGCTGCACAGAGTCTGCCGGAGAGTGGTATTTTCAGGGAGAATTTGCTTTCTGTCAGCTAGGACAGCTCAGCTTGCAGGCTGGGGCTATGTCAGGAGACGGTGTGCGGCGTCCTGTCTCAGGCCGTTTCCTGAGGCGTCCATTTATGGAGGAGATGTGAGAGATTAGCGCGGTGGGGACGCTCTGGGATCCATTTCCAACCAGGGCACCGCAGTAAGCTTGAGCAGAGGCGTCCCGCACACGCCCCCCTCCCAGCGCTGAAGGCACCGCGCAGGCCCGAGCCCGCAGCGCGTGCGCAACGGGACGCCGAGAACCGAAACTCGGCGCTCGTTCCCGCCGGCCCGGAGGGGCGGGGCGCCGCCGTGCGTGGCGGGGGCGGCTCCCCCGCGGCGGGCGGGGCCGCGGCGCGCGAGCGGGGCCATTTCGGCGCGGCAGAGGCCGGGATGCGCGCGGCGCCCCGCGGCAGTCAGTCTGTCCGCCGCGCCGAGCCGCCCTCGGGGCTGCCGTGCTGAGCTCGCGTCCGCCGCGTCTCCCGTCCAGCCTCCCGCGCCATGGCGGCCCCCGGCACCGTCGCCTCCGTCATGGCGAGTAAGACCAAGACCAAGAAGAAACACTTCGTGGCGCAAAAAGTGAAGTTGTTCCGGGCCAGCGACCCGCTGCTCAGCGTCCTCATGTGGGGGGTGAACCACTCGGTAAGCGGCGGGGCCGGGCGGGACCCGGGGGCGGCGGTGCCGCGGTGCCCGCGGGCGGCGGGAGCTGCCCCGGCCCCTCCCGGGCGGCGGTGCGGAAATGCACTGCGGTTCCCTCCCCCCCACCTCACCCCTCCACCAAAAATTGTAAAGCGATGATGATGGAAGAAGTACGTAGCGCGGCGAAGTTCCCCGTCCTCCCGCGGCGGGCTCCGGCGGGGCGGTGCGCGGCTTTGCTCTTCGCTCCCTGCCCGCCCGCGCCCGGCGGAGCGTCACATGGCCGCAGGCGGCGGTACGGGCGCGCGGCGCTGCGGCGGTGCGGATCGGCGCGGCGGGGTCCGGCGGTTCCCGCAGCCCTTCTGCCGCCGGCAGCTGCTGAGCCCAACTTGTGCGCGGCGCCCGCCCCGCTGCGGAGCCGCCGTCTCCAGATGCGTCCTCGCAACGCTCCGTGCCGGAGCTCTACGCGTAGTTGTCAGCGTGCGCTTTAAATGAGGCTGGTTTTGTAGAGGCGATGCGTCGCCTCGGTGTTGCCTTTGTTTCCTACCCGTCCAAACCCGCCGCCTCTCTTTGTGCGCGGTTCGGCGGTGCGGGCGCGGGTGTCGCTGCGGTCGGGTGACCCCACGGAGGCGGTGGCGCAGCGCTGCCGGTGGGTCGGTGCGAGCGGCGGCATCCTGCGGCACGGGCCGGGAAGGAGCGAGCTGCTTAAAGCCTCTGGTTGTGGAAGTGTACGGGGTGCTGCTTGCCGGAATTAGGCCTACAGGATCCTCTTGTCCCTTCTGAATGCACGTGATTATTTTATAGGGAACCTCCTAGGCAGAGCTCCTGGAGGGCAGCAGGCTGGTGACACCGAGTTGAGATGCTGCTGGAATGGGGCAGAGCTGCTGTTGGAGCAGAGCCCGCAGTGCTGTGTGCGTCAGCCCCAGCTGTTGCTGTGTGTCTGCTCTGGGCACAGCAGTGCTCACCGAGGAAGTCCTGTGCCCTCTCAAGGGTTGTACCAAATAACAAAGCAAATAGGGACCAGCACATTGCCGTGTGATTTCTACCATCCTATGCTGCTATGGAGTGCACGGCTCGTCCAGTTAGAAGATATCGTAAAGGCACGCTACTTTGTGTGTGTAATGCTTAAAATGGCAAATAGAAGGCCTGGAGTTGGTGAGGGGGGTTGGAAGGGTAGGGCAAGCTGAGGAGTATGGCAGGCTTGGAGAGATGCAAGTTTGCTTTTGTATGAAGGAAGATGGTAGAATTGAGCATGTGCTGTTGCTGCTCTCTGATGTCCTTACCTTACAGCAAGGTGTAACTGTGAGTGATGCTTTGAGCCCTGTGGAAGCTGTCTCTCCCCTCCCCCCCAAGTCAGGGAGCATGCAAAAATAACTTGATGTGTCCAAATCCAGGTATTTCTTTGGCTAGGAACACTGCATTGAAGTGCTGCTGGATCCCAGGTTAGGCACTCACCTCGGTGTGTGTAACACTGGGTGCAGCAGTGGCTGACAGATGGAAATGAGTGCGTGGTGTGATGGGAGCAGCTCCAGTCAGAACTTCGTGCGGGAGAAGCACAGAGCACCTCAGTGCATTCATTGAGGTCAGGAATTAGGCACGCTTATGTTTGTTAACAAAATAAACAGAAACCCAGAAGAAAAGGTTAGACTAGGAAATGAGCATAAATTATAGTTAATGATGATAGTAATTAAATAAACTTAGAACATAGTATTCATCTGAAAAACTTCAAGACTGCTTCCAGAACTGCATGCAGTGACTAATGAGAGAGTTTCTGAGCCCTAAAGGCTTGACACTAAGGATATGCAGATGGGGTGGGTCTGATATGTGGCTCCTACATCTCAGCAGAATATGGCATACACTGGAATAAAGCACTTGGTGATGATAAAATGGGAAAAGCAGTTTTTTCTGTAGGCTTTTTGAGTGTAGGGCTGGAATGCTGATACACTTGATGGCCAAGTTTTCAATTTAAAATCCAAAGATCATCCAAGTGTGAAGAAGAGCCATACAAAGAAACTGTGACAAGAATTGTTAATCTATCCCTCCTAGAAGGAAGTATGACTAGAAAGGGAAGTGTCGCGCATCAGCATCGCAAAGTGATAAGGCATACAGCAAGTGTGTGAATTCCTAATGAGAAAAAGGTCTGCAGGGAGGTGTGCTACCCAGGGCTCCTAAACGCAGCACCTCCTCCCCATCAGACTGTGAGGAAATTGTTTTGGTAGCCTTTGAGTAGGAGAGATGGCAGAATCCTTCTTGGGATTGCAGTCAGGTTCAGGAATAATTTCAGAGGGCACCTGAGGGAAAGCAACGTGTAAACATTACTGAGATCCTAAGGAGCATGAAAATGTGCTCACACGGAGAGCAAGGCATTCACTTTTTTGGTATACTGAAAGATGCTGTTACGAAACTTTCGCAAAGTGAAATGCCAGAAATGAAAGACAGGCTTTGCTTTCTGCAACCTGTTGTGGTTGTCCTGTTCCCAGCATTGGTGGGTCTGCTCTCTCATGTTGGCTGTCTGCTTCTGTTAGGAGCTGGTTAGGAAGGCTGGGAATCTGTAGAAAGCTATGCTGAGCTCCTTCAAAACATACCACCCACAAATATGGGAAAAATAAAATAATAGAAATGGATTTTGGCTAACTAGTTTTGAGGTAAAGAATGAGACATTGGTGGCCTCACCTTCAGACTGTATTTAGTGATTAACGCAGAAGAGAACGAGCACCTAATGAAATTCTTGAGAATAATGAATGTGCAAGTTAAAAAAAAAAAAAAAAAAAAAAAAGGCCCTAAAACTCAGCCCCTAGAATCTGTAGTCGCCATCTGTTTCGGGATGATTACAAGCTGATCTAAAAATTTGCCAGCGCTTGACTTTGCAGTGGCACTTGCTGCCTAATGAGCAAGTGAAACAAGAATGCATGGATCAAATGCCTTTTTTCTCTCCCAGCATATTTGAAGAGTACATCAGAAAGTATACTTTCTGTGGGCGAAGAATTCAGCAGATAATCAACTCCAAAATTGCCTTCAACTGCTTACATGAGACACCCTAAAGCCTGATGCTACTGTTGCACTCTCAGCTGTAATCTGGCTTGATCTTTTTAAGAAAAGTGGAACAACATGAGGACAGCATAACAAAAGGAGCGAAAGCTATGGAGCTCTGATATCTGCCAGTGTGACATCTCTACTGTTAGAGCTGGACAAGGGGAGAATAATAAAACCAGTGTAACATGGAAGTGTGGCTTTCCACCTCCCGTGTCTTAGTATCTGTGCCATCACATCAGGAAATCTGTAGTTCTGCAAAGATACAAAATAATTACAGGATAGGTTATGCCCTCTAGAGTAAAAACTATTGGCTTATGTTTATCATAGCTAAGAAACCACACAGCGTTTACTACTGGTTATGCATCTGCAGAACTTACTGCAACTTCTGGCTCCAGATTTTTTGTATGCTTTTACATGATAGAGTAGTTAAACCCTGAGGATATGGAACTGTGGGGCTGATTCATGGCATCGGCTGTGAGCGCAGCAGACTGACTGGGAGCTGCAGAAGGGCAGGGCTGCCCATGGGTAATGTTGTCAGCTCTGTGGCTAGTGTTTACATTAACGCAGAGCATCACTGCTGCAAATGTGCTCTGATAGTGGGTTTTCAAAGTGAGTGAGGCAAAGTAATAAAACTCGAGTTATTGATCTTAGAGTCAACTCCACATTTTTTAACAGCGAGCTGGAAAAAGCCCTCCTTATTAATTGTTTAATGGAGGTGGTGGTAGATTATGTGGGAGAAGACACTTTCTAAGAAGCAGTGAGAAACTACGTATTAAAAAGCATTGATTACAGCCGAGCAGATAACGAAGCAATTAAAACTATTTTTGAAAAGTCATCTGGGCTGAGTGCCCAGATGTTTGTATATAGAAGGAAGTAGAACAGGAAAAGCTATTTACTGAGAACTTGGTTCTCTTTTGGGTGTTAAGCTCTGTGTTGTTGTAGAAGTTCACTTAATATTTTTTTGCATCTGTGTGGACAAACTACTAAAAATACAAATTGCAAGTATTTGTTGTGATTGGATTAAACGTAGTAAATGGTCTTACATGAAATAAAGGTGGAATGATACTTCACGTGAGTGTCCTCTGAACTACTGAAAGGGAAACGTGCAGTAGCTGCTGTTAGGGGTGAGACAGGAAGAGAGATGGAAAGAAATCTCGTAGCAGTTTCAAAACGGTGCTCTGTAGTTTCTTTCCCTCTACAAAATAAGATGCTGCAGAGGCGAGGAGGTTCTTCTGCCTACACGGTTTTGAAACTGAGTTTCATTAACCGTGACGAGGAGGGCTGGACAATGTTCAGTAAAGCAAACGGGCAATGCAGATTGGTTTTGCTGACTCAGCTGAGTCATCTTATTTGAGTATCATGATGGCTTGAAAGAAATTCTGTGGTGGATTGTTTCAGAACTTCTTGTTCATTGAAGCAGTGTGTTATGCCTGTTGGCTACAGGCTAGTAAACACTTATTTACCTCCTATACTTTAGGGTGATGAGCTTTGTTTACTCTCTCACCTGTTGTGCAGTGCCTGCTGCACACGCTCATTCTGTGCTCTTTGTGATGCAGAGCTCCATAGGCTATCTGTGCAGTATGGAGCTACCTCAGACCTCAGGAATAAGATGGAACTACCTGTTGTTTACTGACCCTGTGTTTACTTTTGCCTGGCCTCTCAGACTTGTAGTCATGTTGGCTTAAAGATATCTTGATTTGTTGAAAGGTCGGTGTTGTTGTTGAACAACACCATTTTAAAGACTTGAGACAAGTGTGCATTCGTCTTCACTTTCTCCTGTTTTTTAAGTGCTTGAGTTCTTTTGTGGATAACTGAATTCCAGTAAGAGTTCATTGATGTATACTTACTGCTATGTCTTGTTTCCATGTTGTTCTGTTTTTTATATTTGATGCTTGCTATTTAGATGGCTAACAAAAGCCCTGCTTTTTCTTCCTTCCTTTTTACTGTTGGTGAGGTGCATCTTCTTTTGCAAAGGAGCTGCAACAGTGTTTAAAAAAAATGTTGCTGCTCTGGGATGGTAATAAGAAATCTTGTTAGCTTTCAAGGTTTGCATCCCGGAACCATGGTGAAATGGACTAGTTTTGAATTGTTGGGATGGTAACTTCTTGAATGTGGTTTGCTATGTGAACATCTCGCTTACTGTAGAATCCAGGCTCTGTAGGAAGATCATAAGTTAATTAGTTTTGTCTAAGAGAGAGTGCTTAATAATGGTGTTGTGAAAATTGTTGGAAGCAGCTGAATGCTGTAATGATGGATGTCACAAACTGAAAAGGAAACATTGGATCTGTCATCATAGAGCAGAGTTGAATTGTTTGCAGTGGAAATACTTCTGGCCATGCACCTTTTGGAATACTTATTTTTCATCTCGCTTAGTGAACTACCACCTTGTGTACTGAGACAAGGTAATTAATCTAATCCGGCTCTTTGGGGAGCATTTTAAGTTCCCAAGGCAACCTTAATAACATGGCTGTGAGTATATACATGATCCTTTTAGATTCTAAGAGAAAACTTAAAACAAACAAACAAAAAATTCCATTTGTTGCCTTACTGGAAAGCCTGTGGAGCTCCCAAGTGGGGCTGGGATTTGCAAAACAACCCTGTTACTATCTAAACTAACTCACTGAATCCCATTTTTCCTAGGCTCCCCTCTTGGTGTCCCTGCTATGTGCTAACTCACCTCTCACAATCCTGCTGGTTCCTGTTTGTGCATCTTATCAATCATGTCTTTACTATTCCAGCCTTCCTGGTTGACAGGCTGAGCCATATCTGCTTTTCCTGATCAGTAATTATTCAGCTACAAACTAATAGCCCAGTAAAAATACACTTTCAATTCTTAGATGTACCATCATGCTCAGAATTCATTGTGTAGGCATTCAAACAGCCGTGCGTTCACACACTGTGGTGAAGCAGAAAAGGTGGAGCAAAGCTGTTGCTGTGTAAGGAAGCGCCAGTTTACACTAGAATAAGGTTAGTCAAACCACAACCTCTGTAATTGCTGCTGGACTTGTTTCTACTCTTTGGTACTGAGCTGATCCTGTAGTGAGTTCATCTAGGACAATGCACTAGTGGGGAAACTACATTATTCACTCTTCTATGTTAGGGTGGCTTTTTTTTTAACTGAATAAGCCATATCCCTAAGTGTCAGTCCCAGCTTAAAAGAGCACCTGCAAATGCTGTGTAATAGTGGAGGGTGAAGACTGGCTTGGTTGCTTAGGACAGTTAGAAGGACTCTTAGCTCTAGTTTGTACTCCTTAGTTTCCCTATCAGCAGTTCAGTTTCGCATCTGCAGGTGAACCGTTGCACCTAGGCAAAATACTTGAGAACCCTCACTGGGTTCTTTCCAATTATTTTAACCTTTTTAAGCATGCATGTGGGCATGTGTTTTGTAAGAGACACAGCAATTTGTTATACCTGTCAGTTTCTTTGGTCTTATGGAAGACACTGAGGCATCTAAGCTTTCAATTTCTTTCTTTCTGGATAGATGGCAAATGTCTTTAGAAAAGCTGCAGTTGGCTTCCTAGTGGCTGCAGTTTTTGAAGTTGCTCTTAGATGTAAATGATAATGTCCAGAAGACTTTCTCAGCAATAATTCATGAGAGTCGTATCTTAAAGATTCTCTTGAGCAATATCAAGCCTGTGGTTATAGCAGTCCCTCTTTTTGGGTGGAGGAGAGAACAATTTTGGTTAGTCTGTGACTAGCCTGAAGAAGGCAGCTTAATAAGGGTTTTATTATACTGAGCTGAAACTGAGCAATATCTGATTAGCTTGGTGCTAAGCCTCTGTAACTCTGTTACCAAAACTAATAGCACTGCTACAGTGCTCTTCATCTAGAGGAGTGCATCATGGTGCAAGGTACACTTACAGCTGTTTTGCTGTGATTGATTCTGCTTGATCGTATTGCCCACTGTATTGTAGACCCCTTCCAAGATCATTTGGGTACCAGAAATGTTGCAGTAGTTGCAGGCTGAGTTTGTTCTGTGTACTAGTTTTCTTTCTCAGTGCTGCGAACTAGAGAAGATTTTATGGTATTCTGCTGTATTGTGGCCCTAAGCATGGGCTGGGTTCTGGATGAAATCTTCCTACAGGAGTTCGTGGGTGCAATTGCCATGTTGTGTGAATCAGACATGGTTGGCGTGTCTGAAAAACCAGTAAATCTGTATAACAAAAGCAAGGTTGCTAGTCATGTCTTTTTAAATTTCTGTATTTTGATTTAAATCTAGAGCCACATCTAGGTGATCAAATGGCAAATTACCAAAAATTGAGAGGGTGTTTGAATGAAGAGGGGGATTTTTTTTTTTTTAAAAGACTGTGAGGTTGCAATCCTAAGAATTCTTTATTGTAAACAGCAGGTGGTGAATGAGGTTACTTTTTTGCTTCTGTGTAATTTTGAGAGCAGCAGAACGAACACTTAGATTCAGATGATCAGTCCTAAAACTTACGTTTCTTTAATAAATCATCCTTATTTCAGAAAGCATTATTTTCTTAGCAGATGATAAAAGCTATCACTCAAATCCTGTTCATAATTTCTTCTCTGCTGTTTGTACTTGTCACGTGCTGTTCTGTTTCCGGGGGTTTCCTGTGCCTTTTCCAATTGTGAAAAAAATCACATGGTCTGTTCCAGACTTTGCTTATAAAGCCTATGAATACACAACTTCAGTTTTTTAGGATGGTATGCAAATCAGTTCTCCATTTGTTAAATAAATATTAGAGGCTGCCTGGTAGAAGTAGTGGTAGCATTTAAAAGCTCACGCTTGAAGTAAGGGTTTTTACTGTAAGGCCTCCAAGAGGAAGTACTTATTAACCCTGTTCTCTGTTGGCTATTTGAAGTATGTGGTTGTGTTTCTGGGAAAGATAGCGGCCTAAAACACACTGACTTCACTGGGAAAACCCATGTCCAGTCCCGCAGCACAGCTATGGAAGCCTGGGGAGTGACTCAGGGCTGAGGTGCAGCTGAACCCTGCCAGGCCCAGCTGGTGCCTCGTGTGGGCCGGGGGCTGGCTCCTTCTCACACCCAGTACTCTTTCCCCTGTTGCAAAGATCGAGTTGGTGGAGGAAGGCAGAAGAGATTTTCTGGCATGGTTGTTCTTCCTGGGCCCGAGCGAAATCATCAGCACAGTGAGATTTCAGTCTGACTCATGCTGTACTTGCGGCCTGCGGTGAGCCAGGCAGCCTTCTGCTCGTGCACAGCAAGCACAACCAAACACATACAACTCTTTCTGGAGTTTACCACTTGTCTTTTACAGGCTAGGGGAAAAATAATTTCCAGAAACAGAATCTTGGTGCTTGTTAATGCTTAGCAGCTCACAGACAAAGTCTTGTAACCCCTGTTCTCAGCAGCCTTTGCCCATTCCTGTAGATGCTGCAAGCTCCTGATGCAGCAGTTTCCCCAGCTGTTATTTTGGTATTCAGCTGATTCAACAATGCTGCTTTCTCTTTCCTACCTATGGCAGCAGGCGGTTGTGGCTGATTCTTTCACTAGGGCATGCTGTGCCCCAGGGCTGTGCTGGTGCAGGGATGTAATAAGGTTCAGATGTCTTTTGGCTCACATTCCTGCCCTCTTCCCACTGAAGGCTTCCCTGCCTGTGGCAAGGCAAAACAGCATTCGAACCTAGGGCATCTTGAATTGTCTGTGTTCTGCACCATTTTCATGGTGAGATTTCCTTTACCACATCTCCCAGTACCACTTGTCAGGGATTTTTTCCCCAAGTACTGTATTACCCGTGGCTAGCAGTGGTCATCTTCTCTTGAAAAGCAAACCAATTACTTCTTAGAATATTCTTTCTACTTGCTCATTCTTTCAGAGAAGGTATATTGCATGTTTCTCCTTGGAAGCTGTTGGGATGTTTTTAGTATAAAAAGGAACATGGATCTTCTGTGTTTACTTGATACATCCTGAACTTGCAGGTCATGGTCTCTGGGAAGAGTTAACTTTGGGGACTAAGCTAATTCATTTCTAATTAACGTTTACATGGCAAGCACTGTCTAAATAATTTTTTAAAAAGCCTGGGCTCTTTAAAGGAAGAATATAGATTTGATTGCATAGTTCTCAAGATGGAAATTATGTAGCCACATGTCTAGACAGGATTTTAAAGTGCAAAGATTGCCCTGCTTTTCTTCTGCTTGATTCAAGTACTGATGCTAGCTGGCATGTGTCACTTGGAAGAGATTTAATATCTACATTTTCAGGTAGGTGGAAGAAATAAGAGAAGTGAGAGAGAGCATGTAGCTTCATGCTTTACATTATTTACCATTACCTTCCTAGCAGACAAGTTTGTCTGAGAATTGGTTTGTGGTGTTCCTGCCAGTTATGTTTTGCATCTTCTCCCTGCATTTGATAGACTATGGAAGTAAACCCTGAAATACGCTTTTCATTTAAGTTGCATATTACCTTCCATTTTCCCTTCCATTTCTCTGAAAGTATGTTTTAGTCTTGGCAGCTCAAGAACTTAGCTGTTCAAATAAGCATTTTGCACGTGCTGTTGTAAAGATTCCTCAAGAACCTTAGCATCCCGAGAACAGTTAATCTGCAGATTGTGTAAGAAATAATACTGAGACACTTATCTTACACAGTGATGAGAGGGTAAATGTTTAGAAATGGAAGTGTTCAGTCTGGAAGTCTAAACCTGCCATAGTGCTGCTACTGATGCAGTTGTGTTATACAGTATATAGCTACAACTTGTGCCAACCACCTTCTTCTTTTAAAAACATGTCCCTTAGAGATCTGCCAGTAATGGCAAAGCTTTCAGCTGTATCAGCCTGGAGCTCGAGGTGGGGCAGACAGAAGCGTGCAGCCACATTGGCTGTGGCTTGGAGGGTTTTGCCATTGCAATGGCTTTTCCACTGAGGCTTTGGAGATTATTTTTTTTTTCCAACAAGTCTGACAAACCAGGAATGAAAATGCTCAGCTATTAGACTCTTTGACTGTAAAATACATAGTGTGCTGTGAGTCACAGCACCACTGCTGCATAACTGAGGGCAGCTTGCAATTTTCTATTTTCCTTTTTAGAAACAGGCTAGTCAAAAGATTGGCATTGTTGAATTTTACTGTACCCTCCAGGACAGAGTAGCTCATTTTCTATCTGATTAATCTACTGCTTTGTCAAGTGCTTCCTGAAGCCTTAATCCTGCGCAATTGCATATATTTGCTGGAGTAGTGCTAGTGGGAAAGTGAGATCTGCCATGTAGCCAGCTGCCTCTGGGCATGTTGCATGGCCAACAGTTGGTACCTGGTCAAACAGTTCAAGGTAGTTGTCTGTGTCTGGGCTGGTGTCACGCTGGCTCAATATATGGGTAGTGAAATCCACTCTTAAATGTTTACAAGGTGACTAATCGGATAGCGATGCTTATCATGTGGATATCTCAAATTTTGAAGTTCTTGGGTAATTCCCATCAGAAGTTTGGGAGCAACAAAAAAAATAGTGCAAGACTTGCTTCAATTCTGAGTTAAGCTAACAACTAATGACAATTCACTTTAATCTCTTTAATCATCTATAATTATCCAGACAGTGGCTCCAGAATATCATAGAATCATTGAATAGCCTGGGTTGAAAAGGACCTCAGAGATTGTCTAGTTCCAACCCACAGCAGGGTCACCAACACTAGATCAGGCTGCCCAGAGCCACATCCAGCCTGGTCTTGAATGCCTCCAGGGAGTAGTTGCATTGCTTTATTGGAAATATAAAATATTTTGTGTTAATATAAACAAGTGGCATTTTTCTTGTCATTTAATTCCTGTGCCGTTAAACAGAAGGCATTTAATTAATGTTGATAACTTTGTGTGATGATTTAGAATTGTAGAATAAAATCATTTATTAATGAACTATTTCAAATGTCTATTATCTTGTTGTTTTTTTTCTCCCTCCACGGAGTACTCAAGTTCAGGAAGCACAGTAGTGAATGTGAAACCAGTAAAGCTGCAGTGCTATGTGCTTTGGGGAGGAGTTGTGCTTTGTGATGTCTGCCTAAGATGGGGACTAAGAGGCATGGCTCAGTCCCTGGAAATTAACATTGTGTGGAGTAGGGAGGGAGCAGAGATATGAGACGTGATGCAAGTTGGTTTTGTTTAAAATAACTTCCAAAATGACTTAATTCTCCTCGTGGCCTTTTTAAGCACTGGTGGTAGTAATTAGTGGGCAGGAGAACATGCTGTGAGTCCGGCTGTGTTACTCCTTTCTGCTGAGGGTTTTTCCTAACTGCAAATGTTAACCAAACAGAAATGGAGAGGAAATGGTTGTGTGCAGTCTGTTATTTTTAAACCGGACTGCAGATGGTCCAAATCCATAGTAACTGTTCTGTGTCTTGGAAACGCTTCTGCTTGTACCAGTGATAGAGACTGACACCAGGGTTGTTGCTGAACCTAACAATCAATGCGTTAAACTTAATCCATCTTAGATTGCAGCATTTAGTGCTGTGGCTTTTGCAGCAGTAGTACAGAAACCTCAGTCTGCTTTCCTGAATCTTTGTCCACAAGTTAGAAGATGCCACTTTTTTCATTTATTCCGCTGGTATGAGCATCTTTCCTGGCATTGTATTGAGCTGTGGAAGGTCTTCCTTACAGAAATGATACAGTATCCTTCTCTCCATGCTTATAGCAGCTCTTGCTTCTAGTTTTGAATGTGCATTTCTTTCTACTTCTGTGGCTGTGGCTCTGTTGGGTCTGTGACTACTGGAGGAAATCTTTCTGCAAGTGATGAGTGATGCTTATGCTAAGTAACAATTTGCCAGACACACTGGTAGCTTTTTTGCATCTCCATGCACTGTGGGAATAGGAGTTCTGGAGAGGATAACTTTTTAATACAGCTGTGATGTGTTGCTTCACTTCTGTCCCCTTCCAGCAGCAGTAGCTCAGGTTTTCTTCTTTCATTTTTTTCATTGTCCTCAGTATCATACCCCCGATCAAGCTGTTTAATTTACCAGTTCAGCAGGGAAAGCTCGTTGGGGAGGAGGAGATGCTGCTAGGAAAGCAAGTAGTTGTTTTCTGATGGAATCTGGTGGTGCAGAAGGCATAGCAGGGCAAGCCTGTGGGGCGTGATAAAGAGTTGGAAGTGAGTCTGGTCCCCTCACCAGGTTAGCAGATGCTTGATTCGGATGGTATCCCTTCAGCCTCATTCTTCCCAATTTTAACCTCACTCATACTCACTATGCTTGCAAACTCTCACAGCAGTATTATTATTCTATAGTCATCTCAAGCAAGCAGGTGTAATATTTACATGAGCAAAAATCTCTTCTTGAAATGACATACATTTTTCTGTACAGTGACCACATGTTGCCATGTGCTTTGTGGTACATTTAATAGTTTATCAGCGTATTGAAAACTTTGCTTTTGCACCTACTGCTGTCCAGTGCACTAAGTTATGTTTGTTGAGGCTGGCATAAGACTCTTATCTCTGCCACTCCAACAGAAGATGTACTTCAAATTCAAGTGACTGCTCTGCTAGTGAGCTGCTTTTGCAGCTGGTCTTTTCTTAGGTGGGCTTTCAACCAATCCATGTCCAGTCAGTACCAGTCACAGCACTACCTGTGATGGAAAGTAAAGGGATAAATGCCTCCAGTTGAGCCTTTCCCAGCTGCATCTGTTTCTAATAACAGGAGGCCTGGTGCCTCCTGCTTAGTTCATGCTGGCTCTAGTGTTTGTCTGATCATCCAGTAAATCAATTCAGCTTGCCAAAAGACCAGAAACTAATCTGGTAAAAATGCTGGTTTGACCTTTAGTTTTTTGTTCTTGCCTTTCCTGGGATCATAGATGGGACCAGTTTATTTTCTGGTAAAGCAGAGGTGTTGGAGAAAAGCAGGGGATGGAGGCTGCTCCACTTGCTAAGTGATAAGCTGTGTAGCTCAGCCATACAGCAAAAGGCTGCAAAACACCAGCTGGGGCTATGCAAGCTGCTGCTCAGGTTGGTTCCACCAAGCAGGCTCAAAAAGGGCCTTTGAATGATGGGCTAGGAGTGCAGGATGGTGCTTGCACAGACTTGAGCAGCCCTGGAACTGCAGCCAGAGTGGAGCATGAGCAGAGTGAACTCTGTAGTACTGTGTTATATGGCAAAGTCTGAGTTTAGAATTCTTCTGACAATGAATTGGTCTGACAGTGAGCATTTTCACTTCTTACTCCGTTAGGCTTCCATACATCAAGCCTGATACTTGGCAGTACTTAGGTGCTAGCATGCTTTCACCAGCAGATTTCAGGCTGTGCATGAGTTGTGGTGCATCTGCTCTGTGCAAATGTTCTAGCTCTTCCTGTTTTAGTGGCAGCAAACCCTCGTTTGGGCCTGAGGAATCTTTAGAGCTGAAAACGCTCTGCGTAGGATTTGTGCATCAAATAATAATACAGAGTATAATACAGAGTATAATACAGAGTATAATACAGAGTATAATACAGAGTATAATACAGAGTATAATACAGAGTATAATACAGAGTATAATACAGAGTATAATACAGAGTATAATACAGAGTATAATACAGAGTATAATACAGAGTAGTATTCAGGACTAGAGTCTTGGTCTTTCAGTTGTTTTGTCTGTGGCCTTTTGCTTGTTTTGTTGCTAATCTTTCTACCATAGTTCTTGCAAGAGTTGTTTGAGCCTACCTGTAGGCTTTTCTTTGTATCCTGGTTATTCTCTGATATCTTTAATCAGTAATATATTTTTATATGAAGGTCTCCAGAGAGAATTGCAACTGCATACATGTATAGGTGTTCTTGGGAGGTGTAACACTCCTGATGTTCTCAGAATACAGACAAGATATGTCATTTTGATGCATCATAATACAGTTATTGTGATTGTTTTGCAGGCTTCCTCCTCCTTTCAGCATTTTCCATGCAGTGCTACCCTGAGAACTGTCTCTTGTCACATGTTATGGCTCTGCTAAGCAGTGAACTTGAATGAAGTTGTTAAACAAGAATTTTGATGCTTGGCTATAGTATACTTGTAGAAAGGACTTGAGTTTTATCTTCTTAGGTCATACTGATTACGTGAATTCAGATCTTGGTTCTAGCTATGGTTTATTCGTGTTAGGTGTCACTGGTGCCTTGCTTTCCTATGTCTGAAGAAACCTGGAAGTATGATGGATAGGTGCTGCTTTGCAGAATGTTCTCAACATTTGAAATCTAGGTGACACAAAGTATGTCTGGCTGTGTCTGTGAAATGCAAATGTAATAGCAGTGCTGAGGTAGCTACTTCTTGTATGTGCAACAAAACTGTAAATTCCCTACTGAAACTGGAGAGTGGCATATTCATATGCAGCCTGGTAATTTCAGCAGGCTTGAAACACAGTCAGCTGTCTTGGCAGATGGCCAAGGACACAGGAGGCTACTGGAAAACTTCCAGGTGCTAATAGAGTGCATTTTGATCAAATTTGACTATGGCCACTGACTCTTAGTCTGCATGTTTCTGTGTGTTAAAATGTGTTTGCTCTAAAAATTAAGATTTTATTTAAAAATCTGTTCTAATACTCAAAGGGTGAGGCGTGCAGTGTCTTTATGATGCGGATCTTATCTCTGTTAGGAACAGTAAGGGCTGAAACATCAGTGCTGTTTGAGTGAGAGGATGTAGCCCATTGCATTACGTTTCTTTGGGTGCCACACACACTCAAAACAACATGGCTATTTCAGAGGCTTTAAAATATTTGTCAGCGGCTTGAAACCCTCCCAGCAAACACTGCTGCATTAGTTATGAAGTCTGTTTTATTGCTGGTGTAATGAACTGTTTAAGCAAACAAAAATTCCAGTGTTGTGGGATTGTGGTGTGTCCTTGGCCTTTGGTAGGATGTTGGTCGTGCAGGTTGGCTGTGAGCCTGCTGCATCTGTTACTGTTCCAGCTGTTCTACTGCTGATGCAGTGGCAGTGACAAAACGGAATGGTGGGGTCAGCCCTCATTTCAGGACGTGTCCATAAAGAGAAGAACGTATTAAAGCAAGGCAGCAGAACGATGTTATTCTTTGTTTCATCTGCAAGAAATGGAGAACTTCAAACCCAAAACTTAAAATTTCAGACTCCAAAGAATAAACACAAGATTTGTCAGTCTGCTGCCAAAGATGAAGGTAGTGTACAAGTACACAAGAAGTACAAGTGCCTTCCTGTTAAAATATTTGCAAATGGTTCTTATTCTGATATCATAACTAGTTTGGGAGAGGGGGAAGTAGATTACTGTAGTATCTGCAGGAGTGCTCCCATGATTGCTGAATGGATGTGGGATTAGTTCAGCTCTCTGTGTAGAAGTGTATTAGAAGTTCCTCGCATGAAGGGATTGTCAGGTCAAGGAGTCAATCTAATTGAATGCAGGAGCAATGAAAGGTGAGGTAATGCTGTCTCTGGAAAACATTTCAGACAGCTGATGCAGAAATGTTGTAGGTGTCTGTGAAGTGAATGGGCATGCATCAGCCGTGTGTAAGGACAAGTGTCTGAGGAGCCTTCAGATAAAGCTCTCTTTAAAAGAAATAAAATTTGCATGTCTGAATAATGTGAAAACTTGTTTAGGTTTATGGCTCTTCCTCAGTTTTTGTTCCCAATTACTTGTATGTAATTGCATCATTACCTCAGTTCTGTCATTGTACTGTACAAAGAAGTTTCCAGCATCGTTGAACTACTCTTGTCATTCTACCAGACTTGTTAAAATCTGCAATAAAGTTGCCATGTTTTAGTGCATAGTTACATAGGCTGCACTATCTTATTGTGGAGGTCTGGCCTTTAAATAACTGGGTTTTTATTCATGAAAAAGATCTGTCTGGTTCATTACTGCATTTCTTTCTGGTCTGACTTCTGATCCTTGTGCTGATTAGTAAAATTAATTTCCGAGTTGCCTTGCAAATTAGCACTGGAGGTGAGTAGATAGGCTTTTATTTGTGTGATCAGGCTGCTCAGCTCTGCTCAACTCCACTGCACCTCTGTTGAGACTACAGCAATACATAGTACATCCCTGAACAAGACTCTTTGCTCAGCATTTTTTATTTTGATGAGGTGAGTCAAGGTTGTAGAGCGAAGGGAGGCGATGGCGTGCAAAGCAGTATCCTGCATGGTAGGGATGTGGGAATGCATGTTGTGCAGAGGGGTTAGGAAAATTACGTTTTATTGAGACTAAGGCAATTAAAGCTGAGGTTAAGGGAGGTGAAAACAAGGAAGCTTCATTCTGTCAGTCACTGAAAAAACATGCAGCTGAGTGACTTTGCTGTTGTGATGTGAACACAGTGTAGACGTTTATTTCAGTGTGGCTTAAAATCAATGTCCTACTGCTTGTCTGAAGAAATACTTAACACTTGGAAGCCAAGCATGAATGTTGCTTGTATGCTAAATGTGCCAAATGTTATGAATCTTATTTCAAACACTGGGTTGGTTTTGGATTTTTTTGGAGGGGAGGGGTGACTTTAATAAAAACTGCTTGGTTTTAGTGTCTGTGAGTCTCCTCTGTGCCTAGTGGGTGAAGCAGTGCCCTTCTAACTCTGGGTATGTAAGAAACTGTTCTGAAATATATTAACCTTTTTGTGAGCACTTTTATTCCAGAAACTGATGGAACTAGTTCTATAGCTATTACAAATGTAATGTTACGGAGTAAGTTAAACATAGTGATAGATCTCTTCTGTGTAAAGTGGTGCATGGTGGAGGCATGGGCGCTGTTCAGGCCTGTCTAGCTCTTAACTATTGTTCAGTGCTGGTTTTTGAGTTGAAGTAGCTGTGTTCCCAAAAGACTTAGCAAAAAGGATTTTTTTTCTTGCAGTGTATACAGCACGTCATTAAAAATGTTTGCTTTTTAAGGCACTTTCAGTGAGACTTTTATAAGACTTTTTTTGCAGTGATTACACTGGGAAAATACTGAGCTATGCCTTTCTGTCCTGTACAGCTGTATATGAATTGTTCCAGATGTTGCGCATTGGCGTGACCTACATCCCCTACCTCTTGTTTCTGCTGCTCACATCCAGTTACTCAGAGTATCTGACCAAAATAAAAATGTTAAGTAACTTGCATCTCATCAGCTTTAGTTGTAAAACAGTCTCATCTTATTTACTTAAATTACTGATTTATGTAACTTTCAAATCTGTTAAGTAATCCATTTTAAGTGTTCTTAGCCAAAAAAAAAAAAAAAAACCTCCTCAGGTACAGAGAGCCTCAACTGCAAAATTGTGCATATGGAGCAGTACATATTAAAGGATCAGGTTAAAGATAAGCAGCTACTAATTCCTTTAGGAAATGCTTCAGTTCAAAATCTGTATAAATCTAATCTTCAGAGTTAAATATGGCAAATGTCTGCTGAAAATGTTAATAGTCTGCTCCCTCCTGGACTTCTCATATGTTTAAGCCAGGATCTTGACTCACTTGTTTTTTTTAAAGGCCAGTTGCCTGCTGTTGTACAATGCTGAGTCTTCTTTGCTTGAGGCTTGGCTAATGGATGTATGGCTGCAAGATGAAGGACGGCCCTGCTCTTCTTGGATGCATGGTGCTGATCAGTGTCAGGAATGCCATGAAAAGATAGACTTACCATGGAAGAAAAATGAGTTTCTTGCTCCCAGATACTGCAGTATACTGGACACAAATGGTTTCACAGCTGCACTTGATTATCAGCCAGTAATTAATGTGAGCTGTTCACCTGAGCTTGAGCTACTGTGTGCCGCCAGCTCCTAGTGCAAGCTGTTGGTTGGGCACCAGCTCTGGTATCTGTGTGCTGGATTGCTGTCTGTGGGACTGCTTTTTGTTTCCTGTGGTGGTGATGTTTTTTGGTTGTTTTTTTTTTTTTTTTTTAACTAGTGCTCAGATGTAGCAGTTAACAAAAGATTTTCATGTCTCCATTTCAGAAGGGTGAAGAAGAGCTCTGTTTGCTTTCTGCTGATTTCTCTGCTGCAGACTGCTGTCCTGTGGTTGTTTCCTGGTAGCAGGTTGGGTTTGTAAACAAAGTTGTGGGTTTGTGCAGTTGGTCAAAAAAATCCACATGGGCCCTGTCTACATGGAGATGTCAGTCTGTGTGAATGTATTAACTTTCAGCAAAGTACTCCACTGTCTGGAACCTAGACTATGGAGTTTGGGGTTGGTGTTCTGTTCTAATTCAAATATAAACGACTGATGTGGAAACTAGACCTATTGTAGGGAGTTGGCTGACAAATAAAGTTCAGCTACCACTTAAATCACTGTCCAAATTGTTTTTGAGAGCCATAAAAGTAACTTTATCAAATTCATGTTTCTGTCTTTGTATTTTCAGACCTGTTTTATTAAGGGGCAGAGGCACAGATTTTAAGAATAAATAGAAGTGTCTTTGTAACACCAGTACTGTGTACCCGTTGCACTTATTACACAGTTGTCATCACATAGAATGACTCAAATGATGAGAGCAGACTTTTATTTTTTTTTTAAAGAAATGTGTAAGCATCTCTGATGCATACATCATCACACACTGTGTCAAGGTCTCATTCAAAAAGATGCTATTTAAAAGTACAGGTGGAGAAAAAAAGCAACTAAACACACCAAAGACCTAATGAAGAAAATAAGCAGACAGCTCTTCAAGGCTTGCATCTCTCAAGGTGACATGGAGACAGATGTATATGACATGAAGATGTATTGAGGCTGACCATAACTGTTCAGGAGTGAGAAATTAGTGGTATACCAATATGCAGTGGAGCCCAATAAGCAATTGCTGTGAAGTACTAATAGGAGTAAAGGGTAAACCAGACAAGGTTGCCACTGCCACTGTAAGTCCAGCTTGTATCCACATCTTAAAGGCTGAAGTCCTTATCTCCTGTCAAGAAATATAGTAAAGCTCACTCTGCTTTGAGATGAGGGCAACAGGGGTGATCAAAAACATGGAACAGTTTTGATGCAAAGAGTTGTCTACTAAGTGAAGACTCTTGGTGCTTAAAGAGATGTGGTAAGTCAAAGGCAAAAGTGAGGATTGGATGAGTAACTTCCACCTTTTTTTCATGCAAGATGCAGGAGTCAGGTTCAAACTGAACAAGCAGTGGTTCTTGCCGGGAGGAGTCAAGCTCATTGGTAAAGGGTTTTGTGGATGCTGAGAATTGACATAAATTCAAGGTTAGTTATAGTGGCTGAGTGTTGATAAGCCTGACCAATTGAGTGTTACTAAATGCATAGCAACTACATTCTGTGCTGCATTGGAGGGTAGGGAGAAATGTGGTGTTCACTTCTTGTAGTGTTCCCTGAGATACTTATTTACAGTCGCTGCCATACAGAGGGCTGAGCCACAGCACTTGCTTTTGTGTTCTGCTCTTGTTGGTAAGTGACAGTATCTCAGCCAGGACTGCTAGGGTGGCCTGGAGGTACATCTTTGCAGTAGCTTAAGATTATTCTGATGTTTCTGCTTCACTTTAAAAGGTGAGTGCAGAAGAATTAATGGGATTCTGTGTCTTTGCACTATATAATTCAAGCTTGTTTAAAATGTATTAGATATGATGCTGTTATTATGATCTTGGAGTCTCAAATTTGAATTCTTGGATAATAAAAGCATCTTTAATATTTGATCATAAATTGTTGATATACTAGACTTTGCCTATGTTGTAAGAAGAGCACTGATTTTTAAGTTGTCAATGTGATGAACATCTGCTTTATCGGTGACAAGTTATTGCTGCATCAGTTCATAATGTGTATTTTCTATATTTCTAACTTATTACAACACAGTAGAAACCTGATTGAATTCTAATGATCTTGCGGCAGTGAATTTGAAAGCAATCTGAATATAGTGCTAGCTCTGTTTTTACTTGCTGTAAAGGTTTTTCTGGCCAGATCTTTGCAGTTTGGTTAAGTATTCCGTATTTGTTTCTAAAATAGTCTGAATACAAATGCCTCTTACCAACATACATTCCAGTGTGTACGTGCTTGTATGAGCTCACACAGAGGATGCTGTTCTGATGTAACTTAATGTTCCCTTCCTCAGTTTAACCTGTGAGACTGCAGTCGGTTGTGTTAGATACTGTACAAAGGGTTTGTAACTGGGCAAGGGAGGCTACTGATAATCAAGAGCTGTGTTGAGTTCTTGCTTTACCATCTAATCTTTGTGCTTTCAGTTGTCCACACAGATAATCGAAATGCTGAACCTTGCTTTTCCTTGTAATAGGATGGGCGGAGGGAAAGCTTTGCTGAAGAGTTTATTGTAAGAAGTAAATCCTGCCTTTGTCCTTGGCTTGCCACCTCAGTTGAAATTAAAGATTGCTTCCTTGATTTGAGCAATACCAGCAGTAGCTAGGTTAATAGCTTTTTCATACATGGGATTTTTACAGTCAAGCTTCAGGCCTTTGCGTAAAGCACAATTGTGGCGTCACCCAGCAGTGAGCGGCTGCTTGTTTTTAGGGACTGCTGCCTTCCTTTGGTGTGTTGGTATTTCTCTTGTTACGTTAGAGCTGTTGCATTTTTCTTTCTGAAATAGCAACTAAAATCTGATCTCGCATGAATATCACCCTATTTGCTTTGTGTTAAGAGGTGGCTAAGAATGAGCTGCAATTTTATTTTCTTACCCTAAAGCTTTTAGCTGAGGAGATGAATAAAGTACCAAGTTACGAGAAGACCAAAGCTGCCATTTGTTCCATTTGGGACTTAATTGGAAAGAAGGCCAAAGTAAAATAAAAATTGGATGCTTGAGATGGACGCTGTATCTAACAAACAGTAAAGTGCTTTGAAGCTTTGCATGGGCTTTAATAAGATCTGAACAGAGTTTCTAATCTGACGTGGGTGGCATTAAATACCAACGTATTATAGGAAAATGGTTACTTCTATATGTAATGTGTGGTGTGTACAGCCAAAGGCTTCCTGGTTAGTGTACTCTTAATATTTAGACGGAAGCTTTTTATTGTTGAGAAATATTTTATTTCAATAACAAAATATAATTTCTTTTGACAGTATAAACTCCTATGAAGTGTTCTGGAGTACCTAAGATGTGCTTTATCATTAAAGGTGCTCAATTGAATTGGACTTATGGGAAAAGATAACTCGAAAGATGTTAATGATGTACTTCTCAGTATAAAACCTCTTGGTCCTCACTAATATTTCTATATGTGCTATCACTCATAAATAGCTTTCCATGTATTCTCTCATGTCTGTCTGTCACAGTAGCTATGTTCAGAGAAGATGAAAAAGTGTCTTTTTCTTCCGAAGTTAACTTTGGCTGAAACCAATGTGTACTGGTACCCAATCCTTCTTCCCACTTGTATTTGTAAGTCTTTGGGTCCGGTATCCTTCCATAGCAGTGAGCTTTGTTCCTTGTCTATATGCCCATTCCTCTGGTGATGCCAGAACTATGAATGTATAAAGCTTTGTTCTGTACTGTACTGAATCTACTTTTCACAAGTACTTCATAGTACATTCTAACAAATTTTAAAAGAATCATGTAGAATAGAATTGTAGTAAAATGTTTTAAAGCTTTTCTTAGGCTTCTCAAGAACCAGCATGAGTCTGAAGGAACTTCCCATGTTCAGAAGTATATTCACTTCAGGTGCAAGGTATGGTACAAGTACTCCGCCAGCTGTTGGGTTGAATTCCTCAATGCTGCAACATGTGCTGCATGGGAGTGCACAAGTGATTTCAGGCTGGATTGTGCTGGAAAACAGACCTGTGAACTCATTCAACTCGTTATGATAGGAGAAACCTTCGTGCTCTTCCTCTCCTTTTGTGAGCTGAAGCCACTCACAGGGAGGAGGATGGGGGGGCCTGTGGCTGGAAGCAGGCAGGAGGGAGCAGCATTGGCCCCTCGGGGCATTCTGAGCTGTTATATTGGCCCCATAAAGTGCCCTGAGCCATGCTCTGCAAATCCATCTGGATTTTAAGGAATTTAGGACCTTCTGAAGTCTGAACTCAAACTGCCGCTAAAACTCAAAACCAAACATGTTATGTAGCCCAAACACAGCAGGAAGAGAGGGAGAGAAAATAATGAAGTGTGTGGTAGTACTTTAGAAATTAAATTTTGTAATTAAATTTTCGATAAATGATCTATTTAAAAACTTTTGCTTTCAGCCTGCTAGGACTCTTAAGTGTTGTGGCAGAGATGGGGAATTACTTTAAGGGGAGCTTAAGTATCAAAGCAGTGCACTGGGCAGTGTTTTGATTTGAGTGATGGAGTGATGAAATGGCAGCAGTGGGTCCTTCCACAGCCCATGTGCTTGAATGTGAGCTACTACAAGCTTGCAAGAGCACTGTGCTCATTCTAATAAATGGCAAACGCTGTCTAATTTCAGCACAGACCCATAAGCTAATGCAAGCAGGCTGTTGGGAGGTGCAGCAGGGAACAGCTGCCATATCCCCTTCTCTTGGTGCTGTAGGAAGCACAGGTTCCAGTTTGTGTCTGGGGCAGACAAAACTCTCACTGTGGTTGTCTGCAATTTGTGGTTGTCTGTAATTATTCACTGAAATATCTGTAACAAATGGCAGTTACTAAATATGCCACTAAAATGCTTCTCCTTTCTTTATTGCAGTATTTGTGTCTTACAAATTCTAATGCAGCTAGCAAACTGAAGTGTGAAGAGAATGTCAGCAACATGTAATATCTGTAATTTGTTACTGGTGGAACAGCCTACCTGTCTGAAACAGATTGCTTACCACAGTTTTAATGACAAATTGCACTGCCAGTAAAAAGAATTGAGATTTTATTCTTTAATTAGGTTCATCAATTGCATTTGGTCAGTTGGTAGATACATGGGTAACTGGATTAAGTCAAGAAGTTTAGATTATATTTACAGATTTAGAATATGCAGTGCTTTCACAATAAAGCTGTAGTTCAGCTCCCTTTGCCCTCTTTTTTGCCCTTTTGTAGTTGTCTGCTGTATGTGTACTGTGAGGCTTTTTCATTTCTGCCATGCAAAGCTGGCTGACGCTATTTCTGCATCTGAGAGGCAGATGTAAGAGCCAGGTGGCTGCTGCTATACATGCCTTGAAGGAAGCTGAGGAGGTTGTTCTGAGGCAACCTTCACTGGTTTTGTACTCACTGAGCAGAGTGTGCCAGTGCAATTCTCTGGATGGATTGGGCATTCCAAGGATTTGTTTCAGTTTTGGAGGCTGTATGACTTTGAAGGTCAGATGCATTACATTTAGGAAATGCTTCTGTAGTCACACTGCCCATAGCATAGAGCTTCTAATTACATGGAATGAGAAGATACATTAAAGGCCTACTATAGCTGCCCAGCAGAGCTGTTGGTTTAAAGTGCTGATATAAAAGCTAACACACAGCAAACCAGCTGTCTTCCTTTCCTCCTGCCTTTTGCTTTCTCCTTCCCCACCTCCTGAAGAAAACAAGTCTGTATTTCTGAGGATTGATATGAAGAAAGCACAATGATTTCACATGTGAAGCTGCGTGAGGATGGGGTTCCTTTTGCAGGCATCTCTTTCCCTGAAATAAACAAAAAAAAAAAAAGTAAATCTAGTCATACCAACTTGTAGTTTGTTTTAAGGCTCCAAATTAATCATGTTATATCCAGAAAATTGTTGAATGCATGAGGCAAATGTGGCTTGAAACTTTAGAATACAGACAAGGGTTAGATTGCAAAGATAAAAGGCTGTTTGAAAAATTACATGGGCCTTTTAAACAAGTGCTTCTTTAAAACACAGGGAAAAATCATCGTCACATTCACTTCAGGTTCTTATTACATACGAAGCAACTTCAGCTCACAGGTTCTGCCTGAAAAATCTGAGAGCTAAACATCAATATGGTGGTCAGTTGTTCTCAGACGCATGGAAACAAGGCTTGGGAAAATATTAAAGCCCCATTCAAAGATTTTTTTTTTTTTTGAGCTTCAGGGCTCTGTGGATTACGTGCTTTGATTTGTCTGCAAATGTGTGGGCTGGGTGTTTTGACTTTATTTTTACGTAAAAACAGATGCTAACATCGATTCTGGAAAATGGGGCGTTCCTATACAGTAAGATTTTCCACAAAATGACAGGAGTTAACTTTCAACTGGTGCTGCTGCTTTAAATTTCAGTAATAACAGGGTTTTATGTATTATGTGTGCAACTGTGTGATCTTTCTGTAGATTTCTCTACAGTGGAAACAGTTTATTTTGTTGTCGTGGGGAGGGGGAATCTTACTTTGGAAGATGGAAATCTTTTAAACTTTTTGCAACTATAGCATTTTAGAGACTTGTGTGTTGAGAGACAATTATACAAATTAAAAGGTGGGGAAAGTGCTTGCTGTAAAGCAGTGCAGAAATGAAATGCAACAAGCCATGGCTGTCTGCCTTCAGTAGGTGCTAAAGCTGGCTAGAAGCATGTGTGCATTAGCCCAGTTGCTGGTGCTGTTTTTCTAGCAAGTTACTGTTTGTTTCAAAATGCAGCACAAAATCCCAAGTCTGTAGCAATAAAGGTGTGATAGCACAGATGAAATGTTCTTGAGTGTGTAAATGGTCATGTAACTTCATTTTGGAGCAGGAATGTGAAGAGCATGCTAGGAGCATAAGTATGTCCTGTTTTGTTTTTTTTTTTCCAAAAGATTTATATTCCTGTTTAACACGTGTTGACTGTTACTGAATAAAAACACAGGGAGAACTGAATTGACAGAAAAAAAGTGATGCCTGCAAAGATGCATATGAGAGCTTCTGCATGAAACAAGCTATGACTGAACTGAAGTTGTAGGAAGCACTGTTGTAGAAATGGATGCTAAAGGCTTGATCCAACTTCCAGTCTAATCAATAGGGCTGATGTCCTAATGGAACTTTTGATCCTCACTGCCTATTTGCTGATGGGTATGGAGACAAAGGCCTTGGTTTCCTCCCATCTCAATGCACATGTGACTTCTGCCCCTGCCTTCTTGTCCCAGATCTGACTACGCTACCAAAAACACAGCAGCTTTGATGGGGCCTACACTTTGAACTGCACAATCACAGAGCAGGAGAGGTGGCAGGGCCTTCTGGATTCACCTGGGCCAATGTGTGCTGAAGCAGGGCTACACAGAACAGGGTGTTCAGGTGGCTTCAGAAGGTCTTCAAGGAGGAAGGCTGGACAAGATGCTCAGAGCGAAGCATCTGGATGTACAACTGCTGTGTGCATTGCAGAGATGTGGAAGCGTGTTCCTGATGTGTGCATCTTCTGTGGTGCTACCTGCACCTGTACTCCCCCCCTGCCCCTGCAGACCTGATGCTTGCCAGGTTTTCCTACTCAAGCATGGGGATTTCTTGTGGTACAGCAGGTGTATGGCTGAAGAAGAAAATGCCAGATTTTGCTTCAAAAATACAAATTCTTATAGACATTGGGAAATTAAAGACTTTCTCTGCTTTTTTGTTCTCTAATATTCCATGTTACACCCCTGGCCTTTTTGTGTTGTTCAACAAAAGTCTCTGTTCTGAGACAGTCTCTTTTACTGATACGTTGCTCTTTCAACAGTATTGAGCTTCAAGGCTTCAGTTTGCTGCTCACTGCGTCCCTAGCAAGTTTTTCAGATTGAACCAGTGTATATGTTCTATGGGGGATTTAGAGGCAGAGGCAAGAGGATAAAACCCAAGGTGTTCTATGTTTTGTATCTCCTTTCTGTAGCAAAACAAGACTAGAGAAAAGCTTGGAAATATCTAGAGTCTTAAGCCTTTAAGCTCATCTAGGTGTGACCTCTGTAATCACTTGAAAAAGCTGTGGAGTTGTGGAGATTTGTAACAGAAGTACTGTGATTGATACAGATGTAGTCTGAATAGAAATGTAGATGGTAAGGACCATAGAAAACAGCAGAATGAAGGGTTAAAAGCTGGGCTGTGTTGTTAACCAAGGGCACCATTCCTAGCTGTAAAAGCTGAGGAATGTGTTGTTTATGTCAGGCCAAAAGGAAGGCTCTGGTGGGTAGTTGCCAGAACTGCATCCCGAGGAATTGTGATGAAGTTACTGCATATCCCGTATGCCGTTCCATTTCCTGTTGACTGTGGAGGAAAACAAATGAATATTGCAGATGAGGAAAAAGACGATGGGCGCACAACCTGACCTAGCAGCTACGGAAACTGAAATCAAAGGGATTTTGAGACAAAAGACTACCCAGAATCAATTAGTGATTCCTGAAGGATATACATGGTCTGGTGAAAATGAAGTCTTTACCACCAATCAAAAAACCCAGAAATTTCAGGAGGCCAAGACAAGCACGTTTCTCCCTGTGGCAAAATTTTGTGGTGTTCGCAGCATCTGGGTGCTAAGAGAGCATGGGCAAGGGATAGAGGGAAATCAGACTGGGAAGGCATAAAGTCAACTTGCTTTTATGTATATATGTTTTATGTGACATTTATTTTCCTACAGAAGCTTTCTTGAAGGCAGTGAGCACATAACTTGCTTCCATTTTATTATTGTTTACAGCTAACATTGGTTTGTTAAAAATAGGTTGAAGCTCCCACCCAATGGTATTGGGTATTTTTACTTGTGAAACCAACTTTGTGCTAGCAGCAAGATGGTTTTACTGCAGGGTTTGTAAGAAGTGTGGGCTTTATTACACAGATAAGTAAGTTATCTTACATTTTTGGGTTCTCTGTCATGCTGATGGTACTTAACTGCAGGGAAGTGCGTGTCCTGTAAGAGACATTTCCTCTAGGACTTGTAAAGATGTTCCTACTGATAACACATTGCAGTCATTCATGACCCTCATCCTTCATGTCACATCTCTACCTTCCTCATCCTGAGATAGGCCTCTCTCGTGTTCCTGGAGAATCTTGCTGAGCTTTCCAGGTTTGTCCTAGCAACACTTGCGATGATAAGCTGAAGCTAAGAGCATCTCGGTTGTTGCCTTAACTTTCAGTTCTGGAGGACAATTTGCAGTAAAGCATTTCAGGTTTATCATATCTTCTCTAAGTGGGGCTTTGTCACTTGCGGCAGCAGTGTCACAGGAGCCCACTAAAAGCAATGGGCTGCACCAGGTGGTGTGACCAGCATATGTACTGGGTGTATTGGGGTGTGACACCGACACATTAAGCTGTCAGATAGTTAAAGCCAACACAGAACTTTAAAAACCTTCAGCCTCCAAAATAAGATAAACTGATCTGTGGGAGGAGTGGAGGTCTTGATGGGCCAGCAAACCAGCACTAGCTGTGGGCCTGCATTTCTACCATAAGGACATTGGAATATACCTAAAGGCAAGCAGAAAGGAAAGGTGTGTTTCTTCCTAGGAAATAACCTTCTCTCCTTGCTAAAGAAGGAAATTGACATGAAGTCAAGTTTACCAAAATACTCACATGGAACCAAAATACTCAGTTTACTGCAGCAGGATAAGGAAGCATCTTAAACTGATTTCTGAACTCTAAGGATCAGTTTGTGTCAAAGTGTATGTGTACATTTTCATCTTCTCCAAGTGCTACATTTTTGCAGTAACTCAGAAATATTGAGGGACATTGCTAATTCTTTATCTGTTTGTCATCTCTATGACTGAGAAAGAATGAGAAAGATTCAAAATTTTTTAACAGATAATTGAGCTTTGTTCTGTAAAGCCCTGGGGTGGTAGATGAGAAGAGTTTTTACCTTCCATTTCTTCATATTAATAGAGCATCATTATATCAAATCTGAGAGATCAGAGAGCAGCTTTATCAAAAGGCCTGCAACGGGTTTAAGACCTGCTGCCTCTATTGGAAGAGAACTTGCTCTCACATGGCATTTCTCCAGAGCCTGCATGTGATCTGAAGGTGCAGCTGGGCTCAGCCCTTTGTACTGAGCAAGGAACCTCTCCTTCGGTTCAGAACATGTATTGGTGATGGAGTTTGGGATCTTCCCCTAAGCTGTACATTTTAATACATGCGCATTAGAACCTGAAAAGGGGTAAGTTGTTTTGGCAGTGCTCATTGACAAGGTATCTAAGTAGAAACTGTGTACTATAACACCATCATTGTGTTCTGTTCTGTTTTCTCAGCCAAGTCCTACTGCAGAATTAACTGTCCAGGCAGGGCAGTTCCTATGACAGCATCTGACTCACAGTTTGCGTTGACTTTTTTTTTTTTTTGAAAGCAGAAAAGGGTCAGGCTGTACCGCAGTTCTGTTTACAATTATCATCACTTTGCATTGGAATTTGCCATTGGAGAATTGCAGTTCTCTGTGTGTGCCCTTAAAGTGTTCCGATCTAATTTTGTTACCGATCGCTTATGGTGCATATTTTTGAGTCATTTTTCTTACAGTGGACAATTTGTATTAAAATAATATTGCAAGAGTTTTTAAGCAGAGTGTAAATAACAGCTGTATCAGATTTCTTGCATCGCATTTTTAATTGCTTTTTGCTAATGATGAATATTTTGAAAGATACCCTTTTGTAATAGGAGAATCTGGTTTACAGAGCAGCACTTAAATATTTTAGCATGTAAATTTGCCCAGATCCCAGCTTTGCTTCTGTAATGATGGAAAAAAGAATAGGCACTGGACAAGTCTGGCAGTGTTTCTGCAGCCGCGGAGGGCTGTGTGTGACAGCTGATGGCACGGCGTTCCTCCCGAGACAGCAATGGCTAGTACAGATCCAGTTACAATGAGAAAACATCCCTGTGTAAGGAGGCAACTGGAGCTTTTCATGAAAGAACTGAAACCGACAATAATTTCCTTTGAAATCTCGTTTTAAACCCTAAATATTGAAGCCACAGAGGGAACAATAGGAGGCCAGCTGTAGCGTAGTCTCTACTCAATTAGTTAATTGTTTGGTCAAATATAATGATTTGTTCACAAGTTTCTTTGAAATCTTAAACCCAAAGACAGAGGGAATAATAACTTTAAAGTTAAGTAGCTGGCAGAAATGTGGAACCTAGTGGAAATGGTGCAGAACACCAGGTTACAGCCTGCATTTTCATGCAGAATATTAGAATAGACATCTAGAAGAGTGCAGCATGAAAATGCAGGCTGTAACCTGGTGTTCTGCACCAGGTTCATTCTAATAGACATCTAGATGTGATACCTGGTGGTAGCTGTCTTTTAGCTTTTGATTGCCTGCATTATGAGTTTTTTTATGCTTTTTTTGAACTTCTCTACCTAGGAGTTGGAGATCACTTAGCAGCAAACACCTAAGAAAAAAATACTGCATAATCTCTGTGCTTGAAGCAACAAATCCTTCACATTTTTACTGTTTTGTTAGGGGTTAAATGTGCTAATGAACCAAACTGTATATAACAATAACAGTGCTATTGGTGCTGCTTTTTTTCTTCTTATTTAGCTTTATCAATGAGAAGTTTAAAAGTTCCTTTTTGAGTGATATCAGAAAAAAATATTCAGTTCATTTATCTGTTTGACTCAGCTTGGCTGCTATGCTAACATAATAGCTTGTACCAGGAGAGACATAACTGATGGGTCTTGTTCTGTAAATATTTTTTTCTTCATTTCCTCCTTACTCACCATATCTTACCTGCTAGGCAGCAAAACATGGGATGCAGTGAATTGTAGAGAATTTTGCTGATCACACTTCCTGTTTTTTTCCTTCCCTGCATTACTTATGTACTTCTATAGTTTTAGGGCCCCTTTCAGTTTCTTAACACAGTTCTTTAGCTTTTGATGCGTCCGGTTTTCTGTATCAGACAGAGATGATATGGCAGAGTTTTGTAAGCTACGTTAATTTATTTAATGGATAGTTGATAGGACAGGACAGAAAAGGTCTGCGATAGTTTGTTATTTTGCCTTCTCTGAGTTTCATAAACTGCACTTCACTGTGAACGTATTAAAATCTGTAAGATGCAGGTTTTCTAGATTATCTGTTTCCTATTTCTCAGGCACTGGTTTGCAAGAGTATAGTGTGTGATATGCAGTCAGCATCCCCATCCTCCTCATGTCTCCATCTATGGGCAAGGACACAGGAAGAGTATTTTCTGATGAGATTTTAAGTTCATATTTTTAGATTTATCTTAGTTACTCTGAAACCTTCAGAATAATAACCAAAGCTCAGCATTTGTTCTTTTTTAAGAAAAAGTCTTTAAGTCTTTAATTCGATGTTTGCAGATGTTTTGCTGTAGCCCCCGTGGTTTTGTAAGCCCACGGCAGGGATGGTGGTAGTCAGAATGTGGCACAGTGCTCTGTAGTCTTGCCCAACAGCAAAGGAGATTGTTATCTTCCCATACAGTTCTGCACAAGTGTTGCTCTTGAATTCAGGCTAGTTTTTCAAAAAATATGTATAGTCTTTGTATACAAGGGAAACTCCTATCAGAAGACAGAATTCAAGATTGATTTGAAACTAAAATGAGTGTGTTAGAAAAGTCCACTGTGCAAGGCTCTCAGCGGGCAGCATTTCCCTGCTCGTGTGCCTGGGTGAGCTCCTGTTGGATCTGTCTAGACACAGGTACGGCATCGGGGCTGACAGTGCCAAAATTGCTGTGTCTGTTCCTAGCTGTGTGACTTGCTTCCCAAGTACCAGAGGAAACCTGAAAAACTTGCCGTGTGTTCTCATGCTTTGGTTGCTTTATGGCATCTGACCAAACTGTTGGGTTTTTTGTTTGTTTGTTTTTGTTTTGTTTTGTTTTTTTACATATTCCGTGTTTCCAGGTTTTGGAGAGTGTTCTTTTTAAGTGCATTTGTAAGTTTTCAGGACGATTAGCACTGTAATTGAATGGATCATTATGTATACTCCCTGAGTTAATTGTACGTTCCAGGGAACTAGGGGCAGCTTGCACCTAAAGGCTTTGTGGTGCCTCACTGCTTGGTGTTTTGCTGTCATAAAACACAGGACCAAGACACAACTGTTTAACAAAAGGTGGTTTTCTGTTACTAATCACGTATGATAGCTGCCTTGCAGGCAGCATAGTGGCAGTCAGCACACACACTTAGTGTCAGCCAGCAAAGGAGGTAGTTCATAAAGACTTTTTTTTTTTTTTTTTCAAATGAACAAAACTTACACAAAGAAGTAAAACAAGAAGTCAAATGCATTCCACAAAGCACGAAATACCCCTCTTTAAGCAGGTTTTAGAATGATTTGGTGCTATCTTTTTTTGTTTTTTAATTTATGTATTCATTTAGTGGGAAAGCATCCCTTTGTTTCCTGATTAAGCAAAGATTCCCAGAATAAATCAGTCTCTAGAACCTATTGCTAGTGTTCTTTTCCAACTGACATTGCCAGAGTTGTATGAGAACAATTACAGCTTTATGAATTCTGTATTTGAAACCTAGCAGCGGATCAGAGCAAGATAATGGAGTTTCCAAAAATGATGTGAAGTATGCTTTGTTATTTCTTTTATTTCTAATTGTGGTCCTACAAGTCAGATTATTCCAGTTCTGTCCCATTGATCTCCTGAGGAAGTCCTAAATTTGAGGCAAGACGTTGCTTGTTTAGATGCAGTTGATGGCTTTATGCCATCAGCTGATGACGTCAGAAATAAATAAATGAAAATTCTTGATGTGGGAAGAAGGATTACCACACAGCTATGGCATGGGCTGCTCAGGATGAAATACTGTGCAATATTCTTCTAAGTCACTGCTCACTGTCCTGCCCTACATCCCTTGTCCTGCTGCCTCCTGCCAGCTCTGGCACCGTGCTGGCCTGAGGCTGAGCCATTTCTGTGCTACCTCACTGTAAGGAGAGCTGCAGACCGCGGTGATGTTCCCTGTGGCTCAACAAGAGCAAGCATGTGCTGGGCACTGACTGGGGGGGTAAAGGCAGGGCAAAGAGAGAGGCCAGGGCGGGGATGCAGGGTCTGCTCAGGCTGCCTGGGGCACCCATTGCGGCCAACACAGGGCCCAAATGTCACAGCAGTACTGAGTATGGAAAGCCACTTACACGTAGAGTGGTTGTCAGGAAAATAAAAAACGCCCCTGCTAAGGGCTGTTTGCCATTTCTTCATACCCAGGCTCCAGGATTTTTGTTGTTCAGCTTATAGAAAAGCAGTTACATTTAATTCGGAAAGCAGCTTACTTAGCTGTTCCTTGCAATAACAAGATTTAGGTCAGAAAAGATTGGAACAAGAATAACGCTCTTTTCTGTTGAATTTGCAGTGCTTTATTTACAGTCTAGAATTGTCATTATGCCCATATTGTCGGTCAGTCTCCTCTTGTTTCCTTTCCAAACACTGTGTTAAAGGCCAGGTAAGCTTTTTCTATTGATTTATTTAGAAACATGCACAACTGCAAAGATACTTGGGCAGATGTTGTGCCCAGAACAACTTGTAACTCCAAGAATAGATGTTTCAGATCGAGTGTCATGCTGATACCTTGGTGGGGTTGTTTTTTTTTTTTTTTTGCCTGGATTGTATTTTGGCTAGCTTCCTGAGTTCCTCTCCTGTTCTTTTAGCTTCTTTCTGCAGTTCTTGGCTTTTCTTTTGTTTAACCCGCCAAAGTCAGTGGGAATTTCCATTAAGTTACAGTATTTAGAATGCTGCAGCCCCAGCCCTACTTCTGTTGGACACAGGGAAGATTCACCTTTTTTATTTCAGTGGTTTTATAAAGGAGCTCCAGAGATATCAGTGCAGATATTTTTGATTCATAGCCTTTCAAGTGAGAGGACAGTCAGGTTCTGCTTGTAGCACAGTGACTGCGCGCCGTGCATGCTATCAGGAGACACAGGAAACCTTCCCACGTCCTTCACTTCTTGTAGTCCACCTTCTTATCTCATGTAGCCTTTTTCTCTGTGGGTATAGGATGTTGGCTGCATACCAAGTAGATGAGACAATTGCTGTGTTTCTGCCTTCTCCAAAACTGTTCATATCATATTCCCTTTTGTTACAAGAGGTTGCCTTTTACAGGAATTTAAAGTCATTTTCTGAGTATGTTTTGTTTTTCACATTTCCATGACAAACATTAGGTAAAACAAGAGCAAAGGTTTTGCCAATCACTTGAGGATCAACTTTGAGATTTGTTTACAAAAGTGTATTATTGTGATAGCATAGCTGATTTTTAAAATACTTCCTATTATGTTCAAAGGACACAACAGTCTGCTACATTTTGATTGAAACTTCCTGGCTGTAGTTACTTCACATTCAGAAACATCACAGGTGTCTTCATCACTGTTCTGTGCCTCAGTACTGCAAGTCAGATTCCATCCAAAGGCACCTTCATTCAAAAAGTCATGTTATTATACCACGTACACCTTGTATGGTACTGGTTTATCTTGTAACTGGATGTTGAAGTCAGCAGCAGTTCCGTAGTGCAAAAAAGCAGTCACGTTTTCGGATGGATAAAGTAAATTATGTTATTCTTTCTGTTTTAAAGCATTTGGCTTCTTTTTTTATCTTAAATCCAATGTCTTAATGTGGCATTTAAGAAAGAGGGGAAGGTTGCCCACAGAAAGAACCCAAGCTTGTGACACCTTTTTAATCTGTTCAGCTTTTCTTGACTGTTGGTAGTTCAGCAGAAAACCAGGAGGGGATTTCAGAAGAGACACTGATACACATTTGAGAAAGACACCATCAGGAGTGGTCCCCACTTTTTAGTGCCAGAAAGCATTTATGAGGAATCACAGAGCCACAGGGGTTGGAGGACCTCTGGAGGCTATCCATACCAACTCCTTGCTAAAGCAGGTTCCCTACAGCACGGTCACTCAGGAAAGTGTTCGGGTGGGTTTTGAATACCTCCTGAGAAGAAGACTCCAGAACTACTTCGGGCAGCCTGTTTCAGTACTCTGTCACCTCCAAATTAAGGAAATTCTTTCTCATGTTCATATAGAACTTCCTGTGGTCCAGTTTGTGCCCATTGCCCTTTGTTCTATGACTGAAAAAGGTGCATTATCTTACAGCCTGTTTTAAACTGTAACACGATTGATATGGACTCTTCCATGAAGATGAGCCTTATGCCCAGCATTTTTATAGTCAGTTGAGTCCTGCTCTGTGTTTTGCTGCTCTGGTGCTTTACCAGTAGTTTCAGAAACTGTTTACAACTTTAATTGCATTAAATCTTAGGGCAGCTGAATTCTTTAATCCATTTAATTTCTGTTTACTAGCAGGAGACCAAATTTACTCAAGGAAGGAGGAGAGTGGAGTGAGCAAGCATTTAGATTTTTGCCTCTATCTTGTAAAGTGGCATGTGCTGAAGGCTGATTTTGGTAGAAGTGGTCAAAGAAGAGTCAAGGTTAAGAGGCTGGTTATGGGCTCAGTATGAAAACCTCACATTATTCTTGGTCAACTGAGCTGGTAACAGCCTGCAGCAGTTTGGGATCTGGCATGTTATTTACCAGTCTGCCTGTGACTGGGAGCTCGTTGCTAGCATTAAGTTGCTATCAACTTAGCTGACACCTACCTACCTTTCAACTACGTGTCTCCTGGGTATTTTGGGGTGTGGAGTTTGTTTGCTTATTAGTAGAAACACACAGGTAAACTGTTTGGAAGTCCCTCACTCTCCACCCCTAATCACAGCTTGTGAATGTCATGTTTGCTTTGGGTTCTGTGCTTGCCAGGAGATAGTCATGTTAGTTGGATGCTTATGCACTTAGTTGCCAAGTTCAGACTGCTAAATGAGCACAGGGAAAGAAGGCAAGCTGTAATTAGTAGTAAGGTAAAAATGTTACAAGTTACATTCATCTGTTTGATGAAACAATTTACTTACTTAATGTTTCAGATATTTTTTTCTTATTGTACCACATCCTTTTTTAAGGTGTTAACAATGAAGTGGATGTTTTAAGAATAAATTACCCTTATAATTGTCTCTATCTTTTATAAAACAATCAGTGCTGTAATTTATGAACTCTGAAGCATTTTTTTCTTTAAGTACTCCCCTTTCAAAGAACATATTAAAAATAAAAAGTAACAACCATTTTATATGAAGACAGCATAGATGTTGTGAAAAAGCCACATAAGTATTTCAATAATTTCACTGAAAATACATTTCTGCTCATTCTGAGTGAAACCTTTTCATGGTTTGGACTTTTCCTTTGGAGTACTCATTAAGCCAGAGTTCAAATGTCTGGTTTGTTGAGATGCTCTCTTGAACCGAAAGAAAGATTACTGCAGTGATGTGACATTTTAGTGATTTTTTTTTTTTTTTCCTTTGGGGGGGGGAGGGGGGGGAAGATTGGGGGGGGGAAAAAGAAAAAAAGAGAAATTTACAGCTTCTGACAGTTTGTGGATTAGGTGTTCTGAAAGGAAAATTGGGTAACAATATTTTTAATGTTATTACTGTGCTGTCATCAGCATTTTTTCTATCAGAAGATTCCTTAAGTGTCAACAGTCATGCTTTCTAAAGTTGAAGCCTTTCCAGTTATCTGTCACTGCCTTATTTATTATAGCATATGAATAGTCAACAATAAATTAATCACTTAATGCTAACTTATTTCCATAAATATTTGGCTAATAAGTCGTTTGTGGGTTTTTATTTATACTGTAACTGGCAGAGTTTTCATAGGAAACATCTCAACAGCAATTAATGCCTCTTCACTTTTCAGACTTTGACCTAAGTAAATCTCCCGTGCTGGGCCTCGTGAGGTTTACCTTCACATTCCAGCTCCAGTCGGTCCTTGGTGTACAGACTTTCCCAAACTGAATAAAAGTAAATGGGAGTTGTTTCTGTTGGGCATTTACAAAAATCAGATCAGAGATGCTCTGAAGTGAGCACTCCAAAATCAGTGGAAGGCTGAGTACTGAACTTGCAGGTGTGAAGCTGTGCTTCTAAAGGAAACAGATTCCTGATAAGCAGATTTGATAGGTGCTTCTGTCTGTTTGCTTACAAAATCATGCTCCTTCCAAAATGGCTTGTGCCAATGGGAGACAAACTAAGCTACAAAAGCAAAAGTGCACACTTTTGCTGGGCTATAATAGTCCTACATTGTGGTTTAGTGGTGATATTTTCAAATGTAAAGCTAGCTTTAACTTCTTTATGACCTAAATAAAACTAATAATCTCCAGATAGAGAGGCAAAATGAAATGCAGAAATACAGCATTCTGTGTATAGAATGTTCACGAAGACTAAAACCTTAAAAGAAATCTCTCACGTGTCTTTCTTGGGTGATACCTGTCTTATTTTCAGTGTTGGGGATCCTTGTCTGTTCTCCATGTGGTATTCATGCAAGCTACTCATATTCAGTTCTCTTGGACATATTTTGCTTCCTTAATTAGTCACTGAGAAACCAAACCTTCTGCTTCTGCAGAGAGGGATTAATTCTCCCTGTTCTTTGTGTACCTACAAATTGGTGTATCTTTAGCTTATGTCTTGACTGCCTATTTGCCTGGCAGGTGATGCTCAGGGGTCCTAGTCTTGAAAGCGGAGGAGGACCTTTCCTCTCCTTGGTAGTGTACAAACATAGAACAAAATATTAGCTCTTGCTTCTAGGTCTTTGTGTCCTGGGTGTGAGTAGGCATGTTCACTGCTGACGTTACAGTGATCAGAGTACAACAGCATCTGTTTATCCATCATTCAGTACTTTATCGGAGATTAATACAAGGCCATTTTTAGAACTGGCAGATAGATGGTATGTGATTCTGGAATGTGTATTTATTTAGTTTAGTATTAGTGTGAGTATTTAAGGTCACTTGAACCAGACAGGGCTATATGAGTCATCTTTATCCCACTGAGTTTACATTGTGGTCTAAAGCATTTCTTTTTACTTTTTTTTTTTTCTAGAATATGACCCTAGAAAAACAACATATTCCTCATGTGCCAAGTGCAGCTCTCCTGAAAATTGGCCTGTCTTGCCTTCTGGGGTTATCTGCTGTTATGCAATAGTAGTGGGAGGGAAACAATACAGAAGGCCTGGAGACAAGAAGAAATTACTGCACTGTTGGCAGGCTTCCTGTGTTTGAAATCTTCAAGGAAGTCTTCAGTTGAAAGAAGAAAAACAGAGATGAGCGTTGGAAAGATAATCCTCCTAACCAAAACTTCAGCAGAGCTTTTAGTTTTACTGCTGCTTGAATTGAGGTTTGGGAGTTCGCAGTATGAGGGGCTGGCCGATAAGGAGCTTAGTGGTGATCTGAAGATCAGACTTAACTGAGAATGTAAGCACAAGCAGAGACAAGAGGGTATTTGAAAATTTATTAATTGCTCAGAACTTTGTAATTCTACAAACTTAATATTAAGTGGTTTGGTTCTTTATATATTCAGAGATTTGGGGATTTTTTTTTTTTTTCTTCTTCTATCTGTGTGTCCAAGACAGGATACTTATGTTGCATTTGATAAAAGAAATTACCCAGAGAAGCTATGGATATCCCATCCCTAGAGACATTCAAGGCCATGCTGGATGGGGCCCTGGGCAGCCTGAGCTGCCTGACCTGGGTTGTGTCCCGCCTGTGGCAGTGGAATTGGACCTAGATGATCTTTAAGGTCCTTTCCAACCCAGACCCTTTTATGTTAGCTAATGCAAAATGCATTCTTTCCTGTTGAGAGAGTAAGAAGAGTACCTGAGAAGAATATGTAAATATTGAAAAGCTTGCGGTTCAGATTTGAATTAGAGAATGACAGTGTTCTAGGGCATAAAAAGAAATCTAATTGCTCTTCTTTTATAGAATGTATACTTTTTTCAGTCTTGCTGAGGCTTAGTCATAGTATCATAGAATTGCTCAGGTTGGAAAAGAACTTTATGGCAATTTGTAGAAAAGTATTCAGGATTATTTAGGGTTTTTTTTAATATTGCTTAGCAGTTGTGTGTATTCTTGCTATGAATGAATAACATTCTGTCCACTTGAGAATTAAAGAAACCTTATCCTTTAAGACATCCTTAAGACATTATAAGACAAAAATATGTCAAACAAGGCTCTCTTTAATTGAACCTTCAGAGATGAGATCTAAGTCTCTAGTAAATTTTAAGGCAGACCTTTGGGCTAGAGTTTTTTTTTTTTCTTTTAAAATAAAAGCATTCTAACCTGAAGTACTTAAGTGCGTGATGTGTTTCATGAGCATTGGGTTGCTGTGGGCTTTTTCTTTTTGATGGTTGGTTGGTTATCTGATTTATTTTGTTTTCTACTAGTTGATTGAACCTGAATCTCAATTTTTGGTAGTCTCCAAAAGCAGAAGATCCACTTATGTCCTCCTCCGAATTCTGCTTCTGCAATTCAAACGTATAATTTTGGATGTTATGATATAAAAATATTATTTAAATGGATTGTCAAGGTACTGTTTTTGTTGACAGGACTGCTTTTAAATATGTTCTGCATTTGTAATTAACGTAGTGATTATTGACTGTAGAAAGGACAATGTATTCTCATCACTCTGAAGAGTCTTGACAAAGGTTAGCAGGTAACTGTTTTTTAACAGAAGAATCATCTTTTAAATCACTCCTGTGAAGCTATGTCCAGTAAATTGAGAAGCAGTGCTCTAAACAGGCTTTCTTTTTCCTAGGTTAAATAAAACAACCTTAAATATCATGGATAAACAAAGTCAAAATTAGATCTCATCTTTCATATCATTTTTTTTTATTAGTGAACCAGAAAAGGAAAGGAGGTTGTCTTGCCTTCTTGGCTCCCAACTGATTCCTCAACTCCAAATGACCTTTTCATTCATCTCTGGTAGTTGAATGAATAGAAGTGAAGAAAATATTCTGCCTGCACCTGAAAAAGAAGTTAGTTACCCAAAACTGGTTTTACAGCTCAGCAAACTCTGAATTAAGTACCTAAATGCTGGCAGCAAAAGTAATCATCAAAGGTGTTTTGTGAGCAGTAAGCCCAGTAATTAGTGCAGGTTAATGTTATTTCTGATTTTATGATACATTTACAAGATATACTAAAGTTAAAACTTAATTTAAATTTCAAAAACACCTTTCCCGATGAATCTTTATTCACCTTGTAATAATTAAATTTAAGACTACACACAGCACTTGAGTTTTTTTAGCTCGTATCCGAACATTTTAAGGCAACAAATTGCAGAAAGGCAATTTTTTTTTTTTCTGTCTTTACTTTTGTGTGAGCTGAGAGTGGGTGGAACTGACAAACTGACCCAAATGAACAAAAATTCTTGCTAGCAGGTTCATTTAAAGCTGTGTTGGTTTTTGACTTTGGTTCAGCATGACAACCACGCACCCTCATCTGTCAGAAGAGAAAGAGAATTGGTGGAAAAGCAGGAGAAAATGGAGAAGATTGGAAGTGCTGCTTCAGGTGCTGCTGGTTGAAGCATTGACCTTCCTGTTTTTCTGAAAGCACCTGTGGCTCACTGAACCTACTTTCCTCTCGAGTTCTTTCCTGCTAGTAGGCAGAGGCCTCTCCTAGCCTTCCTAAAAAATGGTCTGGTGCATTTTCAGTCATAATCTTATGGTCTGTTAATGGTTACATAAGTATTTGGGAAGATATGTTTACAAGAAAAAAGACCTGAGCTTACAAGCTTGAAGTAAATATGCTCAATCCATCCTAATTTTCAAAGTTTCATGGTGGTGGAACAATCAACAACAAACAGTGCTTTTTGCATATATCCATCAGGTTCCTGTGGCCTGGGGGGCCACCACTTACCCTTCAACCACTTTCCTTTTACTTGGAATGGTAGAGATTAATGTTTGTCTTAAACAAGGGCATCTTTTGGTCTCAGGCTCCCTGAAATGAAGTGTATGATGGCAATGTCTTTCTCTTTGGAAAGAAAAATCAGTTCTTTTGGTTTATGTTCAAATTAAATCTAAAACTATTGTTTCCTCTTTAACATTAGAAAAAAACCCAACTTTTTATCTAAGTCTAAAAATGGAAAAATGCGTATGTGTGCAGTGAGGAATGCGGAGGGCACAGGAGTGCACATTCCAGAGGGCTGCTGCTGGCGCAGGGATGCAGAGCAGCTGGGAGCTGTGTTCCCTGCCAGGGTCCTCTGGCTGCGCTGGGGCCTCCATGCCTGAACAGAGCTCAGGTTGGCTGCCTGGCTTTGAGCTTTCAGAAGAGCAGTGCCCGCTTTTTGGTGCAGTGTTCAGAACTCAGAGTGGATGTGTTTCTTTCATTTATTTTTTTAAGTTGTGTTGGAGAATTCTATGTTAACACATAGATTACGTTTACGGTTGAAAATGTGTGTTGGTAGCTCAGGGCTTTAAAAAAAATAATTATATATGTATATTTTCGTGTGTAAAATGCATATATCTGTATGTGACATTTTTTCTTAAGGGATAATTTAAATTTTTTAACATTTTAGTTTGGATTTTCAAGTATGAAAATAATCAAAAAGCCAGTTTCTTTTCTCAAGTGGTTCTTCAGCAATACATAGCCTGAGATTAACATCAGTGATATGAGAGTGGTTTTGTAGACTAGTCCTGTCATCCAGGTCTTGGAAATATGATCCTAGAGTTCAAAAGAGGAAACAAGTGGAGGTTGAACAAATTGTGGCACCAACCACGTACTCAGGGGAAAGTGTTTTTGGCTAAGTTTGATGCATCCATCACAAACACAGATAGCACAGTAGAAAACATTGTACTGCTTTTGTCACTAGAGCTGTGCCTTGTGTACGCCCATGGGCCAGAGCTTTGAGCATGCTATGGGGTTCAGCTGCGGCCCCCAGCCTGCCCCAGCAGCAGCATACGTCCTGCCTCAGCCACTGGCAGAACAAGGATATGTTTGAGACTTTTGCATATGAAGTGCTATTCATAAAACGTATTACCTTACGGTGTATTTTTGTCTTGATCATTATGGCTAATGTTTTGTGGTTGCCGTGCTTGCTGAGTGGTAAAATTTGGTTATTTCTGTCTGATCTCCTTTCAAAGAAGTACCACAACACCAGTGTGTCTTAAGATTAACAACACTAAAACAACTGAAGTTGCTTTTTATTTGTGGACCGTGACAAATATAAATAGAAAGAGGATTTGTGTCTACTTGCCTATTGAACGTGTCCTGTTGTCCTCGTAAGCTTATGAAATCCTTTGATAACAAAGTCTGACCTGTAAACTGAGGAAGAAGGTCATGCAATTATATTTCAACAAATTGTGCCTTGTTTCATATCAAGGGGTAGAAATATGTTTGTCTTGAATTGTTTAAGCATTTCAACTTCCAACTCAATCAGAATTGAACATGATGGGACTTGGGATTGTAAATCCCACACTGCACTTCAGTGCCCTCCCTGTGGCCTCTCAACTCCTCCAGACTGCCCTGAAGGTCCTCTGCCCTGAGGCTGAGCAGGCTCTGGGGTTATCAAGCACTGCATCACGATCTACATATTCAGCCTGCTGCAAATGAACACTGCAGTGGTTATGTCTGGGCAGTTAGTTTCCAATAAGCAATGATAATCGTTCCTTGAGATTTTGTGTATAGCAGCATTGCCAAATTAAACTGGAATTCAGCATGGAAAAACTATATCCAGGGCAGAAGCAAAACCCAGTTCACTGTGTTCAAATAAACACAGCAAGACTGCTCTTTCCCAAATCCTTAACAACTGGCAGATAAAATCATGGTTTCAGTAGCAAGAAGCTGCAGAGTATGAATATGAGCGCCTGTGTATCTTTACGTCCCCGCTAGCCTGATCTCAGCTGCCGGCAAGACGTTACAGTATTTGGAAGTAAGAGCAGTGTAAACGCAAGAAGAATACGGTGCAACCAACATGCCTCAGGAGATAAACTAAGGGATTTCTCTTAACAGGGGGAACGCAGTTCTTCTCATCCAGTTGGATTTCTAGTGTGGTATTTTGTCTGGTGCTGTACAGAAAATTGTTGCTTCAATTGGAGGATGTAGGTCAGTAATTAAGGAAAAATTATAGCCGTAGGCTGGCGAATGGCATGGAGCCTGATGATTCTGCAAGGCCTATGTTATGACCAACAGCATCTGGTAAAGCTTTGCAGAACATTTAAATACCTGTAGAGGAACACTTATTGCCTCAGTTACTTCTGATGCAACTCCTTTCACGTCATAAGTTACATTTCTGTAATGCAAATGATTGTTTCTGGTTTTCTGTAAATTTGCTTTAGCCTTTGCCTGATCAATAGTCAGAAATGTACAAAAAGAATTATGTTTTAAATGTCAGCTTTTTGCAAGTCAACAATTTCCTTAGTAGCAGCATATTTGTGAGAGTGGAATGTGTGACCAAAGAGCCTATTCACAAGCCAGTCATCCTCCTCCTTAAAAGAAGGAAAATATAATAATGTGCAGTGCATTAGCTGTATTATGCCACCGTAAAAATTACCAAAATGTTTCTCTTTTCTCTGTTTGTTATTGCTTCTGGACAATAACAATGCCTGTCTAATGCATCAGATTGTTGCTTAATGGTCCAGCCAGCCCAGGCTGTCATTTTGCAAGAGAATGCTCTTGAAGCCTTCCTCTTGACTAAGCAGCTGAGTTGCAGGTGTTATATTGTGAAATGGTTCCTTGGGTTTTATACTTAGCCTTTCTTTGTGGAAAAGATGTTATAGCATTTAGGTAAGAATAGTGCATCTACGTATTTGTTCAGCTGTCTAGTAGAGTATTATGTTTAATTGTGTGAACACATTTTTCCTGTTCAGAAAAGTTATCCTTCGCAAATGCAGTCTTAAAGGCTGTTATGAGAAGTGATCATTATTTAATAGACTCCTTTAATTGTTTGTTTTCCAAGTGAGTATCGTGATTCATAGATTATAAGTGCAGTTTTATTTCATTTTCTTCCTTCTTGTTGAACTCTTCTACTAAAATCCATTCATTCAGGAAATCAGCGGAACATTTATCTGACTTTTGTATTACTTCATTAGAGAATTCAACGTATTTTTATTAAATCTTTTCCTGTGTCATAAATAAATGCTTACTGTCTCCTAGCATCCTCCTATTTTTAGATAGTCTCTTGTGAAGCTTTGAGAACACAGCCAAGTGAACTAAATTTTATCCCTTGCCAAAGGAGTTTTGTTCTTTAATTAGAAAAATAGAGACCAGATTGCTATCAGTCCTTCTGACATGTCTATTTTAAGTGAGGATTTCAAACAATATCTGAAGATACGAGCTGCAATCAAAGATCATATTAAAGTACAACTTCACAGCACACAAGTTGAGGTTTGAAAAAGATTACTTGAGATGTTTCTGGCAAAAAATACATATGTATGTATACTACTGGGGTTTTTTTTGTTGGTTTTTTTTTTTTGCAAGCCCACTGACAGGTAGCATGCAAATGGTTGAGCTGTGTGCCTTGTCTTATTTTCTTTTTAACTATGTTATTAGCAAACAGGGATGAGCTCATCTGTATTGTGTGCATCACAATTCATCCAGATCTGGTGGACTTTTATTGCATTATGATTTCCTTTTGGACCAAGACTACATTTTATTTTGGTATGCCATTTGCTATTCAAAACAATTCTTCTTTACAAAAATACTCACTCTAATTCACATTCCTATTACTCTACCTTTATTTTCATCAAGGCACACTAGCATCCTTGCACACAATTGCATTTTTCCCAGCTTTTTAGTGGGGAATTATCATGACAGTCATTATGTCTGAACTGCTTAATTCATTTTAGTTCTTTGATTATTTGGCACATTATAAAGTGTTAATTTTTGCACCCATTGAAAGGTGTAAGCAGATGCACAGGAAGTTTAGCCAGATCTGTAGAAACATGGCTTTATGCTAGTTGAACAGTGTACAGCAGTAGTTGTGGATTCTATATGCTATGGAGATATCCAAGAGACTTGAAAGACTTAAAAATCTTGCATCAAATATTTGTAAAAAGAGTGTGATTTGGGTGCTTTTGTTATATGTTCTTTAAACACTCTCTGACGTGGGTGATAATCAAGCTATGAAGTCCTCTGTTTGAATTTTGAGCCTCGGTATTCTAAATTTAAACTTAAATGCCAAGAAATGAATGCTTTTCAAAACTGTTTTTTCCCTCTGCTTTGAGACTTACTTTGGTATTACCATAACTCGTTGGGTCTTTCTTAGGTATGTCATGATATCTTGCTTTGCAGGGGATGCATGACTATGTACATCCCTGCCCAAAAAGAGCATCATACTATTGAGAACTGCAAAAAAAAAAAAGTCCCGTTGAAGCATCAGTTTTTTATTGTGAAACTTTTTTTGTTTGTTTTAATTCAAAGACAGACCATAAGATTCAGAAAGTCTTTCTTTTTGATATATAAAAAAGAAATAATCTCTAATTGATGCATTCATTTCTCAGAATTTCTCAATCCATAAAATGTAATAAATATTTTTGCCAAGAAATTCAAATATTCTGTGTTTTAGTACTTAGCAAAAAGTATGCATTAAGGCAAAATAAAAATATTTGTCTCAACTAAGGCTGCTTTTCCAGCGCTATATTATTCAGTTTCATTGAAAGCCAACAATCTAATGACAAGTATCACCTCAACTGTAAAAACATGAAACTGCTCTATGGTAATTACTGATAGACGTTTTGAGATGTGTAACATGTCAACACACAACCCAGCTCTGGCAGCTGGGTGGGCTTTTATATTGATTTGGATTTTTTCCTTCATATACCTTAAATAAAAATGATCGTAAAGATTCAGAAAAAATGAAATACTTTACCCTGTTTTTTCTCTCAGTCATATAATCGGTTTAATTTCAGGAGTTGTTTCTGAATCAGTAACTAGAAATTACTTATATTGGAGAAGTCTCCTATGGCATTTAAACTCCTTGCACATTGTATAGTTAATAAAAAAATGTCTGAGTAGATTTTTTTTACCTTGTACTTTTAGGGGAAAAAAAGAGAGAGATGAATTTGTGTGATTGAAATGATGAAAACCTCATTTAAAACAAATTAAGGAGTATTTTGCTGAACTGATTTATTTCTCTCCAGCAGAACTTAGCTTAACCTTTTATTTCTCTTGCAAGAATGGCTTTGAGTGTAATTTAAACTGTCAAATGACATTTATCAAATGATGGTTTTGCCCCGTAACAGGCAAATGTCTTCCACAAAATTGATTAGCTGCTGACCTCCTCCACCCTTTCCAGACCCTGCAAGGTAGATTTCAAAGTGCTGTAAAATAATCACTTCATTTTCAGTTTATACTTCAGCAGGAGGCGGTTAGTGCCCCGGTAGCGGTGCTGCAGTGTGCTCTCATATGGCAGCAGGGTGCTGGGAGCCTTCAGGCCCTGCCCTGCCACGCACCTAATAGGGCCTCACGCTGAGCTCCCTGCAGCTCAGGAGCAGTGTCAGTGTCAGAATGGCTTTTTGCTGGATACTGGAATGAGTTACGGTACAAAACTTTTATCTTCTGGATGAATGCACTCCAGTAAGCAGGAAAGTGCCATTTCCTAAGGCCTGTAAGTTGTTCAGTTATCAGGGAAGTGCCAGAAGAAAGAAGGATACATCTCCTAAGTATGACATTTTAGGCCCTCAGAAGCTTCCTCCAGTGCATTCTTACTTGTCAGCTCTGTAGCATTGCTTGGTAAGGGCAAGTCCAGAGGGCTTGCTCTTGTAGGCTTCGACCTATAGGCAGATGAACTGACTCAAGCACTGTGCCTGGATTGCTGCATCAAAATGGCGGCTCTCTAGCTTAACAAAAAGTGCTGCCTAATGTTTTTTTGCTTCAGAGCAATTTGTGAATTTCCTTGCCAAGGAAGAAACTGAGACTCAGAAAACAAACTATGAACATAAAAATACCAGAACTGTTGCTGGTGTTAAAAGTTCAGTTCTTTTTTTAGAACTCAATAATTTCTTTCTTCCAAACTCTTCCACTCCTACTTCTTCCTACTTCTCTGTATTTAAAAATACAGAAATTAGAGAAAAATGCTCTTGACTTTCTCTCAGACTGAGAAACCAAATGTAGCTCGTTAGTGTCAGCAGATCTGATTGCAGTGATTGGTTTTCAGTTCAGACAGGGCGTTGGGGAATGAACAGAGCTGAAAAGAAAGGAGCACTTCTCCAACTTCATCCACACACATCATCAGAAAGAGCAGGGGTTTTCCTGTATGCGTAACTGCCGAGGGCCAGAACTGTGATTAAAGTCTTTTATCAAACTGTTGGCTGTGAAAATACCAATCCCTCCATACATTCGGCTAGAGTCTGATTGGCTGATAAACTGAATTAAAAGATAGCGGAATCTGTGCTGCATGTTAAAGCTATTAAACACAAGTAACTACATATGGAATAAAGGCTTTACATAGAGTTTCAGAAGCATCCAGTAAATAGTGCTAACTGGTCTGCATGAGATTCATGGTATGTTTGGAATGAAATTTTGCTCATTGGTCTACCTGGCTCCTTCCAGTATATATTTTTTTAATCAGTAATACCAGCTGTAGTGCATTCTGCAGGTTTCTCACTGCAGGTTTCTCACTGCAGTGCATTCTTGTAATGATAGGCAAGAGACTGTATCTGTTGGAGAATGGGATTGTTGTTCTCACTGTTCCAGCTAAACGTGCAATATAAGTGTAAATTGCCTTTATTCTATTCTGCTTAAATATCTCATTGTCTGCTTTGCATACAAGCAATTTATTGCTGCTTATGTTCTGACAGAATGAAAACTAATGTTTAATTATGCATTGCCCTAGTAATGTGGTGTTTAGGGTGAATGTATCTGAATTAAATAAAGGCCATTAATAACGCCTAACAATTTATGATATATTCATTGCTTGATTTCAAATCATATAAATTAGAGAAGCTTATTTGAAATGTCACCAGTATAAGATGGCTTTGTGGGAACACCTCTCTGTGTGCTAATTTCAGAATCATTACCAGCTGAGTCTTACTATTCATTCAGTGTCCAGTAGGCTTTTATTATTCCCTTATTTGCAGTTTAATTACAGCCTCTGTTTTCCTGACAGTGTGAATTCAATCCTGAACCTGCAGGAGCAAAATGAGTTGCAATCAGTAGGTTTTTGCCTGAAACCCTCCTTCCCCTTCTCCCCCTCCCACCTACCATCCCTGAACCATAGGTCTGAGCAGATCCCTACAGACAGGTTTTTTTCTACCGTATATTTAAAGGAGCAATGCCATCTAAAGCTTTCAAAGCATCATCTTTAAAGCTTTTAATTCATGGAGGATATCTCTGTCTCACATAAGCAGTTTGTTTTGTGCCAATATCATGAAGATATTTGAATAAATTTCTTAAGGAGAGGTTTTCAGGTGATTTTTTAATATTTTGTGTATATGAATTTGAAAATACTATTAAAAGGCATGAGATATTTCCATATAATGTGCATGGATACTGTGTAACTAAAATCCTAATCAATTGTCTTTAAAAATAATCCATTCCCCAAGGCTATTGGGTGGATGTAAGTTCTTTAAAGATGTGGTAAGCATTGTCTGCTGGGAAAAAAAAAAAAAGAAAGAAAGAAAAAAAGAAAAACAGCAAAATTTTGTATTGGTGAAAAATAAATGAATCACAGAGCAATTAAAGGTTGTCGGTGGTGGAACTAGAACTGATTTTTTTTATTTATTTTTTTTTATTATTTTTTTTGTCTGAGACACTTTGGAAGGCTGAAAGTACTCTCTCACTGTTTCATATTTGGTCACTTTCAGGCATGGCTGTTCCTTCCCATAGTGATAGCAGAGTAGAGAATTGATCCCAGTGACCTTCACCTTTCAGCTTTCTAGTGCCCATTTGTGGGGGAGTTCAGGATATTGTTTCTTTTCCCAATATGGTTCCAGTTTGCACCACAGTGCAATGTCACAACTATTCCCTTCTGTGTTGTGTGCACTTTCAAATTTAGCCTCGTCAAAGCCATCCTAAAAATGCATTACTGCACAAAGAAACAGACCTTATACTTGAAGGGTTTAAATTAATTAATGGCCTGTGCCGCTGGGACATGCCATTACTCAGCTGGTGAGCTATACCAAAGGTCACTTCTACTATATGTTCATCACTTGCTTTTTCTTCTCTCCTGCTAGAGGGGAATTCCTTAAAATATTAGAGAAATTATATTTCCAGACCTCAGAGGTAGTGAATCTCCATTAAAAAAAAAAAAAAAATTCTGCAATTTTTTTCTGTTAGAGTGCTTTTTTTGTTGTTTTTGAGTGTAGGTCTGTATGTACATTTACATCTTGCAGGGAGCCTCCTGGGATGAGTGTTTTGAAATTTCTATTTACAATATAACAAGCTTTAAAGTATTCAAATAGGAGTATATGTGGGTATGTTACTCTTCTATATAAGTAATATCTGTACTGCCTACATGTGCAATTAAAACTGTGCCGCTATAGCACAAAGGTAAATCTTTGCAGTGTAAAAGCAAACCTACAAATGTATTCAGAGACGCTTTACATTAGTAAATTAAGAAAGTGAATGCGTGCAAAAAATTTGATTGATGCAAATTTGATAGTCTAAGCCCCCTAATTTGGCAGTGAAGTTGCTTTTATTTTCAGTAGGTCATTTGGAGATATGTGAATTCAGCATAATTAATTGTATTTGACTGAAAATTGTCTTAGTATCATTTTTGACTGGAATGGAAGGTGTGGGTCTCCATGATCCCTTTTTTGTTGCAAAATCTGGTAATGTAGGAAAGTAGCTAATTCTTCATAAGCAAACAAAGTTCCATATCTCTGCGTAATCTATCTGCTTCTCCTTAGTTTTATTTGTACAAGAGCTAGGCTGGTTCTGCGCGCTCATGGAACTGCTCTGTGGTTCCAGGGTGAGATTGATGTGCAGTGATATCAAATGCAGTAAAGAGCATGTATGTTAGATGTTGTGATGTTCGATCTATGTGCTGTTATTTCATGTCATAGTTAATGAGGTGTCAGCATGATTTATTAGGTTTGTACAGCTGTGTTTCCAAAAATTTTCTGGAGTTCCTTCATTGTCCTGCTCTGGAAGGAGGAAGGAGCGTTCTCCCTGGCACTTCAGGGAGCAGTGCACGTTCAGCCCATCCAGGCATCTCTCTAGTTTGTTGCTCTGCTGTACAGCTGCGATGCCTCAATCTGTAACTTCTCAGGGCTTTCCAAAGAAGCATTCTGTAAAGAAAATTCAACTGATATTTATCAGTTTCATGTGGGCCGCAGAGGTCTGAATAATAAAAATGAGAGATGGCAAGATGCATTACTGAGACTTAAAAAGACTGAAGAGTGATGAGGCTTTCTGACCTGCCTGCTTGCATCAGTTTCTTCTCTCTTTTTAAAAGGAAAAAGGTTCCTCACTGCTTTCGGGTTTTGTTTAACTTCAGTTCTGCAGAAGGTCATGCATTTTTTCCTCTAATATTTATAACCTACAACTGCTTCAGCAAAGGCGTCTCAGAGAGCCTCTCTTAAGCAGGATAGCATCGAAGGACAGGAACAGATTCCCAATTGGGAGACTCTTTTGGATAAGAACAACCAAAACTACAGGTCTCACTTATTTTGTTACATCTGCCTCTGTTGCACACTGGTCGTCTCATGTAGAGTTCTCCCCCTGCAGCCCGCAGATGGCTGCTGAAGCAACGTGTGCTGTGTGGGTTTGCAGCACCATAAGAGCATAGGCAGAATATGTGTGAGGGGTCTTTGATGACTGTGCTTTTTATCTCCTTAATGATTTGAAAGAACTGCTACAAGCTAGTAATATTCTGATAAGTTTTTTGTGCTTTACTCAAAATTTCCTAAAATAAGAGTTGGTTAATGCACACAATTACCAAAAATACGCAAACTAAGTAACTGTGAAGTTGTTTACATTCTGTCATAAAGATGTGGCCAGAAGTGGATAGTTCTGAAATTCCAAGTATGTATGAAAATTTTAATACTGAGGATGCAGACAATATTTATTTCAAAACTAGAAAGAGCAAATGGTACCCATAAATATAACAAAATAAGAGAAACCTTCGAACTTCTGCATTTATTTCTAGGTACAAATTTGGATACTTAAGTAGCTTGGTGAGCCTGAGTAATCAAAAAAAAATGCCTGAATGCCGCTACTTGCAAAACCTTGGCTGAGGTCTGTACTACTGTACAAAACAAGGCTCTTCTTCCTGATTCCAAAGCTTGTGCCTTCGTATGGAAGCAACATTTTATTTTCTGTAAGCAGTTTAAGGCGCAAACAGGTAGTTTGTAAGCTGCAAAGGTAAATAGTCATTTTAAATACAGGATTTAAATTGTCTGTAGAAAATGTAGCTCAGTTGGCTAAACAAGGACAGTAAGAACAGTGTGTTAGCATTTAAGAACATATTGCTGGTGTCCTCACTGACTTTCCTTAAAGCACGTGCTCCAGGTGTGCTTTGAAACACTTTTTTCCAGAAACTAGTATAAATACAGAGTGCTCTTTCTTCTTTCCAAAGAGTCTACCTTGTTAGTACATTTAATCTGGAAAGAATAAATCTCTTTGCATTTTTCTTTCAATTACATTCACTCCCAGGACACATACACAAGCAACTGCAGGCCAAATAACTTTTTTTTTTTTTTTTTTTAATTTTAATTAGAACACATGCAGAATCTTTGCAAAATTATTATCAACTTAATGTATTCTTTTTCCTTTAGATCAATGAACTGAGCCATGTTCAAATCCCTGTTATGTTGATGCCAGATGATTTCAAAGCATACTCAAAGATAAAGGTGGACAATCACCTTTTCAACAAGTAAGTACAAGTAACAATTCTTTGTAGATGGGGATAGTGGCAGTGATATTTTTATGAAGTACTATGAAGTCTGTTATTTTTCAGCTGATGGGACTGAAGTTTTGATGATTAAGTTAATCCTGTGATAAACATAACCATCTGTGCTGTTCTGAAAAGCAACAGCAGGGTCTGCTGGACAGTATTCTTCTTCCATATGGTTTATTATTGCCTTGTGAATATCTTATATATTGAAGGTGATCCTCTCGTGGTGTGTTTATTTGTGGCTGTTCCAAACATTTATTTGGATATTTTTTAAAACATAACTTCAGGTGCATGTACTTGTTAATATTTTAAATGAAATATTTGGACAAGAATGAAAATGTAAAGTGTATATCAAAAGTGAATGATGTGTAAATTTTACTAATTCATAATACGAAATTATAGCAATCATATAAGAGTTCCAAAAGTATTAAGATAGTTAAATGTAATATCCACATCTCTTAAAGTTATCTCCCGTGATTGGTATGTGCACACATGTAAAACTATTAGTGCTACTATGTGTATAAGTTGTTTAATAATACATTAGGAAAATGAAGAATTCTGTTACTTGGAGTCTTCTTCTCTATGAAAAAGTTCAAAGTTACTTTTCTCAGATCTGAAATTAACAGCGGGATATTAAAGCTAGTCCTGTGCTCAGTAAGGCCAATTTTCTTGAAGCTTTGGCACTGTCCGTGCTTTCTGGTGTCACAGATGGTATGGTAATTCTTGTATAATGCAATCTGAGATTTCACCTTTGGAATAATTTAAGGGCAGTGGCAAAACACTCCTTCCTGCTTTTCAGTGCAGGTTCAGCTTGTTAGAGACAAGCATGTATAAACTTATTGAACGTAATAAAGAGTAAAACATGGTGAGCCCAAATCTCTTTCAAAAAAGTAGGGCTTTAGAGGAGAGGTTGTAAATCTCCTTATTCTCCGCTTTGTATGAACAGAATTGAAACAATACCCTAGAGTTTTTAATTGCATATGCAGATAAATGGACTTGATTTGGTTTTATATTCTTTCAGAGAAAACATGCCGAGTCATTTCAAATTTAAGGAATATTGTCCAATGGTTTTCCGTAATCTAAGAGAGAGGTTTGGAATTGATGATCAGGACTTCCAGGTAAGTTCACTTTCAAAACGTCTTGACCGGTATATCTACAGGTTATGCTACAGTTGTGAACAGGCCAACCTATTGAAACAGTATTTCTTTATTTAGGTATTAGTCGGAAAAAAACTAAGAGGAAAAATTAGCCGTTCTTCCCACTGTTTCCCCTACCTGAGCCATCAGATTTCTGGTTTGCCTGTGTTACCTGTCTCATGGCGGCCTTTCCTAATCTTTGGTCCTCCTTGTGTCCCACCACAGTACCTCCTGGTCATAAGCTGAGATATTAAATAGAGGTTATGTTAAAACTTGCAGAAGGAGGTAAGAACCATCTCTGTGCACTGCTAACAAGAGATGCTGTATTCAGCTGAGTCACTCTGATAAAGGTTGCTTTAGGGACGTGTCCATGTTAGATGTGGTTTCTGAAACCATCGCAGCCGTATGTTTCCTTCATGTATTTTTTTGTTCAGAAAAGGGTAGTCTGTGGTAAACAATTCCATACTCCATTGTTACCTTTTCTTTTCCCTTTTTTAAAAGGATCTGGAAATAAGTGGCTTGCGAAGAACAGATACAGCAAAACAAGAAAGTGCTCTACATTTGGCAGTATTGTTTCTTGCATTCAAAGCCTCTTTCAGTCTTTGCAAAAGAAAGTTCTTGAACTTCTCTTCAGTCTGATTTGCCAGTACTCACTGACATTCCCTTTTCCATTAGCTGTTCCTAATGCACATCATCTCCATCACAGGGATAATTCCTTCTGCAGTCACCCTGGTAAACAGACTGTCCTACATAGCACTTGCTACGTAATGAGTGTCTGCTTCCTGGCGTGTTCTTTTACTTTTTTAAGCTGTTTCAGTATGGTTTGCAATTCCTGTTGTAGCCTGTCACTAAGATATATCAGGAGATATTTAATAAATAATAATACAATTTTTATTAAAGATTTCAAGTAGCTAAAAAATTATACAGAATACATCTGTGATGCAATACAGACAAACCTGAATACTGTAGCCCAAATCTAAATTCTTTCAGCTGTTCTCTATACTAATTTTCCCTTTTCTCAATATGAAGCAGCATGTTAAAAATGCATATATTGGTTAAAATGTGCTTGCATGACTGAGATTAAGTTATGGCCACTGTAACTTTAGGAAGGTATTTTGCTAGGAAATGGAGAAGGGGGTTTTCTCCCTTCTCCCCTTTCCCCTCCCTTTCTTTCCCCTCCCCTCTCCACAGTTATAACATCTGGGGCTAAAATATCGAGTTACATTCCTGGTTCAATTTTCTTGAAAGACCAATGAGAAATGTTAGGAAAGATACTTAATCCCTAACATACTTAATCCCTTTATATGAAGGTTTCCTTTTTCAGTGTGTAAGAGAGAAAGATGTGATTGCTCCTGACTTCAAAATTATAATGTCAGTTCATGCTTGGTCTCTTTAGGAAGATAGGGTGATAACAAAGTTACTTTTCAGTAAATATGTATTAAATGCTGTCATCAGTTAAAGCTGGGAAAATTGGGATAATCTAAAATGCTGCATTCCACAGCGTCATGGGCTGTTTTCATCTCCAGTGCTGTTCGAACCAAATCAGGAATCCCTTTGTTGTAATTAATACTTGTTAGATTAACTGAATGTCACTAAATAAAGTTTCCAGATTTCCAGATTAAAAAGAAAAAAATTACTTTCTTGTAGCTATCTGTTTTAACAGCTTTTGATAGTGTAACCAAACAGCAATTTAGAAGAGGAAAATGCAACCACATCCTTGTTTTTACTTCAACACTTATATGTTATTTACAGAAAAAAAATCTTCAGTGCTGTTTAGTACTTCAGGTATATCTAACATAAAAAGAAGATTGATTAATATAATTTTGACCAAGGGAAGGCAGTATCTGAATTTTCTGTTCTTTTTTTTCTCAATCCAAGTAGTTTATCACCCTGAATTCTTATTCTACAGGATGTTGTAATAAAATAAAAATACTCTGAGTAGTAATATATTTGAACACATTTTTAAACTCAAATTATTTTTACAAAAATATACATAAATGAAAATTCCAGTCATAGGATCACAGAAAAGCTCCAGGGACAGCCTCAGTCACATCACCAGAATTTGTTGTGATCTTATGTATAAAATAAGGATTACCCCCTTTAAAATTAGAAGTTTCTTTCATTTTGATTCAATATCCCCTTTGGTTTAAAAGGGAATTTGACAGAGGTGCTTTTAAAAAAAAAAAAAAAAAAGACAAAGATTCCAGATAATCTTTGTATTCAAGGAGTTATTTCAGTGAACATTGAAAAGTGGTTGTCTTATACTCTGAACTAACCATGACTTGGAAAAAATATGTACTGTATTAAATGGAGGGGAAGCTTATGGAACAGACAGCAGTGTTTCTTACAAAATGATTTTCAGGAAAGGAGTCCCAATCAATTGTGAACAATGTCATTCCCACTAGTGAGCAAGACAGAACTGATGTAGATAAATAAACCAAGTTACCCTCTTCATTAGTCAGATATATCAGTATAAATTGTGCAGTATACATTTTTTTTTAAATGGTTTTGTTTTCAGAGTGTTCAGCAGATATTCTTGATGAGTGTTTCCAGAAAAACTTTTCCAGAAGGCAGATAGTGCTTACTCATACGGAAAGATTAACAAACAAACAAAAACCTGCATCATGAAAATAATTTGTTAGTGTATGCTCTGGCTTCTGAGCTATACTCATTTTAATTCTTGACATTATGTTATTTACTTCGTACAATCATAGAATAGCTCAGGTTTGAAGAGACCTTCAAGATCATCAAGTCCAACCTCAAGCTAACCATACTACCCTAAGAACCCTCTGCTAAATCATCCAAGGATGGTGACTCAGCCACCTCCCTGGGGAACCTATTGCAGTGCTTAACAACCCTTTCTGTAAAGAAGTTTTTCCTGATATCCAACCTAAACTTCCCCTGGCGCAGCCTGAGGCCATTAAGTTTTGTGGGCTTCTAAAACAGAAATATTCAGTTCGTCTTTACAGAATCACAGAATCAGAGAATTGTAGGGGTTGGAAGGGACCTCTAGAGATCATCGAGACCAACCCCCCTGCCAAAGCAGGCTCCCTACATCAGGTCGCACAGGTAGGCGTCCAGGCGAGACTTGAATATCTCCAGAGAAGGAGACTCCACAACCTCCCTGGGCAGCCTGTTCCAGTGCTCCGTCACCCTCACCGTGAAGAAGTTCTTACGCACATTCGTGCGAAACTTCCTATGCTGCAGCTTATGTCCGTTTCCCCTCGTCCTGTCTCCACGTACCACTGAAAAGAGACTGGCCTCACCGCTATGGTGAGACCCAGTTCACTTAGCCTTTCTTCATAGGGGAGATGCTCCAGGCCCTTCACCATCTTTGTGGCCCTCCGCTGGACTCTTTCCAAGAGATCCCTGTCTTTTTTGAGCCCAGAACTGGACACAGTACTCCAGATGAGTACTCTGCCTTACCAGGGCAGAGTAGAGGGGGAGGATCATTAGAATCATTATTAATCATTAGAATGATTAACATAGAGATCTCCTCATAGAGAGCTTCTCTTATCTATGAAGAAAGATTCAGTATTAAAAAACAAATACAAAAAATTTCCCTACATTCAGTGCAGCTTCAGAACCAGGAGAACTCAAATTATGTCACTGCTGCCCTGCAAGAAGCTATATCTAGCAATGGCTGCTGCTGTTCTTGTAATGGGCTCCCACCTTTCACATGAGGAAAACCAAAAATGTCTTTGTTAACCTACCATGCATCTGTCTGCCTTTCACAGCTAGTTGGGCATCTCTGAAAGGTGTCTGAATTAGTACTGATCTAAGATTATCTTCCTAGAGGTACATGCATTGCTAGGACCGATTGGCTTTTTTTGGTGTTTCACCCTTTATTATGGATGGCAGTGGGGAGAATATAGTATGGATTTAGTTAAACCTTGAGTTTTATCTTTAGTTTGCCTATATAAACTTGTCGTTATAAATTGCATCTTCAACCTATGTTAAAGAACTTTGTTTCTGTGTCAAAAATTCCTTTATTAGACTCTGAGCTTCCTTCTTGATCACCTATTACTAAGGTATTTATGACATCAGATAAAAATAGTATGTTTTTCTTGCAAAAGGAAACTCAGGTGATGTTAGTGTGAATCAAAATTGCATTTGAATACTGTAAAACCTTTAAAATCATTTTAACCACTTAAACAGACTATGAATTATCAAAACAAAGGAGATTTTTGTTTTATTATATGCTGTCATATGTTACAAGTAGGTACATACGGATCTCATACTGATGGTAATTTCTAAAAGTGTCAAAGAAATTCTCCAATTTCTAAAAGCACTAAATAATGCCAAATTTTGCCTTGATAGGGTATGTTATCCTGAACTAGTGTTTTTGTTAGAGTCTTCTTTTTATTGAGAAACTGTTTGTAGCTCTAAAGACTGTCTTAACTTTGACAGGAAAATAGTTGAGAGCATTATCTGTTCCTACCAGGAAAAAATAAAAAAAAGAAAAAGAAAAGAGAAAATGGATGCAGCGAAGGAAATCTCTACAATCCTAACTCACTACAATCCTAAATTAATTTTTAATTTCCGCACCCCCTCAGCTTCAGACATTGATTTTGCAGAAATTGCTTTACAGAAATGCCTCTTATTTCCCAAAATATATTTACTCAGTGGGGTAACTTCAGAGGTTTTTTTTTAGTTTAGTTGACACCATTTCTTACCTAATAAAATATGTGAGTATAATTTTGGCAGAAGAATTATAGGACTGGCTTCTGGCAAATGTAAAATCAGGAGAGGTTGGCAAGATAGCAGCTAACTGATGCCCCCCCCCAACCAACTCCAGAAAAATAGGATCTACTGCTGTTACAAACGCTTCTTCTCCTGTTGCTCTGGAAAATAAACTTAATTTTCTGTCCTCCCACACATCTGTTCTTGCTTAAAGTTCTTGCTGAATCCTTCATCTGGATTCTACTAGGCAAAAGAGGAAGACTGGGTTCTTGCCCTATAAATAGAATTGCTCATTCCAGAGGGCACCAGTGTCCCACTGTACCTAATGATTCTTCTGCAGGAAACTGGGGAGAGAGTGATGGATTTTCCTTAAAGTTTTAGTGCATGGTGTAATAGGAGACATGCTTGCTTCTGACTTTGCCTGTCTGTAGGAGCAATTTGTAGCAGTTGTCTGTGTAACATAAACAATTCTTAAAGGGCTTTGTAGCAGATAGCCTATAAGTTTATTTTAATTTAGAGCTCCCTGTTATTTCTGTGTGCATTTTTTCCATATAAAAGTTTGACATCTTGAAATGAAAATTGAGATTTTCTGTTTTTAATCAATTTCCTTTATAGCAAATCATACGAACTCAGTATCTTTCACTTCTGATGTGTGAGTCTCCTTAAGTTTCAATATCTCTTGCAGATTTCTGTGTAGAAGAATTTCTTAAACTAGCCTGTAGTCCAGATTCTAGTGTAGCTGCAGATAAATACTGCAAATTTTGGATTAATTCTTCAGAAGTTAGCCTTTAGTATAATCGTCTAAAAGTATCTAAATTTCCTACTACCAGCTTTCTTGTAATGAATATTTTTACTCTTTTTATGTGACTTTTCCAATTCCAAGAAATCACATTTGGAATTTGCAAGCAATTTTACAACCTAAGATGCTTGTTTAAACAAAAAACATCGATTGGTAGTGATGCATCTTTCTGAAATGGGCTTGTGATTTGGTGTACTGAAACTGGCTGGGATGAAGTTAACTTGTTTCATAGTGGTCTGTATGCTACTGTGTTTTGGATTTGTTTGGGATAGTGCTGATAACAAACTAATATTTCAGCTAGCACTGAGCAGTACTCACAGAGTGTCAGGACCTTCTGTTTTTGTCACTCTGTGAGTAAGCTGGAAATGGGCAAGAAGCTGAGAGGGAACCCAGCTGGGACAGCTAACCTAAACTGGCTAAAGGGATATTCCATACCAGTATTTAATAAAATGCATAAATACTCCTGGAAGCAAGAACTACCTGAAAGAAAAATCCTGTGCTGGTCATTTTAGCATGGCAAATCTGTCAAATGAGAGACCTGTAGCGTATAGTCTCCAAATCCCAAATGAACGTTGGCACTAGGATCCTCAGAACTGCTGACATCTCATTTGACGTGGGCATATGTGGTTGTGGTAGTAAGGTGTGGAATGAGCTATAGTAACAACTGTGGCATTTATGCTGCTTCCAGTACATTAAAAACATGGTATACAATCTGAATATTATGTTCTAGGATTTGATGCCATAAATGTGAGCCAAAATAGGAATTTACAGACTGTGGGACTGAACCTTAGTAGGTATGGCAACACTAACAGCAATTTTAACTCCAGTTTCTCCTAGTCTTCACTAGAGAAAACAAATGTTTTACCTTGCTTTCAGCAGCGTCTTGTCTAAACTAAATATCATTCACAGCTGGGTAGTCAAACTAGAAAAGAGTGATTTAGCATGTGTTGGCAATATCAAAAAACGAGCTGATAGGAGTTCTCTGAGCTACCATAGGGCCATCCTTGAAAATGAGGCAGCAAGCCAAGCTTTCCAGGGCTGAAGGGAAAAGGCTCCCAGATAAAGATCCCTAGTGTTTTCCAATGCAATTGCATGCCTTAAACTGACAGCTCCAAATCCAGACTGTCTGAATAGGGTGACTTGATTTAGGGAAGAATCTTGTATTTTATTGACTGTACTATCATTAGACCAAGTCAAGGAACCCACAGTCTTGATCACAAAAGCAGAGCTCATAAATGTTTAGAATTTGTACATCTACATCTGAACAAGACCATAGAAAACAGTTGATATTTCTGGCATCTGACATCATATCATAGTATCACAGAACCAGAGTGATTTGTTTTTCTCTCCTGGAGCCCTTGTGACATTCAACATGGCTCTTTTGAGACCTGCTTTTGAGCTGACTGAAAGCAGAACACAGTGTTGACCATACAGTTGCCAAAGGCAAGGAGGGGACATGCCACTGAGTGCGTTTGTATGGTGTTGGTGGTCAGTTACACATTGCTACATGTTAGATTTCTTAAATATAAGTTGATGTTTCAGTAGAGTTTGTTGATAGACTGATTGATTCTGCTTGCAGATGTAACAGAGCGTGCTTTCCAGAAAATTTTTCAGTGCAAGCTTTAGGAAAAGCAGTTTTCCCACTGAAGTTTCCCACCTCTAAATATGACAACTTGTATGTTATGGGAGAAATGTCTTCCTGTAAGTCTGTTCTTCTAAAGAAAAATATTAAGAACTATTTAATATGAAGCATTTTCCATTATACCATCCTGCTCAACAACAGTGGTAGAATGCACATTGCCAGTGTTCAAATCAAACTCAAAAGTTTTCCCTACCCATTGTTGTATGACAAAACCAGATACTTTTGGGTTTGATGCTTCTGCTGTTTATAATATAACACTGGTGTTTTGCCTTTCTTCTGTAGAACAGCAGGTAAAGCATCATCCTGAACACATTCCAAGAAGTGGGCTGCTTGTTTAAAAAGCAGGAGAAAGCCTTGGAGGCTCCATGTCCAGTAGTATGACACCATTTCTATCTAATATGTTTCTTTATCAGTAATCAGTTAATCCATATGTATAATTCCCAAGGTCTTTAAAAAATAAAATTAAAATTGTGAAAGCTGCAAGCTTGTCTTCGTAAGAACCTGTGCATGGGCCAGGCAGTGTCACAGAAGAATAGCCAGATCCTGTGTACGTAATTTCCCTAACAGCAATGAACTACTGCCAGGCTCTCCCTCTGACCTATTATTTCAGTCATCACAGAGCATCATCTGTGCACTTGTTTTTTGCCTGTTCGCTCATGCAAAGCTTGCCCAGAGGCACTCATAAATAGCTTGGGATTTGATCTGATTAGTCTTTGGGGTATGTGGTTCGAACAGTAGGGGAATGTCTTGTGACACTCATTTTAGCATCTCACGACTTTTGAATGAGATCACAGTACCAGAAACTGTTGTTTTCTTTTTGTCCTTGCGTTGCAGAATGGAAAAGATTTAAATCAATGAGAAGCTGTTAAGCCAGTCAATTTGAAAGATTACTGTTCTTGTACATCTCTCTGTGCTTTATCACCAGAATTTTCCTGCTGCCCTTTTTTTCTTAAGAAGTGCTGTGTCTCAATGATGATTTTTATTGGGCTCCCTTTTAAGATTAGTTACACGAAGAATTTGTATTACATCCAACATAGTTCACACATTTACGGTTTCTAAAATATAATCTCATCTGTTAAAGCAGCAGTTAGAAAACAATGACATTTACATTAGTTGTGTAGAAGATTAGAATGAGCTAATTAAATTGACCTTTAAATCTCTCCACCCTCTCGGAGGCTGTGGCTAATCCTTGGCCTCCCACTGAGGAGATAAATATCCTTGCTGTGAGCATTTCAGGCAAAGTGGGCAGAGGAAGAAGAGGCTTGCCAGCAGTTTGTCTTTGAAGATGAGGGCACTGCTTTGCCAGTTACGAATGCAGCTTGCAATTGAGGAAGAGGGGCAAACCTTTCCTGTACTTCAGGCAGGGCCAAAGGTTCTGCTCCATGTGTCTTCTTATAAAGAAAAAAAGTGTTTCATTCAGAAGATATAGCTCCAAATAGCCTAACTTGTTGCTCTTAGAAGCAGCCAGCATCTCTCTGGAAATGGATCTCAAAATTGGTCTCCCTTTTTTTGCTGTCTTGTGTTGGTAGAACTAGAGTTATCAATTATACAATAATTTCTTTGTTACAGTAGGCTGCTATTTTTATTGACCAATGCACAAAATAAAGTATGCTTCAAAAAGATAATGTGCTAAGTGGTGCTTTAGCTGGTACCTAGTGACTCCTCTGACAGTGTTTGACTTGATATTTTGTGACTTTGTCATTTTCTAAAACATTAAGTTTTAGGAGACTTTATAATCAAAAATTAAAACCATGTGTATAAGAGAGTATTAAATGACAAGAATTAAAATTTAATTGTCAATGAGTAATTGACATTTCACGTAGTGGAAACCTGCAGAAGAGGCAAAATCTGTCCAAATAGCAAAATGTGATAAAGACAATTTTATGGAGTACCACTTGGACCACCACCTGGCATTCTGAGCCTATCCAAACAGGATGCCTTTTAATGTCGTCAGATAAATAATTATGTGGAAAAAAGGGATTGCATTCTTAGGGAGCAAAAGTCTGCCCTTGAGGAGATAGCAGCTCTGAAAAGGAGCAAATGGCCAAAGAGGATGAGAATGTAGCACTAGTATGAGCCTTCAGTGAGGAATAACTGCTTTTTTGAGTGGATAAATTGGACGGTGTGAAACAATGCCAGGAAGAATGTAACTTTTTTGAACGTCTGTTTATTTTATACTTAAAACTAATATTGTATTTAGTATTGCTTCTGGTCATCTTAAAAAAATGGATGGCACTTTGGATACAGGAGAGATACGGGAAACTGGCATCAAAGCAATTTAAGAACATAGAGAATGCTATGTGATGGGACTTTCAGCAGTACAAGTGATTAACTGCCAGAATAACTGCAGTGATGAGTCTTTGGCTTGTGAAAGTGGAAAATCCAGACTGTCTTACTGGAAGCTGTTCCTAGACCAAAAGCAAAGATTGGAATTCAGTTTTGGAGAAGCTGGGTGAAATGGAATGGCGTGTGATATGTGGCGGTTGTGTTGGCTTCTAGTTTATGAAATTCTCTTGAAGGCTCCAGGAGAGCTCGTGTGATTTGGTGGGAGCTGTTTTGTTTCTAGGATCTTCACAGAATTTTGGATCAGGACCTCTGGTAAGAACATTCTCCTTACCTACTGTGTTTTTACCGTAGGAATTTTGATAAAACTCTGCACAGAAAAATATGCTGATAAAGAGAGGGGGTCTACAGTAAAACTGAATGAGCTTTCAATTAACTTGCTAAAGAATATGCTGTTCCTAGGTGAAATTACGATCTAATTTAGGTGGGCTGATTAACATTTTGTATCAAGAACTCTTCAGGAAATTAAGTTCTAGCAAGTGGTGTAGCTTTTACCCATTTATATGTAAAGCTGTATCTAGATTATTTCATCAGAAATTAATTCTTTGATGTGGGACAAGTTCTTTGTGATTTGTACAGAGGACCAGATGAGTATTTCTGGTTGCCCGCAGATTTGCCTGCAGTGCAGTGTAGGTGATACTTTTAATATTGATTTATGTTAGGGCTGTGAGACTTTCAGCCAGTGATTTCTCATAGGGAAAACATTTGGGAGAGAGAGGGAGGTGCACAAAAGGGAAATTTATCTATTAGTGGTATCTCTGAACTTGGCACGCTAAGCGTGTCTTTGAGTTGTATAAGTAATTACAGAAGTAATTTAGCATAGTCTTTAAATGACCTCATAAAAGTATTCACGTTTCAAAAGTACAAAACCTTCATTCTCCTGAGACCAAAACCAGCAGGCACAAGATTAAAACTTCACAAATTAGAGGTGAACAGGGAATTGGCAGAACGCAGACGCTCAGAGTAGGAGGCTTCAGAAGAGCTGCTAAGTGAAGTTGTTAAGTGGAACAGAGTGCGTGTGGCTGGCACATGTGTTTGTTGGTTGTAAAGGCGAAGACTGAGGAAAGGCTGGAACAGCTGAGAAAATGTGGACAAGGTACTGTGACCCTGTTTTCTTAGAGTTTTGTGCTCACTAAAGATAGTGCATGGTATAGCTAGATAAATTCCCCACTGTCTGTTCGCACAAAGCGCAAGTGAGCAGCAGTGAGTGATGGTAAAAAGGTTGTTAGGATGGTGGACCTGTGTCTTTCAAAGGGTATTTTCCTATATCTGAGGGATATACTCCCTGTTCTGTCTTTGTGGCTCATAGTTCTGCTCTCAGTGAGGAGTGGCTCCTTGCCATCTGCTCATATTCCACTTGATTTTCCCCTAATTAAGAAAGAGAGCCCAAGGGAACCCAATCAGGTGTTAGCCATCATCTATCTCTTCCTGCATCTCCTTCCCCCTCCCTCAGCCCATCTTGTATTTTCCTTTTGGAAAAGGGAGATACTTGATTTTCATTCTTTGTTTCCTTCCTGATCCCACCAGTCTTACCTAAGAAGGAGTTTTTCCAGCTGGGCACCATGCTGGTCCTGCCTAATGAGTTCACTGCTTAACGGGAAAACAGAGGAAGCGCCCTGTGCTGCTTTTTTTCTAGGCACATTGATTCAGCTTTTCTTCCGACCTGTTTGTCCATGGATGTCAACAGTGCAATTTATTATCCTGTTCTGCTCACTTTTTGCACATAACATCACTGAAGTTTATCAGTGGTGTTGTGTCCAATGTTGCCTTTCAAGACTGTACTGCATTTGACAGGAGAAATCTATGTAGTGCATCTGATAATAGTCTCAACTACAGAGCAGTATAATTCAAATAAATGCATATTTTCAGTCTAATCACCACTACAACATCTTTCTTATTATTGTCTGCATTAAGATAAAGGTGATTCTCTTAAAAACCGAGCTTAGACAAACCCAAAATAAGCTTAACTCTTGTCCTTATCTAGATATATATTACAGGGCTAACATATAATTCCAAAAGAGAAAATTCCACAATTTTTCCACACTTTGTGGTAGACAGTGCATACCAGAGGTCACATGTGGTGCTACTGATAGTTCTGTATGAGATTTCTTACCAGTTGTGAGTTTAACTAGTGGCTGTGCATCAGAGGGGCTTACGCGGGATCTTGTTGGCCAGCTTCTGTGCTAACTTATAAGAGATGCAGTTTCCAGCAAAGAGTTTCTTCCGCTTCTAATAGATGTGCTATTCATTTGTTAGCATTTGGCAGGGTTGAATGGGATTCAGAATGGTTTGATATATACAGAACAGTGTTGAGTCAGCCAGGTAAGTTAGATTCACCTACATAAAATGGGTGAATGATAGTGTTTTAAAAGTATTTTTAAGTAGCCATATTGTTTCTGCTTTGAATCCCATGAACTCTTCTGGTTTTATCTTTTATTCATTAATTTACTTACTAATAATTTATCAGGTGCAGACCAATTGCTGTCATCTTTTTAAAGATTCTTTGTTGTGATGATCATGCAACTGTATTGTGTATTTTATTGAAGACTGATTTCTCATTATAAAGGAGTAGAATTAGTATAGTTGAAAGGTAGGATGTTTTGTATGATACATGGAAGCTTTGCTTTTGAAGGAATTTGAACTTTCCTCTATTCACAGAAGTGAGTTGTGAAACATGACAAACAAAGTTGTCCACGGACAAAACTGAGCCATATATTATCAGCACAAGAAAGTAATAATACAGTTACTATTATTCAGCCCAATATTATGGCATTGGTTTTAATTTTTCAGCTTTTAAAAATGTACTTATTAATTAAATTTATGCACGTATCAAAAGAATGCACAGCAATTATCATTAATCTTAAACATTGTTCATGTTCCACCTTCTTTCAGTGTTCAGATGAACCATATTCTGTATCTAAAGAAAGCATTGTATTGAGAGTTTCTACAGGAATGGAGCTAGTAAAAACAAAGTGTCAATGATTTTAATTAAATGGGTTTTCTTATCTTAAACATGTTCAATGTTTAAACATCTGATCTTTAATTCATTAATAGACTTGGAGTATTATAGGGAAGACATCTGAGTTACCTGGGCATGTATAGAATTGTGCTGCTTAGTACAGTGTTGTTTGGTTCTAACAAATTAATTATGTACATGGTAAAATGATAGTTACATGCATTCTTAATTAAACTTGATATAGATAACTAGAAAGAAAATAGCCATCTACTCAAAAATACATGCATACCATTTCTGATGTATCAAAGCATTGAGAAGCTGTAGGTTGTGTACTAAATAATTATCTACGTATATGTTATATTTTCTTGTTAGCAACACTCAGTATGATAGCTGTATTTGCAAATTAACTTATCATTATAATTGGCAATCAAGCAGATTTCATTTCCATTAGAAAAACAACTATTGCAGGAAAAGACAAGGATCAGTTAAAACTAAGTGACTTAATGAGGTTTCATCCAGTTAATTTAAAATATGACTAAATTTATTAATTTCTGTTTGAATTGGACTAGCTTCTGTTTTTCTCTGTGTAGATGGATTGTAATAAAAGAAGCATGATAAGGAATACTGGTTAATTCATTCTCTTATTCTTTCAGCTGTCATTTCTTTTAAGGCAAAACTTCTTACTGCTTATGGGTTCTGTGTTTTTAAATGCATCAAGTACCACATTCCAACAGGAAATATTTAAAAAAATAAAAAGAAGAATCAGAATAAGTACGTCGGTTTTGAGGGGTTGCTCCATTAGTATACTCTAGAAATTCCTGGTTAAGAATGGGTTGAATGGAGGTTATGTTTTCAGGAATACTGTACCTGAAAAGCAGGAAGATCTTTATTTTAAGCCCTAACACTTGAATGACTGCAAGTAGTGCTTGTGAAGACCAAAGAGGACACATTCTAAATGAGAGGACTGTAAGAATAGCAGTGATGATGTCTGAAGTAAAAATGCATTATTGGGCACAGAATTGTTGACTGAGCTTCAGCATATGGGAAGTCCAGAGCAGCATCATTTCCTGCGTGCTGCATCTCGGTCATGACGTTGCTATCAGTACTGAGTGTCAGAGACACTTAGGGAAGTCAGCTGCTTCTACTTGTATCAAAACCACTCAGGTTTTTCATTCTAAGTGAGCGCTCGCAGATAGGAATTTCACTCAAATCTGACACATCTTTTGGTGAAGAGTTAAAATGTGCCTCAGAAGCCCTTGACGTTTTGGACAATAACGCTAGTCCAGGTCCTCCTCATTATCTTCTCTCTTTCCGTCCTCCATCTGAGGTTCCTTGGCAGACTGACAAGTGTACTTTTGAGCAATTTTTTATATCACAACAACTTAAGGTTCCCCTCAGGTTAATTGCTTTCAAGATTTATACCACATGGATTACAGTTTAAAGGCTAGGGTTCTCTGGGAGCAATACATTCAGAAATGTGTGGTTACTGATGAACAGTTTAGCTTTATTGGAACAGTTAACCTCAGAATAATGCACCTTTTTCTGCTGGGAACAATAACAAATAATTACCCAGTAGCCTTTATTATTGCTGACTGAATTATAGCCTAATAATTTAGCAGTAGTTCAATTCACTGGATACACTGATGATTACCCATGCTTCAGCTTTTCTCAAAGCTATGAATAATTACTATGTTTCATCATATTTTCTAGAGTTAGTGGTGATGGTAACTGAATTTGCATTGCATTTGAAAACTTTCTGTGATCAGTTTGTCATTTAAAACCATTAAATATGAGCCCTGGAAATAAAGTCAAGTTCTGACTCTAGAACATAGAAGGTTTCAATGGAGGATGATTTCTAAGAGTAACTCAATATATGATTCAGTTTTAAAATTAATGGAGTTCGGATGTGAAGTGTAGTATTAAGAAAATTCAGTTCATTTATAGTACGTGTTCTCTTGGGCCGACATTGTCAGTACATAAAAAATACTTCAGTGACGGAGTGGTGGGAAATTAGAATAGGGAACATCTGGAAACAGGCACGGAAAACTTAAATTCCCATAAATAGTTCAGTCTACACAGTACTTGCATCTGATAAAGTTGACTGACAAAAGCCAGTGCAGATCAGGAACTGAGTCTTCAGTGGTTGTCCTAAAATCTCTGTTCTGATTAATCTAGGAAAACTATTCATTTATAAACATTAGGGAGGCATCCGCATCCTTTGTTTCTTTAGTGAACTGAGAGATAGCAGAGAATCGCATTTTGTCATAGACATTGGTAATGACTGTAATTCACTGAGTGAGTCTAGAAGTGTACAGGGAGAAGTCTGCAAAGATTTATTTCTTCTATATGACATGACAAAGCTTTTCATTGTAATAAGACCTTATAGGGCTGTGTGCTTTTAGGTAATTTACTGTTATTCCTGCTACTCCTGAGTACTTCAGCTGAACAAAGTAAGCTTGTGGGGAAACGTTCTTACCTCATACTAAATTGATTTAAGAAAGCATCCCACATTTGGGTCAGGATTTAAACATTCTGAATACTTGTTGAGGTCAGTGGGATTCCTTTATGCAATCAGAAATACGAAGGTGTGTGTATGTGTTCAAGCGCCTTCTTAAATGGAGGCTATAGTTGCCCTCATCTCTAGGTTGCAGTTATTACTTAATAATAATTGACAGCAGCACTGACTTCTTGGCACTGCATTTGAACACTTGCCTCAAGTTAGTGTGTGCAGTCCTGCACAGAGCTTGTGATCCCAGATCCCTTCGTTGCTAGAGTGAAAGCATAAGCACATCTTCAAATAAGGTAAGCAGTATTCTGATCTGAATACTGCTTAACTTTCTAGGGAAAAAAAGTTCCCTTTGCTAACATAGGAGCACAAGTAGTATCAAGCCCCAGTCTAGAAATGGTCACTCATCTCTAGCAGCTTTTTCTTCTGACAGTTATTATAATAGGGTTATTATAATACAGTTATTAACTGTTGTTCCCCTCCTGAGCTTGTGGAAAGGCAGAGGTGTCTGTTTTGCCAAAGAAGGAACTGTACAATAATATCACTTGCTTAACACTAGATATGAAATCGTTGGAATTGCTCTGGTACCACAGCTTGGAAATCTAACTCTTGGTTATGTTACTCAGCCAGTCCCACTGGCTTAAGAACAACTCCTGCTGCATTGTAAAATGATACTTGTTAGTAGGGTTGAATCCTCCGGTTATTATGGTGTAGAACAGTGGTTCTTTGGGGTTTTAATGACTGTATTTTTTTCCTCAAAGCTGATAACATGTATGTAACAAAGCACAGTAAATCTTCACTGACTTTTAAATCATTGATGGTCAGTACATTCAACCAAACACTCTTTGGTTCTCAAAGAATTTAAAGTGATTACATGCTTGGCAGAGTTCCACTCAGTGACTATTCAAAAATACTTTAAAATAAATGCAAATGTTTTATATGTTAGGAAATATGTATATTTTTGTCTGACAACACTTTTTTTTTTTTTAATCAATTGACAGAACTCATTGACAAGAAGTGCACCTCTTGCCAATGATTCCCAAGCACGCAGTGGTGCCCGGTTTCATACATCTTATGACAAAAGATATATCATCAAAACGATAACAAGTGAAGATGTAGCAGAAATGCACAACATACTGAAGAAATACCATCAGGTAATATGCTATTTCTTATCAGAATGTGGAGTATCTTCTCATATATTGCAGTGCCAATCTTTTTTAAAGTGTTAAAAGTTTAAAGGAACAATCATGGGAAAAGAATAACTGATTTTTTTTTTTTTTCTTTTTTCATGTCTGCTTTATGGTATACTTAAAATAATAAGGGTACACTCTTCTGAATATCCAAGCTAGCTTTTAAGTAAAATGGTATGTCTGCATGGTACAGGTGATAACTTGGAGTCCATAGGGTCCTATTCCTTACTACAAAGATTCTCATTCTTTCAGCTCCAGGCTTGAAGCTACTTTATTCTAGGCTAGTTTGGGGATCACTGTGTACAAGTGTATGAATGCTGCAGATGATCTTTTTCTTCTCAGTCTAAGCATGGAATGTGTTTCACTACTTAGACGTTTAAAATAATAAATGTTGAATTGTATGAGAACTTAAAGATTTGGTATAATTGATATAAAATTCCAGCTATTGAAAAAAAAAAGATTTTGCCAACGTGCTTTATATAAATTGCTTTGAAGTCAGAAGGGAACAGGGGAAATCCCTGAAATCAACCTTAACAGTTTTCATGCTGTGTCAGTGTATGATTTGTATGAATGGTACAGAGGGAAGCAGAACTTGGGAAATACAAGAAACCTTAATAAAAATCAGTGCTAGCTTTCTTAGTTCCAGATCTGTTTGAATAAGCTCTAAAGCTGCATAAACCAGGGAAGCTTTTAAAAATAATCTAAAATATGGTGCCCAAAGGGAGGTGGGTTTTTTCCTTCTTTCCATCTTCCTGCTCACCTCTGTGGATTGGAATTCCAGGTAAAGACTTCAGAATGTTCAGATGTTTGGTTTTTTTTGTTTCTGTTGTTTTGCCTTGTGATGTTTCATAATGTTCTGATACTATATGCCACTTCACTAGAAATCACGAACTATGTGGGTTGCTCCAAAAGTAATGCCTCTTCTTTGTTTCCTTGGAAACTACAACAGATAGAAAGAGCACAATAACACTGTTCAATAGAACAAATTCTCAGCTACAAAGCACTATTTTTCAACACAGTCATCACCATTAGTTATGCATTTTTGCAAGTAATGAACAAGGACTTGCATGCTGTGCTCATTAAGAATCTGCACTAGTGGAGGTGACCCACTGTTTCACAGTTGTTACAATGACATTGCCACTAGGAAAATGTTGCCCACACAGTTCATCTTTTATCAGCCCTAATGGTTGGAATTCAGAAGGCTCCAAGTTGAGACTGCACAGTGTGGTAGAACAGTGCAGCCAAGATTGGCAGTGTGCTCCACGGTCTTCGTACTGGGATGGGGTCTTGTGTTATTGTGTTGCAAGAGAAAGGTTGTCCTCTTGCCTGACTGAAAGTTCAAGCCTTAGCTTAGTCAGCGGCCTGATGTGTCTGTCAGAGTTGGTGGCTTGTCTGGGTTTGAGGAAATCCAGTAGGATCACTCCTTTCTTATCTCAAAAGAAACTGCATATCACTTTACCTGCTGAAGGCTGTGTCTTGAACTTTTTCTTCTTCACATGCTCCCACTTTGTGGTCTGCTGTTCTGACTATGACTTGTAGCATTGACACCACGTCTCATCACTGGTGGAGATGAGATTCAGGAAGCTGCCACCTTCAGCCTCGTATTGGTTCAGTAGGTCCTGACAAACTTGCACATGATGTTCTTTCTGTTCCTGTGTCAACATTTGTGGGACCCACCTGGCACAAACTTTGCAAATTCCAGCATTGCCATCATTGTTTCCAATGCATTAAAGCTGGTATTTGGCTCTGTACACAGTTCCTAGGTCGTAAACCACTGATTCTCACAGATAAGCTTCATGCTTACTCCTACATCAGATGCCATTTTATGAGACTGCCCCTTTGCTGCCATCTGTCATGCAACAACAAAATGTAATGGAATACTGGTGGGACTACTGCCATGGCACCAACATCTGCCTCTGACATTGAGGGCCAACATAATAAAATAGGAGGCATTACTTTCAGAGCAGCCCTTGCACATTTTGAAAGCAACATCACATGAATATAAAGTAACAAGGCCTGATTGTATTTTTTTTTTACTTCTGGAACTTTTAAAAGTGAAGAGAGACAGAGGCATGATTTTGGGATGTTAGGAATTGTACATATTGCCAGCCATCCTCACAGTGCTTCTTCCAGCTCCTTTCCTCTCTCCTGCTGTATATTTGAGATCTGTGAGTTCCATTCAAGCCCCAAGTGGTTGTGAAGCCTTCAGCAAGATAGATGTGAACTCCTTCCTCTCTGCAAGTTGTACGTCTGTTTAAATAAAATGTGAGACAAGCATGTGCTTATTTTAACAGCAAAATATTGTCACTATCAGAAATCTTTGTAAGGCCATCTTTTAATTACAATTTTGTTAATGAGAAAATTTAAACTATTATCTAATTGTAATTTGGGGGTATTAGAATTTTCAAAGTTACAGTTTTAGCTTTGATCTAAAACAGTTTTCATTTGCGAAGCAGTGCAGGAAAATTAATGCTCTGGTCCATTTCTTATTTGGCATTAGAAATTATAATGATCCAGATTTCTTTGAGACTGTTAATCCAGCTGAGAAGTCATACTGCTTTCCGAATCAGTCATCTCATTTCAAGAGTGTTCATGAAGACAGTGCTAGCATGAATGAACTTAACCATTACTGTAATCTGTTATTGTTCATGCTTTCAGAACATCAGAGTCCATGGTAGGTAGCTTACTAGTAACAATGATTTGCACATATGTGTGGCAGTTATCTCACTTGCCTTTGTGCTGGTATCTGTGTAAGAATAGAAGCATGTGTTCAGGTAGTGTTAGAAACATCTTACACATTATTATGTTAGTAACTTAAATAGATTTGAGTCTGATATCTTTTGGTAGTGTCTCCAAAAGGTTCTTAAAGATGAGACTGTATTTCTTTTCATCTCTGAACTTGAGAGCACTTTAAGAATGGCAAGAACTCCAGTACAGAGGCAGTCTTATAGTTGGACTTTTAATGAAATAAGTTAATTCCAGTGTCTTCAGTAACATGCTGTTAAAAGAATAAAATTGTTATAGAAAATCTAAATTAAATCCTACTAACTGTGGTGATGCAGCTGATAACATGCCCTGTGTTTTGCTGCTGGTAATTGAATGCTTGGTATATGAGGTACAGCAGTTGGTCCTCTCATTTCTCTAGACATTTTTTGGACAAGGAAAGCATATCTTATTATGCTAGACAAAGTCTAGAGAACCCACTGTCCTGGTGAGCAGGTCTTTAAATAATTTTCCTTACCAAGTCATCATACAAAGTTGCCCTTAGGCTACTTGTACTAACAAACCAGTCAATGCCAAGTATCCTCCATTGGTACTTAATTGATCTTAACAGTTTAAAGTGCCCTACTGTGGTTTTGCTTTGAGCCTACTAGCAGCCTCCCACATAATTCTGGGCAATTAATTTAGACATTAACCTAGGCCAGTTTCTATTCCTACTTTGCAGCTGGAACATGGACATCCTGACTTAGAGAAGGGTTTAGTAATTTGGATGTGTGTTCTTCTGTTTCAGTTAGACACAGTCCAACTCGCAGGTATGGGTGTACCTCCATGGTTCTATCAGATGGCAAGACTTTTCAGATATTGACTGGATACTCTTGTGGAAATCTTTGTCAAAACAAGTTCTCTTGGTTTTAGTTTTAGTTTGGCATATTCTCTCTGAGTAATAAAGATGCATAAATTCTGATTTACATACGTAGCTTATTGCCCACTATGTTCCTGAAATGTAATTGTTACTGCAGCTGATGAGGCTGTTTGCAATCACATACAAAAGTGCTACATTTTTAGGAAAAGATCTGCTCATTAATTTTCCCCCAGTTTCAGTGCACTGATTGCCAGCAGCATTCTTCACATGAGAAAATTTGTGACCCAATTAAATCAGCTCCACAGCCAAAATGTGAGTGCATCTGACTAGTTTGGGACTTCAGTGGCATACCCTTGTACGATGTCCTGTGTCAGACTGCTCTTAAGGCAAACCCATGTTTGGAAGGCTCGGCTTTCCAAGGACAGGAGCATACAAACATATTCAGACACAGTTATGTAGTGCAGGGATCCTGGGTGGAATAACCTTTCTCAGGCACATGAAGACCAGGGAGGTGGTTCATGTGAATTTTTAAAGAATGCTTCTCCTATTTCCAAGTCTCCCTTGACGTAGATCTGGTATCCCCATAGAACCTAACTTTGGGTCCCCTATCCATTCTGAACAGTAACTTTTGAACAATTGGACTTTTGCACCCTCTTTCATCTGTCCAGGAAGGCAGTAAAGCAGTAGTTATTTTCCAGTTACTTTTGACATGATGATGAGCAAAATTTGTACTATTTATGACAGATGATCTTTTTTCTCTTTCTCAGGCTTTTTTTTTTTTTTTTAACTTACTTCTCTACAGACTCATCTCACATTTATTCCACAGGTCTGAAACTCTGAGTGAGTTTCATTTAAACCATATTTACTCACCAGTGTTCTTACTCATGCTTAAAGCTCCAAACTGATGGAATCATTCTAGACCTTGAAAGTATCTCTCTCCTCCTCCTTGCTTAGGACAAAACATGCCTTATCAAATGTTTTCCCGCTCTGCCAGAGTCTCAGCAATACATACAAGAGAGGTAGCTATCTTTAAGCAAAGAAGACCAGGCGTCTGGGAGATAGTGGGTTCGGCAGAGAAATGTGGCAGAACAGTTTTCCCATGAACAGTTTTGAAATCCAACTCCAAATAATGATGATTTTTTGTGAGTCACCGAAAGATTAGACAAGTAGACTGCCACTAGAAAATAGAAATAAGATTTGGTGGTGGTTTTTTTTTTTTTTTCATCAGAAACTGGATATTTATTGTCCACAGACCTGTCTTTTTTTTTGTCCTTTCTCTCTTTGTTTGTCTGAAGTTGTAATACTCTGTTCTTTGGAACTGTGAAGAACTAAGGTTATAGTTATGCAACCTATATACTTAGGTACTTCTAAAAGGAGCAGGAATTGTGTACAGCGTGTTAACTCTTGTAAGACTAAAAATATCAAGTGTAGAATGCCTTGTTTTTAATTAACCAAAATTATGTAGGTCGCTTTGAAAGTAAAGTCTCCTATTTATTTCTACGGAAACTACAATAATACTATTCGATAAAGCAAATTCTCTACTACAAAATGCTATTTTTCATCATGGTCACCACCATTAGCTATGCATTTTCTCTGCAGTGAGCAAGAGCCTGCATGCCATGCTCATGAAAATCTGCACCAGTGGAGATGACCCACTGTCACCACTGCTGAAAGCACCACCTGTTGCCTCACTGTGCTCACATCCACTGTTTGGTTTCAGCAGGTGTTGATTAATGTCAATGGGTTCAATTTTTTCCACATGGAGGAATTCAATTCCACACCTTTGCTTCATCTGCACTTTCATGTCAGACACTATTCTGTCAGACTGCCCCTCTGCTGCCATCTGACATGGCAACAAAATGTAATGGGATATTGGTGGGAAGGTTCCACCTCTACTACCAATGCAACCAACATCCGCCTGTGATGTTGTGGGTCAACATCATAAAATAGGAGGCATTACTTTCAGGGCAACCCTCATATAACAGTCATGACTGCACAGCTTAGGGAAACTGGGCTTTTTTTCAGAAAGCAGGTGGCTGGTAACTTAAGAGGGAAAATAAAACAAGTCAGTTTGACTGAGCTTTCTGTTTTCCAGATAGAGCTGCTCTCATAATGTTGGGTGAGATATTTCAAAATTAGTCAAATTACATGCCTCCTAGGTTATTGTGTTGCTACTACTTGTAGTTTTTTGGTTTTTTTTTAAATGATCGACAGTGATGAGATTATCAAGTTCCAAGCCTATGACTACATACTGGAGATGTATAAATAACTAAAACTGAATCAAGTTTGAAGGAATACCAGGAGAAGTTACTATAGAAACAGCGTACAAGTATATATAGCAATTCAGGCTTCAAACTGTTGACCTGTAAGTAGCAGTTCTGACAGTTGTAAATTGTGGTTACTATCTGAAACTGTGAGTTACACTCTGTTTATCCCATCCAATGTGATGCTTGGTTTTTTGTTAGTGGCATTCAGGCCTACAGACTCAGACAGATGGTGAACGCTCAAGTCTCAACATTGACGCCTTCTGTCAACTCATCACACAGGTCTGACGTTTGCAGTATTGACTAAGAATACTAGAGGTTGTTATTTTTTTCTTGCAAATCTGGAAAAAAAAAAAAATCCAGGGGAAAAGTAAACAACTGAGCATACCACTTCTGGCCTAAACAAATAGGGGGAATAAAGCCTTCCTCCACACTTACAGTTGCAAAACTTATTGTCATTTATGAAGACTATAAAGTCCAGGTCCAGCTTTCTATCTGCATTTAAAAACTAATTAGCCTAGACAAGAACCATCTACATTTCTAAGTGCTGTGGTAAATGCAGGCATGTGTGACACATGGAGTTCTGCTGTAAGTTTCTATACTAGGCAGTTTCTACTACTACGGTATTTTTGGTACATGGTGTGAAATACTGCTTTCAGTCACATTTCATTTGAGATGCTTATGGTAGTGATATATTAGCAATTATTAGCAGGACTCTTGTAGCTGTTCTTCAGGAACCACTCGGCTGAACATAATTTACTTCTCAAATATGCTAGAAGCATTGTAATATGCTCAAAAGGTAACACTGACATACTGGAAAAATCATTGTTGTATTGTCCCTACCTACTTTCAGAAGTAGTACAACAGCTTAAAATTGTGTGAGTTAATCAAGCATATTAATGTTAAACACTTAAATAGTACTTGGAAGCAAAAAGGAATATTCACTTGAAATGCCTCAAACCTATTGCTGTTTTGGTTAAAATATGTACTCAGACCCCAAAAGCGTGGATCAGAAAACTGGAGTTAAGACCCTTGACACTGTTAAAGGGAGCGTAGTGAAGTCTTTTGAGATAAGCGCATTGCCAGGATTTCACTCTATTTATAAGGAGCAGGTATACCTTGTATGTGCCTTAAATATTTTAATTTCACTATACGTTCAAGTTGTGTTTATGTTTCCTTTGGATACATTGCCCCATGCAAAAGTTCTGTGGAGTACTTTGCATAAAACACAGAATATGCTAACGTAAATATTTTATAAATTACAAATATTTCCAAGGACAGAAATTGGTGCCAGTCGGACAGAATTCTGTCAGAAGATGTTCTAGTTTCTGAACTGAACAAGATATGTTGTCCTTCTCAGAGAGCTAAACTTGCTTCAAAGATTAAAAAGGTGTAAATCAATGTAACAGCGCAATCCTGAGCCCTCTGAGAATAGATGAAAGACAGGATGGATATTTTTAAAAATGAAAGGAAAGTAACTTGAGTTTCTTGTTCAAAAAAAACAAAAACAAAAAACCCAACACCTTTTGCACACCTTTCTTCATTAAAATGGACTTCAAAAGGAGTATTTTTTTCCTTGGTGCTGACATCCAGGTGATTTTAAGTGCTTTTCTAAAGAAAAAGAAATTGGGAAGACTCCCAAGGCAAATGAACAAGAGGGAGCTGTAAGTATACAAGCTTTCAAGTATCAATCTTATCACAAGTGTAGGTATACTGCACGTTTCTATAGGGGGCTGCCAACTGCACATCCTCTTCCTTACACAGGTAATAAATGCAGAACTGATACCGTTGCAGTGCCTGCCTGTCTCTATGGCAACTGCCAGAAGTGGTGAATAGCAGATGCAGCATGCTGGTTAAGGGGAGAAACTGCCCATTTTCCGCAGGCAGGAAACAGAGGAGTGATCTGAACTGGATGAGAAGAAAGGATGAAGCAAGCTAAAAAGGAAAAAGAGAATCATAAAGGAGAAAACAAAAGCAGCGCAAGTATGACCTTAGCTTTTGCAGAGGAAAAAAATGTGAAAGAAATAGGAAGAAAAGCGAAAGGAAAAATCACAGACAATTAAGTGTAAGAAGTGGAAATAGTACCAAGAGAGCATGGTTCAGAAGCTTAAGAATAGCACAAGGTTATTCAGTGGGAGGTAGGAGAAAATGTGATAATCATAAATAGATGGAAAATCATTACTGCAAGCTGAATGCAGTTTTGTCCTAAATATGATGACAGCCACATAGGCTGAAGTCTGTCCCAGAAAAGGAGGTAGGGACTAAGTTCCTAAGTCCAGGAATTTGCACAGAAGTAAGCTAGTATTAAGCCAATGCCATCCTAAAGCAGAGCTTTAAGGTTGTGTCATCCTCCATCCATGTCTTTGTTTGGGTTATCTGTGGCTAGGCTTTTCATTTTCCTCCCCGTTTCTTCCTGAGTCACTCTGTGTGTACCACAGAAAGAAGGGGAAGGATAGGTGAAAAGGCAGAGCAAGGCAGTATCATATTCTGTTATTTAAATGAAAACTCAGGAAAGGATACATTGCATGTAACTGTGACCCTGACTCTCTAGGTGTCCCAGTGTGGTAAGAGAGAAGATTTATGGGAGATGTGCTAAGAAGCAGAGCTGGGGAAAGCCCTTCTGCTGGCTCCTTCTGTGAATCAAGATAAAAAATTGGTTAATACGGACATTAGATGGAATTCAACCTGTGCAAGTGGGACAGACCACCATGAACTGGAATTGTTACTAGAAAAATGTTGAAAAAGTTCAGTGAATGATGAGACGTTTCATTAGGTAGATATTTAGCTATACAAAATGGCAGAATGAACTCGGCTACAGGGAATTCACCAGCACCTGTTTCTTACCTATTTAGTATATTTAAAATTCCATCACTGATGATGTTCAGGGCACTTCCAGAAGACACAGAAAGCCCAGTGACTCATCATGGCATTATCAAGAATAATGTTCCTGGTAGCAGATAAGCAGCCTAGATAATCACATCCAGTGATCATGTTCAGATTACATTGCACTTGAAGGAACTAGTCTTTATTCATGTTAAACTCATTTCACAGATTATCTTTCAGAAGAGAAAAATGCAAAAACGAGAATTTTACCCTGTGTTTTTTCAAAACTAGCCAGAAATGGCAGAGAGTCTTTACCAATACAGTTGTATGCACTTTGTTATCTTTTAGTCATCCTGATGGCTTACTAACATTACCAAGAAGAGGAAGCTAAGAGTCATATTTTTCATGTAAAATGAGCTAGTGTAAGTTCTGTTCTTATTAAGGAATTTTAAGGCCATATTTATACAAAGAATAATGAGAATGTAAGGTCATAAAGAATTTCTTATTTTCAGCTTTAAGCATGGGATTCAGGTGAGCTCAGAAAATTACTTATTTGAAAATAATGCTGCACAGCTGATAGAATGTGTCAACATGCTGACGATACTTTATTTTGTTAATGGTAATATTGTCCTCATGCTGTGCCGAAAAATGAAAATTGTCTGAATTAATAAGAAAATATGATAGGGTGTTTATTTTAGCACTCTTTAGAAATGGATTTTGTTACTGCATATAAGGACTTGTAAATGTACCAGCTAAGTGTTACGGATTTATTTAGCAAGGCTGCTTGATAGAAATATTTTAATGCTCTTTTTAGAAAGAATTAACATAAAGGTCTGGAAATCTTTTCTTCCATTGAAATTCAGCAGTTCTGTTAAGCATGTACCGGCTCGCTTTTATTCCAGCTGTGAGCGGGAAACTTCAGGAAATCATTCCTAGAAAGCACCTTGAGGTGACTAAATTGCTACTTCATTTATATCAAGATGGGCAAATTGAAAATCTGCCAACCACAGTCACTAGTGCAAGTCCTGCTGGGCTCCCACCCACACAAATGTCACATTTTGCCTCCTCTATGATGCAGATATGGGGGATTGATAGTTTGAAAGGTAGGAAGTTCTAGACCAACCTTGTAGATTCTGAAAGCAAACAGCATGCATCCCTCTTTCTTTTGCCACTCCACCAGAATAGGAAATGCTGTCATGGAAAACACTAAAATCATTTTAGGGGCTTTTCTTTAACTTGCAGTGGCACGGAGTCTACACAGTTGTCACTGAGTTGGAGTAAATGGCTGCAGTATGTGATCCTCTTTGGGAAGGTCTCTTAGTGATCTGCAGTAACATAGCCAAGTCCTTTTTTGCCAGATAAGGTGCAAATACTAGCAGAGTGTTTCATGTCTAGTCACATGGACTTTTCAGAAGACTTGTTAGCAAAATATTAAAATGAAACAACAGTGTTGGCAGGTGACTAATGACAATTTACAAATAGGATTTAAGCTACTCTCATTAGTTGCCTTTCCCCGTGGCTCATATTAAAGAAGAGTTTGGGAGGTGGCTGTATGCTGCTAACCAAGGGATTTGTTTTATGCTGTTACAGGAGCCTGTTGTCCATATTCTTTGCTAAGGGCCTTGCTGTTTTACAGGTGGTGATGCTCAGCACCAGCAAGGTTAATATCAGAAGAGTTAGCAATATCTAGCATTGAAGAGACAATTTAAGTGTCAAGACTGTGTCCTAGCAGCTGGTGGAAAGGTAACTGGATGGGCAGGGATTAGCCTGGTCCTTGAGATGCCCAGGTCTGTTCCTTCATGTGGCACACACTCCATAGCTCTTTTGCATCTCAGTTCCTTACCTGGAAAACTTGAATAACAGTTTCCCTTGTACTGCACAGGAATTCAAATTCCATAGGCAAGAGCTGTAACATTAGAAATGGATGGGATTTTTTAAATAATTGAGTGGCATGAAATTCTGTGACAGTAAACTCTTCTTGGAAGGTAGATTCGTTTTATCATCATTGTAGAAACAAATCATTGTAGAGAGGAAATCATTTAAGGAGTGCTGTTATGAGAACAACCCTTAACACCTTCTAAAGCATTAGGAAGACATCAGCCTTTAGGATATATGCCAAATGCTTGATATTTATAACCATGTAAGCAGTGCAGCCTGAATAACAGGGATTACTGTTTTAAATACGTTTTCTGCAACCTTCACATTAAGGGTTGTAATTTCTCTTTATGATCAGATCTTTAGGAAAAATTACTGGTGGTCAAAATGAGCTGTGTATCTGATACACAGTCCTGTGGCCAGAAATCCTTTAACGCAACAACTCTACTTCAGTATCTGTTAAGAACAAGAGTGTTTGTCAGATGCAGAATGATAATCTTTGTGCACTCTTAGTACTGAAATTGCCTTTGTGGCGATCAGGCTGCTTTGCATTTGGGGATTTGAGCTCATAATGCTAGACTGCAGCATCCGTGGCTTGTATATGGGTTGTAACCTCCAATAAAGCTGTAGGGCAGACAGAAAATGTTGTTATAACCTAATCTGTTAAAGCCTGAAGGGCTGGTTAGTCTAAATTTTATTCTATTCACAGCTAGTAGTTTTAAGCTTTGTTGATCGCTCACTTTGGTTCTTGCCATAGAAAGTTGTTTGCAGGGTGCTGAAATCTTCCTTAAAATCTGTTTTAGATTTTTGCCATTTAAAAAAGGAAGGTCTGTATTGGTCTGTGCTGGTTCCAATGTAACATTATTGAAAGAAATTCCTTAAAGCTAACAGAGCCAAAAGTTGCAAAATCTTCAGAGTTCTAAGAACTTTGGTTGTATTATTTGTCATCAAATACTAATTACCTTTGTCAAACAGTTCTAATGGCTTATTCTTTCATCTTGTTCTATAATCTCTTGTATTTTGATGTGATGTATGCTAATAACAGATCACTTTGGCACACACAAAAAAAAAAACAGAGGTTACAGTATTCAAAATAATTTAAAAGTTGTTCTCCATTAAGGGCTTGAATTTTTAAATTTTTTGGTACTTGGTAATAACAGAAAAAGGAAAGCTGTTGATGGCTTTTCTACTTCATTGTGAAGCTGAACTTTTCCTTGATTCCACAAAATTGCTGTGAATATGTTCAAGTAATACAGTGTGGACATTTTTATTGTAAGAATAAATATTCATTCAATACTTCTCATCTTCAAGGTAGTCTGTACTTGGATTGCTGTTTCCTCTGATGGTCACTCAATAGTACTTTGAACTGTTGTCTAAAAGGCAGATGATTTAAATTTAAAAAAATATACAAGGTCAGGCTTCAGGTGCACATGGTGAAACTTTCCAAGCTTGACAGCATGTTCGTAATGTAACGTGGCATCCTTAAGGAAATGAAGGTATTCTTAAAAAAAGGTCCTTGTACGTCACTGCTCAGCTCTGAGCAGCAAAGTGCTGGGAGACAGTTGGTGGTAATAAATGCCTGTTGCTTGCGACAGCACCATAAATGGTCCTCACGTTGAGAATGGAGGAACAGATTAAATAAGGGATAACTAAAATGCAGTATTGTGTCGTTTGAAAAACTATTTCTGTTTTGTTTGACGCCAGTACCAAGTACACGTGAGGTGCACTTTTGGACCACAAAAAGGGACTGATCTGTGACACAGAGTCTGCTCTCCCAGTGACGTGGTCTGTAAAAGTTGCAAGTTAAGCAGTTCACAGTTTTATTTTTTAAATGCAGGGCTTTGTTTTGGCGTGATTTTTCAAAGGGTTGTCTCCACCCAAATATATGTTTGATAAGTAGATGTGTTGTTTCTGGTTGTTTCGTCTTTTAAAATCTGTTAATACAAATTTATATCCTGTATATCCATCCTCATTCTTGTTTTTTCTTTTGCTTCTGCAGTTTATTGTGGAATGTCATGGGAACACGCTTCTTCCCCAGTTTTTGGGCATGTACCGGCTCACTGTCGATGGAGTTGAAATATATATGATTGTTACAAGGAATGTGTTCAGCCATCGTTTATCTGTTTATAGAAAATATGATTTAAAGGTGAGAAATAACTGCAGATAAAATAACTGACAAAGTAGCTGAAAATCTTCAATGTAAATGCTAGATTCTGCTGTTGATTGAAGATTGCTCAAAATTTTAACGAATTTAAACCTGTGTTATATAATAATCATGATGAGCTGGTGTACTTCTGCATTAAGCTTAGAAAAGCTGAAAAATGATTTTATAGAAACTACAAATTTTTCTGTGTTGTGCATATTTTAAATGGAGTGATTTTACCAGAAATATTTGTTACATATAACTAATGGCTAAGGGTGAAACACTTCACACAAGAAAAATAAGAATTCTGCTTACTGAGGCTTTTCTCAGCATTATGGAAGGCCACAGCTGACTGTGTAGAGGACTTACATAAAATGACTACATGACGTCATTATTTAAACCAACAAAATGCTACTACAAAGTATATCACTTCTACAGAAGTTTCATATTTCCTTCTACATTTTAAAAATAGTTCTGAGAAAAAGAGAATTGCTCTTAAAATACAGAATTTCTTCTGTTGTTACCATAAGGTGTGTTTTAGTTTTGTTCTAAAATGTAATTTCGCTGATATTTAATATACAGCACTTAGAATAAAGGCCTGAAATACATTCGTAGTCTTTCTACATAAGGGATTATTTTTATTTCCTCCATAAGGTCTCCCTTAGAAACCTACTTCTTTCTAATGCATTTAATTTCTGTGTTGAATCACTACGTGCATCTGCATACTTATTTTAAGATATTTATTCAGCTCTATATTAAGAGGTTTGTAATGCTATATATTGCAGCAACCATTCCTAGGAATTCACCTAGAAACTGCTTATATAGTTGACTGAACCTCATCTGTGAGAACTGATTTCCTGACTGTTGACTTAATGGTTTTTAGTATTTGGCAGAGCTTACAGAAGAAAGATGTTTTTAATTTTGTTTTTGCTCTTCTTTGAATTTACCCTCTCAGATTTTAGCTGTTTTTCATTTGAAATATCCTAGTTGATGCATGATGTGACTAGTGCAGAAAGCTACTATTCAATCATAAGCTGCCTTTTTTTGGAGGATTTTCTCCAAAAGTGCCACTAAGAATGAGTGACCAATCTCATACCTGAATGGGTAATGAGTAACTTCCAAAAATTTGAGAGAACTACATATATTTTAGAGCATCATAATGACAATATGCATTAAAAAATGGGACAAAAGCACAATACCAAAAACCAAATAGCATATAATATATTATTATCATTGGTCTAAGCAGCACTGCATTTGCTGCTGCTTACCTCTGTGAATGCTTCTGTACACTGTTCAGTTTGTCCAGCTAGGCAAAATTGCCTTAAAGATAAACTTCCCTTGCAATTTAAATTCAGCATCAATGTCATATTATTCTTGAAAATTACTGCCCCCCAGCATATGCCTAATGACACTGCCAAGATTATAAAGAGTTTTTTCTTAATTTCATTGATACAACATCTGCAGTTACAGGTTCAGGCTCCATTTTTTGTAGGTATTTCTGACAGCAGCTTAGACAAAAGTCTCCACTACAGATCAGCATAGGATTTCAAAGGTATTTTCCTGTCCACTGAGACTTTTTCTTAAGATTACCTCAATGTTAAACTTCACAACCTCCAAAATTTTTACTATTGCAAATCCTTTTTTTCCTTATTTGGTTTTCTGCTGATCGTTGTCCAGACCCAATAGTTCTGGAGGTAGGTAGAGCACAGAATACGCTATAAGTAAATCAGTAAACTAAAGTATCATAGACTTTTGTTGGAGTTCTTTATCAGCTAACAATATAATGAAATGAAATCTCTGCTTTCTGGACTGTACATAATACTGAAGGTCTGCTGTCCATTTATCTTTTCTCTCTGTTCTAAGTTTTCTCTGCAGACAACAAAACATGATATAAAAATGTGTAGTTGTGAATTCTTACATTCTTTAAAGTAGTGTAAACCCACTCAAGCACTTCTTTATCCTTCCAACAAGACAGAGTTGATGTACTAATCTTTCAATATCCATTGCTTACCATGTTACTGTAATGAAGGCATAATTATGGCTACTATTTATTGCAGTGCTGTTACCTGATAAACTCTGAATACCTACAGGTGTGGTCCTGCTTCATGAAATTTGTAAAGAAATATATACAGCCATTTTTTGGTCACCTCCAGCTTATTCAGAAAGTCTCAGTCATTAAAAAAAAAAGTATCTCAAAATACCCATTATGCTGTTGGTAAACACTGTAAATCTTTTGAATCCACTGTTGATCTCATCTCTTCTTTTGACTTCATGTTGCTGTGAGGTACACTGTTCTTGTTTGTACTTTGTGATCTTTTTTTTTAAATATTTGTATGTACCTATATTGTGTGACATCCTTTTTAAATGTGTATTATGTTTGCCCAAGATATATAGAATAGGCTATCCCACAACTATGCATCTAAATTGGTACAGAAAAGTCAGAAGTCTCCAAGCCAACTGAGCTTACAAGGTTGTCTCAGAATTAGGACGAGACGTGAGGAAGAAATCCCTATCAGTCACAGAGACAATAGGTACAGAGCATTTGAGGATTTACTCCATCCTTCTTCTCACATGATAGATCTTCTTCAAGAGATGACAGAAGTTTAAGACATTCCACCTCCTGTATCACCTTCTTAATTTCAAAGGATGCGGTTCATCCACTTTTGACCTGTTATCGTAAAGTTTTCAAATTAGTTTCTGACATATGCACATTTTTAGATCCATTTTTTCTGTTTCAGGGCTCTACTGTGGCTCGAGAAGCCAGTGACAAAGAAAAGGTATGGTGCATTTCTGTTTACTTTTCAGTTATCTAAACTGCTAGCCAGTGTCAGGACAAGCATAATCAGTGCTGTTCTGCCCCTTTTCTTTGTTTTCTGTCATATTCTCCCGCTTGAGTTCTACCTTATTCCGTCCTTTATCTTTCCTGTATTTACTGCAGACCTTTGACTGTTGGTTTGCAATGGTGTTGAAATTCCAGAGGTAAGTGAGCCACTCGTCTGCCTCCTCCTTTTCCTTTTTTCTCTTCTCTTCTTAGTTTCTTCAGGGCCTGCCCTGTGGTAGGAAAACATCAGGAACTTCATTCTCTTCCTGCTTCTTCATCTTCTTTTTCTTGCTCTTTAATATAAAGATTTATGGACACAGATTTATGGAACTATGTGACGGGCACTACTCCTATTGTAAATGTAAAAATGAACCAAACCTCGAATTGTGATAACCATTGGTTACGTAAAGTTTGTTCAAACAAGCCAACAAGCTGACAGGCATGGACATACATAGGTGTAATAAGAGTGAGTAGTCTCCTTCAAATTCTATAGCTGGAACTTTGCTCTAAAAGAAAGTTGGTCACTTTGTTTTTCTCCATCTGCAACTTGAGTTCATTTGGAAAATTGAACATTCTCAAAGTGTTCTTTGAGGTTCCAGTGAAATATAGTGGCACTTGAGGTTTGTCTGAAGATTCTGCAGATAACTGAAAGTGGAACATAGTCTCCCCATTCTGTAAGACTTCTTAGATTTCCAAACTTGAGTGGTCTAGGAACTTGTGACGCTAATTTTCCTAAGTTTTCCATAATTCTTCTGAATTATGCTGTTGCATAAGATCATTCAGCAATTTGCTTTAAAGACTTCATTTTGTTTTATCCCAAAATTCCATTCCAATCACTTGTTTTTATCCTAAGCATTAGTCATACCATACCAGCCTCTCTAATTCTTCTGTGAATCGCACAACTGCAGTAAGGAGTAAGGGGCATACACTAACTGTCAGTGATGCATTTCTACCTGCAAGAAACACTCTGTGTGCTAAGTTTTTCCACTTCCTCTTAAGGTTGGCTGAACACTTAAAATTCTTCCAGCGGTATGCAACTAAGATGTCACAAATGTCAGTTGCCATTACAGTAATCTGCATTAGCTCTCTTTTTCTGTTTTGGGCCCTTAAGATCATTTCTTGAGTGGTCTTCATTCTTTTCTTGTGGTCTGTTTTTGGTCTTGTTTAGTAGCACAACTATAATGTTTTTATAACAAAGATACTAACTCTTCAGGTATCTTACAAATGATACCCAGTGTCATTGAAAGCCTCTGCTGGTAGTGCTGAAAGTGATGGAAATGAGAAGGGCAAATTACTCGGATGTGACTGCTTCAGATTACAATACTAATGCTTGGAATAATGTAAATATTACTAATATTACACATTTAGCTCTATGAGAGATGATGCTATGCAGATATTTGGTGCTTATGTTTTTGAGGAGTTTTAGGAATATGTCTCAAAATCATAATTAGATAAATCATGATACACTGATGATATAGAGTTAGTAACTATATAACTAATTACTATATAACTAGCAAGAACTTGAAAGAATCACTAAATTCTGTTGTCATGCAAGTCCATGGCAAAATTGTTACTGAAACTGATTATAGCTGATCTGCAACAAAGCTGTTTAACTATATAAAAAAATTATTCTCCACGTATAAAACATGAAATTTTAACTTCAGCAAGACCAGTGACAAAATTCCTATCAACTTCTGAATGTCTGGAGCCTCCTCCTTTATTTTGCATATTTATATGAAAGCTATATAAAAATTGCTCCCTCAGATTCTTCTTCTGATCTTCTAAGTTTCACACATCATATTCTTTCCAAATGCATTTGATTTCTTGGAGACAGAACTACATGAAGCCTATTGAGCTGTATTGCAGACAGTCTCTGTCTGTTAGAACAGACTCCTACTACTCATAATTCAGCAAAGAGGTGATAAGCTACCGCTCAGAACAAACATTTCTAAGCAGGAAAATGAATTGGGTAGACTGCTAGCTTCATAGAGGGAACAACATTGTATAAGCTCTTTGAGAATCTGGCAAGGAAAAAATAATATTTTTCTTATTACGTGCTTTCTGTATGCATTTTGAAATCTGTCTTTTGGTCTGGAAAGGGTCAGAAGAATACACAAGTATCTTCAGTGTAGGAATTTGAAACTCTAGGTTCAGATCTTAATTGTGATCTTAATCTGTCCTGCAATAGGAATTAATTTCCTTACGTAAACTACTCAACTTATCTTTAAAGAACTGTTTTTAAGCTTGAATGTGTTGGTGTATGAATAGACAAAGAAGGTTTGGTTTCTGAAGCGATATAAGCAGTACTAAATATCTGCTACAATGAGATGTATTTCTGCATGTGTGTCACTGGACTGGGGACCTTGAGAATTGCATTGAAATCTAGTAAGTTCGAAAAAACAGTTCTGAGTAACTGAACAAAAGAAAAAAATCTCAGATACCTGTCTGGTGGTGTAACTTATTAGCTAACATTTAGCCAGGGGCAAATTAAAACATCAATTTATTAATATCACCCTGCAATGACACTATTAATAATAGAATCCCAATTAACAGCAATGTTAATTAATTACTTACTGTAGGATACCCACTGCTATTCATATATGAAAAACAGAAAAGTAATAAAAGGCAGTAATCTTTTGGTGCTAAAATATAAGGTTAAAAATGTCTGGTCATGCTGTAGGTTTTAATAAGCTTTTAAGTAATTCATGTTTAATTTCAAATGCCAGTATTTAAAGTAATCAAATGGTTTTCAGAATGTCAAACATAATATGTTGGCTTTCTTTACAGCTGTGGAATCCAGAAAACAGTAAAGTGGATCTTTCAGTCACTTTCTAATGAAGGTTGCAAATTTTAAATAAATTACTCTGAAATGACATATCTGGATAAAATGGTGACTTTCTTGACACGTTTTCCTATTAAAATACTCTTTGTTACTTAGTTAATAACTAAGAACCAATCAATTACGCAGAAAAGATTTATTGGACCATAAAATAAGAAATCGGGGGAAAAAAGGTATTTTTCTATTTTATTTTGGTAGTGTGGAAGAGATACGAAGATTCAAGGTTAAGGTTTTAGGAAGAAAAGCTTGTTGGATGACTCTTAAAATGCCTGAATGTTACTTTCTGTCTTATTCTCAGTTTATCTTCCATTTGACTGTTTTCAACTGTTTAATATCCTAACATATTGATGATAAGCTCTGAAACTGTCATTTCAGTGTTTTATGGTAATCAGTGTGGAGACAAGCTCCATCCCTTAGATTTCACCTTAGCACACAATTCTTCTCATTTGCATTGTAAGTGATATTTTTAATAATAAAGTCATCACTTTCTTGGCAACAAATATCATAACATGCACTTACAGATGTCTTGAATTTAAAAAGAACAGTATGTTTCAACAGTTGTCAAGTTCTGACAGCTGCTCCTTTATTTTTTTTAGTCTTTAGTTCCATCTTAAAAAAAAGAAACCTTAATAGTGGGCATTTTCTATTCATTCCTTGGACAATTTTGCCCTCTTAAGTGAAACAAGGATAATGCAGAACTCCCGTGGTGGTCTGTCTGCTCATAATTATGCTGTACTTTCAGTATGACATCAAATTAGCGGTTCCAGCTGGGAGTACTTGTAGTTATAAAGAACTTTAGGATGTTGCTAGCGAGTGAACAATTCAGAAATTTCAAGAGGCAAATAAAGCCTAGGTGATGTGAAACCTATCATATTTCATCTTTCTTGTAGAATTTCATAGAATGATAATGATGTCTTTCAGTTAATACCAAATGGGTTCTGTTACTGTCTCTGTGATATGTGATTTTTGACAAATAAGCATAAACACATAAAAAGACAGTAAATACAAGACCTTAGCAACAAGTTTACGTAGTCTTTAAGTAGGTAAAATTTGATTCAAGGCAGATCATCCCCAAAGCTTAGAATTTTTTCCTGCTGTTCTAAAAATGCATTTTTTACTTATTTCTTTTAATGATTTCAACTTGCTTGTTTGCCAATCGCGCACAACAGATATGAAGCATGACTTCTGTTTCTTTGTGAAATAAATCTCAAGTTGACATATGCAAAGATCATAACTTTCAAATCATCACACTGCCATGCATTGCAAAATAACAGTAAATATTCAGAGTTCAGATTCCTGTTTCAACACTTAGCCTTCATATGACACTAACCCATGACTGTTTTTTAAGCAAATCACTATTTTCCTGTTGACTGATGGGTGGGTTTTTGGTTTGGTTCTGTTTAAAAGCCTGTATTCTCTGTGTTAAAGTGATTACTTTATTTTTTTCTTAAAGAGAATCTTGGTCTTGCATTTTATGTTTCATGTTCATTTTGCAGCTGGAGAATATTCACTATAGATATAATTCTGGATGCATTTTCCTGATCACAAGTTTTTAGCTACTACTTCTGTACGTGCTTGAATAATTTTTAATCCATCTACACTTCCTTGCACAATCTTTTGTCCTACAAAAATCTGTCTTGTACCTTCTAAAACCTTTTCAGCATTCTCTCTCAAACCCCAGTTTTGAGGTTGCACCTTTATCTTCACTGCCATTTACAATCCCCTTATGCCAAATACGTAGGACCTTGTTTGGTCAGAAATGCCTGCCCAGGACAAGGCAGATTGTACAGGAGAGGTTTGGATTCTGCTTCCATAACCAGTGGAGGAGAGCAGCTCCCATCTCCAGACTTCCAAAGGAGATTCTAGTTATTCTTTCTTCTTGTAGATCTGGTGCCTTCAAACTTTTGAACTCAGTTCAAAACCACCTGTGCCAAACTACTGCAAATAAATTCATAATATCCTTCTTTTAAAAATGCTGCCTTCCATGTATGAGTTTAAAGTTAACATCACTTTTTTAATTAAAAAAAAAAAAAAAAAGTAAAAAGTGAATGCAAGACGATCACTAAGAAAAGAAGCCTAGGGTGCAGAACTTAATTCTTGGCAGATATTGTACACCATTTTCAAAATGTATAAACTGTCAGCCTGGTTCTGCCAGCACTTAGCTGTGGGAATAAGGTGGCTGGTGACTAGTTCCAAATGAAAACATTTCCATGCAACGTTTCTCCCACAGCCTACTCTTTGCCTTTGCTAGGTGAGAAATTGCTGTCAGGTTGTGAAGTTAGTTTTCTTGTTTGTTTGTTTGTTTGTTTGTTTTTTCCCTTCTTCAGTCCAAGAATTATTCTCTAACTTAACTGTCCTACAGCTGTTTTATCAAGCTTCTTCCAAAATGTCAGCATTAATACCATGCTGTGATTGTTATACTAGGTCATAATGCAAAAAATCCTTTTGGAAAAAAAAATATACTAGTTTTTCATTTTAACAAATTAGGATAGGATGCTGAATTGAGATTCATAAGACATCTGCAAAAACTATATCCATGTCCATATAGAAATGAAATTTCACCTCTGATTCTTCGCAGTAATTTTAGTTTTTGAATCTGGTTTTGTGTATCCTGTCATCATAGTCCAAAAAATAAAAAAGCCGATTTCATTGCTTTTCAGACCTCTCAAAGACAGTAAAACCTTCTTATCATTAAAGTTGTCTATAACCATGACAGACTTCAGAATGTGAACCTGAAGTGTGTAAATAGCATGCTTTTGTAATAAATAGATCCTCCATATTTGTAAAACTACTGTGCCTTTCTTGCATCTTTAAGTAGGGGATTAAAAATGATGGAAGTGGTTCAGAAAGAAAATCTATTATTAATTTAGTGGAAGTAGTTAGATGTTCATCTCCTGTGCAGCTCTTAAAATATTTAGTTCTTTAATGATAGTAATATGTTCATTATAATGAATTACATTCTGGGAGAATCTTTTTTCAACAAGGATTTTGCTTCATTGGAAATATTTGAGACTTCATTAAAAATTAATCATATCAATTATTTCATTAAAGCGAAGTCTCAATTTTTTTATTCAGATAGTGTTTCAGACTGCCACAATGTGGTTTGCTTTGTATTTATTTCAGTGCATCAGTATAAAATGTTCGTATTTGAATTTTTCAATGTGAACACATACATTATGAATGTTAAGTAACTACTAGAGCCACTCCTGGTTGTATATGTCAGAGGTTTTAATTCCTAAATCCTCAAATAAATTCTAAGCCATTAATTTCAGTAAAATTGCCTCTAGAATTGCTACTAGTGCTGGCTGTCATTAATAATATTTGGGATTAAAACAGTATCCTAGGGCTGTTCTAGGGCTTCAAGTAAATATGGGGTGTGATACTGTCTAGTACGTAAGAAAAAAAGACACAGAAAGCTTTGTCTGGAAAGAGGTAGAAGAAAGAATGTAGGCTGGGGGCATCATTCACATAACATGGTGAGAGCAACCACCAGCATGTAGCTTTTTTGCTCCAGTTTCTTATATTGCAACTGCTACTTTTATTTCTTGCTCTTTTTGTTTCCATGCATCAGTGCTGGCTTTTAGTTCATGCTTGTGTTTGCCAAGCCTTCGCTGCTGTGGGATCTGGGTGAGGAAACGTGCCCTCAGACAAAACCTGCAGGGTGTTAAGGCCTGGGAGTGCTCAGCATTGCTAGCTCAGTTTTATTGAAAGTAGCTCCTGCCTGGCGCAGCAGGGCCTGCCGTGGACCCACATGTTGTGTCTGAGCCATAGGCACATCCTTCTGCCTTGCCTCCCCCAATCTCATCCAGCATTGATAGGGTTTTTTTCAGTGTCGATGGGCTTGTTTCGCTTTAACCACTGCCTGGTGTCATCTTCTACTGGGACATCTGGGCGCAAACCTAACTCAAGATGAGGACTTTTTAGTGACTTTGGTGCTAGCTGTGGAGGAGCATGGTTTCTGCATTCTTTTCATTAGTATCTCAGCCTCACTGAATTCATCCAAATCCTTCCATTCTTGAACCTCCCACACATCAGATTCCATCGCTGGCCTTGGCAGCATCCCTACATCCCAGCCCGCCCCTGCAGAACCAGCCCTCCTTTGTGGGGTTGTTTGTGTGTGACAGGAATGCTTATCTGAAATTCCCCCTGCTCCTTCTCGTCCTAAACTTCTTGTTCAGTAGGCCAGAAAGAAAATCGATGGTGTCATACAGCAGTAACCAAATCACTGCTGGCTTTAGGAAGCATCTGTGGCACCTGTAAGGGAAGCACTTCAGGACTGCTCACCCGAGGAAGCAGTGCCCTAAGCAGGGGCTTTCCTTTCATGTGAACTTAAAATTAGAAAGCCTCTGGAGCAGCACTAGACGGTATCTTAATACATCACAGTGTTCTAGGTACAACGTTGGTAGTGGTTCAGAGCAAAAAGGCTTGGACTTTAGTTTTTTCCAAGGTTCGTAAGTATTGGGATGCAATGAATTTAACAGATTCATAACGAAATGTTGGGGGCAGTAACTAGGTGATAACAGTTACTTCTCTAAACAAACGGAGCAATTCCTAATTTCCAAGTCCAAGAAAATAAATTTAAAGAACTGGAGAGCTGGGCATTTTGGCCACTTCTGTGCACAGCCCAACAGCAGGAAAAGCTTCTGCCCCTTGGGAAGATGCATGAAGGCACTGCAGGGTCTGCTGTGACACTTGTATTTTAATGTTGTGCCTTCCAATATGTGTGTTTCAGAGAAGAAACAGAAGATTCAGAGATCTTCTCCTTACTGTGTTGTAGAAAGAAAATAAACTTATAAAAAGTACTGTCTTTGGTAAAATTACTGCTTACTGCTTATGCTGGTGGAGGATATTCCAGTGGGCTGGTGTTAGCTGCTTTTCATTCCTAGTGGGAGGACTTGCAAATGAGGATTAACACTCAGGTGTTCTGCGACATTTCTTTGTAAACAAAGCCTTTTCTTCCCTAATGTTTATTAGAGATGAGGGCAGGGAGAAAGGCTGAATGGGCAGAATTTTTCAAGGCTCTGTTTGTAGAAGCTATGATTACTTCTGGGTCACTTGACCAAATACCCTGGAGGAACTATTTTGTCATCTGTTTTCTTGGTTGGGTGTTTCTTTAAAGCAAGTTTTCAGTCATTGCCCTCTGAAAACAGCCCATTTGAGGGTCTTAGTACTAAAACTAATGGTTACTGCAGTGCTCATGTGAGAGTTTCTGGCTTTCCTTAGTGCTGTTGCAAATCACTTCATAGGAGAGTTAAAGGTGAAGATAATCAACTAATGCTCCAATATCAAGAATATTTAATTATGTATTTAAAAGGCAGCATTCTTCTCTGGCATTCACCACTTCTAAGCAGCATTGCATAATTCATGTTCACTTGATATTTTATAAACAATTATTTGGTATTGGGCACTTAGAAACATTTACAGTAGCTATGTAAAGCGTAATCCAGTTTGGCTTGATCTATAAGCTCTGATGCAATAGCACTTCATTATGAGGTATAGATTGTGTCTCAGCTTCACTTACTGTCACTTTGACAAATGATATCTTGGAAGAAGTATGGACTTGAAGGTTAGATGCAAATGAAGTATTGAGTTTGATATTTTGTCTTAGTTAAATTTACTGCATTCCCAGAGAATGTGTACCTTCTAGGCTACTCACAGCGTGGGTAAGCAAGGGAAGAGAATTTCTGCTTGCAGTTGTGAGCAGCTGCATGCAGCGGAAGCGTAGTTGCTCTCACTGAGAAGTGGTGGGGCTTTCAGCTGTGACAGCTCACTAATGCCCTCTTTTGGGCCTTCGAGAGCCTTCCACATTTTGGGAGGTTTGAGGGTTCAGCTCCTGGTGGGGCTGGAGAAGCTTTTGCTCTGGACCCATTCTGAACCATCAACTGCACTGCACTTCTGTTTGTGTTCTGACTCTTACAGCAATTTTTGTTTATTTTAGGCCAAAGAGCTGCCAACATTCAAAGACAACGATTTTATTAACGATGGCCAAAAGATTCATATTGATGAAAATAACAAAAAGATGTTCCTTGAGAAACTCAAAAAGGACGTTGAGGTAAGAGTGCACCTGTTCAGTTCTTTGTTGTTAAAATGTGTGGCAAATTGGAAATAGCTCAGGAAAGCATACGTGTAATTCATAGATGAAAACTCTTGATCTGTAAGCACTGTCTGTTTTAAATGAAACATAATTTAAACTTTCAGGAGTTGATCACTGCTTTTGCTGATGTGATAAATGGCTTGATGCCATAGTTGGTTGCCATGCTTTATCCCTGCCTTGATGATGTGATGTAAAAATGATGGTACTACTTAGTGCATAAGCGCTTTACAAGCATAGTCCTTCCAAATGCCTCCAAGAGAGAGGTGAGTATTGCTGGTTGTTTTACAGGTGGAGGTACACTAGGACTGCCTGATGTTAGCTGGAGCCATGTGTGGACTGTAGTCTGTAACAGATAATGTAAACTTCCCTTACTCACAGCTGTGCATGCTCTATTTGTTTCATTTTAGTAATCCAGTTTTAGATTATGCTTAGTATCACAATAGTGATACATACAGAAATCTCTATGTACCAGGTGGACTCATTAGCATAGGTCTTACGAAGTTGTAATTGGCTGAGTATAGTCTATACCTACTAGAAAAACATTAATATACAAATTTAATGTCATACTTACTATGATTGACTTAGCCAGTCAGCAAATAAAGAAAACTAAATTTGGGGCTAATTCATATAACTTGACTTCAGTTTCTATAATTCAGAATATTATCAATAAATGCAATATTTTGCAATCCCTGTACTTAAAACCTAAAATCTGTTTCTGCTTGTTGGAGGAGACCTGATAGCAGATTGCCCCTGGGACTTAATGAGACTTTCAGCTACTTCTATCAGGATGGCTATGTGAACTGACTTGACTAGTTTTTCAGATCTGTATCTGAGTGTTGTTCAGAAGCTCAGTAGTTGTACAAAATACTGAAGACTTAGAACTTGCAATGATTTGCTTTTGAAGAAATGTAATTTCCCATTGTCATAATGATGAGAAATTTATGATGATGGTAATTATGAAAACAACAGTACTTTGTGAAATATCAGTATATGCTTCTTTTATATTTGGAACATTGTGCTAAAAAATTGCTCTGTTGATGTCACAGCTCTAGAGATAGGTTTATTTGAACTAAATTTTAGTGCTCTTTAATGTAGTGCAGTTGCTGACTAAAGCTTTTACTTTAAGTAGGTTGCAGACAAGATCTTAAACATGTGCAATGAATATAGAAGATACTTTATTGCTGCAGAAGGTGGATTGTGTGCTATCTTTTACATCATTTACTGGATTGTAAATACAAGGGCAGAATCCAGAAAATATCTTGAGAGGCCATGTTTTATGATTTTGAAATGTATACAGAGTATTGTTAAATATACGAAGACCACTAGCGTGAAGTGGTCTGACACCTCATTTTAATAAAATCAAGCTGTTCTTCAGCCTGTTTTGCTTTTACTGGTTCTTCTGCCCTTGCTAGCTAACTAATAGTCTACATTTTTTACCTGGTCTTGGATGCAGATTTTACGCAGTGAAGAGAAATGCATGGCACTTTGCATAAAATTGTCTCATGAGAAGTATTTATAGTCAAACTGTGGAACAGAATTCTGAAGAATATGACTTTATATCCATTCTTTTTGTCATTAAATGTTTTTTGTTGTTGTTGCACTGTGTTTCTCTTATAATTGTCTCACATCCCTTTCCTTTATTCAAACAAGCGCATTATAATACCTACTGCTCTTGTAGTAATATCTGTTGCTGCTGTTCTGATGGCCTCTTGTCCATGACTTTTCTCAGTTCATTCCTGCCGCATTTTCCTGCCACCTCATTCCACTGAAACTGTCCTGAGAACAATCACATAAGGATATTTTTTCCGCTTTAAATCAGATGATCTTTACTTGTGCTTTCACAAAACCCTTGTTCTTCTAATTACCAGTTCGCTCTTCTTCCCAAGGGTCTGTCCTCTTTCTTGTAATTTTTTACCATTATTGGTAGATTTTTCTCCTCTCTCTTGATATTTATCAAACACCTTAATGGCTTCCACTTCTCCACTTTCCACTCCATTTCCTTTGGTCAATTTCATCTGTTCTTCTTGTATATTATTGTATATCTTCTCTTCCAGTCTTGTGAACGATCTTTTGCTTTATTATACTGAAATGGTTAGAAACCAACTTCTTCTTTCTTCTTAAGCGTCTTCTCAATCTCACTTTTCATAATATATTTCTAGCTCTTCAATTCAGAGTCATGTTAGCTATGATTTGCTCTCTCTTCTCAGAATCAGGATTTTACAAACTTGTTTTCTTATTCCTTGATGTTTTCACACTCATCTCATTACTCCCTACCACTATTCCAAAGTCTGACCAAAATCCCTTCTCTGGTCTGCTCTAATTTGCATTTTATAGCCCGTTAGTTTTTCTAAAAGCTTAAATGATTTGTATTTTCAGGTTCTCTCCGTGTGTATCATAAGCAGAGGTTCCAGAGGTTCCTGCTATGGCAGCTTCACTCCTTGAACCGTTAATCCCTTGTTCTTGATTTTGTAACATTTCTTATTTTCATCTTCCTCTTTTCTCCCTTCCTTACACTGTTCCTATCAATTGAAATAACAGTTTGTCTACACAGCAAGTACATTCATTTCCCAGCTTTCTTCAAACTCCCATCTTTAGCCTTGATTCAAAGATGTCCTTTCATTCACATTTATGTTTTGCTTATGTGACTTGAATTCTGAAGAGAGTGTGGCATCGTTTCATTTCTTCATGATGTAAAACTTCACAGCATTTCCCTTGCAAGGATATTTAAGCACTTTTGCATGATTCTGTAATAAGGCTGAGAAGGAAGTGAAGGGGCAGACGTGGCTGCAGACCATGGCTTCCCATGTGCTGGTGTAGTTACCAGAATAACTCTAACTGGAACACTGCTACAGTGTCCTAGGGCTTTTTAGTATAAGTTGCAAGTGACCTGCAGCTATCACTACATCTTAATAATTAAAAGTCTTTCTTTGCTAGCTTTATCACTTAGTCCTCCGCTTTCTTAGAAGTGCCCGTTTTTTCTCAACTGATGGCATCTTTGTAACTTCTCTTATTTGAAAGTGGAGCTTACATTTTTCTGTGATACTGATAAATTGCTTATTATCACTTTCTAGTTCCTTGCTCAGCTAAAACTCATGGACTACAGCTTGCTAGTTGGAATTCATGATGTTGAAAGAGCTGAACAGGAAGAAGTAGAGTGTGAAGAGAATGATGGAGAAGATGAAGGTGAAAGTGATGGGACACACCCTGTTGGAACTCCTCCAGACAGTCCAGGCAATACACTGAACAGCTCGCTGCCTTTGGCTCCTGGGGAATTTGATCCAGCTATTGATGTTTATGGAATAAAATCTCATGAAAGTAAGTAGTAATAAACATTTGCATGCTAAGATGTTTTGATTCTTACACTGGAACCCAAACATCTTCACAACAATATTAAGGGAAAGTTACATTCACAATATAAATTTGCTGTGTGGAAGAGGAAATCAGTTGTTCTTTGGTGAAGCAAAAAGCAAAAGGCATCTGTGATGCACAGCTTTGTTACTGAACATATTTCTCAGATATAGTGATGTGTGGGGATGGGTGCAGTCAGCTTGCATACCTACTGCACAGTCAGCTCAGGTTCTGAATTAGCTCTTCAGACATCACAGTTCTCAGTGGCTGTTCAAGACAGGAGTGTTTGTTGTTGTTTTTTTTCATCAGCATTTACATTAATAAATATGTAGCTTCATTCATAAATAAAATACTCTTTTGCTGACTCAGAAGCACTGCCTCTCATATAAAATTTACTTTTTCCTTGTTTGTTTGTATAACTATGAAGGAACTTGAATTCCACATTAAGTGAGCAATAATTCCTATTTCTGTATGCTGGGGTTTCACATTACATATAAGTGCATTTAAACTTTCACTTAGGAATATCTTGAGCCTGCGGTCTCTACAGAACTCTGACTGACATTACCCTCCCTGAGCTGTTGAGTGATCCTAAAGAAGGTTCCTTTGCTGGAAGGAGAAGGCATGATTGAACTGTCATTCTCACTTTCATGTACTTGTCCTTTGCAGGTGCACCTAGGAAGGAAGTATATTTTATGGCCATTATTGACATTCTTACTCATTATGATGCAAAAAAGAAAGCTGCCCATGCTGCAAAAACAGTAAAGCATGGGGTAAGTGTTTTCTTCCTCTGATTTATACTTCTGCATTTTTCTTGTGTACTGATAGAACACAGTTCAAGAAATCTGTGCAAAGGAGAGAGATTGTTTTTTTCCTAGTTTCATATGTGATAAGACAGCACAGAGTAACTTATATACCTTGCATACTAAAGCTTCCTCTTCAGCTACACACATTTTTGTTATCTATGAAGAAGATCAATGAGGCACTGCCCCTTTAGGGCTTTGTCCTACATGAGTGGGATGTGTTTTATACTTGCAGACAAGCTGTTCACCAGGCACTTGTATTAGCTTACAGCTCAATGGAAGCTGCTGTGAATCTTACTTCTGATATGGGACCCTGGTGATGGTTTCATTGTTGGGTACAACCTGCTGAAAGTTAATTCCTCAGCATATAATGTGTCTCACTTTAAAAGATTTCTTGGGAAAAAAAAAAAAAAAGTTCAATTTGCAAGATTAAGTATAAAATGTACATGTTAGATACTTGGATACCATTCAGTGAAGGCTTGTATTTGACTGCCATGAATTTCTTTATTTTTGACTGAAACTGCTGCTGAGCAGCAGACACCAAAGAGTTATGGCAAAGCAGCCCAGTCTTCCAAAATAAAGATTTGTATTTTCCATTATCACTGTATGGTGATTTGAGGTCAGAATTTACTAAGCTCATTAAAAAGACCATAATGATTTCTGAAGCTGGGGTCCCTCCTCTGAGAATCAGAGCACTGTGGATGGTTTTAATCAAAGAGTTTGGGTTTTTTGAGTTTCCAATAGAAGGTGACTTAGAATGCCTAGCAGTGAGAGCCCTGGACAGGCTTGCAGTACAACGTGCTCATTACTTTCTCCATTCTAAAAGCACTTGAAAGTCGATGCAGGCCATATGCAGCCATTAGCTGGCAATTATTAATGAACTTTAAAAAAAAAAAACACCAAAAAAACATACTTCTGGCTTAAATTATGGACAAATCTATGTTGTGAATAACAACTATGATTACTAAACCTTACTAGGGAACATGACATTCGTGCGACCATTTTGTTTTCTTTCACTGCTTGCATCCCCAGCCACCTGACACTGAAGGTGGTTCTGTAATGGCATGCATTCTTTTCCTTTCATGAAATGAGGAAGATGTAACTGTGGTTAAGGCTCTGAAAATGTCCAGTAACAGTCTGAATGAAACTGTGACCTCTCTGAAATAGTAGTTGTGCAGCTGATTTGGGGAGTCTGGGTTTAAATGTTGGAAAAAATGTGTCTCACTGTTCCCACGTATTCCAAAGCAGATGAGTTAGCATTCAGATAGCCGTGTGCATCAGCCAAGTGGGGACACATCAGGTCCAAATGCAGTAGTTCAGTCTTCTCTACAGGAAGATGCTGCTGTTCAAGAGATAGGAATCTGTGAGTAGTGTGCTTAGGTGTGAGCAGTGGAAATTGTATAGGAGAATGAAACACAACGAAAGTAAAGAGGAATAAGGAAAGTAAAGAATGCCATTCAGAACCGGGAGGCAGATACTGTGGATGCCCAACATACCTATACTGGTGTGAAGCCTAAAAAGGTGCCCTTCGTGTTCTGCCAGAGGGTTGATGACTGTGTGTGTGTCTGGTTTGAGACCACAAATTAATCCATCACGGTGCTGCTGGTGACAGAGCATCCACTGAACACTGCTTCTTCCTTCTTTCCTCTTCCCTCTCCATCCTCTATTTAGGCCGGTGCAGAAATTTCAACTGTTAATCCTGAACAGTATTCAAAGCGCTTCTTGGACTTTATTGCCAACATCTTGACGTAACCCCTCATGTCACAGCGGACAGACACGAGACCTGGGGACAGCAGCAGAGACTACAAGGGTAGGGAAAAAGGAACTCAGAGAAGCGCTCATCTTGCAGAAAGCAACCCCTTTGTTTACATCTGCTGGCAAAGATGACTGAAGTGGGGTGGAATACTCGCTTTAACAGCTGCCTGATATTCCCAGCATAGTTCTAGCTATTTCTGACTCTTTTGTGTGTGCAAAAAAACAAACATTAAATTAAATAAATAGAACAGCTTACTCAGAGTGCACTGTGACAGTCCCACTCTGACGCTACCAGCCGAAACGGAGCAACTGAGCAAAGAGGCGTGGGGTGGGGGTGGGGAAAGTAAATGCATGTTAAATCTACAATATTGATAGCAAATTGTAAACTGTGGATCAGTTTATTTTTTGAACTAAAAGATACGTGACAGTATTCATGACGGTGATGATAATAATAAAAACCTTACTGCGAATGTTACACTCACACCGTGCACACTGGCACTCCTTACAAACAGCACTGCAGCAGTGGACCCGTGGTGCCGGAACTCTTCCCATCAGGTTTTTGCAGTTGGGGGGTTTTTTGTTGGTTTTTTTTCCCCTTTCTCCCATTTCTTCCTTTTCCTCCGCACATCGCATCGGACAGTCCGTGCTCTCAGGCACCAGGAGCTGATGTCTCCTACCTTACAAAGAGCTAACGTGTAACTCATGCTGTGCGTACATTTTTGCTACCGTGAACTTACATTAAGGGAAAACCTTGCTTATTTCACTTTGTTACCCGAAGTTTTTATTTGTTTTATATTCTTGCCATATAGGAACTAATAACGTTACAAGTGGAAAGAAGCTTATCTGAAGAAGTGCAGAGTTCTGGGCAATAGTAGCAGAGTCTCTCACCCACGAGACGTGCGCACAGATAGAAACTCCATTCTCTTGTAATTTCATGGGAATTTGAAGTTCGGATGCTTACATTGTACTGCTTAAACGGCAGTATTTTATTATAGATTATCCCTCTAAAAATTAACCCCAGATTTTACTGTTTACATGATTAGGAAAGCAGGGATATTTCTGAATTTTAGAGCTGTGTACAATATATGACTTTTAAGTTTACATGTAAAGTTATTTTGCAGTACAGATGAAGTATGTTTGTCACCCTCCAAGCGTAACGTGCAGCCATGTACTACGGTGAATGTCTCACTCACGTCCCTGGCAGACTGTTACAATAAAATGAGGAAGGATATTGCAGAGGGATTTTTCCCAAGGACGTCTTTTATCACCAAAACGACCTGTCCTGCCGTGTACTCAAATCTGATTGTACAGTGCGTTGCCTAAAACTGTGCTGATCATGTTTAACTTGTTTAAAATTTTTAAACAATGACATTGTATTTCTGCTCTTCTTGTATTTTTCCCTGGAAGATTCCATGCTTGAAAGACAAATTTACATATGCTTAAAGTTTATCTACTTATACACTGTGCTAAAGCTGTGCCTTTGAAATTTCTTTATTGAAATTGTTAGATTTTGTAGGCAATCTAAAGGAAGTCAAGCCCTCCCCATCATCATTTCTAACAGAGATCAGGAGTGCCAGCATGCCTTCTCCATTACTAACATCAGTGCTACTCAGCCTGCACCTGTGCATAACGTACATTTTACTTCTGAGGAGCCTATAGATAGCAGCCCATCACACTCTTTGGTGGCCAAAGGCAATGCTATCCCTGTTGCTGTGTACTAATTCTTTTCTCCTTTCCCCTGCCTTCCCTACAGGATTTTTTGTTACGTTTGACTTAGTGATGTCTGCAGCACTGTAATGTATGTGTATACTTTTGTATTGTATGTATTTAAATAAGTTGGTACTGTGGCTTGATTTTGTTGTCCTTTCCCCTATTCTCCCGTTGTCTGCATTTATCACCAGAGTTTCATTTCCTGTGGCTTCCTGAAGCGCGAGGCCGCAGCAAGACCCTGAAGTCAAAATGAGGTACACATACGTGGAGTAAATGTTCCATTGCGGCCAATCACTGTACATTTTTAGACCATTTTAGAAATGTACCCTTTTTGTCTGTGTAGCAGTTTTGTCACTCATTATTGTTGATAAACTGTTTATTTGGACAGGGCACGGAAGTCGCATTATTGTATATGTTAGTGCTTAGACTACACTCCAACCATGAGCAAGGCTTTATAAAATAAAGCACTTTGATGACTCACTAGGTAATTCCTTTGGTCTCGTGTTTCAGCCGCTTCTGCTCACTTACAGACTAATTTTGGATGTTAAAATGAATGTGTAGTCAATACCATAAGGCACAATCAGGAATCTTTTCATTTGATTTTACCCTGCTTCTTCCACATGTATGTAAATGGCTTGAAATGTTTCACCTTTGCGTTCTGTGTTTGGGCTGTGCTCCAGAACAGAGGTTTGGTAGCGACGGCTCAGTGGGTGAAGTCCTGGTCTTACTACAAAAAAAGGAAAATGTCCTACAGTTATCAAAGGATGGAAAGACTGGCAGAATTTGTCAACACATGTAAGGGCTTGAGCTAAGAGTCACATAAAAATACTTGGGAATAAGCCGAGATAATTCCTAGGAGGAGAGGGGGCTTTCTGGCCTGGAATTCCAAAGCTTTGCTCATCAGGCCTCCCTGCACATGAAGCAACCTGTACAGCCCGAAGTGGCAGAAAAGGAAGTTTTGTTCTTTATTCTGACTGACTTAATTTTCTTAATGCATTTGTCACTTTTCACTTCCTTTTGTTTTACTACACAGACATAGCAAGGCAATGTTTTCAGAAATATTTTTACCTCTAAAATACACCCGACAGACCTTAACAATAACATAGACATTCCCCACAGGGAAGGCTGTTGAGAAGCTGTTCTATTAAGAGCAGATGAAGTGATGGGGAAGGGGAGAGAACCCGCTTCTTAATTACTCATTTCATGATATCTCCAGCGTTAGCCCAAGCCTGCATGTCACACGGCTGCTCCAGCTGCTCATGCTGTAGCATGGCCATGCTGCTCCATGACTGCTGCTTGCAGGGTAGCGGGCTGCCTCTTCAGTTCACCATTTGCGCTGCTTCTGCAGCCCTGTGTGGCAGCAGCCCCCAGCTGATACCCACTGCCCCCACTCCAGCTTCTCTCTGCCCATCCTGGTGCTGTCCCCTGCCTGTCCACACAGGTGGGGGTGATGGATACTGAATCTCTCCCTGTGGTTGCTGCTGGGCACACTGAGTGACACACCACTGGCTCCACCGGCAGTCAAAGCGCCTTGGCTTGAGGAGGTGCATGTGTATGCTCCAGCATAGGAAGAGAATATCTTTTCTGATGACATTTTCTCTCCCTCTGACCCAAAGAAAGCAGTGATGGTCATCAGGGTATACAAGCCAATGGGCTCATTAATGCTAGAAGTGCAGAAAAAGAAGTGAAAACTTCTTGAGAACCATATTTTTCTACATATACCGTGTACTGTAAATGTCCAATCTGAATTTCCAGCTTACCCCTTGTGCTCACCCCTCCTTTCCCACTGTGGTAGTGGTCAGCAAGTCCCCACATCACAGGCTTATTACATTCTGATCTTCTCACCCCAGTGTTGTGCAGTGTCTGTCCTCTCTTTGCTATCCCTGCTTCTTGGTGTCTTTCAAACTTCCGTATTTCTCACGTAATGGGAAACGAAATAAAGTGGCTAACATAGAGGAGAATTCAGCCTCACCTCTTCCTTACCATCTTGATTCCTCTGCGGCAGCTGCTGGTGCTGGAACTCAGCGTGTTCCATCTCCTCACCATGCAGAGCAGGGAGCAGCAGCTGTGCAGTGCCAGCAGTGCTGTCTTCACTCTACAGCAACGTGAGCTGCTGCACAGCTACACGCACAAGCGAGCGGCTGAACTGGGGAGCAGCATCTTCAAGTGGCAAAGATGATGTGTGGGAGATTAAACTCACAGTTTAATCTCAAACAACAGCCTTATTAAAAGGCATTAGAAAATGGAAGTGGAGAGGACTTGAAGAGAGAGTTACATCTGTCCCAGAGCAGTTCTGCTGCAGGTGAACCCTGCCAAGAAGTGGGTTAATGCTTACCAGCAAGAGCAGTTCCGAGGGATCCCTCTGCTACCCCTCCCATGCCTCACTTCTCTATCACTGACAGATTTTTTTTTCCTGGTATCTTTCCTGACTGCATTAGAATGATTTAAATCCATTAATATTTGTTCTGTCTACAGTGGACTCTGAGAAGAGTTTGTTCTCTTCCGCCCTCAGTTTCACTCAGTGCAATTCTGCCTTTATGTGCTATACAAGGTAAATATTAGCTTTGGCACATATTATAATGTGAATATCCCCTTTCTTTATCTAATAAAATAATCAACATAGTTGAGCCAGGCAGAATGACCTATATTCTATTTTTAATGCCAAAATCTAAAAAAAATACATAAAAATCACCTATTAAAGTGGTGCTTCTCAATTGCCAGCTACATTTTGTAAAGGGATTACCCATTCTTATTTTGAGAATTTCCCAGTAATCCATTTAGCACCTAATCCCAGAAATGCACAATGATCATTGTTTGAACAGAGCGCGGTGTGGAAGCAGGCACTCAGCTGCTGGCTGCAGTTGTTGCTGTAACTGCAGTACAATGCCAACCTCTTACGGATTTTTTTCCCAAAGCAAATACCATCATCTTTACTTTTCTAATAACATTCTCATTCCCCAGGCTTCTAATCTCATCCCCTCCCCCCCCCAAGTGATAGGACATAACATAATCATCTGCTCCTCAATAATTAAGATAGAAAATGTACTTCTTTGCAAGCTGGCATAAATTCACACCTATCAGTGTCGTGATGATTTTCAGGCATTTCAGTTATTGCCCAATGTGCTTACGTTCATAAAGATCTGCTCTGCTCCCCGTCCACCTGATGAGTTCATACCAACTCACTTAGCTGTGTGCATCTCATTGGAATCAACAGAGCTGTGAGAGCTGGGTGTTTTGCAGCAGTTTCACACTTCCACACAAGACTAGAATGTGATTTAACTTGTTGCCGTTCTCCATTTCCAATATTTCCACTATTTCTTCTTGACTGCATCAGAAGCCCAAGACTGGAGTGCTTCACTTCCTTTCTATGTACTTTTCTTTGCCCCATAAAAAAGCTTTTCATTTTAAGAAAATCTCAGCCATGCATTCTGCCCGCATCCTGCCTGGCATACAGAACTCCACACAGGTACTGGCTGACAGCACCAAAGCCCACACGCCCTCCTCGGCACACAGCTCCCATTTCACTGCGACACGATGCATCCACTTGGCCCATCCATAAGGAACGAGGTTTTGCGATTAGAAGACAGACATGAAAGCTCTGTCAATCCCCTAATGCCCACAGTGATGTGGCCCCATCTTCCCCAGGCGATGGAGCTCCAGTTAGGACTCATAGCCCTCATGGGGAAGGGGCAGCAGACCCACTTACCCACCCCTCCACAGGACACAATGGCCGTGCCATGGCAGAGCAGGGGGAGGCTGACGGCCCTGAGTCACCCATCTGCCAAGCACATACCCAGCTGCAGGGTACGGCCTTGGGCATGTGGAGACACTGGAAGATCAGAACACAAACATACTAAACACGAACTGCACTCCTAAATGAGAGTTTCTGTACTTACAGACTTCCAGAGAGGAGCTGCTCTTCCTCATGTTCCTGTGCAGTAAGCAGGGCTCATTGCCCAAAGTCCCTCCAAAGGGGCAGCACTCCATCACTGAGCAGCTGCAAATTTATTAACGAGAATACTGACAGCATTTGGTCCATTCCTGTCAGACAGCTTGAAAAAAGGAGAGAAAAAAGCCATCAAGCTGTTAATAATCAAATCCCATCACACACTAAAAGTAACAAGCTGTTTCAGCAGGGTGAGGGACAAAGCAAGCTGCACCCCAGGAAAGTTGCACACCTCCAAATTTACAGCAGGCCAGCAAGAAACAGTAAGCAATGAACCAACCATGGATGCCCAGAAAGGGAAGGTTGAAGATGATCTTCAAATATAGCTGATCTTTATTGCTATTAAGTGCTTTAAAAATCAGAACTACCGATTTAAACTAGTCCATGCTTTGTAGGCAGCCAATGTAAGGAATGCAGATGGAAGAGGACAGCAGAGCACCACGGCATGTGCAGCTCTGCAGGGCCACAGTGCAAATAACACCAGGGGCTGTGCTTTGGAAGAAAGCACCTGAGCTGAGCTGTCTGGAGAAGGGAGAGGCCGCAGGGGAAGCCAATGGACATAACCCAACACCATGTTTCTAGAATTGCTTCTAGAATTCTCTCAATACATGAAGCAACTGAAGAAGAGTGCTGCACTATTACAGGGCTTCCCAGCTATTAGGAAATGTAGTTCCATAGCCAGGCGTAACCAGAGGCACATGTCACAGCCCACCCTGACAACGGGAGAAGTTCAGTGAGCTCATAGACCCCAGCCAGAGATCACATACAGAGACACTTCTGTACTTTCTAGATACTCTGCAGATGTTTGACCAAAGTTTGGCTTTAATTCTTTCACAATGCAGATGCCAACATGAAGTCAGAGCCAGGAAATTAATCCTAGATGTTAACAGACAAACTGCTTTTAATCCTAATTGTTGCTTTTCTGCTAAACAAAGTGGTTTTAAACAGACCTCCCATGCAGCTTGATGTGCCTGAGCCAGCTGCTCACAGGGAGCGCTTCAGCCCCTCCTTGCACAACGCGTGCCCTCACCTTCCCAAGCCAATTCCCTGCCCGGAACGCCCCGCTCTGGTGTTTCAATCTCTGCAGCAGTTCCCACCTCGCATTGGCCACAGACAGATCTTGCCTTAACTGTGACTCTTCTATAGCTAGGATTTACAGTGCTAAGATATAGGTGATACTGTTTCTAAAGCAGGAAGGCCATTCCGCCAAGCATGAGCCCTTCCTCCTCACCATTACTTATTTTATAACACACTCCACATATCAAAGAAGTCCCAAGGCACTTGAACTGGCTTCTAGCTACAGCTACCTTCAGTTAGAAATTAAAGTTTGACGCAAGGCACAGGAAAGGCTCTCTCTGAACACAATAGGTATTGAACCCAACTCTTCAAGCATAACATTCACATCGGCAGTAATGCTGCTGAAACTACAAGGTGCTGCTGTTCTAACAATGCAGGCACAGACTCATATTTCCAGTTTCTCTGATTATGGATCTGGACATACTGTGGTGGAAGTCCTTATATAAATACACATATACTCACATACATAATACGTGCATTTATATATGCATTATTATATATTTCAGCATTTAGGATGCTTCCAGAAGTATATCCTGATTCGCACTGTATGTACATCTGTACTAAAAGCTCTACAGCACAACAGCAGCCACAAGAAGTGAATCAGACCTCTCATCAAAGGTTCACTTGATGAGAAGTAATATATCCTGACTATATTAAGTACCATCAGTGATAAGACAGCCCTTCGGACAGCCTTTCTCCTGAGCAGTATCTCCAGCCCATTTGTCTGATGCTCCCACAGGTCAAACATCCCTTTGACTGTCACATACATCCCCAAAGAGCAGATGAGGGTAGGACAAATGGGGCTCCAGCACACACATACAATACATGCCAGTGTTCCAAGAGCATAATTAGTACCATTCTGCTTCTCCATGCAGTGGGGAAACTTTATCCTAACCGAGGGCAAGGAAAGGGGGCTCAGCTCCTGCTGACCTCTTCCCAATTCTAGAAGAAAGAGCTTTAAGTACATAACTTAAAACACAAGCATGAGCATTCAACTTTGAACTGGCTGAAGCAATGCAGTACAGTGATGCACTTCAGCGCGGATTGCTCCAGCCCCTTCAGTGAAAGGCAAGATATGGCAGGAGCTCAGTTTTGAGCCAGGCACAAAAGCCTTAATTAAATCAAAATACAGGGTCTAGTTCTTTCACAAACATATAACATAAAACCAATTATGCTCAAAGCCTTTGCAGTATCACTCATTTTTAAGTGAAAAAGAAATCCACAAAATCAGCTCGAATGAATCTGTCCCACAGCAGTGGTGGTTTGCACCTGTTCTGCATGTTACACACACTGCCTCACCCATCCCTCTGATGAGTGTCTGAGCTGCAATGCAGACCCACATCCACATGTTCCTCCTGCAAATTACAGCACAGCAATGCACGTAAGGACCTGCCCCAGCACTCTGCCTGCTCTGTCTTGGACAATTGCACGGATGGACTGAAAATCCCAGCAATGCTGAGCACCAAACTGTGAGACGCACCAAGCTGCACCATGCAAACAAACCGGGTATGTGGGAGGCGACAGAAGAGGAGCAAAGGGTAACAGCTGTTAGTTTACCTGGACAACACAGAGCAAAGCTGTTAAGAGTAGAACGACGTCAGTTCACATTTATGCAGCTATGGCACACCCCTTTATTCATGCAACACATGGTACACAATTATGCTACAGAGGTCACAGGAGTCAGTTTTCCCTTTCATCTCATTCACATCAATTAGGAAAATATGCCGAAGTTCACCTAGGCTGGGGTGCTGCTTTCCATGGTGGTGAAGGGTCAGATCCTCAGCTCCAGAAGCTGACAGCCTGTGAGTGTGGCTTTGGGGCAGGGGCTGCAAACAAACAACTTATCTTGAAAGAAAAAAAAACAAAACGAAAACAAAAAAATCAGCGGTACCTTTGGTACCAAAGAAACATTCCTAAAGGTGCCCCTGGAAGTCACAGTCATTCTGCAGGGAAACACTAACGGGAAAGGAGCAGGGTGGCAGCAGGCAGACGTGGCTGTAGGGTGGCAGTCCCACTGCCCACCTGGCAGCACCCATTTGTGGTGCTGCTGCAGCTACTGGTCATGGCGCAGGCTGATTCCAAACATTGGGACATTCCTTCTGCTCTCCTGCTATGGTTTGTGCTTCAGTCTTGTAATTCATGCCAACCTTCTTCAGCAATTTGTTAGGAATCCACCCTGAGACCCCTACTGTCATCTGCCAGGCAGCTGTTCCTAAGAGTTTTCTCCGAGATGTCCTTCAGGCAAGATGTGTATTTCTCCACATATAATAAGATTCTGAAGCCCCATATAATCCGTTGAGAAATCGCTCTGGTGTGGAGGACAGTGTGAGATGAAAGCATTTCTTTTGCATACAATTTGTAGGGCAGTGTTCAAAATTGAAAAAAAAAAAAAAAGAAAAAACAAACAAACAAAAACCACCTGCAGAGAAGTGAACACACCTTCAACTCCATAAAGGGAACTTCAACATTTCTTTTCAAGCTTCCTTTCTCCATCAGTATGTTTGACTGTAAAGCAGAGACTGAATGGAAACACCCAATCCTCCCTGAGCTGAATTGGCTGCACATTTACAGTAACACCAGCACTTCCCAGCAGCCTCAGGCCCATCACACACACCCTGTACAGCACTGCTGTAGAGCTTGGTGCCTGGGAAACCCCTGCACACAAAAGGCGCAGTGGCAGCCTGAGGTCAGCAGCTGAAATGAAACATGTGATGGCAGCTGCCTTGCTGACAGCGTCGGGCTGGGAGATACAGGAGGATCGCTCCTATTCTGAAGTGTAACATGAAGCAAAGCAAGGAGTCATACATACTTCCTCGCACTCCCTTCTGTGGTTGTTGTGCAGGAAGGGACGTTAATGCAAATCACTTCTCAATGGTACTTGCAGCTTGATGTCAACAACGACCCTTGGGTTGGAGTCTACAAGCTGTCACCCTAGAGGAAAGGATTGGCATCGACTGGCATAAAACTACTGACAGTGAATACAGTTCTTTAACAGCCACTTGGCTATCAAAAATGATAGTCAAATATAAACCTTCATTTAAAGACTTTTATAATGTTAATATACTCATTCGACTGTTAGTATAAGTGTACTGCACCATTAATCACAGTAATGGTACATCAGCAGACAAGTGAGGTTTTGCTCAGATCTATGATTGTCCACATCAGCTACTGGCTGCCTTCAATTAACAAGGACTGACCTCTCCACTTCTCTTTCTATTTCTGCAGTTATGAAAAATCTATTTCTGAAGGTGGACTCCTATGATAAATGGAGCACGTCGGTGAAGCAGCTTCTGATTCCAGTTTAAAAGACATACATATAATTAAAGCAGAAAGTTTTGCTGCACAACAGAGACCGAAATTCCTCCCATCTGGAAAATGTAAATACTTCCAATCATTAAGCTACAAAGTCTCAGCATTTGCTAAAAATGATATAGATACTCAATACTGTGCCACATTTCTGAAGCTTCAGAGCAGTAATCTACGAAACGTGCTCTTCCCCTGCTCCGTACACAAAGCACGTCATTGCAGGTAGAATATCCACTGACTGCACCTCAGTTATTCTCAAAAGGGTACGTTCCAGCCCAGCTTAGCACGTGTAATAGGAAGTAGATTCTCAAACCATCTGGCAATTAAATTTCTTAAGTCTTAGTTTTGTGAAAATAGATCAAAACTGGCTTAAAAGCTGAACTCTGATCTGGGATTATACCATTGGTCCTGTAAGGAAATGATTTCCAATCTACATCATCTAAAGAAATACCTTAAGGACTACCACGGTGTTTCATTTTTTCCCTCAAAATTTTTATTATTGGGGAAAAATAGAACACAGAGACAAAAATATTTTCATCGACTCCCACAGGTCTTTTATTAGACTCCAGAGGCAAAGAAAATACGTAACACCTGGCTTTCGGATGGGAAGAGGAAACTAGAATTATTTTTATCTGTTTCCCCTCTACACCTCCACTCCATTTCTCCAGCCCCTCATTAAGCCATACGTCAACTTGGGACAATCCTCTTTTTCTCCGAACTCCCTCTGACAATGCATTAATTCTGCGGTACATTTCTGCAGCACAGCCCCTTTCTCTCACGTTTAACCTGCTCTGAGGAGGAGTTCACCCTTCTGCCCAAAGCGATATGCTCACACACGCACCCCCCTTTTTTAATTCATCATTAAAATGGTATTCCGTGCTCCAACCAGGTTAATCTGGTGTGCACCACAGACATTACCTCATCTGTGCAGCACATGCAGCTTAGCACACGCAGTCTCCTTTATGTGACAATCTCTTCAAGACTGCAAATTATCATTTCCCTATCAGAAACATGAAAGCATTTTTCACATTATGAAGAGAATGATGGTACAAAGGCACCATCAAAACCTGCAGCGTTTTTAAAAGACAATGAATATGGGTTAAAATAAGAAAACACATGTTCGCATAGAGTCAGTGGTGTCATTGGGTTTTATAAAGGAATTAAATCTTTGCATATGAGTGCAATTTCTTCATTCATTTGTAAAATGTTAAAGGCTGATCAGATTGTGTCTGTAGCTGAGTTGACAGATATTCTATTAGACCTCAGGGGATGGTGTAGTTAATTGTTACAGGTTATATATAAATAAGTGTATATATATACACACATATATATACATATTGTTTCTGCTTTAATTATTGTATACATATATACATATGTATACATATATACATAACCAGTGCACTCAGTTCAAACTTAGCAGTCTGGTCCAATAATGGAAAAGCATTGAAGAAATACTTTCAGTTCTTCATGTTTTGGCACAAATTATTTATGTCCCAGGATAGCAGGAAAATGATTTCCATAAGCAGCTTGCTTTTCTTCTTTCTTTTCATCATTTTTCCTCTAAACACTGGAGCTCACATAACCCATATGTACACTCCTTTACTTGTTCTGCCAGCAATACTCAGTTCAGCAATGTTACTGTACAGAAGTTGTGCCCATCTAAATTTCATGTATTGTGCATTAGAGGCTTGGTCTACTCATCACTATAGAACTGTACTGGACTTCCAGAAGGAACAGAAGCAGTCACTCATGAAGAGCATTGTCTAGAAGGCCTAAAAGTGAAGCTCTCATACTCCACTACATATTATTCAGACAAAGCTTCATATAGGGGAGGAACAGCTGGGCACGATTTCTTTTCTGTCTGTTGAGAAAGGAGAACAACCAATACATTTGCAGTATTTATATATGACTTGTATTTAGAAACCAGCCATACACTAAATAAAAGCATCTTCAAACACAAATATGCAACACTTCAAAATCTCCTGCTTCCACCAAGCAGTCTGCATTTAGAGCCCACATCTCCGCTAACACAATTGCATCTGGACCATTATGTTTAATGGCCCTCAGTGGACCTACCCCTCCCTCCCTCAACCTCCAATACCTTTGCCCTCCACAAGTGTTGCATGTATTCTAATACCTTCCTCTCCCTGCACTCCTGGAAGCCTGAATGAGCTGTATTGGCAGAAACCTCCAGGAGGTTTGAACAGCATGTTTTGAGGATTAGAATGGTCAATACCCCAGAGCAGAATAAAATGTCCTTCTAAATGCAGAAAAAAAAAGAGGAAATTGCTACATCCCAAAAATAAAAAATAATTAAAAGAAAAAAGGGGGAAGGGGAGACGACTTCTGTCTTTACAGTTTACATTCCTGAAGCATTTTATCATTTTGAATATATATTGGGAAAAAAAGACTGAAGAAAACAATCCATGTCTCTTCCCATGTCTCTGGTTCTACCCTTTCCATGGAACTATTCATGTCAAGCTCCAAAGACAACAAAGAACTGACCTTCAGGCTGATCCCATCAAATGTCTTTTGGGCTGCTTTTAAGTTTGCCTAGATCTAGACAGCAGGCAATACAGCACCAAGGCTCAAGGAAGGGCGGGCGTCTCTACATTAAACACAGATAACGCCTATATTACTTATTAGGAGACATGAACTACGTCCCTGACAGCAAAAGACAACTCACTTTTATTTCATTCATTAAATCAATGGAAGGCTGCAAAATAAAAAACTGTTTCTTTAAATAGTAAAACAGAGATCCAAAGAGAGACTTGGCACATATGCAAGCTGCAGAGCTCATTGAATCTGTTTCGCCAAGGACACCGAGATGCTGAGGGCAGCGCATACAGCAGTACTGGGGTGCTGAGCAAACGCACTCACAGGAAATAGCGAGAGGAGCTGAATGAAGGCAGGAATGCTCTGGCAGGTCTGTTCAGACGTGCAGATACAGCAAACATGCACCAGCTAAACAGAAACACGCAGGTTACTGTAACCAAGAGCTTTGTTAAGACAAATTCACTTCTGCAGAGCGTAAAATATTTATTATCACCACAGGTGGTGTAACAGTTTGTTTTACAGACACTCACAAACCTTTCCATTAAATCTATAAAAGGAGCAGATTTACCACCTTTACCGGAGCTCAGAAAAGTGATTGAGCCACAAAACCCTTGGGGAGGCAGGAGTCCCTAGCCTCCCTCCCTCTGGGTGACAGCCCTTTGCTAAATTTGGGTAAATGCACACAGCTGCTCTGGGCATCAACATTGCCAAAAGGCTGGGAAGAACTGAAAGGGATGTAAAACTCATGGCTGTGGCTGCTGCAATTGGTGTTGGTGTCAAAGAAATCCAGCTGTCCTTTCCCCAAACCCTCAAAAAAAAAAAAAAAAAAAAAAAAAAAATCAGGATTTACACAGCACTGTGCCCAGAGCAGAGCACACTCAGCTATGCTGGGGAATACTTGGGGCACCTACTCAAAAGCACAGAGTCCAGACCTGATTGCAATGGCCCAGCAGTACTAAATCAACCACAAACAAAGCTCCAGCCCAGACTCAAGGCTCCAGATGCTCTTCCTCTTTTCATTTCCTCTCTGAATTGTTCACTAACATCTGTGTTTCCTTTTAAATACCATGCTACAATCCAAAAGCACTTGCACAGTGTGTTACTTTGTACCAGAATAGGCTGCTATTAGATAAAGGTGGCAGAACGCAAGGGCTACACAGAAGCACATGCAGAAAGAATGGCAAAGCAAGCCTTCAGCAGGCAACACCTCCTCTTCGTGTTCCTCTACACAGCATCTCCCAGCTCATACACATGCTTACCTCTGATGAAAGTTTGCCTCAGTTGTTGCTGCTCTATTTTCCCTCCTTCAGCTGTAAGACAACCTGGAGAGCAATACAACTGCTTGAAGAAACGAGACCTCTAAAAGCTTGCTGGTCTCATACATATTTTTTTCAGATCAAGCCTCCCCACCTTTAAGCTCATTTTTGAAGCCAATGAGCTTTCAACTGCACGTTTACACAGCACTGAGCCCTTGGAAGGCAGAATCAACCAGGCAGACAACCAGGGGCTGTCTCAGCAACGTGGCAGCTTTAAAAACCAAGCGGATACAGAGAAAGTCATAGAGGGCACAAAAGCCTGCTGTTCCTGCCCACAGCAGTATCTGCTCCTACTCCCAGCTCATTAATTGCTAGTTTTCCTGATTATAGAAACAGCTTTTTCTGCAGCTGAAATGTATGGCATCATGTCATTTGCATATGCAAACTGACATACGAACAATGAACCAGTTGCACAGTTCCTTAGAGAGCAACAATGTAGAGGATTTACGATATGGATGTGGCAACAGGCAGGGAGGGCAGTATGTGGAAATGGACAGACAACAGCACATGACACTCTTTATAATGTTTTCCTGATAAACAATCCTTCATGCAATTTCCTGAAACAAAATATTTCACATTAGTGGATTAACAACATTTAATTTGGGAAAAGAATAGAACTAAGTATCTGTGCAACTTTTATTTGCCTCTAGAAGCATAAATATTCATTAGATTTCCATATATGATCTCTCATTACACAGTCACACACCATTCTTCCACAAGATCTCTACATTATTCAGTGCAGAGAAAACAGTGCTAATTTAATGAGCAGCTTAGCACTTTGTTTTCTTCCTGTTCTCAAGGTATAATCCAAGACATTCCTTTTATGTGCTGTTTAAATTCTTCTATCAAAAAAGGAATCCCTCTTTTCTTTCTGAGCATTTATTGCTATATCAGAACACTTCACTAATTTGTCACAGGATGGAAGATGGGAGCTGGTATTATTATTACTCCCATTTTACAGACCATAGACTGAACACAGACAGATTAGAGAAAAAGTAACACTTAAAGATGCCAGCAGCCTGCTCTCCAAAGGATTCTGTGGTATAGAGGACTTCACAGATTCAAAGCACAGTTCCCATTAGGTCACCATCACCTTTGAGCACCTAGCATTCCCACAAGACTTATTTTACAAATATGAAAACAGTGATAGCCTACAGAAGATCTTTTTTATTAAATAATCTGACCGGAAAAATGAAGAGACCTCTAGCAATGCCCAGGTAGACTCCAGTTCTACAGAACATCATTCAACTACTGTAAACATTACACAATGCTTTTAACACCTGTAATGCTATGGGAAGTACAGCAGCAATAGTGGAATAGCACAATCCTAGACTACAGCAAATGAGAACAAACCCAAATTCAGTAGCCACAGACACAGAACAAAGGAAGAAAACCTGCTTACCTGTAGAAGGCTTTTAGGCGGGGATCTGCAGCACGACAGCCTTGCCTCCACTGCCAACCCTTAAATGAGGCTGCATGCACCTGAGCTCCCTTGGGTTGGCCCTGCCTTCCCACCAGCTGCTCAGTCACTGGTTCAAACCATGACTCAGCATTTGCACTACACTACTTCTACAACAAATGATGAAATCAGAATGCAGTCCTTCTCCTCTTTCACCACGCCTCATTGTTTATTCCCTAGCATAGGCACCTTGCTCAACAACACTCGTGGAAAACATGTATGGACATGGAATCAAATCCATGCACACGGTATGACCTACAGGTGCTCAGTTAATGTCCTGCAACAGTTATCCTCATTTCTGAGGTACCAAGTTTTTTCATTGCTCAACCTTGCATTTTTAGTAATACTTTTTTTTTTTTTCGTACATTCTTTATGCTTGAAGTTTCTTACATTAGAAAAAAAAAAATCTATCACAGTTAACAAGGCATACATTAAACAGATCAAACCCACCTTACTGAAAAACACCAAAATGTAAGATGTAGTAGTACAAGCAAGGATCTGAAAGAGACTCTCCTGGGTGAAACTTCTGGGACTATTTCTCATTTAACACACTTGGCAATGATCTGCACAAGGATTTTGATCAGCACAGCTTGCACATGGTATTAAGAGCTGCAGAAAGTGATAAAGGTGGGGTTATTCCTACAAGCTGTGCTAAGTGGTCACAGTCCTACAGGATGTTTTGGAACGCTCACACAGTAATCAGAAATACAGATAATGCTGGAAGGAGAGAAGACTACTTTGAAAATCAGTTTCTCAGGAAATCATTCTTTCAGAACAGAAGGGTCAGTTCAAATGAGCTCCAGAAAGCAAGCTTGTGGCACAGGACGCGAATGGAAATGTTGAGTGAAAGGAATTCATTTTGCTGCAATACAATGCATTCCTGAGAACACTACTATGTTCAGTCTTGATGTCCACTTCTCAAAAACCTCTCATCTTCCTTACAGACAGCTCTACAAAAGCGATAAAGATTTGGGAAACAAGTTGTAAAAGTCTGAGCCAAGGAACCACCACAAAGCCAGGCTGGGCTGCAGAGCCTCTGCCCTGGCCGACCCGGAACATGCTCCCAACACTGCTCCTCCATGGTTACTGGCCAGGCTCATCAGTTTTGCAGTCTTCCATTAATACAGCAATTGTTTTTCCAAGTGCTGTTTTTAAGCTTTCTCCTGCTAAGTACAGGAGTCATAAAGGAAGGATTTCCCCCCGCACGCAGATGTAATAATTTGGCTTCTAATCTTAGAGGAAGATACGGATGTCATTTGCAACTTTGCTTCCTAAGGAAGCAGAGATACACAGTCACCATGTGTCTGCAGAGGTCCAGCCCAGTGACCTTCCTGCCAGCTTTAACCAAACTTGACTGAGGAGCACCGATTACTTTCAGTTACAGAGTTCCTACACATTTTCCTTGAAACAGATGTTCAGGTAGAAAAGGGGACTTCGTAAGCAACCCAGCAAAGAATAAGGTTGTACCATCCTTTGAGGTAACAGGCACTGACGAAGACACAATGAGAATACAGTAATCACAGAAGAGCTTCACGTTGAGCTCATAATCAATGTTGAAACACAAATCTGTAGAAAGTGCTGGAGAAGCCAGATTAACAGAATTATTTGCTTTGGTTTTCCTCAGAAATACCAGAGATTGGCCACAGCTGCAGAAAGGTGCTGACAGCAGAGAGGAGGTGGAACAAAGAATCCCCTCAGGTCTCTGCCTGGCGCAGCTGCTCCAACTCTTACGGCTACGCTGCTGCCAGAGCAGGTAAGGCACTTCTTCACGTCACAGGGCACAGATCTTGGCGAGGGCTGACCTGCCACCAAGCCCTAAGCCACAGCTCACCTGCACAAGTCAGTGTTGCGTATTTTTTCTAACCACTCCCTTGTCACAAGGGAGCCTTTCAAGTTTAAAACCAGGCTCAATTAACTCCACCTCTGGAAAGCACTTGGTGGATTCTTCTCTATTGGAAGGGCTAAGATAAATGGAAGAATCTCATTTATTGTACTAGGGGGATATGTGATCAAAATGACTGTACTGACACAACTGGTATCTTCCAGGTATCATTTAATAAACTTCCTCAATGAACCAGCTTTGTAGGAAGGTGTCTGAATAAAGCATGGCACGCTGGGACATTCGTTTGACTGGTAAGCTGCAAACAACACCAGTACCAAGGCGAAACATTAACCCCACACAACCAGTAAGTGATCCTTGTAGTGTCACTAACAATTTGGAGTGACCCTTCTCTCATTAACTTCCCTTTTCATATACATCATTTTTATTAAAAAATCTGCATTTTCAGTCCTTCAGACAGATATTAGTTAAAGGTGAAAGGTTTACATAACCCAACACTACCCCAGATGCACAGCAAAGCAGCTCTTGAGCAGTGTCGAACTTGTTATTCTGCTGGCAGAATAACTTCACAGAGATGCCAAGAAACCAGCGTTTCTAGAGTTAATTCATCAGTTTGAAGACAAAACATTCCCTTAACTCCTACGTATTGAAGATCAGACGATGCCTTCCATAAATAAAACAAATATTTTTGCTTGGACAATTCTAACATTTTCAACTGACGGTGTTCTTTATCGACAAGCAAAACATTTTCAGTTTTAACTGTGGGAAAAACATTGTTGAGGCTATGAACTTTGTAATTAGTATGGTCTTCAAGTATTTCTGAAATACACCCATGTCACAGCAAGGACATATTCCTTTAAATATTGTAAGCAGAAAAATCCTCCAGGGGAATAAGTAGGACAAACATGTTTACGATTATTCAGCGCTGTAAGATTGCTGAGCTGGTGATGTCAGCTGTATGAGGTATTTCTACAGGGAAAAAAAATAACAACTGGATACGATTGGAATGACTGTACCTATACTTGCGCACTGAAAGCATGCTTGAATTCCTCATACTGCTGCACCAAAACAGGTGAGAAGGAAATGCTTCTCACAGATGCACGTAAGAATAGACACCCAAAGTGACATGGAATATATTCAGCTTCCAAAATAACATATTTCAAAATATTATTTATTAGCAGTACGTATTCCAATAAACACTTTTTTTTAAAATTTGTAGTCCATGCGAAGTGCTTTTGAGCATTTTGATAAGGTGAAGTGAGCCTCTCCCCTCAAATCCTTCACGCTGGAATTCAGCAAATCCCCCTGCATCGCATTTTCCTTTTGATGAGCACAGAACAAATGCTGTATTACAGGGTGACAGCAGCCCTTTCTGTGATGTGACATGGGGCTTCTTGACAGGCCTCACTGTCAGCTCGCACTGTTACCCATGGAGCTGCCTCTTGGCTCAGCACCAGGTTCAGCAGCTGAAGGAAATGCACAATGCTGATTTAGTAACACTGACGGTCTGCACCAGCCACCCACGCTTCACCGCTATGATGCTGTAGCTGCTCATACACCTGCAGCCACATTGCCCTGTGCTACACAAGGTGAGGCCAAAGGAATGCCTGGGCAGCAGAGCTCCTTCAATGACCAACTGCCCCCAAAAGTGAAAAAGGTACTCCAGCAGGTATCGCTTTTTCAACTGGCAGTGGGCAAAAGCACCAAGCCAGCCTCCAACCCCAGCACTGGTGTGAGTTATCAAATCCAGGACTTCATTTTCCAGCATTCAGCACTCCAAGTCGGTTTCTCGTTAGGGAAGCTAAGTTAGCATCTCATTATCCAGGCCCTGTGTACCTCCGGCAATGACACTGTGTCCCCTGCAGTTTCCAGGGGATACCTTCCCTCTCACCTTCCTGCTCAGAGCTTTTTTTCCAGTCCAAAGGAAGTCTGGGTTGAGACATGACAACGCTCATCAGCTGGCAACCAGCACAACACGAGAGCTTAGGCAAAAAGCATCTCAGCATCATCTCATTAACTGTTTTTCATCTCTTGCAGAGGTACTCGGGGGAAAGCCATTATCAGCACAAAAATATATTTTCAGGAAAGGGTCCTTATTTCTCTCAAAGCTCACCCTCACTCCCTCCTCCATTACCAGGCCAGAGACACCTGCATGCCATTTACATGTCATTAGAGCAGCTCCAGGCACTGCAGACAGCCGTGCACCTCAGGATGCCTCCTCTGCACTGTTGCTGGGCCAGTGCCCCTCTTGTGGGCATGGCAGCAGGACCCGTCCGACCGGGCTCCCTCATCACACTCTGCATGCCGGTAAATGGGCTGCACTGTAAAGATCATTCAGAGGTGGAATGCTACTGGCTGTGTGAGGACCATTCCATATATTTTCCCCACACACAGTTAAGCCCACATTTATAGCAATCCTGAATTATTAATATTGCAAACAATGCTATTAACACTACTGTGAATAACATACTAGGCAAGTAAAATACAAAGCAACTGGTATCACTGCAGAAGGACCAAGAGCCAGTAACTGTGAATATACTTGCTGCTCATAGGCTGAGATTTAATCTACTACAGCAATTTACAGAACAGCCAACAGTCACAGTGGCTTTTAAAGAACCTCTTTCTGAACAGTTTATCTGGTCACAGCAACAGCAGTGAAACATGCAGCTCTTCATTCCTACATGGCTGCCCTGAAATGAGTTCTGTTGGGGCCCTCCAGTGCCAGCTGTACAGTCGCTGCTCTGGTGGTTTATCTCTGGCCTCCCCACCTCACCAGCTCATTTTGTTAGAAATGCTGAACTATTTGCACTGCACCACGGCAAGGAAAGATGGCATTATTCTCATAGTTGTACGCAGAATCACAGAATGGCCTGGGCTGAAAAGGACCACAATGATCATCTAGTTTCAACCCCCTGCTATGTGCAGGGTCACCAACCAGCAGACCAGGCTGCCCAGAGCCACATCCAGCCTGGCCTTGAATGCCTCCAGGGATGGAGCATCCACAATCTCCTTGGGTAACCTGTTCCAGTGCATCACCACCCTCTGTGTGAAAAACTTCCTCCTAATATTCAGCCTAAGCCTCCCGTCTCAGTTTAAAACCATTTCCCCTTGTCTTATTACTATGCACCCTCATAAACAGCCGTTCCCCATCCTGTTTATATGCTCCCTTCAAGTACTGGAAGGCCACAATGAGGTGTCCTTAGAGCCTTCTCTTCTCCAAGGTAAACAAGCCCAGTTCCCTCAACCTTTCCCCGCAGCATATCTCAAAACACACCATTTGCAGCTGAGCTGTTAGACTGTGGCCAGTTGTGCCAGGAGGGCGGCTGGGACTGAAGTCCCACCTACAGAACACCACAACACAGCAGAACGCCTGAAGGAGGTGGAGGGGCTGCCCAGGTCCATGCAGGCCTCTGCCCAGGAGACTGCTGAGCTAAGCATAGCCTCCTCTACATGAAGCATATGGTCTATCTCCTGCATTAAAGAGTTTTCCAGCAACAGTGATCTAAAATCTCAGAACGTACCAAAAGCCCTCTAGGAAAAAAAAAAAAAAAAAAAAGAAAATAGCCATAACAAGTCTGCAGCACTCACAGCCACAGAGCTACGAGAGCAGCACAGCTGGCAGTGTGATGGCAGCAATGCGTAGGTGGGAGACACGGGGCCCTGCACAGCCCGCCGCCAGCACAGCGGGCTGCACAGTGAGCAGCACCGCCCTCGCAGGGCTCCGACACTGGGCACTGCTGCCAGCCGGAGTTCAGACCTCGCAGGCAGCGGCCTCAGCAAGCACGGGGACAGCTGGGCAGGCTTTGGCACCCGGCACGGAGACCGCTAGCGGGTTCGGTGCTAGAACCGTCCGCCGCAATTCAACACCTAAGGCGCGAGCTGGCGCCTCTCCAAGCTGTCCCGCCTCGCCCACTCCCACGCTGAAGCAGGACCGCGTTTTCACACCTCACCCCTCATCCCCGAGGCGGCCCCTGGGCTCCGCACAACCCGCGCCGCCAGCGGCCGCCCCTGCGGCGCCCCGCCGCGCCAGACAAAGGGCGCGAGGGCGGGATGCGGCCCCAGCGCCCCGCTCACGCCGCCGGCGCTCCAGCCGCACGCGGTGCTGCCCGATCGCCCCCGAGGGGCTGCGCGCTTCTGTTCGCCGCTGGGCGCGGCCTCCCGCGGAGCTCCGAGAGGAGCGGGCGGAGCTTCGCCTCGCCGCCGCTTCCCGGCCGCTCGGTGCCCGCCATGTCGCGGTGGGGAGATCGGATCGCCGCGGGGGCTGCGGCCGGCGCTGGGGTTCGGAGGCAGCGCGGCTCGGTACTGCGCCGCTGGGTGCGTGGAGTCGGCCCAGGGATTCGCCCGGCATTAAAAACAGAAAAACGCAATGGCGGGAACGCAGAGGTGCCCGCGTGGCACGGCACTCGGCGGCGGGCTCCATTTCGGGTTGCGCTGGCAATTCAGGGAGGATAACGCTGTCCAGGTGGATGGCGCGGCCATGCCGCACTGCACAGCGCTGCGCGGGGCGGAACGCCGCGGCCGCTGATGGGAAACACAGCCCGGGAGCAGGGGAGGATTCTTACGGGTCCTTCCTGTATGCTTACATCGTCCGAAATGCGGATATCCCTCTATAAACCTACCATTCAGCAGGCACCTCCTTCACCTGCTTCGTTTTCACCCGTAACTGTTGATCCCCGGGGGTTTCCGCGCCTCATTAACAGATTGGTGGCTAAATAAGGAGAATTAATTTTTAAATCCCTTTAATTCGCTTTATTACTGACACCCGCGCGCCCCGTGCCCGGCTCCGGGGCGGATGCGTCCCCTCGGGGTGGGCCGGGGCCGGGAGGGGACGGTGCGGGCGGGGCAGCGCCTCTCCACCGCTCCCGGGGCCGCCGTGTTCCCACTTAGCGACGCCTTCGCCGCCGGGCCGCACGAAACAAAGGCGAGAGCCGCGGCGCGGCGGTACTGCCGTTACTGAAGGAAAAAACTCGCCCGCACCCCGCGGACGCCGCTGCCCCCGTCCCGCATCGCGCTGCTCCGCGTTGGGGCGGCAGCGGAGCTCCTCCCGGGCCGGCACCGCTCCCCGCGCCGCCCTTCAGCGCTCGCTCCGTAGCGCTGCGCTTTGTAGCACGGCGGCTGAGCGGGGCACAGTGCAGGTGCGGCAGCGCTCTGTTTGCGCACCGCCACCGCTGCTCCCGTCTCTCTCAGGCAACCGCCGCCAACTGCAGCAGAATATCGGCAGTCAGCACCGCGATTTGTTCGCTGTTCGCTGTCTCAGACTCCCGTTTACCCTCTATATGGGCTTCAAACAGAGAAGAATTAATTCTCACCCCGGGATTCACGTGCCACTAAATTAAAAGAAAAAAAAAAAAATACGTGTATCCTTTAAAGAATTCTCTTAAAACCTTGGCTGGTGTTTTAAATCGTGTTGGAGCCCTACCTGTGTTTTATTTCCATGAACTAGCAATGAGGAAGCGCAAAGAGAAGGCGGCAGCGAGCGCTCGCAGCTCCGCCACTCGCACAGCGAGGCAGGGGTAGCGCTCAGCAGCCAGCAGCGGCTCTGTGCAGCGCGCAGCCGTGCGCACGCCGGGTAAGCTGCTCCTTTCAGTGAAGGGGAAAAAAAAAAGAAAAAAGAAAAAAAAAAAAGGTATGCGGATCGGTCGGTTTGGGATTTGGAAGATGATTCTCTGTATTTGTATAGATTTTGCCCGCCCGTTCTCGCACGCATAACCGTGAAAATATACCGCCTTGCGAGAAGAGCTGGCTGTGCCGTTCCAGTAGTTTATGCCTGTAGAATGATTTATTAATAGAGTTTGCGTGACATTTCACTGCGCTGCCTGCAGAAAGGCGTCGAGACTTGATCGTAAACTCATCAGCACCGCGTGGAGAAGCCAATAGGATCCGGAACGCACAGCTCGGAGCAGGAGAGGAACGCAGGACGCGTCCCTGCGTGTGTCCCAGGACGGATCCTGCCCCCCGGATCTGCAGCTGATGAAACACTGCGGTGCTGAGGACTAACAAGAGACTTCTGCAGCTTTTAAGCCTAATGCTGAGAATCTGTGGGATTTAAATGATTCACTGACTTTGTACCTGTCTTTCCGCACAGAATTTAGGCTGAATTTTATCCATGGCTAATCCCATTGACTTCAAAGGGAATCCCGTATGAGTAAAGCGGTTGATGTTTATTTGAGATCTTAAACGTGTTTGGTTTTTTGTTTTTTGTTTTTTGGGTTTTTTTATGGAACAGCTTGGCTATTTAGGTTCTGAGGTTAATGCTGCTTTGATTCTGTTCCTCAGAAAGCTCCATTTTTAATTTCTCTGTAATCTGAGCAATTATCTCTCTACAAGTCCTCTGTTTTTGGACAACAGTTAAGCAGAAAACCTTCATACTGCACAGAATCCATTTGAAAGTGAAATGAGGTACCATCTAGTCTGGATTCAGCCAGATAGACCCGTGGACAAAACGTGTGTTGGTTGGCTGTTTTTTAAATACATCTTAAATGTGGAGGAAAAAGCACAGTGGGATTTTAATCAGTGCAGTGAAGTTTGAAATTGCATAAAGAGATGTACAGAGCTGTTCTTTTCTGGTTTTCCTTTTCAGTGTTAATTTCAAGGAAATCTCTAACTTCATCTTTTACTTCTCCAGCTGCTTCTCGTGACACTTTCCTGTGCAGGAATGGAGATCCCCATTTCTGGTAGATGGGTGAAGTCTTTGATGTCTCTTCTTTTCTGATAAGTTCAATGCTTCCTGGTTTTCGAGGTCATCACCTGTTAGTTGGTTCATTTATTATTGCTGTTTGATTGCAGGGTCATTCTCACCATCCCCATCGAGCACCTTTTTTTCCAAAATAACAGTGTGTTCCAAACAACTGAGTACTGACCAGCTCTGTGATTGAGAGGGGTGGTCACTGGTAAAACAGTCTGCTTGTTTTGCCCATTGATAAATAGACTACATGAAGATAAATTTTCAAGTAATACCCTGGAAACATTCGCCATTCCTAAGTACAAGAGATGCAAACATGTGCCGTGACTTTAAAATGCAGGTGAAGTGCACAGAACGACTGGTTAAAAATCCCTAGCCGTTCAGAGAGAAACATCTTGCAGTATCTGTGGATTAGCATTTTTTAAGACAAGTGGGCAAGAAGATAAATCAAGCTGCAGAGTTTATCTGATGAATGCTGTCTTCATATGAGGTCCTGTTTGGTCTTTATCTCTTAAGCAGAGAGTGACTTCAATTGCAGTTAATATAAAGATTTATTAACCTGAGAAGTAAATATTGACCAAGGTGAAGCCAAGGTCAATGTTTACCTAGAGGACTAATAAATCTTTGCATTTAACCTAAATATGGAAGCTAGTGGGCTATATTTTGCTCTCAAATCACTACCTACTCCGGTTTTGTCCCAGTAAGAGCGAGGTGTTTGCACAAAACATGTCCAGTATACAGATGGCTGTAAAATATCTTCCACATGAATTCATCAGAAATAGAAGAATTAGGGTTTTTTAAAATATAGCTGATTATTTCATCATATATAAAGTTGTAAAGAATAAATGAGAGTGGATGGTTAGAATTGTTTTTGCTTTAGGGTGAACAGCGATTAGGGTGAATATTGGTGTAGGCAGGGGTTTTCCCTTATTTTACAATCTGATTGGTAAATATTATAAATTGTTGTGGAGGCAAAAGGGTACTGATGTGATCTGACTGATCTGATGAGATCTCAGATTTTTACCCTCTTATTTACAGCTCTGCCAATGCTGGCCCCTTTGTTGCAGTTTGAGAGCCAGCTGTTCTAGGTGAAATAGATCAAATGTTCATCAGATCTGCCGCCCTGTCTATCTACAGTGCCCCTTGAAAAAACTCAGTGTTTCTGGAGGTGGAATGCTTTTGTCTTTGTTACATTTAATTTCAGACCCACGCAGCTATGCTATTTGATTGGTTCTCGTGGATTTAGTTGTTTGGCTTATTTTAGAGGCTTAACTGGGCCTTGAACTTTTAAAAATGCTGAGAAATCTCCAGTCCTTTGGACCCATCTGGAATACTCTGCTATGGTGTAGTCTGTATGTGTCTGAGACAAACACTGCCTTTATAAACCCCTCAGGATTCTTTATAAATTTTGACAGAATTAGTCTAAGTGTTTTTCTCTTTTGTCATCTCTTTAATAGATTTTTTTTCCTGGGTTCCCTGGCTTGGCTGTCTGGTTGAAATGCTCCTTTCTCTCTTCTCGGGAACAAAGAAATGGCTCCTGTTTAACTTAATCAAATACTCTGGTCTCTTTCTGATAGAAAGAATAGTGGCCAATTTACCTCTAGCACTATTAAGTCCCCAACAGTTTTCCTGTGTTTGATTTCTGCATGTGCTTTCAGCACAGCCTTTTTTCCCCTGCCCTGTTTCCTTTGTCTCGCTCTCAATAAGATGACAGATACCAAAGAATGTCTTATGCATAACATATTTTTGTTGCAAAATTTAGTACTGTTCCATTAATTTATTTCTTGACTTTTATTTGCAATTAAATTAATTCTATCTTCTATACACACGAGGTGTCAGTAAATGAAAGTAATGCTGCTCCGATTAGCAGATCTGTCTGTCTGTGCTTTACTCAGCCTTTGTGCAGCAGGAGTCCTGTTGGCTGCAGTGGAAAAGCAAAGTATTACTGACTTTAACAGTCTTGCCCGTGTGAGAAATGATTCTCAAGTTTTGTCTGTTAGGAAATGCACTCTGGATCATATTTCACAGGCAGACTTTCGTAGGCTCTCCGCTAACATTAGGTTTCTAGGTTCTATTTTTTAGTTGCACTTCCCATTCATCACGCAGAATAACTGATCCTAGAAAATGAATCTGTGTTGGATGAAACAATAAAACTAGCATCCAGTCTCTGTGCTCACTGTTCTCATGCGAGGAGACCCCTCGAAATCAATAGAATCATTCAGGGGAGGCAGACGAGCCAGAGCTAACTCAAAACAGGTACTCTGCACTGCACAGAAACAAAATGCTTCTGTCCTCTCTGTCGCTATGAAATATGGGTGGCTCCGGCTGTATCCAAATTACAAAAGGAAACACATTTTTAGAAGGTTTCTGTCAAAAAGCACAGCTCTGAACATTGATCCTATGCAGCCAAGTATTGCTCATGGATGACTTTTGCATAGGCAGAGTGCAGTTTGGCAGATGAGCAACAATACCCCTGGTCAGCGAATGCTAAGGGGCAATTTGTTAAGGAACTGTATGTATGTAACTTGTTTGGAATAGCAGATGTGTCATCTAAATTGCTCTTTTTTAAAATGGTAAGTATTGAAGCAGAGCACTGGGAATATGGAGGGCCGCTACGTTAGAGTGATGAGACAAATTGTTTCTGCTGTTTAATTAAGTTGTTTTCACTCTGTTTATTTCCTTTTGTAGCCACTGTTTTCAAATGTACTTCGGAGGGACAAAATATTGTCCAGTCTCTGTGAGACTGTTACTAATATGGTCATTTTTTAACCAAAAATATATCTATTTAAAAAAAAACGAATCTGGATTTTACTGCCATGGATGGTGGAAACTCTGGTTCCAGGCTGTGTTTGGGGGAAAGAAGCATTCCTTGGGATCCTGCCCTGGTGGCTAAATGCTCATCTGGAATTTCTTGTGTAGAAACTGTAAACTAAGATGTACTTGTTCTGTACTATTCATATGATTTTAAATAACAGATACATTCAAATCTCAACATGTATTCACAGTTGACACTCAAATCAGAAAATAGATTGTTCACATAATGGGTGGAATATAAACTGTTCTTATGGAGCTGGAGGAGCATTGGCTATGCTGTGTACCACATCTCTGTGGCAATGAAAACATGGTCAAACAAATGCTGCTTTACCTTTTGTGACTTGAACCTGCAATTATTTGTAGGCAGTTCCCTTAGATGCAGGCTGCTCCCATCTGTAGAGCTACATACATGTTTGGGCTGCTGTGGTTTTACTGTATTTATCACACTGATCTAAAGATTTACAAATTGCTTTCTAATTTCTACTGCATCGTGATAATTAGATTTTTTTACACATGCTATTGTGTAGTCAAAAGCCTAGTTAAGCTTCCATTTAAACCTTAAGTTATGTTACTGCCAATAAGTGGTCATTAAGGGCATGTGAGGGCAACCAGCGCTTGTGTTCATTCACATTCTGAGGGGTTGGTCTCTAAAGATGATGTTTTTCATTTTTATATCATTTTTAAATGATTGCTGGAATACTGAGGCAACTGTAGGAATAGTGAAGGTTTTTTTTATCTCAACAGTGCATTGTGAATGCAGAGCTAAGCTTTTCAACATTACATTCTATTACTGTGGTGGGGGAACAATCCTTGGTCTGCACGAGGAGAAGCATTCTAAACAATATTGATGGCTTAGGATAATGTTCACTATATTTTAATCAGGAAAAGAGGAATCAATAGTTCTGCAGTGTGACAATTTCCCCGCAGCACGAGGAAAGAATTTCCTCAAATGTAATAAAGAAGCAGAATACACTTTCTTCACAAATTCCCATTCCTCTTATTTATCAGGAGATTACTACTGCTTTTCAATACATGCCATGAAAAGACATTGTTGCTGTCTGATCGTGATTTTTTTTTTCAGTATGTCACATATAGTCAAAACAGAAGTAACTTCCTGCTGAGCTTTTGGGTTTTGTGTATGACCTGCAAAGTCTAATATTTGCTCAAAAAGAAGTATGACTGCTAAAAGACAGTCCCAGAAGACTGGGACTTCCAATTGGAAATAGTTAATTAAACAAACCTCAGAGTAGGTGAAAACTGTTAATTTCACTCACCTCCTTATTCCCATCTCACATTGCCACCCTAATTAATTTAATCTTCACTGAAAATGAAGTATAAACTCTTGTTTGGGAAGTAATAATCACAGCATGTAACAGTCTGAAACACTGTTCTTAGTCAACACCAGCTGTTTGGCTTGAGGTAGTTTGCGGTGCTGAAAAAGCATTTAAATTACACAGCAGCAGTGGACTTTTAATGGAATATCTGTTTCCACTCAGTGGAAACTTCTCTGTCCAATCTCAGTGTGACAGAGAAGACAGACTTATTTTTGTTGTTGTTGTTGTTATTATTTTGTTCTTTTTGTGTGTGTGTGTGTGTGCCAAATTTCAGCATGGAACAGATGAAAGTACAGGGGTGCAGTTATAAAGCCCAGTATAAAGTAATAAAGCCCAGTATAAAGCCCAGTAATCTAAGGAAAGAATAGCATCCTTCCTGGACACACCATAAACTGCATCCTGAATACAATTCCTGTTTTAAGGTAAGCTACAGAATGAATAGAACTTAGTGGCAGGTTTATACCCATCAACATGGCTAGGCAATTTAGCATGTCTCACTGCATCATCACTATGTAGCACAGAATAGCTCATTCTGTTTCCTTTCTCCAAAATTGTTTTCATCTAAACTCAAGAACTGCAGGGTTAATGGAATGGAAAATTCAGACATCCTCGTGCTTGTGATTTATGAATGACAAGAGAAGCAGTTCCTGATTTCTATGATGAAATGCTTTCCTTTTATTGCAATCAAGTTCTTTGTGTTTGTTTGCTTTTTGTGGGCGTGGATGTTACCCGTCACACTTTAGACAGCACACAGTGCTTATGATCTACTACAGAGTTCTGCTGGCATGGGTATGTAGGTCACAATGGCTAATCCCCTCAAACAGATGCTGTTTTACTCACCTAATTTTCCTTTCTTTGCCATAGTTTCTGGAAAGCAGTTCCATGGCTGTGCTGCGCACATTCATAACCACAGCACTTGTCTCAGTACGTTAGACCACCTCCCTGTTTTAGTAGCATCTTCCTTGTGCAGGCACAACAAAAATATCCAGGACAGCACTGCCAGCGAAAGTGCAAGCAGCTCAAGCAGGTATAAGTCAGGCATCACGCGAAGCTATTTGTACATGCAAACCCTAACCTGCAGTGTGTTATTTGCAGCCCTGCACCAGATATCTACATTTGACCCTTCAATGTCAACAGAACTATCTGACTGGCAGAACCTGGTTGTCATCTCCTTTCATTATCACAGGATTTTCTTGGGCCCTTTTCTATTCTTCATATTCACAGTGCTAAGCTTCTGTATTAATTAAATGTCAACATTCACTAGTCTGAGACTATATTATCCAATAAATACCTGCCCGGAGCGAACTACACGAAGGGTGGAACTTGCATGATTTTTAATACAAATTATTTGTTCACAATGTTTGATCAAATTAATCAGTGACAGAATAAATGGGAGCTGAAACTATGGCTGAAAAGGATTTGGAAAATATTAACACTGCTATTGTAAATCATCTCCCCACTTTTCCTCCGACAGTCTTCATTTCGGGATCTTAACCTTCATCTGGGCCTGTACACCTAACAACACATTTAAGATAGCAGCTAGCTTTACATAAATAATGCCCAATTGAGATCCCATGGGATCTTTCTCCTCCAGGTGCCTCACGCTCAGCTCATTTCACTGTTCACGGGTAGAAAGTAGAAAAAAGAGAAGTGATGGGAAGCCAAGCCACACACAGCCCTGTTCCATGGCTCCATGTGTCAACTCCAGCCTTTGCTGCAGCACGTTAGGGTCCTGTGGGCAGGATGATTGCCCAGCTTGCAAGGGAGGAGAGAGGCAGCCCCGGGCATGCCGAGGCCTGGGCACTGCAGGGGTCGTACCCCTCAGTCAGGCCACAATCACCCCGCAGCACCACAGGCCCCATTTCCACCCCGCAGCACAGCTGGACGCTGCCGACACCGAACCGTCTCCAACAGAAGAGTTTGCAGCGTGCGTCAAATGTTATTTTCCCCGACAGTGCTGCAGATGGAGCTCCAAGCAACTGTCGAAGAGCGGGACTTCCACCTCCTCTGAACTGGAGGCAGTTTTAAGCCAGTCACCTACAAGCAGAGGGCTCTGTATGGTTGCACTGAACTCCCCTGCGATCCGGCCGCCCTGCCAGAACGCTTTAATCTCAGCAGCCATCTCGGCCGTCATGGGGATCGAGCGTGGCAGGACTGCTGCTGCACTGGTGGTGCCTCTTGTCACCAGGGCTGGTGGGATTTCTCACCACCACGTGCCTCTGTGTCTGTAGGCTCCCTCCCACTTTCCCTGTGGACTGCAGGGCCGCAGCCTTCCCCAGCAGCCACCCAGCACCAGGACCTGCTGTTCACCTGCAGCTCACAGCCCCCACGCGCTCCCCATCCCAGCACTGTGGCTGGCAGCGGTGGCCTGTTCTTCACAGGCACAAGGAGAGGATGAGGCACCCCAAGGCAGAGGGCCGTGCATGAGCTCAGCACCTTGTGTGGCTGGCGGACATCTCCCAGAGCACCCTCGCCATTTTGCAATACAGAAGACTGCTTGAATCTTCTCACTCTGATAAACACCACGGGGCTACGGTGGTTCAAAGGCCCTTGGAAAGGATCTGGGATTTCAACACGGAATGATGATGCTGGTGCTGCAGCATTTTAATTACAATTCCAGCATATCTGTGTCACAGAACCTGGCAATTTTAATGACAAAGTATGGTGATTTCACAAAGTATTTTTAGAACTAATACAACCTCCACATAATATTTCCATGAAACATATATTAAGATCCAATTCCTGCATTCATTAGTAACATCAAATCACACGGGGTGAATGGTTATTTGAGAAAAATGTATTCAATGTAAATTGATTTTATATTATCGAGACTAATGTAGAGAGAGGCTTTCCAGCATCTTCTAGCTTCAGCCATCCCACTGCCTGCTGCAGTTTATGCCCTAATCTTGTGAGATTTACATAGCATTTTAATTTTCAGTCTCATCCATGTTTGCCAGCTGAGGGACTCTTGTTATACTTTACATTAATTCCAAATTCATGCCACCACAACAGCAAAAAATAGATTGCTGCCAAAAGTGAGAAGCCAAACATGACTCAATTAAAATAACACATCACACCATTAATCACCTCTACTTGCCCATCCACATGCCCATGCCTGTGTCTTCCTCCATGGCAGCGTCCACAGGCAAGGCCGGCTCTGATCCCACCTCTCCCACCCCCTCCACACTGGGCAGGACACAGCATCCATGGGCAATGGTGAGGAGCTGGAAAGCCCCGTGAGGCAGCGATGTGAGATGCCTGGGCCCACAAGGAGCTGGCACCTGTATGCCCTCTGTGCTGCCCCTGCCAGAGCCAGCTGGGGATTCGGCTTGCTGGGGCTGCCTGGCCGTGCCTACATTTTCTTGGATTTGCAGTTCTCAGCTGGTTGCCAAAGCTTAACACATCTCTTTATTATTTAAGTTAATTAGTTATGTGCCTTATTTTTATGTACATTAATTAGTTAGTGCACATAAAAATAAGGCACAACAATGACAAAGAACAAATGCAGAGCCATAATAATTCCTGTCCACAAAGTAATCCCCCCAGGTAAATTAACTGAACAGAGCAGGGCTCCCAAACTGTTTTTTCCACCATGCAGAGTTAATAGAAGACTGCTCAGAGTGAGCACTGGGTCAGATGCTGGCTGTGAGACAAGTGATGGTGAGCTTGGGGACAATGAGCCCTTGAGAGCGGTTAGCAGAGAGACAAGCCCCAGATCTGCTCCTCGCAGAGCCTTGTCTGGCATTGCCTGTCAAAAAGGCCAAACTGAACATGAACTGCTTAGATCTTTCCATCCTCTTCTGTGTGCTTTGTGCCATCATTTGGAACAATACGCTGCCCACTCCGGCCACCAGCAGCCTGACATCTACATGGGCAGCAAGACCCCTGCTGTAAGACAAAGCCCCACATGCTTTCAGCTTGTTTACGTGGGTTTGAAGGTTATAACATAAAGCTGCAGCTGAAATACCTGCCCATGGCTTTGTGAAGCTTTAGCAGAATGAACCTACTGCTTTCCTCATCTTGCTAACCACAGGCAGCTTCTTTTGCCCGTGAAGTCTCTCAAATACAACCCAGGGAGTTTCTCTGGGAAGGAGCTTTGACAGGTTGCTGCCGTTTGACAGAAAAAGACAAGCCTGCTTACAGGAAGTGATTTTTGTCTTCTGCTCCTCTCCCTTTTTCCAGATAAGTCCTCTATGTGTCAGCACTACCCGTTGCCTGTAGCACACAGACAGCTGTCATCAGAAGCCACAGGCCTGCCTGGTTCAAAGGAAAGCAAGGAAAACCACGCAACCTTTACAGTAAGTGCTCATATTTGATCCATTCACACTAACAGCTGGCAGAGTGCTCCAACCCAGTGCGTATGCGCTCCTTCTTATTTGAATAAAAACACTTTTGGTAGCCATGGAGGAAAAGAAACAACATGCAAGAAGCACTTGTGAGTTTCACAGGAGTAATCAGTCATCTGAAACTTGTAGCTAAAACATTTGCCCTGTAGCAAAGCACATGGAACTTCAGCTTGACTAATTTGTGACTAGTTATCTTCTTGTGAACAGCACATTGAATCAAAACTGGGGAAAAGTGGGTAATTAATGAATCAGTCAGTATCATCAGCACAGAGGCAAAGCTCAGCATCTTTTTTGGCTTGGGACTGTCATTTGTTGCAAATGATCAAATGCCTAAAGAAAGAACGTTTTGTGCAAAAAATGTACCGAGCCAGGCAGATCTAGAAACCTTTCTAGCAGACCTGGGCTTGGCCACTTCCCCTTGTCTTACCACAGTTTTCTGTACTGAAACAGTAACCAGAGATGAAAAATCAGGCAGGTTGATAGTAAAAGAAATGATTTTTCACTCTATTCCTGCTGCTGAAAATGCTGGGAGAGGCATTTCCGATTTCTTTCTTCAGTAGCAACTCCGGCCATCGTGTAGTTTATCTGACCTTTGGCTATGCCGCACCATGAAATCAGACACCGGGAGGAGGGGGGCCAGAACAAAGCAAGGAGAGATTAATACGAGCATTATTTGCGATGTGGCTCAGGGCCATGAGTCACCGTTCAGACAGGCTGCTCTACCTTCTGGCAGCGGGAACAGCCCAAGTTCTGCATCAGGATTTTTGATTTAAAACAAAGAATTACGATCTTCGCTTCTGTTCTTCTTTTATATACAGTCATGGTCAAACCAGCAAATGGGAGAGGGAGGAGAAAAAAGCTCACTCAACTGGAGTTGGAGCAAAATATAAACATCAAGTTAATATGTGACTCTCATTTCAAAGAGTCTGTTCTGTGCGTGATTGTTTGGGGCTTTGGGGGATTAACCAATAAAGAACAAAATTCTGCCTGATCAGCCTGGCATTAACATTGGTGTGGTACTTTCATTAGTGCAAAGTTTTGCTCTCATCTCCCTCTAATACCTCCCACCTTTACAGCCACTGTGTGCGGGGGTGCAAGTGCTGCTGTCTGTGGACAGTATGGCTGTCTTCATATGTCATCATGCACGAGGGTCTTGACTTGGAGAGTGCTAAATTCTGTGCAGTTCAGGTTCAAAAAGCTGGACAACAAAGAAATATATATTATTGTCACAGTTCTATATGAAGGCCAGATAATAAAGAGGGGAATTAGATTTCTGAGATTCAACTGCATTTGACTATAAAGTTAGAGATTGGTAACATTTTGATTAGGAAAAGAAGAATGACATGAATCAAGAGATTCAGAATGAGTCAAGATTAGTGAGTCACAGTGAATCAAACGTGAGCAATGAATTGTGCTTGCTTGTTTAGGAGTTCCCCAATGGCACAAAGCTCCAGCAACAAAGCTGAGAGTAGGAGATCTCTTGAGTGTAGAGCAGAGAGGAAAATCCCAATGGAGATGGGGCAGCCTCTCATAGAGCACCCACCCAGGAAATTCCCATACACAGGACTTTCTAGAGACAATTGGCAGAAGCTCCTTCTTATAAGCTTTGATGCTAATGGAGGGTTTCAACATCCAGGCATGTGCTGAAAGGACAACACAATGCTAAGCAGGCAATCCAGGAGCTTCTTACAGTGCACTGGAGATCATTTCTTCTGTGAATGCAGGGGAGGCCTGCCAGGGGTTATGCTCACTGCTTGCTGGTGGTGAATATAGTCACAGTATCAGCCTGGGCTTCTTTTACAAGACCACAGCTGAATTCAGGATCTAGAAGAAGGATGGGTAAGTAAGCAACAGAATCATAAGCTCTAGACTCTACGGAAAATAAAGCCCAGTTTACTAAGGGAGTTGCTAACTACAATCCCCTGGGATGCAACCAGGAATTGGAAACGTGCCCAGAAGATCTGAACAATTCTTAAAAAGCGCTTACTGAGAGCTCAGCAAAAAACCAACCTTGTTATGTAGGAAGATGGAATTTTGGCTGAAGACCTGATCAGCTACATGAGCGTCTTCCTGATGAAACAAAATGCAGAAAGAAAGCATACCAGAGCTGGACGCGAGGGAGGACACCCACTTCCTGAAAGAGCTGGTCAGGGTCGTTGTGTGACTGCTGTCTACTGTCTGTGACAACTTTGGTGACGGGGAAAGTCCCTGATAGCTGAAAGGATCTAATGCTTCACCTATCTTTAAAAACATGGGGAAGGGAACTGAGGAACTATCTGCTAATGAACATCATCTCAGTCACTAGAAGATCATGGAGTGTTTCCCTCTTGGGATCCCTTTCTAAGGCTATGAAGGACAAAGAGGTACTTGGGAACAGTCAGTATGGACTTACCGATGGCAAATTGGACCCAGCCAACCCACCTGCTTTCTAAGAGGAAATGACTGAATGTGTGAAGATGAAAGTTTTGCATGTAATCTACCCTCAACATTAGTAGGGTTTTGACACTATATTGCACAACATCGTCACTTGAAAGTTCAGAGTGTGTGGGCTGCAAGGACAGACTGGAAAATTGTCTGAAACGTGGAAGAAACACTGGGTTCAAAGGGTAGTTATCAGTGGCCCAGTATAAGGCAGGGCACCACTAACCAGGTCACCCAAGGGGGGGTCAGTACTGAGATCCACATCATTCAATACTTTCATCAACAACTTCGATGGTGACACAGTCATATATGTTGACGACACTAAACTATTTGGACTGACAGGACAAAGGGCAAAGATTCTGTGCGAAGGATCCTTGAAAAATTCAAGGTTCAACAAGGAAACGCAGCTCCTGTGAGGAGCTGCAGCTGCCATGAGGCCTCCCCTCAGCTCCTCTGCTCTGGGATGAGCAAACCCAGGCAGCTCAGCTACTCCTCACACATCATGCCCTCCAGACCCATCATCATCTTCATAGCCCTCCTCTGGACGCTCTCTAATAGCTTTATATCCTTCTTATATTGTGGCACCCAAACTGCACCCAGTGCTGGAGCTGACACTGCACAGAGCAGAGCAGACACTCCTTCCTCTCTTGGTGACAGTGCTGGGCCTGGTGCACCCCAGGGCACTCTGCTGGCTCACATTCATCTTGCCGTCAGCCTGAACCCTCAGATCCCTCTCTATGGGTCTGCATTCCATCCTCTCGCCCTCCAGTCTGCACGTGTACCCAGAGTTGCCCCAACCTATATGCAGAATCCAATACTTGCTTTTGTTAAACCTCACGTGGTTGGTGACTGCTCAGCCTTCCAGTTTGTCAGCATCTCTGCAATGCTTCTCTAACCTCAAAAGAGTCAACAGCTCCTGTCAGTTTAACATCATCTGCAAACCAACTTGGTGTACCTTCAAGTCCTGCTGAAAACATTAAAGAGAACTGTCCCTAACACAGAGCCCTACAGAACTCCACTAACAACCAGCTGCCAGTTGGCTTCCACAGGCACTTTGGTGTCTCTTCCTGCAGCAGCACATGGTGATAGGACAAGGGGAAATGGTTACAAACTGAACCATGGGATGTTCCACACAAATGTGCATAAGAACTTCTTCTCAGTAAGGGTGATAGAGCACTGGAATGGGCTGCCCAGAGAGGTTGTGGAATCTCCTTCTCTGGAGATGTTCAAGACTTGCCTGGACGCCTACCTGGGCAACCTGGACTAGGGAGCCTGCTTTGGCAGAGGTGTGGACTTGATGATCTCTAGAGGTCCCTTCCAGCCCCTACAATTCTGTGATTCCTCCATGTCCTGCACACAGACAACACCAGAGAGCACTTTGAACCCATGCTGAGCCCTGTAAGCCTACGCTGAGCCCTGCCAGCCCCTGCTTCTGGCTCTGCCACGGCGCTGAAGGAGCTCTCAAAGCAGAGCTGCAGGCATTGGTCCCAAGGTCACAGTTTTCTCTTCATGGGTCTGTTTTGCTGTCTGGGGCATCTTCCTACATATTGCACAGGCCTTGGTCTCTCTGTAGGTGGGTGAGGAGCAAAGATCCAACACCTCTTAAAGCTTTCACAGAGACTGGGAGCTGAATCTAGATCAGTTTAAACAGGAAACAAGACACAGTTACGTACATAATGATGGTTAACTAGTGAAATAAATTACTGGGGAGCAAGTGCTGTTAGGTGCAGTGTATGCTGGTCCCAGGCACTGGCAGTTCTGCAGCTCCAAGGCCCGAAGCATGAGTAATTCTGGCCACGAAGCAGGAGGTCACTCTGAGGATGGTGCGGGTGCTGCCAGCCCACCATTCTGCTGCTCTCTGGAATTTGTGTGTCAGAGGGTTTTTCTCTCCGCAGCCAGACTGGGAGCTTGAAGTGCACATGGTTACTGACAACTCCCAACTGTCAGTAAAGCTGTTCCGCAGAAAGTGTTACATGAGTGATGTCTCTACAACTGCACTTTTCCAAACAGATGGGGGGAAAAAAGGCACCGGTCTCGAATCAAATTAGTCTTGACAGATTACGCAAAAGAAATTTAACACATGCTCCACATTTTGAGCAACTTCTAAATATAATGTCTCCATTGAAAACAAAGTATACGGCGGCGCTAAAAATGTGTAAATATAGAGCTATAAAACTTTCCTCACATTATAGACTGAGGATCACTGTGAGGGGCTGCAAAAGCAGCATCTGCGTGGGGCAGGAGGCCCTGAGATTGGCCACACCTTGTCTAACCGCAGAGATAAGCTCGTTTTAGAAAGCTCGCTGTTTGCCTTACAGAGGTTTGTCTATTCAGAACACGGGGCAAAGATAAAAATGTTCCCATTGCAACTGATGTCATGATTGCATTTAGAAATAATAAATCCTTGACATTATGGAAAAAAATTAAAATAACCCACACGGGAAAAGGTGATATTTATACTCTGTTGCAGCTGGAAACACACTGTAATAAAGAATTAACCACTGTGTCTTGGTCTACTGCCTGTTTTTATTTCATTATAATTAGGCAGGGCTATAATTTTATTTTACCAAGCTAGCTATACTGGTAAAACATTTACCACATATGCAGTTCTACTCATATAAATGTTTGATGTGTTAGCATATGTGATGCCATCTCCATTTTAAGCAAGAGATACGTGTAAGAACAGCACACAGCACATGTAGCAATTGTACTGCCTTCAGTGCAGCTGGGTAGTTAGAGGAACATGGTGTGTATGTGCAGATAGGTTCTCGGAAAGTTAGAGTGGCGTTCTGAAGATAAAACCTTTTTCCAATTATTTGTAGGAATTAATAATCGTAGAAGAAGCCATCTTGGAGACTGAGATTTAGCAGAATAAAAAGAGTAAAGCAGATTTGCATAACCAAAAAGATGGGGTTTTTTTTGGAATATTTTCAAATCACGCAGGTAGAACAGGCTCTGAGGGGAACAGCAGAAGGAGCCTCAGTAACAACGGAACCCTTTTCTCAAGAAACATTTGAATTAATTCATAGCTGTTCTGAGTGCTAAAAGGCAAATCATATCTACAGTGTCTCTGGGAAAAAAAAAAAGAGTGAAACAGCTTCCTAATCATTACTTTAACATAACTTTTAAAATACAAAAAAGAATCCCCTATGCAATTGTAAAAAAAAATATTAAGCAATTGCTTTGAGAAACAGCAGCAGGTTGGGCTGCAGCCTCCTGCCTGGCACAGCACCTTTCCTGTCAGCCTACAGCAGGCAGAGGGGATGCAAGGACACTCAGAGCAGCACGCTGATTTCAGAACATTAATGTAGGGAACAGTTTCCTTTCATTTGCCAGTGAACACATACCAATACCTGAACATCCTACTTAGACTAGCAAAGATCTGAGAAGAATGGAAATTTCTCCAGGAGAAACCCTGAGCATCAGTGCAGCATTTGTTAGGTTTGTGACGGATGAAATACTGCCAGTGCCCCAGCACTTCTTGTATCCTCAGCATATTTCCCAGTGCTGAGCTGGAGTTAGTAGAGACGGGCATGGCGGGCTGCTCATGGCACCCAGCGCCTGTGAGGAGCACTGCTGGGGAAGGCTCCTGCTTGGCACTGGCAGTTCATCCTGGCTGCACACTGCAGGGCCCTGAGTTATTTATGGCCGCCCTCCCGCAGCAGGATTCTTGAGGGAGGATGTTGGGGCAGCCACTGCTATTCTGTGCACATGTACACACGCATCCACACACGACAGCTGCGTCTTTATTTAATGAATGGATAACGCTCTTCTGACATAACTTCTGTGTTGTTGTTTTTTTTCCAACGAGGTCACAGGCACTGGGGGAAAAAGAGCACAGCTCTGACCACAGTTAATCCACATCTCCTCTGAAAGCCTGGAGGCCTCCCCGCAAATTGTCATAACATCCTCATGAATTCATCGGGGCTGACAGCACGGGTAAGCCTCTGACCATGCAAACAAGCTCTAATGCTAATGTGGCTCCACACACTTAGACTGTACAAATACCTCCTCCCGGCCTCAAGCCACTGCACTGCTCAGAAACTTGTGGTCCTTGGAGGAGCCCCAGACCTGGTCCAGGGACTCCAGGTGGCATCACAGTGAAGTACAGAGCCCGACCACTGCTCAGTTTAACCAGGCACCCACCATGAACAAAGAATGACCTCCGTGGGGACTGTCTTATACCTTAGAATAGGGATGAGCTGAGCAGGAAAATGAAACAACCTGAAAATGAATTGACAACAGGGATAAGAACAGGTACAGTCAATGGGCATGGAATAACATGTCTGCTAGTTTATTTTCTGTGCTTTGCAGTTTCAAATGAGAGAGAACAGGCTGCCTGTTTGCTGCAGGAAGACTTTGCAGCAGGAGACGTCGCTTCCCCGACAGATTCTGTATGTCTTCCTTCCCTTTCATTTTCCTGTGCAGAGGGAAAATGTGCATTTTTCTCCTTGCATACAGAAAATATAAAGAAACTGGCAAACAGGATGGGAGTGTTTACTAACCCGCTCTGCAAGCCAACATAACAGGGAGAGAACAAATGCAAAATCTCCATGAGAGAGAAAACAAAGCCTGCGTCTCCCATCTTGAATTCTCATGGTCCTGCCAGGCAGACATGGTGCTCCACACATTTAAAAGCACAAAGCACATTATAGCAGCTATACCATAGGGAAAAGAGGCATGGCTGCACACATTTCATAGAAGGGGGTGCTGGAAGCAAGGAAAGCACAAGCACAACCCTTTCCCCACCTTTTTTTTTTCCATATGTGATGTGTTTTATGAATTACTATGACTGTGGAAGGCGGCATTGCAAAACAGACAACCAATTCCAAATTTTCAGATTGAGACCTCTCATACATGGCACAGCAGTTCAGCTAGAGGAGCTTTCTTCTGCAACAAAGGAGCTGAATAAAGAAGCTGGCATTCCTGGTCATTATGTATTTATTTCAGCCAAAAACCTTGGGTGGCTTCGGGGATTTGCAGCCCACCCAGCCACCCTTCAGACCAGGTGCCCCCAGAGCTTTATCTCAAGGCCTTTCAGGCGTGGCCCGGCCTGTCAGAGGGTTGTGTATTTTAGAAATACTTCATACCTTCTTAACAACAAAATCTCTCACCTGGCCAGTCTTTATCTTATTGTCCCATAATCTTCCATCATGCACTCTTCCCACAAAGATCTTTGGCGACCATAACAGGTGAGATCACACCCAGGCACCAGCCACCACACGGCCCAGTGCTGCACTGCACCATGGAGAGCATGTCCTGCAGGGAGCAGGTGCAGGCAGCTTGGCCAGCAGAGGACTTCTGCCATTGTTTTAAGGTGCTGCACGTCACCAAATGTCCTGACACCCAGCTCCAGTCTGGTCCTAATTCTACTAAACTCCTGCATACAGATCTCACCCTGAGTGTTCCTCCCCAGACGCAGGCTCCAGCAAGACAAAAGGACGCCCAGTTATGTAACAGGTATGGCTGCTTTGTATCCCAGCTGTCATCTGGAAAATAAATAGCAGAGTACCTTTCTTGAGTGGCTTACCAAGACTTGAGACATCTTTTCTCCGACAACCCTGGAGGGGAACCAGCCCCTTGATTATCTTCCCCAAACTGCAGTTTTGTGGAACCTGCTATATTCAAGCTCCTACAGGAGCAGCTGAACTGGCTTCCTGGTTGTGGATGCATCAGTGCTGCAGCTGCTAAACAAACCTGAGCTCAGCACTCAAGGGATGGGTGCAGAGAGGGAAACAGGAGAGAGGGGTCTGCAAGAAGCATCCTGCTGAGAAACAGCCCTGCCCCCCCACAGACTGGCAGAGAACGAGATCCATGTTGTGCAGTTGGATGAGTTGAAAATCAGGACAGGAGGAAGGCAGGAAGGCACCATCAAGCTTTGGGAAGCAGTCAGCTTCCCCATGAGCAGTGAAGGCTGATGGCAGCAGGGAACAGAGAGAGGACAGCAACAGCCTGAGGAAGGTAAGAAGCACTGCAAGAAAATGAGAAAGGAAAAGGGGCAGATTAGCTGAATAAATTTTGTGGTGAAAACAGCTGGATGAGCATCTCGAGAGACTGAGAAAAACCAGAAACAGAATGGAGAGATCATCATCATCTGTCCATGCTCATAACGATGACAGATATGACAGACGGCTCCAGCCAAGCATTCTTGTCATGCTGTGGGACCTTTCCTTCCTGGAACAAAGCTGCCTCTGCAGCCATCTCCAGCCCAGTCTCTCACTGCTGCCTTATGCATTTTTATTTACTGTTCACTATTAGCTTATTATTTTCTGTTTTTATTTTCTAACCATTTTTGTGATAAGTAAAGAACATTACCTGGAGAACCAATGCTGCTTATGTGCAGGCATCAGGGGAGGCTCAGCTGCCTCCTGGCCCCTCTGGGCCCTCCTCACATGTCCTCAGCAGCATCTGTCACCCATCTGATGTCACATAAGAAACATTTTATTTAATGGCCAAAACCTTTATGTTTAACCCATCGGGCCTGTAATTATCTCTGTTCTTCATTTTTGTGTTCATTTCTTCTAAATCCCAATCCACAGGATTCCAGTGTAGAGTTTCACTCTCTCCTGCTTTACTCCATTATGCTGTCAGTGCAGACATTCCCCCACACTGCAAGAAATATTCTCATCAAATACCGGTAGCATACAAATAGAGAAATACAACACATGAAAACTATGACAGAAATGACGTTATCACCGTACCTCTATGCATATTCTCTGCACTCTGCAGACTGCAGTATGAGGAACCATGCAGAATGCCTTGGAGATTCCCTATGGAGAGAAGTGCAAGAGAACAACTGGTGTCTCAGTACCCCTTTTAGAAACTAAGCAAATGCCTTTTGAAGCAAAATAGCAAGTTGCCAGCATTTCTCCTGATGGTGATTTCCAGTCCTGAGTATAGTCCCACTGTCCCCAGCTGCTGTTCATTCTTGTCCCTCCGCCCCAGGGCTGCATCCCAGCATCACTGCAAGGAGCCAAGCTGCCAGGGGCTGGCAAGCTGCCCTCGCACCTCTATCCACAGAAAGGACAGTGGAAATGACCAGTGGGAGCAACAGACCAAGAATTTTGCCAGCCACCCTTGATAAAGGCAATAGAACCTATAGAAATAAAGTCAGTAAAGACAGGGATATACATGGTCTGTTGGAGAAGACAGCACAGCTTCTGCAAAGAGAAATTCTACCTTGCTGACTTGTTGGAGCTCTGGGTGCACGTTGATAAGGGCACAGAGAGAGGATCCAGCAGGCGTGACACAGTCCAGTTTTGAAAATTGTTCTGACAAGATTCCACACCAAAAATTATCCAGGAATAGAACTTGCCACAGGATGGGAGAAAAAACTGTTAGAAAACTGGAGGCAGGACAGAACAGAGTCAATTCCAAAGCCCAAAGGTTGTCCTCAAAAGAGGGTGATTTCTTCCATGACAGGGATATCTCAATTCATGCAGAAGGTCACTGTCAGAAAGTTCACTAAGGAAAGGAAGTCAAGGCCATGCAGGCAGCAGGGCAGTACCTTGGAAGCAAGAGCAGTGGGAGAATTGGAATCAAGAGAGCAAAGAGGCTTAACATGCTCCTCAGCCCTGCGTGCTGTGTCGTTTCCACAGCGATGGGTAAAAAGTAAATTCTCTGCCTCTCCTAGCTGCTCCTCTTCCGTTTCTGTTTGGGTTGCATCTCAAAGTCATTCTGGCTTTATGCCCCCTCTGCCAATGCCCAGGGCTCAAGAGCTTGGAGGCTTCCAGGCTCCTGTTACGGATGAGGGCTGCCGGGGCCAGTCCAACGAGAGACCTCTGCTACCACTTAGAGCTGCATCCCAGCCCCCCTCAGCACCACCCACGCAGCCATCCATCAGCATCACCCGCAGAGCATCTGGGGGCAATGTGTAATTAGGAGTGATGCTGTCTGCCATTTATAGACACTGCTGCTACAAAGCAAAGCTGGTGAAAGTAATACCCACCGACAGACATACCTTACAGCACGCCTCAGAAGGTAATGGGGAAAAGGAATGGAAAGGTGGAAGAAAGATGCAGGGAGGAGAGAGAGAAAGATGAAGGCGGTAGCTGGCTCCACACGGCTTTAAAATGAAGCAGTCATTAAAACACACAGAGAGGGGTCCTGATGAAGTTGTCTGACGAAACAGTTTATCTGAAGCAAAGAATGAATTCCTGCCTTGCTGGAGGAGCTACATTTGCCCAACGAATCCTGTCCTGGGATACAAACCAGCAGAAGTCGTGTAGGGACCCTCATGCAACATTTCCTATCCACAGGACAACATGGGGCCTGTGACATTTTCCTCTGCTCCTGAAATCTTTTACTGAAGAGATTTACTTTGAGATTTTACAGGGAGCTAATTAAATCATACTGTGTGGCTCATCTCAAGCATGACTGCTTTTTGGTTTGGGTGTGCTGCTTTTCAATTTTTTTATTTTTTATTTTTTTAACTCCACATTTGGGTTTGTTTTTTTTTTAAAGCGATTTAAAAAATGGGTTGTCCTTGTCACTACACTGTTAGCATTTAACATGCAGTTATGTGCATTCACTTCAAGGCATACATCAGCCGACTGTCACAGCAACAACTGGTTGCCACGACGAAGTAACTAGCCTTAGAAAAGCAACATCAATCCAAAGGAGCACAAACTCTGACAAGGAAGATATGTAATTTAGGAGGGCTAAAGAAAATCTGAAGTGCAATTAGCCAAATGAATGAAAACAAGGCAAATTATAAAAATGTATCACAACCTGGAAGCATGTGAGGACATTTTCCAAAGCAAGTAACTGAGAGTGCTTGAGGTCTAGAAAAGCATTGAGAAGGAGCTAAAAGAGAGCTTTGCATCCTTTGCAAGGATAAAATCATGTAGGACATACACACATCAGTGAATTTAGGTAAATGAACTAATCAAAATAATTATAAGAATTTAAAGAAAAAAAAGAAAGAAGGTGAAGGAATTCCAGAAGAAAGTGACTGAGCCACTATTTCATTAGTGGGAGAAAGGGAACGAAGCAAATGGTCCAGCTCAGGGCACAACGATATGGCTACAGAAGACAGCTAAGGCCTTGAAGCCATGTGTCTGGGGGCTATGGAAATGCTTCTCTAATGAGGAGTTTTTCAATTATACCATGAAACAATGGCTTGCTAATCTGCAGCAGTAAAACCAATGGCAGTTAAACGGGATGGAATTTATATCAGGCTCCAAAATTTTACTTGCTGTCTACAGTTTCCCTGCAGAATGGCTTCAGATTACATTGCACTCGTGTGAAGTTGCCGAGTTTTGTCATCTGACGATTCCACCAGCTCACAGCACATCGCGGGAGCTGCCGCCCTCATCTGACTGCCATATGCCCAGGAACCATCCCTGCAGCACACAGGCACCCTCACATCAACAAAAGCTCTTCCTGGCTGGGGGTTTGCAGATCGGCTGCCATACAAACAGAACGGCCTGTCTGCAGCACCAGTTAGCTGACATCCTTCTTGTGTGGATTCTTCATGTGCCTCACCCCAGGATCCAACCACACCAGCACCACATTTCATTCATCTGCAACAGATTGGATTGAAAATTCAACTGAAGTTTAATTAGCATTTGTTTGTTTTGTTTTTTTTTTTAATGTGATCTTACTATTGAATTTTCCTCATTTACTCCTTTTGTTTTGTGGATTTTTAAATTAGTTCAGTAATTATTTGCTAGGGTTTTTCATACTGACCCCACACTGACACCAGGTGACTGCCGTATAGAAAAGGATCTCCAGCCTTGGTCCTACTCAGGCTGGGGGGAAGGGAGAGGTATATCACTCCTTCAAAATTCAAATAATTTTCATAAAGACTACAGAAAATTACTTGTGGTCTCTGAGGAGCTGGCAAAATCCAGATTTCAGATTGCTTTTGTGGTTCTGTGTCCTTCCTTTAGGTGTGTGTGCAATGATGTAGCTCTATTTGCACACAGAAGGAATCCAGCTGAGAGCACATTTTATTATAGCTCCAGATGATGTTCAAGAGGATAAAAAAACTCCTTTTTCTCAGGTGGTCAGAGAACAAGTTCCAGCTAACTGGCATTCTCTCCCATCTAAATTATGCAGAGGAACTCAAACCATTTATAAAGCAGTTTCAAAGATGTCTTTAAAAATAAACACATGAAATGCAAAGGGAGAGAGAGAAGACAGTCCTGGAGTTTTTCACCTTTTCAATCAGTTTTTAATCTCTTAAGAACAGTCATTTAAGTCAGAGTAGTTCAACTGTTATAAAACAGCTGCTAAAGCATTCTTCCATTGTAAATTAAGCTGTGAGTTTACCAGACACTCCCATTGCACAACTATACCAGCATAAACACAACATCAGGATTTAAAAAACACTTAGGGGGAAGGTAAGACCTAAAGGATCCATGACCTCCTGATAATTCAAGTCAATGACAAAGTTACAACAGATTTTGTTACTAGTAGATCATGTGTGATAACAGAGATGCATAAATATAGGGAGAAGGTCCAAATGGAGCTCACATTTCAGGGTGAAGGCCAGGTTTCATGCCCTTGCAAACATCTCCACTTTAAACAAGAGTACTACCACACAAAAATGAATTAAGGTCAGCTACACACTGATCACACTGCAAACAGTAATAACACAGTATTCATACCAGCTTTCAGCTTCAGAGCTCTTCTGAACCCTCACACAACACTCTGGCACACAGCGAGGAGGAGGAGGAAGCCCTCCACGTGCCAGACCCAAACAGATGAGGGTGGTGCTCTCCTGGACACAGGATAGAGAAGCAGAGCAGAATCTATGCCTCCCTCACCCCTGTAGGTGCAAGCTGTATAGATGGACAGCCTTATCTATCTTTCAGCTCCACCTCTCTGCTTGTGATGGTAGGCAAGGAGCCTGGTCTCTCTGAACCCTGCCCATTGCAGGTGGGCAGCCTATGCAAAAGGCATATACACAAAGGCTTATGCCTTTGTGGGGATCAGTCCCACAAAACCCACACTAGTGAGCAGAGGGTCTGCCAGCGACCTGCTCCCCTCAGCCACTAATGATGCTTTACTGGGGCAAGTCTCTTGAGAGCAAAGACCGATACCCTAACAATTACAATTCAATTAATTATGATTATCATTAATTATGCTTGTAAATGAGTATGCACGTGTATACATAAACATCAGAACAGACCTTAAATGGGTGATGTTCTTTCCAAATTTTATACATTGCTTGAGTCATAAAAAATAACAACCCAGCTTCCCTCAACTCTGTAAACTCCCTTCCCTCTTTGTTCATATTCACTCTAGTATATCCATCATTTTTGACCCTCTACCGATTTCCGTTGCTGGGGCTCATTTTCTGTGACTTGAGAACCTGAAATTATACTATATATCTTTGTAGCTCATTGAACTTACCAGCATTTATTTTAATTTAGTAAGGAAACATTTGGCTGGGTGTGACCAAATAAATACTGTGTCTAAAGCAACACAAATATACTTTGCACAAGGCTATAAACCTGTCTCGGAGCTCTAATGATATTGCAAGTCAATGAAGCTTCAGTGTTCTCATTAACATGATTCCATCAGACCTCTATGCTGCATATTATTAATTTTTAACAATAGATGGTAATATAATTATAGCACTGTGGGGCAACAAAAGCTGAATCCTGGTAATAGTCCAACGTTTTAGATTGATAATGGCTTTAACACTGACCTAATATTTAAAGGTGAACATGCACAGCGGACATCAGACCTAATTATAAACAAGACAACAGGGAAAAAACACATCACTAGGCTGTAGCTACGGAGACGAAACTTTCCACAGGGAGCAAAAGGCACAGATCTTGTCATGGGGTCAGGAGGAGTTTTATCACCTATTTTGTCACAAAAATAATCAAGAGCTTTGATTTAGAGAAAGATATTAGCACAATTTTTCCCTACCTTTAGTTGACTGTGATAAAAGGAGCAAAGTACCTATCCTTTAACTCAATTTGGGGGTAGGAATTAGCATTAGAAACGAGCATATCTTTATGGAGAAAAAGTAAGCCATCAAAATCTCTTTTGAAATCCATTAGGATGATGCCATTAGTACACTCACACTGTTCCTCTCTGCATCCTGCTGATGCATCACAGGGAACACAACCAGTTTCTACAACAGACAGCAGATGTGATGGTTCTCAGCACTGCACTGAGCACTCAGCTCACCTCGTGGCCGGACCTCTGAGCAGGAGGGAACGTGAACACCTTAGAAATGTTCAACTTCTGTAAGAGCAACTTCTTGTGAAAGCCAACACAGCACAGTTTTTTGCTTTAAAAGGCATTCTACTCACCAAAATATGCTTTGGAATTGCTTGTATTTTCTAAATCAGTCTTTTGTGCAGTATCTAGAAATACAGTACAGCAGTAATAACGTAATTAGTATTTTCACTAGCTAAATTATAGAGCTGACTGCAGAACATAGCATAGTAATATCAATATTAACAGTTCAGCATTATACAAAATGGCATCAATAGTTTTAGTACAGTCATGAGAGACATTGTAATTTCCTCCTCTAAGATTCCTTCAGTTTGTGTCAGGTGAGGAAACTCACAGAATCCACTGATTTTTAGTTCGACTCAAACTCTACAATTAGCATCTCAAAAGTATCTTAGGTAAATTTTTGAAGGTTCTTGAACAATATAATTAATATTGTGTTCAGAAAGGAATATGGCATTTAAGTCCTGCTGCACCAACCTCTTATGTGAACGCAGTATTTCCAGCACTTATGCAAATTAACACGGTTACACTCCACAGCTGAAGACGATGCACAGGGAGATGTAATACTTATCTAGGACCATAAAAGCAGTCTTCTGTCAGTTCAAGAAGTGGAAGTGCAAGCTTTGCAGTCTAGTGTTACTCTGTATTTCCTTTCTACCCTGGTCACATACTGAGATCTAAAATTCTAGCAACCAAAATACTGGACTCTGAGCAGCTAATAAGGAAGACACTGGGGCAAGCATATTTTCAGACTTCTCACAGTAAGTGACTGCAGCCAGCCACCTCCGCATGCCCAGAAATCAGGGAACTCCAGCTTACACCAGAAGATGTGGACAACCCCCCGGCATCCTCCATGCCTAAAGCTCCCTTTTGGCCAAGCTTGTTCACAACCCACAACACCAAATCAAGAATTCTGAGAATATTCACATACACCATCAGCTTCCTTAATTACAGTAACTTTATGCTTTACTTTGTAAAAGGAGATTCACTTGTTCTTTCACCAGTTCCGTTCAGCTCCTTCAGCATTTTGTTCATTTGTTTGTTAAGATGCAGCTCTACAGCAGATTGACCACTTCAGATGAGACAAAGCAATGGCTCAGTAAATCCCTCTGGAAATGCAGAACATATTACGTGCTTAACAGTTGAACTCCTTGAATTTCCCCTTTGCAGATCCTCTTGGTTTCCAGTCATTCAGATAAAGAATGGAGCTTTTGTAGGCCAGTTAATCCACCCACTGAATGAAATATAGTCAAGTTTTACACATCCACATGTTCTTTTGAGGCCCTAGTTTACATCTGTAGATGTAATAATAGATGTAGTAATGTAGACAAAAATCATAGCTTGGGCCCCCAGAGAAGACCTTTAAAGACTGAGGTTCAAAAGTCCCCATGCTGCAGTCAAAGCAACTGGCAAAATGATTTAAGGGCTGTCTCTGCTTACATTTACTTCTGCCAAAGCACTAGCTTAATTTTCTTTGTGTCTTAATAAGCTACCTCTGCCAGAGAGACTCTTACTTAAAATCTTTGTGTGTCTCTAAGCTCAGAAGGAGAAATTTAGGCACTGCTGAGTGGTATGCTGAGACAAACGCCCAGAGGTGGTGTCAGGCTCAGCTGCAAAATGACTCTGTTCTTCATTTTCTTTAACATCTCAGTCACAGACTAGCATGAAAACAGCATTTACACAACAAATTAAAATGCAAATCTACATTTTATTCTATGAAATTGAGACGAATGGTACACACTTGAAGCTTGCCAGAGTAGCAATTACACACATTAATATAGTTTTAGATGATGACTTAAGACAAACAAGAGGATAGAACAGAAACATTATACATCAGAGCCTGTGAAACACTCCAAGAAAAAAAAGCAACTCTTGCTCTAGTAAAGAAAACCTAAACCACAAATTAGTGATAATTCTGTACGAAAGGCCTCGATCTGCCTTATGCAGATGTGTACTGCCTGGGAAGCCTCCAGCCCCAGGGTGTACTACCATGCAGGGAAACAGCCTGCCAGCAAAGGAGAGCTGATGGCTTCTCCAAAGAGGGATCTTGGCTCAGCCAGGGCCTAATGGGATGTGGCATCATCAAGGAGGGAGACCTGCAACGAGAGGCCTTATAGCTCCTCTGGCCTAGGACAGAACTGCATAACTGGCATAAAGAGGGATTTATGCTAGGTCTGATTGAGACTGTGCACTGCAAAATCAGATTGCTTTGAAGGTTTGCCTTTTGCAATCATTTCCATTGTCAGGAATCAGAAAAAAATGTGAGAAGACTGTGGACAAAGGGTTTAGGCACTGAAATTTAACCCAGTGGAATCATTATGGTGTAACGTTTGTCAGGGAACTGAAGCCTCTATGCTCTTCCCACACAAAACACACCCATTAGCATCGTGTGCTGTGCACGCACACCCAAACATGCGATGCAGCTATGGGTACACATCTGAATGCCTACCCAACCTCCCAGCTGCACTGCATTCAGCTTTCTGCAGTATTTCTCCCCTGCTAGGGAAAACAAAGCCTTCAGATCCTTCAGGACTCTCTGGAAGTCCTTGCATGACATTTTCTTTCAAAGAATTTTTAAGATTTGATTTTTAAATATCCATAATGCATTTAAGAAAATTCATTGAGTATTACAACAATCTTCTTAATGTACCTAATGATTTTTTTCCCACCAGTATTGTAACATTATTAATGTCAAAATATAAATACCAAAAAGGAAAAGGTTAGTCAGTTCCAAAGCTGTTCATTCTAGTGCAGGCTAAAGCAAGAACCCAGCTGGTGTGGTTTATGTATCAGCAGTCGTGACACCAACAGTTTCCATCTCAGTTATGCTCCATACAGCCAGCTATTGAGCAGCCACTGCTTCTCCTCAAACTAGTCCGAGAGCACCAACTGCCTCGCACCACGAGCACAGCCCTCTGTAGAAGTAAACCTTAGCAGAAGATAGTCCACCAATGTTTTTGTGAACCAATGAAAAATATGCCGACAAGAACATAGTAATTTGGAATTTGGCAAGGAAAACTCACTCTAAATCATTTCCAACTGCATTAAGACTTAGCTCCTGTTTTACAAGTAACAGAAGATGCTATCCTTGTTTTATAAACCCATTCAGCTAATATGTTTAAGAAAGTAGACAAATTTCTTCTGCAGGGGTTTTTATGTATTGGATTCCCTTGCAGCTGCCAGAATTTCGACATCCCATCCCAGAAACACTGCATATTACTCTCTGGGAAAGAAAAAGAAAAGAAGAAAAGCAAACAAATAAGGAAAAAAAAAAAAAAAAAAAAAAAACCTGCTGCGTACTTAGAAGAGGAAAATGGCTAGAAGAACAAAAAATGATGAATCACAATTACCTATTACTTGCTGAATCCTGTAGGGTTTGTATGCTGTTCCATGTTTCTGTTGCTACAGTACACCAGCAGAGTAAGTAGAATGTAGAAAGTTTTTTTACTCTACGTAAGAAGGCAAAAGTATTTTCAGGATGTTGTATACAAAAAAGCTCATACCTCCAATAATTTCCATGCCGACATAATTTGCAAGTTCAAGACTAAGTTCCAAATGTGTTTCAACCCAATTCTGCAGCAACTTCATCTCTTGAAGAGAAATTACTGAGCAGTCTTAAGTCTCACCACTCAATTCAGTGGAACTCAACTATCCTCAGTTTTCCCCTGGATGTGCTCAAAACTTTGCTAACAGCGTTCCTGAAGCCAAACAATTTTCCTCTCTTCCTGAGAGGCCCAGGTACTGCCAACCCAAATGGGGCAGAACCTCACAGAGTCCTTTCTCTCCTTTTGTATCTGTGGGAAGTCTGAGTTCACTCTATCCTTTCCGATAGGAACAATGACACACACACACACTAAACAATGTATTGCTGCTTCCCTCCATAGCAAATCTTGCCTGTATTAGAAGAAATTTTGCAGATGTACTATTTAGCATGCCAGGATCACGACACTATTATAGCATGCAGAATACAGCCCTTTTATCATCATCAGATCTGATTATTTCTCTATTTAGCAGCTACTAATGTGTCTTGGGATGCAAAAATCACATCACTTTCCAAAAGGTAGTGGTGAGGAAAAAAAAACCTCAGCATAGAATGAATTCTATACTTAGAAAAGGCAGAGGGGACATCTTTTTCCTCCCCCTCATCAAGCTTGGGAAGCTCTAAACAATATGCAAAGACAAAAGGGGGAAAATTGATAAAGTGCTGAGAAGGATAAAATTTGAATGAGATAATAACAAGCCTTTCTTGTGGAAGGAAAAGGAAATGACTGATTCTAAAAAAGCTTCTGTGATAAATCAACACCCTTGCATGAAATTCCACTGATATATGCTGCAGCGTCTGATCATAAAGTTAGAGAAAAACAAATAGGAACAAAAACTTAGCAACATTTTTATAAAGAACAAAACACAGCTTGCTGGAAATACTGAGGTCTTGCTGTGGTTCAAACAGCAGAAGATTTCAAAACCTAACAAGAGTTTCAGCAGCTGTATTTGTATTACAGCCATAAAAGCGTAAACGTGAAATACAGCTCTAATAAAAATTGAAGTTTATAAAACTGGTTGGTAATTTTCCACCCGTTCCAGAAGCATCTCAGAATATCCAGGGAATAATACCTGAAAGAGAAACATATTGTTTGTGCATTAGACTACAAAGCATGTTCTGTGCTAAGTAATGAAACTATTCATATTTCTATCGATCAGGAAAAAGTCCTGGCATTAAATAGTTATTCTCTGACAGTGCTGTAAGAGCTTGCTTTTCAACTTACGGTATCATTTATACTTGGAAGTCAGGTTTTCAAAAAATGTTTGGCTTCTTTTAGGGCATATAGGCAAGTGACTAGTTTTTGGACAGGTTCAGCAGCCATAAGCATTGCCGTTTCTGGGAAGTGCGGATGCTAACTTTTGTTGAAATGATGGCCTTTAATAAAATGGCATGAGTTTACACAGAACCGTAGGCTAACAGAGAACAATAGTCTACTGCTGTTTGTGAAACATAACCGTACACACCAAAGCTAATGTGAAGTCTACATCACTTCAAGAGGCATTATGGAATAACAACAACAAAAAAAATCACAATGACTTTCTGTCTGTTACAGAGGTTCTCCAGTAAGTTCTCATGAAAGTAGAATGCTTTCATGAGTGCCATTACTGTCCTGCTGTCACTCAGTTTTCCACAATGGGCCAACTACATGCCTCCAGTATGCAAGCATCATCAAAGCTGCATTTAGTTTTTGTTTTCCAGGTTAAGAGTATGTGAAAATTATTACTGTGTTACTCTACAAACATAAATCACGGTACATTTCTTGTTTTGCAGACATGTTAAATTGCCACCTCTGAACCCTGGAAGCTTTAACTATAAGGACAAGGGAACGTTTCCATGCACTATGCCTAAAATGTACTCAAGTAAAAAAACTCCAACACATTCAAATTAAACAAAGATCCATTTATCTTGCTGACTTCCTAGATGATTCTGTACAATGAAACTTTTTAAAATTTTAAAAGAACTCAAATTAGTTCTCCAACTGTACAGGTAACTTGTCAATGTGCTATTATCATATATGGACTGCAAACAGCTTGAAATAATAGGGCTCCAAAACAACCCCAGAGCTGATGTCTATTGTAGCAGCTGTGGCTTGGGCAGCAGAAACCGCCATCCATTAGCAATAAGATGCACGCAAGAGATGCTGGAAAGGCCCTTTTCTTTGTTATGTCCCAGTCTACACGAGTAATTTTGTTTCATTTACACAAAAATAAAATAGTTGGACAAGGAAACATTGATTATATCCAGAGACATATAAACATCCTCTTTCCCTCTGAAGTATCAGTAGCTGTAGAATAATGTTCCTTTATGATTTCACTTTTACCCGTTTGATAGCTACTGGCTTTTCTTCGTGGATACAAACAGGGCTCCATTTTGCATGACTGTAGCTGCTATTAGCTAAAGATCTCCTTTGCTATAATTAAAATTGATGATGCAGATTTTCAGAGCCTGTAGAGGGAGTGCATGAGTACAACATCCTTTTGATGTGTTGATGGAGTGAAGGACTGGTGAATGGATATTTAGAATCTAGGAGGGCATTTACCTCCTTATTACAATTTAGGATAGTGACATTTTGACTGTAAGCTATTTAATAGTGTTTCTGTATTCATTAAGGGCAAAGTTCAACTTGGTGCAGACAGCTGGTGTATGGTCCTTTTATATTTCACTTAAGCCTCATGATGAGGCTGGGGGAGGAAGGGCAGCTGCGGACAGAGCAACTGTAGGAGAGCCTCTGGACCCTCTGTACATCAGAGAAAGTTTCAAAGGAGCATCTGAATATTCTAGTATTCAGCCAGGCTCTTAGGGAAGTTAAGGGTGTAAGCAAAAATTCACCGATATCTGAGAAACCAAACATAAGTTACTAAGATAAACTAAACTTGCCGTAGGTATTTGTATCTCTGAGTGACTGTGCTGAAGCCTCAGAGTTTGGCTGGGTAGTGCAGGACTAACTCTTCCCCATTTCCTGCAACAGCCTCATTATTTGGGCTTTGTTTACAGACAAAGAAACCTAATCCAAAACCAATCAGAAAATAGAAAGTGTTCAGAAGTATATCTCTAACATTTGTGCATACCACTGGGGCATTTAACCAAATGTTAGACTGTTCTATTGAAAACTAAAATCATGTGGGAGTTCAATTAATATTTTAAATCCTCATTTTGTGCTGCTTCTATTAAGAACATTTCACGTTATATATGTACTATTTTTTTTTATTTTCCCTACCTTACTATTTCCTCTGGATAGCAGTTGTTAATAGTGTTGATATACTCCTGAAGAAGTGACCCAGGTTCTGCTTTTATTTCTTGAACCTTTTTAAGCCCACCAGTTGTTACAAAGAGACGACGTGCTTTACTGTCATGTGGTAACACCTACACAGAGAAGTATATTAAAAATATGTACTCTATTAAAGCAACCTCTGTGCTACTAGCCTCAAATATTGCTAACTTGTTTTAATTCAGGGGACAGATAAAACGGAGCACATTAGAGATACAACATCTGTAACGACTTCTGTATCTTAACACGGTTATACAGCAAGTATCATAAACCAGCCCTTTATTGTTAAAGCATAATTTAACATGTACTTTAATACATAACAGATAAAAATAGCGAATTGAACATTTATCGTTACATAAATAATATTTCTTGAATTATCCCTACAGAGACAAGATGATTGTGGAGATTAAACAGATAATAAAAACAGAACACTAACATGGAATAATAACAGCATTTGTTCCACTTAAACCAAGTTATTCGGGTCTTTTATGTCAATTCCCACAGTTTAATTGTAGAGCAGAATTTTATATCATTATAATGATCTAGTATAGATTATTGCGTGAAGACAATACTGAGAATTGTTGCAAGTGAACAATGCAGCCTCGAAGCATTACATGCTACTATTAAATTCCTGGATATTAAAATCCTACAACACACTGTGTAGCCATGGAAGCCTTTTTACACACACATACACACACAAAGCAAAAATGTGAAGTTTCTGCAGCCAAAGGGGATGAGAAGCAGAAACGATCAGACAATACATTCTGCACTCCCTGAGTAATGCCAATATGCAGCTCTGTCCAGAGGACGAAAGAGAGGGAGGTGGGGGCTGGGCCAGGCGACGGAGAGCGACAGCATGTAGTCTGCTGGCCCACAGGCCTGCAGGAATAAAAATAAAAATTATTTTAAAAATAAATTTAAAAAAAAAGGATAATCCAAGATGTTAATGTCAGCAAAACTAGATAGGTTTAAAGCCAACTCTGAGAGCTACATACTATGGGGGCAAAAGCTTTTTGTAAGCCTTCACTAATGGGACAAATCAAGCCATAAATTTGATTGTGTGTCAGTGTAAAACACGAGCCTTGAAGGAGGAAGGGATTGCCTAAAAGACAAAGAAAATAAGGATGAGATTTCTGGCAGGCATGCAGGCAAACAGCCTTCACTCCTCTGGTCCCTCTAAGCTGCAAAAATCTGCAAAAGACTGGTAAGGAAAACACAAGGCTGCATAGACACTTCTCCCTACTTGTTCCATACAAATGTTGGGAACAACTGGGAACTCCGAAGTGACTGTTTCCACATTCCTCCTACAAGAACTGCCAAGGAAGAACTAGCAAGGAGACAGGATCTGGCCCTTTCCCTCTGCCTTCTGCCTCCACACTGTGGTTCCCAGGCTGGATAAGACAGCAGAAAAGTCTCTTGGAAGAAGCTCTAAAGATAGACTAACCTCAGAGACCCAGTCTTTCCATCTTCCAGTCCAAACTGAGACAGCACAGAATTGCAAAGACCATAGAAAGGGCGATACTAAAATGACACAGTCCAGCACCAAAAACAAATAGCATCCCATCCTGAAGCACAGCTTGGAATACTGTGCTATAAATAAGCAAACAGAGACAATGCATCTCAGGTTTAAAAATAGGAAATTCCTAAGTTGTGGTATAGGAGAGAAAAAAGCTTTTAGTGCAAAGGACTTAATTTTAAATGTATACTTTAGAAGAACAAATGCTAGACAAGTACAGTTTGTTTAATACAATGCAGAAGAAAAATTAAACAAAACATCAGCTGATATGAAGGGTACAAAACTGCTTCAACAGCAAACAACATTCAAATGTATAACTGGGTAACCAATTACTACGCACTCAACTCTTTAACAGTTCCAAGTCAGCACACAGAAGCAAAGGTACTGGATTCTGACTAAATCTCCAGCACACACTACAAACAATGGCACTTCCAGATCTTTGATAAAAGGAACTGATTGCTAATCAGAAGTGTTTTGCTTGGTCATTTTCAAAAAGAACACCTCACCAAGAGAATCTGGTACCCCCTGCTAATAGATTACATTGCACGGTATTGCACAAAAGAAAGGTCTACCGTTAAACAAGGCTTTCAATTGCTGGTGATCAAAACAGACACTGGAATTCTGATTATATTGCATTATATTGCAAATGTAATATTTTGATATTGCAATGAAATATTTTGATTGCATTTTGATCAAACTGCATTTCTCTTTGCACATTGTACTTAATAATGTAATTAACAGTAAGCAACTGCAATTTTTAATGGAGATGAGAATGGTGAGGTCTTCATACTCTAATGTAAAACACCCAACTTAAGCCACTCCTGGACAGACAGCTTGCAGTTCGTCTAAAACAGATGTAACTGGGACTTACATAATACTTTGGCTCAGTGAAAATATTTGCATGTGAGTTAGTATTTTGCTTCATTTCAAGAGGCAAAGAAGAAAAAAACCACCTTGCTTGCAATTAACTGTTTTCCCACTGTCTTAGGATGAACTATAGAAGGTTCCAGTTAAACCATATCCATCTTTAACAGGCAACAAAGCTCCAAACTGCTTCTACAGGGGAAGCTTGAGGGTCCTGAGACAACAAATAAGACCTTTATAGATGCTTCTTATTTAGAATGATAACTCTCTTGATAAATGGAAAGTGATTACTCATCAAGCAGAGCCTTTCTTACCTTGCTAAACTGCCCAACAATGTGTTTCATAATGTTGGGAGGGGCATCGTGCAGCAATGGTTCAAGTGCTGGAAGATAAGTGCATTTCTGAAGGATGTTCTTTAAGGCTCTTTTAGTCTATTGAAATGCAAAATAAAATTTCTACAGTGAGACATCAATGAAAACAAGAATTCATGAAACATATCTCTGAAGTCTAAGCAAAAAAAGCAAATGGATCAGAATTCTCAAAGTGCATCTTTTAAATAAAAAATATTATGTCCATCAAGTCACTTAATGAAGAATCAATTTTCTACTTAGATTTATTAAGCTTCAAAACCTATGGTGCCTCATATTATTATTAAGTTATCTACGGTCAAAGTAATGGCAATTTTACTTTGGCTACAATGGAAGCAAGAGTAGACCCTTTAAGTAAATTGAAGTACTTCAACGTAATAAGAAAGCTAAATCAAAATACAGTTTAAAAGATTGTATTTTACAACTGGCTTATTGGGAGAGCCTGCTGGTGTGGGGTAGCAAAATGCATTACCATCCAGGCAGAAAGGAACAGGAACAGTGAGACAGACTCAGTGCTGGCTACAAGAAGCAGTAATGACCTCACTGGGTCAGATTCTAGGTACAGCTAATTTTGTCTTGATATTTTTGTGAGCACTGAAAACAGCAATACAGAAGTTGTCATCGTATCTTACAGACCTGAGATTTGTTGTACTTTGGTGGACTGTAAAGAGGCACAGTACAACCTGGAAGAACATATCCTGTCATATTATACTATTCAGTCAGTTCATTTACTGTCACCCAAAACTACCCTTTATCAAAGTCCAGCTTTACTAGCTCCAATGGAATTAAGGCCCTAAACAGGAACAGTCACGTTTTCAAGAGAAGAGTACTTTGAGTACTCGTTACAGTTTTATTACAATAATAAAAATGTAAGCAAATCTACTATGAGCTCTATAACACTTCATACAAGAGCCCATACTTGAGAAAAAAAGGTAGACAATTAGTCACTTGTAGGAAATAACAGTATTTGTGAGTACACACAACTCTGATCTAAAGTAGGAAGAAAATGAAAGATTACACTGCTGTGGTTGTATCATATGATTGGGTATGCACCATACACATACCCATTAGGGCCAATCAGTCCTAATAAACGATACACAGCCTTCAGGCACAGGAAATCCATAACTTATTGAATATCAGTAAAAACACATACCATGTATGGTTTTTAAGCACTTAGATATGTCGGTTACATTGAATATCTCATACTGCATATACTTCGAATATACTTGCTTTCAGCTGAAGATCTTCTGAACTGCGTGTGTCCATATACAAAGAAAGCAGTGTGGCTAGCACATTTGTTACTGCTACAGCACGTGCATGCTCAGGAGTATGTCTGCCAATCTGTCCCAAGGCCCACGCAGCTGCTGCCTTAATATGATCTTCTTGTTCTTCTAACAAACAGGTACACAGTGGTGGTATTCCCTGTAGCAGTAACCAAAAGCACTGCCTTTAAACTGATACAGACTGTTAGAAAATGTTTCTCTATTAACACTCTTCCTATAATATAAGCTATAAGAGAATGATTGCCATTTGTTGTCACATCTTTACATCATCATGACTAGCAAGAATTTTGAATAAATCTTTACAAATTTAGTTAAACAATGAGAGAGACAGATTCAATATTGTGTCCATTTAAGCTAACAGACTTTAAGGGACAAAAAGGAATGCATCACACAATTCAGGCGATACTAAGACTAAAGTCTGCTTGAGTTGAGCAGTTCATGTTTGATGCATCCAATATCTTCCAAAAAAGGTTTCAGTGCTTGATGTGAAGAATACCTCACTCACTTCTAGCAGTTACTGAAGTTCTTGTGGAAAAGGGGTCACAATCTTTATCCTTTCTCCACAGATTATGGAGCTGTTCAGTAGCCAGTATTTTATGTCCAGGATGCTTCAACAGATATCACCACTTCACATTACTTTAGGTGGGGCAAGGCTACTAAATCTCTAACTAGAAGTACTTTTTCTTCCATCCTCTGGATCATCTATGGCCTCTTCTGCACTCCCTTTGTTTTTTTTCAAGATTCTTCTCAAATACAGACAATGGAAAAATATGCACTTGCAATACAGATAGAATCACAACTTTTGTTCCATCAGTGTTCCACCTTCTACTTCTTAATATTGCAAAGGACTCGAGTGTCTCTTTCCTCACAGTGTTGCAGCAGAAGACCACACTGAAGTGTTTGTCTGTATGACCCACAAAGTCACTTTTTGATATTCATTTTTTCTAGCACTTAGTACAGCCATATGGAGCTATAACATATTAGGTGTATAGCTTGCAAATGGTCCCAGTTTACCAAGCGTTACCTTTCGCATTATGCATCTCTCAAAAAAGCTTAGTTTCCCCTGAAGGAATATTCTTAAACGGGATTCAGGTTTATTCAGGCTTCTTCTGTGGATCATTTGTTGAAATATTTCATTTCAGATGTTTGCACAGATCCCTACAAAGCCTTACTGCACTCTCATTCAGTTACAGTAGCAATCATTACTTTTCAAAAATTTAACACATAGGTGCTTCCTCTTGAACATAAGCCTGGATTCATCATGATTAAGAATTTAAAAGCAGAAGCATACTAGGCATCCTTTACAGGGGTGAGACATGGGCACACCTACAGAAGGTGGATCTCCACAAAGAGCAAGCCAAAAGACCATTTCTTCTGTCTTCAAATGCAGAAGAGAATTTTTTGATCACACCCACCCTCTCTGTGCACATATGGATGTTAAGTTGTACAATTTTCATTTTTTAACTTGCATTTCTATCAGAAAACACTTCCGTTCCTCAGTTTTTATTGCTTAGTTGTCTCTATTCATATGGTAAATTTTAAACCATAGAATGATTTGGCTTGGAAGGAATATTAAAGATAATCTAGCTCCAGTTCCCTATCATGGGCAGGTACACTTGCTCAAAGCCCTACCCAACCGGGCCTTGAACACCTCCAGGGATGGAGCATCCACAGCTGTGCCAGCACCTCACCACTCTCTGAGAAAATAATTTCTTCCAAATATCAAATCTAGATCTACTCTCTTTTAATTTAAAATCATTTCCACTTGTTTTATCACTGCACTCCTTGATAAAGATTCCCTCTCCAGCTTTCCTGTAGAATCCCTTTAGGTACTAGAAGGCTGCAATGAGATCTGCCCGAGCAATTCCAGCTCCCTCAGCCCGCCTTCACTGGAGAGGTGCTCCTGCCCTCTCAGCATCCTCATTGTCTCCTCTGAAGCCACTGTAACAGGTCTGTATATTCCTCATGCTAAAGGCTCCACAGTTGAACACATTACTGTCACTGGGGTCTCATCAGAGTGGGAGAATCACCTTCCTCAACCTGCCTGCATGAAAATGGACCAACAGTGCCCAGTGAAATTACTTCCTCCTGTCATTAGCATCATTCACATTAGAATATTACGTCAGGCACTAATTTCACCTATTGCACATATTGCAAATATCCCTACTACATCATCCTTCTATCCCAATGCCCAGCAGAACTTATCTAAACCTGAAAACGTATAGTTTATCTCATTTGAAATATGACTTGCACAATCAAATCAAACTATGCTACATTTCAGAAACTGAAGTCTTTGCAACTCTGAAGATTTTGGTTGCAAGACTATTCTAACAGTTATGCTAGTGCAATAAAGAATCTGCCATTAAACATTCTTGTTTCAGAAGGAGTTTTGACGTAGCCACAAATATTCATTTGTGACGAAACAAACCATAGAAATTCTCTGACTTACTTTTGTCTTCATTCACTTGCAACACAGAAAAATAATGTAGTAGAATACAAATAGATGTTCAGAAATGAATCCAGGTCATTTTACAAAAGGTTCAGCTTCATAAGGACTAACTCCGATCAAGCTACCATATAATCTCAGACATTGCAGCAGCAATATTACAAGAAAGTGCATTAATCAACAGCAAGTATATAATACTGTCACAAAACACATGCTCTGCCTAGGTTAATTTGTATCTCTTTCTCAGAACACCACTGAAGAATTATAGGAAGAAGGCAAAGTGATAGCTAACCTTGGAGACAATAACTGCCATTGACAGGTTCTCTGAATGAGCTGCTACATAACCAAGCATCATGATGCCAGGCAGTCTGACAGTCCCTTTGCAGCTGCCAATACAATCAATCACAGCAGCAACTCCACCTGCATTTACTATAAACTGTGAAAGCTGTAAAGATAAACAGAACAGATTAGATACTGCGAAGTATCAACAACCATAAAGCACCACATTATAAAAGTCTTTATATGTATTCCTCCTGATTTAGAAAATAAAACCAGGATAAGACTGATGTATCATACTGATTGTTAAGCACTGAGTGAAGCATAAAGTCCTCAGGAACTAAACTGTTTTGCTACCCTGATTTTGATTCACTTTACTGCAAGGAAATCAGGATTCTGAATTTCTGATGTTGAAAATGTCATTCCATGCTATACAACTGCATTATTATACAAAACAACTTATACAGTTACACGAAAGAACCATGCAAATGACAGCCAAATACACAATTGACCTTGAAGACACAACTACTGAGCCAGACGCTCTTTCATACTGTTGCACATTTGTTCTCCAAGCCAGCAACATGTGTTCTGTGCAAGGAAAGAAGGAAAAGCCCATACCTCCTCTCACCTGTGTTCTATAGATAACCTCAGCAGCATTAAAGCCTTTGTGATCCTCCTCCCCCACACCGAGGCATGAATCCAAAGACAGCTGTCATGGTTGCCCAAAACCAACTTGGGCTTCATCAACTGTTAACACTGTATATCTAAAGGACACATCCAGGGAGCAATGGACTTTTCTCCAAAATGCCCAATTATATAGCCTTGCTTATAAATGATAATCATGTCCATAGTCTGTGATGTTTGCTGTGTACATTAAGCTATGTGACATGTTTCATTCCAAGTGGCATTGCTTCTCACATCACTTAAGGGACAGCAGTAGAGAATATACGGTATCAACAATGCATATAAATTAACAGAATTCCATATTATGATTATTTCTTTCTACGTTGTTGGGTCTGTACCACATCTCTGTAAAGATTCCAAAGTAAAAGTAACACCTGCTCAAGAGTTGCAATAGCATAAACAAAAGTTGAAGGCATGTGGATTTCCAGTCCAGCTGATTTCTAATAGGAAAAATCCACTCTTACCTTGGAGCCTTTTATAAGGAAATTGCTTTATTCGTGACACAGCTACATGAAATGTAAAGTTATTGCTTAGGAAAAAGCATTCACATGGCAGCTAACTACAGCCAGTGACGGCCAAGCTCTACATCTGGGCTCACGCATGTGCAGAGATGTACAGTACTACTGCACAGACACAAGCAGGCTGCAAATCTCATGTTTAAACAATTCTCGGCTGTTAAGCTAGTATTACGATGGTTGTGTTCAGCACTAGTGTATTTCACAAATACATTGCTTGCATTTCTTTCCATACTCATATTTAGAGCCTGTTAAATGACTCTGTGATTTGACAGATTAATGTAGTTCTAATTATTTATTTTTTGCATTTTGCATTTGCTTTGCTGATCCTCACAACCTTTCTGTACCTGTTATTGGCAAAAAGACTGCAAATGCTGAGAATCCGATAAAAAACTCAAGCTAATAGGAAAAAACTATCACCAGTTTAACAATAAATGAGGGAATTTTTGAGTTTCATTCTTATTGGAAAAATAAATGAAATGTGATACGAGCACTCCCTCAAAGATTTTTTCAGAAAGACACACACCGTCTGTTATTGTCGCAACACGCTCGTGTCATTTATAAGCTGCTATCACGACTTCAGTGAGGCTTTACTTGTGGTATTTTTAATATCTGACACTGACAGTACTGTCAGCCTAAAACTCCCTCTCTGCACTGATATCTCATGGAATGAAATAGCCAGGTGCATTTTATGCGATTCCCAATTTTCCTAAGCCAATTCATATTCAATACACATCTCATAATATCAGCAAGCATTTCCATATTTTTCCAATGAATATGCCAAACAGCCATTTGCCCTCCCTTTCAAAAAGCAAATGACAGAATAATCCTGTATTTTATTTAAAGTGTAAAATCTAATGATATGACCTTGTATTTGCATTTTCAAGGTTTTACCTCAGGCGAATGCTTTGCTATCTCTCTAATTAAAGTTGCACCATTTTTCTTGACATATTCATCCGAGTCCTTCAGGCATGTGAGCACAACTGGGAAAATTTCTGCTTCAACCACCAACTCTGCAAGATCCACTGAATGCTTTGCTATTTGGCTTAGCGCTGACAGCACCTGACACTAGTAAATAAAAATTGTTATAAAATCAATAGTAGACAAACAGCCTGCAACACGCACTCCTCCTGCACACAAAAATCTATTGCATCGAGGAAAACAAAGAGGATAGAGAAAACAATTACAGCTACTTTACAATTCACTGAATCAATTCATGCACGAATATAATGGCTCAGAACATTTGCTGGTTCCTGAACAAAAGTTTCTCCTTTGTTTCATGCCATTCAAACTTACTATGTCATAAAGAAGAAATATATATATATATATATATAAAATTTAAAACTGTAACTTAAAGTTTAGTGACACCTACAGAAAGTATCTTTATTCGTCCACATTTGGTGTGCCAAATCAGTTATTTAAATCGTTGTATCTGTTTGTTTGAAGTGGCATTTTTATATTGTCTTTTGTTACTGTTAAACAGGAAAATTACATTAAGAAAAAAATTTGACTTTTAGTACATTAAACTTGTGAGAAATTCTTCAACAAGAACAATTCATATCGGATAGCACATTCTAAAATACAATCATACATTTAATATTAACTTACAGTATAATCTTAAGCGTACAGAACCTTTTTTCTAACTGAATTGTGCAGATTTTCTCTATTAAAAATATTTGTTAGAGAAATTCAAAGGATGGGGTTTCGTACATCAGATTGCATTCCTCATATGATACTTTACAATTAAAATAAATAAAACGCTGTTCATTGAAAGATTGATTTAACTGCTCCTCACTGGGCGGCAGTTTTTATGCAGTAGCTCAATCTGCGAACGTGTTCGGAACTCTGTCACTGCGGAATTACGTTTTGCCAACGTTCAAAACAAGAGCTTTCTAAATAAATATACGCATCTGTGTCAGTGATTCAATATCAAGTAACAACTGGTAAAATGGAGATTAAAAATAATTTTTAAATGTACCTTCAGTTTAGCATCAGGGTTCAGGATCATCTGAGCTAAGTAAGCGATAGCTCCTGCATCCACTACTGTCTGTGCTAACTCTGGAGAATGCTTTGAAATATCACTAAGAGTTGAAGCAGCAATCCTTTTCAAAGCAATTTCTGGCTCCTGGATACAGAGCACTAAAAGAGGAACGGCTCCTGCATCCACCACAGCTTGTGACAGTTCTGTAGGTCCAAGGAAAGTAATTAAGTGAGTATGGGTGACTGACCCTTGTGCAAGCCATTTTTCACCCTGACAGATACAGCAAAGGAAAAAGGGGAGGGTGTAGTTCACTGTCTCGACATCTGCATTTCAAATCAGCCCTCCTGGTTTCATAAACCATGTGGACCAATCCAAAACTGAAAAGAATGCAGGTCAATAGATGGACCCCCATTTACATGCACACATTTGAGGTAGATTAGGCTGAAATGGTTTGTTATTCTGTTTTCTTTTTCTTTTTTTTAAAGTAAGCAGATGTCAGCTGTTTAAACCCTGGCTATTCTACACTGATCAATAGGAAAGCATTTTATGCATGGCTAACAACAACACAGAAAGCCAAAGTACCAAAATTTTACCAACCACCTAATTAGAGAGCATTTTACCCTCTTTAAATGATAAGCAGATATTAGCATAGATCAAATGCCAAAAACAGAAATACAAAAAACACACATAAAAGATTTATCTTACATAAAAGACTGAAAAAACAGAACCTATCAAAATGAGGTTTTGCAACCATACATGGGGAAATACAGAATGTATTCCTTAGTGACATCAAAATGTTATTGCACACAATTAGATTAATGAGAAATATCATCACTGGGATATTGTGTGTCTGAGATTAGTACAATATCCTTAACTAACTGCACCTTAGATAAAAAAAGAAAAAAAGAATCTGAGCACATGATTAGCTTACAGGGACAAAAATTACACCATTGGAAATTCATTAGCTCTTTCTATATATATGCAGCATTAAGCACAGTCCTAAAATAAGAATTACTGGATACCACAAGCAAAATGTATTCTGTAACAAAGCTGTGCTGTTTCCAAATAGTGTGGAAAAGCAGTAAAAATCACGATGAATTCAATAGTCTATTAGGTCTTAGCTCAGTTTTGCTACATCTTATTATGCATATCCATTATTATCTTTAACATTTATCTTGACTTGCAGTACCATGGCAACATATAGCTGTTGTATTTCAAGACTCTAACTTAGCTTTTGATTTATAGTCCATCCATAAAGACATTTTCATACTAAGAAAAATATAGCATACTTCATTAAATATACATAGACTAATACAGTTTTTCATGAAATCTGTAAGTCATGTCATCATTAGGTTGTTAGCATCCAAATAATATTCCTGACCAGATTTGTTTTCAATTAGTGAATTATAGTCACACACTCCAAGGCATGTGATAACTCAAATATTTACACTATACATTATTTCACAGGATACAATATTTTAAGCAAAGTATAAACATCACCTCAAAAATTGTAAGTAATGCAGCGAGTTTTTAAATAAACTAGTACAATATTAAACCTCCAAGTAACTTCTTGACTGAAAGCATACAGTGTGCACCCTGCAAATAAACATCATGTGATTGGAACAAAACCCTGCCTGATGGTCTGGCTGCAAGTTTACAGATTTGAGACAAAATGTACCTGCAGCATGTATGAAAACAGACTGGAGAACTAGCTAAACAATACAAGCGGTATAAACTATATTCAATTTTCGTGGAAAAAATACACCTGTCTTTTTTTTCAAATTGTATTTTGATACTTTATGCTGACAGAGAGAAATACATCAGGAACTACTGACCAAAGGTCTGGATTAATCCATCGGACCGTGCCCAGTTACAGACGGTGTCTCAGAAGCAACTTCAGAGCAACCATCTCAACTGCCTGCAGTCTGCTGACGAGATGCTAATATCACAGAAATTATGTCAAGAGCTACAGGACAGTTCTAGAAGAAGATGTTTCTTTGATACCTTATGAGCTGAGATCAAGGAAGGAAGGAAAGAGCAATACCTTAAGGTCACAGCAATGCCCACGTATGTAAAAGTAACCATAAAAGTATTTTTAAAAGAGCAAACTCAATCTGATTCAATTAAGATCAGCTCTTGCTGTTAGAAGCTTGATATCATTTAAATACTGATGGCTACTGTTGGTCATGGTTAATTAAGTGGTCGTTCTTCCAGTGGTGTTTGTAAAGTTCAAGGCTAATAGCTTACCACATGTAGGGCTGACCAGGTGTCAAGACAGTGGAATAGGAAAAAGACTGTCAGAAAACTGAGGAAGTTGAAGCGGGACAAAAGAAAATACGTATTCTCCCATCACTTTCCCCTGTCAACTCAGCCCAAAACTATGATACTAAGTACTAATGATGCTATGATAATTGCAGTTCTTTTTCTCAAAAAGATGATTAATCTCCCAAGTTAGTGGAAATTTTTTAATTCAAACTGTGCAATAAGGATTTTTAAAACTTTGCTATCCAGTTGCAGAATATAGATAGATATGGAGAAAAAATAAAGAATGCTGAGAAAGTTAAAGGAGAAAATACAGTTTTCAGGAAGAAATTTTTAAAAACAAATATTCAGACAAAGAAATTAAAAGAGATGGAACAGAATAAATTACAGAAAGACTTAACACTCTTCCAAGAATGCGTTATGTGGGTAAAGACCAAACGAGCAGAAGGAGAAAGACAACAGAAAAAAAAGAAAAAGAAGAAAAAAAACCTAATTTATGAATTTCATTTAAATCAACAGAAGTTTAGGAAAAAGGCAAGGTCAGAATTGTAGCCTGGGACACAGACCAAAGAACTCTCCCAGCTGCATGATGATTAAGCAGGACTTCTCCTTGCATGAGAGTAAGCAGTGAGTGTGATTCTACATGTAACGGGAGACAACAGAGCTTGGACTCAACACTCACTACAAGTAAGTTGCTTTTGTCCGGAAATATGGAGAGGATTTTAGCAAAGGGATATATTACAGACAGGAAGACAGACAGACACAGAGCTACGAGGAAGACTGATAAAGAAAGCCAGTGGAGTTTAAGATGTCACCATTTCAGCTAGAAGCAGTACTAGAGTTGTACTGATTTGTCTCAGTACAGAAGTGTTCACCAGGGACTGAGAAATTAATTCAAAGTAAGTTGAGGCCTAGTCATGAGTTTACGTGATCAGGAAGAGTTGGGAGTGAACAAAGAGGAGTCAATAAACTCCTGACTACACACTCTCTGAAATCAATGGAGAGTCTTATAGAATTGATCTAAAACAAAAAATCCATACTAACATTAACAAATTAGCAGTAAGTGGATGGATTAAAAAAAAAAAAAAAAAAGATGAGGCAAAAAAATGAATAGGAGGAAGTGAATGTGATGGTAGCCCCCAGGGAAGGAAAGCCACTATGGGAATACAGCATTTGCTCCCAGCAAGAAAGCAGCAGCAAAACCTTCTTTGCTTGGAAACAAATGTATGTTTCAGTCGAGAGCATGGTTCTCAAACAGACCCTGCTGTGGTGGCAGGTGTAGCCACAGGAAACAACAGGTTTTGACTAACACAACCACCAATACTGTATCTTTCTGAATAACACGTGATTATGTGATGACCACATAGAAAGACTCTAATCCCCACAAGTAGTCCAAAAGGCTGCACTTTGAGATCATTAATTTATGCAGACCACTTCAACCACAGTGGTGAATATTTCACTGGAAATAGTGGGAAAAGCTCAAATCAGTGGGATGGTGGTTGTTAATTACGAGGCAAATTTAGATCTTGGAATAAGGCAAAGTTCCTACGAGACTGAAGTCACTGAAGATGTGAGCAGTGTTGTAGCTGACTCTGCTCTAAGGAGGGATCTTGACTAGAACCCTCTTGAGGGCCCTTCCAACCTGAACTACCCTATGATCCTAAGGCACCACGGCATGATAGAAAATGAATTTAAATCCTCTCTCAGCAATATGCTTGAATATAAATAGTGTTGATTATTTTCATTTTACTATCAGTTCACCGTATGCTAAAGCAGGTACAAGCATTAGTAAATTACATCTTTCGTGCTCTTGTGAAGGCAAAGAAAATGGGAAGCTAAGTTATACGCATTTCTTTCTAATAAGAATTTTGCATTCAAATTAATTGTACAAGTAAAATTTTATAAAATACTTTTCATGGACTTGATAGCATTTTGATATTATTTGAAACTCTGCACTTCTTTTCAAACACAAATATACAGTAGCAGTAATGACTGGCAAAGTTCAAGCATACACTGATCCACAAACTTTGGAGTAAAATCAGTATCTGAACACAGCTCAAGGGGATCTTCCAGAATGAGCAGAACTGCACGAGCTCAGGCTACGCTTTGGAAATGGACCTAGCAGAATTTCTAGTGTCTTGGAATCTCTGTCTTGACCTAAAGTCTTGCAGGCATTCTGGAAATACCTGTTCACAGATGAACTGTATTTTAAGTGATTGCTGTATGAAGATAGAAAGGAACTTGCTAATCTGTTTGGTTGTTTGCTGTTGTTTTCTTGTTTTTTTTTTCAGAGAAGAAAAAAAGTCCCGATTTCTCAAAGTTAAAAGTCTTTTCAAGGGAACATGCACTGTAGTTCCTAGAGAGCAGCTTTATCATGTCATGGATGGAATTTCTGATAAAAACTGAGAAACTCTCCCACTGCAGAGCAGATACAACCTAATGCTAGGAGCCTGTGCTTGCATCCAGAGACTGAGTTTCAGATGTCATCTAAGACAGATCAGGGCGTTAATCTGTCTCCCATCTCCCAGGCATATGCCCCAATTGTGAAACTATTATTGCTGAGGCCAAGTAAACTTCCCCCACACCATCTTTTCGGGAGGTTAAAAAAAAAAAAAAAAAAAAAAAAGATCTTGCCTTAACGTTGTCCCTATTTAGAACAGAAACAATTTTTGAAACTGAAAAATTTCTTGTGGGTGGGGAAAACCATTTATCACCCCACTCTATGTTTAGAGTTTAAACTGCAATATGCGCCCACAGCCAGTGAGAGAAAATCATAACTGCCAAATTTAGTCAACGCAAAAGTATGAGTCCAATCCAGAGTTTCTTTAACAGTAAATACCAAATGTTGATAAGAAGAGATCCAACTTTGGATCCCACCTCCAACAAAACTGTTGCAAATGCTTGCAGCAGTACAAGAGACGTACTATGCACAGAGAGATCTTCCTTCAGTGTAACTGCTCTACTTTCAGTAGTCACTATTTTAGAGGCTTCCTGTGATTGTGTCAGAGAGGAAGGTAAATACCCAGTTGGCTGTAGTTGGGCAGCTCCACAGCAGGGGAATAACTGATTTTGGTTGTTGAGGTTTTTTTGTTTGTTCGTTTTTTGTTTTTTGTTTTTGTTTTGCTTTTTTTGTTTGTTTTGTTTTTAACTTATGATATTGAGTGATCTGTCCTTGTCCTCACAATTTCAACCCAATTCCTAAAAATGCTGTGCTTATTGCCGGCATAAACTAGTGAAATATCCATCCATCCATCCATCCACTGTCAGTGAATAAATCATTTATAACCACGAAATAAAAATTTGTATAAGAAGTTTGCTGTATTCAATACATCCACATCTTCATCTTTGCAGACAGTGCCATCACAGAGTGAACTGGATCATCCTAAAGATCAGCCAGCATCCACACAATGAATAGCATGAAGGGCAATTGAGGTGAGTCAATATTGATTTACTGATATAACAAAACTACAGACATGTTTATGTTAAGAGTAACACAGACACTCTTAGACTACAAACATTTATACAAAAGAACACTTTCAAATGACACTTAGCAAATATATTTCAGATGAAAGTAACATTTGGTTTCAGGGATTCTGATCCAATAGCCAAAAAATAAAAAGGTTCTTAGCAGAGAGGTGTACCAAGAATAAATTTGTTCCCTGCTAAAAGGCAGCCCATACGGAAGACACTGACAACTCTAGAGTTGGTCCCAGTAAGTGGGGAAAATACCCCATACTTTTTGCAGCCAAACACTTAACAGCAATTAAAAAAAGAATAGCTTCCAAACTGTTGTGATCCTGGAATAATTTTATCTTTAACCAATATGAACACAGGCTATTTACTCCATGCTTTCTATTCAGCAGTTTTGTCTCTCAGTTCTTCTCTTCCTAGCTCCAAACTTTTACTTGAACTATATAAATAGCTGGTAAAAGAATTATTGACCATGTGGATTGGCTTTTAAATAGGAACATGACACTGCCAGTGAGTTATATAACTGCCAGCAAGACAGCAGCGAGCTGCTCGACATCAGATTCCTCAAACCTATTCCTGAATCCCAGGGAAAGAGTGTGGTCTGCTGCCTAATGATATTATAGTCACTGCAATGAATTTAGCACATTTATACTGCAGGCTGTGCTGTCAGCTGAATGGAACTTGGTTCTGCCTAGACTTCTCCCTTTTACTATGTACATAAAAAAAGAACTTACAGTAAGCAAAAGAAATTTTGTTCCACGGTAACAGTTACATAATAGTACAGCTTCTGAAATTTCCTCACAAAGGAGAATAAAACAGAATGTCATTTCCCCGCCACTCATCCAATGCATCTCTTCTTAGAGCAACTCTCACACAGCAGGTCATTGTGGATGTCAGATACACCAGCTTCTCACATAAGGGACAGTGTTGCCAGGTTTTTACTCCAAGTTTAAAATTTTATTACAGAAAAAAAAAAGGTCTTTTGTTCTGATTTATAATAAATTATATTACTGTGATGTCCATAACTCTCACACCATATTAGGTTGAAAGATAACAAACTGAACCTGTTACCTGAATTGTGTTGGGCAATATAACCGAGTGCCCAAGCTGCACCTTCTTTCACTCCAGGGTCAAAATCTTCCAAGCAAATCACAAGTGCTTCCAGCGCTCCACACTCAACTATTGCCTGAGCTAGCTGTGGAGAATGTTTACCAACTGCTCTTAACACAAATGCAGCTGCTTTCTTGTAGAAACGCTATACAAATGAGAAAAAAAAAATGCTTTTTACTAACATTTAGTAGTTTATTGCATACTAGAGCACAGACATGCATAAATTAGACTTTTTAATAGCAACAGTATCTCATTCAGATCCAAATCAGGACCACCAGGCATCACACAGACAATGAACATACAGTTCCTCCTTCAGACAGCTCATGATCTAAAATCTGCAGCAAGTGCACAAACAAATGGAAAAAAAGTAGAGGGCTAAGAGGATATGAGGAAAAGATAATAGTCTAGATAAGTCTGTTTGTTTAAGTGAGTTGTGAGTGATAAGGGCTACAAAAACAATAGTTCTTCACATATTTAACCAGGTTACATAGGTTATGCAGAGCAAGCTCCTAAAACTAATTCTACCCATCTGCAACATCCACAAGACTTCACAGTTTCTAATGTGCATACCCTTGTAACATCAGTATGTGAAAACACTGTTTACAAACAGGAAACAGAGACACAGAGAATATGATGTAATAAAAGTTTTTAGGAACTGAATCACCAAATGCCTAAATACTGCCTATGGCTCAGCTGAGATCTTGAAAACCCAGACTGGCAGACACCCAGTGTGATAGTCCTCAGCTTTGACCAGGCAACTTGAAAATCTATTCCTGCATGTGTCCAGAAACAGCTCACTTCCAAACAGACTAAGCTTGGCACCTCTGTCACAAGTTCAAGAAAATCCAAGCACTTGTCTCTGGTTTTCTACATTTCTGCCTCAGTGCTGGTGCATCCTTGTAATGTACAATGCTGCACACGTCATGGGGTTCCACATAAACTGCAGTGGTGGTTGTGGCTTCTTTGAAAAGCATATTTTATAAATCGCTTTTCGTAGTCTTCTGCAATTTCAAAGCTATCCTTAGTATGTGGAAGCTGAAGGTTACATTTCTTCCTTGCTCTACGGTTTCAAAATTCAGAATCCAATTCAAGCACTCCTGCCACAACTGTGCTGGCAGAAAGACCACTCAACCCTCTTGTGAAGTCTCTGTGTGGCAACGAGGGCAAGATTCAGCAGGACATAACCAACCTACTGCCACTACCCTGTGCTCTTGGCAGCTGGCCTATTAGCACTGTGGACCAGCTTGGGAAAGCTCCCTCTCCATGCACCAGCTGGTTTTAATCTTATTCCAAGATGTTTCATTCTCCCCTGCTCTGTACAGGGAGCCTAGGCAGTTAGTTATGCTGGATTCCTACTGTCAAGGTACCCAGAACTTATACAAAGAAAACCCCTCATCCCTTTGGGATCAAGTCCATAGAGACTTTTGCGCCTCTTGCCAGGTGCCCAAACACCTTTGAAAAACTTCCCCGAAGCACTAAGGTGTGGCAGTAGAGGACTATCTGCAACAGCTCCATAGGTAAGTGAAGTGGACTCTGGCCAAGCAACAGTGTACACCATACTTCTCCTGCCTCAAACCACACTGGCTTCATGTGAGCCAACGGAGATCTGCTTCTGCCACCCCCTCAACCACATCCAGGCACTGCCAAGCACTTTGATTGCTAGCAATGGCCCAAACACCATTATTTCAGCATGTAAAGAGCAGTCATCCTCTAGTGCTACAGTGCACGCCCTGTCTCTGCTTAGTTTAGATATAACTGCCTACTGCCAAAAACCCAGACTTCTAAGTTAAGGCCTACAAGTAGATACAATGAATGTAATTTACAAGAAAGGCATCTTAGGGGAAGAAGGTGAGGGGAAACAGTACAGGCACAAGTGGACAAACCCCTAGCTAGTTTAAGTTACATTCAGTTTTGCTGAAATAAATGAAGCTAGAATAAGTCACATCAGTCTACATCTGTGCAAATACGGGTACATTATTTCTGTTGAGTAATTACACTTCTGGCAAAGAAAAACACTTATTTGTTTTTATTGTTATTCAAAACACATTTGTTTACAAACAAGTTAGTACATACTGTAAAACTCTATTTCGCTCAGTTTAATTGACAAAACACTGACCTGGGATGTGACCCTGTAACTATTCTCCATAAACCAGCAGAATTAGTATTTGTTGTGTGCTCCGAGAATCAGCTCCTTAAATATAGATGTTGATACTTTAGGAGTGAATGAAATAGAAATGTTTTGAGTGGTTTTTTTGGTTGTTGTTTGTTTGTTTTTGTTTGGTTTGGTGGGTTTTTTTGCCTATGGAAAGTAACAAACTGCATGCATTGCTAAACTCTGCATGAACTGGATAATGAGTTTCCTTTACTTGCCCTCAGTCACCAAGACAGAGTAGGATTTCCATGACCTCACACTAATCTTGCTCCTGCCCCAACTGATTCTGAATTACAGCCATCTCACAGATGTAGCAACAGCACTGGCAGTAACATGGAAGAGATAAATCAGGATAGTCGAGCTAATTTAGTGAGTGCTTTGAATTGTAGCAGGGGGGTGGCTTCCAAATTATTTATTAAAAAAAGAAAAAAGAAAAAAAAAGTTCTGTTTTCCTCCTTCTCTTAAAAACATAAATTAACCAAAATGGTCATAAATTTGTCTAAGACCTTTTCAGACTTTTTGTTGTTGTTTTGATTAACTGTATAGGGAATGGCCAGACATGTAAGAAAAAAAAGAAAGCAAAGAATACTTGCATTTGTCTTCTTCAGAATACTGAAAATGAAAATACACTTTTCCAAACTATATTGCCATTGAAATCATAATATCCCAGAAATCTAATTAGCCAAAATCACAACTCAAGTATGGCAGTGGTATCAATGGACTTAACTGTCAGCTGTCTCCTCCATTTGCCAGTCACTAGAAACTGTACTGAAAGTTTTGTTGTTTGTTTTGTTGTTTTTTTTTTGTTTTGTTTTGTTTTGTTTATTTAGGTTAGGAATCAAAAATTAGAATATATGAAAAAGCTGAAGGAAAAATGGCAAGAGGGGAGAAAGAGACACCATGAGATTTATTTGCAATGCAATTGCATAGTAACATTATTACAATATTTTAAAACCATAACAATGCCATGAGTGTATTTCTTATAATGCACTGGAGGGTAAGATGAATTTTAAAGTCAAAACTTGTTTAAGCTCACAGTTATACACACTGATCTCCCAGGAGTTCAAGCACGCACACTCTCTGACTTCCACACATTTCTTGCTATGCTAGGAATATCAGCAGATAGCCAATACAGAAAGATTTCCCTTTACCTGTGCAACAGTTTAAACAAAAATGATTACTTAAGAAAACAATGATGCCTTACATTCTGCTCAGACAATGAAAACACGAGCTGTGGAAGAATGCCTTCCTTCACCACTGCTTCTGCCAGGTCATCGTTAAAATAGGCAAGCCTCCCGAGAGCCAAAGCAGCAGTCTGTTGGATAGTTGGGACCACATCCAGCAAAAGAGGTCTCAGCAAAGATATTACACCTGTGTTACACAGGAAGAGAAAAGCCCACATGTAAGTGGAAGTTTTTCAAATCATTTATTCTAAATTTTACATCAACTTTACTCATAAGAATCCATTAAATTATTCTTCCAGGTAATGAGAGCTTGTAGGAAATGCAGGTGTTCCACTGAAATGAAGTTGGCATTTGGACAGAATTGCTGAAGCATAGCAGTTTTTCATAGGTAGAAAACAACTGTGAAATATTAAAAAAAAAAATCACACAGAAATATGGTATATACAAACATATATACACGTGTTAACGAAGCACGTACAGGAAACCTCATCAGGAGGTTCTGGTGATCTCCCACTGCTATGTCACTCCTCCAGCCTGCCAGAAGAACCCCCGCCTTGAATTATGCTAAATTGCATTCCATCTATTACAAGCTACCATTGATTCAAGGGCCAATAGCCATGACGTCTTACACTCCGGATACAAGAATTAAAGTTTGTTGGTGGTGCCATCTTTCTTTCTTTTTTAATCACATCATAAATGTTAATGTGTTTTACTGCAATCCAGAGTTCGTCAGTTAAACATGAAAGAATCCTGAGGATGAAATCCTCATGTATCCTGAGGATATTGCAGTATACACACGTTGTTGAAATTATAGGTGAGGTAATCAACCATGACATGAACCGTTAGCAGTTATAGCCCAAAAGAGTGCTTATAAAGATAAACGTTTGGCTAAAAATGGGAAACAGCAGGTGTAAACTTTCCATTCTGGCCATAGGAGGGAGGAGGTCACAGTGCAGGTCTTCATAAGTTGTGCATGGACACGTGCCTTGCAGCACTCACCTGTGATCTGGAAGGGACACGAGCCATGAGGTGAGACCATGTGCTGGTAACCGAGGGTTATTCCAGGGAGTGCCAATGGGGGAAAACTAAGAAACTAGGGACTGAATGATCGGATAACAAAACAGCAAGTGAAATCAAACACACACAGGAAAGCCAATCCCAATGTCCCACAGTGATGAACTTCGAGCACATCGCTACCGCTCAGGAGAAAGGTCCCACTGCTAGACAGGCAGCTCCATGGAGACACCAGCTCACTGCTCAGCCATGGGAAAATAATTATGCACTCAGAAGTATACAGGGATATGGAAATGAATAGATGCCAAATTGGAGACCATCACTACGTTGCTGTATAAATCTGTTCTGCATTTCAAACCTTTCCTAGATTAGAACTGGAAAAGGATCAGAAAAAGGCAACAAGGATGAGCAAGGCTGACCACTCTGTACATAGAGGCTATTTCTACAGTTAAACTAAGACTTTTCAGTACAGATATAAGAAAGATATATGCAGTTACATAAAGTATATGATTTGTAAGGTCTGAAAAGAGAAAATTATTTCTACTGCAGTTCTTTGAAAGCAGTGCCTCTCTAAGAGCCAGCTTATGGATTAATACTGCTGAGCTTTATAACTCAGCCAGAAAGCAATGCTCCATGGAGCTGCAAAAGTGCTACACCAGAACTCCAAATGACTCAGAGCTGCAGTTAAAAAACTCCATATCAGCTGCCTCACTTCTTTGCTCTTTCCACTACATTTGTTTGCATCAGATAAAGATTTAGCTGGCTGACCAGCGAAGAAAGCAGGACTTCTCAAGGGCTCATAAGCTTCTAAGTACCAAAGACCTTCTGGTGCAACAGTCCCATTGCAGAGGGTTCACTGCCTAATGGCAGGTGACACCTGGATGTTGAGGAGACACAATGAAACAAGGACAGGCCGAGGGCATTAGAGCAAGGATTAGGCCAAAGGGATGGAAATTATAGTAAATCCTACTTATGACATACTTCTTATAGAAGGGCACCCTGAAAAGAACAAAAGGAAAAAATTCTCAAGTAGCAGGGTGATTCTCACCAAGAGCATTTATGTTAAAACCATATTACTCCCAGTGAGAAGAAAATAACTTAATAGTCAATAGGAGGCTTTAAAAAAGAAGGATGAAGAGTGAGAGTGAAAAACTAACCACTGAGGCCATGCTGACACCGCTGAGTTTGCTCTAGCAAGGTCAGCGCTGCAAGCAAGCTATGTGTGGTGGTTTCAGCCTCCCAGGATGTTCACAAGTCAAAACACCACAGGTCTTGCAGCAACACACAATAAAAGGGAAAGTGAAATGAAAACATCATGTCTGAACAGCACTAGAGAAGTACCAAAAATGGCCGCGGTCATAGCATGCATGTGTTGAACATGCACATAGAGACTATGGGAAGAGGACTGTGGTATAGATGGGGCCTGCTCACACTCTTTTCAAAGCCATGGGGCTGAAAAAGACCTCATTTGCAGCAGCAGACAGAAGCTGGTCCTCTGGTATTGTAGGGCCAGTGTGAACTCACTGAGCGCTTTGCAGGAATCTCTATTTAAGAATCTGGCCATTGTTCTGGTACCCTCTCGCAGAACCTTCCGAACAGCAGGTATGGCCTCAATAGTAAGTTACACTTCATATCAGGATGGACTAAGGACTTTAAAGGACAAATTATAAGTGAAATCAAAACCAGAAAGACACGCAAGTTGGTGCCAATGCCATATATCATCTACAGAGAGCTAATCTTCTAGTAGGTCATCTGCATCCCCTACAGGAAAGCATCTCCTTGTCCTTCTCCCTAATGCAGGCACACCCAGCCCACAGCACAGCTGGCAGCACAGCCCAGACCGATCTGCCCTCCCATTTCAATACACTGGTTAAGCACAGTCCTGTAAACAAAGAAAAATATGCAGCCACGCTTTCTGTTCTGATAGAGGGATATGAGAATAGGTTTCAAGACTGCCCAAAAAAAAAGTTTGTTTTAATATTTGCAACTTTGAATTTACAGATGGAATGTATGGAGTTACAATCAGAGATTCAGCTCAAAAATCTGACCGTGTCTCTTTACTTTTATAAGACCTCTCTTAACAGAGAAAAACATTCCTCTCTTCACAATCATGCCTTATTGATCAGAAATATCTGACAAACAGCTTGAGACCTCACTGGGATTTACAGCCACTGCCATCAAACCAGGGAGCGATGCATTAGTTTCACAAAAGCAAGGTCACATATACCACTACTTCTTGGTTTTTTGCTTTTGTTGTTGTTGTTTAAAAAAAAAAAATTAAAGATTAAAATAAGTTATGTTACTTACATACATGAACTATATTTAATATTTTATGAAGGCTCCTCTGAAAGTAATGCCTCCTATTTTATTATGTTGGCCCACAACACCAGAGGTGGATGGTGGTGGTATGGCAGCAGTGTTGGAACTTTCCCACCAGTATTCCATTACACACTGCTTCTGTGTGACAGATGGCAGCAGAGGGGCAGTCTGACAGAATGGTGTCTGACATGGAAGTGCATAGGAAGAAAAAGGGTGGAACTGAATTCCCCCATGTGGAAAAAAATTGCACCCACTGACATTCATCAATGCTACTGAATGTTTATACAGACCTAAGAGTGGATGTGAGCAATGAGGTGGTAGGTGGTGCATTTTAGTGGCAGTGGGTTATCTCCACTGGTGCAGATTGTTAGGAGTACAGCATGCAGGCTCTCGTTCGTGGCTAGTGAAAATGCATAGCTAATGGTGGTGACTATATTGAAAGATAGTGTTTTGTAGCTGAGAATTTGCTCTACCGAACTCTGTTATTGTGCTCTTGATATCAGATGTGGTTTCCATGGAAATAAATAGGAGGCATTACCTTTGGAGCAACCTTTGTGTGTACAGCCCAAGACAATTCCTGTTCAGTCGATGCAGAACAGGCAAGCCAACAGGTTGGACACTCATTTCCTAATGAGTTGCATGATCAAACACTGCCTGAAATCCTTACAGCTGCTCCAGCTCTTTACACTGTTCCTGCTTTACCAAAATACTGCCAGGCAGAAAAGTTGCAAAGACATTACATTTGAACCCTTAAGGTAGAATATAAAAACTAGATTCACTTTTTTTTAAGTAAGCTTTACTGATAAAAAAGAGATTGTTAGAGTAGTTGGGAATAAGGGCAACATCACAACATGCAATGTTCTGTCCCTAGAAAAGCCAAGGTGGCACATTCGAGGCAGTCTCAAACTTCAGTGACATTGAAACAGAACAGAATCAGTTTATAGCAGGAGAACCCATGAGCTAGAGCCAGACCTCACAACATGTTTTTAGCCTGCACAACATACCTAGTCACTGCAAAAGGTAAAACCATACGCTAGACAGCTTAAATGGCCATACACCTTGAGTTGTCCTAAGTATGAGATTTGCATTTTCAAGACTAGCTGATACAGATTTCACTTTTCAGGATCAAGGCTTTTTAGCATGTTTTAAAATGCTGCCAAGCAGCATGTCTCACCATGCCCACAGCCAGACATTTCTCTGTAGAATAAAGCACATAAACCTTGCTGATGACATCTGAGTGTCAGCACAAACGTCCTACTGCAGATTATTTTAGGTGCTGCAACTGAAAGTGAGGATAGAGACAAAAAGTGGGATGGGAGTCACTGTTTGGAGAAAACACTAAAGAAGAGTTGATAGAAGAGTGAATGGATTAAAAAGATCTAGGAAGGAATAGAAACTGTACTGGTTCTCAAGGAGAATGCATTTTCCCAGAGTGATGTCTGAATATGAGAAAAGGCAGTGACCAAATAATTATCATGACAGGAGCTTTCGTGTAACAAGAAAAAGAAAAATCAATTCTTACCGCTGTACAAGCCTTACATTGACATCAAATTGAGAATTGAGGGATGCATATAAACCTAGATTATGACTGTGCATTGACTTTAATTAAAAGCTTTACCTCCAATTTCCACGTTTTCTAAAACTAGTTTCTTCTCCTGCATCAAATTGCTTTTCATCAGCTCTGAATCATATACCACAACACGACCAGCTGCTTGAGAAGTTTTCATTAGATTCATTATTTTCATTTGCTTCATTTTCCTATTTACATCTTCAGTAAACCAAATATTTCTATACGTAGCACTTAGAAGAACAGTTAACTTTGCAAACGTGAGAACTGCTGCTTAGCGATGGTCTCCACTGAAACACCTACAGGGAAGCAGAGATGAGCACTGACAACAGCACTGGAAAGGACCGCTGTGCTCACCAGATAGAGCTGCCTGCCCCAGGGCCTGCACAGCTGCTTTCACCCGAGGTACTCCTGCCTCTGCTGAGCTCCTCCTTCATCTCCTTCCTGAATGTCCTGTCCAGAGCAAAGCCTACCCCTTTTGTTGAAACAAGTCCATGCCAGGATTCCTATCAGCTTTCTGAGTTGAATTCAAATATCTCTAAGATTGTCATACAGCAGGAAAATTGGTGAGAACTTCCAGCAATATCTTCCTGCCTGTACCACTGACCCACACGAATAGGGCCATAGAGCAGGCACAGTAGCGTTTCAGTGCCTAAAATTTTAGGAGAACTCTTTGGTCACCTTCTGAAGGAGCCTTTTGTGACAGAAGTAGGGAATTCATTAAGTCTAATTCAAAGGCAGCAGCAACACAGAGTTAACTAGAAAATAAGGTGTTCAGACTGTTAGACTGGATTTGTGTTGGAAGAGTTCCCACCAGCAACTCAGAAACAAGGTTGCAGAGAATTACTGCCAAATATTCTCTCTTGCACCATATAACCTTGCCCGACCTCGGGCAAGGACTGATTCCCTTTTCCATCCTCGGTTTCCCACTCAGAATTGTTTCAAAGAATGTCACACTTAGGAGCTGAATCACCCTTAATGCGCTCCTCAAGTGGAGCTGTTGTGCCCAGGCCTGATGCACTTCCTTTCAGCAAGCAAGAGCTGGCTGCTGCCTATCTGGAAAGGAGGTAGGAAAAAAAGAAAAAGGCACACTTGGGGCAGCAGCAGATTCCAATTTTTTTCGTTCCAAGTTTCCAGACAAACAGTTGCTACTCCGGAGATAACAGACTTCACTAGGGTTGCTTTCTTGTTTTTGTTTGTTTGGTTTTGGGGTTTCGTTTTGTTTCATTTTTGGCTTTTTTTTGGGGGGGGGGGGGGGAGGGGAAGGGAGAGGGGGGGAAGGGGGAAGAGTAGGGGAAGGATGATACATGAAAGTCAATCAGAATCTCCTCATACTCTCTTTCCCTAAGCCCCTGAAAGCCCTCATGAAACTTGGATAATCACAGGTCAGAGAAAAGCAAAAAGACTCCACATAGTTGGATAAGGGAAATAAATCAGAACAGCCTTCTCTTACCAGTAAGGATGCCTGTAACAACCCAAAGCTTTGGGAACGCAGCTTTTAAAACCCATAACAGTGGAATAGCTCTGGGGCTGGGAGAGAAAACCTCCCACAGCACCACCCGTCAGCTGCAAAAGAACAAGGCCATGGAGGAAGAGGAACCCTGCCACAGCCCAAGGGTTTGCCACGGTGCCCTCTTTTACATTGACATTTTGGAAATTGGTTCCCACAGCCCTGAAGGCTGGTCAGCAAGTAGGCATGGCTGAGGAACAGAAAATTGGAAGAGATCTGCCCAAGGCATTAAAAATACAACCCTGGCAGAAATGAGAGGGAAAGCTGGGTGTGCAGGATGCCAGCACCCAACGTCCCAGGCTCCTTGGCCACATGGGTACAGGTTTCTTTTTCCACACCTCAGACTTAGCCTTCTCTATGACCCCCATAGCCCCCAGAAAGGCAAAGAGCTGACCTCGTAAGTATCTTTAAGTCAAAAACTGAATTGCTGAACTAAAACTGTTTCTTAATTACAATAGTATTCTCAAGTAACTTCAAAAAGCAAGGCATCGAAAGCAAAGATCCCATCATCATAAGCTCCAATGCAAAAATAAATAAATACTTAATTCAGACCATGGGAGAACACAAAAATGAACATACATAAATAATACAAGTCTTAATCTGATGCATTTATTAATGGTGAAATGTAAACATTTCCACTAAAGTGATATTAATGGAACACTTCACAGTGTTGCACCTCCCAAGGCAGATGAAGAAAACAGAATTAGGCCCTCAGGGACCACCAGCCTTCAAAACATACTGGAACCAGTTCAGGTGTTCTCCTGACATTTCTAAAAGACCAAAAGCTGCCTGAATCTCAGCACAAGAAAGAGGGCTCAAGTTCATCTGCCACTACAGTTGAGAATGGTCAGCTTCTTGCAGAGGAGACAGAGCTCAACGTGGCATTCCAGTACCACACTTGATGAGTTGCAGCTGTCAGAGGAATAGGTTTATTCCTAAAGAATTTCTTTAAATCTGTTCCTGCCAGAGTAGCTTCTCCCAACAGGATCCCTCCAGAAATGAGATCTGATAAAAGAATTGCCTGTTACTGTTCCAAACTTACATTTACCAAACAGAAAATGTTTAGGAGGTTTAGAAAATATTTTTTTCCCAGCAACTGATCAATGAAACATTCAAAGGACAAATCTTACAGTTAATATTCATAGCAGTATTTAACCACAAGAAACAAACTGAACAAAATCAAAACAGTAAAAATTGAGAGTTGCTGAAAACAAAAAGGAGCAAGCCCTCCAAAAGGAACTGCTCTGATGGTTCCTTGCACAGTGAGGTCAAGAACAGCACTAACATGTTTCCATCTTGTGCAGCGCTAGCTTGATACCCAGAGATAGCTCCACAAAGATGAAACAGTCTCAAACTTGTATTTCTTTTTCATGAGATACTGAGTATTTATCAAAGGGACTGTTAAAAATTGAACCAAGTGTTTATTCCTTGAGCACTGATCTTTTACAGCATGAGTTTTGACTGTTCCAGAAATGTAAGCCAACAATACAAACGTAGAGTACAGTAAATTTTAAGGGCTCAATTTTGTTCCAGTTCAAGTCACCGTGAGCTGCTTTCTGCTTCTGCTGGGAAAAACCTCAGCCCTGACAACTCCTGAGATCCAACAGGAGAATCCCTCCAAGTGCCCCAGGCTCCCACAGCCAATGGAAAATGACAGCAGGCAAAAACTTCCTGCATCCTCTTGAAACAGTGAGCTTCCCAAAGAAAAATGAACTTCCTTTACCAGAATATTATATTAGCCCCCCAACTCGTTTATATATGGATTTCAACAGAGATACTTGTGCAGACAGACACCTCTCTTTATCAAGTTGCTGCCATGGAGCGATCTGCAGCACCTCACTGCTTCTGTTGGTTCTTTCTGACAGCACACAACCACTTGTCACTTAGAGCAAGGTTTTGAAGCCTGTTTCTAGCATATTCAGAAAAGATCAGGATAACAGTTATCACTTTAATTGTAACTTCAATTTTAAGTTTTAAAAGCATAGGTTGGGGGGGAGAGAGTAAAATGTTTGTGGGCCTCAGTCGCTCAAATAAGTAGTAATGGGAAAGACTGTTTTTGCAGACATTTCCTTCTCTTCTAGCAACTAAAAATCGATTCCCATCCTATGGGAAAGCAGCTTTCCATCCTCCTTGGCTCACAAAAGCACATTTGCACACCATGACCCCAGAGCGGATCTTCGTGCAGCCGGCTCTCAGACCAGGGCACGGCACAGTCTGAGGCCTCTCAGTGATCATTTCCTCCTCACAACAAGGCAGTGCTAAGGAAAGCTGCCCACCGGACTACAAGTGACTATTTTAAGTTCACACAACACAGTGGAAGTAAAATTAGCTTGGCACTTCAACTGCTTTCTTAAAATAGAAATTTTCTGCATTTTTTAAAACACTGTAGGAGCTGCATCTGAATAGGAGCTCCGCAAGCAGACAGAAACCAGAACTATAAACGGGCACAGAGAGGCTTCTTGCGAGTAAGTCCTAAACCACCTGCATGGCTGAGCTGTCCCTTCGGTAGATGTGGGTAATTTGTGTAAAGCAGTGGCACAAAAATACGAAAAAGATTTAAAAAGTAAAAAGAAAAATAGATGAAGCAAATGAAAAAGCAAAGAAGCAGAGCGGTGAGGCGGTGCGGCAGGCCCACACAAATGGTTCCTTAACCAAGACACCCTCAGCAAAACCATTTTCACAGAAAGCTGGATTCCCGGTAGCCAGAAGCTGGAAGCATTCGCGGCATCGGTTTCCTTCGTGTGTTTGTTCTGCCCGCGCCTCGGACGAGGCTGACAGCCGTACGGGATGCGGGACGCAAGCCCTACAAACCGAGCCGGGACAAACCGAAGCGCTGCCGATCTCCCAACCCGCTCGATAAACCAAGCACAGCACTTCCCGATCCGTCGGTCACCTCACTCATCGCCGACCGTTTCTTTTGCCCGTTCGCTCAAGAAGCCGCGGGCGGCCCCGGCCGCTCACCGCACAGCCGCCCCTCGGGCTCGGGCGGCACGGCGCCCAGCAGAGCCGCACGCACCGCTCGCACCGGGACGGCCGCGCAGCACCGCCGTGCCGGCATCCCTGACACGGGGCCGCGGCCGAGCAGAAGAAGCGGATCGAGCTGAGAAAGTTTCCTCAGAGCAAAAAGGCGCGGCGAGACCGCGGCCGGACGGCGGAGCCCTAAATAAAACGCGTAGCACGGCCGCGGCCCGGGAAAAGCACCCAGAGCCGCTCCCGGGACCCGGGGCCGCCCCCACCGCTCGTGCCATACCTGCGTCCCGCAGCGTCCCGATGTTCTGCGGCCTCGCCGACAGCTCCGCCACCGCCTGCACGAAGTGAGTCCGGGCGCTCCGGTACTGCTCGAACACTGCGGGCGGCAGCGCGGGGGCGGCAGGTGAGCGGCTGAGCGTCCGCCCGTCCGGCCCCGGCCCCGGCCCCGGCCCCGGCCCCGGCCCCGGCCCCGGCCTACCTTGCAGGACCCGCCGCTGGCTCATGGCGGAGACCGCGCGCCCGCGCTGTGTACCCGTCGCCCCGGCAACCGGGCGGGCGGAAGCGGCGCGGGGGGCGGGGCCTAACCGCTGCGTGTGACGTCGTCGCCCCGCCCGCCCCGCCCCCGCCCCGTCCCGGCGCGGTGCGCAGAGCTGCGGGCGGAGCGCGGAGTCTCTCGGGGCCGGGCCGGGGTCAGCCGCCGCCCTCGCTGCTGAGGGTGCCGTCACCCCTGGCGGGGAAAAAGAAGGGAAAAGGGGGCGGCCGCAGCATCCCGTGCTTCTCGCGGGGTCCTTCCAGTTTTCTATCTTTCTTTTATTCCTTTTCTTTTCTTTTCCTCTTTCTCTCCGCCAGTTCTCGCCGCCCGGCTCAGCTGCGGATAGCGCCGCGCGGAGCGGCTCCCGCCGACACCGGCCCGAGCTCCCGAGGGCGGCCGCCGGGACACCGCGGGCCTCGTGCCGCTCCGCGGGGCTCGGAGTGGGCCGACCCCGAGGGGCCTCCCCGAGCGGTGGGCTGGGAGGAAAAGTTGTGCCGCGCGGCTCGAAATCGGGGGGGAAAATTCATTGGAAAAGTTCGGAGAAGTGGAAGAAAGTCGCCGAAGTTTTAACCCCCCGATCCCCGGGCGCTCTCAGTGGTGAGCGCACGGGATCCGTTCCGGAGCCGCCGAGGGCCCCGCGCTGCCCGCCGCCCTTAACGCCAACGTCGCTCCCCGGGAGCAAACAAACGGAGCGGGCGCGGGGAGATGAGGCGGGTGGGACGGAATCGCCGAGGCCGTTTGTCACAAAAATATTTGGAGAAATTATCGCCATGTGGACTCGGGAAGGGAACAGCTGCTAAACACATTGCCGTGCGCTTATTTCTGTTCTTAAGTAAGTCGAATTTAAAAATAAATAAATAAACAAACGGTGATGAATGGCTCGCGGGGTTATTTTCCAAAAGCAGCTGCGCCGATCGCCGATCGATTCATTTCTGTTTCGCCGTGAACCCGACGCTCGGAGCAGCGCAGCCCCGCACCTCGTGGGGCCGTTGCGTGGCCGCAGCAGCGCACGGAGCGGACGGCATCGCCGGGGGGTAAGCGCCCCGCGAACGCGGCTGCGGAAACGTCGCCGGAGTTCTCGCAAAAGTACCGAGAACGGAAAATCACTGATGGCTGTGACGTCGCCGTGAGCGGGCACGTCGGCTTCAGAAATAAACAGGGACCGGGAGAACGGCCACCAAATGTCCCGATCGGTACCGCGTGCTCGCTTTCTGGCGGCTGCGCCTTACCCTCGCCTTTGATTCCTTGGGAAAAGCGGCCGGAGGGCGTCGGGACACAGCTTTTTTCCCCGGCCAGGTGGGCGGTAAAGGTATTCGTGGAGCTCTGAAGGGCCGGGGCGCGGGGCGGTGGCACGGTCGGGGGTGTTCCGCGGCCGTCGCCTCTCAGCTGGCGTCCCTCGACAGCCCTTACCCGGCGGTACAGCGATGGGGCCGCTTCTATTACGGCTCCGGCAGAAAGAAGGCGACGTGTCCCGCCGCACCGCACGGCGGCTGTGGGATGTCCCCGCGGGATGTCCCCACGGGGTGTTCCCATGGAGTGTCCCCGTCGGGGAGATCGTTCCACCTCTGAGCGCAGATAGGTTTGCAAAAAAGAGATTTTAACGCATGCCGGTGGGAAGACGACGCGCACAGCCCGGGGTTTTCCCCTGCGGTTCGGGGTTCGGGTGCTTGGTTTGCTGAATGGGGGGTCACGAGTGGTCAGACTGTTGGGGAATGAGACGCTCCATCGCTGAGCGAAGGGTGTGCAACCCGGGATAGGTCTTACACTGCAAGAGAAATATTTGAACCGTTGCAAGAAATGGTTTAATTTTCCAGCCCAGGTCGAACCAACCCGGCTCCAGGCGGGATTCCATCGAGGCTGTCCCGCAGCCCACTCCACTACTGCGGTTCCGTACGGCTCCCAGCGGCTCTCGGTGTCCCGCGGTGCCTCCCCGCGCTGCCGGCAGCGGGTTCCATTTATGGGACCTTCCTATGGAACGAAGTAGTTCTATGGGGCGAGGACATCGAAGTCGGGGCACTGGGAAGAGGACTTCTCTTTTTTCCCCACCGAAGAGGACATTAGCATTTGTCGCCGCGGTTCCACTGTCGCACGGCTCCTGCCGGTGGGGAGCGGCGCGTCACCACCGCGGTGGGCAAAGGCAGAACAAAAACGATGAGAGAGAAATAGATGGGAAATGGGCAGAGTGTTTCGGGTTGCCTGCAGGATGGAGCCAGGAAATGCCAGCTGCTGGGGCTCAACCCTTATGCCACCTGCGGATGGTTGCACCTCTGGTTTCCTGCGGAACCGACGGCTCCTGTGCAGTACCATCAAAATAATAACAATAATAACACAATATAAATATTTTTAGACTGTCCAAAACCGAAAGCCAGAGCCTCGTTTGTTCGGGCAGCGGAAAGGAACGATCTCTCCCTTCGTGTCCACCGCTGGGGCTATGGGTGCGGACGGCGCGCTGCCTGCACCTCCCTACGGGGTCCCACGATCGCTTCGCCCACCCCAGCCCCGGGCTGCGGCCGCGGGCAGCTCGCAAACGAAAGGGGAAAACGCAAAATCCGCGCGATGCCCGACGCCCGCCCTGTCCGCCAGCCCCACCGTTGTCCTCTCGGCTGGAAGGTGGGGACCCTCCGGCGACGTGCCGGTGTGCGGGAGAAGGTGGAACGAGAGGCACCGGCTGCAGAACGAGCTGCAAATCGCTGTCGTGTGGTTGCCACTAGCAACAAACCAGCTGCACAGCCTGAGAGCCCCGAGCACCTAGCGCGGAGGTGGCGAGGGAAAGGCCGGCGCGGAGCCGTCGGGCTCTGCGGACGCCTCGGGAGGGGAAACGGGATGCCCCGCTGCCGGGTGCGCGGTGCTGCGCGGGACCTGCGCGGGTCCCGTTCGAATCCGGTGGAGTGCGGGGGAAGTTCCGCAGGCGCGAGGTGGGAGAGCTGCGCAGGCGCAAAATGGCCTCTGCCCGGGCGGAGGCCGCGCTCCGCTCCTCTCCGCGGCGGCGGAGATGCGGCCACCCCAGTACGGCCGGTTGCGGCCCCGCAGGCGCGAAGAGGAGCGGTGCGCGGCCGCCTCCCGCCCCGTCTGCGCGGTCCCAAGGGCGGCCTCCTTCTCTTTGCTGCCCCGAGGCTGTGCCCGCTCCGTGCCGCCCCGCCGCTCCGGTTCGCCCTTCATTCTTCTTGTTATTGTTGTTTATTATCTCCGCGGTTGTAAAACAAACGCGGCCCGTGAGAGATCGTGAAAAAGAAAGTTTGTAGTAAAATGAAGGAAATCCGTTTCAAGTACCCAGAGTAGAAGCGAGGACGTTAAAAATTAACAGCGGAAACAGGAAACACTTGGCTGGGTAAACATTGTCTCCGAATTTCACCCTCTGAACATCGGGAGGGCGCGAGGTGCCGCCGCCGCACCGGGCTGAGAGCGGTGCGGTTCATGGATGGAATCTGCGGGAGTTCCGCGGGCCTCGCCGGCGGCCGGAGGGAACGGGCAGAGCTCCGAGTCCGCGGGCGGAGCGAGACGGGGGCGAAGGACGCGCGGGGTGAGGGGTAAGGGGTGCGTCCCCGAGCCTGGCCGGTCGCGCCTCGACCTGGAGCATCCGCAGCGAAACGAGCGGGGCACGACCGGGCTGCCCGGGGCGTCCGGCACGTCCTCGACGGCCGCGGGGAAAAAGGAAAAGCAACGGGATTCCGCCCGGCAGGACGCCTGTCGTCCCCGCCTGAGCGTTTCAGAGCTTTCTCCATCACCAAAAAGCCGGGAAGGGCCTCTCGGAAGGAGCGGGCCCCCCGCATCTTCCCGCGCTCGCCACAGACACGGTCCGAGCCGGGCGGGACGCGGCGCTCCGACCGCAGTGCGCACCCCGGGGGAAACCCGGCTCCTCACAGCCTTCCTCTGCCTTTCCGGCAGCCTCCTGCCCGCTGCCCCGGAGCTCCTCCTGCCAGTGCCCCGCTCCGAGCCCGGCAGCACCGCCATCCCCTGAGCCCGGTTGGGAGACGTGAGCAGCCAGAATGGGCGGAAAGCCGAATACAGAAAGCACAGCCCGCACCGCACCCGTCCCTGCTTTTATCCGGCCGGGTTGCTGAACGCGCTCCTACAATCCCGCGAACTTCGGCTTTTCTTCCCCGATCCCAACAAACGCAACGTCAGGGGATGAGCAGCCTCCTGTCACGCACGGTTGGTTAGGAGCTCTTTTCCAGCAGCGGGAACCCGCAAGCGCTGCCGCAGACCCCCGCCCTCTGTCTTCGCGCAGAGGAACGCCGCGCAGCGCCCTGCTGAGCTCCGCGCCCCGCTCCCGGACCGAGCCCTGCGCGGGAGCCCGAGCGGCGGCGGCTGCGGGAGTGCGGCGGGAGGGGCTGCAGCGGTCGCTCCGCTTCTGGCGGAGGAGCAGAGATAAGGCGGAGTGCTGAACGGCCCTCGGAGGGAGGCATCTATCCCGTGTCACCGCCTCGCTCTGCACGGAGGCTTTACGACGAGAAGTTTGATTTAAACTCCGACAGCCGCGATTTTCCTCCCGGTGCAAACAGAGCACCGCTCGGCGACGGTGCGTAATGCGCAGCGCTTTGCTTTGGGCTCGGGGCCGGGCTTGATGCGTATCGCTTCCGACAGGACGGAGCGGGTAACCGACAGCCGAGGGAACCGCGCCGAGGCACGGCCGCGCGGAGCACCGTGCACAGAACCGCGGCTCCGCAGCTTCTTGCCGCGCTCCCCCAGCCCGGCCCTGCCCCGCTCTCCGCCCTCGCAGCAATGCTGCTCGACGCGCGGCTCCCGGCGGGGCCCGGCACACCGCGGCCGTGCGCTGCGAGCGCCGCAACCGGCGCGGCACTGCCGGAGCCTTGCGGGGCTGCCACGGCACTGAACCTTGCGGGGTTGCCGTGGCACTGCCGCACCGCTCCGCTCGTCGCCCGGCTTTCGTCCGCCTCGACAGACTGCAACGAGAGCAGTACGTCTCTCCTTCGACGCCGCGTTACCGACAAAGTTCATTTGCTCTTTTTTCAATGAATTATCCCTTTTATTTGTTTATTTCTTTGATCAACTATAAATGAAAGTTATTCGTGTATATAAAACTGAAGTTTTTTACCGTTGAAATCGAACTGTACATGTTTACTACAGGAAAAAATATCAACTCTTGTTTAACAAGACATTATACATCAATAAGCAAGAACCTTGTGGAGGGTTTGCAATCACCTGGTCTATAAAAACAAGCGGGACAAATAACAGCAATTTATATGCAAAAGTAATGATTTAATGACTATAAGCAAGACAAAGCAATAGAATTGTGCTTCTTTTGCAGACTGGAGACAATGAAATGTTTAACTACAATTTTCCCGTACAAACATGAAACAATATCCATATAGAATAAACACCCTCACAAATGTATAACTGGTGGGTGATGAACACACACGAAGTTCGACCAAAGCAAAGCACAAACTGAAAAGTGTTCTGGGCCGTTCTGTTTGGTGTTGGAAAAGTTCCTTCTGCTGAACAAACCAAACCCTCAGGAGCCCCCAGGAAACGCCCCTGCTGGCGGCCCTCCCCGAGGAGGCATTCTCCGCAATTTATCGAAGGATTCAAGTACCTGTTAAGCTCTAATGAAGTTAGTACTGTACCATATACATATATATTAAAAGAAATTTAGATAAAATGCCTTCACCCAGCAAACTGCTGGCTCCTTAAAATTTATACCAAATAGTTTATGGCTTCTATAATGATTCCGTGTGCTTTTAAAAACACAGTCCCCACCGCACCAAGTAATAAAAAGGCAATCAAAGCACGTCAATTACTTTCATCTCCCTTAACTTTTTTGTTGTTTTTTTTTTTTTTTTTGCTTTTTTTTTTTTTTGCTTTTTTTTTTTTTTTCCTTCACTTCATCACTTCAACAACATTTGGTAAAGTAAAATAGACCACTTGGGGGAACAACAACAACAAAAAAAAAAGGACAAAGGCAGTCAAATGCTTTCGGGATTGGCAATCGCCTCCAGGTTATCAGAGTGGCTGTGCTTCCTCAGCGCTGCAGCTCTATGGCAGTGCGAGCAGAGCTCAACCAGGCGGCATCTGCAAGGGTCGAACCGGTTCTGAAATTTAACAACCATATCATGAGTGCATGAAACACAATATTTTCTTTATAGTATTTATAAATATATCATACAATACTGTTTCCTGTTATGTCATATACCAATATGGCATTGTACAATAAGCATAATGCCATCTGATTCTTACAAAAGCGAATCATTTAAACAAGTCAGTAAATAAAACGGTAATACCCGCTTTTAGGCATACAGATTGTAAAACTGAAGTTTACTTTTCGTTTGATCGGTTCTGTGCAGCAACAGAGAATTAAGGATGCAACATAAGAATCAAAATGGCTAATACGCAAAAATTGTTATTCACAGTGACATGGCTACATATATGCATTATTCTATGCATATCCTTTCTGTTTCGTCGAATTTCAAGATGAAAAAGCACTTGCTTTCTACAGGTTCACAAAACGGCATAATAACAATAACAATCGAAGAGAACGCGGTGGAGGAGTTAGTCTGGGTTAACCAGCTACGTCCCAGGGCTTCTACCAGCTCGGTCGGGCTGAGGGCCCCGCAGCACTCAGCACACCCAGGTGTCACTTCTGTTTGCTTCCCGGTCCTTTGGAAACCATTTACATTTCAATCTCGCGTCGCAATTAACGTCCACAGCGAATGTCACCTAGTTCGCCTTTTATAGCCAAGTTCAGTGTCACTACAAAAGAAAGCAGTTTGGACGAGAGTCACGTGTATTAGCATCTATAAAGCTGTAATGGCATGAGAGATCTATAGAGAGGAGGGTCGGGGCCGGGCCGTCAGCCGGACGAAGTGGCCGAGGAGCCGTTTATGGAGGATTTCCGTGCTCTGTTGGTGAAGGAGGACTGGTGGTTGCTGCCGGGGCTGCTGCTGGTGCCGTTCATGGTGCTGGAGATGTGTGGGAACTGCGGGTGGGGGGACTGGACCGGCGTGCTGGGACTGGGCAGGCAGGAGGAGGTGGAGGGCAGCCCCCCGGCCGGGCTGCTGGCCTTGTCGCTGCCGGAGTCGCTCTCCAGCTCGCCGCTGTTGCTGAGGCCTTCCCGCTGGTGGCCGATTTTCATCCGCTTGCAGGTGGGCCGCACACGGTACTTGAGGGGCAGCGGGCCGTTCTGCAAGGCAAGAGACCCGTCAGAACCCCAGGTACCGCCCTGCCACGCCGCTGCAGGCCACCGAGCCATTACCCGTCTCCAGGTGTAGATGTAGGCAATGTCCATCAGCGTGTAGTAGTCCTTCAGGGGCTCCTCCTCGTACATCACGTCGATCTGCCGGGAGATGCAGCCCAGTGTCAGCATGCAGCTCTGTGTTGAAGGCAGCCTCAGAGTGCTCCAAAGCACCAGGCCCAGCACAGAGGGAACTGGGAATTTTCACATATACTAAAAAGATTAATTAATCCCCTCACACCTCGATATCTGCAGCATGGCCAAACCTTTCATGAGGTATTTTCAATAACACCCTCGCTCCCACCAGCATGCTGCCAACTCCGCACATACATGGCCAGAAACCCAAAGCATGTAGGATGCCAGCAGTGTTAGCAGGGATGGAGCAGCGAAGTACCTGGAAAGTGTTGGGGATGTCCATCTTGCTCCGCAGGAACTTTCGTAGATGCATCACTGTCATTGCTGCTGGGCAGCGCAAGTATCTCTTGTCATTCACCTATCGGCACAACAAGTGGCAGGGTCACCAAAGCTGCACTCTTAACATCATAGGTGACATTTAAAAAATGCACATTGTTAAATTAAGAACTGCAATACAGCAATTTCTGCCCTTCTAAGGGACAACGGAACAATGTGGTAAATCACAGCTCCAGAAAAAAATAATTAAAAAACCACTGATTTTACAAAAGAAGACTTACATCTCACACTACGCCTCTTTCAATAATGCATATGCATTACAGGCTGACTAAAATAAATAAATAAATAAATAATTTTTTACAAAATCACACACAAAAAATCAGATTCAACTTTAAGAGTGATGCTGCCAGCATTTGCTACTTGCTGTTTCTAGGAGCTGGCAGCACGTGGGGCTGCAGGAAGCCCACAGCGCTGGGAGGTATGCTCCTTTTGTTCTGGTCACAAATCAGCTATTTTTCCCAGCTACAAGCCCACGAGGAACTGCTCATGGCTGTGCCACATTTCCTTTGGGGTAAAGGAAAGTTATTTACCTCCTCCTTTGATTTTTCTTTCTCTTTATTTCCTTTTCGTTCCAGTCTGCAAGGAGAAATGAAACAATTACAACAAATAACAAAGAGCTGCTATCAGGTCAGGTGAGCATAAAATACTGCCACTCAGGAACTTGCCTGTTCTGGTCAAAGAACTCAATGGATAAGCTTATTATCTCGTCGTCTGTTATAATTCTTTTGTCTTCGTCAGCCACTTCTCCCCTGTCTTCATTAGAGCCATTGGCAGCTGCGCAGAAATTTCCACAATAATTTACATTTTGAAATTCAAATCAGGAAGAAGGGCAATTCTCGGTGAGGAGGAAAAAAAAAATCCCTACGGTGAGATTACGATTAAATCTACCGAACCACCAAAGCAGCAAACTTTTATCATGCTGAATTTACTTCTTAAAATTCCACCCCGACAACACAACACTTGTGAGTTAAAAAGGAAAGAGCAGAGCACCGGGGGCAACGCGCCATCGATTAGGGTCGGGAGAGAGAAGCTTTTACCATCAGCCGACGGATGAGCAGCATAGAAATCCCTTCTTCTTTTCATTTCATCTGGGGAAAAACACACGTGGGGCATCAGAACCTCCCTGCAGCTCCCAGCAGGGACGTGGGAGAGCAGTTCTGGGCTCGGGGTATTTCTTCTGCTTTTTGGTACTTACTTTTGAAAAGGCCCGGCACGAGCTTGTACACAATATCCTGGAGAGTTTTATCTGACCTGGAAAGAAGCATTGAGCACAACGCTGAGCGCACGAAGCAGCGTTTCGATGCGAGCGGCAGCTCCTGCCGTGTAACCTCTGCCAACAGCAGGCGGGACTGCCGGCCTCGCGGGAGGCCGCCCATAAAACGCAGCTTACAGGAGCTTAAAATCAAACTAACGCCGCTCTGAGCACCGCTGTAAAACCAAAGCCGGGTCTACCGCGGCACTGCCGCCGAAAAATCTTTCTGCCTAAACCTACAATTCCTCCCCAGAAAACGAGGAGCGGCAGAAAGGAACGGCGCGGAGAAAACGCTTCTGGCAGGAGAAGCGTGCCGAAAGGGTTCGGCTTTCGGCTGACGGAGTTCCGGTAAGTTTGGGGGGCCGCGGTTTGGCCGTGGGAAACGGCAAGCGGCGACGGGAGCTGCGGGCACTGCGAGGCGCGGGAACGGCACCGTGCCCGCCGCAGCCTCCCTCCGCAAAGCCCGACGCGACTCCGCTCGCACCCGGCGGAACCTTCGGCTTCCATCAATGACAAAACTCCAAAGAGAGCGCCCGGCCGCGAGGCAGCCCGTAAATTCACGGCTCCTTTCAGATTGAAATCGCGACGCGGAGATAAGATCACCCAACGGCGCGGCCCCGCGCGGCGCGCCCGCCCCTACCTGATGTTGAGCAGCGGCCGGGTTTTGTGCACTTGGACGTCGCAGATCGGGCAGTACTTGCTCGTCTCCAAGTACCGCACGATGCACGTCTTGCAGACTGCAAGGCAAACACGGGAGCCTTTAGCGATGGTCGGAGGTGACACCGAACATGCATAGACAGAGAGAGGTGCGATCTCCTAAACTATGCGGCCGGGAATCGGCCATTGTCAGCAGCGCGCCGCTTAAGCTAAACAAATAGTCAAATCGGCCGCGATTAACATGAAAAGGCGACGCTTAGAGCACATATATTGCGCCTTTAACAAAGACCGTAGGGCCGTCGCCAGGACGTGCCGCGGTGCCGCGGTACTCACAGGAGTGCAGGCACTCGATGATGGTCGTCGCGTCGATGAAGTACCCGCCGCACAGCACGCACATGAGGTGCGGGTTCAGCTCGGTGATTTTGATCCTGGTCGTCCGGTGCATTTTGGCGCGGGGCGAGGCGGCTCTGCAACACACACGGCCGGGGCGGGCCGCTCAGCGGGGCCGCGTCCCAGGTGCGGGGCCCGGCGGAGGGCGGCGGCGGCGCGGGGCCGGGCCGGGCCGTGCGGGGCGCAGCGCGGGGGGCGCGGGGCCGGCCGGGCGCAGCGCGTGGAGGCGCGGCCAATCTCCGCCGCGCGCCGGGCTCGGGGCCGGGGCTGCCGGCGCGGCGCGGAGCTCGGCGGGGCCGGCCGGGCACCGGCGAGCAGCACAAAGGGGAACCAGCGCCTCCCGGTGCGGCTGCCCTGGCATTTCCGGAGAGCGAGGAGGGGAGGCGGGGGGAGGGCGGGGGGGGGACACGCACCTCGCGGCGGGGCCGGGCACCGGGCGGCGGGGCCGGGCCGCGAGGGGGTCCGGGCGGCCGCGGCTGCCGCTCGGTGCCGATCCGGATCCGCTCCGCTCTCCGAGGGGGTTGCTATAGCAACTTACACTTACACTTGGCATCCTGCCACCGCTGGGAACACGCGAGAGCCGGGCGGGGGGGCGGCCGGGGGGCGGGCCGGGCCGAGCCGAGCCGGGCCGAGGGGTGGGACGCGGGGCCCGGGGGCTGGCGGAGGGGGTGGAGGAGAAGAGCGGCCCGCGGGGGTCTGGGAGCCCGGCGGCGAGGGGAGGGGACGGGAGGGAGGGGAGGGGAAGGGCGGGCAGGGGGAGGGAGGCGGGAGGGGGGCGGGAGCCGCCGGGGAAGGGGGGGGGGGTTCGGCCTCGAGGGGCGCGGGGCGCGGTGCGGGGCCGAGCCGGGCCGAGGCGAGCGCGGGAGGCTCCTCCCGAGCCTCGGCCATTTCGGATCCTCGCGGGGGCCTCTCTCTCTCCACGTCGACTCGGGGCGAGGAGCTACGCTGAGCCGCCACTCGCCCCCGCCGCTCCCCGCCCGTTCCCGCGCCGGGCACCGCGCCCGCGGCCCCTCCGCTCCCTGCCTGCCTCCGCCGCTCTTCTCCTCTCCCCGCCGCAGCGTTCTGTCTTTTTCTCCCCCCTCTTTTGAGGCTCATCTGAACGCCTCCCGCGGCCGAAGCGGAGCGGGACGAAGTTCCGCGGGAGCGGGTCAGAGGCTCGAAGCACCGGGAGAGGGGATGGGGCAGAACACACGTCCCGGTCCTTACAACCCTCCTTCTTTTAGGTCACGAAGAGGCGCACCGGGGGGGGGGGAAATACAAAGTCCAAACCGACCTTAAACGGTACCTCCGTAACAAGACGCAAGGGACCATGTGACCAGACCATTCCTAAAGCTAAATCAACACCTTGTCAACACGACGCGGCGACGGGAGCGAAAAACAAATGTCATCTTCACAGCCTGAAACCCATAAAGCCTATCGGGTGCAGCGGCACCGACGTTCCATGCACAATCACTATTGAAAACGAGAGGGAACGCGAACCGGGGGGGGAAACGCTCCGCGGGAAAACGCCCCACCGGCCCCGGCAGCAGCGCGGCAGATCGCCTTCTGCCCGCCGGACCCGAGCAATGCCGCCCGGCACCGGGTCCCTCCAGCCCCCGGCGCCGACCCCAATCGCAGTTCGCGCCCGACGCCGTTCCCCGGGCCCCGCGCGGAGCCGCCGCCCCTCGGGGCGCTGCTCCCGGCACCGCGCAGCGCGAGGAGGGCACGCGCGGTGCTCCCGTGGGCTCCGCGGTTCGGCCACGCTGCCCCGGACCGGGCACGGCGCTGCCCGAGAACAGCGCACAGCGCCAACGAGCGACCTCGGCACGGAAACTTCTGCTGCTGCTGCTGCTGCTGCTCCAGGAGGAGCTCCAAACGAGCTCCCCAATACCAAGCCGAAGCGAGCAGGGACAGAGGAAAGCGAAGCGTCCAAAGCACCCTGGCTCCTTAGAGCTGCCCCTACATCGGGCAGCAAAACGGGAGCCCGCCCCGCTGTGTTCCACGTGAATGGCTCTTCCAGGGTCCCTGACCCTCCGCTCCGCACTCCCAAAGCGGCACCCAGAGCTGCTGTGCCGGAGACATACAGCGCACTGCCCGCCCGGTTCTGGCTCTGCCCACTCAGTGCTCACCATTCCCAACCGCCCGGAGTAACCTCAGCAGGAAGCTGAGCAAGGATTTCTCCCCATCCCTGGTGCTCTGGGACCAACCTTTCAATACACGGACGCATTTATTTCACTTCTTCATAAATAGAGGAGGATTGAATTAACCCTGAAATGTGTTTTGCCGACCCTCCCCCCAACGCGAGGGATTCACTGCCCACAGACCGTCCGTGTCAGCACTGTGTCACCCTGCGATCCCTGTCCGACATGACAACCACCGGCATCGGTCCCTGCCCCGCGCACCGGCCCCACGCACACGCGCAAACGCAGCCTCAGACTCAGCCCTGGATTTGGGCAGCAGCGAAACCCCCTTCGGATTTTTCCAGCCCGTGCTGGTAACACTTGAAGAGGTCACCCGGCAGCTCCGGGCCGGGACAACACGTGTGTGTTTAACCCCGACACATAGAGTGGCCCGACCCAAACACAGGGAGATAACACCCACCGGCAGCACACACTGCCCGCAACCGATTATTGAGAGGCCTTATACGGGTGATGTCAAAATGAAGAAAACCAGAAGGGTACTCCCCTGCTCAGGATCAGCGACATTATCACAAATCCATAAACGCAACCGACTCCCGAACTCAGCCCGACGGAGCCCACGGACAGCCCTGGCCGGGCCGCCCCGCTCTACCCCCGCGGTGCTTCGGGGAGGGTCGGGACGGGGTTTCCCGCGGGGGCTCCGAGTCCTCGCCCTGCAGCCAGGGGGAACAGTTGGGACAGAGAGGAAAAGGACCCGTCCTTTAAGCAGCCGCCGTGGCCCCGCGTTAACACCGCAGCGTGTCCCCTGGAACCGCCCCGAGGTGCTCGCTGCGCGCCGGGGACGGCCGGGGCAGCGCTCGGCACGGCGCGGGGCTGCATCCCCCAATCCCGGGGACGGCCCCCCGGGGCTGGTCGCAACGCTCGGGGCTCGCAGCGGTGCTCCCAGCATTTCCCGGCCGGGAACGGGCACACAGCCGGCCGGGTCCCCGAGCCTCGTGGGGAGCGGAGCAGCGAGCAAAGTTTCTAAAAGCTGAAAAGAGCCTCTCCGACTTCCACAGAAACGCGCTTTCCCCCCCCCCCCTTTATTTTTACCTGATTTTTCGCAAATACTGACAACGCCCCACGGCCCCTGCCCGCGTGTATTTTCCGCCAGGCCACGCACCCGCACACACCTCCACAGCCGTCCGCCCGCGGCCGTCGGGGATCCCACGCGCGGCGCCGCACACGGCGGGGCTGCACGCGTGGTCCCCTCCGGGGCCCGAGAGAAGGAAACCTCGATCGAGCGCGGCCCCGTCCGCGGCTCCGTCCCTCCGCTCCGGGGCTCCGCACCCCGCACATCGCCCCGAAGCCCACACTCAAAACCGCGAGCTCAACCCAAAACTATGAAAAAAAAAGAAAAAAAGAAAAAAAAAAGTTCGGTCCCGGCGCTGCCCCCCCCGCCGCCCCTCGCAGCGGGGTTACCCCAAACTTCGCCGTTTTCTGCACGGCCGGGAGAGAGGCGCCGGGAGCAGCCGGGGACCGCCATCTTACCGCCGCCCGCTCTGCCCCGCCGCTCGCCCAACTTAAGTTAATAACACTCGGTGCGGGGCGGCCCGCAGCCTAACAGCCCCCGCGCGGGGACCGCCGCCCCCCAACGGCTCCGTCCCTATAAAACGGCCGCGCTCGGGGGCCCCTTCGCCCCCCCCGGCCGCGTTGATCGCCGAGAGCCCCGCGCTCGCTCGACCCGGGCGGCTCCGCGCTTCGCGATCGTCCCCGTTCCGTCAAAATCTGCCTTTAAACAAAGGGCGCCGGGGCCGGGCCGGCAGCGGGGGCCGCAAATACAAATATTCTCCTCGGGGGCCGTGCGCGCCCGAAGCCGCTCGGGGGCTCGGGGGGGAAGAAAGGAACTAAAATCGGGCGCCGTGGGCGCGTAACGAAAGCGGCCGCCCGGGCCGCCGCCGCCGCCGCCGCCGTGTGTGTGTGTGCGCGCGTGCGGCGGGCGCGGGGCTGTCAGCGCCGCTCCGTACCGCGCCGAGCGGGGACGCCCCGCGCCCGCCGCCCCCCGGCGCCCCCCGCCCGCCCGGGGCCACCCCGCCGCATACGTACCCGGAAAAGGGAGCCAGCGGGCGACGATCGGGGCGGCCGAAAAAGACAATGAAAGTTAAAAGTCGTTCAGCAGAAAATGAATGTGAGCCAAGCGGCCATCTTGAAATGAACTGCAGACGCTGTCAATCGCGAGGAGCGCACCAACGCCGCCGCCGCGGCGCTCCGCTCATGCCGCCCGCGGGACCGCCGTGTCCGCGCCGCTCCGCCGACCCTCGGCGCTCCCTCGGCGCCGCGCGGGGCCGCGCCGGGATCAGCCGGCCGGGGGCCGCCCGCTCCGGCCCATTGTCTCGCCCGCTCCCCCCCGCTCCGCCGCCCGCTCGCCGTTTTTTTTTTTTTTTTTATTATGATTATTTCATAGTTGGTGGCGGGGGGACGGGGGAGGGAGGGCGGAGGAGGGAAAAACGCGAGGCTGAAGGCACACACTGGAAACTGACACCGTCCCCAAAATGGCTCGGAGTTCGCCCGCCCCGCCAGCGTCACGTGGGGCTCCTCATTCCTTAAGGGTGGCCTGGGAATTAGCGGCGGTGCGGCCGGGGCCGGCCGCCTCCCCGTGACCCAATCCCGCACCCGGCCGCCTCCCCCCCGCCCCCCGCCCCCCTTCTCCTCCCCCGCTTCCCCCCGCCCCCCCCGCCGCCCCCTCCCCTCCCCCCGGCCCTGCACGCGCCCGCCCGCGCGCCGCCGATGCCTCCTTTTCGCCGCCGCCTCCCCGCCCCGGCCCGACCCCCGCCCGGCCCCGGCCCCGGCCCCGCTCCCCGCCCGCTCCCGCTCCAGCTCCGCGCCCGCCGCCCCCTCTGCCTCCTCCCCCCGTCCCTTCCTCACGGTCCTCCCGCCCCCTCCCTGCGGCCACGCGCGTCCCCCCTCCCTCGGGGCCCCCCACGCCGCACTTGTTGCGTGGCCCTCCCGCGCCCACGCGTGGGGCAGAGCCGCGCGGGGCCCCTCGGGGGCGGGGGAAGGCGGCAGAGCCCCGCAGCGCGGAGCGGGGCTGCTCTGGGGCCGGCCCGCTGCCTTCCGTCGGGGCCCCCTCCGCGCCTCCCCGCGGAGGCGGCCCGACCAGACCCGTCCCGCGGCGCCCGCGCTCCCCCCGGCGGCAGGTGCGGGTGGGGGGCACCACCGGGCGGGAGGGAGAGGGAGAGCCGCCGTCGGGCTCCGGGATCGGCCCAAGAGGAACGCGGAGCGCGGGGCGGCCGTCGACGTGCGGTGCCCCGAGAGGAGGCAGGGCTCAGCCGCGGCCCGCGCCGACACCGCGCCCTCGGGTGTGGGGAGCTGAGCCCAGGCGGCACGGGAAGGGAAAATCGTCTTTAATGGAACGCGAAGGAAAATGCACGGCATGAAAGAGGAGGGATGCTCTGGAGACACAACGGTTGAGGCAATATTTAACTGAAGTGTTAATTTTCAAGAAAATATAACAGGAGCAAGGAATACCGACTGCATATTCTATCCCAACAGTTTGCTTAATTCATATCTAGAAATCACTATAAAATGGTTTGGATCAAGAGATGTGCAGAGATGTGCACAGAAGGGCATTTGCCATTGGGAATGTTCTCACGCAGTGCCCGTCTGCCCTCGGTCACAGCTGTGTTGCTCTCTCCAGGCTCTTGGCAGCATCCTTCAGCTTCCCGACCAAATCCTGGGAGAGGGAACACCTCACAATGAATTTCAGAAAGGTCAGCACGTGGTGCCACAGTGCCCTCTGTGCATAGCAGGATGGGATATCCCAGAGCTCACCTTCATCCATTGGGCAACAGAAGCAAATAATTACATTTCTTACACTTTTTCTGCTGTAAAATAGGGTGGTACACTGGAACTGAAGGACAATGCCTTGTAAATATATGACCTACTAACATACATTGCTGTCCTTAGCACATCAGTGCAGCTGCAATGGCTTCTGCACACCGCTGCTCTGAGCACCATAAGCACTTCTTCCACCCTAAAAATATCCTGAGTACCATTCTGCACAGGGACTACCCCACGTGCCAGCCCTGCCTGGGGCAGCCATCAACCCAAACATAGGCACTGGCAAAGATGTCTCCCAGAGCCTCCAGTTCACTCTCTTTTGCATAGGCGCATAACTACACCAAAGAGCAGAGCTCAGTGTTTGCTTCATCACACTGCTGGTGTGTCACCTACACACTGACAATGGCTTCAGTTTATTCCCTACTTGGAAACATGACATGTCATGGAGCTGCTTCCTTCAGCAGCTTCCCTGAACCACAGGGACGAGGGTTTTGGGGAAGTGATGCATTCCCTCCCAAACACGTGTGTGACAGCACACCCACTATCTATGCGTGTACAGAAAGCAGCACATGCCACTGAAATCAGTCACTTTACTACTTCAATGAAGACCATGACCAGAAGTGTTGCACAGCAAATTCTCCCCTTCCTTCCTGCCTGTTGTTTTTGGTTTGGTTGGTTGGTTATTTTTTTTTGTTTTTTTTTTTAATAATTATTTGTACCATTTAATTCTGACTGAAAAAGTGTTAGAGACATTGCCATCCAGAGCAGGAGCCAGGCAGAGAAACGGGGAGGGGGGAGGTACCTGCAGCTGCTCCATGGTGCAGCTGAAGCTGAGGTTTGGCTGTAATCCCGCATCACTGTTCTGTAGGAAACAAAACCGAAGCAGGCTGCTTTACTGCAAAATGGCATAAATGGCAATTCTTCCTTGGGAGGGGTGTGAGGAGAGCATACCTCGGTGCTGAGGGTCAGCAGGTAGGTGGGCTGGTAGGCTCGGTGCAGCTCATGGGTCTGCAGCAGAACAGTGCTCAGCATAGCAGGGCCAGGGCAGCGGGGGGGTCCCACAACCCTGTACCCCCCGCCCTTACCTGGATGCGGTACGCCAGGCGCCAGGACACATCCGTCACGTGTGGGGGGGCCCGGCCTATGCTGGGAGAGAGACAGCAGCGGGCGGTGTGGGAAGGGCTGAGCCCACACTGCCTGCCTGCAGAACACAATGCTGCTACAATGGGTCACAGCAACTTAAACGCAATACGGAAAGGAGGGGGACAAGTTTCGACAGCTGTTTTCTAAAGTTTGTTAGAAATGCAACAAAAAATGGTAATTAAAAAAAAAAATAAAGCATTACTGTTGACGTGGATGAGGGGAAGTGCGCCTGGTGCTCCCCAGGCAGTGCTGGAGCAGCCCCTCCTCGGCCCTGTGCCCACCTACCTCCCCAGCAGCTCCTCCAGTGCCTCCCGGTTTTTCTGGAGAAAAGGGAAAAAAAAGAAAGGTGAGGGCAAAATACATTTGCAAAATTTGAACCAATTGCTCCAGAAGAAAGAAAATGCCGACACGTTACAGCAGGGCGCCAGACCTGGTACTCAGTGCAGAACTGCTCGATCCGCTCCCTGTCCAGCTTGCACTCCTCCAGGCACGCGCTGCGGGAGGACACACGGCCATGGGCAGCCCCCAACGCACACACAGAGCCCCGCCAGCCCCGGCGCCGTGCGGCGGCGGCGTCGCCGGGGCCGTGGCGGCCGGTATCAGTACCTGAGGGCCGCTCGGTCGGCTCTCTGCTTGCCCGCCTCCAGGATGCAGGCGGCGGCGGCGGCGTGGCACTGCTTCAGCACCGCGGGGTCAACGTCGCTCAGCTCAGGGTCGGCTGCGGGAGACGCGGGGCTGCCGACACCGCCGCTCGCCCGCGGGACGGCGCTTCTGCCCCGCGCTGCACGCTCCATCCCGCTACCCGAAGCCGCGTCCCGCCCGGCTCCGCTCCTCTGAACGGGGTCGCGGGCGGCAGCGGCTCCCCCCAGCCACGACCCCGATCCGGGGAGAAACGCGGAGGGGTGCCGGCACGGACGCGGAGAAAGCTTCAGCGGGCGGAGGAGCGGGGCGGCCGCGGGAGGGGTCTGGCCGGTGGCGCGGTACGCGCGTGCCCGCGTGCACGCAGAGCACCTATGTGCGCGCACAACTCCGTGTGCGCACCTACGTGCATGCACGAGCACCTACGTGTACGCGTACCCCTACTTGCATGCCCAGATCCATGTGCAAGCACACCTTCATGTGTGTGCACATACACCTGTACGCGTGCACGTTCCTCTGTGTGCACGCACAAACACCTCTAAGCGTGCACACCCCGATGTGGACGCACACACGCATGCACGTGGCTCTGTATACACGCACACCCCATGTGCATGCAGACAGCCCCATGTGCACATACACCCACACGCATGCACGGACGCCCACATGCACGGACATCCCCACGCGCGCATAGACGCCGGTACGCACGGACACCCCGACGGCACACGCACCCACAGGCACACAGGCGCCCCTAACCCCGGCAGGCGGAACTCAGGCGGCCCGCGGCCCCACGCAGAGCCCCACCGCCCGCTCCCGCTCACCCACGCCGCTGTGGGGCTGCAGCACGCCTCGGAAGGCGGCGCGGAGCAGTGCGGCGTAGGCGCGGCGGGACAGGCGCCGGGGGTCGCCCAGCAGCCGGCAGCCGCCCTGCGCGTACGCCGACAGCTCCATTGCGGCGCCGTGACCTTCGACACGCGCCCACGTGACCGCCGCCGCTGAGGCGGAGCCGTCGCGGCTGCGCCACCGGCGGGAGGAGGCGCCGCCGGGCGGAGAGCGGAGTCCGAGCGCCGAGCGCCCAGCGCCGAGCCTTCTCCTGGCGGCGCCTCCTCCCGCCCAGGGCGGCGGCGGGCGCGCGGTCGGGCGGCGTGTTGCGGAGATCGGACGCGGCGAAGGGAGACGCCGGCCGGCTGCGGGCAAACGTGGCCAAATACGTGCAGCGTAAATACGGTGTTCCCTTTGTGGTGTTAAAGCGCTCCCGTTCTGCACCTCAGCTGCCCCGCTCGGTGCGTGCGTGTTTGTTACAGCTCGGCGCCGAGGCGGGGGGCAGTCCCGTTTCGGACGCGGGGTTCTCTGTCGGTGGATGAAAACGTGAATTTCCGAGCTCGGCTCTCAGCCGCGCTCGGGCGGAGGAGAAAAGGAAATCCCAGCGCCCGCAGGATCGGGCCCGTGGTTCCGAGGCGCGCCCCACGTGTGTCCGTCCACCTTAGGCCTCGCGGCACCGCCGGGCGAACGGCTCCGTTCTGTGCGCGCTGCGCTGCCGCCGCGCTGTTCCGACGCTTCGGCGTACCGATGAATGCCTCTGCGTCCGTGGACTGAGCGCCGAGCCCGGCGGACGGCATTCCGGGGATTTGCATTTTGCCAGGAATCGGGAAGGCGTGACGGCGGCAAGGTGGGCTCGGGAGCGGCCGTCCTCCGTCCCGTGGCACCGCTGTCACATAGAGACACAACACGTAAGAAAAGACATAAAATGGAGGAGAAGAAAAACCATAAAATGGAGGAGAGGACAAAGCTCAGAGCCGTGGATTTACGAAGGTGCAGAGACCACGGCTGTGAAACAGGATCGTAATAAAAAAAAGTCGGAAATGTGCACGCGTGGCATGGCTGCATGCCACGGAAATTTCCTCCCTCATCATCGACAGCGTGTGGAAATCTATAAATTAAAATCTAGCTTCAAAGACGAATTATTCTGTTAAGGATTCCTCACAGCACGGCACAGTCCGCATCGGTCCTTTCAATAATTTTCGTCGGCAGATCTGTGCTTTCACTTCCCTGCCCCACCTCCCAGCAAGATCTCTTCTCCCCTTTCCCCCCCTCCAAAAGGAACACGATGCATTCACACAGTCAGGCTGAGCAGATTTCACCACTCATGCACAGTGTTTGCACCTTCTAAACTCTGTTCATTATAATTTCTAAGAGGAAGGGAATGTATATCAAATAAAGAAACTCCAAAGGAAATTCATTAATACTTGAATATTAATTAATCAGTGAAACAAACCACCCTGGTCCATGCAGACTGCTGTTTCCCCAGCTTGTTCTTCATTGCTCAGAAGAAAATAAAGCAGCTGTCCAAAGTGAAGGGAAATTATTTTGTGTGTCAGGAAATTTTAATTCTTAAAATTTTAGAGTTGCCATAAGTGTTTCTGAAAACTCCCAGAGCTGCACTTTTTTTCCTGTATATTGGTTTTTGCAGAGTTAGAAGATGGTAATGTAAGATGGTGTTTCTAGCACTTATTTTGTACAAAATCGTTACTGACTTTAAGGAGTTTCAGCTCCAGAGCAATGGGCTGTCCCCAGAACCTTTGGTTTAGGTCAGCAGTGAGCCTACTTTATTATAACGTATGGATTCTACAAAGAAAAAAGAAAATGTTTGAGTCAGAGAAACACATTAAGTAATTATTTACTACAGGTTGTATTTCTTGCAGGATTGATTTCTGAAGGAAAAACTCGAAAGTCACATTTCAGTCCCTGATAGTATCATAGCATCAAAGCAAAGGACCGACCGTACAGACCTGAAAGGCCCAGGAGAATTCCTTACATGTCTCTGGTACCAACGTGCAAGGCAGCAAAGAAGCTCCTGCTCTGAGCCAAGCCCTAGCGAGGTCCATTTCTTTGGTGCAGCCCTCCTGCCCAGGGAAAGTGCAGTGCTTAGCATAGCCTTCCAGGAAGATGTTATGCTTCCAGGTTTGTCTTGCATGTCTGAATTGCAGGCAGTGCCTTGTTTGGCTGCAGACAGGGACTGCTCAATAAAACATTCGGTGTTTGCTCCCAAATAGTTCTCATTTAAGTGAGGAGTTCAGGAAATTAACTTTTTAATTAAATATGTGAAGGAGCTTAATTTATTTAGGTAAGGCAAAACCCATAGAAGCTGAATATGGTTTTGATCAGGGATTTAGTATCTCTGATTTTAAGTTCAATCTGAAAAACATTTTTGCTGCTAGGTGACATTTTTTGAATTTAAGTGACATTAATTTAGGGAAAATAAATCAAGAAGGCTTTCTCCATTTATCTTTTGATCTCCTTCTCTCTGACTTGGTGCTGTCTTCTCTTTGTCCAAACTTCAAATCTCCTATAAAAAAGAGAATATCTCTCTATAACAAAATGTATCTTTTCAAAAGAACTGGCAGCTTTCACATTTAAAGTATAGGCTCACTTAAATTCTACACTTTTAAGCTGTTAATGTTTCATTCCTTCTTTAAGTGCTCAGGAGCAGAGACAAGCAGAGAAGAGCTGCTTGTTTCTCACATGGTAGCTCCCCTGATTTCTAACAGTATGGGGAAATCTCGCCTGTTAGAAAAGTCCCTTTATTTATAGAATGCGTATCAGATCGAACTCTCAAAAATATATTTGAATTTATATTTTATATATCAAATAGAAATGAATCACAAGGAGAATTTCTACGTTATCTAAGATCGCATCAAAAGTAAGTAATAAAATGGTGCAATGGTTGGGATGTGTAAGCAAGCATCACCGCCATGTGCTGGGCAACACGTCCTCGGGGAGAGCAGCTTTGTCCTTTTGTGCATTTTAACACATCCCAGCGTCCTACTAATTAAGGGAAATTACTGCATTTACTGAATTGTCAGTCGTTCTCTTTCTCTCACAGAGAAACAGAGCTCCACAGTTATAACACATTTGCTCCTTCTCAAGACAGAGCTCCCTGGCCAAATTCAAAGGTTTACAGTCGAGGCCTACAAGAAAGGCGCTCACCTTTGGTGCCGAATGCAGAACCAAAAAGATCCCGGCTGCTTCTGCCAACCACAGCGCGGTTCCCTGTCTGCTCCCGTGTCACAGACACGTGTAGTTTGTCATACTCACAAAAATGCTGGGAACGCTGCTGAATGTTGATACGGGTAGCCTGTCTTTGTAAGCAACATTTCTTGGCGGTGGATTTCATCCTGACGCTTTTGCTGCCTTTCAAAGGCTCTGACATAATTTACAGACACTTCAAAGTTGTGCTCCTGCTCCTGCTGCTCAGGCACACTCGGGTACGGGCGTCACGCGCTGCACTCAAACCTTTTACATTTCACCTTAATTTTTTGGAATTTATTGAGAAATGTGTAGTCTGCCTGGTCCTTCAAACAGGAAACCAAATCCGTTTGGAATTTGTCAGTGTTTCAAGTCAGGCTTTTTTGCGTGTTGATGCAGTCAGCGGTGGGATCGCAGCCTTGCTGTTGGAAGCCTGTGAGGAGGATATTATGCTCTATTGTCAGGAAGCATTCACAGTCTGTCACATTAGTGCTGGAGATGTGTATAGAAGAGTAATTATTATAAGCTGACATCCAGCAAAGGGAGTAAAAACAGATAAACCTCAAAGGAAAATTAGGCTGGATGGTTCAGGTTCTGTTTGTCTCCAGATGCTTAATGTCAGGGCACGGAAACATAATTTAGCGCAGCACCTAGTTGGGAAAATAATTTTGTGCTTCTGTAACAAATAGAAATGTGTTTTTTCTTGTAGCTCTGCATTTTGTTAGCTTCTCACCAAGGCAGGTCAATACAGAAATACAATCAGTGAGCTATCAGAAACCCAGTATTTAAAGAGCTGCGTGCTGTAACACCTTTAATTCTGTTCATATGGTTCAGCAGTATCAAGCCGTAAAAGTATTTAAATGTAGGAACGTGAAGGGCTGTTGTCATAGAAAGAAGGAGATGGAGCAGATAGCACGGTGACAGCGAGCACTGCATGGCATTCTTTCTCTGGAATTAATCCTGCTGTTTCATGGAAATGTTTGATTCTGATCGTAGCGCAAGGCTTGTGTGCCAAAATGATAGATGCCTCGAAAGAAGCTTTGCTAAATAAAATCCTGCAGAGCTTGGCATTCACAGTTCCCTTTTGGCAATAGCAAGGAATGGCTAAGTAATATTTAGGAAATTGAGTTACTTAAGATGGAGTTATTGCATCCAAAGGCATTAGGGCTAGATCTGCAGCTAGTGTAAATCAGCATATCTCCCTCCATGTTCCGTGTATTGCTTTGCGTCAGCAGAGAATCTGGCCCATGTCCATTATCTAGAGGGAATATCAACTACTACAAAGCATACTTATCTAACCAAAAGCAAACGTAGTCTGCGTAGCTCATTGATGTTTCTTGTAACACTTGTGTTAACCTTTATAATGTGATAAAAATCTGGCACAGCTATGTATGGTTACAAATCATTTGGGTTTGATATCAACAATTATAAATTAGCATGTATCACTTTTAATACTGCTTCAAATTACATTGATAAAAGCTTAGCTTGATATTGATGAAAAGACAAATAATTGGGGATCTCCCTGTTGCTCTAGTTAATGTTACTGAGGGCAGAATTGGGCCTCTCTGAAACAGATCTGTCTGTCAAAGCAGTATGAAGTTGTTTTTTGTTGTTGTTGTTTTTAATACAGTGTATTTTTTGCGTTCTCTTTTGGTGAACGTAGTCCCTATCTAGCAATGAACACATTTTACAGAGCCACAGGGTTTAGCTGCCTAGAATTTACATTCAAACTAGTAAAATCAACCCAGTATGATCTGTATGTTCAGCTCAATGCACATGCCTGCAGAGCCTAAGATTCAAGTTTTAGTGTAAAAGCCTGCCCTGCGAAAATCAGAGCAACACGGCCAACTCTGCCTCCTGCTTCATTTGCTTGGCTCAGCTGATGAAAGGAGGCAGTTTACTAATTATTTGCATTCTGAGCAGTAAACGCCGGGGTCAAGCTGCACCTCAATTAGCAGCAATGATGCTGCACCTCGGATCCGTCCAGCAGCCGTCACTGCCCCGTCACTGATTGCAGCACTGAACGAGTGGCATCGTACACGTGCTGAACAGCCTGCACTGCTTACATGGCACCAGGCTTATTTCAGACTTTAAGGACAGTTTTGAAAGGACATACACTTGTAGTTTCTGCCCATTTTTAAATGGCAAACGACTTCACAGTCAGTATGGGAAAATAAAGAGGAGTGCTTTGATGATCTTAAATGTACTGTATTGTTAACACTGCTGAAAACTACTAGTGTCCATGTACTGTCTGTTTCATGCAAGATTTATTTGTTGTGAGAGAAAGCCCTGATGGTTGGTTAGTGAATTAGGTCAATAAGCAGTAGGATAGTGATAGGGGAGATTCTATTGCTCTTGGGGATTTAGGCTTCCTAGCACGACATTTAAATCAATAGGAATCATCAGCTACCCTAATCTGCCCATACCAAACAGTGCGGGGCTCAAGGTGGTGGAAAATATCAGAGGGGACTCTGAGAAACAGCAGGTTTTTCCCTGGGATAATTAATGAAATGTGCCACGTGGATGCTTAAAAACGTTTTAAATCTACCTTCATTGTATGTACGATTTTATTAAAAACACAGTGCATTCCTAAAAGTGGCACTGATTATGATCACATATTATTCATTCATTCCTGGAATTATTCAACCATTTTTGCAAATGCATCAGTAATCTGTCATTGCGTGCACCAGGAAGAGGCACCAGGCAAGACATTCTCATCACAGTTCAAACAAAAGTGTTGAGATCCTGGCTCGGAACTGCTAGCAATACAATGTTCATACAGCCAAAATGATGACAGAAAGACAAAGTTAAATTTACAAAGCCCCGTACGGCCAGTGTGAAGAAATGTGAGAAGTCTGTATTTTGAAGGTAAAAATTTCTCCTCAAAAACAATTTGCATTTTTACAATATGAACCTAGAATTAAATAAGTGCATTAATGAGGCGCAAAGACACATTGTTCTCATCTCTCAGTCTTTCAATGATTATGCTGAATCTTGCAGTGAATGCCCACTGCCATAGCAGCACTCAGAGAGCTGAGGAACAGTGTTCTTCCAGATAAACAAAAAAAAACCTTTGCCTTCTTAGTACCAGACAAATAACTTCACTTCTGCCAAATTGCTTTTGCCAAGTTGCTATGATAAATCATAAATAATTGTTATATTTGATAACGGTTTTAAGCAACTTGTTACAAACATCGTGGGTACCTCCATGTCTCCTCTTGCCTTGTGCTTATTATAAAGCATAAGCAAATCCGTTTTTGGCTCAAAAGGCTGGATGTATTAAAGGATCTTCTTAAAAATAGACCTTCTCTTGGGCCACCGTTTGCAGCAAATGTTAGATGCTCCCCTTGGCTGCACCAGAAGCTGGGTAGCCACAGAGAGCTGCAGGAGCTGCAGCCAGCATTCACTGCAGCATCGCTGTGCTGCCGGCCGAGCAGCCTGCCTGCAGCACCTGCACGTGAGGTGTATTTCGCTGTACAGGTGTTGTTGCCGTCTCACCACTTCTACAAAGTTCCACAGAGGCCAATTCAGAATTACGACAGTAAAGAGTGAGCAACAAATTTCAAAATTCAATCCATCATTTCTTGGCTGCAGAAGCCCGTGCCCATCTGTTCACATGGCAGACGGCCCACTTGCAAGCTAGCTGGACCTTTCCCCTAAGAAATTAGTGGCAGACAAGAGCAGCTTACCAAATCTGTACAGCAATGCAAATACTTTTTATTTCTGCAGGAAGTGTGGTCAGATATACAGTAGAACCGGGCAGCATCTGCCTCCTTTCGCTTCCTTGTATTGCTTGATATATATATATATTGTTAGCTGACTGGAGGAGAAAAGAAAATGAGGAACTTACTGGCACTGCTTGCTGCCAAAAAGACAGGTTGTATTGGAACAGGTGCTTTGAAAGTCTGTGAAAGCCAGCTGAAAGGTGTCAAAATGTGCATATCGTGAAGCAGCAGTTCATGGATATTTTGTGTGAATTTAGTCTTGTAGAAAGAGAGTTCAGAGGGACACTCTGCAGAAAAAATCTGCCTTAGGAACAGACGACCAGATTAACAGGCATACCCTCGCCTGCTCGCTCACAACGTGCGTGATGCTCACATGCGGGATGAAAGACAAAGGGAAAAAAGGTTTCCTGTTGTTACTCTTCTATCCTTCATTATTTTAGAACTGTCAGATGAGGAAAGGAAGATATGATAAGCTGTTCTTCAAATAGGTTAAGCTGATCACCCAGCCTAAAAATAAAAGTGGATCGATTGAAACTCCATAAGCTGTGTTTTGGTGAGAGATTAACTGCAAAGAGCAGGCAGGTAAAAGAACGAAGAGTACCAGATCCTTTTTATAGTACCAGTCAGACTAATGCCTGTGAGCCACACTTGTCCCTTGACCTTGTTAAATGTGGCCCACGTGTTGGAGGGAGAACAGGCAACTTTTCTGACACATTCCCTTCCCACATGTTTTTCCTGCAGTGAGCTACTGTAGATAGTTCTAAAACACATGGGAGTACAAGTGGCTTCCCCATGTGTATTTTAAACCTAACAGAGCCACAACAGTCAAAACCGCGTGGGGGGAGAAAGGATCATCAAGAAAGGAAAAGAGAGAGAAAGCTTTTCTACTATTTGTGCTTCTGTCCTTCATGCGCTGAGGGAATGCACGGGAGAGCAACAGTAAGGAAAAAGAAAGGACAAGGAAGAGCAAGAGTAGAAAGGAAGAGAAAGAAAGGAAGCAGACAGAAGCAAGGGGAAAGGAACAAAGCAGTATGGCATTCGGGGGAAAAAGAAACCGAAGCAAAACAAAACAGTGGAGAAAAGGCAAGGAAGAAAGGAGAAGGCATTGCGAGGGAAGGACAGGAAGTGACAGGGAAAAATCATAGAGAAAATCACTCCACTGTCTGTAAGGGTAAAATCAAACGTGCCTGACTGTGCTTTTCATTTCAGCTTGTGAGCCTGTGTGCTTAGCTTTAACAGTGTAGGAAGAGGCATGTTTTGCACATTCCTCGGTGTCATCCCTCCTTTCGTTTTGTCTCCTGATGCTGCATCTTTGTTCAGCTTCTGCTTTCTGTCTCCTTCTGTCTCCTGCTTCCCCCTCCCCTTTTTCTCTTCTCTTTCTCTCACAGGCAGTGAATGAGATGTAGCATATCATTGTATTATCAGGGCCATTTTTTCCCCTCAAAGTTGCCTTAAAACCGGAATGCCAGTGAGTGAGCGAGCCTTTCTTTTCCGAGGAGAATTAGCTGAGACAGCCTGAAGTCATCAACATAAACCTAAGTGAGCATTTATGTGAGATGTGACTTTTACTCCATGCTACTCATGGGAGATGGTCACAGCCTTGATTTCAAGGAGCTTTTCAAGAAATCAGTGCTGAGAAACTTTACCCTGGAGCTGGTGAGCTCCCAGCAGAACAATAAAGGACCCCCATCTCGCTCTGCCTCTCCAGCAGCCACCCGTGTGCCTCCACAGCTGCTCCTGCAGTGCTGCCTCCGCACACCAGGCACTGCCAGCAGCCTATGGGACAGAGCTGTGGGTGGGACTGCACGGCACATGGAGCACTGCCAGCGACAGGTATTGCAGTGCTGAAAGTGATACACAGTGTGTAATTTGGGTTGGAACAAAAATTGAATTGCTTTGAATCCCATGGTTGTTCTGTTATAATTTGATAGGCTTTTGTTCATCTCCGATTCTTTTTCCTTGATTTGGGGCTTAATAAATAGTGCTGAGTTACGGCTTTACATTTAGATTTATGATTTTCATGTTTAGAAGCAAAAGTTGACTGTGAAGCACACTTGTGCTTTTACCCCCTGCTTTCTGCTCGTTCTAAGCCTTATCCTCTATTTTTTTCTTGGTTTTGACCCATTTTAGTTGTATGCCAGGGTCTCAAGGTTTCCAAACTAAAGCCAGGATCTCAGGAGGATGAACAGCTTTCAGGAAACGGTCAACAGCTCTCAGAGTGCAATTCTAAAGGTCATTTGTTATCACATCTGTTCCTGTCAAGGCGTCCTCTCTTAGCAAATCCTATCTCAGAGGGGAAACCCTGGGAGGTTCAGTGGTGGGATTTTTCTCTCTCATGCTGTATGATGAGACTAAAAGCAATGCATTCATCTGTGGAGCTCTCCCAGTGTCAGGGAAAAGTGTAACGACCCTTTTTCTTCTGCCTGTTTTGCTGGGACCTTAATTTTCCAGCCACTGTCTTGATTCAAAAATCCCTCAAAAATAGTTAATAGTAGGATGGGTCTGGTTTCCCCTGTGTCTCTTGGGGCAGAGTAAAACCAAAGACCATCATTTGGCAGAAAATCCGAGCTTTCATCAATGTGGCTATGATGAACAGAAGTCAGAGGAGAAAGAAAGAGTGCTGGGGTTGAACAAGCCATTCATTTTGCTAGAGATGGAGCTTCCCAGCACTGTCAGTTGTTCATGCCACGGAAGTTATGGGGCTGATTAGGCTGGGCTAGTCACGGTGGGGAGGCTTGGAGGTAGAGTCCCTCTTTGTGCTTCCTGCCATCTGCTCACATCACTAGAATCACAGTGATAGATTCCACAAGAGAAAATGCCACGAGGAGTTTGCTTATAGAAACAAATTTAAATATGCATTTTATGGCAGTAATCTAATTTAACTACATAGTTGTTGTAATATAAATTATCATTGCACTATAGTCTTCTGGAAGAAACCAGACCAAACCAAATCAAACACAACAAGCAGAATTTAGAATACCCTATACTGGACCCAAAAGAGTGTTACCTAGTGTAGTTTTTAAGTAGTTTGTGAGCGCAGTAAAATCCCTAATTAATTTAAAGTGAGTTGTCATATCAGGTAGATAATATGTCTTTTAAAATGTAAGTACCAGAATGCTTGTTTGTCTAATCTATTATTTACAAGACAATCTATTAGAGTGATATTATAGACCAAAATACCTTCTCTTACAAGCTGGTAAAGCCCCGTTGGATCTGTGTAGCTGTGTCAGTTACATCAGTGAAGGGCTTAGCTTTGCATTTCTATGTATTTAATGGATAGACTATTTTAATTAACCAAGTTCTAATATGCCTCTGTCATGACTTGGAAAATAAACTATTTCTGTAATTTAAATAAAGTGAAGATAGAGTAGCTGAAAACATAAAGCACTTTAAAGCATAAATAAATTCAGACAAATTCTTAACACATGTTAAGATTTCTGTTCATTGTTAATGTCTATATTGCTCTACAGAGACAAAAGAAGTTAGGTAAAGGCTGTATTTTGCAGAAAGTCCTTGTAAAGGGGAGGTATTCCAGAACTGCTCTGTGTTGTGTTTTACGTGGCAGGCAGAGGATAAAAAAATGGTGAATTCTGCATCTGTCACACTTCTGAGTCTGTCACTCAAAGAAAATTCCCCCTTCCCTTTTTAGGAAAGTTGCTGAAGAATGATGGGATCTGGCTGATAACAGTGACCCATATTTAGGCAACATGAAGATTGTGACAACATTAGCTACAGTAAGGGAATGCAGATGTAAAATCAAAACATCTGTTACGGTAACTTCAACTTACCCTATCATTCCTGGATGTTGCAGTGTCATAACTCACATTCCTACATCGTCTTGCTGTAAGAAGACACATCTAGCCTTGAAATACTGCACTAGCTTTAAATTAATTTGCTTTCAACTTTGTATCGTAAAATTATTATTACTGAAGCATGGCGGTTCATTTTTAGATACTAATAGTACAAGTAAGTGATTCTACTTGACAGATTGCAAAATGTGTTGTATTTTATCCTTGATTATGAGAATAATTTGATTTGCCTTAGCATAGCTATTAAATAGCCACCGAGAGATTGACTGCAGTGGTATGAAGGATTTCACCATTAATAGTTTTATGGGAGAGATTCGGAATATAAACAGATTTCATGGCTCTTCTCAACTGGAATTTCTGAATACCCTTCCTTCTCTACGGCTCTTCCATATTGCCACAGGAACTTCTGTCAAAATGGAGCTTTCCTTGATTTTCCAGTGCTTTGTATCACAACATGTTGCTGTATCACCAGCATTACACCAATGAGGGCTTTGGTCGTGGCTGCGTAAATCGCAGGGGAGCACCGCCCAGAATAATGTGCCGTACTGACTGAGGAGTGCAGTAAGCATAGAGCCTGGTCCTGCCACGTGAGGAATTTCAGAATGGAATCTGCAGATTTCATTCCATTAATTTCAGAGAGGATCAGTCCCATTGCATGTACTAGGAACTGCCAGGATTAATTATGATTTCTTCTTTCTAGCAGTCACTCTTTTAATGATGAGCAAGACACAGTTCTGATAACTTATAGCTGCTGCATAGCTTGAGTTTAGGTGTGTGTGCAGTATCTGTGCTTGGGCTGCCAGATCACACTGCATGTCCTCTGTTCTCTCTGACTGCTAGAATAACTTATTATGATACTGGACTTCCAAAGAATATATTAACTTCCTGACTCTCTGTAGTAATACCATACAGCTGGTTCAAATAAACATTCCAAGCCAGTGCATTTTTCATCTTGAAAAAAAAAAAAAAAAAAAGGCAATCCCAAAGAACTTTTGTATTTATTCAGTGCTTACTGTCATTGCCTTTGACACAGAGCACAAAATTAATAGTTTAAAAAATGGGAGTTGCTCTTGCTGCCTTTGCATTGATTCTCGCTTCTTGTTCTTCATTTATTTTGTTGATCATTGCAATCAGGAAGAGAGGGAAAACTGTTCATGGAATTAATTTTCTTGAGTTATTGCACTATTCTGTCTCACTAAAACTTTAATGCTCTTTTTTATACTCTGAAGAAAATGTGTCCTTTAATCTAAGGCAGAATCCATACAAAGAATTGGAGTTTCTCGAGGCTTAGCCTTACTAATATAAAAACGCATGCACACTGATACCAAAAGATGATCAGATAGCTGTCACATGTATTACATTTCTGCATATGATTAAAAATACACTACTTTGTTTGTCTGGTTTTTCTGTGTCAGCTCATTTATTAATATCTCACTTACAAGGAGGGCTGCTGACACATTAAGAGTGACACCCTTATGCAAAATCATTGTGTAAATTGTGAATGTTTTGGCTGTGTACAAGGGGGAATGCTTTTAAACTGAGACAGGAGAGGTTTAGGTTGGATATTAGGAGGAAGTTTTTCACACAGAGGCTGGTGACACACTGGAATAGGTTGCCTGAGGAGGTTGTGGATGCCCCATCTCTGGAGGCATTCAAGGCCAGGCTGGACGTGGCTCTGGGCAGCCTGGTCTGCTGGTTGGCAAACCTGTATATAGGAGGGGAGTTGAAACTAAATAGTCATGGTGATCCTTTTCAACCCAGGCCATTCTATGATCCTATGATTCTATGATTATATTTGACCACACTTACTGCTGCTATATTACTGTAAGCATGCTGAGTTTTGGCTTAAGAGAGCATACACATAATTGAACAAAGATTTTGCTCCAAACATTGCTCACCATTCATATACTAATTCCCATCAGAGAAAATTAGATATCACACCATAAAGCATAAAGATCTTCTATTTAACAATGCAATTTATTAAGTAATTTCTTAATGAAAATTGTGAAATACTCCAGGTTGGATTTTATGTCTATGCCGTATTTGTGGTAACCTTAGTGAACAGACTCACAGAAAATGTTGAAGTTGCACGTGTTCACACTTTTCTGAGAGAACCCTCTGAACCAGTCACGAAGAAAAATGGTATTTGAAGTAAGTTGTGGAGCACTAGGAGTTTGTCAGATACAACCATACAACTCCTTACAAATGGGAGTTCTCTAAAGCTGGACTCTAGTTGTGATCTCTTCTCTGATTGTGAATGATATAAATGTCCCTGATTTCAATGGGAGCAGGAGCAGATGACAGTTTTCCATGATTATATCATGCATGAAGAAGGCAGATGTGTATGTAGGAGTTATAATAAAGCATTTGGATGTTTTATATGTTTGTTACAGCCAGTGAATAGTGGACTGTATGAAAATAAAGAAGTTTTTGATTTAGACAGATTATTCTGGTGTCCTGTTATAAGATTATTTCTCATTGCTAATCATCAGTGAGGAGTATGGGATCATTCTGATGTAAAACACTTTCTGAACAATACCCAGCAGTGAAAAATACTGATATATCACTGGAATTACAAGTTAGATAAAAGATTGCTTTTAAATTCTGACTTTGCATTAAGGAAAACTGTTTTGTATGTTTCTGGTTCAAACAGCCACAGAAATGTGCTTTTATCAGAGATCTGTTCCTTACAGTTTTCAGGTAAGGTAAATCCATCTGCAGTTTTATGGTTGGAAGTGGGGGAGCATTGTAAAATTGCAGTATTAGGCAAAGTACAGAGGAACATTCTGAACCCCCAAATGCTGTATTGAGGTCACACACGGTTTAAATTAGGAGTCTCTGTTCCCACTCATAAATGTCTCAAACTTTCACTTCTGATCTGAAACTTTTGGTGCTTGAATATTGTAACAGTAGCCACTGGAATTAGTAGATACTGACCCTTGTGACACAGGACAGGGTTTATATAACTGTATCCCTGACCAGGTTCCTGCAGCAAAGAAATTAAAGCTGGAACTCCTGCCTGCTAGAACTTTTCTGCAAACATGACTGTTTTTTAATTAGTCCATCAGCATAAAATGCACATATAAAAATAACATTAGGTTTAAATGCTTTTCTCCCCACTCGCATGGTATCTGTCACACTGTATTAATCAGCAGCAGGAAAGCAAAGCATAACTCTGTCTCACTGCCTTCACATGGCTGGTTGTTACCTATGAATGCCTGAACATCTAACCTGTATGTTTTCATCCGAGGCTGTAAGAAATATCTGTGGTGTTCTTTCTTTGTTGTTCTTCTTTTGTTCATATTAGCAGCAAGACAAGGAACATGACAAGTGCTGAGCACCTATTTATGTGGAGCATTCAAGCAAATGGAGAGCTATAAATATGTATGTTTGATGATAATACGTAGCTACAGCTAAGAAATTCCTGCCTGCATTTGTTTTGGAAATGACCACACAAAATGATGTTTTATAGAATTAGCAGTAATCGTATAATTAAAAAAAAAAAAAAATCTACTATTTACATAAATACAAAATAATATAAAAATACATTTTTAGTCTCAGGTAGAAAAGCTCCTCTTGAAATATTTCTAGACAGATGTCTCTGCGTTTCCCTATTCCCCAAAAGCCATTTTCTGCAAAGCCTTTTTAAATGTGAGAGGGGATAGAGTTTCGCAACAGTTTATTGCTAGATTTACAATGCTGGCAAGAAAGTAATTCTCAAAAAATGGGATAGTCTTCTCCCAGGAATTGATCTCTGATTGGGTTAATGGATTATACGGGCCAGAGTGTGACAAGCCCACGCACAGCAGCGCTGCTGCAGAGGCGCATGAGTAGCCGTCCCTTAGGAGACTGCTTCTGGCAGCCCAGCACTCCTACCCGCAGGGTAACATCTCCAACAGAGCAGGAGTAACACAGCTCGTGTTCAGTGCTCCCCCTTATACAGAGCTAGGAAGAGCGGGCAGCGCCGTCCCAAAGGCGATGCAAGCCCCCTGTGTGGGCTTGGTTAGGGAAATTTCTAATTACTGCCAACTGAGGTGTTTGAAACTACTACCAGCAAGATGTATCAGTCAGCACACAGAAGGTTAATCATCTCGCTGTGTATTTTAATATTAGTGATTGGACTTGACCATGCTAGCTCCTCATACAGAACTGAAATTCACAGTGTGCACAATTGGCATTTTGTACTTCAGATCTACATGTTATTTTCAGTTATTTCTAGATGACCCGTGTGACAGCAGCTGAAATGCTTTGGTGCATTTTTTTTTTTTTTTTTTTTTTTTTTTTTTTTTTTTTGTGGGGATGTTTTTTCTCCCTGCCGCATGTCACGGCTTATATCATACTATCCTGAGGTCTTTGAGCCCTCGCTACCGCGGGCAGCTGGATCCTGCTGCCAGTGACAGCAGGGTGAGAGCTTTTAGCCTTTGGCAGGAGGAGGAGCAGCCATCCTTCATCTGCAGCCCGGAGGTTCGGTAGCTCCTCCACGTGGGCTCTGGTGTAGGACGGTTGTTGCCTCTTTGTCTCCAAAGGGCTGCTGTGCAGTACTAAAACTGAGCTGTGAGCACCGGGGTGATGGCTGGGGCAGCAGCTCAGGGGAAGGAGACATTTTGAAGAAAGAAGTGGGAGAAACCCACTGGGCAGGCAGAAGAAGAACCGGTGCTGGGGAGACAGGCAGGTGTGAGGCAGGGAACGCTGGTGATGGGGCGGCCAGAGCAGCGTGGTGCTGAGGGAGGAGAGGGACCCTGTCGGCACAGTGCTGCTTTCACTTCAAGGGGGCTCTCACAGAATCACAGAATCCTTAAGGCTGGAAAAGACCACTGAGATCATCTAGTCCAACCCCAAACCATCCCACTGTGCCCACTAACCACGTCCCTCAGTGTCACATCTGCAGTTCCTCAACACCTCCAGAGACGGTGACTCCATCACCTCCCTGGACATCCTGTGTCAGCGCCTGGCCTTTCTGAGTAGGAATTTTTCCTAATATTCAGCCTCCCGTGTGCGGCTCCAAAAGACATGGCCTTCATCCATGGCATTTTATCAATGGAGCTAAAGCTTGTGAAACTCAAAGCTTTTGCCATTCATCTCACTTAGGTAGTTCTAAGGGTAATTATTTTAGGAACTATTGGATAAGATGTTACCTTGGGTAAAATAATTTAAAAACAATTGTGCGGTGCTTTATTGTCAGATTTCAAATCAGTAGAAAGTTTTAAAATCAGCAGTCTTCCGGAATTCCTGTGATTCTATATTTATTCCGTGGGAAATAAATATAAGGAAATCCAATACAGAAATGTATAATCAAATCCTGTTTACTAAAAAGAACCTGAGGATATTGGTGGACAGTTGGACATGAGCCAGCAATGAGCCCTAACAGCCCAGAAAGCCAACCATATCCTGGGCTACATTCAAAGCAGCAAGGTCAACAGGTCAGTGAGATGATCCTGCCCCTCTGCTCTACACTGTGAGATCTCACCTGGGGTACTGCATCCAGATGTGAAGTCCTCTGTACAGGAGAGACACAGACTTGTTGGAGTGCATCCAGAGGATGGCCACAAAAATGATCCCAGGGATGAAATGCTTCTCCAATTAGGACAGGCTGAGAGAGCTGGGGCTGTGAAGCCTGAAGAAGAGAAGGCTCTGGGGAGAACTGAGAGCAGCCTGTCAGTATCTACAGAGGGCTGTAAGAAAGAAGGGGACAGACTCTTTAGCAGGGTTCTGCTGTGACAGGACAAGGAGAAATTTTCAAACAAAAGGAGGGGAGATTTAGACTGGATGTGAGGAAGGACTTTTTTACACTAAGGGCAGTGAGGCACTGGCACAGGTTGCCCAGAGTGGTGGTGGATGCCCCATCCCTGGAGACATCCAAGGTCAGGCTGGATGGGGCTCTGAGCACCTGATGTAGTGTAGGTGTCCCTGTTCATTGCAGGCGAGTTGGACCACATGACCTTTAAGAGTCCCTTCCAACTGAAATGATTCTATGATTCTATGATTTATTTACATCATTTTAACCTCCAATTAAAATGTCATGTATATCTCAGCTAGATTAATGTATTAAAACAAACAAACAAAAAGTCCCTATAGGAAATGTTTCAACTAAGCAATTTATTTTGCTTGTAATTAATGCATTTTTTCCTTAAGTACAAGTGATAAAAAAAATAAACAAATAGCAGGTAGTTGTTTGCTGCTGTCACTCCAGAAACGGACAGTTGGGTAATTACAGACCATCAAAGAACTGCTGCACCACTGATTATTATCTTTTAAGAATTTGCCAGCCTTTCATCATTCAAAAGAAACTTGTATCAAAGACTTTAAATGTATATTATTAATAAAATCAACCTATTCAATGGTAAGACGGCTGGTACTTGCAGCTCACACAGAAGTCATCTTTTCTTTGTTGCTCTGTCTAATAGAGAACACCATAATGGGAAATTGGTAACCAGATCTCATTTTGCTACGTGTATGTTTCATAGCTGCAATTCTCCCCTTATTTAATATCAAAATGAACAAATCATGTTTTATAAATCCAATAGTCTAGGCTTTACATTACCATGATAATTTTACTTTAAAACCAGACTTCGGACAGATAAGATGTATATGTGTACACCCCCCATAGAGCTAAACTCAGATTTAATAAGTTCTTGCCTGTGATCTTTGCATTGAGCAGAATTAACATTTGCAGTGTAACGTTGCAAAATGTTTTTATGCATACAGTGGTGCTATGATGGTGAACGCTTTTGTCTTTGAGGAGGGATTGGTCCATGCAGTGTGATGCTGGTTGTACCACGCTTCCATCAGAAGTACTGCAGAGCTCTTGGATCCTGCCAAGACTTTGAATTTACATTACGGTACTCATCTGCTAATCAAGCCTTTGCAGATAGCAGACAGACTGTCTCCAGCAAGCATGCATCCACTACCTAAACTGATCCATATAGTTTGTGTACCCATTTATCTTGTGTTTAGATGAGAATTAAAGAACCAGTCCTGCGGCTCTCATACAGAGTACTTACGTAAGATTGAATTGCTCATCCGAGTAGGATTTCCAGGCTGGGGACTGTGAACCTCTGTAAATAGAATGCAGAAATTGTAAATAATATAAACCGAAAGCTAAATATTGTGCTCTGCCGCCGTTTTCATTGAGACAAATGCTAATCATCATTAAGGCATGTCAGAAGTATGGGGATATATTGGCTTATACGAAAGGTCAGTTGCAGTCCGTGGTTATTTTTAATTCATTGGATTGTTTTCAGCAGGCGTATCTGTACGTAGGATAATCTCTTGCCCATTTTCTGCCAAACATCTCTAAATCCATCATAGATGAAAACAGAGCTGGAGGAAGAGGAAATGAACAATTTTCCAATTTATGCAATTTAAGAGAAATATTGGAGGGTGGGTGTCTTTAATGGCTGCTAGTTGGATGAAATAGAAATGGTCTCCTCCTTCCAAGTTGCAAAAGCCAAGAGGCAGATGACAGAAGAGGACAGAGATGCTGCTTTTAGAGGGTTCTATGGTCTTATGAGACAGGTTTTGTTGTAAATCTGCATGTGTGTTATCAGATTGGATTCCGTGACCTGTAAAAGACTGTAGGCATAATTTTTGTTGCTAACTTCATCATAGGTTTTAACATCCTTTAGCTCAATATTTCTGGCATAATGCTTTAATAAGTTAAGAACATAAAAGAATTTTAGAAAATGAACAATTCCAAGGCTGCTTGACAGCTTAATTGAGAATTCACAGATTTTAACAGCCGAGCTGATTATTCTAATTGTGTAAAGGATGAAATTTTCCAGGTGCATGGCAGACTCACACAAACCTGTTTGTTTTCTGATTTTCTATGGATACATTGCAAAGAAGAAAAAGGTTAAATTTCTGAGAATCTGGAAATACCAATTGTGTGAACATGTAAAGACTGCAAATGTTACAGTACTTCAAGTGTTAGCAGAGTATTTAAGAGCTAGTTAACGTTGTATCAACACAAGGAGGAAGGTTTATAAGAGTTGAAAATATGCTACAGATGTCATATGGTTTTATTTTATTTATTTATTTATTTATTTTTTTTGTTATTTGTGTTTAGGTAGTTACTTGTGCAAATAGAGCAAGTGTACAACATATTATAGTGTAGTGTGGGGAAAAAAAGAGAAAGTGAATGATACTGCAATTACTACCGGGCTATGATAAACCAAAAATGCCAGATCGTCTTCTTTGGAAAACGCATAGCTGTAATATGTTGTCATGCTGGATGATCACGAGTCTCTTCAATAGCAAATGAGATATATTGCTGCTTTATTAATATACTTTTTTCCTTAGAATATGTATTTTATCTGTATAATTGTGACACAAACCACAGGAAATCTGGAGAAACTTTTATATGATGAAGGAAAATTAAGAAAAGAGAGAGGAGGAAGGAATAATCGTAGTCCTTTCAGGCTTAGAAGGTTCCCAGACAAGTGGGCTGATGAGTTTTCCCATGCTGTCTGACTGCTTAGAGTCAGGGCCCTACGTAACAGGCTGGATGTGGCTCTGGGCAGCCTGGTCTGGTAGTTGGCGACCCTGCATATAGCAGGGGGATTGAAACTAGACGATCACTGTGGTCCTTTTCAACCCAGGCCATTCTATGATTCTATGGTTCTATGATTCTATGATAACAGTATCCAGGAGAAGGAGGAGGACTGGGCCATTGTCAGTATGACGCTGTGCACAGCCTGTGTTTCTTTTTTCTTTTGCCCTGTGTAGAGAAGAGATGGCTGAATGGAAGAACCCAGGGGTGGCATTTCTCAGGAAGTGCTTTGTTTGCTTGAGCCAGATGCTGAGGTCTGGGCAGTGGCCGAACTGTACTCAGTTGTAGAGGTGTCACCTCTTCTGTTCCCACTTGTTAAGTGCTGCACATGAGTCTTCATTTAGGGACAGCTGTTGTGTTTTTTTTTGTTTTCTTTTTTTCCCAAAGAAATGTCTCTCATGAAGTTTGTGAATTGCATGTTTGTGGAGAGAGAGAGCATGTGTATATCCCCGAAATATTTTATAATGTATTCTAATAATAATGAAATCCCTGTTTTGTCCTCTGAAGACCCTTATGGGAAGGACAACTGGAAAACAAGATTGTGGTTTCTCATAACACCCTTGGCCTGTCCTACTTTATAAGGACCAGTTGAGACCATAATAAAGCTAACCAACTGTCTTTGTACACTGTATGTGTACTTTTAGATGCATATTATGCTTCTGTTTTACCTTCAATTTCCTAGGCACATGATGCTATAAGGAATTAAGATAAAATGCAGTCATCTGTCCTGTTTTCATCTTATAGCCTTATCATATATTAAACTCTCAGACCCCACAGTGTTCTGCAGGAGATTATCCAAGAAATGATAAATCCTCTGTAGGAGCCATCAAAGCATCATTGCCAGTTTGCAGCCACTAAGAAAACCTCACAGCTCTTTCACTGTCACTGCATTATTGATTAGCCTGCAAAATACTGAAGCTGTATTGATTGTAAATATTTAGGGATGAAGAAGGAAACATTGTCCTCGAGGTATTAGCAGCCCTCTCTTTACTGGGATCTTCTGTTGCATTTCTCTGGCTGCTTTCTGCCTATTCTATGCTGCATGGTGTTGCATTCACCCTGCGGATCGGCAAAGCAGGCAGGTGGCTCAGCTTGATGGAGCCAGCGGTTGCTGAGAAGCTGGAAGAGGAAGGAGAATGCTTAGATGAAGATTGATTGGTTTCGCACGCACACTGGACAGAAATTATAGGAAGCAAAACTAATGACCTATTTGTATTTGTTTTAATTAATTTGTCTTTAAAAATCATCATAACGGCCCTGGCCATCTAGGCCACAAGGTCTGAAGCAGTCCTATGGGGCAGTGACTACCTTGCTGATACCCAACATAGCAGCTAAAAGCTCAGCACATTTTGTCTCAGCATTCATGGGTTGTCCTAACCCAACTAAAGAAATACTGTGTGCAGGACTAAAAGACAAGACCTGAACAAATCTCAGCTTGTGGACCCATGTGAGAGAAATCTGAAAAGGGACTTTGCAGTGAATAGCAGTGAAGTACACAACAAAATAACTCCCTGCAAATTCAGCAAGTTGCTTCTTGCTGTCCCTTCTCCAAGAAGTCCCTGCTGAGCTACATTAGCACATGCAGGTGGTTTCTGCCTGGTTAGTGTACAGTTAGTCCTCTGCTGGTACTTAAGCTAAAATCATTAACACGTGCCTTGTGTGTTACCTGAATGAAAGGAGAGTTCACGGGTTATTATTGCCCATTTTTTCTCCTTGCTCCTGCACTTCCCTGCTTCGATTACAAATCCTCCTCCAGGCATAAAGCAAGTTGGACACCTACAGTGCAGCTAAAGAGTTATTTGTTCCCTAGGTGGACACTAATGAATGACTGCAGTGCTGCCCTGAGTGAGGGGGTCCCCACTATTAAAAGTTTAATAGAAAGATCTGAGAAGCTGGGGGCCAAGAGGAGGAGGAGGGGACAGGGAGCTGTGAGTAACTCAGTAAGTGCCTCCTCTGTTCCTTTGCTGCAGTGGAGATTATACCATCCATTAGGACAGGAGCAACTAGAGAGAGGTCAGTTCCCTCTTCTTTCCCCTTTTGCCTTCAATCTCACCACAGGCTGTTGAAACCACAAAAATAAGTTGGTTCCATTCCACTGTAAAATCTTGGAAAGCAGCAGGAATATGGCCCATTTGAAAAATGAGCTAATTCAGATTTCCTTTCGCTTTTCTGATTCCTTATCCTTTTGTTTCCCTCCCACTCCACTTTGTTTGCTTTTTTTCCCCTAATCTCTCTCTCTTTTCTTATTGTCTTTTACTTTCTAGGCCATTATCTTTCTCTACCCTGTACTTGTCAAGACTGAGCATAAAGGATCTTTTTTTTTAATGGTACTCTCTTTAAATATCCTAGTACTCACACAAATTCCTGCCTATGCTAAGTGATCATAAAGTTTCATAGAGCAGTGGAGATACTCTTGGCCCCTTGTTTTAACAGAGGTAACTATAAACATCTTCGTTTTTTCTCACTCCCATTGGCAGGGGATTGAGATCTAATTTCATTTTACTTTTTAGTTTTTGTCTAGACCCAGTTTCTGTATTACTTGTCCATGTCTGGGACCATATGAAGAAAAAAGGTTGATTATAATCACAGAGAAAAAGAACTCCTTTCTTGTATATTACCAAGTTGTTACTCATATCACTTACATAAGCCTTATAAGAAACAGAAAAAAAGTCTCTTGAACGCTATTCTTGTTATAACTTCAAGAAAGATATTTTTATTGCATGCTCAGGCCACCAAAATGTGTTGTGTCCTTGGGCACAGAAGGGTGCTGTGCTGCTTGCATTGCAAAGGGCAAGCAGGGAACAGTGCCAGAACAGTTCCTTCCTTGTACTGAAGGTGTCTGAGAGTCAGAATGGTGCCAACCATAACCATAGTAATTGAGGTTTTTTTTCATGATGGGAGTGATGAGGTCATAACCTCCCAGTTCCTCTATTTTGGGCATGGAGTTCTAGGATTGGAAAGCTTTGCTAATCTTTTGATAACTGCTAAGGCGTGTAATGGGAGGAACTGAAACAGAATGGGTTCATCAGGGTTCTTCTGACCCCAACTGTCATCTTTCATAAAGATCTCTTCTAGCAAGCAATGTGGGGGCAGTTTTAGCCTTTAAAATTATCCAGAAAGGAGCTCTGATACCTAAAATTTACGTTGGATATCTCTGAAACCATATAATTAAGCAAAGGCCTTAATGGTGTTTCCTATTCAACCTGTCAGAACAGGTTTCTTCAGATTGCCATTTGGCAGAACATGTAGGATTCCTGTGTGGAAATATCTGGAGTGGGTCCACAAAACTTAGCTGGGCTTTCCTTTCTTGCTGCCTTTCCTGCCCTCCTCACGAACATTTGCTTCCGGCTGAAATGTGGCACTGGGACAGATGTAAAGCTGGTTAGTGGGAGCACTCAGTAACTTTTGGGGCTCAGTCTGGTATTTTCAGGGAGATGTGTTTTCCTGAGCATGGCAAGGATGCAGTATTTGTGCTCTGATTTTTTTTTAAAGACTGCTCTAAAATGTTTTTGTAACTCCATAGTAAACAGGTTGTACTTGCAGTCAACGTACGCTTCAGTGTTGCTCTGAATATAGCTGCTTTCCTGAGCTCAGGCCTATGTTCAGAACAAAAATCTAATCCTTGACTTCAGAAAATATGAAAATAGGTTGCTGCTCCCGAGAGCTCAGACTGGCAATCTCTGTGCTTTCCTCTGTTCCATATTTTCTTGATACTCAGTATTATTTTAAGAACACTTCAGCATTCTCAGCAGGTGCAGATCTAAAAACCTGCAAGTAAATTTCTCCCTTTCTCACCACAATAAAAAGAAGTGCTTGAGGGAAATACATGCCACGTGAGAACCATCATTATTACACTCCTTGGTGTTGTGCTCTCTTCTTATGCTAGAAATATGTTCTTCTTTTCTTTTTTTTTTTTTTAAAGCTCTGCTTGAGAATTAAGGTTTGTTTTTTTTTTTTTTTTGTTTGTTTGTTTGTTTCTGTTGTATTTTGTGGAAGTTGCTTGAAGTGACTACCATAATGATCAAACTCTTTCCCATTATCAGGCAGAGCAAATAGATTGCAGGAAACTGCAATGCAAAATCCCCTTATACAGTGTCAGGTAAGATCTGAAGATCACTTCTGAGTCTACTTCTCTCTATTTGATTTTGGTCTTTTTTTTGTTGTTGTTCACAGATGCAGCCTATACTCCCAATTAGCATAATAGCAATGGCTGATCTGTAGTTTCGTCACAAGTCACAGTGAAACAGCATGCTGTTTCTCCTGACATGAGTGCAGCTCTACTCATGCTCCAGACCCAGGCAGTCCCATTGCCCTTTGGTAAGCATGGCCGTGGAGGCTGGGAAGATGCTTGACTTGCACGTTACCCAACAGTCTGCTATTAGCCACACCTCACATTTTCTGGATTTGCTCATCTAGATACAACCTTCTTTTTTTGTGTGTGGCTTGTAATATAAGAGAAGCCAAAGCTAGAGATCTGGAGAGGTCAGGAAAATACTATTGTTCAACCTTGTTATTTGCCTTAAAATTAAGACAATCCTATTTGTGGAGATGTTCTTTTGGCGGTAGCTCCTCGGATTTAACTATTAGCCCGAAGGATATACTTTTTAGGAATAACAAATGCATAAAATCTTTAAAAATGTGATGAATATGAATCTAAAAAATGGTGAATCTATAAACAAGCAATTGAATAAAAATACCTCTAGGTTCATTTTACTTGAAGAATGAACAGAACAGAAGTTTTCAAGCTGCTGGAGGAAGGCTATCTGTACCTGTTACTTCCAACATTTTGAATCCTTCAGAAATAATACTTTTTATGGCTTGATGTTTGCAGCTGCAGAAAATAAAGATTTTGTAATGCAAATTTTATTCTCCACTTTTAATAATTTTAACAGCAACATTGGATTATGTTAGTTATTCTTCTATTTTAGTGCCCTGGATCTGCTAAGGACTGAAATGATACTTTTCAGAAGACGGCACACGGAATCTTTTGGTGGCAAGCAGTGTCTGAAGTGCTTGCCACCAAGACCACAAGCAGTACTTGGCATCTTCATATTCTGGAGGTGTAGTCAAAAAGCCTCTTCAGAGGGCAGACACTCAGACTTTTCCATTTACAGAGGTAAGCCTGGCTGCTCTCTGCTCTGATGGCTCACCGTTTAGTGCTTTAGCAGTTGTTGGAAGTCATTCACGCATGGCTCTTTTGCTGGTCTGTGGGTTTCAAACAGAGATAACAGGAGATGTTGTACGTGTTCCTTTTATTTTCTTAAAAAATAAAAATCCTTTGAACTCTTTTGTAAAACTTCAGATGAAAAACTCCAAGACTGGATGGAGAAGAGCACTGACAAGAGGTGCCAGTGACAATGCAGACTGACCTGCTGCACTCACCTGGTCCCTATGGGCTGGGTGAGCCTTGGACATCCTTTGGCAGTTCCCGTGTTCCTCTCAGGCATCTAAGAGTCAGAGCTGTGCTTAGGGTCAGCATATCTAAATGCCTTATTTAGTTCTAGCCTGTAGTCAGATTTTGCTACATTCAAGTGAAGGGAAAATGTTTCAGGGCCCCAAATCATTGGCCTGTCTTCAGTGTAGTACTTGCCATTTCCATCCCTTTGTGCACTCCCGTTTGCTCATACAGGAAAGCAGATGGGTGTACACCACAGTGCTGTGCATTTGTCCTACATGGAGAAACCAGAAGTGGTGCAGCCTGGGAGCTCTTCTGACGCTGCAAATAGTAGTGCTCTGGCCATGATGTCCCACCAAAACTTTAAAACATTGTTCAAATGATGGGCTCTGGGCTTTCTGTGGGCAGCAACCATCAGGCAGAGCTCCACAGAGGTGGGGGAGAGTACCAAGCAAGGGATGTTGTAGGGCTTCATGGAGATCCAGGAAGGCTGTGAAAGAGAAGGGGAAAACATCTGCTCATGTTTGAATGTGAGAGCTTGGTACTGGACAAAGCCACGGGCACTGATTTAATATATGGGAAGGTGGAAAGTAAATTTTGATAAAATAATAATGGGAATGCTAGCTTTCCTTCTGCTACGTTCAGTCACTCAGGGAGGTAAATGTAGCTGACCTATGTGAACACAGGAAGGTGCTTTTTAAAGGTGACTTTTTGAAGTAGCAGTTCCCTGCAGCCACTTCACATTGACCTTGAATATATTAATAGGGTGACTTTGCTGTGATATTTAGGAATAATAGTTTGACTTGCACGTGTAATGGATGAATTAGTACCAGCCACGAGGAGACTGTCTTAACACCAATTTGTGAATGTATTTCATAGAATCAGAGAATGCCTTGGGTCAAAAGGAACCTTAAAGCCTACCCAGTTAAAGCCCACTATAAGGGATCAGCCTTTCGGACTACCTACGATAAGGTAACCCGCTGTTGTCACTGTTCACTCGACTCTTTTTTAAGGCCGCTCAGGACGTAGCGCTGGGGAGCCGGGTTTTGTTTCGTTTGGCTCAGCCGGGCAGAGGAAAGCAGTGCGGCTGCAGTGCTGGGCAGCGCGGGCATCACCCGTGCAGCAAAAGCGCAAAGCAGGGGCAGTCTCTGTGGCGCAATCGGTTAGCGCGTTCGGCTGTTAACCGAAAGGTTGGTGGTTCGAGCCCACCCAGGGACGGTGGCCGCACTTTTGGCTCTACGCCCCCTCCCCCGCCAGCCGTCGTTTTTGACTGTGTGCGCGCGTCGGGAGGATGTGAGATTAGCGCTGGCGGCTGTACAGGCGCCGCGTGTTTCTGAGCAGGGGGGCCCCCGGCGGGGAGCGGCGCTGGGCGCAGCCGCAGCGGCAGCCGAGCCCGGAGCCGAGCGGTGCCGCGGGCTGAGCTGGCCGCGCCGGCACCTCCCGCCTCCTGTCAGCGTCCCGCCGCGGAGGGGGCGGCCAGCGGAACCCCGGTCCTCGCAGCGGTTGTTCGGGCCAACCGCAGTGTGGCTGTGCCGGCCCCGGCTCCGTGCCGGCTCGTTTTATTCGTTCCTTCTTCCCGTAACGGAAAGTGCGAAGGAAGATCTCCCATCTGAAGTGCAGAACGGTGATGAGCGGTGACGCGGAGCGGGGTGGACGTGGTGCGGGAGGCACTGCGCTTACGGAGCTCCGGCACTCGATCTGCTAACGTGGGTCGGAGCCGAGGTGCGGGAGGCAGAGCCGTGCGTTGCTGAGTGCTGCTGTACCCGGCTCTCGTTGCTGTCGGCAGCGTTCATTGGAATAAAAGTCAAAATGCACAAACGACTTTTATTTTTTCTCTTCCTGGCGACGAAGCTTTGCAGCCTTCACGAGCGGTGCTAAATTCATCGGGGAGGAACGGCGCCTCGCAGCACACCGTCGGCAGCTCCGCAGCCCCGCGCCGCTCCTAAACCGGTGCCAAAGCAGCTCCCGCCGCTCGCCGTGCCCGCACGGAGCCGTTCTGCATAAATGAATGAAAAGTAATTCCGTCCGGAGCTTCGCCCAAACGTATCAGTTGGGAGTTGGCACCTCCGCCGTATCTGAGCCCGTGACCGGATCGAAATGAGCGCTTCGGCCGTGTGAGGCGCGGCCGCCGCCCGAATGCGAAGTCCGCTGGGATGTACTTGCAGCTCACAGAGAACAGAATTCACGTTACAAAAACCCCCTCTCCCCGTGAAGTCGCATCTCACCGCCGCTGTGAGCGCAGCCCCGCCCGGGAGTGCCCGCAGGTACCGGGGCGACGCAGCCGAGCTGCGGATAAGGGACGGTTCTCTGGGGGTGCCGAAGGGTCTTTTTAAAGTGATCGCCGGACCCGCAGCAGTCCGTCGCCCGCAGCGCTGCCGGCGGCTCTCGCTTCCGTACAACGGCCCCGACAGCGGCAGCTCCCACTCCTCGTCCGAGACCATTACCCGTCGGCCGGGAGGGGCGATCGATTCCCTCCGTGGATGATGACGTGGTGGGCGCGATCTCCGCAGCAGCCGCGCAGCGCCTGGAGCTGCGCACCCCGCGTGGGGCAGCGCCCGGAAACGGAGAGCGAGTGCGGCGATCTGTGCGAGGGGTCGGGACCGTGCGGGGACGTTCCCCTAGGCAGGTAGGCAGCGCCCGTCCCGTCTGCTCGCTGACGTACAGGGCTGTGGGGAAGGGAAACGTGGTACATTTCGGGAGAAGACGGGGAACGGAGCTTTGTGCGAAGGTGAAAAAAAAAAAAAGAAAAAAAAGTAAAAATAGAAGTGAGCGAAGCTTTGAGTTATCGGCCGTGAAGAGAGCTTCCAACTGCCGTGCGGTATACACATCGCCCACCTGGCTCTGCCTTTAATCCAGGGACTTGCATTCAGTGCAGGATACACGCAATTCCAAGACCAACAGCAGCCTCACCGTTCGATACTTTTAGGAAAAAGACGTGGTACCCTCCGAACTCCTTCCTAACAAATCCCGAGGCGGATTCCAGCGTTAGCATTTTTCTGCCCCAACCCAGCCGTTCCCAGCGCACGTTTCTAAGCGGTGAAAGGCTCGAGAGGTACCGGAGCGGTGCGGCTCAGAGCGGGACACGGGCCCGACGGGCACCGGCACCGCGCGGCGGGACCCGCACGGATCTGCGGACAGCGTTCCCGCGGGGCGCGGCAACCGAGGGGGCAGGGACACGAAAGGCCGTTTCGCCCCCGCCGTGGAAAACCCGGCGGGGAGTGAGCCCGGAGCAGGGAGAGCCCCTCCCGGGGCTTCCCCGCAGCCTCCAGCGAGCGGGCCCCGCCGGGCCGCCCCCGCCTCGCGGCGCTGCCATTGGCCGCCCGCCCCGCAGCTGCTCAGTAGCAGCCCCGGCGGAGAGCGGGGCTGCCTTGCGCCGGAGCACCGCTGGCCCCGCAGGGTCGCAGCTCCCCCGGGACGAGCGTTGTGCGGGGCGGCGGGGCAGCCGTGACGTGCGGCGTAGAGTCGAGCCGAGCCGTGCCGTTCCGTGCCTTGTCGGTGTGAGCCGTGCCGTGCTCAGCCGTGTTGCTCCGAGCCGAGCCGAGCCCCGAGCCGGCGGCTGCGGCGCATCCCCGCCTTGGCAGCTGCGCTGCGTGCGAGACATCCAACTGAAAGCGGCGTCCGAGGATTGCATCGAGGTCCAAACTGAAAATACGGAGGTTTTTAAGAAAAGCCCTTTGAGCTGGTGCCGATATTTAATGACTCGTAGGGGCCGTTAAGATGTGGAATAAAACACTCCTCGTGTTAATTAAGACGGGGCACTAGAATATCTCAACAAGAAAACTGTAGAGCTCCCAGAAAGGGTGCAGAAAACAGCCATCTTGAATATTTTAATCTCTGGCAAGTGTTTCTTTGGAACAAAATGGATGTTGGAGAGAAGCAGCGTAGTTAACATTGCCGGAGCCTCCCGTGACCAACGGCAGCCGAACTCCGGGCACGGAGCGGGCGGGCTGAGCGGACGCCGCAGCCTTCCACCCGCCTACAGTGGCAATAAATAATCATCGGGGAACGCCGTGCTCTGGAAATCCCGCACTCCTCCGAGCGACGGTGCTTTTGTAACGCGCGGTTTGTATCGATCTGTTCGCATCGATAGAAGTCACACGTGATGCCGTAGGATCACCGTCGGGGCTCCCGCAGCACCGACGGGCGCTCGGCTCCGACCCGCCCAGGGGCGGCTGAGGCTCCGTGCCGAATCTCCCTGAGCGCCGCGAGAGGCGCCGAAGGCGAAGGGAGTTTTGGTGCCGGGTGCCCGGGGGTCGGGTCAGGCCGGGGTGGACGGTTTGTTCTGTATTCGTGATACGAACCAATTATCCTAAGGATCCATTGTTTGCCCTTAAAAATCACTCTAGGCTGAAGTAGCCTTACAAATCCCCGGGATTTTTTCCCTCTTTTACTAAAATGGATTAACAGCTGTCTTTTCTCTCTTTCTTTTTTTTTCTTTTTTCCTTCCCAGACTGATGGTGAAAACAAATACAACGTGTTTTCAGATGCTTTTTGTTTTCACAAAACTCCCAAATTGCGTTCCCTTTCTTTCTTCCTTTCTTCCTTTCTTCCTTTCTTCCTTTTCCTTTTCCTTTTCCTTTTCCTTTTCCTTTTCCTTTTCCTTTTTCTTTTTCTTTTTCTTTTTCTTTTTCTTTTTCTTTTTCTTTTTCTTTTTCTTTTTCTTTTTCTTTTTCATTTTCTTCTTCTTCTTCTTCTTCTTCTTCTTCTTCTTCTTCTTCTTCTTTTTCCTCCCAATTTTGGGGCCCTTTCATGCTGGTTAGGCCTCTCTAAATTTAAAAAACCATTGTCTGAAGGCACGAGTGTGAGCAGCGAGTGCCGGAGGGCGGCAAGGCAGCGGGTCAGGCACAGGGCTCGGGGAGGCGTCTTCGAGGCGTTATTTATTTAGTTAGGTCCTTTTTGCTGTTTGCTTACTTTGGACCTGCTCCTCCTGCAGATAAGCTCAGCAGAAACAGCTCGGTGAGAAAAAGCCAAAGAGAGCTAATAAAAATAAGGCAGAGATGGCTGGGAAGCATTGTCTGAAGATTATAGAACAGGACTGCAGGGCAGAGCTGCCTGATTTTATTGACTTACAGGTTTCCTTAATGTCAGTTTAAGCAAAATCTCTTTTCCTAGGTGCTAAGAGTAAGTTTTCTGTTAAGATCTGTACTGTTCTTCTTGAAGTTTCTGAGTTTTCAAGGCAATTTTGAATGGCTGCGTACACAGTTCCTGGTAATTTCAGTCCCTGAATACAGATTTACTTTCTGTATCTGAACACTTTTGCTTTTATTTTTTCTTGCCATATTTTCTCTTGTGGACTAATGCCTTAAAATATATTTAGCATTTGTTCTATAGACATCCTGATGTTTGAGCAGTGTTCCTTGAGACTGCTGGATCAAAAGGCACTGTGAAGCCATGCAGCTTATAGCTCTTTTCTACAACTGAGCACGTGGGAATCTGAAAGGAACTGTGGTATAAAAAGCAGCAAGCAGAACTGCCGCAGTCTGAGTGATAACCTGCATCGGGGCAGAACTGCAACCTTCTGTTTCTGTAAGAAAAAAGGAAGAGCCCAGAAACAAAGGTAGATGGTAACGGAGCTGCTGAGTTCTGGAAGGACATCTCATCCTAAAGATGAAATCAGCATTCTGTTAGCTCAGCTTGTTACTGCTATCCATGGAACAGGAAGCTCTCGGCTGCACTGAGTAATACTGGAAACGTGGGGGATGCTGTAGGAACAGAGGGAGGGCATCAAGTGAGTGGAAAGGTTAAAGAGCTGCATGAACCTGTCATGAAAGCCTGATGTGGGAAAGGCACGTGAGATGCCTGGGAGGGAACAGGGTGCCAAGAAGGGGCTGAGGAGATATGTACACCTCTCCATTTTGTTATCGGATGTGAAGGGCAAAGAAATGTGATCAGAGCACATAAGTTAAAAATGACTTTTTAATGAGGACCGAAGAAAGCCAAAAATAGAATGCTATATTCTGTAAATAATAAGGCTTTTATTCATATGGTCCATTTGCCCTCATATGCCTAAAAGATTGCTACGTGAGACAAAGTCAGACACTTAACTCTGCTCACTGTGACATTCACTGATCAGCATCGGGAGCTTTGCTAAATCCTGAGAGCTGAACTGCACACTGACGTGCTTAGGCAGATGGACAGAGAAGGCTGTGGGGCTGTGCCCATCCACACCTTCCAGCAGAGCAAAGGAAATCTGGCAGCTTCCACATTAGTGAGGCCAAAGGGATCCGTGAGTCTGTGCTCACTGAGAATGGACAGGGTGCTCCGATCACTTTCTTTTCTGCTAACAACTATTAGGTGTGTGTGGGAGCAGTGCTTGAACAAGCTGAGCGCTGTTAGTAAAAATACCTAGTTAGGAATCAGTGTGCTTAGATCAGTTGTACTGCTTAGAAGGTTACTGTGAGGTGATGCAGTAATGTGGCAGAGACAAGTTTTGGACTCCTTTCTATGGATTTCTTGCAAACATTTCTGGTTCTCTCCTACGTGTGTGCTCAGATCACTTCTCCAGCTGCCTCTTGTTCTCCCACTTGGATGAGAATGGGCGCTTACAGGGGCAGCTGGTCAAAATTCAGATCTTTGCTGTTATTTGGGGACATCATCTATCCAATGTTGTTTTTTTTCCTGGATGAATGAAACATTCTGAAACTCACAGCTTGTCTTTGCTGATTGGCCTCTCTTTGCTTCCTGATGCTGGGGTGGAGGCAGTCCAATGCTCATATGCTGCTGGGCCTCATGGGACTACAGCCTTAGGTGCTCCAAGTGGCAAGGAAATGTGACAAACTGAGCTGAGCATGGAGGGGAGGAGGATCACACGGCCCCTGGCAGTGAGCGGCCTCTGCTTCTCCCTCCGAGCAGCTCCTTCACTTGGAACTTGCTCCGCTACCTGCCTGTGTTCATCGCTTAAAAAATGAGGATCTTCTGCGTGCCCAGCCTCACTATTTCCTTTTTGTAGTCATAAGATCCAGCATTTGCTTTTTACTGCTGTCACATGCTTTAAAATCACAGATATGCTAGTTAGAAAGGTAATAATTAGGAGCTACTTGTGGAAAGAAGATAAGATTAGCTGCAGGAGAGATTTGTTATTAGCAAATGAATAGCCCCATTTTCAGGATGTAAGAGACTCGTACAGATTGCCCACTGGACAGTTTTTTAGTTTCCAGTTTGCATTAGCACTGAAGGATCCTTTTGGGGCCTATTACCCAGCTTTGGAAAGTTTTCTTGTAGTGGAAAAAATTGTAAGGGATCTGGAAATGAAGCCTCATCTGGCCAGTGGGTGTTCATAAAGTCTTTAATGACTTCAGCAGCCTCGGGTGGGATGGAAACAGCCGGGCTGCCTTTGTGGAGGACGCAGTGTGCGGTGCCGGGCGGTGCGGGCTGCAGCCCAGGGGTGGGGGCATTGGGCTCTGCCTGTGGCTCGGTCAGCACTTCTCTTTGGTAAACGATTCTGTGCTACACTTTGCAAGGGAAACAAATAAAAGATTATTTCTAATTATTTCTAATTGTTGGGAGCTTGAATTATGCTTAGAATGCTTTTGGTTTTCCTACAGAGGCACTTTGTAATTCTACACGTGTGACTTTCATGCTGTCCTTTACAGTTCTACAGGAAGGATACATTCCTTTTTATTGAAAGTGCTTTCAGTTTAGTTTGTGTTGCTTTGGAGAGCACGTGTAGCTAAAATCACAGTGCATCTGACTTAGAACTGTGCCATCGCTGTATATGTTAAAGTGGCTTCACAGCATTTCTGGAGCCTTATCCACACCTGAGTAGTTTCAGCGTTAGTCAGACATCTGTGTGCTGTAACTCAGGGCCAGCTCTGTGCCTCTCAGGGGCAGCCCAGCTGCGGTGGCAATGCATGAGGGACACAGCTAATTTATGGTTGGTTTGACAGCGGCTACAAAAGTGGAATGATACGAAAATAATACTCATTCATTTTTAAAAAGCCCTTTGGTGATCAGTTCCAGCCTTGCCTGTGTGGCACACGGAGCAGATGATGTTGCACTCAGGCTGGTGGGTGTCACCGGCCACCGTGGATTGCACTGCCCTGTGAGAGCCGTGCTGATTTTCACTGACTGTATTTCAACCGGTTTCCCTGTAAGGACATTTAGGGGATGGTTGTCTTAACCTCAAGGGCTGAACGGACTGCTGCTGGAGGTGAGGAGTGCTGTGATACTTCTTCTAGGAAGAAAAGGCTTCAGGAAAACTCTGCACGTTGTCATTGGCTGGAGGAAGAGTGCTTTGTCACTCAGCCATCAGGCTCTGCCAGCCATGTGCCTCTGCAAGATATGCGGTTTTCTGCTCAGCGCTGGGAGGAGAGCTGAAAGCACGAGGCCAACCGTAACCCTGTGTGTGCTGGGGAATTGTGTGAGCTGAGCTGCAGGAATGGGGTGTCGTTGGTTATATGCTGAATCCCATCACCTCTCTGTCCCTGACTTTGCTAGGATTCTCTTTGAAAGAGGAGCAGGCTTTGGCTGCACCATGACTAAGTGTGGAGGAACAACGGATTGCTGAAGTGACGCCCAGCTGTCCGGATGCTCAGAATGGATGAGGGCATTGGTGTTTGGGGCACGCTGCTGATTTAGCCAGCAATTCCAATGGCTCTCCTTGGCCTTTCTGTAAGGTGGACACAGATGCTGTGCCAGGTGTATTTATTTGTGCAGGTATACACCACATTGTGCCAGTGATGTGAGCACACAGCAGCTGGGGAGGAGGCTGGAGAGGCTCTCTGGGAAGGCAGAGCTATTGCTAAAGACAACACCTGCAGGGACACACTCGCAACTCTCAGAGGCAAAGCTTGCGAAGCCTGATCCCTCTGCATCACAGGCTGATGGCTCCAAAGAGGAATGAAACCTGTTTGCTTTTGTGGTGATGGCTCGGTGCCACATGCTCACTGCCCACCACGTGCCAGCCCATCAGGGTATGGAAACGAAAGCACTCCCCACCGTGACCCCCATCCCCTCTCTGCGCTGCTCTCAGGGTGCTCAGAGCAGCCCAGAGCCGGGCCAGGCAGTGCAGTCCGGCCATCCCTGCTGTTCCTGCCTGTGCTGAGCTCTCCGGAGCAGCGTTTCCTGCCGGGGAGCGACACGATCGCTGTCTCTGGCAAGATGAATTCTCTCCTCGCTTCCCCTCTCCCACTCTTCATTTCTCCCCTCTCTCTTTGCAGGCTTTGGCTTCCGAGCTGCCCAGCTCCCTTTGTGTGCCCCCTCTTTTTCTCTTCCTTTTTTCCTTCCGTTTTCCCTGTTTCTTGTATTCTCTGTTCACTTATTTTTCTCTCTATTATCTTTCCTGTCCTCCTCTGCATTCTTTCGATCCCAGCAGGGCTCACGCATACAAATTGACCCCCTCCCAGCCAGTAATGTGATCGAAGCTCTTTGTGGCTCCTGCTATCTCTATGGTAACTATCAGGGGGGTCTTGGAGCGGTGGCAGACCCAAGCACTGGCCCACATACTGCTGTTCCTGCTGATGTTACACGCTGACCGCGTGGGCCTGACTGCTCATTTAAATCTGCTTATTAGTTAAAAAAAATGCTGGTGTCTTTGGTGTCTGCTGAACGGGGGCACTGACCGTGTGCTTGGAGGATGGCGGGTATTTGTGTTTGCAGGGTTTTGGAAAATGGTTTCTGCGTTTGGAGCTGCTTTACTTGGCAGGTTCAATGTTGTTTTCTGACCATTGCAGAGTGCTGTGCTGGCCATTTGGTGGGATGTGGAAACATGGGTCATGTTGTAAAAATGGGTGTTGGCGTGGCAGAGGTACTATTGGCTGTGCAGCTGCCATGGCTGCCACCAGCACCAGCTGTGAGCTCGGCCAGCTATGGACACAGTGCTGGGTGCTCCCGGTGCCCTGAGCACAAGATTCCTCTGGGCCTGGCTCACCTTACAAGTGGCTGCTGCCATGAGGGCATTAAAAATGAAGCCGTAGGTGAGCACTGCCTTAGTAACACCTCTGCTTGTCCATAGCCCTTCAGTGGGTGCGTGACTGCAGGCTGCATGCTGCAGGGGTAAGGCATTCACCTAGAACTTCTGGAGAGCTGAAATGCAGAGCACAATGTTAATTTCATTTGGGAAGTTGCTATTTATCCAGTAGAGATGATATTAAAACTGTATTTCATGTCAGGACTGTACTGTTTAAAAGAGATGTGGAGTTTTTCTTTGCCCCCAAACAAATGCCTCTGTAATATGTCCAAAAAAGCGATCCTGTTTCTAACTCCACCAGTGAACTCCGTTAGTTACATCTGCATGTTGGCAGAAATAACTGAAATCTTTGTTTTTTTTTATATATATATATATTTTTTTTTTGCAAGATTTACCTGATATCTTAAAATAATTTCCGTTTCATTTATCACATAGCTTCACAGCAATTTCAGAACATGGGAAAACTCCAACCAGCCCCATGATACACACGTGTAGGGCTGCAGCACTCAGGATGTGCAATGCCACTGCATTATTGACCCCGAAAGCATCAGTTTGCTCAGATCCTTGAGAAGAATAAGGATCAGGAGATGATTATTAGCTTTATCGCAGCCTTTTTAATTGTTTAGCTCATTTAGATGTATTTCGACTGTGAACTTTACATCTGCCGACCTTCCAATGAAATAACACCTATGAACTGCACTTTTGGTGAAGTCCATCCAGCAGTGAAATGGTTAACACTGTGGGCATTTAAGTGCTCATAATTAACAGTCCATTAAGATGAATGGAGAAAGTTCTCACTTAGCCATCCATTGTTTAATTCGGTCTGTTTACAGACTCAAGGAGGCAACAGCGTGTGCGCGTACATTCCTGCCCTTCTGCTCCAGGGGAGTCGGGAGTCACGTCTTAAAATAAAGGATAGCTTCAGGTAATTCATTAATAAATAAATGAGAGCTTTTAGAAATACGGGAAGATCCTCAGCAGCTGCTGGAGCTGCTCGGAGAAGGGTGTCTCGTTCTGGAGTAATACGCCGTTCCCTTTTAGAGGTCTGTATTTTATAGGTACCGTTTTTTCCTTGTAAATGGTTATGAGTGTAATTAATTATAGGCAATAAATCATAAGCGCGTCCCACAGCTGCCGGGCGCCCGCTGCACGGCTCGGCTCACAGGCGGGTGTGCCGGCACTCGGAAGGGGACAGCAGCAGCACTCACTTTTGCTGGCATTACTCTTTGTTCTGGCATCACACTGCCTGCAAATAACGTGGCAAATGCCACGTGTTTTAATTAATAATTTGAACATAATAATAATAATAATAATAATAATAATTTTTTGCAGATGCTGTTTTGGTCTGAAGAACAGGGATGTTTGCTCAAAGATAACTTCAGACTGCAGCCACAGGACTGCGTATCCCCTGGCGTTGCCTTTCCCTGCTCACGCCTTCCCAGCTCTGCAAGCCTTCCAGAGCTTGCCTTGCTTGTGCTTTTACATCTAACTTCGAAATTTAAACATAGGTTCACGATTATTGTTATTTTTTAATTAACATCAATGCTTTTAATAGGAAGCGTTGGTGTGAATTTTGGCGGCGTGTGGTTGGTTACATCTCAGTTAGGCTGTAAAACCTTACACATACTAACATGAAGAATGCACCCAAAAGGGCCCAGTGCTGCTGAAACACTTTGCAGAAGATCTCTTTTTGGCTGGCTGACCTGGCTAAGCAGACACAAAGGAAAGAAACAGCATCGTTTTAATATAGAGTATTCAAAAGCATTGCAGCGGCTGGGCTCCTACACATATCTCTGTGTAACACAGATTGCCCACGTATTGAAAACAACATGACTGAAAACAGCCTGTGTGCATTCAGAAAAAACTGTTTTTAAGAAATGAAATAATGTACTGATCAAAAACGGAAACCAGGATAACATAGGAGACACGCTTGGAGCCTGCCTTAGAAGAACAGTGTAATTGTTACTCATTACAAATGAATTAAGAGTCCATACAAATGTTGGCATCCTTCCTTATCTCTTGATGCACTCTCTTTAGCAGAGCAAGTATGGGAGTGCCAGCAAATGGACTGAAGATGGACAGGGCTGCTCACACCCAGCCCCATGGGTCCGAACCGTGGCTCACGGCCTGTCGGTGTGTGGTGCATGTTTGCCTACACGAGGCAGTGTGTTTTGTGCAGAAGAGGCTGTTATGACGTGCTGTTGTGGAAATGCAGCTACTACTATAACGTGATGTATAATGAGCAGGGCGGTGCAGACGTGCGCTGTTTCCTATGGGCAGTGAAAGATGATGCTAAATGATGCTGATATCATTGCTTCGAGAGATTACAGTGGTTTTCTAAGAATTATAATTGTCTCTAATGACAATTTGAAGGGCATGAAGAACAGCATATTTTATGTGTGTCCAACACTTGGTTTCCAACTGCTTGCTTTATTACATGCTAAGAAAGCTTCTCTGACAGTATATGGCGCTGAAATAATTCTAAGCACGTTTTGCCAGTATTTGCAGTATAATAAATGGATCATTGCTTGTTTTTAAGACAATGCAGACAATTAACTGTGTTCACGTGATATTCTCTCATGTTACTGGACACTCAGGTGGACACAATGGGGCTTTAAACTCTCATTTTAGGTCAAGTGGCCATTACCTACTGCAAAGTGAAACATGGTAGGGCACCCGAGTGGGTGTGCATGGCTGCCAAGGGCCTCTGTCAGTTCCTCTTCAAGGTACACTGAAGCTCCTGTAAACTTATCTGAGCAATGCAGGCCATTCATTTCCCAACAAAATGGCAGTAGTCACCAGGAATGGAGGCCAGGCATGGCTATCTTGTTGGTTGTTTTTTTTTAAAACCTTTTTTTTTTTTTTCCCGAATGTTTTTTGAAATCCCATCTGTTTTATTCATAGCGTAAAGGAAGGAAGAAAATCAATAATTGGTCCCCAGTGAACAGGAGCTTAATTTTAACTGAGATCTCGGTGTTTGCATGCCCGGGGGAAGGGCCGCAGCAGATGCTGCTTGGGAGCCTGCAGAATGGATGTCACTGGGAAGACTGCTCTGAGGTGAGGAGAAGCCTGTCTTGAAACTCAAGTTAAAGAGCTCCTGCCAGAAATAGTGATTTTTGAAGAAATGAAGGGATAATAATTTTTTTTGTCTCGATAAAAAAACGAACAATGGTTTTGTGTCATAAAATTTTTCTGCATTTGTTCAGAACAGAACTTTAGCTTCAGACCCTGTGGTATATCTAGTTTATATAACATTTGGATTTGTAATGTGTGACCACATGTGAGTGAAGAGCAATTTGAAATATATGGCGATTGTAAATGTATCATCTACTCTGCTAGACTGACTGGTGGGCTATTTGAATCTTCCTAAAACACTCGATATGGAAATTTCTGAGCAATTGTTGCCATACTATGAACTAGCTGTATGGTTTGGCATACAGGGCTTCTCTGCTGGCAGCACCAACTGTCTGGTCTCATTGGGAAATGTAGAGATCCACGCTGAGTCCTGGGCTTTGCAAATTGCTTGTCTGTATGGTCAGACACTGGAGGAAGATCAGAGCTGCAATTAACCTATTTACAGCTAAAGCTTGCGTGCGGCTCACTCAGAAAAAAACTCTAAACCTCAAAACAAAAAAAGATGGAACAAGAGACTGAATAGAGAAAATCTGGTTTTAATTAACTATAAAATTGGTTGCAAATGTTTTCAAATACTCCTAGCATTAATGTGTTGGTGAGTATAATGGAAGTGCTCTGCAAGTGGTGTGGCTCTCTAGGGAGTACACCAGTGGGGGAGATGCTGCATCTGGGATCATGCAGCCCATGTCGGGAAGGACACTCCATGAGAAAGGATGCTCTACCTGGAAGGATGTTCCACTAGGAAGGATGCTGCATTGGGAAGCATATTCCACTCGGAAGGACATTCTACCAGAAAGGATGCTCCATCTGGAAGGATGTTCTACCAGGAAGCAGCAGGGTCTGGTACAGTACCTGCTGGTTGCCTAAACAGAAGCATCTATCTTGGTGCAACTGAATGTGCTTTAACTCCCATCTGCTGCTTCTGCCACCGCAAAAAATCAAGTCAGTTGGTGCAACCTCACTTTGAGATACTTCCTCCCTTTGAGTCACCTTGGGGCCTAAAATAGCATTATGGACCTCTCTGTGGACTTCCCCTCCTGCACATCACTTAGTGATGTGCACTAGACCACTCACCTACGGGTCCATCTCATACAAATGAGTCAGCTGCCTTTCTAGAGGGATGCAGCGTGCATGGAGACTCAAGGAAAGTGCTGGGGTGAGGTACTGGAGGGAAGCACATGCTATTGAATGTTGCCATTGCAAACATTTGACAAAGCTTTTCCATGGGGCTGGAATGACTGCTTAATTTTAATAATTGATCTCCAGTTATTAGCTGCAGCTGAAAGTGGTGGCATGGTAAAAGAAAATGTGTTGACATTTCCACAGCAGCCAGTATTTGAGACTATAGTTTATTACAGATAAACATTCAAAACTCTCTGGAAATACTAAATGCTCAAATAAGTGACACTGGTAGACGTACAGTGTATATTTGCCAATTTAGGCTGCAAATTTAATTTCAGATCATTTCCAACATAAATGGGCAACTGATTCTCATGTAAAGCTCTTGATCCTTGGGATCCCTCCCAGCTTGGGATATTCTATTCTGTTCTATTCTGTACCAAAAATGTTGTAGCAGAATCTTGCCCAAACTGAGGTGTTTCTTTGGGATTAATAGGAGGTGACTGTTTAAAAAAAAATGTTTCCCATCTGCAGAGCACTGTTAAGCAGTAATTCTTTTTTGTGAAAAGCTCCAACCCTTACGTAAAAATCAAAACTGAAAAAACAGTAAGGCTTTGAAAAATGTTTTAATAATGAAGCTGAGCAAATCATTTTAAAAATAATTTACTCAGGGAATGTAAATAATATAATAACTCTGATCTCAGCTCACGAGAGTCATAAATTTTTAAATTTCTTTAATTAATATCTATATTTGAATTATTATCTGATTAGAATGTTTGATGCTTGCCTGGAGTAGCTCTCGGTCTGAGTTGAAGAGCAGCAATCAGCTCTGCTCCGTTTCTTTGGCAGATGGGCATGCAGGCATACCACCAGAGATTTCTACATGTGTGATTTAAAACCTTTCCCACATACATTCAGCACTACTCAGTGGCAAACACAAGATATCCCACAGCCAGGATACCTCCAAGCAGGTACCATTTTCGGTTACTGAGATGCCCATGTGGCTTTTTAAAACTATCAGTTTACACTGAACCCGTGAGGCCCACGTGCAAACTTTTTGTTAGCGGGGTGAAATCCTTCATGCACATGTTGGGGTACGTGTATGTGAGACCCCAGTAAGCACAGTGTGTGGGGAGTCATCATGGGTTCTCTCTGCACCGCCATCTGGCCAGGTAGCACGTGCTGGTATTTCAGCTTCATGGATGACAACAATGGTATAGAGTCACTGCAATCCAAATCTTCAAAGATACTTATACTTAAATAGTTCATTTCCATTTAAATGATGTGTATTTAACTGCAAATGCTATATTTAAATATGTTACCATCTGGGAACTGTATCTAAGGCCATATTGGAAAGATGGGTCAAAACAGGACCTTGAGTGCTGGTCTCCTAAATCCCAGAGGCTGCCAAAAGCTCATCCAACCCTGGTATGGATTCTTGGTGCTTTACCTGCTGTGAAGGATCACATGGCCAAATGCACATAGTTTTGATGGGATACTCTGCCAATACACCTGGTTAACCTGGAGGAAACCTGGCCACAAGGCCCCTGCAGCAGGGAAGGAGCGCGGGGGCAGCTGCTGTGCTGATGACGGATGCCTACCCTGCATCTGCTGTGGGCTGCGCAGCAACCCTGCACCAGTGTGAGCTTCATCTTTCTCTTTGTAAAAGAAGGAAAATAATTGTATCAGGATGTAACTCTTGGTCTCAAAGACTACCTGGGACCTGTTAGGATCTGATTAATTTTATGGAATAAGTTGCCGATGGGGAAATGTCTTTGTAGTGCCATGCAGTTTGATGTTTGACTTACGTCTTGAGCGTGAGGACATAATTTCTTTGATAATTCCTCTTGTAGGAGGATTGCACAAGAGAAAAAGTGCTAAACTGGATCTCTCGTTTCTGCTTTAATTCCTGTCACTTCTCAGACCAGCCTACAGTCACGCTATGTGTGTGTGCAGTGCTGCTGGCAGGTGCTTTGGTTCAGAAAGCTTCTACAGAAAGCCTAACAAAGTAGAAACATTTACAGGACTCATCACGGCTAAGTAATAATTTTAATGGGGCAGTTAATTAGCTCCACTCTTTTCAGGCAGGAACATTAAAATTTAATGAGAATTAATAATTTCATAAAGCATGGAAATATGTTGCCCTGAGCAAAATATGGTAAAGCACATTATCACAAACAGTCATTTTAAATGAATGTAGTGACATTTTCTCACATTGTTGGACAATATATAATATTTGTATGCCATTACTCTAGGTAAAGTAGATATGCTGTATACATTAAACGGTATGTTGGTTTAAGAAACAATTTTCGAAGTCCCTATTGTAATTGTGATTCTGTGTCACTGCTGAATTTTTCTCCATCATTTAAAAAACAAAACTACCGATCACCTTGAAGAACCATGTAATAGCAGCAGGATTCCATTGGCATTGGCTGTATTAGTATGAGTCAGATCTCTCACACTGCTTATCTGAACAGAATAAGTATGCTACCTATTTGTGGACAAGATGCCACAAATGAAAGGCAGAAAATGTTTGTCAAACAAATACATTTGGGGCTATTTTAGTTTGACATAATTTGACAACATATGTAAGGTAACAAGCAACATTTCATTTAAGGGGATTTTTTTCTTTGGCATTTTATGTAAATGCTTAGCTACAGATTTGTGTCTAAGCTATTGTTTGCAGTATGAAAGGAAACCATTTCTCGTTTCCAGATTCAGGGCTGCTTTAAACTGACCTGACTTCCACTGCCCATCACCAGGTTGTACCCATATCCACAAGAAGAAGGTGGGATCCCACAGCTTTACTGAGGGTTTTAGAAGCCCCAAAAGAGGGAGGAGAGAAAACTCTTCCTTGTTCAAGTCTACAATGTTATTATATATATACTATAACTGGTGATGCCTATTCTTCACAGAGTTTTTTCTTCTGTGCTTGAATATATATAATATATGTATGACATTTCTTATTGTATTATTTGCAGGTTAAAATAGTAAACCAATAAATCTGAGAAGATGATGGGTATTATGAACTAGCGTTCTGAATGTGGCCAAGGCTTGCATGCTGAACAAATACAACACAAAACAGAGGCAGCCAAAAATCAACTTGGTCCCAATTCCCCATTCCTGTGGTGTGGTGCAGTTTATGTAGTCCAACACCATTAGATGGGCATAAAACTGGGGCAACAGGGCAGAGGTTCAGACTGTCATGGCTTCTGCTTTCATTCCTGGAAGAATTACGGCCTAGGTTAAAGACGCCAACCCGAAGGTTTCCAGCCACAGGGGCTGGGCTGTAGCACCCCAGTATCGTGGTTTGTACAGAGATCTGAATTCCACTTGCTGCAGCAGTACCTCGACAAAGTACAGAAGGACCAAACTATTCAGCTTTGCACAATAGGGCAGCCCATTTCATTCCTTAAAAATGCAGAGGAGCAAGATGAATCTTCTTTCTTGCTGTCTCTTCTGAGCAAAAAAATAGTGAGATAAAACCTGGCTCGGACTTCAAACACACAGTGTGTCTCTCAGCACAGATGTGAAAGAAAACTGGCCAGGGTATTCTTTTTCTGTAAAAATTAGTGTATGGGAACTGTTGAGTCACAGCCTGAACCACTGATTGATCACCCGAGGCAAGCACTGAGTCAGCCCTGGGAGCACAGGTGAAGGCGATTCAGTTGTGTGACTGGAAGGAGGGAGCCTGGCTGCACCTCTCCTAGACCTCATTTAAGGGTTGACTGCCACTCAGGAAGGATTTCTTTCTAGAGATCCTTCCTCTATAGAGCCTTTCCTCTGTACCCAGGTCTCTGGATACAGGTGAGCATTCCTTCCCTGTTTGTTTCTTTTCCTATTTTCACCGTGATAATCTTTCCAGCTGTAACACTGACTGTAGCAATTGGTATTAACTATTAAAAAAAAAAAAAAAAAAGTTAGAGCTTTTTTGACATTCATAATAATATATATAATGTATGAGTTAGTGATCAGCAGTATTTACAGATATAGGCACAAAATTCATGGGAGTAATTGATGTGAACATTCCAAGTGTTGGCCATCCAAACATACAACAAAACATGATCTACTTTCACAGTTGTCAATTAAATTGTATGACTATTAGCACTAAAGGGGATGTTTTTTTCAGCCTCTTTTTCATCTTGCAAGCATGGTGATTTATGAAACAGCATAGGGACTGCATGTGCAGGCAGCAGACAGCTGGCTCCTCCTGTCCATCCTGCAGGGCTCTCTGCCATGGGGACTGTTGGGTTTTCTATTTAAGGGTTGGCTTCCAGTGGCCCCCATCCTCACAGGGCTCAGCACTGTGAAGAACCGTTCTTTTTCATTTATGTATTATCCCAGGCTGGATGTGGCTCTGGGCAGCCTGCTCTAGTGGTTGGCTACCCTGTCTGTGGCAGAGGGGTTGAAACTAGATGATCTCTGGGTTCTTTCCAACCTGATTCTATGCCACGGGTCTTCCTTTACAATGGTTATTAAAAAAAGGAATGGAGATAATGGCTTTTCTTTTTGGCTTAACCCAGATCTTTGTGTGTGTGTGTGTGTGTTTTTAATGTTAGTTTAGATTTTAGCTAGAATGTAGCTGGCATCAGAAGTTACATACTTCTTCATCATCATATTGTAAGATCTAAAATCTGTTATTTCATCCCTCAAGATATTAGTTCTTATTGCTGTATTTTATTAAAAATTGATGCCAAAATTTTCTTTTCCGCATTTGGAAATCCTTTCAGTCAATTAACAGCAAAACGTAAAGCTTTACATTTGGTGAGAGCTACTGTAATTATATTTACTTTGCAGTTTATTGCCATATGCTTAAAGTGATTGTATGTTTGTATTACACCTAAAAACTTCATTAAAAGAACATTTAAACTGCAGAATCTGGCATTCTGAAACTAAGGAAATGATGGAAGTCTGTTTTCCTTCGCAACTTTAACACTCTGTAGGGAAATCAGAATGCTTGCTAGCTGTTTCTGCTCAGAATGCAGCACAGAGGAGAGGCAAGCGCCCCAGAGTAGGATATCAGCCAACATGGCGGTGGCCGGGGAGCCCCTCTGCTCATAAGTCACGGTGCCAGCAACAGGGGGCGAGGGACTCTGGGCTCTGTGCAGAAGTGAAGCACCTGACTATGTTCCTCGGTTCAAGTGGGATCTGCAGCCTGCAATTAGCAGCTGTGCTGGATTCAGCTCCTTTCCCCGAGGGACAGCAGGAGAATCTCTGAGACCAAGGTATATTAATGGGGAAAACTCCACTGTTCTGTACTGCAGTGACATTTCTGTTTCTATGGACAGTTGACACGCTGGCTGCTACAAAGCTGCTGGTGCCTTTTGCCTTGGTTACAAATGCAGCAGATAAATGTAGCAGTTGTGCTAGAAATGAGAGCTGGGCGCTTCTCTAGCGGAGTGCTAAGGACTGTTTTCTATTTAACAAAAGTCGAGATCTTTTTTTACATTTCAAGAGAGGCTCAAAGCACACGAAGCCTGCTTTGATCCGAGCGTCACTCTTTTCTCTTTTATGTTCAGGTGTAGCTTCAGATTTGAATATCCTGGGGCTCTTCTGTTCTGGATCCTGGCTTCAGTTCTGAGGCTGAGGTTGGTGCTGGTGTACAAAGGATCTGCAGTGAGCACACAGCTGCACAGGTAACCTCTCCCTTTGCAGTGGGCTGCTTGGAAAACTGTAAACCAGTGTCCTGGTTGGAAACAACTGGATCCAACTAAAGTTTGTGGGATTGAGACTTATTTAAATCATTGAGAGTTTGTGTGCTGCTTTTAAATGCTATTTCTGTGAGCACATAAATCCCGCTCACCAGTATTGCCAAACTGCTATTTTATGCCATGTGCTCTACGTAATGGTATCTGATGCAAGCCTACAGCTGCTCCGTCAGTATTTCAAACAAAACTTCTGGATGAGATCTTCAGATGATGGTTTGTGCTGCTCCTTTTGCTTTAGGGGAGATGTGATGTTTTACACTGTTTAAGGAGAAGTCTCCCTTCCTAATGTTATTTCCTTGGGTCTCTTTCATGTGGTGTTTCTCTGTTTCATTTACATTCTTTTATTGAGAACCTTAAATGCTTCCCTGTAAACATTAAAAAATCCACTTGTATCTTTAGCATCAAATATAACAATAGAACTTGTTCTTACATCTCTCCGTGGTACAATATAGAGGCATTGCCAAAAGCTATCCACTATCATTACAAACATGGGAATGGAGGACATATATAAACAGAGAAGTGTAACCTCTTTCTCCAATAAGATTTTATAATAGCAACAGTGAACTTGACCCAGCGCATTTCCTGTAGGGATAAGGTGACCCGCAGGGGTTAATGGCCCGTGGCTTTGCCTTGGGCTATCATCTCACCCAGCCAGTGATTAATCCTGAAGAAATGCCCTTTGCTCCCATCATTATCCCTTAAATGGAGCCTTTAGAATTCAAAATGATTTTGGAATGGAATCTACTGCTGCCCTGCACTCCTTTCATTGCAGGGAACTTTACTGTAACTGCTTGTCACACTTGCATAAATAACCTTCAGAGAGGAAAGAAAAAAAGATTAAAGGACTGACCCAGAGACAGGGAATAAAACTCCAGTGCACGCTGCCACTGCCAATAATGCTCCAATGGCAGAATGATGCAATAACAGGGGGGTACAACTGCTGCAGCAAGCGGAGGAATATTTGCAGTACATAAGGATTTTCGTGTGCAATCATTGACTGGTGTATTTTCAGGCAGAAATGTGTTATGTTTTCGATTGTTTACTTAGCTGATTTCCAGATGTATTCTGGAGAAATGAGGTTATTTTCATAAACTGATGATGGGGAGGTCCCTGCAATGGGAACTCACGATTTGAAAAGCGGTTTAAGGAATTGCGTTATTCCCTTAGACAGACAGAATGCAGAAAAGGCTGTGAATATAGAGACTGCATTATGATTCAAAACAAAGTTTCATCTCATCTGCTGCATTCTCCTGCACATCCATCATCTGCAAATTGTATCTCCTGGCATAGCGTCTCGGGCATTTTTGGGGCCTATTGCTCATATTTTATTCCTCAGAATGCAGTAAAGTCTGTGTTAGTAGAGCAATCTGTGATCTTAGTCGCTTCCTTCCTCCCTTCTTACACCAGCTGATGGAGGTTTCGTACCTGCCCACACTGAGATAGACATGGCTGATACATGTGGCTGTAGAAGCAGTTAATTTTACTTGCAGGCTTCTACATTTTAATAGACACAAGTTTTCTAATACACAGTTTCAATCAATGAATGTTCCAGATTGGAAGTTAGTGAAGATAACTAGTTGAAAGTAACAGCCCTGGAAGCCAGATTTGCTGCTGTGCCTTTTTGGTGTATTTGCCAGAAGCTGTGGCATGAAGGTATATAGTTAGATGATGGGACTAGTAGAGCAGGTTGACAGTTGGACTTGATGATCCTGAAGTCTTTTCAGGATGGAATCTACATGATGGAATATAAACCTGTGTGTCTTTAGTGTTGTTTGTTTTTTCTTGTTTGTTTAAATTTAATCTAGCCTTTCACCTTCTGCAGGAGCCAGGGAAACTCATGCCATGCTATTGCTTTGTGCTGCTGCTGGGCCAGGGCTGCCATAGGGACAGATAATGAGAATGCAGTTCTTTGGCTTGCTATTCCTCTTTCTTAACGGCAGTCTCAATGATCTCACTTGTACTTCACCCTCCGTTGATGGTATGTCAGTTAAGCCCTGAGCTGGCCAGAGGATGTGTCAGACTGCGTGAAGATGCAGGACTTCTCAGGATGCCCTGAGAGAGCTACACCTGCCAGAAGGTGCAAGGCAGATCAGGGAGCTCTCTCTGTCTGACCTGCTCCATCATGTTGTGAAACATTTTCCCCATGCTTTTCCTCACATTTTCTTCATATTCCTACATTGAGATAACACTGAGTATAGTTTTGTAACAATAAGGGGAGATTCAGATTGGATATTAAGAAAAATTTCTTCTCGGAAAGAGCCATGAGGCATCAGAACAGGCTGCCCAGGGAAGTGGTGCAGTCACCAAGTCACCATCCCTGGAGATGTGGCACTGAGGGATATGGTTAGTGGACAGTATTGGTGTTCAGTGGGTGGCTGCACTAGATGATCTTAGTGGTCTTTTCCAACCTGAATGATTCTATGATTATCTATGAGTATTTTAACTCAGTGCTGTTTGTAGCTAAAGATATACCCCCTAAATGAAAAAAGAATTATTTAAAATAATCTGGAAAAGAAAAAAAATGTGAGCACTTTTTTTTTTTCCCCTGATGTCCAAAGAAGGCATTAAACTGTGCTTGTGATATTTGCTTTTTTTTTTCTTTTTTTTTTCTTTTTTTTTTTAAGATTTATTCTCCTGCTTATATTTCATGAAGAATCTAAGCATTATGAGCTGCTGGTTCATGATTGTTACCAGTTGTATCTTTGGCTCTGAGATTTTGTTTAAGAAAAGTGTTGGCACGCATGTGAAACCTAAGTGTGCAGAGGACTGCCATAATAGGTTGGCTATCCATCCTGCACTGCTCTCTTGGAGGAAGGTATGTGGGGCAGTCTGAGGTGTTTACTCAAAGACAGTGATGCTCCTGGTTCATTTCATGTCTTTCTCCTGTTAAATACATGCCTGAAAATAATTTGTTATGAATTCTGTTAAATTCTCCCAAATGTTTTCATTTTGTGTGTGGACAAAACCTGGTACCATGGAAACAGAAACCTGATCAAGACCTCTAAATTTTATGACAGTATAAATAATGGTAATAATTTGATGAAGCTCTTTGAGTAACAGAACAACAGAGGGGGGTTTGGTTTACAGCCCTTGTCCATTCCTTGTCTATATGCCTAGTGCTGCAGATTGCTTTTTCACATATTGCCTCCTCCTACTAAGAATGTCATAAATGCCCACTTAAATCATAGAGTCATTTGAGTTGGAGGGGACTCTTAAGGGTCATCTAGTCTAGCTGCCCTGCAATGAACAGGGATACTGACTAGGCCTAAGAAACTGACAGTTTAATCCCTGTATAGGGTGACAACTTTGAGAACCTGAAGAAGTGGAAACTGTTCATACTGAGGCTTAGTTAAGGCTTTAACTTGGTGGTGCAGAGGCTGGACAGAGATCTGGACTCAAGCACATTCTTCTGTAAAGAGAACAAAGCCAGTTGGTTCCACAATGCTCCTCTGCTGAGACACTGGAGAGTCTAAGACCGGCCTGAAATCCCATCTATTCAAAACCCAGGCAGAAGGGAATAAAGCAGATTTTCAGAATTTGAAATCAGAAACTTTTGTGACTTTTTTTTTTTTAAATAAGATTGTTCCTGTTCTGTGGGTTGGAGTTCATGACACGTACAGATGGTGTGGCACGTAGGTGGCTTTTGCACTTACTCCCTCCTTCTCTTGTCTCTTTGCACAAAGAGTTCAAACACCAAGTATTATTCAGAGTAATTTAAAATGAAGACCTTTGTTGTTTTGAGTAATATTCTGCCCTTGTGCTTCCAGCACTTTAGCTGATCATTGTGACCTTTCCTTTTCTTAAAGAGAGGCACAGGGAGATGTACTGCTTTTGCTGGCAGAAACAAACTGACCGCTTCTTAAATCACCCACTAGAAATGTAGGTGGAAATTTTCCTGTGGCAAAGTGATATCCGTACCATTCCATGGTACAGAGGCTCTTATGCACAATGGAAGGGGATGGAATGCACAGAGAGAGGCCATGCACAAGAGATCCATCTAGTGTAGCAGTGTGGCTGGTGGCTATGTGTATTCCCCAGATTTTTTCAACAGAAGGGGAACAGAAAGCCTTCCGGAGTAATTCCCGTTTGCAGAGGTTTTAGTGCAGCTGCCGAGTAAGGGCATTGGAGCCAGGATTGTTCCACAGAGACCTGTGGCATTGTAGCCATGATGTGGCCATATATCATCAGCCTCTGTCATCCCTGATCTGTGGCCTCTCACATGATAACACAGAGCACTGCTGCTCCTTTACTGACTTGGTCCCTGGTTAATCAGTTTGTTCAGGTTTTGAATGCTGTATTCAGGCATATTTTTAACAATGAAAAGCTTTCTGTGTTAAAAGAAAGATCCTACGTATTTGAGTCACGTTCTTTTCTTTGCAATCGTTTCAGTTTTTGAGTTACTTGATTTGTAGTAGCTGTGGCTCATTATGAGAAGTATTTGTCAGCGAGGACGCTGAGGCACGCACAGCTCTACATGTGAAATTTAATTATGGGCATGGGAATTTCCTGTCCGTTCCCTTGAAATATTGCTGCTTAAAACTTGATAGACTGAAGGTTTTGCAAATTGAAAGAGAGAACCATGAAGGAAGATAGACAGAGGGGTCCAGAGATGTCTGGTGTCTGGGGAGTGAAGAAAAAAGCCAGGTTCCCTTATGAGCAGTGAATGACCTTGGAACTATTGGAACAGAGGAAAAAGAGGACACCCTAAAGACACAGGGGGATGCATGATGAAGCCTGATGGCAAACAGCGAGGGATGGGTCCTTGGAGAGGGCTGGGAGAGAAGAAAGCAGCTGGAGTGGAGTGAGAAAGGTTAGGGCTGGAGGGAGATCTCTGGCCAAGGAGGCTTTAAATCAAGCGGTGAGCACAGGGTGTGCATGCGGATATTCAGTGCAAGGTATGCTGAAAAACTACAGGGTAAGTGGGGGTAATTTTTATTTCCTAGATTTGCTTTGTGTGTCTTTCCTAAAGTCAAGAATATTCAGGACAGAGACAGTGGCCAGGTCTTGCTGTTTTTGCTCCAGCTAGAGATCTAGCACAGCTCAGGGAGAGAGCTGCCTTCCCTCTGGCTCCTGCATTGCACAAAATGGATGGCCAGGTCCCAGCAGGAGCACATGGCAGTGTTCCTGGCAGTGCAGTTTGTAACCCATCCAGCACGAGCAGCATGTTTCTCTCCTCCTTGTGAGCGGAGCTCTGACCCCTGATTCCACTCTGACCACAGCGTGCTTCCCCCACTGGCTGCTTTTCACCTCTCAGCATTCAACAGATTTCAGCTGAATGCTGTTAGCTTGGTGATGGAGCTGCTGCTACTTGTGCAGATCCCGGGAGCTGGATGCTGTCTCCACGCTCTCGGGATCAAAACTGTCGAAGTACAGGCAGGCAGTAGGGAGCTGCTACACTGTCTTCCTTAGCCTGCAGATGGTGTGTAAATGGTGATCTTTTGTCTTAACAGAATGCTAAAACTTGAAACTCAATTACAACAGTTAATTTGCGTTCTTAACTATTTCAGGACCTGATCATTTAACAAAACATTTGAACAATGAGTCTCTATTAGATGTAGCTGCCTAGCAGTTCAAAAGATAATTTTCAGCTTCTATCTTGTTAACTTCAGGTGTCTTTTTCAGTTGTCTGCATTCATTGGCATGTAGGAAATTTAAAATGAAGGTAAATACATTTCACTTAATATTGGGGGGAGAGGGGAAATAGTTTTCCTGTGTTGATTATATTGCTTGTTTTCTTGCTTAGGATGGTAGACATTCTTGCTCTCTTGATTTAGACTGTGGAGAAGGTAAGCATGGGCTCTCCCTGATAGCATGCCCAGATACTCAATTGCATGGCCAGAGCTCCAGATGAGGGCTGCGCAGTTCTGTGTAGCTAACACAGAAACTCAAGAGCTATATTGTTTAGAATCAGAGATAACTCCTCAAAGTTAAAACGTGTCTTTCCATTTGGACAACTTTCTTGATTTATAACTTTATCTACGATCAGGTTTAAGACTGTAAGCCCAAGCATTGTTTCTGGAGGAAGCAGAATGTGGACTGTTTACAATAGGAGCTGTTAGTAGATCCAGCTGAAGGGTGGAAATAAATTCATGCAATAGTGCTCCATTGTGTTTTTTTTCTTCTTCAGTGCAATCAGCCATTGGACAACAGGATAAAAATATACAACCAGTCTTATTTGCAACTTATTTCAACATAACACTTCTATCATAGCCTGCACTGTTTGGTGCTGGAGTTGCATAGTCTACTGATGTGCAGATAATGTCATAGTTCCAAAGTAATAGCTCTCTGTTTATTGCATACTGAGTTGTTAGGAAGTGAAAACTTCAGAAAACTCCAAGCTCTGAGGAAAAAATAATGCAAACATCTCAATTATGCTTAGCTCACTAGAATCTGAAACAAGCGAAAGTTAATTTCATACTGGTATTGAGTTAAGAAAGCATCTCTATCAACTTAGTTGCAGTCTAAGAACTCTCGCACCTCTAAGGAGAGTGAGAAAAGGACTTAGAGAGAGAGAAAGTGAGAGAGAAGACTCAATGTCAGGCCTTAATAGTGAAGAGGAAGAAAGAGCAGCTCACTGTAGATTGCAGTAGCTACCTGAGTGGGGATGGGGTCAGAGGAGAGAGGAAGACAGACTGGGAAGAATAAAACACTTAACTGTTATTTGTCTAAGGAGTAATGCTGGGATAAAATATATTACTGTTAGTGTGATTCTAACATGTTTCCAAGCATCAAACCAAGCTGACTCACTTGCTGTCAACCATGATTCTACTAAACTCCTACGAAATTGGCAAATGAAAATAAAAAAATGAATGGTTAGCACATAAAGAGCTAATTTTTATGCTAGTTGACCATATGTTCTTTGCCATCTCAGAGAAATAAAGAGCTGAAGAGTGTAAACATTAAAAAAAAAAAAAAAAAATTGGCCATGTTCTGCATTTTTAATATTTTCTAGTTGTTCTGCAGGCATGCAGCATCCTGACAGCAGATTGGATTCAGATCTCAGTTGCATGGTATAGAAGCAGGTTCCACTGCTGATTTGCACCGGGGTAAAATGGAGCAGAATACAGATCACTTGTGTGTTATACTTTCTTCTTTAGGGATCGTGATTTACACAAAGAAAGGCAGGTCAGCTTCTTGAATACTTGTTCAGCTGCAGTCTTGTTCCAGGGAATATGCTTAGCTTATAGACTTGTGGGGTTATACTGTGTTAATGCCAGGTAGCTTTGGTCTTTAAGCAGGAGTTCTAGCTGCACTAATATTCAACAATCTTAAAAGATTACAGTAATTCTTGGACTGGAGGTGACAGAAGTGCAAAAAGTATTTATAAAAATCCAACCTAGGCTGGCCCAAGCTTTTTGGTGCTTGATCAGCTTTGGGGCATCTGTGTAAGCCCATCTCTGGAGCTCCATTAGAGCAGTGTTCTTCTCTGACACAGTGGTCTGACAGCTTATAGGGTGTTTGGGCACGCAGAAATGCTTGGGAAGGTAATATGCCAGGTGGTGCAGCCCTGGCAGCCCAATCTGACTCATGAGCTGTTGCTTTGATCTGACCTTTGCACTGCACTCGTGTGCTGCTCCGTATTTTTTAAACATTGATAAATTTCCCATTTTCCTCTGTTTGTGTAACTTGTGTAATCGGTATGAAGTGACTTGAGTCTCTGTAAGTATTCCATAATCCGTGCTTGGGAGTTGTGTCACACTGATTAGGTGTGATGGTTTAGGATCATGCGATTAAGGTTTTGTTTACGTTCCTTGGCTGAATGAGAATTCATACACTTTTAAGGCAGAAGCAGAGAACGTTAAGCACTGTCTTCCTGCCTATTCTATTAGGGCAAACACTATTTTCACGTGGAATCTTCTAGAATGGCTTCTTGTTATTTGCAAAAGGATTGTGGCTTGTTTTTACTTCCCAGATTATAGTGCAACTTTGAATTAGCCATTATTAATGGCTGCACTGTTGGCCACCTCTGGTAGCTGCACTTTTCCAGTCTTACTTCAATGTCATGTGAAGAAATGCAAACAAGGCTGTTTATCACAAAAATAAGGACAGAAAGAAGCTTACCTATGGTGAAAGGGAGCAATGGGATAACACATCCTGGGATCTAACAAGACAAGAGCTAAAAAAAATAAAAATAAAAATAAAAAAATTCATGTACCTGACTTGAATGGATTAGCCAAAAATCAGCCTCATAAGAATATTTTGTTATAACAAGAAACTGCTAGTGGAATCAGATAGTCTTTTGATGCTGTCATAACTCCTTTCAAAGATTGCACAGGCAGGCCTGGTCCTTGAGCACATCTGCCAGAAGAGCAGAGCTTTTTCCCACTGTTCCAGAACTCTGGACCTTTCTATTCCCTTTAAAAAGAGAATCCCTTTAGCATAAAAGTCACTCTTACATAGCCACTAAGCCTGCCGTACAGTTCCTTTTCCTACTACATGTGTTTGACATCTGTAAGAAATACTGTTGTACATGGTTTGAATATACAGCCCATCACTCAAGCCATGCAGAAAATCTGGAGGATATGGCAGGCGCTCAAGGCATCTGAACAGAACTTTTACTGTTTGAGAGGTACGTGGAGCTTTAACCAGAATGATCTCAATTAGCCAGGAAAAAAAAAAAATTAAAATATTTCTGTTTTAAACACTTATCAGTGGGCTCAGTCAGTGCGTTGTAGAGTGAAAGCAGTGAGACTGAACAGCAAATGTTTCAGCAGTAGAATTGCAGCCTTTCAAAGGTTTAAATCTGGGAAAAATCGTTTGATTTCTTCCTGTGCTCCATAGGGAATGATAGAAACCATAGCAAATCATTAATTCAAATTTTCAATTCATCAGAAAATTTTCTGCCTTTCTGTTTAAAGCAAACGGATCATTCCCTTTATGTGAATTAGAAATTTAATCTGTTGATTTCTACTCATCTCTTATTAAGATCAATATGTTTTTCTTTATTAAAAAAAATGCTTCCCTATTGTCTTTTTATATTTATTTACCGATAAGAGAAAGATGATACAAAATAATCCCAAAAATTATAAAGGCAACATAAAGCCAGAGAGAAATACACCCAGCTCTGCAAACATCAAATCCCTGGGCAAGATTCTCCAACCTGGCTGCAGTGCAGGTTACAGCTGCACTATTAAAGGTGAGTTCCCAGGGGGCTTTCTTCCCCCATAAATTAACTGGAAAGCAGAATGGTGGGGGGAGGAAAGAAGTGGGTGTTGTTAGAAGACCTGATCTGCTTCTGTCTAGATGGAGTAGCTGTAGAACCACCTCATGGTTTGAGGCAACTGTCCTATAGGATCCTGGACACTCTCATCACCTCAGTATTTTCTGAAGGAACTTGGGATGTAGAAGAATGGTGTCTGAAATATGGGGAGTTGTATGGGCAGGTAACTGGGAGCTGACCAGGTGCCTGGACGCTGGCTGGTGCTCTGGCTCAAGGCCGTAGACCTCAGTGGACTGTGGCCGAGAAACTCTGGCGTGGGCTGAATGCTTACAGATCAGAGCTCAGCCTTTATAGAGAGCCCTCTGATTGCTGGGGCCTGGTACTCTCCTGCCCCCAGAAGCACCATGAATGCTCCCACCTCCCAGAACTGCCCTTGGCATCTCACTACCATGTTTACTGGTGGAGGGCTCTTTGGTGGCTTCCTTTATCTCCTCTGGAGATTCCCTCTAGGAATTGTGTTAATTCTCCAGAAGGTGCAAATATGGAGTGTGAAGGAGAGGAAAGACTGTCACTAGCTGGAAGGTTCTTTGCAGGATGAGTTTTCAAGGCTGTCATTTCATTGTTGTTAGCATGCACAGTTTCCACAGGATGTCTAGATAGTGTCAATCAGGTTTTTAAATTATTTCTTTAAATTGCCTAGGACCCAAAATAGACCAATTGGAGCATGTAGAATGTACTCTATGCTGTGAAGATTTCCAGAAGATCTGCTGTTAAGACGTTCCATTTGTGCATTTACCTTTTAAAGGAGACACCTGGAGGAGTCGTGCCTCTTGTGGCCACCCCAGAGCAGTACTGACAATACTTTCAGAATGCTGTGAGCATTGAAGATATGCTGACTGTAAAGCCCATGTTTGTTCCTGCCTGGATACAGCAAAATAAGCAAAGGCAAACTGAGGTGACAGTTTGCAGGTGTCTGATCTTTACTGTTTGCCTCAGCCAGAATGCAGCTGTGGTTACTGAAGTCTATTGTTGTATCCAGAAGGACTGCATCCAGTGACAGGTGGGTGGAATCTCCAGATCAGCTCTGTTGATGGCTCATTGTCACTCTTCTGCTTTAATGCTGCCTGTGCCAGTTCCCTCTTTTGGGATGAGGAAGATGAGGTGAAAAAGCTGTTAGCAAAGCAGCACAGACTCCATATTTTTGAGTTTCCACACCAGATGAGAAGCCTGTTCTTACAGATGGTAAAAGATGATGGCAACATTGCTGCATTTATTACTTTGAGAAGTGCATTATAACCAGAATGAAACAAGGGAGGGCATCAGGTGTTGAAGTCAGGAACCCAACATTCACAGCTATCCTTGCCATGAAAATCTTCCAGTGTGGTTCTGTACAGGTGAGGATGTTTCTCAACAGCCTGGGCTCTGTTGGTGAGGTCTGTGTGGCTAGTGTCTTGGAGGCTGATGATGTCCTGAAGCCCTGTGGCTGGGATGGATATGACATGGGATGTGATTGTATGGATTTTCTCCTGGTGGCTCCCCATGTGGTTTTGGGCAGTGGTGCTGAGGGTTCAGTCTCTCACAGGAACTGTAATTTGAGGTCTTTCCACACAGCTTATTTTTATGGCCAGGCGTACTTTGCAGTGTGTAGGTGAGGACTGTTTTTTTTGGCAATCAATTTCTAGTGCAGTTAAGTACAAACCTCTAATCTGACAGCATCTTGTGGACCAGAAGTCTGATCCAGAGCTGCCCCAGCCCACGGATCACCATATTCAGACAGGTCTGATGCCAGGTGAAATCCAGAGCAACTTTTATTTCCCATCAGCATGAAGCACTTAGTAGAAAGTTTAAAGGGGTCATAGGTCTTACTGAAATTCTGCGTACTGAAGCTGTCTTACAAGTTACCTAAGGGTTCCTTCAATGAGTATCTCTCACCAAACACTCTTCCACTTTTCTGTGAAATGCAAAATATTTTTTGGAACAAAGTGGCTTTTTGCCTCAGCATAATTTGGAGCAGTGTAGGCCTGTAGGATGTTAGCATGCTCTGACGTGCACTGCAAGCTGCTTTGGCCTTCACCTGAACCAGGACAGAAGGTGGGGAAAAGGAAACTTGGATCTAAGACTGAGATTCAGTGTATCTATGATTTATTAGTCTAGCAAAAGAAATGTGGGGACAGCTGAAGTTATTTGCAAGCACAGGTTGAATGTGACAAATAATAAAAAAAAAAAGGGGGGGGGGAATGATTTAGTTTGGCATTTCCTAGGCCAAATGCTTTGCTTTATCAAATGAGATTCATTAACACATCTGGATGCAACTTGCGTAACTGGGAAGAGCAGGTCAGGGCAATATACCTATGAGCTGAAGTCCAAATCCAGGGCAGTTCTCTGAACCAGGAGATCAGGTCAAATTCACCTGGTCAAGGGAGACTAAAGTTTTGAGGCCAATTCTTCCTGTTGGAGATGCAAGAGAGCTGGAAGGAAAAAAAGTTTTGTTAGACCTGTTTATAAATGATTAAAAGTCAGCTTTGGACGAACATTTTATCCCAAAGCCAGACAAGAGTGACTTACCTGCCCCTGTCTGGAGTGGCATTTCTGCGTAACTCTCCTTAGCTGAGCCAGGCAGAAGCACAGCTGACAAAAGTGAGGGCATGCCCCGAGGTTTGGATGCAGGAGTGCGGAAGGAGGAGTTAACGTACATTCTTGGTTTTGATTTGGAATTATGGTAAACATTTATCTACAAATGCAAATCAGATTCAGTTTATGAAGATTGATTTCCATATAATTTGACCTTGCCTAGTAAGTCTTTTTGACCAGATGAATTATGGGGACTTTACGCTGATTTATTTCTGCTTATGCACAAAGCATGGTGCATTTGTTCATTTATTATGCATAGCACATGAGACTCAGGAAGATTATATCATTTGAAAATTAAATTTCATGCATTTGTGCTTTAACACAACCTCACTTCAACTGTTTGACTTCCTATAGCCCTGTCCTACAACCTGAAGAAAATCCCTAAAAAACAAATGACTATTTTCTGCATTCTGAATGTCAGAGAATAATCCCAGATCTGTCACTGTTCTGTGTATACTCAAGCTGGGGCAGAAGAAAAAGGCAAAACAGTGTAATGTTACTTTAGGGATTTTATCCTAATCTGTGTCCCCAAAAACCAACATGACCTCATTATTGTTGTAAAACTGTTTTATCACTATGCAGAGAATGTGCCAGTATTTGGTTGCTTTGTCCTTATTCAGTATTCCTTGATGGGCTTCTACTACTGTCTTTAAATCATAACTGTATCTTAACCAATCTGTGTGAGGGGAAGATAATTATGATTTTAATTACTCTTCTCATATTATTACTTTATATTTCAGTTGAAGTAACTTTCTTTTGACTACCATTATTTTTTTTGCTTACATTTGAACTTTTAGACAATATCATGTACTCCTTTAATCAATTGTTCCTTCTAGAACATTTCTTATTGTAGTGAAATTGTTTCAACAATGACATCTTCAGCATCTCCCTAGATACCTCTTTGCATCTATTTCAACAAATTGCAGGCTATTTGTCATTATTAATTGTTTACAGTCTTTCAAGCTGTCCATGATTTATCTCAAATTATTTAATACAGATCCTTTTTTTTTTTTTTAAATATGAAGCTGAATTATGTCACTGAGGCAATTAACTCCATAAAGAGGGAATGGGAATATTCTGTCCATTGAAAAACAGTTGTGCTTTGGCAGCTGTGTGGTAGGACAGTAGATAGTCATGTATATACTTCCAAGCAAGTAACAATAAAAATATATGTATATAGATGTGTATAGACACACAAATATATATATATATTTACACTTCTATTTTGTAATAGAACTGTGGCTGTATTAGGGCCAACATGTTTTGGGATTCTTCACCTATACGGCCATATTTAGAGGGTCTTAATTCTGCAAAATATTTCTGTGTGTGACAGCATGGAATTACACTGCTAAAAGAATTAAGGTGCCTAAAGAAATGCTTGTGAGATCTTTTTAGTAAGTTTGAGCTTTGGACTTGAAGTTAAATCAATTCTAAAATAATATTAGGTAGATTTTTCTCATAATAAAATTGTGAATACTTAAACAGTAGATACCTGTAATCAACTTGCCAGTGACAGAAGCAATCAATGAGTCCTATGAGGAACTTTTTTTTTTTTAAATGATGATAGAGATCTAATTTCTAGCCCTCCAACTATTCATATCTTGAGGCTGAATAACATACCTCAAACATGTACATTTTCAGTAGAAAAACATCCACATTTGAGAGGAAAAATATATTTCCCTGGAAGAGGCTGATAAAAATTAAATAGCAGATGTTTGAAACTGCTCAGCTGCTTAGAAAGTTAGAATTTGATGAAAGGAAAAGAATTTGTACCCAAAGAGTAGACAGCATATTAAAAATGCATGAAAAACTGAAAGAAAAACAAAACAAAAAAAACCCAACAATGATGTATTGTGGAAATATGTGATTAAAATCAACTTCACAGTAAATCATGCAGCTTTACAGCTGAATGTTGATAACTCATGGCTCTGCTGAGAGTCTCAGAATATTTAGTTTTTTTTTTTTTAAACTCCAACTCTTAAATTCATATGATTACAGCGGGAATTCCAACTTTAATTAAATTGGAGTAAGTCCCCGCCTTCACAACAGAGCTACGAGACATGTTCATGAATACTCTAAAGACTTAGAAATCAAAAGACAGGTAAAAGCAACCTGTAAATTTGTTTGTGTAGACTTTTATTACTTTTTAGATTGTAAATAAATTTTATTTGTTTCGTCTAGAGACTGCTTTATTCAAAATGAGTAACAATTTACAATACTGAACTAAAAACAGGAACACAATAAAATGAGAGCCTACACAGCAGTCTTTAATTTAATACAGGATTGCAAAGTGACAAACTCTGTCTTGGCAAATGAAAGCTCTTGCAATAAAGGTTAATGAGGTTAATGAGCAAAAATGTAATCTACCTTACTGGCAGAGAAGATCCACCCAGCTGCAGTGTGTACCCAAGATAAACTGACATTCATTACCAGCTGTGTGTAAAGAACCCAGTAAATGTGAATGGGCAGACAAACTATTGCTTTTCCCCACTGTTATTTTTGGGTAATAAACTCGCTGACATAACTGAAGAACAAGAAGGCTTTGTTCCAAGAATTATGGCAGATTTACCCCCTTTGAAACTCTAGGATGTCCTTTCAGTGTTCGCTGTGGTCAGTTCCTGGGACCGGAGTAGCTGATAACACAAACAACATTACTGAATTTGCAGCATCACATACCCCAAAATTAGGGAGGGCCATAATCAAGGTTTTGTGTAACTCCAGTGTTTTATGAGCTTGAATCTACACTTTAACTAATGTGGCTGGTAAGTCTTAGCGCTTGTACTTGATGGTGGAAACCGATCTTTCTATTTGTGGCCTAAGGAATCCATTTCTCTTCATGCTGATAAAAGTTGATTTCATAAAAGATGCTACATGTGACTGCAAATCTTGATTTAGAAGCATCACTGATGCAGCTTTTGATCAGTGGCATGCATCTTTTTAAGAGAACAACCACAAGCAGTACTCAGTCTTTCCTCTTCAGACACCCTCCAGCAGGTATCACTGTGTTCCTTACAGGTGAAAGGAATTTGTCTGAAGCTCCAGTCACTTGGTTATAGAAAACTGTGCAGGAGTTTAAAAAAAAAAAAAAAAAAAAGTCAGCCAATGGTAATTAATGTTGTGAAAATCACAAAGATAGTTGCATCTTCTGTGAGTACTTACAAAAAAAAATAACCTGGAGACTTGGCACAAAAAGGGGTGATTATTTTTCTTAAATGTCTTTATAACTTTTCAGCCAAGCTTATAGTCTTATATAGGAGGGGAATAAAGGACTCAGTAGAAAAAAAGGGAAGAGTCACAAATGTTACAGGAAAAGCAGCAGAAGAAAGGACTTTTCAGGGTAAGCAGAGCATCTTGTCTGAACAGCCAGAGGAAGCAGGCACTTTCATCTGCGTTGAAGAATGGCTTTCCAACTTGAAGTGGTTATGTAGATATTGGCAAAAAAAAAAAAAAAAAAGTGAAAAGTGAAATATGAAAGATGTCAAAAAGACATTTTTGAGCTTCTAATTTGGGGGGATGATATCTGCATTTTTGAATTCTCAAGAGAAGTTAATTTATATTTTCTGACCCCTTGCAATTGATAGCATTCTTTACAAAGAGGCCACTTTTCAATGTTTGCTTTCCAAGGCAGGGGATGGGTTTCTGTCAGAATCCTTGTGCAGAGCTCTGTGAGTGCTGAATCCACTCAAACTGAAAATCACAGGAATGTCTTAATGCAGAACAATGTTTTCTCCTATGCTAACTGAAAACAAAACCTTTCTGATATTTGAGCAAATATAATAAACCAACTGAGGTGGATATGCCAGCCTGGACATGTAAAGGATTGCAAAGTCACCAGCACTTAAAAATGCAGCTTTATGATGGGAAGTTACAGCAACTGATTATAGTCATCAAGAAAAACAGGGATCAAAATCGGGTAGGCATCATTTCCTTGAGCGTTTCATTCCTCCCTTAGATATTTCAGTTGTTTTGTCATTTGAGTTCTGGAGATCTTTCCAGTTCCCAGATATAGAGTTTCATGAAATGCAAATGCACATGAAATACCATAAAATGCCACCACCTGAAGTAGATCCTTCCTGGACTCCTCCCCCTGCTTCTTCATCCCCAGACATCTTGTCCCTGGAGGGAATTCACTGCATATTGCCTTGGGCTGCAGTTATCTGCTTCAAGCTTACACTGGGTGCATTCACAGCCCTTTACAACAAAGCTAACTCAGGTTTCTATGCTGAAATTGTTTCTCTTGGATAATGCTAATTGAGGTGAGGGTGTCTGCAATGTAAAATTGCATTTGGAGAGCTGTGCCTATGCCAGTACTAAGGGAACTGCTGATGGTAACGCTGCTTCTTGGGCTATGTCCCTTGATCCTTACCAGCACAGTGCACAAAGCTACTGAAACTTATCTAAGGAATCTTTCTGTTCAGATGGACAAGGCGAGAGGTACAGGAGAGGGCACAGTAATGACCTTGCAGTGACCTACAGGATATTTATACTAGCAGCTGGTGAATTGTATTGGTTTAAGTTAATAACTCTTGCTGGTCTTGGGTCAACCAATATAAACTGGATGTAACTTTATATTTGATTTAAAAATGTTTTGTATATAGTTAATATTTAAGTCAGGGCAAAGTTCTAAAGTGCCTATTTATTTCTGCCTGTTGTGGTTTTCTTACACACTCCCAACATTATTTGCTTCCAGTTTTCCTGTCCCTTTTCAGCTGGCTGTCCCTGTTGCTTGGCTCCATCCCTGGACGGCAGCAGCAGTAACCATGGGAGGCAGCGTGTGGTGGGACAGAACTGGGGGACCTCTCAGTAGCCTCCAGTTTCCTTCAGAATTAGTTCCCTTCTCAAGGTGCGCTTGTTCCAGATCTGTCATGAGGGGTACTTGTGAATTATCCCTGTGCGATTGACTATTCAAGGAAGAATGCAAGAAAATTAAATTATTTTTTTAATGAGAAGAAGTGTTAAATCACCATTAAGTTTTGTGGAGCTGCTTCAACCTGCACAAGGAATGAGTCTGGACAAAATTTGTTGTTAGTTTTGAAATTCTGTACTTTCAAGGGTGTTTCCATCTCACTAACACAACGTGATCTTTCTGTGCACTTCATGACACTGTATCTTTGCTGTCCAACTGGGCTCTTGTCAATGGGATTGTTGTGCTTTTCCCAGTGAAACTGTAAGCACTCATGCTTGCAGCAGAAGTTTTACCAAGCATCTATTCATATCGTAATGGATTATTGACATAACACAGCAGACTGTTATGAAGTATTCCACTATGTGTAATTAGAGAGTATTTAATCCGCATAATAAAAATCCATATGAAAAAGTTGTTGTAATTCATGCCCAAAAGCTGCTTATCTAAATGAAGTAACTATTTTGCCCTATAGATTTAGAGATGAAAAACAGCATTTTGAAAAAATCTAATGTAAATTCAAGATGACTAAAAAGGTGCTTTTACACAGCAATCCAGATGTGGGCAATTTGATTTTTTTTTTTTTTTTTTTGAAGAAAATAAAATGGCATATGGATTTGAGCATTAGCTTCCAACTTTCACCTTGGATCATGTTTTTTACAGCCATTTCATAAATCTTTACTTTCCCACTCCTCGTGCCTTTGGGAGGATGCCAAGGCAGGATACAAGAGCCTGCTCAGGGTCTTCCTGCCAGGGCTGGGGGAAGAGTGAGGGAGGGGCTCTGCGCTGTGGCACAGTGTGATGTTTTGAACAATTCATCACCCCGTGCTCCTGCAGAATGGGCAAAAGGTCGAGCTAGCATCTGTATGTCATTTAAGATCCGGTCAGGTATGTAAAGTACAGCATAAGTGGGAATTTGAGTGATTCATAGACCATTGCTGGGCGCTCTGTTTTAGGAGAATTTTAGGGTTAAAAAACATGAGGGCACAGAAGCTGTGACTGATAAAGCAGTCTGGAGCTGAGCGAGAAACCAGGAAGTAGGAGGAATATTTCATTCCTACAACCTGCTCAGGCTACCTTCATGCAAGCTTTTACCAGATCAAAACTTGTAAAGAATTCAGTGCTAGCAGGAAAACAGAGCTCAAAATGTTTGTAAAGATGTTTATTCTTTTAAATTTTTCTTATCTTTTACGTGTCTTAATAAATAATTTCATAATTTCTATTTTGCTAAAGAATCTCCTTGAGTTCAGAATTAGGTAAAGCTGAAGGATATTAACTTCCATTGCACGGAGGTTTAGTTCAGCCGCCACTGCTGCTTGTTATGCCATGGTGAAAATCTGTCCCTAAGTAGCCTGAAAACAGACAAATGAAATGAAGAAAAAAAAACAGAGGTAAAGCCTCAGCTATAATTTTGACATCAGCCTTTAACAGTTAGAATACAATACAGCTATTTTGTGATATCATAAAGGGTTGTTAGTTGCTCTTCTGGTGATTTAAAGCTCTAAAATTGTCAGCATAGTCTAGAATATTATTGGGCACAAAAGAAAACTACACTGCATAAATTCCATAGTACCTTTTCAATTTGGCATCAAAATAATAAACTCAATTACTTGAAGAAAGGCATGCGTAGGGAGTACGATAGGGTTGTCATGGCTTTTGTGAACTGGTATGTGTCTGCTGAATTATGCAGAAGTGTAGTTCACAAAGAACAGAAAATTTGTGCTGACACATGAAGGTATGGCAATATTCAGGTGAGCAAGTCCTGCAGAGCAACATTTAAGCACCCACTGCAGAACTCTTACTTTTCTACCTGGAAATTAATATCAAAATAAGAATAGAAGAATGAGTAGTAAGTTGGTGACCTTAATTCTGTTGCTTAACTTTTGAGTATTTGCCTTTATAGCCCTAACGGTGTTCATTTTGCATAATTCAAGGCAATCAGAGTCATAAATTCCAGGTTTTTCCACACACACACTACAAAAGTGCGAGCTTTCATGTTTCTCAGCTGAATAGCAAGGATTTTGGGTTGTATTGAAATTTAAACCAAGGAATGTTAATTTTAGTGTATGCATGAACACTTGGGGCTATCGTAGAAAAGACCCAAAAGGTGCTATCACCCCAGATATCAGACAGAGCTTTCAAGAAACAGGACTTTGAATGTCTGAGTTTAAAAAAAAAAAAAAGAGGCAAACGCGATAAGGAATGTTGAAAGACATTATAAATCCCTTCATCAGAGGGAAAGAGATAAAAATAATAACACTCTAGCTAAAAAATATAATCTGTAGAAATCTTAGTGAAGCCTAATGACTCATGTAAGCTGTATTGTTAAATTTACTATCCTCGGTTTACAGATAAGAAAGAAATATGAAAATGAAGACCAATATTTTTGGTGCATAAAATTTTGCAACTTAATCTGTATTTACTCCTCTGAGTGCTGTGTCCTTACATGTTAGTGAAAGAGGACTCAGAATTGAGTCCTTACTGCAAAGTGAAAATTAAACTGTCATATAAAGGAGGGAGAAATTTGCAACGGAGAAAGAAAGACCCCCAGTCTGTCAGACAGCTAATGATTAGTGACCCTAACAGGAGCTGGTAGAAAGCAGGATGCTGAAAGCTTTTTAAAAGGCCAGTCACCCATATGTCTTTCCCCTCTGGAAGAAGAATGTGTATTTCAACAGTTCTCAGTCAGTGTCAGTTTGGTCTTCCCTGTTTTCTGGAGCCGGCACTGGAATTCGCGTAGAGCAAGCAGGCATCCATCAGGTTTTAGTTCCTGTGTGCTTTGGTTCTGTGGGCTTTAGCAGAGATGGTTGCATTACCAAGTATACCTATTGATTTCTTTTTAATATTTCATCAGATGACAATCTCATCTTCAGGAATTCTGCTCTGTAATTTAGGTGAGTTAAGTAGAAGTTGCAACTCCAAGGATTTGTTTTAAACAACCTCTTAACAATTTTGATATAATTTTCCCAACTCACACTGTGAAGATGCTATGCTCAGCATTTTGGCCTCCCACATCAAGTTCTTACATTTCCTTTTCTTTTTCTTTGGCATCCTCCACCAGTGTTTTATGTCATTATTGCGTTGATGTTTTTTGGTAATTTGCTCTGAATTTGGCTTTCTCTCGAGTATCTATCTAAGTCTTCACACTGTCATGTATGGGTGAGCAAGCAAAATTATGTGGGAGATGCGCAGACTTGTCTCTGTCCTCATTGCGGGCACTCAGCGTTGAGGAATTTTATGGCCCTATCTTCACAGTCCATCTCATTTGGAGCAAGTCCCCATGTCCTTGTCAAAAATTCTGTAGATATATAACAATTTATAGCATCTCAACGGAATGTATATATGTACATAGGCAAATAATATAAAGTATGAACTTTTAGATTCCATAGCAATATACACAAACAAACAAGTATAAAAACAGTAATCTTTTTTCAAATTTTTAGCTTCTTTTTGGCAGAAACGTCACTAGCTGTCTTTGGAGTTACTTGCTTCTTTCACTTGGTGTAGGATGCTAAACTTTCCCTGGGGAACCTGTTCTTCCACTTCTGATGGCTGCAGCTGTTGTCTTCACTGCCTGAGGGAAGTGTACATCCTTGAGAAGATGTTCAAAGTTGGATTCGAATCCTGAGCATGTAGGGATCATTGGTGCTATCTCTGAGAACTTAATGAGGAGATCAGTGGAACCCACTGAAAAGTCAAAGAGCCTGGAGAACAATCTGTCCACCTACTGGGTTGGTTCATGTTTCTACACCCAGAAAGAATAAGATTTTGATTAAGAGACTGTGGGCTGACTTTGGTCAGAGGAGGTCTACAAAGGTTGATTGTTCACCTTTATTTCCAAACATTTCCTCCAAGACCTCCTGTTTTGAAATCATGACCCTCGAGACTCTCCAAAACAGCTGTGTCTGACTTTGTTGAGATATACAACCTTTAATGATACTCACTTTGTTCCTGCCCAGGCTGATTCATAGAGAGGTGACATTGATTCACTCTTCAAATTGTTTATCTTTATAACCTAGGGTTTACCAGCTCCCTTTGTGCCATTATGTGACTTTGCCATGGAGTGAAAAGAATATACCTTTTTAACTTGAACATTCCTTTACACCAAATGTCTACCAGAAGGGGAAGCACTAGACTCATGAGCTTCTCTTCATTTTTTCCTGAGAGTTGGGCAAGCTTTCCTCTCTTTTGTTAAATATCCCTGCAGGAACTCCTAACACCATGAGCAGAATCAGAAAGTGATGTCAACAGGGGCTCCTGGAACACTGCCCTTCTCCTTTGAAACAGGGTAGAGTAGAAGAACCATCTTTGAGCAAGTTCTGCTTCTGGAGTGTTCTTCAAGACACAAGAGCAGACTAAAATCTCTCATTCTTTTTTATGATTATAGAACTGTGTTATCACATTACTCCTGCACATTAATATAGAGTAATTTTTTGTGGACTTAGATTTACTTGTTTCTTGTATGAATCAAGACCCTTCAATCCATGATTCATTTTAATTTTATTTATAGGGATATTTTATGTCACTTCATATAATTCCACTGAATCAACTTGGTGGATATCCTCTACTACCAGCCAGAGGTTGTCCCCTATCTCTTCAGTGTCTGCAGAAAAAAATGCCTATCTTTCCAATTTTTACCCCAGTGCTCTTGGTATGGTGACCTAAAGTGCTGTTTTTCAGTGCCAAATCCTCCCTGTGCTGAACTTGACTCCATTTGGCAACGGCTCCCTGGATTACAATTTACCCACTTATCCTGGTTGGTGACATCCTGGTAAACAACAGAAAAAATGCCAGTGGCCACATGTAGAAGGTATGTTGAAATATGATGATGATTTATAGGATATGATAAGACATCAACTTATTTGAAGTGCCTTTGGCAATTACATCCATGTTCTATCATCACGTGAAAGGTTTTCTACTGATGTTTGTGGAATGTTTTTGAGGATCCCAGAGTTTCTTCCCATCATGGGCTTGTTCCTCATTATGTTGTAAGCTTGTCCTTTTAGCTTTGCTAAGATACTTTCCAAATCAATGACTTCTTGTTCCATTCTTCTTCTCTCAGTCAAAGCAGCCTTGCTGTTGTCTCAGTCAGGAAAGCAAAAGGAGATGGCAGCCTTTATGGACAGAATCTTGTTTACTGTATCTTTTAGAGTTTGCCTTCATTTGAAATACCTTCCTAAGTAATGTCAGAATTGTTTCAGTTGGAAGAGCAATTTCTATCAGCTGTTTCTATGCTACATTATTTCAGGGGTGAGCTGTCTGGCATACCGATGATATTATGTCTCTTGCAGTAAGACAAAAATTATTTGGATAAATGTGCTTGGGTGTAGTTACTCTGACAGTATGAGTGACACATATCTCAAAGAAAAAGAGTGATAGATAAGCTACCTCTCCTATGCTACTTTTCTATTCAATTATCCATTTCATTATAGTCTGTTTTCTATTTAATTTCTTTATTTTATAATTTTTTTAAAAAAATTTATCTTCAATACCTGCTTTTTTTGTCTAATATCTGATATTTCCAATCCTAGAATAGAAACAACGCAATTTCTGAAACAACTGCAAGATTTAGCCTTTCCTAATTCTCTCTTGCCTTTGCTTGCAGGTCACACTCACCACAGCACACTGTTCTATGAGCTGAACTTTCATTTCAATTGATTTTAATTTCAAAATTCTTGCTGTAACTGCAAATAGAATAATACTTGGGTGCTGTGTCCAACTAAACAGCTGCAGTCTTTCCAAGCTCAAAGTGATTATCCAGTCTTTGCATCTTCATTTCTCTAACAATTTTTGCCGTGATTTATTCTTTTTAGCTCCTTTTTGTTTATCTTCAGCTCTGGTCTGCAAACTTTTGCAGAATGATTTTGTTTCTTACAAGCATAATGGATTTGCCCAAAGGCTCCTTTGATTTACATTTTATTTCAAATCTTTGTGCAATCTTTTATGTGATTTCCCACAAATTCACTCTGGTTGTATTTTGTAGACTTCTCTGTAGTGTCTTCTGTTTTGTTCCGCAATTGCGTCTTTTTATGGATATTCAGTTTAGTACATATAAAGCAGCACACATCTCCTTTTTGAATTCTTATATGAAACTGATATGTCTCCAACTTTGCTTTTCTGTAACTGAAGAATACTGTTTATTTATTTAGAAATATAAGAAATATTCTTAGGAATATAAGAAAAAGCTTGACTTTCTTTGCCTCCATTTTTTAGTGTGCTTCCTTGAAGTTAGAGACATGCTAATGGTTCCTCTAAAATTTCCTTTACTTGCTATCTTGTCTGCTACTTCTGTATCTATTCTATAGCCAGCACTACATGTTTTTCTGTGGTGGCAGTGAAAATGAACTGAAAATTGGGATTTATGCGTACAAGAAATCACTATTATACCTGAAGATAAGCTGATGTTGGGAAAGATCTGTGTGTCCTCCTTCATCAGGTGGGGAGCACTGACTGAATGAAGCAAAAGCTACTTTTGATTGCTTAGAGTGTTTTTTTACCAGGAGTGTTACTTAGTGTTCATAGGTGTTATGTACTTAAAATGATCTCTGAAATTAAATGAGGAAGGAAATAAATAGAACATTTATATACCAAATTTAAAAGACAGAGGTTAAAAATTGGCTTATAATACCTTGCTGTTTGGGAGTCCTTACATTCTTCTGAATTATTCAATGTGGTTTTTATGGAGGTATTCCAGAAAACTGCTTTCAGTTCTGAAATGACCAATCTCGTTCTAATGGAGAGAAACTTGGCAAGCCTCAGATGTAATACAGCACAGAATACAGGTACAATACTTTCATACAGAGAAGATTTAATTAAATACTCTATTTCTAAAATCAGCATAGCTGAGGAATCCCCATTTTGTTTCACCTATTGTTCATTAAGAGAGCAAAATGGAAACAGAAAGCAACAAGATCCAATTTGTTCATTTATCAACTGCAAAATCTTTTCTCCAAAATCTTTATGCTGCTTTGCTGTCCTTCCAGAAAATGTTTTGGTAAATTGCTAGAGAAAACGAAGACAAGAAAGTAAGATAACAGTTCTAGATGAATCTTCCCACATGGGAAATAATACATTATAGTAACTCTAGTATAATCTGCAATAACTCCAAATATAACAGAAGTACAAAAAGAAAGCAACAACAGTAAGTGCCTCACAGGGTACTTCAGAGAAATTATAGTGCTCTGGCTGAGAGAGCTGATGGCTGAAGGCAATTTAGACGTTCAAACTGACCAGTTTAACTTTAGATCTAGATTGCTCCATTAACAGGCATGTTTATTGATTGTGCAAGCAAAATTTTTTAGAGTGAGGCACACTTTCAGGAGACAGCCTTCAAAAATACAGATAGAAGTGTGACAGAATCACCCATAAGATAACCTTGTGCATAGGGAAATGTGTATTTAAACAATAGCCAGAAGACAGCTGTGACCACCATTTAGAGTTTACCTTGAGTGACTTTGCTATTTTGTACAGTACTTGCTATGGAGGAGATGGTGTATCTAGTTGTCTTAGAAATATTTTTGCAAAATGTTTTCTGAGTATTCTTTTCCATGAGGCAAATAGAGTTTTCATGTAAATTATCTGATGATTATCTTCAGCAGCGAACCATGGAGTGAAATTATGGTCTTAGAAAGTAAACTACGGCAGTATTTAACATTTTCTGTAAAGACCGGTAGAGCTTGCAGCTCAGGAGGGACTCATTCCTGCACCCATGCTTCTTTCCAGATTAATTTTGTTTTCAGGATTTCTGTACTCTAAAAAACTCTGTACAGGTGATAGGATTTTGGCACAAACTGAAGCAGTAATCATTTTGATGAGTTTTAATCATGCCTGGAGGCTGACTGCTAAGTAAGAGCCTCATCCAATTACTCACCTTATATTCAGAAGCATGAGAGCCAAGGAAAAAGAATGTTGGATTTAGATACGGCAGTGCAAACACCCAAAGCAACTCTCCCCTCCCTACAAGTAGAATTGGGGGCAACATCTCCTGTAGAAGCTGCCCCATTACCCTGAGCCTCCAAGATACACCCAAAGTTATGCAGATGAGTGGGATTTGGTGGAGGTGTGAGCTGAGAAGAGGAGAGATGAAAGCTGCCAGCTCTTGGTGTTGTCATGCAGAAATGACAAAGGTAGAGCTGGTGGTGGGGAAGTAAAATTGCTGCAATCAGCAGGAACAGGAGAAGTTGTGTGGAATGTGAGGCAGAATCTGTTACTGGGCCAGAACGTGGGGAGCAGGTATGTAAGTTGGCTCTCTTTCAATTGCAGAAAAGCATAGGTTAGATTTTTTTAATATTGCTGGGAAACCAGGCAACACTAACAGTAACATGTGTACCCAAGGGATAACTAAAAATTATTCAGAATCAAAACAGAGACCAAAAAACACAGTTAATCTTTTCAGCAGCAAACCTCATTATTTTTTACTCCATGTTTGGATGTACCGCATTCTTCAATATAAATCTTTGTCACAGTATTAGATCATTTCTGTGCCTGCTGGAGCTTCTCTGTCCTGAGGGTTCCTCCTTTTCTCTGTCAGTTCCTCAGGGGCTGGCCAGAGTGCTTGGCCCACTGCCCATGGTGGCAGAATGGGGTGTCTCCACTCAGGGCAGGGAGATCAGGCATCATGCCTCCCCTTGACTGGAATTGCCATTCTTGTAACACAGCACAGAATCATTGAATCACAGAATGGCTTTGTTTGGAAGGGACCTTAAAGATCATCTAGTTCTAACCCCCCTACATCCAGCACAGAAATTGTGCATTTAGTGTGACTTGTGCAGGACACAGGCTTGCCTGTACTTTGGTGGCAATTAGCTGCACAGCTGTAGCTCATTTGGACACACCGATTTGCCCGCTTCACCTCCAGGTGTGTGATTTGCCACGTGTACAGTCGTTAAGCAGGGCCCGCCTGGTTTGTAGGCATGATCTCTGGCTGTGGTTGGTACGAGTGCTGTCACTGATGGCTGGTGGCACATAAATTATCTGTCACAGACACGGGAGTTGTGGGAGGACGGCCTGCACGCAGCAGGAGGTACCGCAGAGAGAATTCCTTCTGCCCTTCCCTCCAACGTGCTGCAAGAATAGATCACCTACTGGCTTTAATGGAGCTTAAGTGATATAATGGAGTCCCTCGCTGGCCTGCAGACGGAGATAACGCCACTTTGATCCAGCCCTGATTAAAACTGCTGGTCTGATGTTTGTTTACTAGTACAAAATAAATTTGTTACTACAAAAATAAAGTTGAAAACTAGAATTTGACTTTGCAATCACATCTGGGTTAAATGGAGTAAGGACTATAGGGCTGTTCTTCGGCATTTGTATTCAAAGATATCCTAAAGGCATGCAAGGGACTTTGACATCGAATTCTGTAATATTTTCAGGATATTACTGCATTTTGGGCCAAAAAGAGAGTACTTATTTGTCCTCTGAAACACAGGTCAAACATCTGGGGATCTGTAATTTAGCTATTGTGTCCGTTTGCACTACTATTACAAGGTGATTGCTTTCTCCAGTTTTCGCATACAGTCTTCATTTTGGGAGGGTTGCTATATTATCAAGTATAGTAATTCTTGTATTGTAACTTTTTCTTACTTTCTGCTGAAAGTGTGATTCATTAGTATGATGAAAAGAAAAGTGGGTCCACAGATAATGCCACTGGGCAAGTTCCTTCTGTGTGCCCTGTTAGCTGCTTCTCTGCACGCCAGTGCCTGAGAACACATATCAGGAGCATCCATAAACTAAGTGATCGCTTTCTGTACATGCCACATGGAGAAGTCAATATTTATATGTCACACTTGATAGCATTCATTAAATATATTTTGCTAAATAATACTCTATATTACATATTCTTTGACTAATATTTGCCCACAGAAGAAGTATTTGTTGTATGAATTGAATACCTGGTTAAGAAGAATCAAATGTGTACAACATATTTAATATTTATTTGGTAGCACAACACAGTAGGCACGAAGGAGGTGAGAGAGAACGCAAAAACGGGAGGAAGAAAAAGTGATTAAAAGGAATGGACAGAACACAAAGTATTTCTATAGGACAACAGTGATTCTGACAAAAATAAACAGCAAGACAGGTTCAGGAATTAGGATTTTAGGTTTTTAAAATTAAATATTTTAGGTAACAGATAATACTTAAGGAGGACTGTAAATAACCTGGTCCTGTAAGACCAGGATCGTTCAGGCTCTTCATGTCTGGGACACTTTCTATCTTCACTGACAGATTCTTAGTCTGAGAAATCTTTATTTTTATTTTTTTCGTTGCTTTTGTGTGATGTAGCTGTAATGAGAAAATTCATACTGCAACAAAGCCTAATAATAACAACAAAATGCTAACAATTTCAAAAGCTGTTAAAGCTCTCAGGACTACTTACTGGAGAATTTGGTTATGGAGAAATTGTACTGGGCAGCAGGATTTTGTGAGAAATTATGTTGCAGAATTTTGGCAACATTATCTGTACAGTATTTCCTTTCCTGAAAATAATGGTTTGTACTTGCAATTAAAGTAATATTTTGCTCTACTTTCTGATACAGATTCCTTGAAAGCAAGTGGAAGTCACAGCTGTACAGACAGAGGAAGGAGTTGGGCCATTTTTGTTACAATCTGAAGTAAAGTCAAATATAATCTACCAGCAATAAGATGCTGTGGTATGTTTTACAGTATATCACCCCAATACCAAGTGCTGTCCATGACTAACTCATACAAACATTTGCTGTAACAAGCCCTCCCCTTCTGTTTCCGGCATGTTGTTCTCATGGTTCGACAGTCTGTGTGTGGTCAGAGTTCAATGTTGAAATTTATTTTAAAGCGATGGATTTTTGTCTTGTGCTTCACTTCTTTAACACTTTTTGGTGCTCTCTTTTCCTTTCTTGAGAAGGATGTATTAGGAAATGCCATAAGAATATGTTCCAACCATTTTAATAAATGAGAGATCAGTGTTACATACTGACAAACAGAACTGTATCATTTGGGATTCAGTATCTCTTTGTGGCAATAAGCAGATTCTCTGATAATATGGAAAGTTAAACTCATCCTTTTCCATTTGCCAAAGAAAATTCCTTTTTTTGTTGTCCCTAATAGCAGGTTCTCTGTGATAAAGCAACGAAGAATACAAGGAGGGACCAGTGCAGGGAATTAAAATCAACCGTTAAGATTGCAGGTATGACTGAATTATTATAGGGAAGGTATTGTTGCCATCCTTAGGGCCTAGATAGTTCTTCTTGCAAAGAAGATAAAGCTTTAAACAACAAAATATTTAGGAGGTCTGGCAGAAGGATGCTAAAACCACACGTAAAGGAATACAGAAGCTGCTCTCACATAGCAGCCATCTTGTTCCACCTCTTCGTAGTCATCCAATTTGTCTTAAAGTTAAGGAGTCAGAGTTGGAAAAAAAAATCAGAGATGTCCCTCTGGTGTATTTCTAGGGCTGCACACCTAAAAAAATATCTATTATCAGTTCTGCAATTACTGTGAAATAGAAAAGGACTTTGGAAGGGTCATGCATCTATAAAACCGACAAAAATGTTCTCTCTGGAGAAATAGTTATTTGCCCCCTGGTGGTGAATTAATTTTTAAAAATATTAAAAGGTACTTTTAGGAAGTTTATTTGAAATTAAAAAGAGATCTTAGTTGCTTTGGCAAATACAAGTAAAAGTAAATTGTTAAACGATAATAAATGTATAAAGAATAATTAAGGACAATCCTGCTATGAACAAGCTTTGTTGATCTTTGATAGCTACTGCAGAATAGAACAAAAGGAATCAATATTCCTATCCAAGAATGGCATGAGATCTTCTGCATTTCAAAATATGCTTCTTATTTTTTTTTTTTTTAGTTTCTGGGTTTAACACAAATGCCTTGAAAACTTACTGAAATGAGAATACTGAGAATACCTGATCTCCAGCATTCTTAATTACAGGCTGGAATTATTGTATTAATGTACAATATCTTTAGATATACCACATGCTGGAGATTAGAAGTGTCATCTGTACAGTCAGAGCTCTCATTCTGGGAGACCAGTAATAACACTCCCTCAATGGAAATATTAAAAGAGACCTGTATCTTCCTCTAAAAATTGTCTTGGGGTTTTCAGCTTGAGTATGCCAAGCATCTCCATACATGAATAGGGCACCAGGATATTGTTCTTGGAAGAGTAATAGCAAAATTGACATGGAAGTCATCCACTTTCAGTTTAAGCCACAAATCATTTTGAAAGATCCTGAGAATATCTCATTTAAAAAGATGGTATAAGCTTTCTAGTCACTGATTTTGTTTGGTCTTCTAATTCTTGTGCCTCCTCAACTTCTTCCCAAGATACTGTTTCCCCAGGTTGAAGTTCTTCTGGAAAATATGTATTAAAATACAATGAGGTACTACTGCCAAGTCATACAGCAAGACATTATACATTTGTGGTGGAAAAAGGCCATTTATAATGATCCAACTTTTCATATGTTGGCTTACACTACTAGGATACACTGGCATTCGGAAGACGAAACTTTTTTTTCTGTCCCACGGTCTGTGATTACCTTGTATGATGTTAATGTGCCTTCAGGTAGCTTTTTGATTTGGAAAACATCATGATACAGAATTGCACTCTCAGGTAGGGACTGTATTGGTACAGGCACTAATGATGTAATATAAAGGGGGAGAAAGAAAAAAAAAAAGAGTAATATAGTTAAAAGAGAGGGCTGAGCTACCCAGACCAGGCATTAAATAGCTATTTCCTAAATAATATTCTTTCATGTCTGATGGACTGTAATAAGAGTCAGCTTTCAGTTTTGAGCTGTGTTGCTTTTGTTTCTCTTTCCATTCCCACATTTCTTTCTCATTACTTTGACTTATGTCTGGCCTAAGGTAACAGCTGGTCCACACAAATGGCATATTCCTTACAAGTATTTCAGTGGGCAGTATTGCTACAAAGTGATCCTACTCCCCCCCTTTCTCCCACTTCCATGCTGGATGTTACCTTTCCTCATTCTCCACCCTATTCTGACTCATGTCTCTGTGGTTGCACTCCAGACTGGATCTGAGAAATGATCTGGCTTTAAAAAATACATCCTGTAAGAAGCCCACTGGCAGATTGCTGGTCTGGCAGGGCAGAGCCAGAAACACCTCAGAACAAGGTTCTGCCATCCCTCTGCTCTTGTAGAGCAGTTACTCCGCTCTTGCAGAGCCCTATCTTCCAGTGCAAGTCCTCCAGTTCTTCTGCCAGATGCAAAGGAACATTCCTGCCCCCGCTCTGCTTAGCCCACTGCTTGGGGAACAGCTTGTGTTGAGCTCTCAGAGTAGAGTTATACAAAGGTTTTATTTCCAGTGGGAAAGCCAGTTTAAGCCAGGCAGTTTCCTGCCTGCTATGCTCTCTTGTTCTGGCTCCTTCATCACAGCTCACTGTGCCCTTGATTGTGCCGATGCAGCTGTTTCTGGGCTGTGCTGTAAATTGGATCACTGAAATAAATCTGAGTTTTTGTGTGCGTGTATGTATATACATGTGTGTGAACAGCTTTTTATTTTTTTTTGAACCTGGGTCATTTCAGCCATTTGATTTATAATGTGGCCCACAAAGAGGTGAATTAGCACTGCACAGAGGTGGGAACCAGCAGCAGGGCTGGGGGAGCGTGCAGGAAACCCTTCAGCCAGCTTTGTTAGCATAGAAACTACTGGCACTGTGCAGAACCTACAGAGCACCTAAATTTAAACGGCCAGGAGAGAAAACTGGAATAGACCACAGAGCAGCCAAATTTTTGAACTGCTGGAGATAAGGTGTATCTTTAAGGGAAAAAAAAAAAAAAAAAGGATGATAAGCTCTTTCCATGAGTTGTCTTCTGCTCATTGGAGACACCAAAACAGAAGCTGTTTGGCCATGCAGAATATGATTGTGTGAATCCTGCTGGGCTTTAAAGTATGTTGGTCTTTCAGTGGTGTTAAAAATAGTCATAATAACTGCTTCATGCCTCAGGCTTTGTATCTTGCTGTCAATTAGCATCAGAACACAAATTTATTTAAACAATGATATTCCTGTATGTTTCTTGCCTTTATGGCTTGCTAAGGAGAGCCGATATGGTGATACCTACCTGTGTGCGCCCGAAGAGAAACCTCATGGCAGAGAACACAAACACTGCACTCCCTCCACAGCTCCCAGCATTGTTAAAAAAAAGAACTGCCCAGTTGGGGAGACTGTATGCAGAATATAGTGTGCAATAACAAACCTTTCTCTGATCCTCCAGCCATTTATATGTCAGATATGTATTGGAAAAAAAACGTAATAATACCTCCCAGCATGAATAGTTTGGGACCACAATGAAAAAGTTGTATGTCATTTTCTACGTTCTTCCCTACATGTGTCAGTTCACAGTATCAAAATTTAGCTTGGCCATTGCACTTGGAAGTCTTGGCCCATGTCACTGGAAATTTCTGACATACGTTGTTTTAGGCTCTCAGGGAAGGCAACCATTGCTGAATTGGTGTATGTTTGCTTGGCATTTCAAGGCTCTCTTTGAAACCAGGAGAGAGAACTGACTTCTAATTTAACCACATTACTTTGTGTTGTGGAAGTCTGGTGTGACTTGGATTAACTGAAGTTCTGGAGAAGAGGGAAGGTCTCAGTGAGTCATCAGGATAAAACTGACCACATATGGCTGAAACAAGAAAATAGAAAAATGAGAAGAGACTGACACTAATACGGTGGTACTACAAGTATTGTACTAGATCAGCTTCACTGAGGAGGCTTAGAAGCTTATCAGGCAAAATGAAGCACCTAATGGCAGGTAGAGAATGGAGCAGAAAGGAAGGAGAGTTTAGAAAGAAAATACTAAGGGTATGGAGTATTGCTCATCTCACATTAAAAAAAAATAATCTTTAACCTCATTTAAAAAACACACCACCTTGTGCTCTCCATTTGTCGGTTTCGGAGGTACTTTGCATCTTTAAGCTTTGTGCTACACCCTCAGGGTAACTTTTTAAACAAAAGCCGGTATTTTCAATGCAATGAAGTTTGAGGCTTGAAAGCAAGAAGATAGGCAAACTACGAAGCAAAGGGAATTTAAGCTATGTTGTGGTGTGCAAAAAAAGAGCAGATGAAGAAAATAATTAAGAGGAAAGAAATCAATTTACAACAGATTCAGTTACTCCTGCAAAGGAAAACAACCAATAAATTAACTTGCCTATGACTTTCTCATGACTCTGTGATTCTCTGCAAAAGGATTTTTTTTTTGGCTCTGTGATCAATTGAAAGAAGCAATTTTTTTAAGATGGTCAGAATTAACAGTTAAGTGCTCCTTTTCGAGAAGAATGAATGAAAAAAAGAGCCTCCATCGGATGTTGGTTAAATTATTGTTTCCTGGCAGGCGGGCTTAGGTGACTCTTCAGAAAACAGAGCCAGAGGCAGAATCATGATGGTAACAGCCCAGAGGGCGTGCATATGGGATACGGAAACACTAGTTTAAATATCAATCTAATTAATATTTAAGTAGTTTATTCAAAGGGGAACGGTTTCAATAGAACACAATGTTTGAGACTGTAGGGTTGGAAAATGATAGTCATAAAATACGGTAACGGTTATGATACATACGCTAGGACATGAGCATGTATATTTTCTATGGTGCCACAGATTCAAACCCCTATTCTGAGTTAAGCAGGGTGTATTTCTAAAGCTGCCTCTCACTGTTCCCACAGAGTGCTCAGAGCAGCGCTATACCATATAAAGGTTTAAGTGGTGCCTGTCTCCTCTTGTGTGAGTTTAGACACTGGTCAGATTCGCAGTTAGGATTTCAGTAAACTGGAAGAGTATTTCCTGACCTTGATTCAAAAAACCAAGGATATTTCCAGGACGACTGAAACTGGTGCCTTTTCTCAACTGGTCATGAAGGAGGCCTGGATCTGAAGGGACTATGCGTGTTCCGAGGAGCCCGCCTGTGTGCGCGACAACGGAACAAGAGATTCAACGCGGCCAACGGCTATCGCGGAGCCACGAAGCCCTCGTCCGCAATCAGTTTAAGCAAGGAAAGCACGAGAAGCCCGGAGGGGGGAGGGGCAGCCGCTAGGACCGTGCACTGCAGCGATTTCGGGACGCGGAAAACGCACGCACCGACGGCTCAGACCCGGCCCGCGGCGCGGACGCGCAGCACAGCGCCCCGAGGGGCGGTGGACCGTGGCGGCACCGCGCTCTCCCAGCTCTCTCCTCCCGCCGCGGCAGCGCGCTCTGCCTCTCCTGGGCCCGCTGGAAAAAGAGAAATGGAAGGAGGAGGAGGAGAAAGGCCGAGGCAGGAAGGGGAGGGGGAAGGGCCGCGACACCCAGCCCCCACCGCCCGGCCTGCGCCAGCACCGCCGTTGCCGGGGTAGCCGACGTCAGGCTCAGCCGAGGCGGCGATTGGCCCGGGCGAGGCGCTCCCGACGGGGCCGAGCCCGCCCGCTTCCCTCAGCGCCCAGCGGCTGCCGGCGCCGCGCCGCCTCAGCTGCGCCCGCCCGGCCACGTCCGCGCCGGGGCCATGGGCTGCCCGCTGCTGCGGCTGGTGCTGCTGGCGCTGTTGGCGCCCCGCGGCCGCGCCTGGGACAGCGGCGATCTGGAGCTGTTCGACCTGGTGGAAGAGGTGCCGCGCAACTTCTACGACTTCCTGGGGGTGCAGCAGGTGAGCGCGGCCCGCGGCCCGCAGCGCTCCTGGAGCGCGACCCGGGCGCTCAGCGCGGCCCGAACGCGGCCGGCTCCCCTCCCCCACCGCCCACTCCGGACTCCCGCGCGGCCGCCGGCGCTGTCACGGTGCGCCGCTGCCCGGCCCGGCCCGGCCCGGCCCGGCCCCGCCGCCTCCCGCCGCCCCCAGCCGTGCCCGCGCCGCCTGTTGCTCCGCCGCCTCTCATGCCTGCGGGCCGACCGGCCCTCGGACTCCCGGCTCCGCGCATCCCGCGCATCGCCGTTCCTCTCCTCTCGCCGCTCTGCACGGCTGCCGCTTCTCTGTCTGACGCTGCGAATCGCCACGGGCTGCAGCCCCCGCTTTCCTTCACGAGTGCCGTGCGGAGGGCTGCGGCCCTTTCCCGTGGCGGCGGCTCGTTCCTCCAGTTAATTTCCATGCTCAAGTGGTCTCGATAGGAACGCCTGCTCCGGCATTCCTAGCCCAGGTTTCCCAGTTTCGCTGCCCCTTGACATCCCCAAGTCGTGTCAGTTGTCTTGGACCTCACTTGATGCCCTCCCTCGCCTTCTGGGCACTCTGCTCTGTGTGCATCTCACTGGATCTCACCGCAGTGACCTGTACTCCAGTCAGCATGTGTCTCCTCAAGAGTTAAATATGGATTCTTTAGAACATTACTTCACCGGTCCCCAAGAGGCATTTCATGCCTGGTATCTCTGTATCTTGTGAGTGATGCTGCTGGTCAGACAGCTTCCTTGGCAGCTTATGGCCCGGTCTGATGCAGTCCTTTAGTTATTAAGGAAAATAACGGTGTCTTCAGATGTGTTTCTTTAGGGCTGTGCCTGCAAGGAGGGGGTGGGGTTTGCATCATGTAGGGATCATGTTCTGGAAACTGCCAGCTGTGGTTGTCAGGAGATGCAGTCACTTCCATCTCTTTTTTCTTCTTAAGCATCTGGCATTAAATACTGAGGAATATCATCATTTGTATGGCACAGCAAACGTTGCTGCACAAGGCTTACTTTCATGGGCCTAAAAATGTGGGGTTTAATTTCTCACTGGTGACAGGTGACAGGATGAGGGGAAATGGGCTTAAGTTGTGCCAGGGTAAGTTTAAGTTGGATATCAGGAAAAATTTCTTTATAGAAAGGGTTATGAAGCACTGGAATAGGCTCCCCAGGAGGTGGTTGAGTCACCATCCTTAGATGTGTTTAAAAACCATTTGGATGTGGTGCTCAGGGACATGATTTAGTGGAGGATTGTTAGGGTAGTATGGTTAGGTCAGGTTGGACTCAACGATTTTTAAGGTCTTTTCCAACCTGAGTGATTCTATGATTCTGTGAAAGGCATTTTTAGTGTTTAGGTAACGTAGGGATACAGAATTTTGTCTGGGGCTGAAAAGGTATCGGGCACTGGGTACCGGGTAAGAATGACAAAATATAACATTACTTTTAGTAAGAGGATTCTCTGCTACTTTGCACTTCTGCTCAGGCTTTACAGGATGGTAGAAGATCTTAATGAAGAACTTGAATCTCCTGCAGCTTACACGAGGAAAAAAGTTGTGAATGTGCATGCTGAACTGAAGGGAGGTTTTGTTAGTTACAAGAATGGGCTGTTTGGCCATGTGTCATGGCATCCTGAGCTCATGACACACTGTTTTGTGGGTGTTGTTAAATACCCCTGTGGTTACTGTAATAGAGTATGCAGTGTCAAAGCTGAGCTTTAATAGAAATTGGTGAGTGCTGAAAGGAGCTGTTTACAGGTCCTTGCACATTTTATTTTTTGCTCCTGTTGCTTGCTTCTCCAGTGCTGCTGGGTCCCAGTGTTTCAGACAAGGACTTGAAGGACGGCTCTGTCTGCTCTGGTTTGCACTGACGTTGGAACACTGCAGTGGTTGGAGTTATGATATGGGGAAGGTGGCTGGTCCTGTAGAGAGGCCTGGGAGTGCACAAATCTTGAGTGTCCCGCCTTGGATGCCTTAAAACAGAGCATCCTTTACCATAATGTCTCTGTGTGCTGTCTGCGTGTTTCTTGAGGTTCTCTGCTGTTTTTAAATTTGATTTAGTGGACCTTACTGGTTATTTCGTATGTCACTGTTAGGAGTTGGTATGCCACTGGGTACAGTACCCAGAATATTTTGTAGTTCTGGTGTTGGTGGCTGTGTTCCCATATGCTCAGGTGTTCATCTTGGGACTCAGCACAGCGGGGGCAGAGACTGTGAATATAGCCTTTGTGACTGGGCATTTGGATTGTTTCATAATCTCTCACTCATCAATTATTATTTTTTCCTCCTCTTTGTGTTCTTTGCCTTGTACTGTCTTGGTAATCCTTCCTACCTTCATGTATTCATGGGAGAGGGAGGCTCCAAGCAACATATAAGTTCTGTGTTGCAGATACTGGACCATGCGTACTAACAGCAGTGTATCAGGGTGCTGCGTTTCTCTAGATGTGTCACCTTCTGGCTTGGAAGAAAATATAAGGAATGACTCTAATACATCTGTAAGGCATTAAAGCAGCTTAGCTCTTGATATGAGAATTGTGGTGCTGGCATTCGTTATACTTCATGTCTTATACATTGCATGCAGTGTCTGAAGCTGATGTTGACCTCATCTGACAAGGTAAGGAAAGCACTGCAGCTCTCTTGCCTCTGGCTGCTGGATTTTCCCCTGAAATTGAAGAGAAGTAGTGACTTCTGTTGCAAGTCTCTGCTCACTGAACTAAGAGTTCTGCATGTTGCCAAGTTACCTGGAAGCCTCACGGCATTGATAGGTAACTGCTGTCCAGCACTGACAGCGTTAGGTTCAAATGCTGCTGGTGTGTTTTCCAACATCAGTGTCTGAGATGGAAGATCATCTGATGAAAATAATTTTTATTCTGAAAGTGGAGTGACAGAGGAAGAGTAAGGCTTTAACTGTCTCAGTTATTCCAGTAACTTTTGTTAGCACTTGACCTCAAGCTGAGTTTGGCTGAGAAATCTACAGTTGTTCAAAGGATGGTGAAATTGGAAGGAACCTCTGGAGAAGGTACTGGCCAGGCCCCAGGCTGAGTACCTGGATTATGAAGTATCTGATTATTATACAAGGACACTATCTATCTGTTAAGCCACTGTATCTAATAATAACATAACATATATAGCAAAGAGTTAAATTGTTACACGTTTATTACCTCTGTTTTGAACAACTCTTGAATTGTTTCACCTTCATATTTCTTCAGTTGTTCTGAAATCGATGATGTGATTTACTTGAATGGCATATTTAAAATGTTACCGTTGTAAAGAAGTTTGGCCTAGTAAAATATGGAGATTAAGTTAACCTTTGACTTAGAGAGAAACTTACATTTCCATGTCCCCCAGTTGGTTACTGAATTTCTGTCCAAATGGGGAAAAGAGAATCAAACTCTTGACAGATCAGATGTAATAAACACTTCAGAAATCACTTCAGCATGGCCAGTTTCACACTGACAAGAGGATGAGGACCAGAGAAGTATTCATACTAAAACTCAGAGGAAGTTGCTGAATTAACCAGAGGCTGTGCAGACTTGGTAACAAAATCACCTTGTTACCTGAGAATGAGAACATACAAAAATGATGTCAACTTTTTGGGAGGAATTCCAGGAAATCTGGGGAACTATGAACTTGTATGGAGCTATAGGCACAGATCAAGTTAATTCTGTCATCTTTTTGCAGCTTTTGCTGGCTGGTGCTTGCATAAATATGGTATGCTCTTGGTGAATCAGTTTGGTGTCAGCTGAGCCTTTCAACTAAGTGCTGAAGTATGCTGTTGATTAGAACTGTTTATATGGCTTCAAGGGAATTATCTGCTCCTTTACTGGTTTTGGCTTGCAGTAAGGAAAGCGCTACAGGCCTCTGATGCCTTGTGAAAGTTTGTGATACACTTCTACAGTACAAGAGTTCTGATAAAAAAGTTTTTGGGAAATGTTGCTTGTTTGTGTTAACAATACTGCAGCATGCTGATTCAATGAAGATGTGTTAAAAACACATGAGCTGTGTTGCTAGGATTGACCAGTGCAGAGCAGTGTGTTCTGTCTTAGCTAGGACCAGGGGATTTCTGAATAAGGCTAGGGCAGCTGCTGGGAATCAGGTAAGGGAGCAGATTTGTATTGGAAGTGTGCAGGGCCAGTGTGAAAGCAAGCACAACGCTCCTCTAAGCATCCTTTGATGCAGAAGGGAAGTCTCTGGCACCTCAGATTCCCGAGGAAGAGCTAACATGTGACTTGCCAGCCAACAGATAAATATAAAACCCCTTCAAATGTTGAGAGGCCTTTTCTTTAATGTTCTTATCTTTTTTGTGAGATTTGTTTTGAATTTATTTTGACAAATCTAAATTATTCTTGTGGCTTTACTGGAAAAGCTGAGAGCGTTGTATTCACGTCGCTGCCAGACTGGATCTGCTGGATGACAGCGTGGCACAGGCACAGCTTCATGTACAGAACTCAACTGTGGTCCTCTCGCCTGTGACCGCAAGTATGCAACCGGCTCCAAAAAGTGCGAGATGTGGGGAGTGAGGCCTCGGGTTTCTTTGGCTGTGGGAAGCCACAGTGTCTCCAGACGAGCCGGTGGCGCTGGGCTTGTAGGCCCTGCAAAGACCTGGAACAGAGGAGCTGTGTTACCTCAGCAAGCAGTGCAGTCTGGCAGAGCTGTGTCTGCAGAATGCCCGCCTGCTGCCGAGGAGCTGATGCCCGTACTGTTTGCAGTGCAGGGAGTTCTGTTGTTGAACTCGTTCCAGACTGGCCATGTGGACTTGTGCCTGTTTGTGTTGAAGTGTGCTGGTTGTGCTCCTAGTATGTATCTCACAATTCAGTTCTAGCTGAAAGGAAATCACGTCATCTGCTCCAGGACTGCTTCCTGATGCGCAGTCAGTGGGAACAATAAAAAGTTAGCTTTACGTGCTAAGAAATTGAGGTAGATGCACCTTTGAGACTATCATCCATGGCTTGTGCTGAATTTTCTCTCTTGGCATTGCTTTCTAAGAACCTTACCAGAAATGAGCCCCATGACAAATTACATGGCTTTTATCATATTACCAGGCACATGATGGAGTGCTGTATCTATTCAGGGAATGCTCTCAATTCCTCAGCAAAACCAGCCTATCTGCACAGCCTTCTGTCTCCCCAGCCTTGCAAGGTGCACACTAGCAGGACAGGGGAGGGGAATGAGGAGGGACTGCCCAGAAGCTCAGCAGTGTGCTTCTTCCTTCTAGTGAGATGCATAACACTCCTGGGATTTATTTTGGTTTTTTTTTCTATCACTCAAGGCTGTTCCCTTCCCTGATGCTTTTTAAGGGTAACAAACGTGGGTGGGTGTTAATAAAGTCATCTGTTAGTAAAGTCATGTTTCAGAGCAAACCTAGATTTGTAGTACTGATTCAGTCTTCCAAGTAGTGGAAGTATTTGATCTACTAAGATAGAACTTTGCACTCCTACAGTTATGACATGACTTTTTGAGATAATTGTGTCAAAACTATGAGCTTTAGGGTTTTCTTACTTTGTTTTGTAAGATTATTTTGTCTTTGCATGACAGCACTGTGACTTCTGCAAGTCTGGTACCACGATGTGCCATGGGGCAGCTTGATGTCTCACTACTGTACTTGAGGAATGAAAATTGTTGGGCAGGTGAAACTTGTCTAATGGGCCAGATTCTTGATTCAGAAACCTATTAAGATTATCTTATTTTCTATTCTGTGTTCAAAGTACATATTAAGGAGGCCCAATGGCTTTGGAAGGCTTAGACTTTAATGCACTTTTCATCATGGATTTGGAGTTCTGTGTCCAAAAGAAGAAAAGAAAGATATATTTCATCATCCCTATCGCTTTGGACTGTCAGAAATGACTTCTGCTTGGAAGAATTGCCCTAGAGAACCAATTGCGACAACTGCGCTAAGATTTGTAACTGAGGATGATCTAGGATATGGGGTTTTGCATTTATGTTTAAACAGGACTAAACTCCCAGGTAAACTGCTGCTGCTTGATGCCATCTGTTCTGTGAGCGCATTCACACGGTTTTGTGAGTAACACTCACTGATGTTTGTTGTTCACAATCGAAATACTTAAAAATGATTCAGACATCTAGGCTTGTGGAACTCGTTTCCAGTAAATGTATTTGCTGTATTGTCTTCTAACTTTCTGCTTGAATGTTATTGAAGGAAATCTGTTCTGTTGTATTATTATTATTTTGGCTTTGATTGCTGCTTGTTTGCTGCTTTCTTTAAGACATGAAAGTGTTTCAGAATTTACCGTTGGAGGTAGTTTTAAACATTTATTCTTGACTTTCCCTGGCAACTCATTTTCTTTTTGGCTCCGTAGAGAAACGAATGCATTACAGCAGCAAACGGCTGCTAACGGTATGCAGAGTGCTGCAAGGGGGGTGAAATAAGGAGAGCTTATTTGCTTGTTAATTTTGTCTGCAACAGCAGTAATGTTGGAGCTGCTTCTCTTACTCTCTATACTTTCAGCTTTTCTAGTCCTTTAGTGTGTAGCCATAATAGCTTGGTTTTCAAATTGCAGGAATAAAAAATGGGCTAGTTTAGCTCCTCAAAGTGTTCTGCATTTTATTAGCCATTCATTGAAGGGAACAACCAATTTCTTGTTGAGGGTAACCTGTGGTGGCCTCTGCTGCTTGTAGAATGTTTTATGCTTGTTGTGAATTCTGCTCCTTTGCTGGAGTTGTCCTGTATGTGCCCATGTTGGCATCTAAACCAGAGCCATTTTGCAGTGAAAACAGTGAACATGTTTTTCTGATCGGCTCTAGAGGAAAGTACAGTTTTAAGGAGGGGTTTAGAGGTATATGTGATTCCACTTCAACTTCAGTACCTGGCCTAATTTTAAACGCTCAGCATTTAAAAATGTCCTTTGAATGAATCCGTGCTCCTAGTGCTGTCGGCAGAGCTGCTAACAAAGAGCACCGATGCTGCCGTGCAGCTGAGCCGGGGGAATGGGAGCGTGAGCAATGACAAAGAGATTTTCTTCTGTGAGAACAGGTCTGATGTGAAAAGAAATAAACTGAGGAAATTAATGTATACCTGAAATTAATGTATACCTGAAATGTTGCTTGTTTTCCACGATCTCGTAATGAACTATGAAATTCATGCAGCATTTGAAAGCCTTCAGTTTTGCTTTTGATTTGTTTGTGGGTGTTCTTGCTTTTACATAGCAATATCTTGTGCCAGTTAAAAGCTTGTGGTTTTTTTTTCTTTCAGTGTTGGATCCTTGAACAGTTGTGTGTGTATGTGCGTATGTATGTGCGTGTGTATATGTGTGTATTCTCTGAAGCTTGAAATTATTCTTTTTCATAAATTACAAGGAGATTGCTTTTTTTGTGTTTTTTTCCCCCTCAGTTCTGTTTGCTTGACTGTCAGCCTTGTTTGGATGTTACAGCTCTGTATAAAAGTGATCTGTAAACAATCCTAATGCATGTAGCAATACAGTTCTGCAATCAGCGGTCTGAACATAGCACTTTACAGTAGGATTTGTAGCAGGATGTTGGAAGTTACTGGGCTCTCATCCAATAGATTGCTTAGGTGTGAATTTCTTGAATGACTTGGCTCCCAGGCCTTAGAAGCTGCTTGTCTTAGTGTCAAGCAGACGAGTGGTGGAATGAGAGTAGAAGAGAATTAATGTAGTCTCTCATCTCTGCTAAATCTGAAGTTCTTTCTTCTCAGTGTTAATCTGGCGCTGCTGGAAAAAAATCAGAAGACACGGAGAAGCTGCTGAAATAATGTCACTCTTCAGTCTTTCTCTGAGTGAAGAGTGAAGGAAGAACTAATGGAGTCTGGCTTTATCCATGGGCTATAATTCTGGAATGCTGTCTCAACATGAAGTGCTTTTGCTTGTTGAAGAAGCATTCAGTGCTGATAAGCAGATGGGAAAGCTGTGGAGTAGCCTTACTGCACTGAGATGAGTAGTCCTTCTTTAAGGGGCAGTAATTGTTATTGTAGAATCATTTAGATTGAAGGGGACTCCTAAGATCAAGTCCAGCTGTCATATAACACTACCTGTCCACCACGAAAGCGTGTCCCTTGGTGCCACATCCATGTCTCACTTAGCCCTGGCACATTTTGTGAATGAGTTTGCAGCCTAATCAGTGTTTTAGTACGTTTCAAATTGATTTAGACTAATAATCACCACTTCATAGTCAGTGATTAATTCATATAGTGTTATCATATGGAACATATATGCTCTGACAGCAGAGCAGAGAGCTGTATGCCATTTAAAGCTTTGTGACAGTTTATTAGTAATTGTTTTATTGTGCCTTGTGTCTAACTGTAATGTTACAGCAAAAAGAAAAAAAAATTCAGTCTGTGTAGGAGCTTCTTCTCATTTCTACGAATTATTCAAAATCTTCTTCGGTGGGAATATAAAATTTCAAGCTCTTCTGTAAGTTGTTTAAAAATTCTGAATAAAATAGTTTTCCAATACAAACCTATCTGTTTGCTGACTACAGAATGTTTCTGTGAGTTTGTAATGTGCGTTGTTTGTAGTTTGTTCCTTTTGTTCTTTTTTGTACTCCAGTACTTTTTCAACGCTACAAACAAACTGAGCAACATTCGAAAGAAAACAAAAAAACTCAAATGCTGGACTGTATCAGTTGAAATGCAGCTGGAAGGTGTCAGGCAGGCAGTCATTGTGTTTTGCTGTTTACAGTGGTGAGGAAAGAACAAACCTCTTCCATACATACGTTATACTTCACTTTTAAGTACAGGATATAACTGGCTTGTGTTCAGGTTCAGATACACAGAACAGAGTTCCATGCTGTAATCCGTTTAGTAAATCTTACTGGCTGCTGTGTTAATACTCGGTGTTTAAACCAGAAAGCTGTGTTAATTCTGCACACAAAACCCACTTTCCTTCTGGACAGGTAGAGCTGCCAGCTCCAAGTTCTGCTCTGTAAGCGTGGCTTAGTTGTACTTCCAGTGGAACCAGCACACTCAGTCTGGCATTCCCTCACTAGTGCCTACCCAAAATGCATATGTCACCTATAGACTCTGAGATTTAACTGTGTGCTCCCCTCTTCATGTCATCACTTAACATATTGAGCACAGCCCATCCCAGCACCAATCCCCAACAGTACACCTTTCAGCTTTCTTTATATCTATCCTGAAGGATATTGAGCCTTGCTTTTTGTATTCTGCTCATTCATCTTCTATTTCTAAGACGCTTTCTTCCCATCCTGAAGCAAGAAGATTTCTTGGATGATCTGTAGTGTGCAACATTGTCAAAACCATTCTCAAAATTGGTCCATCCCATGCCTGCTGGATCCTCTCCCCATCCTTCTACTGTTGTATGCGCAGGGTTCTGATGGATCAGTGGAGCTCTACAATTTTTTTGGTTGTGTATTCAACTGATCCTATGGGAACGGGCACGTAAGCCACCAAATTTCTGGTTCAGTCATCGTTCACTTGAAGAATGTGTGGTTTTCTAGTTCTGCTGATGCTCATGTGTGATTAAGCGTTTTCTCTCAGAGGCACAGGCCTTTAACTAAGGTATTCTGAAGGATTTCCAGAAGATACCATCTGTTTCTGTTAATTTGGTTAGCTTCAGTAACTAGCACTGCCTCTCTAACATCAGTCTTGGACAGTAGCTCTCTTTTTAGAAGGTAAAAGGGAGGCCTTTGCTTTGTAATGTCTAGTTTCAGGATTACGCAGAGAGTTGTTCTCCTTCCCACTCCCTTTTGAGTGATGATACCTTTATACTTTGCTAATTCTATGGTTTTATCAACTTAGTCCTCAGCAAGCTCCTTACTGCGATATGCTGAACTTTATCTGTTTGGATGCAATGAGATTACTTACTTTACTCAGTTTCTACTAACTGTGATACTGCCACTTACTAGCAGTGTTGTTGCTTGTTATTGCTGGCTTAAGTGAGAACTTGGTTTTGCTTTTATTTTTTTGATGTTATAAATCACTGTGAAAATGTCAATTTTTGTGTTTTTTATCAAATGCAACCATTGAACTGTTTAAGAAAAAGGCACAGGACAATTTTATGGTGCACTATCATTTCTGCACTTCTTAATACTTACCAAAATAAGCCTTGCACCAGACAATTGGTTGATGTGCATGAACTTTAAGTTAGCATATTGAAGCTAACAGATGTATTGGGTAAAGTATTTCAGGGGTTTGGTGCAGTTGTGCAGTAAACAGTCAGTTTTCTCTTTCTGCCAAATAGGGTTAAACAGTGTATTGTTCAGGGAGTTGATTGTAACGTAGGATAAGCTTGTGCTTGCTGGTATTACCTAAAAAATTAAGCCCTGGATATAGTCCTGCCCTTTGCTCCCATTCTGTTTGTGCACCTTGACTAATATCAAGAGATGCAAATCTGGGGGAGAGTTGGCTCTTTGTTATCATCTGCACTGGTGCACTGAGAGATTGTTTGAGACCCCCAAAGAACAATAATTAGTATTGGGTAATGAAAGACTAAATTGGGCTACATTTTCTGGGAAGTCCAGTTTTGTAGGTACTACGTATTCGGGACAGAGTTCAGATGGCCTTAAGGTCAGACGGATTCGGAGGAGAGGGGTTGATGGTGAATGTTCTCTAGTTTGAGCTACAATAATAGTTGGACCTAGGATTGTTCTTAGTAGGCTCCATTTTGTCACAGTTTGACAGCAAATTGAAATATGTAAGTGCAGTTAAACGTTATTTAGTATTGCAGCTGATCTTTGTCACATATGCATTAGCTTTATCTCAATTTTGTGGTAAAACAACAATGTTGAATTCCATCAGGTTTTGAAATTGTAAGCTGGAGTCGAGTGTGTTTTAATACAAAATGTTTGAGTAATACTGCATTCTCCCTATAAAAGGGATAGATTTAGAGAGAAATACACTTGAAGTAAAAATCCTACTGTAGCAATAAGGAAGCTTTGATCCTGAACCATGATGTTTTAAAGATTGCGGTATGAAATATTTCTTTGTATTTGTTTGAATTTATTCCTGAAAATGAGAAATAGGAATAAGCAATAGAACATAAGTTGGGACACTTTTTGTTTTCAAGCGCGCTCTGACTGGTTGCCATTTTGCACTGCAGCTTGTCGGCTTCTCATTTGTGAATATAAACATTGCTTAACATTGAATACAGATGTCTTGTTTTCTTTCTAAGACAGAATTTCATTCATCTTCTTTGTGTTCAGCTCTTTAACAAAGAAAAGAAATAAAGTACTTTTTAAAAAAGAAAATCTGATATTTAGTTGGGAGCATGATATCGTCTCAAATTTCTGTCCTAAAGAAAATGGAATGCTGTAAAACTTGAGTTTCTTCACTTCTGAAGTATGTAAGATGTGTTCACATAGCTTCTATAGTTTCAGTGAATTTATGGTATCCCATTGTTATCAGGTGCTGGTTTTCTTATTTGCAGTCAGGAGCGATGGATGAGGGCCCTACGTGCCAGTTGGCTGCACCTCAACAGATTGATACCATGGCCGGAAAACACAGTTCCTTCCTTCCTCTCTAGACTTCTTAGCAGATCTGCTTAAAGCTGCCCACCACACCTGTCTTTTCTAGAGTGATCCAGTACTTGCCAAAACCTTTAGTCTTCACTGGGTGTCACAGAATTTTAGTATTTTTTTTTCCTCATCCTCCAAATTAAATTCCTCTCTTCAAATTCTCAATCCCAGAATAGTGATAGAAGATGAGACAGTTACCTAAATGTTTTCTCTTTTGCTGTGCCTGACCTTTACTGTCCACCAAGAACACTGTTGCTGGGGCTGCGGGTGCCGGTTTTCAGTGTGGACAGAGGATGTGGTCCTGATAGCCACAGCTGAGCACTGCCAAGCCGGCTGATGCTGTGTTGTCAAGGCTTTGTAAATACCTCAGGAGCCTCCTGCGTTGTATTTCATGGTGGCTATCCATGCAACCCCTGGAGCTTCTCATCTTTGAAGACAAGTTCCGTGGCTTTTGCGCTAGGTTTTTCTTTTTCCTTCTGTTGTGTTTTTCAGAGGTAGAAACAGTGAACAGTCTGATAGTACTCTCACTCCTGCTTGAGTGTCTCACTCCTGTGCCTTGTTTTCTCATTCCTATTTTTTTTCTCCTATCCCATCATTGAGAACTAGAGCTGTCAATCAGAGATACTGTAACTGGTAGAGCGTGCTGTCTCGGGGTACTTTTTCCTATCGTTGTATTCAGTATTACATCCTTTTGAGAGATCTGCAATTAGTGTGAGTACTGTGTCATTCAGGAAGAAAAACTTAAGGATTTTTATTTTCATTGGTGTTTTTTAAATCTCCAGTGCCTTCTGTTTGTCACTCTTGATCTTGGAGGTCATCTTTCCTCTTTACTGTGTGGTTGGTTTGTTGGTTTTTAAATGTATTCCTGCAGCCGTCATGTTTTACTGTGGCTTTCACTGCCCATCATAAATTCAGTCCTTTCTTCCAGCTCAGGAGCTAAAGTGGTTGTAGGCACCCTGGTTAACTTACATTTTAATTACTTCAAACAGACCCTTTGTCTAATCTTTGTACTTTCTATAACTAAAGTTTCTGTCTGAAAATGGTGTTGGCTTTTCAGTTGGGCCTTGAGACTGAATTGCCAAGCAGCAGGTGGTTTGCATCGCCTCAAGCTTCACACAGCCTGTGGCTTTAGGCTGCGTGCTACAGTCTTTCTCCTCTATGTTCCCATTTTTATACTGTTTTTTTTTTAATCTCATATATTTTTCTTCTTTTGTCTCAACTTGTGTTATTTACTGAAGATCCTTTTTCATTTCTCCATGTCAGTGACAATCCTATTATTCTTCCTTCTCATCATTGCAAAAGAAATAATTACCCTAAGTTTTGTAATGTATGCTTTTTATCTTTTGTGGCTTTCCACAGTCATTCTTGAACAAATATTTGATGTGGTCCCAGCTTTGATATATAGGTGTTGTACCAAAGGTTATTTGGAAAGAGAATTTTTCACAGCTGGGTCAGAGGATTGCAGTAACATCAGCATCACTGTGCAGCTGGGCTCCTGGGCCAAGCCAGCATGCAGGCCAGGTATTTAGCTCACCCTTTCCTACGTGGATAATGGGGTCCCTGGGGGCTGCTTTCCCCATGGCATAGCTGTGGCAGACCGCTCTGTGCGAGTGGCCCTTGGCAGAGCTGGCCTGGTTCCTGCACAGCAGGGGTATGTCTGAGCCCTGCAAGGCACAGTGTCTGAGAGGAGTGTGTCACTAGTTCTCTCTGCCCTAAGGAAGTACAGATAAGGATAAAATACCTCCAGTGTATATATATATATATTTTCAGTGTAGTTTAGTCAGGTAAATATTGCTTTATCCGTTTTTAAATTTCTGTAGCAGAGGTTGAATTGTTAAGCTCTGTTGTGTACGCCAGCCACAGTCTTCTCTAATAGGACAAGGCGAAGCAGTCTTTGTCCGTCGCTTTTGTCATGTACAGCATAGCCAGTTGGCTAACTGCTGGAGGGAAAGTCCAGTGAAATAAGGCAGCGTGTGTGGGATAGCAGATACAGAGAGGCAACGAATGCAGTTCGTAGGCTAGAAGTTTCTTTCAGAGATATTTCTAGTGGTGAGAAGCCCTTGCGGGACTGCCGTAATTTGAAACACTGTAATGGGTGACCGTAGGAGTAGCTGTGCCTGAAGTCACCCATGGGCTGATATGGAAGTCATCAAGCTCTTGAAGTATGGCTACATTCTGCTATTGCTTTATGAGCTCTGTTTCCTATTTATTTCATTTGGACAAACCCTCCCAGTTTTTGGTGCGGTCCGTGTTCATTTCCCTGCAGGTCACTGTCGATTGTGGAGCACTGAGACTTCTGATGCAGCGACTGTCGGCAGTTGATCTCAGCTGTGGAGCACAAAGAAGCTCCATAGCTGCATACTTGCTGCAGGAGACACTGCCGGAGCGGTGAGCTGCTGCCGTTTTGCCCTTTCTTTTGAGATGCTGCCAGTAGACAGCACTGAGGCTGGGGAGATGGTTGTGCTATTCCCTCTAATTATATTGTGGTCTTCCTTCTCGTAGCCAGATTTGGTATTTTTCCAATGTAAAGTATGACATATGTTATTGCTTAAAATTTCTTTTTACAGTGAGACCTTTTTGTTCTAAATATAATGATGAGGAACATGGACATAGATCTTTATTATACGCAATTCAAGACAAAAATGGAATCCACAAAAGATATTTGGAAATAATTACTAGAATTGCTCTGTGAGGCTTCTGAATGCTGTAGAGCAGAGGTACCAGAACTTCTGTGATGCACATCATAAAGCTTTTCAGTACTGTGTATTTATGGTTGTCTCTGTGCTGTAGTGATCGTGTAATCTGATTATTGAGATTTTACATGTTTAAGCTCAGTTTTGGCTTCTTACCACTTGATGGCAGTGAAGGAGCTAGTGTTGCCAGGCAAAGGTTCAGGGCAAGACCCAATATGAATAACAAAAGAGGAGGTACAAAGGAAGCCTCTGACATTTAATATTGTTCACATTTCTAGGTGATATTACATATACTACAAATGACAGTAGAGGAAGAAAAGCCTCTAGATGGAGCTTCAGTTCTTCCAGTGGGGAAGAGATTTTTATACTTGAGATTTGTTCCTATTTATAATAATTATTTCAAACAGCAACTTTCCCCTTTAGGAATGGAATGGTACCAGACATGATCAATAAGTAATATCAGTGCTTCTGTTATTATAAACATACTGTCCTTCTGGAAGAGCATGAAATTCTGATATTTCTCTCACTCTTCAAATCCTGCTGTCTCTCAACATTCATTGGAATATTTGGGTATCGGTAGAAATATGCTCTACAGATTAAGTATTGGAGTAATTATTCAAGACTTTTTTTTTTTTGTAAGATTCGTTTGATTATTTATTTATGTATTTATTTATTTTACTGCTGGGCCAGAAAGAAACACACAAAGTAGTGTTCAAATTACAAACTGCCCTGCACGTGTCTGTGTGCACAGTGCAGTCTCAGTGAAGAAGTGTTTGCTGTAACATCAGATAGTGCAATGTGTGTATGTGTGTTTGAGGTGCTTTATTAGCGAAGGCTCTTTCGCATTTCCTACACCCATGTACACCTCTTGCCAAGCTGGTATGGGGAAATGAACCATATAATGGCCCCGCTATAGTAATTGGCTCCACATGGGTGGACTCCAGTACACAGACAAAACCTTATTTGAAGTAATTGGTGCTTTGTGTAGGTACAAGGGTCTGTACATGCAGATTTATTTTGGATCCTGGGTCAAACCTTGGCATTAGTTAAGGTTTCAATTTCATGCAGTGTCTTTGACGTGTAAGTGATTTTGAATGAGTATCAAAAACATCCATATAGATAATAGCAAGCGAATTGATGGAAGTCATTCATTTAAAATCCACGTTGCTGGTATTTTGCAGCTATGGTTTTTGCTTGAATACTGGAGGAAGAAGTTGGCTGGTTGAGTTTTGTGGAAGTGCAGCCTGTTACTAATCATAGAAAAGAGTGGAAAACCAAATGGTGACTGTACAATTACTAAATATCTTAATCATTAGTGGGATTGTTCTTGTTCTGTGAAAGGCAATACTATGTAAACTCATACTTGAAAATAGAAAAAAAAATTACGGGAGTTACCAAACATTTACTTTTATTTCAGTTACCATTCTTATTTTTAAAAAAGCACTTGAGTGCATCATTTTGTGTATTAGCTGGTATCTGTAAGCCTGGCTGAAAGCCTTGTGAAATTGAGGCATCTCTTCATCAATGGTATTAAAATGAATTTCTTATCAGTGTGTTCTGAGTAAAATTTGCTTGAAAATAACAAAGTTTTTCTTCATCATGTGGTATAAGTTGGCTGTATTTATTTTCATGTTTGTGGAAGCATTTAGCTGCTGTGGTTCAATGTGATTTTAAAAGGAGCTAGTGCATGCTTTTCCAACTGCTGCTATTTGATTTAGGGGAATTTGAAGTTTGAAAGGTACTACCAACATGATCAGATAATTTGGAACATGGATTGAATTTGTTTTAGGAAGTTGGTGTTAATCTTGCTCTGTCTACTTGCCAGGTTGAATGACATAATTGCCAACAAGCAGATACGGAAAGAATACATGTGCAGATTAAGCTTTGTTTTTCTAGGCAATTGTCAAGAACTTAAGCAGGTGTAACTCTACAAATAGTGCCGAGGTGGCAGTGCCCCAGAAGCAGTGTGTTGCTGTTGTGTCTCCTTGCCTGGTGGAGAGCTGCAGGTAATGGTGAAAGTTCCATCTCCGTTAAAGACAGCACATCCATTTTCATCTTCTAAAAATCCTTTCGCTTCTTCCTTTGCTTGTACAACTTCTCACTTTGAAATTTTCTCTTGCATATATTCCTGTACTATCAAAACTGTCACCATCAAATCTGTGAGGCTGCTCCATGGCTTTAAGAGCCACAAGCTTTTGGTGGCATTTTTATTTTCTTTGTGTGCTGAGCAGAGCTCAAACTGTTACTTCCTGTTTCAGTTGAAGGAACAAAGTGAGTTCTTGGAAAAGGCGTAAAATGGCAAAAAGTAGCAACTGGTGCGTGGGCTAAATTGTCCTGAACGTTACTGGGTTTTGAACAAAGAATCAATTCCGCATCTGTGGGCAATACTGAGCCCCGTAGCTGATAAGGGAAATGCTGTGCTGCAGATAAAGGCTGGGCACTAACGTGGAGTTCGTTTTGACTCTTTCATAGTGCTGGAAAAGATACACTAATTAATACTGATTGTGAATGGGTGGAGATAATCTGAAGTTCCCCTTCTGTGGAAAGATCATCAAAATGATTTTATTTTACTTCATGAAAATCTGATGATGTAAAGCTGTGCAGTAGCATCTCTTGCTGTAGTGTTTAATGAGAGCAGAATAAATAAGCTTGAAGAAAGAATTTAGAATTGCTGGTAGAATTAACTCTTCAGGTTTTTGTTTTTGTTTACCATGAGAGCACTTCAGAATTTTAATTTCATTGTGCTGCAGCACATTAATGCAGCCAGCAGCCACATTCTGTTTGTGTGCCTTTATTTGTTGTTTGCCTAAATTTCAGACCAATTAAAGAATTCCAGAGACCTTTTCAGTGAAGAAAGCAAGGAATGAATTTCCTTGTTTTTTTGTCTTACTGCTAAAGCTTTTTTTTTTTTTTTTTGGTATCAGGTTTTACTGGAAGATTAAACTGAACATTTGTCTTCGAAAAATGTTTTCATTTTCACTCTATTGGTACAAACACTGATAGAGAAATAAGAAACGTTCCAGTTATCACGCATCCTGATGGGCCATATCCCTTTGGTCATTCCCCCATTTCTGAGAGATGCCCCCCTCCTCCTGCTTGGTGTCATTGAGGGTTATTAGTTGAAAAGAGATGAATGGCAATGCAGACTTGTTTGAAAAAAGGGTACTTGTGTAAAGTCTCTCAGGTAGAAAACATTATACGATATATGTATACATGTTTGTAAAGTCCATCTGGGATGATTATGGAAATTGCCCTCATTGCAGTTTTTCAGGGGATACTTGCTATGTTAAGAATTCGTTATAAATGTGGCTCTTTTTTGCAGCTCGAGATCAAATATTAACAGAAAGATTTTTCTTGGGTAAAATAGACTGTTCTCCATATGTAATATAGTCTTGCTAGTAAAGATGCCTAATTTTCTATCTTACGGGTATTTCAGTCTGAATCAAGGTCTGTAAATACTGCTGGATCAAAGCTCCGTGCCTGCCATTGATCTGGGTCTATGATTGTCCATGTGGTTCTGCAGCAGCCGTACCTGACTGTACGTAAGTATGGGTGTGAGTCCTGAGATTCCTAGAAACATGCAGAATTGCCATGTTCATATGTAAAATACTGCTTTAATTTCAAGCAGATTTCAATTGATCCACGTGAGAATAGCGTCGGTCTTTATTTTAAGTTATTCTTTTGTATAGTACAGGAAAACTCCGTCCAATATAAACAACATGAAATCATGTTTTAGAAGCACAACTACAAACATGCACATTCTTAACCTTTTCTTTCTTCCTTTTTCTTTTTTTTCTAATCAAAGACTTAAATTTTTCATGTTTATTTGGCTTGTCAGAGTTTGTCCTCCACAGTATGTGAGGTTTTTTAATTCTTACGCAAATGCTTTATTTCAAATGTGGCGATAAAACGAGGTGTGGGTGATATAAAGGTACAGCAGTACGCCTTGTGCTGCTTCGTGCTGCCCAGCCCTTCACAGCAGTGCAGCAATGCGGGGTTATGTGCGATGCAGTTTGCCTTCATTTCTATTTTGACAAGATTCCTGGTACTTCTGATAAAAAATAGTGGTCTGAAAGTAGATGTCTTCATTTGTACTTCTGGAGTGCGCTCACGTGTGGAGTAGTAATACTGAATTATTAACAAAGAGCTCCGTTGCACCTTAACGAAATTGGTAATTAAAAAGCTGAGCCTGTTTCTCATGTGGCTGCCATTATTTTTAGAATCTCATTACTTTCATTATACTTGAGAGATTTTGCAAGGTGCTGGATCTTGTCCTTCTTTGTCTGAGACGATAAAAATACATATGCCTCACAGAACGTGCCCGGGAAATGCTTCTGGGGCTTTGGAGGCAGAGCGCAGCCAGCCCTGCAGGAGGGCTGGCAGCTGTCTGGGCACCGTGCGTCGTGGGATCACCCACCCACACCCGGCCTCACCTGATGCTGGTGTGCTGTGTGCACTGCTCTAGAGGCCGGCTGGTGGCTCGCTGCCCCTGAGATGCGCTGTGCAGGTGCTGCCTGAGCGCACATCTCTGTTGTGCTCGGGAGTAAGCCCGTCTCCGTGAGGTTTTTCTGAAGATGTGCAGTTTGGAATGGCATGCCGATGGCTAGCCAGGCTGTCCTGCAGTTGAGTGGAGCCTTTTAGAGTCAAAGTGATTCTTCAGAGAGCATGGGCTTATTGCAGGAGAGAAAAACCACTGTTGCACTTAAGTTAGTGTTATAAAGCACGTCTGTGCTGCTTATGCATGGGCTGGACTTTTTTTTTTTTGCTTTTAAAATCTATTTATTTTTCCACTATTTCCTGCAACAGCCTTACAAAAAATCTTGTACTGTAGTGCCACTTCTAAAGGCTTTGACAAATTTCTGGGAATACAGAATGTCAGTTTTCAGAATGTCTCAAGTCATAATTTGGTTTCTTTGTGCTTGCTCATTGTGATGATTTTAAATTCACTACATTATATTCTACACAGTCTTTATTTATTCAGGCTCAGGGAGAGATCTGGCCCCAGTGCAGCTTCAGGCCGTGCTGAAAGAAGTCGTTGTCTGCAAAAACTGTAACCTGTAGGTACTGAGGGTGTGGATAGGGCGGGGGAGAAGACTGCAGGAAGAAGTGGTTCCACGGATAAAGCAGTCAGTCGGAAAGTGCCCCTGAGGACGGGATTCTGTTCCTCTCTCTGCCACAGAATTCCTATGTGATGCCAGGCAAGTCGTTTAAACGGAACTTTTCCCAAGTGGTGACTAATTGATTTGAGTGCTCTGCAATTCTGATTGCATAATTTGAGATACTGGGAGCTTCTGTGCAGAAATAGTGAGCACTTGCAGCTGAAGTCGATTAAAGTCTGCCCTGAAAGTATGGAATGCTGTTTGATAGTAAGCACTCGGAAGGATCCTATCTGTGATAAAATTAGGACCCGAGATAGCTGTGCTTCATTTTGTAATCTAAAAAAAAAAAAAAAGGACAGTAATGCATGCTTATCTTAAAGATACCACAGAGGTGAATGACGCTATTGATGAACTCTGGTGCCATTGTGATGGGCTTCAAAACAAATAACCACGTCTTCAGAACATGTTTGAATAGCGTGTGGTGACAGGCAGATGAGGCCACACATGGGCAAATGTGTGCAGAACAGCACTGAATAGTTCTCCCTGGGCAGGCGCTCATCTTCTGTGCAATGCTCAAAGCTGGGGCAGGGCAAGAGGAGAGGCTGCAGGGAGCTGCCAGAGACCTCCGAAGTCTTCACCTGCTCAGAATACCCATTTCTGTCTGTGTCGTGTATGAGCTCTATCAGATCACAGGGTTTGTTTGGTACTGGTGGGTAGAGGTGAGCTGAGTAAAGAAACAGACTCATGTTAGTCCCTCCTTCCTCGCTTCCTTGCTTCCTCCTTCCTTCCGCAGTTTCATTGCCCTTTAGCAAATGTTTCTTTTATTTTGGTCGGTGGTACTTAACTATGACTTTCAAAAATAATTTTGCAGTATTTCTGCCACTGCTATTTTTAAAATTGCTACTATTTTTGTTTACATCTGAAAAAGTCTTCCCTCATCCCAGCGAGTTACAAAGGAAGAAATTGCATCTGGCTGATGCAATTTCTTGGATTCAACTCCATGGCTGAGGTTATGCGATAGAGGGGAAACGTGGCTTTGGCTTATATTCGTAAGATTGTCAGGAACATACTTTTTTTTTTTTTTTTTTTTTTTTTTCCATGCAGCAGCTTGCAGACCTGCAGTTTCATTTTTCTTCCCCACCCATGACAGAAGTTGCTCACTAAATGTTCTTGCTTGTCTGTTGATCCTTCTTTAAGTCTTGACTTTCTGTTTATAACTTGAAAATGTAGGGGACGTTGTACCGTATCTTTATGGCCACAGGACTTAAATGAAGCAAAACTTTTCCTATGGCTTTTGGTTTCAAAATGCTCCACATTTATCAGTGTTTCTACCAGAGACTATGAGATCAGAGTTTTATCTCCCAACTTTCACTGTTATCTTTAATGCTGATAATCCTGTAATCCTATGTTGAGAGGCAAGTAAATGAATTAGTAATAGTCACTATCTTCCGCAGTCAGTTGGCTGAAAGAGATTTCTGGTAGCGTAGTTAATGAGATGCAACCTGTGCCAAGTTTTTATTGCTACTCACTCAACTGCTAATTCCTCTTTTCCATAGGCATGGAAGAATGCATGCTTTTCCCCTTTATTTTGATCTTTCCTCCTTTGCAGTCTGTCTTGCTGCTGGCTTGGTTCAGCCCCCTCTGTGGTTCCTGCATTGGCTGTGGCTGTTGCAGGGTGAGGAGCCAGCCAGAGCGTACCAGCGCCAGGGGAGGATTTCTCCTGTCTGCTTCTTGCTTCTGATGGTGAGGAGATGAAACAGGAGATAAAACTGGAGATGGAGCACACAAATGTATTCCTTTCAGCTGTCCAGGTCTGTATCTCCCATCAGCTCCAAGGATGGGGCTCTGTGAGTGAACACTGCCTTTCCCTGTCAGTGGCAGTTTCTGCCCACAGCAGCCATGAAGTCTAGGAGGCAGCCATCTTCCTTCAGGGTGATTCGGCTTTTCCTTGCTATAAATAATGTCAGGTAGGCTTTCTTAGTGACCATAGTCTCAGTTTTCCATATTAAGTTACTAGTGAACAGGAAGGGCTGTCTTCAAGTCAGTTTCATCACAAGTCATGGTGTATGTATGGCTTTTTTTTTTTTTAAATAAGGGTGAGATTTTTTTTTTTCAATTTCATTTTACTGTACCTTTCAGTTGTACATAACTTCATTGTGTGTGAATTTTAACTGATTGTTCCTAATGGTAAACTTGATTTCTTTATTCATATTCCTTTGAACGTCTGTTGGTTAATTTACGGCTCATGAAGACTTTGTCAGGTTTTGTGAATAGTCATTTGGGATGTCCATGTCCTCTGCCTTGTGCCTTTATCAGGTATGCTCCTTTTGTGCCAGCGGACTGAGGTGATGCTGTGTGGCAACGCTCTCTGGCTTTCAGCTTGCTATTAGGAGGGTGGTTACTTCCCATAAAGTGGTGGGCCATAGTAATGGGTAATCTGTTAAGCTTATTGGAGTTCAACTGAGACGTTTTTCATTAGGTTTTAGTCTGGGGTGTGCCTTACATACAGGAATTTTGCTGACAGTGGCATTTGTACTACAGCAAGTGATGGAGGGCATTCCTGTATTCTTTCAAGGAGGCTATGTACTAACTCAGCAGTGAATTACTATATGGGTAGTGGCATGTTACAACCTCCCTGAGGTCTTCTGAGTCCCGAGGTAGTAATAGCTCATTAAAATGGTAGTTAATGAGTATAAAGGGATCATTATGTGACTCCTTTACATGGTGGGTAGGGCTAAATCCTAACTAGTTTGGTAGTAAGTAGTCCAAATAAAGATGGAAGGAGGTTGATAAATGCTGCTGGTAGTTATTTATAAACCTGGCTATTTAAAGCAGTGTGTTTGGGAGGGGGAGGGAAGGAAAAAGGAAAAAACCCACCCAAATACATCTTGAGTAAATTAATACGTGTTTCTGGATGTCTTTTAGGGCTTTCAGAGGTGTTCATATTCTACGTAATCTCAAAGTTACTTTAACATAGTCTGTGATGAGATGCCTTTGTTTGAAAATACGCAGCATTTTGCCTTTTCTGATCAGTTGGTTTCATGAGGAAAAAAATAGAGAAAAAACCCTTTGTTATTCTATTTACTTATTTATGATCTTGAAATCTGTAGACATTCTCTGTTCTGTGTGCCAAAAATAAATGGTGAAACAGTTATTTTTCTGAGAGAGAGAGGAGAGAAACATTCTAGTAATATGATATTACTCAAGGAAAATGTAACCACACATGAGACCTTCATGGTCTGGTCGCTTTCTTATGCCTTTTGTTTAGCTAAGGTTGTTTTCTGGAGAAAATTATTAAGGATTTACCCAAACCAAATATGTATTTTGTAGCAGATAATGAGATCAAGAAGGTTTTTAAATTTTTCCTGTCTTCTTCCAGGCTCTGGAAGGACAAACAAGCCAGTAGAAGACTGCAGACAGAGCTACATTGAGATCTCAAAACTCAAGTTCAGGGGAGCATTTTAGCTGTTTCTAAACTAAGAAAAATAGCTGTGAAATTTCTGTGAAATAGCTGCTTCAGCAGTATGATAGTATGGTACAGAAACTGGCTAAGCAGTAGGAAATAGTTTAATTAGGGTTTTAAAATATTACTTTAAAACAGAAAGCATTTTGAGAGAGGTGCCCCTCAAAGTCCAATTTGCTTGGATATGGTTTGCTACAGTATCTCAACCATATCCCTCATTTAGATGCTTTTGCTGCAGAAATTAAACATGTATTTGAAATACACCAAATACAGGGCAATTTTAAATGCATAGTTTTATTTGGCTTAAAATATTTATGCTGTGTGTTGAATTTCCTGTCTGCTTTTTAAACTTCACCTGGTTTAGAACTACTTTCCTTTTGGCCTTCCCAAAGAAAATGTGCTGATGGTGGCTGTTCGTGGTGCTTTGCTAGTCTTACAGTTGATAACTGATGGAAAAAGTCTTCTAAACTGTAAGGATGGTGTATTAGTGAACACCTACTACGGGATGACTCTTACAGTAATTCAGAGTAACTGGTCTGTAACAGGAAAAATAAGAGTACCGCCTAGCGGTCCCAGGCATGGAGCACGGCCCACCGGGGTTCACACTCATCAGACAGGAATGCTTCCTGGCACCTCCTGGTACTGCTGCTCCTTTCAGTGAGCTCAGAAGTGCTGTGAAAATCTCAGCACCTTCTGGCAGGAGCTGTTACCTTCAGTGTGGCAAGAGTGCTGTCTGCCAGCTCGGTCCCTTTAAACAGACACCATAAATCCAGTTGGAATATTGTCAGTGTAATGATTAAATTGATCATCAAAGGGATATTTGAATCCTAAAGTACAGGAATGTTAGTGATCTACTGTACCCTGCTGTGACAGAACCAATTAAAGCTGAGTCACGCCTGATGAATGTGCGCGAGATCGGCCCACCATGGAGGCTTTGTCAGCCCATGCTGCAGTGAGCTAACAATGCTGCTGGGAGATTTGCACTGCGTCTAACCTGAGCTGCTTGTGCCATTATTCAGCTGCTGCTGCTTAGACACGATATGGGGCAGCTGCTGGGCATCGTGCAGTTGGTGTCACGGCTGTGCTGGGCTGCTCGGGCAGGCAGCGGTGTGCCACTGGCTGTGAGGGACTGGTCATTCTGCCCAGCCACTTTGTGTCGTCCTGCCCTGGTGTGGTTGGTGATTTCTGTCCACGTGTGGTCCGTTAGTCTTTCCCTTAGGATACTTCTAGAGCAATTCTGCAATTAGTCAAGATCTTGAAAAAATATAATTCTGTTCAACAGCATCTTTTCAGGTTTCAAAGGCTGGTGTTAGCTGGTTTAATAGTTATTCTACAACTCAACTCGATAGTTGAAATACTGAGTATCGGTGGATCTGGGACAGAGCTCCCAGCATCTTATTTGATACATCTTTTTGTTTTTGATAGGATAGTTAACTATGCAAGGTATGGGTTTCTTCTTTCCAACTTACTTTGCATCCTGGTTTCACGTTAGCTGTGTTTTTGTCAGTTTAAAAGAGTGTCATGTATTAAAACCATTGTTAAATTAAGAAAATGATCACTGTCTATTCATTCCCAGTTTGGGTAGCAGCTTCTATTTACCTGCTCTTAAAATGAATTGCGCAGCTGAGCAACAATGGAAAATATAAATTGGAGCACTGTTTAAACACTGAGGACAGCTGGGGAGGTACACTTGTTTACGTGAGTTTTTAAATTGGCATCCGTGCGTGGATGTGACAGTACATGTATGATGGGTGTATGGGCATATGAATTAGTGTCCTTCCCAGCTGATGGAGCTGAGGAAGTTACTAACAAGTAGGTGACGTTTATTTTGAAAGTAGATGTCTGTGGGGATTACTCACCATGTCAGTGCCATGCTGATGTGTAACGCAGAGGGCAGATCTTAACAGCTTCTGTGCTGGAAATAAACATTCTCTAATGGCTTCTTGTATGGCTTTATAATTTTTTTGGCCGTATATCCTGTATCCTGTTTCTCATGTGCACTTTCTCTCCTCATTTTTTTGGTCATCAGAATCGGAAGTTGTTTATAAACACTTTTCAAAACTATAAAAAGCTTTTACATTGTTATTGAGCATACAAGTCAATTAAAGATACAGTCACAAAAGTGACAGCAGCAACTCAGGTGGCATGAGAGTTCAGCAGTGAGAAAGTAGCCAGAGCTGTGTGTGTATGTGCTATTTTTTAATTTATTTTGGTCTTCTTTTTTTTCCTGTAAGACCTTAATCATTTAAGTCTGTGGTTGTTAGTAATATCCCTTCAAAATTTATGCTTAAATTGAAGTCTGGGAAGCTGTCATTTGAAGGGGTAGAGATGTGTAGGAGAGTACGAGTCAGTTGTGCCAGTTCTGCTGGCAGGTCGTGACGGGAACGGGATAAGTGAGTGGAGGAGAAGAGAGGAGAGAAAGGCCTTGTTTAGGTGTAGCTTTGCTGATTCTGATTTCCTTTAATTCCTTACATACTTAGAAACATACTAAAGCTGAAATGTAGTGTGAAAACTGTATAAATAATCAAGCAGCAGCATATTTTGGGGATTACATAGAAGGAGGGGTTGGAACTTGTCAGATCCAATACCCAAAAATCTTCAGAGCCGTACAGCGGTGCTCCACAGCTGTGTGAGCACAGCACAGTGTCTTTGCTGTAGCAAAAGGCATTGAGCAAGAAATGCTCTGCAGGAGATATTGTGCTTTGCTTTCCCTGCGCACTTGGGCTGTAAAAGCAGCGGTCTTACTGTGTAAACATACAGACAACGTTGCATAAATATATAAACAATAAATATATAAAACAATAAATACGTAACAGCATTCCCAGGAAAAAGAAAAAAAGTGAGATAAATGAAAGATACCTACTTATTCCCTCCTTTTGAACTACCAGAAAGAAAATTTGAAAGAAAATAACCCCTAACAACATCAGGATTTCAGATTAGTTTGTTTCGTCTTGAATTATGTCCTCAGCTATTGTTTGGGAGCTTTTTCTCCATTCTGAATTTGGAGGAATAATTCTAAAAACGTTCTGACAGAATTAGTGTGTGTTCTCTGCATCTCAGATGCAAAGCTCATGTTAAATCGTACCTTACAGCTATACACGACAGTGTTCTCTTGATTTTTCGTATCTAAATAATAAATTGCTGAAAACCTACGTAAAAAAGTTACAAAGCTAAAAGAATTTCAGCAGAAGAAAAAAAAATTACATATAAACAATGTTGTTCAGAACGATCAAGAAAAGCTAAGCATGTGTAATTGTGCACATGTGCTGAAGAGAACATTCTTTTTTCTGTTTCTCAAGCATGAGGCAGCAGAATTTTCATTCATTTGGCATGCTAGGCTGAAAACAGAGTCTTCTTTCATCTGACACACTCCCTTGGAAACAAGCATGCCAGTTAAGGGATTGTGCCAGTTATCAGAAGCCTACAGGAATACATTGTGCTGGTTTGTATTCATTTTCATTTCATGAATTGCTTTAAAACTTAGCAAAATAAAAAAGCATTAAAACGCCATTTTAGCATTATTTTTGGTTCTTACATATTTCCCTGCTGTGCTGTTATTCTGTTTAAATCAATGGAATGTTGAGAGATGCATGGCCTCTTCTGCAGCAGAGCAAATACCTCCTCCTCCCTGGGTGTGCTTGGAGCAACCATCTGCAGCGGAGCAGCAAGCATGGGTTGAACTCAATTTACATCCTTGAAAAAGAGGAGTGTCTTCACCCTTTATTTTTATTGAGCTTCCTTCTAATTGAATGAAGGTTGTGCAGCTTTCTGCAGGCCTCACATGGAAACTTGGTGGAAAGCTGCAGTGGTGATCTCAAGTTCAGCAGTCAGCTGTAGCTTCTGTGTGGTCATCTGCTCTGGTTTATGCTGTAGGTTTTGGTGGGACTGTCTGTGTGTCCTGTAGATTCACTAAAGAAAAATACTAAATGTGTTTACTAAGCTTACTTTTTGTTTCTTTTTCTGTGCCATTCAACTTGTATACTTAATGGTTTCCAAATAGGACTTACGCCCTTTCTTCTACATGCAGATTCTGAATGGAAAATGGTATTGAAGGAACTGTATGCATTTGAATTGCTCTTTAATTTAAAATAAAACCAAACCAAGGAATTCTAATCAGTAGATTTATAATTCATGGAGACTAAAAAAGATACATTTTGTCTCATTCCTGCCTCTCCTGAGGGCATTTATAGGTAGAGCATTTCACGTTACAGATACATTACATGGTGCTCTGTACAGTCATCATTTTGGACTGCCTAGCTCCAGTAGTTCACGTTGCTAAAAATTCTACAGTTATTCAGCAGCACGACAATGAAGTAGTTGCCCTGGTGCCATTCTCTAGTAGCTCATTGCCATGGTTTTATGATTTTTGGTTACCGCTATTCCACATCTTAACATCATGTAGTGCACTGAAAGTTAAAGTGTTAATGTTCCAGTAACGGGTACCTGTCACAGAAGAGAACTACATTCCCCAGAAGACTGTTCGCTGTGTTATCATTTCTGCTCATGGGGAACAGATACAAGGCCTCGGTAGGTCATCTGACAGCTCTTCTTTGTCAGGCTCTGCTCCCTGCTGCTCAACCAGACTGCGCATCTCACCTCAGTGTTATGGTGAGGCCTATCCACCTTTCAGACACTGTCTCTTGTTATATTTGACTTATTAGCTTCAATTCTAATTATATTCTATTATAGTGTGTTATTTTGCATTCTGATACCATATTTAGTAAATTAGTTTGTTTCTTCTCAGATCGTGGCTGCTGTTTTTAATTATTTTGGGGTCCCCTGTTTCCCTTTTCCAGAGGCGCAGATTTTTGCGAAATCCCTCCGCCCCGCTAGACATGGAACCGGGCCGAACCAGCCCGTAATCCATTGACACTCATTAATAAGTGATTGGGCAAACAGCAGGTCAGTAGCAAAGTGACTTCTGTCAGCGTGCTTGTCCTCTAAACCACTGCCTCCCCATCGCTAGCAAAGGTAATGCCAACTATTTGAAGACATCAGCAGGCATATTTAAAACCTAAGATGAAATGAGCACGTTTGCTGTGTTAGAGGCAGTTGCTAAATTGTAAGTAACTAAGTCTTGTTCAGTAACTGCATTGCACTCAAGGGAACAATTTAGGTTTTGAATTGTATATGTTAGTAAGTGAAAACTATGTAGACATTGATTATTTTTTTCCCCTTGACCCAATCGTTGTTTGCCTATGGCAATATCTGATACGTTATGTGTTCAAGAATTGTCTTGGGACCACAGTGAGGCTTTTTTTTTCTTTGAAGCTTCATTAGTAATCATAGTTACATTAGGCATGGAAGGCAATGGGGTAATATAGAGCTGTAGAGCTTTACACCAATTTTTCTACTTATGAAGGTGGAAGTGAACTCTGCAGGTGAGGCTCTGAATTAAATTAGTATAGGCTGTTGAGATCAGATTTGTGTCTTCTAACTTTTATGTATTTTACATAATACATAATACAAAAAACATAATACAAAATTTAGCGAAATCAAATTTACATTATTTTTGATCTATTATCAGTTATGATTTAAAAAAATCCATTCTTAATTTCCCCATATTTTATTTGTAGTCTAATTATGTACTTTTTCTGGTAATACTGGCTAATCTGGAAATGATGCAGAGTGAAAAAAATGTTAGTAATATGCGTTTTAATTGTCTGAACAGAAGAAGCTGCTAAATGTAAATGGCGTAAGTAGGGGAGAAGAATATTTCCTCTTCTCCCTTACCCTGGGGATCTGATGTATATCACCTTTTAGAAAGGTGACGTGAATTCCAACAGAATTCCTTCAATATCTCTTCAACTTTTTTGGCATACTTTGATCCCTTCAAATGCTTAGCTTGTTTCTGGTTTAAAATACTTGGTTGTAGTGAAAAGCTCACGCTAAAATGTTTGAAAGATGAACTTTCAAATTTGTCCTAGAAATCTTGCACCTAAACACCTGATAACTCTACTTGTTCAGTATAGTATTAGCAACTAAAACCTTCCCTCAAGAATACTTGCATGTATTTCCACACATATGAGGCCAGTCCGTAATTAACCTAACAAAATATAGATTTGTTTTGTATTTCTGAGAACTAATTCTAGCATAAAACACCGTTTTGATTTGTATGTGTGCTTTCCAGCTGCTCAGCTGGCAACTAGAGTGGCTTTTGGTTCAGGTTGGAGCATCCATTTTCCATTTTGCATTATCTTTTCTTTCTTTTTTTTTTTTTTTTTTTTCCCCCCCCAAAGTGTGTATGCATGATGGAGGATTGCTTTTTTCCTCCTGAAGTGGAATTATGTGTTGTGGAAAAGTTATGGGGTTGTAAGATCCATTAAGCAGAAACAGGATCATAAAGAGATGATCAGCCTTGGGAGTCTTATGGAGCAATGCTGCTGTCACAGGATAGTTATTGAGAAATAGAGCTGCGTTTCTGATGTTTGTTTCCACATGAGAGAGGCAGTGTGGCAGACTCATCTGGCTGTATCAGTGGCAAGACATGCCAACCTGAAGCACAAAGTTGAAGAAACTGCTTAATGCTGTCTCTATCCATCTGTATAAATACCAGCTCCTACTGCTATTAAATGATATGCCTATACAGATCTTATTTTTCCCTCCTTAGGTGTAACTGAGATTGAGATATCAGAAATATACATGAGGCCATCCTGCTTCTTTTCTCAGCTTTATCTTTAGAACAAACAAAACTAGTGTGGTCCTGGCTTTCCCTCCCTAGTCTTTGGATTTTTGCCTAGCATATGAAATAATACCTTACTCTTAGAAAGCGCTGACTCTTTAATTTGCTGTTTTGCTGCACAGCCATTACGGAAAGTGGCCAACAGAGTCAGCTATAAGTGAAAGTCTGTTAGAACAGCCGACTTCAATATGGTAGATGTTTCTTTATTAGCTTGAAAATAATTGTTCTTTGTATTCTATTTAGGGCCGTACACTGCTAGGAAGCTCTATGGAGATGAGAGGCTTTTCATTAAATTATTCCATTTTGCACCTCTGAGACTGTTCAGGACAGGTCCTCATGGGTCTGGAACCTCTCCTGAAGATGCTTAACCTTACCCATACGTAGCACTCGTTAACAACACATTTGGAACTTGATTCTCAAAACACACCAACATTTTCCTTCTTTATGTTGTAAAGAGTCAGTTAACTGGCAGTCTTACTGCCACTTCTGAAATTTATGTGGACCAATAGTGATTAAATCATTTATAGCAACAATTTAGTCATTTATTGCTATTACTGTCCCCTTTTTGACCTTTTGAGGGCTTAATTACAATTAGCTGATATGTTAATAAAGATCACTTTCATAGCTTAGTTAAGACTATACCAGTAAACTATTTCCCAATTTTTTATTTGCTTTAGTAGTATTGAAATACTGTATTTTGTATTAATATTTGTATTAAGGATGAGCCCATGTGGTTTATGAGGTGGCTGACTGAATTGGTAGGATAGGGCAAACAAAACAATCTTTCAGTTATTTTTGGTAAATAAAACAAATAATCTGTTTTTGTAAATCTGGGAATATTTGTTCTCAGGATGAAGCTACATACATGTTTAAGCAAGTTTTTCAAAGTTGATTTGGGATCTCTTGCTTTGTTTAAGCATAAAAACATGAAAATTTGTGCTGCTCCTATATGAAACTCAAGTTTAAATTGTCCAGATAAAACTGAAAGCATCATAACTTTTTTGTTTGTCTGTTGTTTGAAGTAGTTGGAAGAACACTGCCAGACAGCTCTTCAAAATATGCTTCAATCAGGTTTTACACAGTTTATCAAGCGTGTTCCAAAAATAATACCAAGCGCACCAAAGAATGTAGTAGAGAAGGAATAAGCTGTGGTCTGTCCCTAACACACAGTCTGGAGGGATTTATTTCTTGAGGTTTTCATGGTCTCAACCTCTAATTTTTAAATGATTTGTTTCTGTTATGTTTTTGTCTTTATTTCATGTCATTCTGTTCAGCCTGCGTTTTGTGAGTTTGTGTTTAGAATATCTATTTCATCACTGTGTCTTCCTTCAACAGTTAAACCTATCATATAGCATCAGTTGGAAATAACTCATTTGTAGTAATTGAGAAGGAAGCAAGCTGGTACTTAACCCACTCAAATTCAGCTTTTGTGTGCCATAGGAATAGCTGCTGGAAAACGTGAAAATGAAAAAATGCAGATGCAGTCATTTCAGAAGAAATCTTCCCTATGAGTAATCAAAGCACCTTCTTTGGATAGAGAAGGGAATATGAAAATTTTGGTCTTACATGAGGGGATAATAGCAATTTCCTCAAAGCATCATTTCATAGCTGATTTTTCTCAAATACTGCACTTTTCCCCACTTTCTCCTTTTCCCCTTCTCCTCTCCCAAATCTTTCTCTAATGTTCACTCCTGGCCCAAAGTGGTGTATGGCATTATTATACCTTTGTGTTACAAAACTGAAATTTTTAAAATGAAAATAATGATTTATAATAAAAAGCCTGACAGGCTAATTACAGTATTGCATTAATTATTATCTTATTTCAGCTCTGTTCCTCTCTCAGCCAATTCAGATCTGTCTTTTTGGTGTTTTTTTAATCCCAGTTGACACTGTAATTTTGAGAGAGAGACTATATTGGGAACAATATATGTATAAAGTCAAGAAATTAAAATTGTCAGAAGAATACTTTATTTCTAAAATGTTGCCTTTGACATGTTTGTAATAGAATGCAAGTAGTTCTGTTTCTATTTGGAGCTTTGTGGATCGTCTGATGAGTGTAACACTAATATACCACATATCACGACCCTCAAAATCTTCCTTTTCTGGATATCTTCATAGCATGTACTGCATGGCAGTCATTAATTTAGAAATCTGTGCATTGTGCAGCTAACTTGATGCATTTTATGTTCTGAATTTTTTTTTTCCTCCTAAAACGTGTGCCAGTTTATCTTCGAGATACAGAATGATGTCGATGCCACAAAACAGCCTCAGGATTGCAATTTGAAGCTCCTTTAGCAAAATACACATTTTTACAGGTGGTGAAGCTGAAGTTGAATGCAAATCCCATTGGTGAATTTCATGTAAATGTTAGTAAGGAAGGAGCTCATAACAAGTCCCAAGTTTGGGAAATTGAGCACAGTAGTTGGCAGAAATGGTGATTGAAGGTATATCGGTTGCAATTTTCAGTTTTTATTTGAACTTCTGGGTGGCATAGTAGGTGCACTGGATGCCCCATCCCTGGAGGCATTCAAGGCCAGACTGGATGTGGCTCTGGGCAGCCTGGTCTGCTGGTTGGCAACCCTGCACGTAGCAGGGGCATTGAAACTACATGATCATTGTGCTCCTTTTCTACCCAGGCCATTCTGTGATTCTATGATGTTAAGCAAGAAAGCGTTAGAAAATTTTGACAAATATTGTTGTAATGAATGTCCAGTAACAAAGGAAGTAGAGATGAAAGATGACATGGACTCCGTGATCGTTTCGCTAGTTGTGTGGTGTGTGGTTTGGTGGTTAGATTCCTCCAGTGTTACTGCCTCATATCCTACACTGTCTTGATTGTCTTTGTTTCCTAACAAAGTTCTGGGAATCGTTTCTGACAGTTTGCTCTCTTTACGTTTTGCAGGATGCTTCATCAGCAGATATTCGGAAAGCATATAGGAAGCTTTCACTGATTTTACACCCAGACAAGAACAAAGATGAAAATGCAGAAACACAGTTTAGGCAAGTAAGTGCAATGTTTGGTTATATAAGTTTTGTGAAAATAGGATCAGATTTTTATAGAATGATGGCGTCTTAGTAAGAACGATGAATCTATTTTTTTTCTTTTTCTTTTTTTAAATCTTTACAGACCAAAACCATGAAACTGTTGTCATTAGTTCAGCCTTTAAAATATGCTGATGACTAAATACTGGCTACTTAATTTGAAGAAGAACTTTTGGATGAAACAAATGATACATAGTTTGTTGTTGTTTGTTTCTTTGTAACTGAGACAGAAGTCTCAGTTGCTTGTTTGCATCTCTGATGGCAGCTTATATATGATTATGTCACTGTTTCATCTGCACATGGAGTCTCACTCATAATGCTGTAAGGAGAAAAGTGGAAATTACTGAAGAGCTTTTTTTTTTTTTTGCAAATGTAACATGTAATACTATTATTAATATTTTACAAGCTCTTTTCTAAAGTAATATTAAGTATTTCTTTTTGTGTTTTTGTTGAAGTTGGTGGCTATCTATGAGATTTTAAAGGATGAAGAAAGAAGGAAGAGGTGAGTTAATCTGCAGTTTCCTAAATATTCATTTATGCCAGTCATAAACTGAAGTCCTGTTTGTCTTAAATGTAACTATTTAGATGATTTTTGCATAATTTCAGTTTGTAATTTTTCTGATTGTGGGCTGAAAGGGGAAGCTGATAGGTATTTTTGTGTGATATGTTCATTATCCTCCCTTACAAGCTTTAAAAACCAATCTGCTACTTGGAGCAAATCATTGTTTTAACATTTCTCAAATGTGTCACTTATTTGGATTGTGTTAAATGTTGTTGTCTGTTTTATTAAAGCTGTGGTTGAACTTACAGTTCTTGATTCATCTGTCAGTCATAATTCAGTGTTCCAAGAAAAGTTTCTTTGTGTGATATTTGGGGTTATCTTCAATTTTTACCTTCTTTAACATTTTTTCTGCTCTTTATTTTATTGCTTTTTTTTCAGATGTGTTGTCTATGGTATTTGAAACTTTGATGTGAATACAATATTTTATTGACAATTGATAATTGTCCCTGCAGCTTTGGAAGCAGGTCCAGAAGTATGTGAAGGGGTTAGGACTGAAAACTGAAAAGCTATGCTTTTCTGGAAGATTTTGTTGTTGTTTTGTTTTGTTTTTCTTCTTAAGAGGCTGTCCAAATGAGCTAATGATTGTAAGGGAAATTGAACCATTGTAGAAGTACATTTATGTTGGAGTTCTAGTGAAGCGGCTTTTGGTTTACAAGTCTAAGCCGGGGATTGTGAGGCATTTCTTGAAGGGTTTTTGGTTTCTTGTCATGACTCCTGGTTTGATAGTACACATAGTACAGTCTTTGATCCTTTCATCAAGTGTCATGAAAATGTACTTCAGAGAAGTACTTTTGAAAATTGGTAGTTTTTTTCATTTCTCCTGTCACCAAAGATTGTTCTTGTGAAGTCCTAATTGAGGAAACGTTAAAATAAACAAGTCTTTAGTAAGTGGCTTCAGATTAGTTGAAAAGTTGGTTGTCCCAAACATTTTCTCACTTCTTTGTTTGTAACTTTGCTTATGTCTGCGATGTGATATTTTGGAACTTATTTGGAACTTATTTCCCCATTATATCCCCATTACTGGGGATCACCTTGCAGATATTATGGTGTCTTTTTTCATGGAACAGTAGTGAAGTAGCTTATGAAAATTGTTTTTAAGCCTTGTATACATTATGAAAGTTACTAATTTAACCAGCTTGTTTAAGCAAATGTTATTAATTAGTATAGCACAGTAATAAATAATGAAAAGTTAAAGCAGAAATGGATTGCTCCAGCTTTTATTGATTTCATTGTCAGTAACTTCTTTTGCACATAGGCAGCAATATCTTTTGTATTTTTGTTTGCAGTGCAGATATGTGGTTGATCCTGCTTCTATCACTAATTAAGCATAAATATAGTTGAATAAAATAGCATTTACTGTCAGATAATTTCTTAGAAATGATATGCAGGATAAGCTGGAGAGTTGGGTGGAGAGGAACTGAATGACTTTCAGCAAGAACAGAGTCCTACAACTGGGAGGAGTAACTGCATGCATCAGTACAGGTTAGGAGCTGACCTGCTGGAGTGGAGCTCTGTAGAGAAAGACCAGCATGTTCTGGTGGGCAGTAGGTTGGCTTTGAGCAGTAGTGTGCCCCTGTGGCCAAGAAGGCCAATGGTATACTGGAGTGTGTTAAAAATAATGTGGCCAGCAGTTCAGGGAGAGGTGATCCTCCTCCCTCTACTCTGCCCTGATGAGGCCATATCTGGAGCGCTGTGTCCAGTTTGGGCTTCTCTGTTCAAGAAAGACAGGGAACTTCTGGAGAGAGCCCAGCAGAGGGTGACAAGGATTATTGGAAGCCAGGACCATCTCCCTTATGTAAAAAGACAGAGCTGGGGCTGTTCAGTCTGGAGAAGAGAAGACTGCAGGAGGGGTTATCAATGCATATAAATAAATACCCAATGGGCAGGAGTCAAGTGGATGCAGCCAGGCTCTTTTCAGTGGTGCTCAGTGACAAAACAAGGGGCAATAGGCATAGGAAAGGCAAACTGGAACATACGAAGTTCCATACACATGTGAGGAAAAACTTACTTAATGTGAAGGTGACAGAGCAGTGGAGCAAGCTGCTGAGAAAGGTTGTGGAGTCTCCTTCTCCAGAGATGTTCAGAAATTGCCTGGATGCTTTCCTGTGTGACCTGCTGTAGGGAATCTGCTTTAGCAGGGGGTTGGACTAGGTGATTTCCAGAAGTCCCTTCTGTTTTGTTATTCTGTGATTTAGGAATAATGTGAAGTAGATGATCTTAGAGGTCTTTTCCAACCTTGGTGATTCTATAAACAATAGCATATGGTTTCTTTACTTTCAGAAAACATTTGTTCCTTAGCTTTATTTCACAGTCTAATGGTAAACTCTCATTGAGCTGTGAGAAGAGTATTTTCTCCTTTTTCCTTTAAGGAATTGTTGCCTCATATCCTTAAAATAAGCCTCAAATAATTTTGCTAAGAGCTGTGTTTCTCTTGCAAGGTAATTCATCTGTTTCTTGCAGCCATATGGCGAAGGAAAGGAGAGAGTGGTTGCTTCTGGGCATTTTCCTACTTAGAATGTTATTTGGTTATCTGTTGTAAGGGAAGAGGTTCGAAGTTTACCTTCATACCCATGCACAGGATGCTGCAGCATTTGTCTCAGGGCTTATCAATTCATCTTTATCCTAATTCCAGAGCTTGGGTCTGCTGCAACAAGGCTTTCTGCCTGATTTCCCCCCCCCCTTGGCAGCATGATAGTTTTTATTTCTAAAGTAAAGACCTGTTGGGCTGAGATGGGAGTTGGTCTTGCAAATTACTTGGTGGCAATTCTGGCAGTTTAGCTGGGAATCCCTTTGGAATAGGATGTGTAAATGGTTTGGAGCACAAGATTACATCGTCTTGAGAAGAGTGAGCTGCAGACCCCTTTTGGGGATGCCCGCAGTACCTGCCTGCCTCCGGCTGTTCGTCTCAGAAGTGATGTAATCCAGCATTGATCTTGGTGTGTATGCAGAGGGCAGAAACGGTACAAATAGGAGTAAAAGGACCTGCCCTCTGTGAGCGAGCGACAGACAAACTCGTTTTGAAACAATAGAACTCTGTCTAATGAAACCCTTCCTCCATGTCGCTGTGAATGTCAGAGGCGTTAATTGTTTGTGTGTGTACAGAAAGGGTGTTCGGAAAGGCAGATCTGTTGGCCAGCTAAACGTAATCGTTGTTCTAGAACCTTTCTGGTTTTATGTTTATCGGTGGATTTTTGCTGATGATAGCTGATGACAGAAGCCTTTCTTAAAATACTGCTGTTCTTCTATTAAAATAAAATTAGCTGATAGAACTTTATAATTATAATTTAGTTTGCTTTTTTTGAGAAAGGTTCATAGCTGTTTGTGAAATATTCTAATGCTATTAGTTGTACTAGAGAATACAATAATATTGCCATGGTAGTGCTTTTCACTTACACATTTTAACTGCTGCATAATTAAAACATCCTGATGTTCTAACATGAAACATGCATGCAGATTGTTTCATGTAGCATTGTTTAACGTTTTATGCCTTGTGCACATTGCGGAGTATATGAATCTCTACAGAAAAGTTTTGTTAGGATATGTAGAAGTGGGTTCATTTCCTGAAATATATTTTAAGTCACTTATTGGTAAATAAAATTGATGATGATATTTTATTACCTTTTGATTATTTTTAATTCACAAAGAAGTTTGCATGGTTCTATTGGTTGTAATTAGGCAAAAATCTAGATTTTAATTTCTTTGTTTGTTGCCATTTTAAGGAGCTTTTTACCTACAAGGCCTATTCTCTGTAACAATGTGGACTTGATTAGAGGAAGCATTTGTAAAGGAATCAAGACATGCTTGTTTAGAGTAAGAAAGGTGTTTGTCTTTGCTCTCATCATAATTATATGTGTGCATGCATAGGTATAAATTGTTCTGACTGATGTTGCACTGGGTGTCTTTGACAGAACAAGGAGAAAAACCCCAAAATAAAAAAACATCAGTGAAGTATTCCTGTAGTTCAGAGCAGGTCTAATTAATTCAAGCTTATAGTATATGAAATATATCAGATCTCTGAAATAATTTGAAATATGAAATGCAGTGGCTGTGTTAAAGGGAGGAGTAAATTATAATTATATTAAAATAGATGATACTGTAATTAGCTACTACAGGTAATGGATTTTTCTTGCAATGTAATTGATTCCACAAAGAGCTCTAAAATGAAACTTTACAACAGAATGAAATTTTAATACTCGTGCAGTTGGTTGTTCCTGTACTAACACAGAATCCCGAGTTTTTAAACAAAGATTCAACGTAAGTTATAAACATGTATTATATAAATAAATATTTACAAATGTAAGTGTATTTTTGTCGTCTTGTTCATGTACTGGTGCTCTGTGGTTTTTCAGTTTGCTGACCGCTACGTGTCAGAGATAACGGGTAAGCATATCCGGTGCAGAAGATTTGTTGTGTTTTGTCTGCATAGGTCTGAGAAAAAGTACTGCAGATACAGTTTTTCTTTTCAATTTGATTTTTCTTGCCAAGAGTAGCAATTAATATACGTCACCAAAAGAAGAATGCTTTGTAATTCAATTATGAGTGTAGTTCTACACACGGATTAGCTGACTATCCTCCATAGTTAATATAGATTTCTATACATAAATCATTTAATGAAAAACCTGCTTTTAATTAAACCACATCCTAAATTTGGAAAGGAAGATTTAAAAATTAAGGGAAGCTTCTGAGTTTCAGTGGGATCATTTTCCAGTTGAAAACTTAAATATCATTGGTATCCTTATTTTTTAAATACAGAGCTTAATTACTATTGAAAGCAGTGATTTATCTTTTAACAGTATATATTCTAAAAAGTGGGTTATAATAGAAGCTATCTTCCCTTAAAATGGCCAGTCGTGTGAGCCATAATGCTCATTGATAGTAAAATCAATAGAGCATTGATTCTGAGACTTAATCCTTGGAGACTGTTGTTCCGAACAGCGGACATAGCCTAGTAAATACAGAGTGCTGTTTAAAGTGTTTAATGCAAGAGACTCTGCTGTCTTAATTTATTTTTCTTAACAGATAATTTATAATAGAATGCGGTTGTCAAACATTTTTTCCCAGCCCTGTTTTGACTATTATGAGATTGTAACCATTAGCGTATATGGACACTATTTAAATCTGTGGGCAAATTTTTCAGTGTCTCAATTAACATTTCCTATTGTACAAGGAAACAAATGCTTAATAAATTTATAGTAGTATTAAAGCAATTTGTTTTTTTCTCAATTTTGAATATTTATTTCTCTGAAGCTGTCAATGGCAGAACATATTTTGTGGAGACATATCAGTCTAATTTTAAAAAGAGGTTTTGGTTCTAAAATATGTGGTTTTTATTCTAGAATAAAAGTATGGAATGTTTTAGCAAATAAATTATTATTTTTAAATGCTAAAACATTACTACATTCTTCAAAAATAAGTTTTAGTTTTGAAATTGCTTGCTAAGCAATTTATTTAAGCAGAGAGTTTGTGTTAAGGCAGTGGTAATGAACTCTTCCTAACTTATTAGGAAAGTAAAAATGTTGTTACAACAAAATTTATGCTAATAGATATTAATCCTACTACTCTCATCATTGCCAAGGAAGATACAATTTTGCAATACACGTTTTATGTACTGGGAGCACTGTGGAATCTCGCAGTGTTAAATCTTTTGCACAGGAGCCTAGCAACGCTCGGCAGCTTGAGCAAATGTTGTATCCAAAGTCAGCTTTTCTGGATGCACCAAATTAAAGGATATTTTTTATTTAGAACCACTGCTTCTTTTTCTGCTTAAAAAAAAAAAAAGAATTTGGCGGTGGAAATTTTTTTTTAGTGCATCTCCAAGGTATCAATTTAATAACTATCAAAGTAGCTAGTGCAGTTGTTGCATTTAAATTGATTTACATGTCAAGACTGGCAGTTTAGCAGCTGCGCTATTATTCCTGGATCGGTCAATTTACTTGAGAAAAACCTACTACTGAGTTCTACTGACCTGCATGACAATATAGGCCCTATTTCTATTCCTGTAATTAGGCCCGCTACTAACTCAGAATATTTTTAATTAAAATATTTTGGTCAATGTGTTGCACCAAATTAGGCCTTTCAGCACAGATTTAATTCTGGAAACGGTGTGATTAGAATGTGTAATGAGTTGCACTCAGTTCCAGATGAACAGGTTGTGCATCGCCAGCGCATTCAGGTTGTGGCGTTTACTGTAGGGGTCTGTGTTGGAAACTTTGCTCTGAGGAGGTAAGGAATGGCACGAGGGCGGTCGTGGACGGCTGCGCCCCATCTTCGGCACAGCCGTGGCGTCGGCGCACCGTAATTAAAAGATGCTGCAGGCATACAGAGATGACTCGAGACTTTCGTTAGGAGGAAAGCTGACGAGTCATCGTAAAAAGGGTTCCCGCAGAGACGGCAGGGTTAGCAAAATTAAGCGGCGTTAGAACAGATCGATTTCGGAGGCGGCTTCTCAAGCAGCGAGCGAGGCGAGGCCGCGCTGCGCGTAGCTGGGTGGCCCCGCGCTCAGGCCGCGCTTTCCTGACCACGCGCTGCCAGCGCGGCCCGCGGCTGCGGCGCTGCCGCAAAGCGGAACAAAAGCGCGGGCGCTCCTCCCCTCCCCCTCCACTTGTGCTTTTAATTTGGGAAAGGAAGACGGGGCGATGGTAGTCGAGGCGTTTCTCCTCGCTCCTCGCCCCTCCTGCCCGCGCCGTTAGCCTTTCCCGCGGCGCCGTTTCTGCGGCGGGCCGAGCGGGGCTGCTGCGCGGCCGGCGCGGTTACGTCCGGCTGTGAAAAAAAGAGCGCGTTTCCGTGTGGGTTCTGTTTGTGCCCGGCTCCGCGCCCGGCGCTTGGCTGAGGACGCACCGCTGTACTAAAGAAAAAAACCGCTAAATGAGCTTTTGTGCGCGCTTTGCTCGAGCAGTCTGTGCATTACCGTTTGTTTTGCTTTATGATGGGATGGTTGGGCTGGTCTCGTTTGTAGCTCTCCATGAAAGCCTGTTATATTTGCTACTGTAGGTATGATGATATTCTGATCAATGGACTACCAGATTGGCGACAGCCTGTATTCTACTACAGGCGGGTGAGAAAAATGAGCAATGCTGAGCTGGCATTACTCTTGTTCATTATACTCACAGTGGGTCATTATGCTGTGGTTTGGTCAATCTACCTGGAAAAACAGCTGGTAAGTATTGGTAATAAATCAAACTTGCTTCAATTATTAGCATTGAGTTCTCTGCTAAGCATATTATAGGGATCCCTACCGCTTCCCCTGTTCTGAATTTTTTGTATTTTAAAATTATTACATTTAAAATGGTTATAAATTAGAATGAGATATTCAACGTGTCAGAAATAGTAATCCAAAACCAAGAATTATCAAGAATTGGTAATAGATAAGAGATGGTTCTTAGGTTTATAGTTGGCAGAAAGGAGGAGAATAAAAGCTCTTCTGTCATTTATTGATGCAGGCATACGCTCCTGTAGTCATGTTTATGACTTTCCTAAATGTTACTTAAAAATAACCAGTTTTTATTCATTTAGAAGTCATCCATGCTTTGCCTTTGTTCTTAGCTAAATGCTTTTTTTTGGTTTTGTTTTGGGTTTTTGTTAATGTTGATAAGCAGTGCAAACAAATTTCTGTTGGATTATTTTGGGGTTTTACATATGAAAGTCTATTGCACTTATCGAACTAGAAAAAAAAAACTAAGCATAACTTGAAAAATACTCATACATTAGCATCTATTTACTTTTTTATTTTCCATTGCATTATTGAAGTTGATGAATGAGAAAGGAGGCAAGTTGAATGCTTTCTCCTCTTAGAAAACTTTGATTGCTATGGAGATACACATGAGTGACAGAACTGGACTTCATGTGTGTTTAAAGACTGGATGCCATGGCAACAGTTATTGTTAAGATAGATCATTTTACTTAATCATGTAGGACCCCTAGATACATTTGCATAAATGCTACTCTAATGTTTACCCTTCACAGAAGAGTCCCAGTAACATTTGTGGTTTACATGTTAATGATAACCTGTAACTGTAGTTCTTTCTACATCAAGGATGAACTGCTTAGCAGAAAAAAGAGGGAGAAGAAGAAAAAAACGGGAGGCAGAAGTACCGATGAAGCAAAACTTGCTGCTCCTGAAAAAAATGAAAGGTGGGAAGAAACTTGTTTTCTGTATTTTAAAACATTTTGTCAGCTATTAGTTTGATTTTCTCCTTGTATTTTTTAAGTATTTGTACAAGAGATAAATCTGTAACATTCATCTCTGATATAAAATATCCCAGTGTCGTCGTGTATTCAGTTTTTAATATTGTAAACAAATATGTGATATTTATTCAACAGATGAACAGTAAGGGAAATACTAAGGCTGACTTAATGACGTCTTGCATGTAGAAGGGTGCTGTTCCTCCAAGTTGTTGTTTTTTTGTTTTTTTTTTTTGGAAGATTTTACAACTTTTTCTGTCTTCGAAGGTTTTTGCTTTTGATTAAAATTTCTTAATTTTAATTTATTTAACCTTTAATTTATCAACATAACAAATAAGGAGTTTTTATGTTTTTTTTTAATGCATGTCTGATTTAATGCCTTTGTCTGATTAAACTGAAAACAAGCGTGTTGGTGAAGGCTTATAATGCTATTTTTCAGTTAAGAAATGCATAGGGAAATAGTGACTTTGGACACTCCAAAAGATACCACCATTTCTTCTATTGATTCATAGAAAGAAATAAAGGGTTTAAATAGTTCACACAGCAGGGGCATGAACTGGATCAATGCAGGATGGAGATCAGAGACCATTCTGCCTGTCGTCTTTCCTGATGACATCAGTGAGTAATGCTTCAGTGAACTGCAAATGGCATTAATTTTTATGTATTGTTTTGTTTATGCTACAGTCTTCATATCTGGTTGTCAGCACTTGTGAACACTTGATTGAGGCTTGAGCTTTTTTTTTTTTTTTTTTAAACTCAAGTGATTATGTGGCTTACGAATTTATTTTCTTGGAAGAAAAGCCCTTTTGGAGATACTAAAATACAGAGATGATTAGAATTTGGTGGTTGTTTTATGTATTTTGAAATAAATATTCAGAACGTATCTTTTGTGTTATGTAGTTAAGCATTTTCTTATGAATTGACAAGCGCCAATCATTTTAAAGGATAGTGAAAGAGTTCTGAAATTGTGTAGTAATAGTGGAAAAACCTTGTGATTTTGTTTGACTGTAGAGCGCTGGACAAACCACAGTGGCATGACTTACTTCCATGCAAGCTGGGAATATGGTTCTGTCTCACTGTGAAAGCTTTGCCTCAGCTATTCCAGGTAAAGTACTGTAACTTAAAACTATTAAATTTCTTGATGGTGTTACGCATAATCATGTACTGCACTTGTTTATATTAATTTCCTGGTTCAAGTTTATATCTTTTATATATATATATAAAACATGCACACACGTATACTTTTTATAAAATACACACACACATAAAATAACATTATTTGGAGATAATTTTAATATCATAAATGTATACAAATGTGAGTATATAAAAGTTTATATTAATATGTTAGGGACTTCAGCAGCAGTTCCTGCTGGACACAAATACAGGAATGTTAAGAGGAGGAAAATATATGCAGACACCTATATTACAAGTAGCAACATCTTTTAAGCAATCTGTTAAGAAGATATTTTTATCTCAAATAGGCAAACACCATGTATTTAAATTTGAGAGAACAGTGCATTTACTTCTAACTGAGTGAGCTTTCTTTTTGAGGCACAGAATAATGATAGAAATTTATACCTGAAATTAACAAGGTAAAGTAAGAAATTTATCTTTGTAATTTAGATACTTAAACATGGGAAAGCTTGCCACAGCTTTGTTTTGGATTTTTTTTTTAAATATGAATAATGTTAATTGTAAAAGTTAGCTGATGTTCACCAGGTATTATAAAAATATCAGTTATCAGAATAACTTTTTAAATTTCAGAAGCTCTTGATTTCCCATGATCACATCCATTTGTTTTTAATTCACTGCTGACTAATGTGTATACATCAGGAAATAAGGGTGGATTTAATTTGGTTTGTACTATTAATATACTATTAATGCTGAATCGTAACTAGCATAAATATTCAATTTGTCTGAGTACAAACTGGAATTCTTTCATACAATTCATAACCCCTAATCTGTTAGCCAAAAGGCTTGTAAAACTTGTGCAGTAAGGAGAAGTCTGTTCTTTCAGCTTCTATTTTTATAGCTTATAACTTTTCCTACAGAGAGATGCAAAATTAATATTCCTTCATCTTTTAAATGTTTCATCAGGAGTATGTGGTTATTTTATTAAAACAACCTTTCTTAATCTCTTTAAATGATTTTAAAGTAAAAATGACTGCATAATTAAATCAACTGTTAAGCTTTGATGTTCATCCTTGATTGAGATGAGTTAGAAAAAAATTAATTTCACCAATTGTTGCAGCTGCATTTTCAAAACTTATTTTATAATTCTAGTACTTTTCCTTTAATTGCAAAATAGCCTCAGACTTACAGAATACAGGAATAATTGTAAGGATTTTTAAACTAAGATGTCTTGTAATGTTTCTAAGCTGTCATTTTGTCTGTTTCCTCATCTTGACATAGTCTATTAGGAAGTCAGCAGTAGGGGTTTCAGATTTTTCTGTTCAAACAGCATTTCTGCTAGACTGGCCAGAAAAGGTGATATTTTGAACTTTGTGGACACTTAGCTTATCACTTCTGCTTTGTATTTTAAATCCATTAAATTCATGATAGTGGAAAATTAGGTGTCCAATAACTCATGGAAAATGGAAGACCAGCAAGCCAGGGATATGGTAGCAGGGGAAGCACAATTTACAGGAATTCAGTGCAGGAAGGTTTCAGAGCAAGGAGGGTGTAAGGAGACAGGGTTCTAGAGTGAGTTGTCCCATTCTTAAATAATGCTGCTGCATAATTCCAGGGCTTCCATGTTCTTTAACATGACCTGCCATATATGTAAGTGAAAATGCAATGAATTACAAGTAAGCTTCAATGTTAAGAATTTTCAGGATTTCAGATAACTGAGTTATTGCAGTTAATTAGTTAAAAATACTTACCTGAGTATCACCTCTTCTGAAGAACCATGATAGCAGTGAACTCATATTGGGTATGAGAAGAACAGTGCAAAAGAAAATTTTTATGTTCTGCCTGGCTGGTCAGGGAGACTTCTGGGCTACTGAGTTCTATTTAAAGAATATAAAATAACCGTATTCCTTCGTACTGAGATCCTCTTTGAATGTAAGTGCCATTACCTTCAGCAGTACACTAATGTAGATTTGAGGCTTCAGAGTATTTAGGCTTTTAGGGTAAGTAGAATCACCAGGGCAGGTTAGCTAAAAGATGAGATATCAGCAGATACTGAGTGCTAGTTACACATGCTAATTATTTATTAACAAACTGTTATGAGGTTGACATAAGGATATCTGCTGCAGATTCTAGATCTTTATTGGGTTTATCTAAATGATTTTTCTCTAATTTAAAAGCCAATAAGTTATTTTCAAAGTTGGCTTTCATCCATACACAACTAATTCAGTCATAGAATAAGTTCTAAAAATATAATCCACATTTAAATATACCATGATTGGGAGTTAAAAGGCTGAGTTTTAGCAGTGCTTATAGTTAGGCTGAATTTTAGCAATGCTTATAATTAGCTGTAGTTTCTGCTACTGAGTTTCATATCTCTCAAGTCTTTCAGTGGAATAGCTGAACTGTTTCCTCAAATGAAGAAAACAAAAATACCTGCCTGTGTACACAAAAATCTTCCTTAGAGGAAACTTTTTTTTTTTTTTTTTCTCAGTAAGTAAGGAAGTCAATTTAAACTTTTTACCACTTTTCAAATTGGTTCATTTTACCTCGCATCCATCCTCCCCTCCCCCCCTGAATTAGCGTGAATATTCTTCTTAGTACAGCTCTGAGGATTCAGGTTGCTGAGCTTCTGCCCATGCCTGACTCTCATTTATCCAATTGAGTGTCTTTCTCCTACTTCCCCTCCTCCTTCAAAATGTCAGATTTCAGAAGGAGGCACTTAAAATAATTAAGGTAGGCCTTTACTGAAGAAAAATGCTTTGTTTGCATGCCCCTGTGATGGCCTATGCCATTTTATTGTAGTCTGCATTTTATGTCAAGAAACTGGAAGAAAAATGAGTGAGAGGAGAATGAGAGAAACTCAAAAATGATTGTTTTTTTAACTGTTGACAATTGTATTTTGAGGAAAACTACATAGGTTTTTATATCCCTGCGTTTAGTGTAGTTCAATTTCAGGGTGAAAACAACATCTTAAAGCTTATTTCAAGAAGTGAAGGGAAAGGAAAACATAAATGTATCATCAATCAAATATCTGTGATGGGAAAGAAGTATTAAGCGGAGAGTAAATTACATTGGCTATTACAGATTTTAATTCTTCTAATGAAGACACAAGAAAAAGATAGAACAAAGAATGCAAGTTATTTCTAGGGTCATGAGAATGACCTGGAAGAAGGCTATTTACTTAAAAACCAAAAAACTCAATAAAAATGCTTGCTGGAACTGAACGTTGGTCTCACAAAGAAATAACACAGCTAAATATAGTGTGCAAGAATTTCAGTTCAAATGGTGCATGTAATACAGAATAGACAGTTTTGCTAATTATCTTTTTTCTTTGTGGCAGAAGAGTCAAGTGAAATGCAGTTTATTCCCAAAATAGCTGATGAGAGGTTTTTTTCTTGGATGTGCAGACATGCAACTTAAGAGGTGGCATTTCTTAAAAATGTTCTTAATTATTCTTCACGAAATATTTTATTCCAAAAACTGAAGATAAGTATGTTTGTTTGCGTTGCTGACAGCTACATTTCTTCCAACTTTCTGTGGTGAAGCCTAGTTACAAGTGTGCTTATTTTTACACCAACTTCAGCACTAGGATATGGTTTTTATTAGTTGAATTATGTTCCTACTGTTGTTAGGAGAGTAATGAAGCAGGAAGTGTTTTTGTTTGTCTCATGCAGAACTTGATTCTTATTAAGAAAATAAACTTCCCTTTTATCTTCTGTCAGTAATAAGGTAGGCGTATTGCAGACCCTTTCAGTTTGCTGTTGGAAGAGCTTCTGGTGCTCTTCAGCAGTGAGAAGGCAGTTCATGCTCAATATGTAGCTGCAGTGGGTACAACCTAGCAAGATTATGAACAAAGCTTTCAGTTAGTTACTACTGAAACTTTTGTTTGTAAAGACCTTTGCGTAGTATGAAGTGAATTAAAACAAAAAGGCCAGTAATTTATTTTTATGTAGACTACCAGATGGTAATTACTGTAGCTGATTTAGTAGCCTGGAATAGATTCAAACTAGTGACCCAGAGGTGTTTAATTTCTTGGCATTTTTTCCTCAGGTTTTCTTTTAATCCGTGATTACATTTCAACACCTGCTTAGAGATGGTTCAGACTCTGGCCTTAAACGGATTGGCAATGTGTCATTAAACTCAAGAGGCTTTGCCAGCAGGGCATCTCCTTTGGCAAAGTTAGCTTTTAAGCAGGATTTGATTAGGTCAGCAAACATTTATGTGGGTTGGTTTTGTCTTCACATATGACTTTTATATAAAATCAGAATGTGAAATTAAAATAAAATTTATTGAGTTAAGTCTTTAAAAAAATAGATTTTTGAAAGGATTTATTCAAGTGCCAAAGTTTAAATATCTCCATAATTTGTAGGTTACACAGTTTTGAGTCGTTGCAGCCTGATGTACAGCACTGATGTTGGTATAAGTTGAGGGGAGTGAGCAGATGCAGGATGTGTGGCACGAGTGATTGCCCATTTGCTCTGTTTCTTTCTGTTTTGCAGCAGTTGGGAGAACCAAAGTAGGGATGAAGCTCTTGACCCTGAGGTCAATTAGAAGCTTAGATAAAGGTCAGAGGAGAGTGGATGATAAAACAAGTACTCTGGGTGTATGCAAGTGAGCGAAAATAATCTACCTCTAAAAGGGTGCTTACTGTCTGATACCTGAGTGAAAAAATGTGCTTTGTTGCATAGTAAAAGTTTTAAGTGAACATAAGACACAAAATAAACTTGTCTTTGTGTATTGTGCTGTGGTGGCCAGTTTTGTTCTGCTCCTTGAAACAATCCCTTGGTGTATGGCTGCATATCTCAGCATTTTGGAGGAGCGTAGCTTGTGAGTGCGAGGTGATGTTGGCTCTCAGTGAATTGGGCTGTTCTGTTGGGGTAGGAGGCTTCACTGGGCATGAATGGGGTTCCTGGGGAGGCCTTGCAGTTCCCCCTTCTGGCTGCCTTTGTTTTCTCGCTGTGGATCTGGAATACCCATCAGATCCTGCATTAGCACAGCCCACTGCTGGTCACCTGGTGCATCTGACACTTGCTTCGACTGCCCACAAGCTATACACAGCTGCAGAGCCTGCCCACACCTGGTGCTTTCCAAGGTCAAAGCATAATTTCCTGATCCAACAGAACATTTATTTACTTTTTTTGCCTTTGAGTAAACGTGCAAATTACAAATAAATCTAAATCACAATGTTCAGCTTTTTTTTTTTTTTTTACACTATTTGTTGCCATAACACTTGATTTTTACAGCCTATAAACCCATCAAAAAGTTCTATGCCATTATGATGGGCATTTTTATTGCCAATAAGTAGCCAACTGAAGGTCGGATGGTGCAGTAATTTTAATTTGACTACTTTATCATCAGTAGTTACATACAAATGTGCTCCTTTCTGTGCCTGTTGTCACTCTTGTAAAAATTGTACCAGAACGCTGTGCTCAAAGACAAAAACTAGTCCACGGACTTCATGCAAATATTAAAGTGGATGGATTAACTTACGATTAATGCAGAGAAAATTATTTAAGTGTACCAATTTAAAATCTACTTTTAACGGAGTTTCCAGTTAACTGTAAATTCAGAGAGGGAGGTGCAGGTATTTTTGTGTTAATCCCTCACTCCAGAGAAGTAGAATGTGAAGTTGGTTCTATCACAGAATCTATAATGAAGATTCATACATGATCAAACAATGCAAGTTGTTTCCATTGTTTGCCTTATTTCTGTTAATCTGTTGTCTTTCTGAGGTAGACCAGGAAGCCAGGAAGATCAACTGGATGAAAGAAAGCTGCCACCAACGACTCTCCCCTTCCCCTCCCCCAAAACAAACAAACCAACAAAACCTCGTCACCTTCCCTTCCCAAAAGTCAAGGAGAGGCTGGAGCCACTGAGTCTTAGTCAAAACTTAAGATTTTAGTTACAGGATTAGAGCAGTTTATTTATACTTCAGCTATGTTTGAAAAACAAACAAGCAAACAAAAACCTTAAAAGTCCAGTATCAAGAATTTCTGTACTTGTACATAGCTCAGTAATAAGTGCAGCTTTCTCCTGGCAACCTCAAATTTGTTGGCAGGAGACTCACATTTATTGACTAATTTAGAGCAAAAGTGAAATACAACAATTTTACTGTATTCTTAGTTATTTGTGATTAAAATATTGAAAATATGTTAATGAATAGTTTATCTGTCAATTTCATTTTTCGTCTGCAGTACTTTTTGAAATTTTTAGTTAAAATGTAAGAGTAGTCACAAGAGCTTCCTATACAGAGCAGTTGACATGATTTGGATATTCTAGCTGCACAATTTTGAAACTCTAAAACATTATTTTCTCATTCTGTTCCTTCTTGGAAAGTGAATATTTGAATCATAGCATAATAATCCAGTGTTCATTATTCTTTTTGCTCGACTACATATATATTACTGCTTTAATAGTGAAGTCATGTATTTGTGTTCTGCTTTTTTTTTTTTTTTTTTTTTTTGAGAATATCTCACTCACCTGCAAATGAGAACAAAATGTTATATTGAGTGGTTAAGTTGCAAGCTTTAGTTGGAACAGTTCCAAGCTTTGTATGCATCTTTCCTCAGTCCCTTTCTACCTCCTGAAGGATCAAAATGTTGCTTTTCTCATGTTTATTACCTGTTGAAGGTGAATTATACAGGTACAAAATTCTGAGGTGCGTATTTTCTCCTCTTGGGCAAAAAAAAAGGCAAGATGTTTTAAAAAGAAATTGGTTACTGAGTCTTAGGAAAAGAATGGTAACTTGGAAGTGGCTGTATCTGTACTGCGGCTGTTTTTAGGGCAATTGTGCAGTTATTTTATCCCCAAAGTATTTGTATTGAGACAAAAGGATTATTTAAATTTATCACTTCAGAAAAGTAAAAAATCTGAATGTAAATCTATTTTGAAATTCTATTCCTGCTAAAACTAAATATGCTTGAAAACTGTTCATTTCTTAGACTGGTACTATTCAAAATGTGCTTATTCATGTAAAAACAGAAGTTTTCTCCAAAGAAACTCCTATTTTTATATGTTCTCCAGTGCTTATTGTGTTGTAACTTAACACGTATAGTATTCATATAGTTTGTATCTGGCTGAAATCTCTTGTCAGGTATGTCTTCCGGTTTCTCTTCACAACCTGTAGAGCTATTTCTTGTGCTTTGGTGGGAAGATTTTGATTTTCAAATCTCCGAAATCCACTTTGATTCATTTTGTTGATTTGCTTTACATGTATACATCATTATATGTGCTTCAGAATGCTCAATATCCCTGTGGTTGTTTTTTTTTTTCTGATTATGGTATCAGATAAAATATATGATTAATAAGATAAAAAACAAATGTTGCATTTTTTACCTGCATATGACATCATTTCAGTGATAATCCATTTTATATCTCTAAAGCAGCAATACTAGTAAATTTCATTTACGTGCTTCTGACTAGTTTTCTTTGTTGTTCAGCTATTGTGTCTCATTTTTGTCTGAGCCACATTTCCAATTGTTCTGTGATTGACATGCTGGAGAGATTGACAGTTACCCCCTAGTGCCTGCTGTCTGGAGATCCCACAAGCAATAATGGATCTTACTCCAGAATTTAGCATCAAATATTGGCTTTCAGTGTCAAATGGGTTAAATTTAAATGCCGGCTAATTGTAGTCATTTTGAAATCATATCCTTAAACAAAAAAGCATTTCTTAGATATCAGCATGTCTAAGTCCTGCGTAGGTCGCACAATCCAAATGTCTCAAACTTGCAGCAGAAGTTAACCATTACATTTGTGGCTGTTTCTATTTTTTAGCAATGCAAATAGTCCAAATCTGGAGAATACAAGGAAAGTTTCTGTATGTGGCAAGTAAACCAAAAGGAGACCCAGTACTAATGCTACTTCTGTGATTCAGTGTTTCAACATTCAAACTGAATGTATTTATTTTAGGCCTTAATACCTAGTGTAGAAAATGGTAGTCCTCCTGCATGGCATCTACACGTTTTTAGCTCTGCTTCTACTGAAAAACAGCACCTCTTCCCCATCCCCCAAAACAAAGCTGTAAGCACGTGGGATGCTGTGTGCCAGAAGTGAGAAGTTCTAAACTTGTGAACTTCTAAGGGTGATCTACATAATCCTGGCAGAGAAATATGAATTCTTGTTTCCCAAACCCAAATGTAAAAAGAGAGGGAGTAAGAAAAAGTATTTTGGAGAAGAGGAAACCTAATTGTGGAATGTTGTCTTGTATCAGTGGAGTTTCTCTGAAGCATTACAATGCTCTGCCCAGAACAAAATTCTGTACTCCTTGTTGCCCCACATCCCACACGTGACTTTGAAGAGGTAGATATATAATGCAGTATGATGAAAAGAGCAGTTGTGTTGCAGTATCTTTTCAGTAAGCAATGTTTCTGAATAACTTCTGCAGTTAGATACAGAGGTAATGACTGCTTAACTCAGTTTTAAACTTGTTTTAATGAGAGCAACCTTTACTCAGATTTATGGGATGGTAGTGGAAATTCAATAAATATTTACCAAGATTTACAATACTTTCTACATTAAAATTTAGGTCACCTTTTTAATACGTAAGGTGGGTCTATGGTGTAATAACAAGAATAAATAATGACTTTAAAGAAGTAAATTTCAGTTATTCTAACCATTATAATCGATTTTGATGTAATACGAGAAATGTTCTGTCTGACTGGAAGGGATAAATAATTTGCCTGTTTTGGTGCTTATATTACAGTTTCATTGGTTCTGGATGAATACAGAAATATCTTAAATAAGCAACAGTAAGGAAGCACTCAATACCTCTTCATTCAGTGATCTGGTTGCTCGCATGTAGAAAGCTTTTGGCACAAATCTATAATTACTAATTGATCAGATATTGAAAATGTAAAGCTTATTGCAAGATTTGTGACAGGACTTCTAATTTTATGTGTAAGTATGCTAAACAGATCTGAGATTAGAATCTAATTCTTGGGAGAAAAAGGAATCTCGGTTTTCATTTTTTTAGCACTTCAACAGCTGTTTAAAAGATGCTTAAAAAAAAGGGGTAAGTTAGTGTTACCTTAATGAGTTGGTGGTAAGAAGATTGCTGCCTGGCAATTGCCTTGGTTTGTCCTGCACACATTGCTCTCATTAAAAACTCTGCTTTCTTTCTTGAACTTCCAGATTGCTGATGTGAGCAAAGTGAGTGCATGCACTTTTAAAAAGCTGTAGATAGTGATCAGAGATGTTTTCCTAACCATTTTCCTTTTTAGGTTGTCAATAAGCATCGTAACCTATAATATCAACGCTATTACATTAAAACCTTTATTACACAAAAAGTTCTACATTCTAAGCAAATAGTTTATGTACTGAAAAATCCTGTATTTCAAGGAAGTAAATGTATCTTAATATTTTTTTGGGGAGGTTAAATGAGAAATTAAAACAGAGCCATTGCAATAACTTGTTTGTATAAGGATGCTAATGTCATTGCAACATTTTCTTAAAGGATGCCAGACAATTATATGTAGAATATAAAGAAACAAAAATGAAGGAGAAAGAAGATGCCCTGGCTAAGGCTGAACTTGAAACACTTCAGAGTGAGTTTTTACCACTGTCTTAATAAACAAAGATATAATATAATCTACCTACTCAGCGAGATGTATGTGAACAAATGTTTTTATAATCTTCTACAATATGTGCTTTATATATTTCTGTACTGCTGTTAAATTTAAATGGGATTTTAATTTTGTGACTGTAATTTCACAGTATACTGCTGGCTTGCTTCTGTAGAAGCATAAACTCAGTTTATAGTTAGGTAGTATCCAGAAGAGCATGCTTTGCTAGAAATGTTGCTTTACAGGAGAGGGAAATCTCAAAAGCATAGATCTTGAAATAGGGAGAAGTGACCTCTGCTTTTTCAGCATTATAACATTTTTTTTTTTTCTGTAAATAACCATTTAAAATAATTTTTTTGGACTTCTTTTATATAAATTCAGTTTATTTTCATTACAAATAAAAAGTGAAGATAATTTGAATTTCCAGATGCATGGGTGCGGTCTTAGGAGAGAGATTCTTGCTGCTGTTGAAATAAATGTCTTAAAAGTCTTTGTACTTTCATAGAAGACCAGAGAAGGCAATTAGCATTTCCCATTATGAAGTATTCAGAATAATTATATGTGACTTCCTTTTCTTCCTTCAGTTATTTCCTTTAGACAGTGATTAAACCTGCTTTCTTCTGAGGACAATTTTAAAAGATTTTTGTTTGTGTTTTTATGTGCTTGCTTTATTTTCTGTACTTAAGTGCATGCTTTTAAGTTCTTCTATTCTGACAAGTGCACTGAGTCCTCTATAATAATTTACTAGCTTTGAGTACACATAAGCCTTTGGGCACTTAAAATACAGCTGCATTATTTATATTTTCAAAATAGCTTGATTCTATAAAACCAGAAACAAGATCGAGCTTCAGCAATAATTCCTAACTCAACTGTAGCTAAAACTTTGTTGTTGTTGTTGTTGTTTTTAAGAAAACAGGTAATATTTAGCATCCCATTGAACACTGTGGACCCTAGTCAATCTAGCAGGATAGTGCATTTAGTGCTTGCTGGGGAGGTCTGCAGCTATGTTTGAGATACCGATCAAAAAATGGGCCCTTGAAATGGGTCTTGACTTCAGTTATGCTAAAAATTTGTTAAATTGCCAGATAGTGATGTTTTGCATTGTTCAGCATAAATAGGACACGTTCTTCATTTAAGTTCATTAGCTATTTTGTGTATATTGTTTTAAAAGGATGAATTTTGAAAACAGAAGTGCAGATGGAATTGTGAGTTCATTAAAATTGTACTCTTTGTGCTCCTGTGTTTCACTATTGCCATTTATGAACTTTTCAGTGTTTCTTCTCTGTACAGATCTGCCAGGTGTCATGTGAGGGTTACTGCTTTTATCTCCTCTTCTGTGGGCCTCTGCCATACTCTCACTGAGAGGTGCAGGTTTGGTGCCCTTGCCCGTTCCAGGTCTGCCATGAGTTGTTGCAGAAGCACTACCCTGTCCTCTGTCACACCAGGGTGTCACCTGGCATCCGACCCCTCTGTCTGTAAGGAGACCTGATGTCACACATCTGGAGCAGGAGGAGAGATTAGTACTCACCACCTGTAATTAGTGGAGTTTGAAATAGGGCATGGAATTAATTTGGTCAACTATAGCAGTGCTATTGCTGGGTAACAGAATGAGCCATCAGTTGCTTTTTCTAGAAGAAATGATATTTACAAGAGAAAAAAAAGAGATGCATCTATGTTACTGTAGGGGAAAAACTGAGCAAATGTTTTTTTTCCAGAAGCCTGCATGCAAAGCATCTGCTAACACTGTTTATTTCATTATATTGTTCTTCATTGTCCTCTTTGGAATAGCATAACAAGGTTGTAAATCATCAAATGTGCATTTGGTGATCACTTGTCCCCATTCTTAATTTTAGAGGCAGTCCATGGAGTGTGAGTTCCTAATAACAGTTCCATCTATCTAATTGAGTAAATGCATCTCATGCAGATTAGCAATAGCTAATACTTTACAGTGCTTGTTTTTTCATGACCTAATTGCTAGTTTACCTCCATGTCTGTCTGCTTTCCTACTGAAAATGTTCAGTCATCTGTAGGCACCTTGAACTAAAACCAGAGAAGGGTATCAGAGGAGGAAAACATAATTTGCCAAGAGAAAGAGGATGATACTGAGATGTCATTAAAGTACCATATTTGGGAAGGAGGGTGGAAAAAGTATTTTCTTGGTATATCAAAACTGTGCATAATTCTGACTTAGTTTGTCAGTGCTTTGCGCTATTTATCACTTCTCAGTCCATTCAAAATACTCATTTCTCCTGCATATAGCAGCTTCACAATTTACCCTGCAGAATAAAGCAACTGATAGTACAGACTTTATTCCTAGAAAATATATGGTTTTTTGTGTGCAATTACGGATATCTTTGTTTTAGCCACCAAAATAGAAATGCTTTGCATTACCTTTTTTTTGTCCTTTTTATATTTGGATACCAGAACACATTATTCCTCTTAAAATGAAAGTACTTTAATTGATATAACTGTCACCTTTTCCAGTACTGTCACAGTTGCATATAATCTCTGCATCTGGCAATGATAGTCTTGTTTTTTGTAGTCATGGGATGTGAAATAGAATAAGTATTCTGGACAAGATACCCAGCCAGCATATAGGTAGACAAATGCAGTGGGTGAGCAATTGACTGATGGGTTGGACTCAGAGGGTTCTAATAAATGGGTTACATCAGGCTGGTAGCCAGTCAGTAGTGGGATTCTGCAGGGCTCCATTCTGGGACTAGTTCTCCTTAAGGTTTTCATCAGTGTTTTGGATGCAGGACTTTGGAATGCATACTAAGGCAGCTTGCAAATGATGCTAAATTGAGAGGATCTGAGCTGCCTTGATTTGTTCAGCCCAGAGAAGAGGAAGCCTTGTCGTGGCCTACAGCTCTGCACGAGGGGATTTGTTTAAATAATTAATTTTAGTGTTATATAGTTGTATCTTAATTTCAGTGTGGATTTCTCTAGCTTTCGCGTTTTTATTATTAGCATTTTTCCATGTTTAGAATAAGAACTTGACTGTATCTACAAATTTTCTTTATATGAAAGCATTTCTTTAGCCCTTAATTACTGCGGCTTTTCGGTACTAAATTGTTTTTTCAGTATAGCTGCAGATATTGTACCCTGGCTTTTTACATAGTGTTCTAATATTTGCCATCTTCTGATTATAAAATCATGTTTCTAGTGTTATCAGTGTTCTGTTTACAGAATCACAGATTGCATTAGCTCCACAGCTCTGATAGCTCGTTTCTGATCACTTGTGCTACCGTAACTTTAAGCTCTTACATCAAAGGCTCCCTGCACACACTGCATTTAAGTGCAGATATGGCCTAAGGTCCTAAGCTGTGTAATTTATTTTATTGGTGATCCGAAATGCTTTTGATTTGAATAATCCCAGACTGTCAGCCAGTCCATGTTCCTAAATCTTACTGCAGTTTCCTCTTCACTGTGAACGATTTTGCCCGTTTACGTAATCCAGCAATATACCAAAGGCGACTTTTCATTTATTTCCAAATAATTGATGAACATGTTGAATTATTGTGTTTAGTATTGATCCCTGCCAAAATGCAGTAAGTTGCTGACAGGAGGTTTGGAGAAAATTATTTCATATAATGCATGGGGTTTTTTGTTAGTGTGGGTGTGAATGTTCTGATCACTTAATTGTTACCTCTGAAGCCTATTTATGGCAAACTAAGTATCATTTGTTTTACTGACTGTTTTTGCAGGCCTTCTAAAGGGATTCTGAACTTGCAGCTTAGGTGCTTTTTGCAGTTGTATCAGCTAGTCAGTGTGATGCCTCTTCCTGCAAAACTTCCTTCAGACTTTACAAAAAAATAAATGTTCATCTTAATAGATAATTTTATGAGGTTTGCTTAAAAGAGGCTCATGTTTCATTTTTTGTTTGTTCCAAGGCAGATTAATCAGTTCTTAAATATTAGATTCTTAGCCTAGCCTTTTCTTGTTATTGGATGAGGTATTTGAGGAGAGCAAGAAGCATGGGGAACAGTGAATGTTCAGAAGAGAATGTGAAAGGCATCAAGCCTTTTTGGGCATTTTTGTGAAGTTGAGGATATATTCATCACTAAGGAAGCTTTTAGTCTCTTTGCTCAAAAATAAGCTGACTTCTCCGTCTCTGTGCAGCACGTGTATTTATGTGACTCTGATGCATTCATGTAATCCCATTGATTTTATTATGAAAACAAAAATGTGTATTTTTTTAACAGAAGTATTTGCCCCATAATTTCAATATTGAATTTATTTGCTCAGTTTTTTTCAGTAGACAGCCTAAACTTTAGGCCAACAATTTTTTTGGACTTATGGATCTGTTGTAGTACATCTGACTGTGTTGCTGTACATGGCAATTTTTTTGTGTCATGTTTAAGCAAATTTTAATGCTTTAAGTGCTTGTTTGTCTTTTATAGTTAGGTTGGTAAGTGTTGAAAGAGATCGTGTTGCAGTATCTCAGTGACATGCCACAACAATGCTTGCTGTCTGTGTTTGGTTTTGCTCATCAACACATGGGATAACAGTCAATATCCTGCTTTCTATGATTTTCAAGACATTGGTGTCTTTTTTTTAGCGTGTGTTTCTTGATGCTGAAATGGAAGCTTACAGGCCTTGCTGAGAGAGGGAACTTCAGCTTCATGTCTCACACGCAGAAGTTCAGCACTATTTTCTCCCCTTTCTTCTTTCCTATATGTAGTAGTCTTTTTTCTTTGAAGGTTTTTAATGCTCTTAGAATTCTTTAGAAGTTCCATCATCTGACAGGTAAAATTAGAATATAGTTTTCCAAAAACTTTAAAAATACAGTTTCGTGCTACTTTTCATTAAAAAGGTGCTATTATTACATGGTGCTCTCAGTCGAAAATGCTAGGTGATTCTTTGTTGTCTGAAAATGACAGCTGATAGATTCTAAAGCAAATCAACATTAGCCAGATAGTATTAATTCTGCCATTGATACAGTAAAATTAATGTGTTAACGAGGCAGAAGGACTAACAAATCCAAATTATCTGCAAGTCATTCATCAGACTTCAACACCTGAATCGTTATGCCGTAAACCAACAGAACATTTAGCCAGTTCTGTAATAGTGGTGAAGGCCTTTAGAAGCAGTGAGTACTGTACAGGTAAAACAGTTAGCTAATGGTTATGTGTTAAGGATCTCATTGATAGGTGTCTTGTACACTGTTTAAACATAGCAGACAATTGTATCTCTTTTTGTTAACTATAAAATGCACAGTAAAATTTAATCTTCTAGAGAATAACTTTATAGTTGTATTGGCGGAAAATATGGAAACTTAATATCCTTGTGGTATGAATTCAGCAAATGAGAAATTAATTTTTCCTACTGCAGAATGACCAGTAGTGTATAGAAGTCAGTTCTTAGAATACAGCAATCAAACAGTCTCCATGGTGCTTATGATATTGGATTATCCATTTATTTTTTGCTGCTACCTTTTTTAATTCTACCTGATAAACTAGAAGAGGTAGTACACTGTATCTTTACAATTAAAATATATAATATTCACAGAATATAGCAGTGAGAGTAAGATATTCGTTTACCCTGTTGAGCTTTAAATCTTGTTCTGATTTCACCCAGACCATCCATCTCCACTGCATTTAGTCATGTGAGCACCAGTAACTCTGGTCATAATTCAGGTCCACTGGATATTGTTTCCCACAAGGGACATAGGGGTCTTATCAGGCCTGATAGCTGCATGTTCTAAACCCAGCACCACTAGGAAATGGCTATATTAAGGGAATACTTGTGTTTCAAGATTTGTATCGCATCTGAAGATACTAGTTGTGGCAGCAGCACCAGGCCCGATTGTCCATCAGGCCTTAGCTGATACAGTATTTAGCTCTCTAGGCTCATTTAATACATAGAAAGCGCAAGCCTTATTCTTTTTAGAGAAAAGCAGCAAGTCAGGTCAGGAGTATCTTTTGGTCTTCCAGCTGAAGAACTGATAACGAAAAGATAGCATAGAAACAGATTTTCCCCCTCTGTGTCTGATGTGACTTCTGATGTTTGGCAGAATTAAATTTCATCAACCTGTTCTCCTTTCTCCACTTAAAAGAAGCACAGTGCTCTGTTGCCTTAAGTTGAAGCTTAGTACTGTGCATCATTACTTCTGAACAGCATTCTTTAGAAGTGTGCATAAACCAAGTTTTTGCCAGCAATACTTGAAGCCCATTGCCATTCCAGCAGAAGTCTTGATGTGCCATTATTTTCCCATCTTAAATACTCCTCGTCTATCTTCAAACAGTAAATATTCGCCTGGCTTCGAAAATTCGAGGTTGAAACTTTTCAGTGAGTTTTGGGGAGTGCTGTGTCAAAGGTGCTGTGACTTCAGTCCTGTTTATTTTTTTAATTTCAGTGTGTATGACAGCCATTGCAGAATGTAAAGGATATGCTGAACTCCTTCATCTTTCAGTATCTGCATAGGAGAAAACGGAGACAGGTTTTTTAATTCTAGTTGTGTGCTTGTTTGAGAATATGCAGCCATCTTCTCTAGATGAGATTTCTCTTTCCTTTTGTAGTTAAAAACAGAAGGATGTCTTATCTGCTTCATGTCTTCTTCTCTCATTCATCTGCCTGAAGAAGGCCCACATGCTGGCTTTAATGATGGATTTTAAAGTGGGATGCAATGCCCTCTGGACATAATGTTACAGAATTACTTCTACAAGTAAAGAAGGAGCATAGGTAATCTATTTAGAGACTGGGCTCTAAATTTTGATGTTAAAGTTAGATATATTCAGGCGTTAGCTATTTGCATCTTTTGAGAGTGAAAATTTGCAAACAGTAACTTATGAGGTGCAAAATACATGAAAAATCAACTGTATCAGTGTGTTCACAGTTATGTAATTCCACATGACCACTTGTGGTTTTGCAGGGTCGAAATACAGTGATAGAATCTGTCATTTAAGGTAACTCCATAAAATATTTTTGTTGATGTATTTGCAGTGAATAGTTTGTGAAGTCGTTGTTACCTGTCCTTGTAAATCTGAGCACCGACTTCAGAAGCTACTACATGTAGCGGCTTTGGAGAAAAATGAGATAACAATTGATTTATATGACTTGGTTGTAAAATAAATAAATAAATAAATAATCTTTTGAAATAGGCAAAAAATATTGCACCAGTATTGTTGAGACTATTCATGCTCAGTCATTGTTTTTGTAAGTATTTGATTCCCAGGAATGTGTTTGAAACACATGAAACACATCCCCAGTGCTGTCCTTGTATACATGAGTGTTAAGAAGAGGAATTCTCTGTCGCTGTCTGTAGGGGAGCAGTTGTCCTCTTTAGGAATTCTTTTTGAAAAGATGCTCATGAAAAGCAGATTTTGTTTTTATCTGCCTGGGAAAAGATTGGGATATGGTTGCAGAGGCAGGTAGATGTATGCTGATCTTGTGGCTCCCTGCTACTGAGAAGTGTGGTTCTCCTCTTTCTTGCCCACCATCTTTAACTAGCTTGGCTATTTTCTTTTTGTTTAAATGTGAATGTGAATTCCTACTAGATTTGTGAATTGAATTTATTAAATGTTTGAATGGTTGTCAAAGCAGGAAAAAAAAAAGAGCACACAGGCATGCAGTAGGGAGCGGAAAGATGGAAGCAGCTCAGGACTGCTAAAACTGGAGATGGGAATAAGAAAAGGGGAAAAAAGAGCAAACACTTAGATATATCTAAGGCTTCTGGGTGCTTCTGGGTGCTCTAGCTTCTTTTTCTTTCTGATCCTCTTCTTTTATTTCCTAGAGTTCTGACAATTTTCAGTCAATCTTGAGGCTTTCTTTCATGTAGATCATAGTGTAGTACATCTGTTTTCAGTTATTGGATTTTAGATTGCTCTTGTTGTCCCTCCTTCCTTGGTGTCCCTTGGTTTGCTAATCTCAAATACTTCAAATACTATTTGAAGGACAGTGAGAAGCAGAAAAGAGTTGTCAGTTTGGGAAATGAGGTGCAACATCTAAATATTCTTAAAGGTGTGAAAACAAACTTATTCGTAGTTAGTGAAATCTGAGAACAGTGAAGCTATCTATTGGCTTAGAAGCTTTTACACCACACAGCTAACCACAAAGGAATGCAGAACTGTCTAAAACTCACTTTTCTGCCTTTGCTGTTCTTGTTTTAAAGTTTGCAAGACTTTGGAGATCTTGTAACTACTCCCTGTGCTTTTGCTTCTACTAATCTTAATTGTCAGATGTTGTAGTAGTGACAGGAGCTAGCTGTGTTTTTGAGGCATTCTACATTTGGCACTCTTTAAGTCCTAGCTGTAGGTAGAAGAGGTGCTAAGTATATGCATTGTTATTTAAAGCAATAAAACAAAACAAAAAGCAAATAAAATGATTATGCAGTTTTCTAAGTTATCTATTCCACAAAGAAACTGAAGACAGTTCCAAAATGAAAACTGAATATAGCATTCAGAGTTGAGGAGCTAAGCCTGCTTCAGAATTATACTTCTCTGCAGTATTTGAAGCATTACTTTTTCTTTTTTCTTTTCTGTTTCTGTATAGAGGAGAAGAAGCCTAAAGTCAAGAAACCAAAATCTGAATTCCCTGTATACAGTGTTCTGGAATCAAGTGCTTATGTACCATCCTATGACCATGGAGCTTCTATAGAAGAGATTGAGGAACAGATGGATGACTGGTTGGGAAACAGGAACAGAACACACAAAAAGAAGGCAAGTACAAAATCTTTAATATAGTTATATATTTCAAATGTTTTCATTTGCTTACCTCTTAAGAAAATGGGATGTTTTAGGTGCAACCATGTTTGTATATAGGTAAAGTCTAGAGAAATTTTAGTTGTTGGATAGAGATATGTTCAGTGTAATTTGTGTAATGACACTGAAAATGTTAAAATAAGAGGTAGTTGATTAAATCATATGAAAGCTCTCTATGGCTTCTAATATAAATACTCTTCTCCTTCTCTAGAAATTAGTAGAACATATTGTTGTCAAGGTACCTGAGGCTTGTTTGTCTCTCTTAATTGCAGTTAATAACATTTTATTTTCCAGAACTGATTCTTCTATGTTTTTTTTTAAAAAAAAGGTTTTATTATGTTCTTAATATCCGTGTGCATCACTTTTTGACTATGAAACTCCTTATGTATTTTGTATATTTGGTCTGACTTACAATATGATGTGTGCCTATTGTTAAGCTTCTTCCTGTTAGAGGTCGGGGTTCTTACTGGCAGTTACTGTAACAAACTTCTGGTAAATTTTATTAAAACATACTGGCTCGAGAATGTGTAGTTTTCATCTTAGTACTGAGTTATGCAGATGACAGGAAAGAAGATGTTGTAAATTGATCTCCTTACTTGAAAATCTGCCTTGCCTGACAGACTGAGGTGAGAAGGATTGTATTCAGGGTGAAGTTAGGGCAACATGTTGGCTTCAGTGTCAAAACAGTGAAAGAAGTTCCTGCTGTTGTCTGTTTACTGTGTGCTGAAGATTTTCTTATTCTTTGATTTTTTTTCAAGCCTGTGAAAAACACTCTCTGTTTTTAGGCAGACATGAATTTTTTTACTAAAATAATTTACATTTTGCATGTCAAATTTAATCATCTTCCAGTAATGTATTCCTAGGCTTCATGACTTTTCAGTTGCTGAGTTTCTTGCTGTGTGTTTTTGTGCCTATTAATTCTCTTTTTCTATCTTATTTATGTATATAATATGTGTGTGTATATATATAAAAATATATATATACATACACATATTATGTTCTCTTTTGTATTTCTGTAACAATTTTTTTTCCTCAGAAAGCTCAGCTTTTGACTTCTGTGTAAAGAATTGAAACTCTGAATCCTTACACACTGGAGCATAGTCATATCCAGTTTCTCTAAGCAAGAACTCCTGTCCTTAATTCTGAGATAAGCTGACTGGGAGTTAGGAGCTGATGTTTACAGACATTGCTTTGTGCACCTTAATGCAAGCAGATTTTGTGGCTGGAGTCTTTCCTTGGATTTCCATGGAAGTCTTTCTTTGGATTTTCACTGAATGAGACTGAGCCTATTCCATCTATAAGTTTGCACCTTTAACACAGAGTGAGTAGAAGTTGTGTCTTCAGAGACACTGCTAAAGGAACAAAAGTTGTATGTTCATCCTTTCAGACATAAGAGTCAAAGAAATGAAAATATCTTGAAAAACTCCTACTAGAACGTAAGTAACTTGTTTTTCTACGTTCATTTGTGGAGGTTCAGTGCTAAAGCTGATAAAGTTGACTCAGGAGCTTACTTCTAGAATTGCGTTCTGTTGCAAATGGGGTTAAAATTTTGGGGACTGTTGGGCAATTTGAAGGTATACTGTGTAGGTAAGGTATTTGGCCTGAGCAAGCTGTGATGAGGTGTGCTTGACAGCTAACAGCTAAACTCAATGCAGCATTTGATATAATAATACTGAAAAGCAGATCCATGAAATGTCCAAAGAATTGGAGAATGTTCACTGGCTGTAGTGGATTGCAGGAGCCGTTTGCATATCAATATAAGGATGTTAGTGTCATTTTATTTGTAATAAGCTCGCTGGGAAACTGACTGTAGCACAGGTGAATTGTTTCTGACTGTCATTCAGTGGATTTTCTGTTTTGGAAGATACGTTTTCTTCTGCTACACATCACGGATGTGAACATGAAGAGCTTCCCCCTCCTACCTCCTTCTATCACTTCTTTCATAAACATATAACAAAGTGTGCGTAACGTCGGTGTCTAAGTTTTGCTTGTCTTAGGAATAAGTTTTTCTTCCATAAAATGTTTGGCCATCAGACTTTTTCTTGGCATCATCGTGCTTCATTCATATGAAAGCTTGCTGGGTTTGTGGGGCTTTTTTTCCTTACGTTGGCTTGAGGATGTGCACTGTGTAAAGTACGCGAGGCCAGGGAGCAGTTACCCATGTGAAAAGATCCAGCTGGCCTGATAAAGTAGTACTCTATTATGTCATCCGTCCATAAGCAGTGCTTTGGAGTTGTTGTCCCTGATGTTCCTATCCAGGTCTAGGTGATTATGTCTGGCTTTACATTGTCCGTGAGCTTCTTTGCTCTGTTGTCATTGGTTTGTTAGAAGAGTTATTCCTTTGTTTGGAAAGTACTGTATCGTGCCAAATGCCCAGTTTGAAAACCTGTGTCTGCACTCTTTGGAAAACTAGGTTTGTGAATTTAGATGCATTGAAGCTGTGTAATAGGAAAAATTAGATATTTATTGTTCTTTCTTCAGCAGTAGTCTGGATTTTTCTCTGACGTACTCATTTAAGAATGAATGAACAGGAAGAAAAAGATTAGCAATAAGAATCAATTTTGAAAATAATTTACTAGTGTATAGTAGGAAAGGTTGAATAGGTTGGGTTTTAGCCCTGAAAAGCTAAGCTAAGTAACTCTTCTTCCAGTCCATTCCAGGCTGTTCTAGGCAGAATGGTAATCGCATCCTGTTACTTACAGCCTTTCACAAATATATATATAAAGAAAGATTTATTTGAAACAAAAAAATTTACATTCAAATTTGGAAGCGCATGTAGGGGGAGAAGTGTAACTACAGCATGTTTACCTTCACCACGTTTGAAACCTTTTTTTGATTGCCTGACCTATTCCTGAACTTCTTCTGTTAAGAGTAGTGCAAGCAGACTCGACTGTAGTGGAGAGCGTGGAAATGGTGCAGTGAGACTCCTGAGACTTCTTCTATATGAGAATTCGTGTTGTTAGCTAGCATTAAGTTGCAAATTCATGTAACTGCGTTTACACTATTCGTGCAAACTGCGTGACTCAAAGCTGGGAGGAATTGCTAAAAGCTCATTCTCATGCCAGTGGCAAATTCTTTCTGTACTTTTAAGAGTTTTATTCCTATAGCTATTTTCTTTGGTTGCTGGTTGTTAATACTTCCAGATTAGATCTTCTTTCAAGTTATTAAGAGCATATAAGTAGCTAAATTTACTTCTTAGCTTCTGATTTTTATTTATCTGTCACCCAAAAAGGACTAGAGTAAGTATTCTGTGCATGCTTGGTAAGAGTTAAGGAAAATGAAAAGTTTCACCAGGGCTTCCTTCTTGGTTGTGTTATTTTGTTGGCCTCCAGGTATCGTTAAGTATTGCATTACTTTGTAGCTGTTTAACCCTTCATTTTCCTCTGGAGCAACCTGTGAAGTAGAGATGGAATTAAAAAGAGCATCTGGTTATGTTACATTTGAACTTGTTCTGTCCTTTCTGCACGTTTGTGCAAAAATATATGTATTTATCACTTCTGGACTCATTTTATTGATGAATCATTTCAAAATAATTTCTCTCCAAGTGGGATTTCTCTCTAATCTTCATTCTGATCAGATTTTACATGATTTGTGATGCACGTTTTCATGAGAGTCCATTGTCTATGTGAGTAATGTGTTGATGCTGCAGGAAAATCTTGGCCCTTGAGAAATCAGTGGAGGTTTATCATGGTCCTGAGTGGGGCCAGGATTATAATTCCTTTTGGTTTACACATTCCTCATCCTCTCCCGCTGGAATCTACTCTTTATTCATCTCTGAAGATAGGTTTCCTAGTTCTTCCTCAGTGAGGGATGAATACTTTTGACCTTTTGATATTTGCTTGCTCTGTTAAGGGGAAATAAAGGTGGAGAAAGACAGTGCCTGATCCCTTCCAGCTGGGCCAGATGTATCGATTAAAAAATCATGTTTCTCATTATTTTTGTTTTTCATGTAATCCTGCAGCACTTCTTGGCATTTGGGTTTTTTTGATATTGCTGGAACACCTGGCTTGATTTTACTAAAGTAAGAATAGTAACAACTATTTTTGTGCACAAAGATGGGAAGCTTAGATAACGTACATCTCCTGCATTTTCCATACTTTCAGACTCTTTCTGGTTAAAATGCTCTTAGTACTTTTATTTCCTATGGACCATTCATGCATTGTACTTCATAGATGGGGTGCTGATAACGGGATGTCAAAAGTTTTACTTGAAAGCTGACTGTGGATCAGTGCTATAAAATAACCAAACTTTACCTGCATGACGTAGATCTCTCTGCTTCATAACTTTGTAAGGCAAAATGCTGTGCAAATGCTGAATTATTATTCTGTTAGCTTTAAGACTATGGGTTTGACAATTAAATTTTAGTCATTTTATAGCCTTGCGCATTGCGTAATTGCCAGCCAGCCTGCCACCTGCTCTCTTCTGCCTTGAATCTTCCCACATCTGTGCTGCTTTGAAATCTGAGTATGCTTTTTCTTTAGTAGCAAATAACATGGTGCTTGTTCTAATCAGACATCATATGATGGATTACCTGAATACAGTTTCCAGGCTTTTAAAAAATGTTAATGCCTTAAGTAAGTAGTTTGTATCTTAGCAGGATTAAGGTGCTGCGTAAACCAGATGTTTTAATAAGTTGGTCTTCTAGGGAAAGGGTTATACTGTTTTTGTGTGCTACCTGAGGTCATCTAGTTTTGAAATACTCAGGTGTTTTTTTTTTTTCTAAGCAGTGAAACATATGTAGTATGTGGTAAGCATGTTTGTATTCTAACTCCCTTTTATTCATGGGACAGATAAATGTGAGCAAGTGGCAGTCTGAGGTTGCTCCTGGTGTCCTGCTGGTGTGCCTCGACCCTGACCCAGAGAGATTGCTGTAGGTTGAGAAAGTAAATCACTCTGTATGCCCATTGAATTTAAGCCTCTATATTGAGACTGCCAGCAACCATACCTGTTAGTGTCAGTTATGATGCTATTCACTAGAAGCTAGTCTGAGCTCATAATACATTTTAACCTGAACTCCAAACTCTCATCAAATGGTGATGACTTTGAGTCACTATTGATCTGGGCCATATCGAATTTAGTGACCCTGAGGTGAAAATCCCAGTATTCTATTACCAAACCCTTAAGCAATGTAGTTTCACTGAAAAGATAACTTCATTAAAAAAAGAAAAAAAAGAAAAATCTGCATTAGCACAGTACTGAAAGTGTTAAGTCAGAAGACTCTAGGCTTTTCTGTAGTTTATTGTGCTTTGTGTTACTGCAGAGGAAGCAGACTTAGCCTGAGTAGAATACTGTTTTTTACATTTTAGAATAACTCTTCAGTGCCTGTCCTATAGGTAACTCCTGCAATTTTCATATTTACTTTAGACCTAATGAAATGGCTACTTGTGTCCTACATACACATGCTGCTGAACGTAGCTATTTATGCCTACCTATAGAACATTTACTCAGGCTCTTGCCTGAGCCCTGGGAACAAGTGCAGAACCAAATGTTCATCTTTTTTCTGTGGAGCAGAAAGCTACCAGTGAGACATTCATGGTAACAACTGAGATGGTGAGGAGAAGGCACTCTTCTGTTACTGTGTCTGCAAAGTAGGTGATAGGACTTTATTTACCAGTGCAGTAGATGATCGCCTCAATTATTCAAAAATGGTATGTTTTATTCATCCCAGACGCACATAGTATTCATTCTCTTCCTTTTTTTGTTCCTCAGTACAAGCCACCTGGATGTAATAGACAAAAGAATACTTGAAAAACTTCAGAATTTTCAAATATCATACTTGAACAGCCAATGGCTTGTTGATTTTATGACTGATCTTTTTTGTTTATTTCTGTGATTGCTGAAATAGAGCAGTTTGTTTCTGGCAAAATTAGTACATTTTGCAAGTTTCTGGCCAAATAGTGTATTTTTTAAAATTTTGTTGAGGAAAAATACAATTTTCTGCTTTTTGAATCTTCTTTCCCCTAATACAGAAAATGATGTTTCTTTCAGGCTTGTACCTTAAATATTTATGCCTCTATGGACTTCACTTTGTACTTGAATGCCTGTAAGAAGAGCAAAGAGTGATTTTTTTTTTTATTTTTTTTTTCCCTAAAATAGTATCTATTAATTTTTGGGTTTTCCTTGGGTACACAGACCCACATTTCATCTGCTATATTAAATATGCAGTGCCTTTAGTTTTCTCAGCTTTTCTTATGAAAGAGTTAAGTTGCAGGATGATTTTGACAAATTTTATGACTAACATCTCAAGTTGGTTTCTTTAGTGGTGTAATAGATAGAGATTAAAGAACAAACTGCATCTGTGAGTACAAAACAAAGAATAGAAATTATGCCAGTGGAGGTTCAGAGAAAGTGAAGTTGTTCTGGCTGGTATTAATGCCAGCAGTGGCTTACAAAAGAGTTGGAGAGTTGGGAAATACCTCAGAAATAGAAAAAGACTGGAAAAAAATACTGCTGAGCCACTGCTAATGTAAGAATGTGGAATTTATGCATTTCCTTTTCTGTCTTCTTGTCCTTGACCTATTATTTTAGGTTGGATAGGTTAACAAAGCATAGGAAACTTTTTATTTCTGTATTTATTCGTTTATAGAATGCACTGGCGTGATTACATGTAATTCAGTAATAATCTTCTCTCGTGTACCACGTTCATGCTGCCTACAACTAGTTATTGTAATGTATGCAGGCAGGAAAGTTATGCTGTGAACCATTTAGGAGGTTATAGAAAATCAAAATATCAATTATTTGATATGAAAGGGAAAAACCTTGCGTAAAAAGTACCTATTTACAATCCAGACAGTTCTGGTAGTATGTGTAAAGGAAACAAACAGGCAAAATACATATTTCTGTAAGGACATTTTCAATATATGTATAATAACAATATGATATATAAACACTGTCATGCTACCTTTTTATTAAAAAAAAAAAAGATTAAAAAAGATGACGAGTTGTGCGTATGTACTAAGTTAAGGCCATACAATTGATTTTTTTTCCGAGACGTTTCCTGATCTCAGTTTAGTTTTTATTCTTTTTTGTCTAATCAAATATAGCAGCATAGGTGCTTGTACTGTACAGACTAATACGGTCTGATTTCACCAGCATGCTGTTGCTGTGTGGTGTCAAGTTATAGCTTCCAGAGGTGATTTATGTGCCTTGTATCCACAATTCAATCTGACCACAGTTTTACACGTGCTTTATATATCTGTGTGTGTGTGTATATGTGTATGTGTTTGTATATGTTTGTGTGTGTGTATATGTGTATGTGTGCGTGTGCATATATATATATATTTGGTCCTCAGTTTTTGGAGCCTGAAAACCACCCAAAAGCTCAAGTTAATTGTTCAAAGGTTAACCTGTGCAGACAGATGTGTAGGGCTTTTCAATTGCAGCTGTTTTAGCACTAGGCTGCACTATGACTTCTGTGTAGACACCTGCTTGTGTCCAAACCAGGTCTGTGTAATTTTTAGGGCTAATGTCAGTTCTGTTATGTTAACTTCTAGAACTGGGTGTCTTGATTTGCTGCATGTCCCAAGCCTTGTTTCCTTTCTGAGGCTGACATGGTCATTGTCTATTGCAGAAAGACTTGGTAGCAGACATAAGAGAAACCTTGAACCTACCTGTGAGTGATAGGGATTTTATCTTTCTCAATTTGACATTGAAATTCTGACTCTTGTCATTGAAAGTCTCTCTTCTGATTTGAATCTTGTATCCATTTTACATAGATTTGCAAGAAGCTGTTGATTTGTAAATATTAGTCTTCATTGCATAGCCTGGGAAGACACGGGAAGCAATCATCAGAACTACTCCAGCTTGGCCCTTTTGGGGCCAGGAGCACTGGAAATCCTGATTTTCCTTGTCAGTGCTCCCTCCTTGTCATCTCCCTTGATGAGCAGTCACTCTGGTCTCTAATGTAGAAAGGAAGAGTTGAAGGAGTAAGAAGGAGGTTACAGCTGTGCCCATACGGGATAGAAACTGTAGGAAGAGGTGTAGGTAGTTACTCAGTGTGAGCCTGAGTAAATGTGTGCTGGTTTGCTCCTGCCCCTCCAACATAACAGGGAGAGCAGGTCAGCTGTGACACACTGTATCCTTGAAATTTCACCAGAGAAATGAAAGGTGGGGGCTGTAAATCTATAAATATCTCTGAAATGGGATTTTCATAGGATCCACAACTTATGGATCAGAAAGAATTTGCTGTTTATGGCATTAATTTCTGTAGTGCAATTCACTGCTTCTATTCTCAGCTTTTTGATGTAAATTTAAAGTGTTCAGACTGTTGCAAAATAGTTACTTTTCTTGGTATGAGTTTGGCTGTTTTTAAATTGGAGAACGAAGCCTAGCTTCAAATAAATCCAATTTTAATTTATTATTTAAAATACATATTAATTTTCCTATATTTTTGTATTGCCCTTTCCAAACAAACCAGTTTAAAAAAAATCTGATTAGATTCAGCATCTTACTTTCTTGTACAGTGATGCTTCTTTCCTTCTCTTCTCTAGAAGATCATGACTGTAATGGCTTCTGGTCACATTTATTCATAGAAATTGCTCAGAAATTATAATCTAGGGTAAACTCCAGCAACTAAATACACCAAGCGATGTGAGTTGTTTGGCTTTTGTTTATCTGGTAAGGATAAATACATAATCCTGCCTTGCTGAGGAATGACTTAATGCTATTGTCATAAGTATTCTGCCTCTTAGAGATTTTCAGAGAATCTCAATCTGGTTACTAACCATCTTCTGTATAGCTTTTGACAGGCAGGATACAGTCTTGAATATCACCTTTAGTCTTCAAACCCTCCATTGAGCACACTTAAGCATGCAATTGCGTTCTATTTAAATGAATAGGAATTGTGTCCATATGCGAAGTTAAGTGCTCTTTGAATTGGGATGCAAATAATTTGGCCTGAACAATTCTTTATAAAATGTTACTGGGTAATATATTGCTTGCCCAAACCTGCAAAAAAGGAGAGCACTCTTACTGATCATGAGAAATTGCACACTGCAATAGAGGTTTGTTTTCCATGTTAGCTGAGGCACTTCCCAGCGTTTTCAGTAAAAAATATGGTGCCTGTACTCGAGATGCATGTTGTGAAGGAGAGAAGGTCCGTGCATCCTTTGCAATTGAGTGCTGTTCTGTGAAAGGAAAATGTGTGTCTTGCTGCAGCCCTTGGACTTCCACAAAGTAAGCATGTATTCACAGCATGCATTTACTTATGAAAACAGCGGATTTTGTGTGGTGTTTAACATCAGATTTTCTTTTACATGGGGCTGGTTAAGGAATGCCAGCATCCGGCATTCTTACAGCAGTGTTGTCATCTCCATTGTGTGAGAAACTGGGCCTGGGTTCATTTGTTAAAATGCACACATGAACAAAGAAAATATCAGTGCTTCAATTTTTATGATTTTCTAGGTGATGCTGCTAATTCACATTGGAAATTTGAATTATAACAGAAAATAATGGAGAGTCTAAGTAGTAAGTTAGTAACTTAATATTTGTTGTGGGTTTATCTGTATTATTTTTTTAAACTAAGCTATGCATGTCTCTGCTGATACTAATGGGTATGCAGGCAGGTTTTGCTGCGTTGGGCTTTTTCTTTGCCTGCCTTCTTTGGAAGATGTGCTTAGTGATAAAGCACTAAGAAAACAAGAAGAATTATGTTAATGGTGCACATTGAAATGGCCACAAACTGTGGGAGGGAAAATCTGCATGTGTGAGAAAAGGGAAGGTTAAGTTTGGTTTTTTAATTAGCCCAGACTTTGTGTTTATATCCGGTAATTTGACAGGCAGATTCAATACGTGTATGTTAAGCAGCTGAAATGCTGTTGCCCTTATTTTCATTTATACACTATTTCATGATAATTAAGAAGAACTTTGAAATTAGGATTTTTTTGGAAGTGCAGGTGCGTGAAGTTGTCATCAAACATGGATGTTTCATGAATTCATGAAAGCTTGACAAATTTGTGTTTTTTTATGTTATTGTATGACTGTATGAGCTAAAAAGTTTAGTGTGGGCCATGTTCACGATGTTTTCCAGGTAGTTTCTCTGGGGTCTTAAGTGATACTGTTTCTAATTCTTGCAGACATATTCCGGTGGGACAGTAGATTTTTCTTCTTGTGTGTTCTCCATAACCAGAATTCAGAGTTGTTTTGTGTCATGTCAGGAAAGTTAGGTTGAAGATGGTTTAAAATATTGAATGCTTTTTAATCTCGTATGTTAATTGTTTCAAAATCCCAGTACCATGCAGTGTTATACCAAGGTGCTTTAAGTAAGAATGTATTTTGTACTGCCCAAAGCTGTTAAGTGTTTTAGACTTGCTTAGTCTGCCTGGTATTTTGGGAGACAAATAATAATCTTGCAAGCAAAACCACTCTGTAGTAATAAGGACTAATCATATGCTTCAGTGTATCTTCATGTCTCTGGGTTCATCTTACCTAGCAAATTTAAGGGTATGACCAAAGACTTAAAATGCATCAGTTACGAAAAGGTTGCCACCAGCAGTCTGTTGCGGACCTACTGCCATACACACTTATTTATTGAAGCTTGTGAACGCTGCAAAATTATTTTCCTCAACAATTAATAGACATATGTGTTCTGGAAGACTTGCAGTGCAGCATTATCTTCTCTATCAAATGGAAATACTTTCAAAACCACATTTTAATACTCAAGTAAAGTGGTGTTTAGAGAGAGTATTAAACTAAAAACATTTGCTCCCTTTCCTTGGGAAGTTGTCTACACATTAATGTATCACAGGCCAAACCTAATTACCTATTCAACCTATACTTTTATTTGATCTGCATGCCTGAGTGTCCTACAATCAAATTTACTGAAGAGCTTCTCACTTTTTTTCTGCATTAAAACAATTGCCTTGAAGCAGCTAACAATTAAAAAATAAATGAGTTAACACTTTCTGCTAAGTGCTACCATTTAAGTTGTAATATGCAATTAAAAACTACATTTTAATTTCTGTTCAATTACATTGACTTAAGTAGTAATTTTAGTGTTATATTTATGAACCATTTAATTGTGACATTTTTCCTCTGGCTTGCTTGATGGAAAAGTAGATTTGATTTTGAGAGTATACAAGAAATAACCTTTAAAATAATCTTTTACCCCCATTCTTTGCTATAATGTTGTATAGGAAAAAACTTACACTAATAAGCTGGTTTTTGTAAAAATACTACAGAAAATTTTAATTTCAAAGCCAATAAAATGTCATAATTTGAATTATTTTTTGTTTTTGAAATCTCAGTTGCATAGGGGGAGTGTTCAGATTGCACTATGAAAATATAGGTAGGTATTGGAAAACGTTTCTGTGTATATTTTGTGCTTCATGTTAAAAAAAAGCTTCATATTAAATCTAGAATCAAAGCCTGGTAGAACCTCACATGTGAAAACAAATAAATTGTAGAGCAGCTGCCTTTTGTCAGCAATATTGCTGTAAAGCACCTATCCCCACAAGAAGTATTTACTGGTTTTTGGCTTCATGGGAGAAAATACAAAGGGATGGTCAGTCTAGAAGGAAGAAACATGGGGCTAATGTCTACAAATGAAAGCCAGATATGTTAAAATGAATCTAGTAGAATAATCTTGTGATTTAATAGCTCACCTGTGTGTGTCATTTTTAAGGCACTTTTTCTGTCAGATAACTAATCACTACTTTTTAAAGTATCTGCAACTTGCTGCATGCAGTAATAAGTTTAAAACTTGTTTTACTGCTTCATATAGCTGCTGCTTAGCTTGATTTCTCATCCTTCTCCCCTCTTTTTTGTCTATATGAATACAAATTTTTCAGTGTTAAGGCATGGCTTATTAAATGTCTGTAAATAACATGGCAGTGTCATGTAAACTATCCATGGTTTTCTGCTGAGGTTAAAGACACGATAAACATAATAATATACTCATATGTAGTAATATTTATGATGGTGAATGAGAACAAAGATGAGATAAGAAGAGTAGAAAACTTCATCGCTGACTTTGTAACATAGAAATGGATTCAACTTGATTTTCTTAGGAAATCCCTGGTCCAGGTTGGTGCCAGCCATGAAGGAAATAATCTCTATTTCCTGAAACATTTGCTGCTGCGCTCAATAGAAAGCCTGGTATTGAGGGAGATGAGTACTTTTACTCTTGGGTTCTCAGCCTTCTTTGCGAGCTGTTGAATACTTACCTAATTTATTTTGTTAAATCTTCAAGGCTTTTAATACCGGCGTTTCAGATATCCATCGTGTGAGGAGCAGTATAAGCAAAAATGATTATTACCTTGACAAGCTTATAAATATATATAAAAGATATAAATGAAGAGCATAGAATCACTTAAGTTGGAAGGGACTTTAAAACCCATCCAGTTCCAACCCCTGTCGTGGGTCAAGGCTGCCTGCCCAGGGCCCCATCCAGTCTGACCTTGTGCACTTCCAGTGATGGGGCACCCATAGCTGCTCTGGGCAGCCTGTGCCAGTGCCTCACCACCCAAAGCTAATAAACTGTACCTACATATTTACAGAGAGTTGCTTTAAACAAATCTGGAATTAGTAATATGTATCTCTAATGTTCTTTTATAACTATGTAATATATTGTTTTAATGTTTTAATTTGCTGGAATCAGAAGATATCCAACCACAAATTTAAAGAAAACGTAAGGAAGAAATAATTGAATTAATTCTTTATTTTCAGACATGTCTGAGGACCAAAGCAGCAGATATGTCATTCTAATTATTTTCTAAGTTGTCGGTGGAATTCAGGGACCTTTATAAGCCTATATCTGATATATGTTTCAGGAAAACTAGCAAAAACTAGCAAAAATGGTGTATTCTTAGGGTATAATGAATGGTAATACAAAGGGTGAACACTGAGGTTAGAGAGTGTATCAATAGCAGGATTATTTGGAATAGTGAAAATGAAAACAGTCATTAAGAAGTGTAGAATAGGACAATAAAATGGCAGAAAAGCTTCCCAGCAGGTAAATATAGAGTGATGTAAATCTTGCTGTGGTTAACGGCAGTCCTAACTTCATGTACAAGGTGATGAGCTCTAAACTGAGTTGGCCGTTATTCTTGAGAAGAAACATCTTATGATTTATCAGTGTTGATTTTGTTGGAAACACCAACTTGCTATAATTCACCTCACTGCTCCCCTTCCTCCCAAAAACAACAACAACAATGAAGAAGAAATCGTTAAGAAAGGAATAGAAAATAAAACAGAAGAATCCTTATTGCATGAATTTGTGATTTGTGATTAATCACACAGCTTGACTGCATTGTGCAGCTTGGTATCTGATTTCAAAGAGGTTATTTTGGAATTTGAGAAGTTTTGGAAAAAGGCATGAAGAACAGTGTTGTGTGTGAAATGGCTTTTACATGAAAAACCAGCTGAGTAGGCTCGGAGCTTGGAAGAAACAACTTACTGGGGAGTGAGTACTGTAGAGGTGAATAGAAGTAGACTAGCTGCTGGTTCTTTACTCAAAAGCAAGAGCTAGTTGTCAAAGCTAACAAGAGCCGTTCAGAGCAGACAAAGTAGTGCAATTCTTTGCATAATGGGTAATGTATGTGTGCAGCTCCTCATGAAGGAGATACTGCAAATATGGAAAGTTTACATAGTTCAGGGAGGATAGGACAAACCACTGAAAAAGAGATGCATTGATTACTAAGTGTATAAAACAAATTAAGCTGAAGAAATTCCTTGAAATGAAAATAATTGGAGGTTGGGAAAATGTTAGGTAAGGTGTAGGTAAAATATTTGCTCACTTTCCTCTTAATGTTGGTATCTGTGTATGACACTTTTTTTTTTTTTAGAGTGGGATTGGAAAGGATGAACAATGAACAGAGTTATCACAAAGTGTATGTTAAAGTTCTTTCCAGCTGCACTCCCTGAGCACTAATTGAGTTACTGGCTTAGTTTGACCGCTGCCTTTGTCTTTATTGTTTCACTTAATAAAAATTGTTCTGCTGGAAGTTGGATTTGACTAAGAGCTTTGAAGAACCAAAAAAATTGAGATCGTTGATAAATTTAGCAGATATTTAGAGTTTCAGAACAGGTCTTCAGAATCCTAGACCTTTAGTGTTCAGCGAAAAGCTGGATCACAAAGCCAGATATGTATGAGATTTGATACACTACTTCAGACTTCTTACAGTGAAAAGCACCAAATTTTAAGAATATGGAAGGAAAATGTAAGAAAAGTAAGACTAATATGGGTAAGAAAGTGAATCAGAAATGTTTTTTGTTCTACTCATATGGTTACACCACTTGTAGGTTAATTTTATCTTGAATTGCAGAACTGTTTGGGAGTTCACTAGGACCCTTGTACTACAGAGGTTTCCATCATTGTCTAGACTGCTGAAGTCCATAAATTACCAGAATTAGATGATGCAGGGCACAAAATTCGGACCAGGTTGAAAACATTCCCAAACTTCTGATTTTAAAGGAGAATGTGCAGTTTATTGATGGCAGGAAGAAAGTGTCTAAAGCTAAAATTTAATCTAAAAAATCAAATTACAACTTACTGTCAATATAAATATCTTTTACACTTTATAAACTCTCAAATACTTACCACTTCCCAGCCTTACCAGTAAAACGATACGTACTTTATACTTACTAATGTTACAGGTATAAAGATGTTACACTCTTTTCTTGATAACAAATACTTCATTGTCTAAAAATTTGCTTTTAGCACTGAAATTAGAGCTTTTTGAATTTAAATATATATCCTAATAGTGTAAACTCTGTTGTACTGAATGAGATGGGATGGAACTGCGAAGTGAGAATGCATGCAAAAGAGTCGTGCTGTAAACAATAAACCACGTTCCTATTTCTTTGCCATAGAAGGTCCGTTGTGGTTTGGGTGAACTAATCCGCCAGTTAAATGTGATAAACCATGTTAAGGGATTATTGCTGAAGAGAACACTATGAATTTTTATGTTACCCTTGCCATTTATTTTCATTTTCAAGACTGCAGACCATAACTCTGTACTTTTAATTTTGTGTTCAATATGGGAAGGTAATCCCAGAGCACAGCTTTTTTGATGCAAAATCTGAATGCTTGTGTAGTAACAACAGCTGTCCCCTCACCATGTGGTGTCTTCCACTGCTTTACTGTAGAGATGAATTTTGGCCCAGCGTTTCAGTAATATTGGACACACGTGGTTCTAGGTGACGGAGCGGTATGTTTGTGCGTTTATTTGACTCTCACAGTTATAGTTGGCTACAGATTAGAACAGGGAGAACACATTCACACCGTGACCACCCTCGTAGCTGTTTGTAGTAGTTGGATCACAGTAGGCGCTGTTGCATCTGAAGGCACAATTAACTGTTGCTGAGGAATTGCAAATTCACAAAAGCTCTTTACAGCTTTAGGGGTTCCGAGTGGATTTCCTAAAAGCTTTTTCAAAGATTTCCCAAGTTTATAGATGTTTTACATCTTACATTCTAAAATTGCCGGCTTGAAATAAGATTAATCAGTTGATGTTTTAATTTAGCTAATGAATTCCTGTGCTGTGAATAAGCTATATAATTTGTTTCAGATCTACAAAATAATTATAGTTTTACCCTCTATTTAGGAAGAAAAAAATTAGTTCTAATATTTACAAGTGGTTAGTAGAGTCTTGAGCACAGAGAAAATAGAGAGCTTACAAAGAAGTCTGAAAATGCATCTTACTGGACGGTTTCCACAGCATGTACATCACTGAGAAGATCATCTTGATTTCCATGTGTAATTGCTTAGATATGCTTTGGATGCGGTAAGGAAAAATAGCTGTGGATCTATCTAAAAAAAAACAAAAAACAACCCAACAAAAAAGAACAGTTTTGATATAAATTAAATAAGAAATTACAATTATCTGCATATTAAGGTCTGACTTTAATGTATGAAATTTGACTATGTTTTGAACACAATTATTTAAACTAAAATATAAGAATAATTGTTACTTAAATGATAGCAATTTAGTTTCTACTTTACAAGTAGAACATTGCCCCCTAAACTTGCCTTCTAAAAATCTCAGAGAGATATCTTAGCATAAAAGAGGGTAAGGAGTGTATTAACTTGCTCGATACAATAAAAACAAAAAGGTTATTTGCAGTGTAGGGATTTTGTCCTGTCTTCCTTCAGCCATGGTGCAGTTGTATGAGTGTGCATGTAATGTGCATGAGATCACTCTCACGTACCACGTTATTTAAACATCTCGAATCCTCTGCAGTGACTCAAATATATATTACACTTGTATTAAAAATATATGAATATGAATGTCTGAGGCTTTCAGCACTGAATAAAGGGCTACATGGATCCAAACCAGGACGATTGATGAAATCCTTGCTACTATTGGCTATTATTTACTGTCTTTTAAGTGGCAGGTTGTATTTATGCCAATTTATCTGCTTCAGGGAACACTCTTGATAGCAGAACAAAGTGAATAAAAGTAGTTTGCTTTGCAAATGAATGCAAATGGTGGAGCCTTTCGGGAAGCCCTTTAACAGGAGCAGTGCACTTTGATTATGAGTGAAGCTGCCATTTGGACATGGTGAAAAGAGCACGCTTGAACCATTGATTGGGGGAGACAGTAAAAAGTCAGGAAGGGCCCCGTTAAGCTCGCAGTGCGGCAGGCGGATGTCAGTGTGGTTAGAGCACAGTGGGAGAATGACAGGCAGGATTAGTGTCAGGGAGAAGCTTTGCTGTAGTTGTGGAGATGGTCCCTGGGGTCACTCACCTCTGACTGTTGTTCTGTGCTGATGGCTCTGTAATGCAAACTGCTTGATATGTGCTGTTCATTATCGGAAATGGTGATTAGAAGAGGTATGTCATAAGGAATTCCTTAAAAATAAATAAAATGGCAAACTAGTGATCGTAACAAAGGTTGGGCTCTGCAGATGTCGCCAAGGATGCTGCAAATGTCAGGGATGGTTACTGTGCCCTGTGAGGCAAGCGGGATTTCATGGCTTAAGCTGCCGTAATTGTGTGCTCCGCGGCTTTGTTCACTTTATTTGGCCATTATGAAGACAGTCATTTCTATCAGATTGTCTGGTGTTGTTAGAGTACAGCGTTGTAATGTATTTTGGTTATTGGATTGCGAAGCATCCTGTTTGTGGTATAACTGGTGTGTTGTGCAGGGGTGGGGTGGTGGCCAAAGCTCTTAGTGGAATATTAGGATCAACAGATTTCATTCCTGAGTCACACAAGAATGCTAAAACGTGCGATGGCTGCAGTGACCAAAAGCTAGAATGACTTTTCTGTTCCATCCAGAGGATGTTTTAAATATAAAAATAGTATTTATCTTTGCTGAAACCATCTTGTGTGAGAAATGAGAGAAATGTCTAAAATTCTATATCTTAAGCTGCAGTTTAATCTTTAATAAAAGTCTTGTTGCTCTTTATCTTTACTGCAGTTTTCTGGTGCTACGTACCCTGTATAAATGTGCTAATGTAAATTAAACAGATGCCTGTTTGTAACATACAAAACATGTTTTTCTTCTGTTAAGGATTTCTAATACCTCACTGTTGGTCTATTGTTCCTACACATTTTCTGCCATAAAGCAGGGAGATTGTACCCAGATACATCAAACTATTACTTCTTTTTTTTTTTTTTTTCTTTTTTTTTTACAAGACTTGATTAATTCACGTGAGGAATTTTTCCAGTATATTACCTCACAGATATATGTCCAATATCCCCGCAGTAATGAATGTTTTACAAATGTTTTACAGGCACCTGAATGGACAGAAGAGGACCTCAGCCAGCTGACAAGAAGTATGGTTAAGTTCCCAGGGGGGACCCCAGGTCGATGGGAAAAGATTGCTCACGAATTGGGTCGATCAGTGGCAGATGTGAGTTCACTCAGATTTGCATTGTAGAGAGAGTGACAAACCAGAACAAGACAGGCAGTGTAGAAGGCAGACATATATGGGGGCCGACATTGTCTTTTGAGAGAGGCTACAATCCTTTTAGGACCTGGAAGTGAACCATTAACTAACTATGCAAGAAGCAGATGTCAGCCCGTTTCTCGCTCCGCAATTAGCAGCTGTAACTGATCAGCTGTATGGGGGATTCTGGTGCTGGGAGACTCACGCTACTGTAACCCAATAACAGAAAAACAATGCCACTTGGGTTTTGTAGGGACCCTTCTAACTGCGAGTGAATATTTGTGGGACTTGGTTAAAGATTATGTTTCTGTTCTAAGCCGGCCCTTCAAAACACGGATGAGCTAATGGTGTTTAGACAGATGGTTTCCATTAATTAAACTGAGGTATCTCTGCAAACTTTAAAACAAGTTATACATGTGATACTATTTCAGCCCATTTTTCTGGATTATAGCTTGGGTAATAACACTGTGTAAAATGATTAATATCCTTGTTAATTCATATTTTATAGTATTGTACCACATATCAAAGAAAGCTTGTACTTATGGATTTTAAGTGTTATGATCTTAAAACCCTCAGGGGCCAGGCCGTAAAAGACTTTTCCTTTTCAAGCAATAGATCACTGGAACATGATGTAGTGTCTGCTGAGGACCCTTTGAAAGCCCTTTCAGCTGACCCTATTTTATAGGCTCTGGAGGGGTTAATGAGAATAATGTTTAAAGCTGTTGATGTATGTTTTGAGATTAGATATTCTTCATTTATTGTATTTCAGGAATTATCTTAAATAATGGGAAACACAGCCTCCAGGCAGAGCGCAGCGTAACCTGCTGTACCTTTGGGCAGTCTGGATGATTGTTTGGTTTTCGTCCTTGTTGATAGAATCGCAAAAAGATATTTTTAGAAGTTGCTTTTAAAGATTTTATCTGTAGAGTTATTTTGCTCAATTACTCATTTATACTAGAAAACAAGCCATTTACGTTCCTGTCACTTTAGAACAAGCCATATTATTTGCAAATAATAGGCGAATGTAAACAAGAAGTTATAAACCTGCTATGCGAATGTAATTGATTGGTTTTGTTTGTTTACTCTGATTAGATTCTGTTCAGTGTTGTTCATCATAATACCGAGGCGGAGTGAATATCACAAAGTTGCTGCACTTTACTAAGCAGATTTTGATAGCAAAAGTATTTCACGTGACTTGATGGTAGGCAGTATGCATGGGGTGGATCTTTGAGATTGTCTTACTGGCAGCACAAACACATGGATAGCTTCCACTTACGCCCATCACTAAACTAGCGCATCATCTTGAGACTTCTTGCACCCATTTTCTGCTTTATTCCTTGAAACAGTTATAAAAGCATATATTACATAAAGGATTCTTAATAACTAATTTGCACACCATACTTGCGTGCTGGCAGGGCTGGAAAGAAAAATGAAGCTTACTCACTTCTTTGCGGTGAGAAGACCTCAGCACTGTGAGTGGGGTAGAGGAATGAAAGATGTAAGAGCTGTCATTTTTTGTATGAAAAATGCAAATTTCAGGGATTTTTGGGTGTGAGGCAAAGTCTGAGTGTAATCCTTTTTACCTCCTGTGGCCTCCAGCTACGTGATTAGTTTGAGTGCGCTCTGCACCATCTTTTATTTCTCTAAAAATTTCACACTGCTGATAGTGCTGGGTCAGCTTTCCCAATACAGAATACTTAGTAGTGCTTCTCCTCCCTTCATTGTCACATCGCACAGTTTCAGTGGTTAGGTCCGAGAGGAAACACTTAAACAAAAGTTTCCTGGAAACTGTTATTAGATCAGTAGCAGAGACACTGAAACTGGGAAGTGCTTCAGGAGTATCCTTTCAACTCCTGAACAATATCTGCAGCATATCCTTTATACTTGTTACAGGAGACAAAGAATAAGACGTACGTTTATGGTAGGGATTCCTAAGTTTGTTTTGCTTACTTATCACTGTAAGTGAATAAAAAACGTTACGCGAGAGCCACAGGAATTAGTTCAGTGTTGAACGTAATGCAGAAGAAAGGTGCAGTCAGTGTTTCCTGCCCAAACAGCTGCTCCCTGTCTCCACTGAAGAGAAGCAGGGAGAGAAGGGGTTTTTTGTGCTCGAGGGACTGTTTTGAAATGGCCTGTGCAGCACGGTTTGGGGTTTCCTTCTTTACATCTAATTTGGCATCAGACTCTGCCTTGGCTAAAGTATTATCAGGGACAAAGGACTGAAATACTCAAGGGCAAATTTGAGGACATATGAAATACTTTTTAAAAACTTCAGACTGTTTTCTGCTTCTTTTTGTCCTGTGAAGTATGAGGAGCAGTAGGTCCTGGTTTTCCTTTCACAGCTAGAGGACTGTATAAAAGAGTGCAGTGTGACCCTTTTTAACTGCAGACTAGATAAGTAGGTGTTAATAAAAAGTTGAACGTGGTGCAATCCAAAATTATCTTTCCTTTGCTGCTTGTGACTCCAAAGCTTTCTTCCTTAGCAAAGATGTGAGAAAAATATTGCAGTACTTTTAAAAGAATAATATGAAGTCATTTGTGTGTACAGAGAAACATTCGTGAAATTCTCTCCTTCTGGCTGCCCCAAACAAATTCCATTTTAAACAACTCTCTTTTTTTTTCCTTTTCCTTTGTTCTGTAAATTCCCCCATAAGGCTGTATTAATTTTCACTGGAATTTTTTTTATCTTGGCTTTTGTCAACTTTCTGGCTTTGTGGTGTTCTTCTAACTTAGTTTTGTGGGTTTGTTTATTTTGGAGTTTTTTACATCATTCTGAATTTTCCTCCTGCCATTATGTTACTGACTTTTTAGTCGTATGAAGGAAGTTTTTAATGCTTGGTGCTTTACCACTGCTTTTTTATTGCGTACAAAGAAGGGAAGAGTTTGTCTCTTGCTTATTTCCAGAGAAATTTGTTCTGCTTGGAAAATTCCTCCACGATTTTCCTTTTTTTTTTTTTTTTTTTTTTTTTTTTGGCTGATTTGGTACCTCAGAATCCAGTTTGCACTTGTTGAAACAGTATTCTGAGTAGAGGCTTTGGCTTTTAAAGCTTTCGTGTTAACAGAACTTCCTTAAGATGTTTGTCATCTGAAGATAAACAGGCATTAATTAATGACAAAAAAAATCAATTTGGCAATAAGTTGTCCTTTTTAGTTTGTCATTTCTTTCTCTCCTGGATTTGACAGTGTCATGGTGTTTCCCACCACAGTGAGTCTGTCCCACCAGTTCTGTAGAAGTCATTATTGGCTCACTGTCCAACTGAGGGGCATTATCAAATAATGCAACAAGTTATATTTTGTATTGCTTTGCACCTTTGCTGATCTGAGTGATGAAAGATGATGGAATAGCCTAACTTCTTAAACTAGTCTTAGAAAGCTAAGAGGGAACTGCAGATACGTTGCAAGATGAGTAGAATTCAAAATGATCAGAACAAATTAGAGAAATAATATGCAAGTGTAGGAGTATTGGTTGCAATAGCCAAATTAAACAGTCAGTATGCAAGTACATGCAGCAAGATAGTGGCAGGGTTCACAAATAGAAGGTAGCAAACAACTAAAGTGCAGGAGAAATGCAGAGATTAGAAGAGATAATACAGGTCAACAAATAGCAAGTTTTTGTGACAAAGGGGAGCATCATTCTGAGAAAATACAGGAGGATGGTAAACCTGCATCTACTTCTCTAGTTTGGGTCTAGTTTTCAGTGTTACACTTAAGCATGTGATTCAGTGTAATAAGTCCAGAAGAGAATAAGCAGAGTGGGTGATCTTTAGAAATCTATTGGAAAAGATTGTGAAGGAATTCTTATGGGCTGCGAAATGGAAGAAAATATGATGTAAGCATTCAACTGTCTAAAGAGAGAACTGCAAAAAGTAAGTTGTTTGCGCTCTATATCAGCTTTATAGGGCAAGAAGTAGTTACCTGAAATTTAACATGCACAGCTGAGTAAGCCACGAAGGGGCAAAGATTTAAAAGGTGTAGTAAAGCAGTGGAATAAGCTGCTGTGGAGTATCCACCTCTGAAGGTCTTTAAAAAACAGGTTAGGGAAACATCTGCAAGAAACGACGTCGATACAAAGATTCTGCCTCAGGTTAGGTCCTTCTCTTCATATGGTCTGTGATTAGACTAGCAAGTGCAAGCTATCTAGGAGGAAAGGGGGAGGAAACAAAACCTTCCTACAATTGGAAGCATGTGTGAACTCATTTTAAAAAATGTAAAATTAAAGCCAGATAGTTACTAAGATGGTTATTAATCACTGCATGTACCTTAGCTTGATGGTTTTACATTCAGTAATTCCTTGCAAAGTCATGTTTCAGATGCTTTTGCTTCTATACTTTTACTAAAATCAGTTGAGTTTGGATTGTTTTTTTATTTCGTAGGCAATTTAAGTCTGTTAATTTTGTTATTTCCCAAAATATCTCACAAACAAGAATAAGACTCATGATATGGATCTGTCTACCAGATGCCCTGTCCAAACAGATGCTTCTACACAATGTGATTCAGGACAGTGGGAAAGTGCCAGCCAAAATCCAACAACAAACAGCTGTGTCCCATACTGTAGTGCATCTGAGCTCATGCAGCTGTACTGTTTCTGTTCGTTCTGTCTCGTGATACCAGCATAAATATCTTTGCAACATACTCCTTCAGCTCAGCTACTTTAGGCTTGCTACCATGGTGTAGGCATGCTGTGAGAAGGGTGTTGCTCTAACTTTGGTCATATCAAGTATAGGGTATTTCTTATCTTGTCTCTCTTCCGGAAACCATCAACAGCTAATTAATAGTCAACCCAAAATGGATGCAATTGTGCTCATTTTATCAGTATGTTTCATTATTTAAATGGCTAATTGACATTTTAATATGTGCATATTGGGGATTTATCAACCTTTTCCCATAAAGATGATTTTCAGCCGGCTTAGTATAATGAAATCTTACTGCTTTCACAACGAAAAGCTTCTACAGCTTTTTAAGTCATTCTTATTGCAGTTGGCTGGTGGTATGAATTAGAATTTCAAGTATTTTGATTATGAAAGGGAAATGGAGTTCAGTTAACTCTAATCAGAGTTCCTGCCGGCTGACCCGGTTACCTGTACCACTGCTCTCTGCCATCCCCTGAACATCTGTTCTTTGACCCATTTTCCTTGCTGAATTTGTTGCTCCAGGGTTAGTTCTCATTCCTGTCCTCCAATACTTAAGGAAATAATTGACCTTTTAAAACAAAATAAAAAGTTAGGTTTGAAGTTCCTAAATACTGTGAACACCCTAAAACGCAGAATAAATTACGAATAGAATTTCAAGGTGACTATTTCTGCAAAAATTACATTCCTTGATTTGACAAATGCTGTGCTTTATGAAGATTTATAATGATGGCTGGCTTTTGTTGAACTCAGATTGAGAAAAAGCACTTATGTGTGGAATTATAGCAGCATATTTTACTTGACAATGCCTACCCGTACAGATTAAAAAAAATAAAATATTTGCTGAAAGGCATAAATTAATTTCAGTAACTACAAAGGACATTCAAATTGTAAAAATAACAGAGGAAGTAAAAGCTGTCTGGCATGCCAAACAGACTTTAATGTGATTATTAGGTACAGGTTTTTTAAATTAAAGGCAAAGAGATCTCAGATTTCATACTTGTGAAGTAATATCATTCACTTGTCTTACAGGATTTAAACTGATTCTGTTTGTTCCTGCAGTCACTAATCTCATGCATTTGTGTTGCAAAAACAGACTGATAGGGATTTGCTGCTTGTATAGAAAAGGACCAAGGCAGACAGCAAAACAATAGACAGGTGTATGTATTGGAGCAGACATCCTGAATTATGGTGAAACCTGAAAGCACAAGATTGGGAGAGAGTGCTTATTTTGTGTTTTCTCATCTTTCCAAGCAACCAAAGGTTTCAGCCTTAAGTCTAACTGTGTGAGTTCACACTCATTGCATGTTTATATGCCATTATATAATAGACCTCTCATTTTTGGCAAGTGCAAGCTTGTTACGTTGCCAGCGAGAAAACATCTCCATGAGAAGTAATTAATATGTAAAAGTTAATGAATTTATTAGGGGTTTTTTTTTGCTTCTGGAGATTAAGCTTTTCCTAAGTCTGTTTTGTATTTCATTTGGTATACTGTGCATGTGTTAACTTGGTTACTGTGATCTCCAGTTGTGGTTGTTGTGAAGCAGTCCCTCTCAGCAGCTTGCATATATTTATGTAATCAATAGTTCTTTTGGTTGCTCATTGAAGTATAAAGACCTAGCTCTGGATCAAGGTCTGAAAGCAGTTATGAATATCTAAGGTGGGATTTAGATGGTATGTAGGTGATGGAGATCCCTCAGTCTAAGAGTGAAATCTTCAGAACACCTGTCTAATCCTGAGACACACCAACTTGCCTGTTGATGCTTTGCGTGAGGGTTGCTGTTCCCAATTCTGTGATTGCACAAAGTTTTTTTTCTGCACTGTTGTACAACTGACCCTGCCATGTTTGTAGAATCAGGCAGCGTGGAGTGTTTTATACCCATATACAAAACAGATTGATTTCCTTCTTGTGAGGCATGACAAGAGCATTCCTGTCACTTAAAGGAGAAAGCTATTTGCAGAAGCCAGTGGGACACCCAACTTTAATTCAAATACATGTCTTATCAGGTTGGTTCAGGACAATGCTGCTATAACTTTGCAGTGTACCTTGAATAACAAAACATTCTATGTACGTCCTGACGAGCTGAGTTTAAATTCCATTGCAGAATTCAAATCTTCCAGCTCATAGGAAAGATAATGCATTTTGCACCAAAGGTCATAAAATGCCCAAGCAATTGTTACAAAGGGTGGTTAAGCCCAGCTCCTCTGTGTTACCTGAGTTTCCACAGTACTGAGCTGAAGACTTGCAAATGTAGATTTTGACTGACAAAGGAAAAAGAGGCGTAGTTTGAAATCTCCAATGTCATGACAGTTCTGGGTGTTGAGTTCTTCCTCTTAGTCCTGAAAAAAGGGAGCAGTTATTCTTCTGTTTTAAATTAACTCTTCGGACACTTAAAAGAGAACATCAGTTGCTAAATCCAGTGGTTTAGGCCACATCTTAGACTGCCTCATCACTAAACGCACAGCTGTTGTGTTTCTGCTGTAGCTGCCTCCTCTCATTGGCTGTGGCAAGGTTTGCAATCGCACACAGCTTCAAAGGTCGTAACCATAAGAAAGCCATACTGTTGCAGGCTGGCAGTGGCTGGGCTAAGCAAATCCAGTTCGTAATTTGTCTCTTAGTTTTTTCAAGAACAAAAGCTTGTTGACCTCATTGACTGGTTATATTGCACACTTTTGGAAAAGTTGGTAAGGATCTACTAAGCAAATTGTTAGAAGCGGGGTCAGAGCAAAAGTATGTCTTGTAATTTATACTACTTCATTTCTAGAGATCTACTAAGTTGGAAATAGGTTGTTTAAAAAGAAAAGAAGCTGAATGATTTGGCTTGATGTTTCACCAGTCTGCTAAAACTGGAAGGCAGTTTTAGCAATCTTTTAGTAAATTTACGGGAAGGCGTTTTATAAAGCGACAGATTTTGAGTCTGTCACATGAAAATAAAGCAGTGAGTCACTATTGTTTGCTGAGTTGGGTCAAACCATTCTTGATGCGATTGTGGTTGCTGGAAATAAGTTGTTTAGATCTAGACTGGGATGTCAGTTCAGTGCAACAAGTAATGCTTTGCCTATAAGGAGAGAACCTCGAATTTGGCAGCTTTTTCTGCACTGTTTCAAAAGATCAGCAAGGCCTATTTCTTGGACAAGAGCACGAAATAATTGAATGTCCTTCTGCATCTGGCTTTCCTTTTTGAGAACAATGTGATTTTGGCTCAAATTAGCCTCACAGATTCAAAAAAATTCACTTTGCTGCATATTAGCTTCACTACTTCCAGGCTGTATCTATACATTTTTCTGTAATTCCACAGATCTTGAATGTTTTTGCACAACATAAATAGATGAAGAGCAGAAAGGTAACAACTGGCTGTGCAGAACATTGCTAGTGAGACAGCAGGTTTCTGGTAGATGATGCTGAGAAAATCAGGCAGCGTCATAGATACTTATATAGCTCTTGCTCAGGAAGATGCTAAGAGTAGTAAACAGCTTTGTCAGTGTGGTGGGTTGGCAGCAGCACACCAACATGTCGTCCTGCTTTGCAAAGTTAGATACATCTGGGAGCCAAATGACATGGGTTATCTCTTTGTCTACTCGTGTTTTTCAGTGTTTTCAGAACACAGGAGACTTGTACTTCTGTATTTACCTGGTGCAGCCCTGGTCAGAACAGTATTGTATCCAGAAGAAGAGTGCCTGGAAGCAGCAGGATGGGAAAGGCCTCAAAACCTCATTGGCCACTGCCAGAGCCCTGCAAAGTGGGGCTGACTGTGGTTGTGGAAGGGCCAGCTTATTTTGTGGCTGCTGCTGTGGGAATGGGGAATTTGATCTTCACTTCTGCAAATGGGCTGTTTCTGGCTGTTTAGTGTGGGTAAGATCACTATACCTGACTTTTACGGGGTTTTCCCCCTAGGCCAGTCGCAATTCGTTGCTTTTTTTATGCCCGCCTTCCTGGCAGGACAAAAAGTGTAGCCTCTTACCCATGTGATAGCAAACCTGAATTTTGCCCATGCTGTCAAAAGCCTTTTAAGCTGACTCTGAATAATACTTTTTTCTCCTGTACATCTCTGAAGCATTGATTGTCCCATCTGAAAGAGGTGGCAGGTGTCCAGGGTAACGAGATTTAACATCAGGTTGGTCAGGATGAGGAATGTTTTTACTGCTAGGTGTCTTGTTGAGTAGCAACTGGTCTCGTGATCCAAACTAATTGTCAGGAGTACAAGAGGAAGCCAGCTCTGCCTGGCTTTCATTGCATAAAATCATCCCGCTAATCCTAGCTTTCAGTAAGATCTTTTTGTAGCTGAAGTGCTATTGAAACTGAATTCAGACGGGAGTTCACAGAAGCAAGCTGTTCCTGTGGCTTCTTTCTGTATGTCCCACAGTAAGACTGTTCACTGTCTACTTCAGTAATGATTGCTTGTAGCAAACATTTTTTCTCATCTTCCTTTGTCTAAGAAAATGTTTCATTGTGCATGTGATTACCTGACTTCATTTGTGACTTCTGTTATCCCCAGAGAACTACAAGGATGCCTGGGATGTTTGGGCATAGAAACAGCAAAGATGAAAGTTCATTCCTATAAAATAATGCAGTATGCCTTTCCAGCAGTGAAATAAATTATTTGTGGAAATAGGAGAACTGCCCTCTTCTGTTTTAAATCCATTTTAGAGTCATGATGTTTATTGTGTAAGATGTTCCCAGACACAGATTTTCTTCAGAGCTAATACTTTGATGAAAGCTGTTGTCAAATAACAACAGGCTTTTAGCACAACTTTTCCCAGTAATGATAAAACTCACAGTTCAATATACATTACATCTATAATTTATAGCATTATGCACAAGCAATTGTCAGTAATAATTAGAAGCATAATGCTACAACTGCTTCATGCTTTGAATAATAGTATTTCTGAGTATGTTATCTGCTACTGAGTGAAAGAGTAATAAATCAAAGCAAGTTATGATAAGTAGAGTTGAGAACGCAATGGAACAACTTCTGCTCTTCAAAATAACTGCTAAGAACTACCCAGTAGATAGCCCTGCTCAGCACTGGTAAGCAGTGATTGATGTTAGGGCTGTCACTGTATGGAGGAGCTGGCACCAGAGGTGACTGCAAATTTGAGTGGCAAGAGCAGTGATTAAACTCAAAAACTGAAATACAGATTTCATACATTCCAAAGGATGGGTTCCTAATAATCCTTAATAGTTTAATGCTGACATGTTATGATTCTTCCCCTGTGTCAGCATCTCTAACAGCAGTGACAGTTGGAGCTGATGGACAAATAAGTCCTAAGTCTGTATACGTGGTACCTGAGCTCTGAGTGAGAAGAGCTAGAGTAAACAAGGATTTTGCATAGCAACTAGAAAAGAAGAAAGCTGATTTAAAAAAACGAGGAAAAAAGAAGGATAACAGATAAATCATCTTATGAAATATGGGAATGATGGTAGTGATGCTGTTGGTGAGTTCTTGGAGGTATGTCAGCAGTTGGTGTTTGACAGAGCTTGTTCAGGACCTGGTATCGTAGATTCTCAATAACTAAACCTTACACATAGCTGTTATTTCTGGACTGCCCGCTGAATGTTCAAATTGGAAGTCCATGAATGATCATCATAATGCCTACAAAAGTCTTGTGCAATAGATGCAGTAACTTACTACAGATCGTAAAACTGGGTCAGCAAAGATACTGGTGCTGGAGTCACCCAAAGAAAGACAGGCTGAGGTGAGGCTGGTATTTCTCACATACAGAGGAGTGTGAAATACCAGCAGGATCTTGGAATAAGCTGAAGACCTTCACTGCTCTAGTGGAGAGAGCCATTTTAGATTCTAATTCAATTGGATGCAACATGCAGCTATTGTGGGATACCGGCACTAGCCTAATTTGGGAACATCCATCCTGTAAAGGACACTCGAATCCAGGATCCTGACTTGCACCACTTCCAGTGTAAGTTTCTGTTGCGTGTGTAGTCCCAGGTTGAAGGATGAAGCAGTAGTTGGCAGCCTGCTACGACATCGGTGCTTCAGCACACAGAAGGCGGAACGGTGGCATTGAGGCTGCTGGCTGCTTTCTTGGCTCTCTTTGGTTCAGGGGAATGTCCTGTCTCTTTTCCTTCTTCTTGGTCATCTGAGCAGCTTGCAAGTCTTGGAAGGAAGCTTAAATATAGCAGAATGGGTTAGTGTCAGCTGTCTGAAACACGTGAGCACAGACAGAATATGCTTCGTTGTACTTGCGGTGAATCCCCTGCATCGTTGCCGCTCTAAACGATCCACTGTGCTCTCGCATGACCAGTTCTCGCTTTTCAAAGTAATGATTACAATCCACTTCAGATGAAGATAATTTCGGAGATGCGTAACAGGCCACTGCATAGGATCAGTTGTGTTCAGCAATCAGCAATGGGTTCCCCTCCAGTTTGCATTTTACAGCGCGGGCGCACGGAGCTGTTCTGCTAGCAGTGCAGGGGGAACTCGAATATTTAAGTTTGGATGAATTTAGACTCTAAACTCTTTAAGGAGAGTTGCTGTTTCTCTGTTAGTGGGTTATCCCTTTCAGTGGGAGTCCGTCAGTTTTCAGCATCGTGCAGATGACAGAAGGCTTGGCGCTGGTTAGAATCGTGTGCTCATCTTGGTGCTCTTAGGCTTTTCCTCTTCAAACGATTAAAAGTTTATCACACTGCAGCAGTAGGGACTGGGTTTTTTTATGCCAGATGTCTATCTCTGGATAAAGACTTTGGTTAATTAGAGCCAGGATTTTTTTTTGTCCGTGCAGTTCTCATTTAAATTTAATCATCCCTGAAAATGTGGTTTAATTTATGGGGGAGATCTTTCCTGTTCTTTAGAGAAGTGCTGCACGGTGTGGGCTGTTCTCCTCCAGCGCTGCTCTGTGTAGGGAGAGGAGTCTGCTGCCCTTAGTGTGGTCAGCACGGACAGCAGAGGTCTGTGCAGGGCTCCAAAAGTGATTCATTCGAGGCTGAATGGGAACATGCATGGGAATTTCTGACTTCAAATGGCGGTGTGCTGCTCAGTGCAAAAATGAAGTCCAATGAGCTGTTCACATCTGCAGCCCTGGGTGCAGACAGCAGGGTGTCCCCATTGCACGTGTGTGCTCTGATACCTGTGTAAGTGCCCTGTTTTATTTTTTGTTTCAGTGGCTCAGACTGCTTAATTTCAGTGTATGGTTTTGCTCACATTCTTAAAAAAAAAGACATTTAAAATGCTTTTACGTGAGACTTGAATCTTGCAGGTCATTGACACAGCACACTTCTTAAGCAATTAAGAATCCAAGTACTTTAATTTGAGTCTGTGTTCTATGTGATCTGCAGTGAGGTCTGCAAGTTGGCGAAGCTCCACATTCTTGGCCGGGCTGCCCAGAGAGGTTGTGGATGTTCCGTCCCTGGAGCTGTTCAAGGCCAGGCTGGATGGGGCCCTGGGCAGCCTGGTCTGGTATTAAATGTGGAGGTTGGGGACCCTGCCTGTGGCAGAGGGTTGGAGATTCATAATCCTTGAGGTCCCTTCCAACCACCCAGGCCATTCTGTGTGATTCAGTAAGGAAAACACTTATTGTGCTGTTAGTTCTCCCCAGTTCACAGATTTAGGTACTGAGAGGACAAAGCAGGGATTCTGCATATATGGATTCTCGTGTGATAAATGTAATTTTTTAATAGTCCAATTTTTTCTCTGTCTTCTATGCAGGTCACCATGAAAGCCAAACAAGTGAAGGACTCTGTGACGTATACACCAGGTATGTGCTGCCAGCTCCTCACCAACACTTGTAGGGAGCACTGTGTTTAGATAGCTGCATGCAGATGGGTGCATTCGGTCACTTTCAGCGTGTGTTCTGCAGAGACTCTTGCAGCCTGCTTTGCTAAAAACAAGGAGAAGACCTGACATACTCTGTGGGAATGCTGCCTTTGTAGCTACCTCCTCCCAGCCTTTCTTATTCAGTTTAGTGTGGGCTTTATTCAAAGGGACCGCAGCAGGCTTGAAAGGTGGGCCCAGGTGAACCTGATGAGGTTCAACACAGCAAAGTGCGAAGTTTTGCACTTGGGCTGGAGGAATCCCAGGCGTTTATACAGACCGCAAGGAGCGGTCCTTGAGAGCAGCGCTGCAGAGAAGGACCTGGGGGTCCTGATGGATGAAAAACTTAACATGAGCCAGCAGTGTGCCCTTGCAGCTCGGAAGGCAAATGGTATCCTGGGCTCCATCAGAAGAGGAGTGGCCAGCAGGGACAGGGAGGTGATTGTCCCCCTCTACTCTGCTCTTGTGAGGCCCCATCTGGAGTACTGCGTCCAAGTCTGGAGTCCCCAGTACAGGAAAGACAGGGAGCTGTTGGGAAAGGGTCCAGAGAAGAGCCACAAAGATGATCAGGGACTGGAGCACGTCCCCTATGAAGACAGGCTTGTTTCCAGGGAGCTGGGCTTGTTCAGCCTGGAGAAAAGAAGGCTGTGGAGTGACCTTATTGCAGCTTTTCAATACCTAAAGGGTATACAAACGAGGGGAATCAACTCTTTGAAAGGGTTGATAACTGCAGGACAAGGGCAAATGGTTTTAAGTTAAGGGAGGGAAGATTTAGGTTGGATGTCAGGGGGGAATTCTTTACAGAAAGAGTGGTGAGGTGCTGGAACAGGCTGCCCAGAGAGGTTGTGGATGCCCTGTCCCTGGAGGTGTTCAAGGCCAGATTGGATGGGGTCCTGGGCAGCCTGGTCTAGTGTTAGGTAATAGGTTGTTGGCCCTGCCTGTGGCGGGGGGTGGGAGCTTCATAATCCTTGAGGTCCCTTCCAACCTGGGCCATTCTGTGCGATTCTGTGATTCATTCATTTGTTGATGCTGTTCTGTTCTTGTTTGTCAGTGTGGTAATTTACTTGTTATTTCACATGTACCAGATGAGCTCATGACTGATTAAGTTCATTGCTTCATACAAATGCCTTGATTTCTGGATAAACGTGAGGAATTTAGCATGATCTGTAAGGGCTGCTCCTGCTCTCCGCACTGTTCTGAGTACCTCCTATTTGTAGTACCTCTTGTTTATGGTTTATTTATTTAGAAGTATAACAGCAGTGCTTTAAACAGGGGTCACCAGGCTCTCCGAGCTTAAAACCTTGGCCCAGAATTCCAAGAATGCCAAAGTCTCCATGAATCTACCAGACCACATCATCACACAGAGGGAAAGAGAGGAGGAAGAGGAGGAAGAGGAGGGGAACTTCAATCACAGCCCAGAACAGACGGATGCCCAAATGGATCCCAAGGAGGGCAGTGCTGGTGAGACCAGGCATCGCAGGCGGAAGGTTCCCAAAGCACCCGAAATGGTGCCAGCAGCAACAAAAGAGGGATTGGAGGAGAAGGGCAGAGGGAGACGCCAGAAGGATTTCGATAACACAGAACAGGAGAAAGAAAGTGATGATGAGAGCAGAAAAAGAGAGAAGAGCCGTGCCTTAGAAGAATTGTGGACTCAGAACCAACAGAAGCTTCTGGAAATGGCCTTGCAGCAGTATCCAAAGGGAACGTCGGAGCGCTGGGACAAAATAGCAAAATGCGTCCCTGGAAAAAGCAAGGTACAGTTATTGTTGTTAGAATTAGAATGTAAATGAAGAGGAAATGTATGTTCTACCCACTTATGGGTATCTTAAAGACTGAAGGGCAGTGCAGCAAAGTGAGGGCGTTACTTCACCTGTAGCCATCAGTCAAGACGTCAAACCATTGCTGTCACATTTGCTGATTACTGAAGGTATTTTCCATTAGACAGTTTGCTTAATATGTTACAGAAATGTTGAAGTAACTCCTGTTTCATTCAGAACACCTCCCTTTCCTATGCCCTCCAGATCTTCAGACAAATTACATTTTGAAACAGATTTTGATTCAGAGTTGGTAACTAGTTGTTGGTGACCCCCTTTGCTTGCATTTTTACCATACCCTTCTTGTCCTCAACAGCACACTAAGTAATCCAGCTGCAGGCTGTAAATGCTCTCTTTTTGCAAGTGTACTTTTTAAAATAGGATTGGCTGTGATTGATAGAGCTGTGCTAGACTCTGTCCGAGCTGTGCTAGCTCCGTTTGTTTGCTCAGTCATTGTAGCTGCAGAAAATCCTTATTTTACTTGTGCCAAAAACAGCGTGAGGAAGCAAGAGGTGTGGGCAGGGGCTGTAGGCACTTTGTGGCTCTGAAGCTGTGCATCAGTGCGGGATGGCAGCTGGTGCTGCTGGAGATGACTGCAGAAACTCATCTTTAATAGAGTGAAGCGCCTGCAGTGCGGCTCACACCTGAGTAACTGTTCTGGAAGGGCTCATACAAGACAACTGCATAACAGCTGCATTTGCAGGCATTGTATAGAAATAGCAGGCAGGGGTTTTCTTGGTGTGGTGTGCTCTCGGAAGAGAGAAATTACCCAGTAAGAAACGTCAATCAAAAGTTTGTTTTTCTAATCCACTTTTCACAGATGTAGATTATTCTTCTGAAATTCGCTGCATGAGTAACTTTGGTATTGCTTTAAGTTTTACCTGCATTATAAAAGTGCAGTTGGTTTGTTTTCTTCTAATTTATCAAATTAACATTTGTTTTCCTTTTAGGAGGAGTGTATAGCAAGATACAAGTTGCTTGTTGAACTGGTACAAAAGAAAAAAATGGCCAAAAGCTGAGTGCTCTGAGCAGAAGAATTTACATCGTCTTTGTCAAAATGGGGTTGTAAAACTCATATGCAGGAAACTGCATTTTGTACCTCGGTATTTCTATACGTCATGTGCCTTAGTAAAAGAAAGTATCAATAAATATTTAGTCATCTTACCAGCTCTTTTGTGTGTTGCAGAATGGAGGTGTACTTTTGTGTAGGAGCTGCTTACGTGGAGAGGTGCTGATGTCTTAAAGAGGAGTGGGCCTTCAGGTAACCCACCCCACTGAGTGCATACTGCAACATTGGTTACAGCCAATGTGGATACAGAATATAAAGAAATTTAAAGATCCCTCGTAATTTGGTATTTATATCTGCTGCATTCAGTATGGTTTGATTTCACATTTGAAGCACAGGCAGTAAGAATTACCATTCATTATTTGCTATATTGTATTTCATAACTTTGAAAAAATTATGCTAACTTTAAATATGAGGGTGGTGGGTACTTAATGGGCTGTAAAAGAGTATCAGCAAATCAGAACACTGATTATAGTATTTTGCAGAAAACATTAAGGATTGTTTAAAGAATTATTTATCATCCCCATTCTGATTTAAGCCAGGGTTCTGAGGAGCCTTTGAGTTTCAACTTAAAATTAAAAGGCAAAATCAGAAGAGCACATCAGAACTCAGGACTTGGAGCTTGATGGCCACAAATCCTCACTAATGTCCCAGCCTTCGTGCTGATACTATTCCTGCTAACAGTTCGCCCATTGTGCTGCTGCTGACAGACGGGCATCTCACCACATTTGTTCCCATTTCCGTAAAACTGTAAGGGAGAAGCGATGAGGAAAGGTGGCAGCCTTCTGTAATTGTTTCTTTACCACATGGAATATTTTTTGGTAATAGATGGAAATTAACCTTAGGCTGTAAGGAAGGAGTGGAATGTAACAATAAATAGCAGGGAAAAGAGTATGGACTTGATAAAAGCATCAAATTCTTCCCAGTGGAAATCTTTAAAACCCACGTAAGAGCTCTGTGTGAGACTTGACTGCATTACACTGAGTTCTAACTAACACCTTCAGCTTCTCTGAGTCCTAGAGCTTCTGCAGGGGGCGGCACACATCAAGGAAGTGCACACCGCTTATGGGTAAGAAACATTTTTGGTTAGCCCATTCTTACTGGGATACTTCAAGCAGCGTGCCTGACAAACACTGTGTTAATGCCAGTGTGACAAACACTATTTATCTGAAGGCATATCCTTAATGGTATGGCCCAGCTGCTCCTCCTTGTGTCACACCTGTCAGCTTGAATCTGAAGCAACAGAGGCACAGCATTTGTGGCACTCTGAGTGGGAATGCTGAAACACGGCATTGGCCATCCTGGATAGAGGTGATGGATGATCTGTGGCCGTCAGGCCAGGAGCACACCCTGCGCACAGCACAGGCCTGTGGAGGTGCAGAAGTAGCAGCAAGCTGGTTGGGGAAGGGACGTGCAGGAGAACTAACTGCCCCATGGTCTGCTCTTGTGTCACTGCATGGGGAACGGTTCCTATTGAACTGCTGCCAAAGACCAGCATCTTTGATGTCAGGATCTGCAAAGTTACTGAAACAAGGTTGGTTTTTGACTGCATCTGGCCTTCATGTGAACTTAGCTTTGATGTGGTCTCCTTCTACAAAGACGAGCAAATCAGTTTTGTTTAATGTCGAAAGAGTCCTTTTCATTACTTTCCTGCTGATTTTCTGTCCATCAGGAATACGAGCACTGTACAACATCCACCACTATCTTGGGCTTGTGACACCAGCTTCTGACACATTGAGAAGTTGAGACTGCCCTGAATTTGGCAATCTCACTCTACCTTTGTTGTTTTTATGCTACCCTGCATCTGTACAGGAAACAGATGGCAGAAATCAGGTAGGCCCTCTTGAAGAGTCATTGAATGGTTTGGGTTGGAAGAGACCTCTAAGATCATCTAGATCCAACTCCCTGCTCTAGGCAGGGACACTTCCCTCTTTACCACGTCCCTCTAGAAGAACATGCAGGGAAAAGATACTTGGGGCTGATACTTATCTCCGCCATAAGGATTTTAGATTCAGGTTAGATCCATAAAGCTGCGGGTACGTAACGCTCACTTCCACAACTGCAGTAGAAGGGATGCTCAGGATTACCTAGAAGCAGGTGGGAGCATCTTGGGCTGTTCTCCCCCTCCCTTCCTACCACTCTTCCTCAGCCTCTGCCCCAACTGCACCCAACAGTCACAATCAACAGTTATCAATAAGGGAAACTTTTCCAGAAGGTTCAGTTGCCAAAAAGCCACTGAACGGGGCGAGAGTTAGTGGTGACCCAGCTGTAACAAAAAGATGTTCTGTTAGTTCTGAGCTTGTTCATTTACCAGCCTTCTTTTAGGACTTCACTTTTCCACATTTGGAAATAGAAATGTTTGCTCCTCAGCAGAGGAGGCAGCATACAAATGCACAGCAGCTGCTTGTCCCAAAAGCTGTCTCAGTTTGAGGCCTGCGCCTGAGCCACAAGGAACAAACAATTGAAAGGAACTTCAGCACAGCTCCTGCTGTGTTTACCAACACCTGCATGGACAGCACACAAAATTTCTGGAAAGAAGTGAGCTCATTTTATAGAAAATACCATTCCAGCAACAACCAAAGAGCTCGATCATCTTAGCACAGGCACGGGGTGTCAGTGCAGCAGCTCACCTCTCACCCCTTGTGCAGTTTCACAGCAGCTACTCTCGGCAGAATGAAAGAGAAAGGTCTGCCAGCAGCCAAGAGCACAGCAGCACTGCAAGGAGAAGTTGAGTCCAGGAAGCACTGCGGCTCCACCCGTGGCTCCTGAAAGCTGAAACTGAGAAAGTTCTCTGCAGAGTTGCTGGAGGGAGCTGTAGCAGCCGGTGCAACTGCAGCCGCAGCGGGGGTGTTTTCTGCAAGACTCACATTCACACAAGCAGTGTGCAACTATAAACATAATTAAAGTTTATTAACAAAAGCTTTGTACATATCTTTTCATACACTTGGAATTTTACATCTAGTCAAAATAACAGCACATTTCCATCTTACCTTTTGTACAAATTGTTACAGAATATTCACCAGTGGGGCGAGAGGGTAAAATAAACCACCGGTTTGACTTTTGTAAAGTATCTACAAAAGTGATCTGTGACATCTTTAAAAAATTCCCCCGAACATATAAAAATAAATTATTTTTGCTTCTTCAATTAAATCTACTAATTAGAAATATTACAAATCAAAATATCAATGTTTTCTTATGAATTCTTCACAATACAAAACAGATTCACAAAACTTTATTTACAGAAATGAGGTAAGAACTGTGCAATGTTTAACTAAGAAACATATTGCAGAATTAACATGTTCTTCCAAATAAGTACACAGTGGAGGTCTAAATACAGCTGGGTCTCTTCCCCTAATAATTCCCACCGTAGCACTGATTAGTGGTCATTACCCCAATTTAACACCACGCTGCATAGAGTCACGCCATCACATCAGCCACCGTCGAACGCGAGCCCATCCGTTTCAACCATTGATCATGTCAGTGGGAAACCCTCACTCACTTTTTGGTAGTTTATTAGTGAAAAGCGACCCAGGGAACAATCTGCCTGAGCTATCTACAGTGGTACAAACACTTGGAGTAAAGGCAGAACGACAAGGCTGCTGGTGCAACACCGACTCTTCCTGCTGCTCACAAGGACACGTCTAGTGCATCATCAGCTGTTGGCAGCCATTCCAACGAAGCGGAGGTAGCAACAGGCACTTGGTTTAGGCCAAACACTACACCTAATTCTTCCAGTATGGCCTTCTCATCTGGTAAGAAAACTTTGTTGCTGGAACCAAACCAGTTCCTTTAAAAACCTCAGCAATCTAAAACCTACACCAAAATTAATTAGCTTTGGATTCCATACCGTAATTCTTACTCGGGAAAAACTCCCACTATGTAACAACAGGAATTTAAAGGAATAAAAGTTCAGAGTAGATTCCTTTGTGAGTCACATTTCCGAATGAGTGTGTGTGTGTGTGAAAGGAAACAACAAACAGCAAGTCCAGACAACTGCCACTGCCAGCTTAGTCTGAAGGATAGATTGCAACTGCAGCAGAGATCAGACGCTACGTTTGGGCTTCTGTGGAGCTTTTTAATTAACAAAACAAAACAAACCCTCCTGCTCCACAATCAAGGTAACGTGTGCCTGCAGACAGTTCTCTAGCCTCTAGGTTTTGACATTAGTACTGATAAGTCATGTGAACGTTTTTCTGTGGTTTAACTTGCACTCACTACCATTTTTGTACTGACAAAATAACTGGTTTGCAGAGTTTTATCTACTTCACAGTCTAACATTAAAAATTATATCCATTTTAGTGCAACAAGAAAGCAAATCAAAGCCTACCAAAAATATCCTTATGAAAATTATTAACCTTTTGCTGTGCAGTAAGAGTTCCTTGTTGCATTTCTTCCTATCTGCAGAAAGGAAAACTGCAGTTTGCAGGCAGATGAAGTGCTATCACAGCAGGACGTGCAGTTCTCAAGTATCACTCAAATGTCAACTCTTCTCTGATGCAACTGGTCCAGTTTTATCATTGAGCCTCTGTGTAAGAGAAAATACTTCTAAAAATCAGATTATAAAATACAGAGCTAAGTAAAACCAAACTGCAAATAAAGCGGAAATGAAATACACGGTACGCAAAGCAGATGAGGTGAACTGAATACAGCTATCTAAATAGTGGGTTGGTTACTTTTGCACAGTAAAGAGTAATTATGTATCACAGAATAAAAAGTGAGAAAGAATAATTACAGGAGCAGTACTACACCTGCAAAACTCACAGCTGGAGCTCATAATGCAGTGCTCAAGCTTGGCTTGTGCTTTCATTTCCAACAGGACTTTCTGTTCCCAGCTATTGGCCTGCCCTGGTGTCCCCACGATGGTCAAGAAAAACAGGTGGCCTTTGCTATCGACCACAGAGGGTTAAAATCTATCCTTTTCTAACAGCATAGAAATGCTATTTCCATTCCATCCCTGCCACGGTTGAGTTTCTATCATAAATTGTGGGAAAGACATTTCCTGTAAATACTGAACCCAACTGAGCAAAAGCCTCATTTCATCTTCTGAGCGCTCAGAGATGTCTGAAAAACCTCTTCCAATTTGAAATGAGGTTCAAACATCCAAACTTTCTGCAAATGGAGAGTTTGCTTTAAATTCTTCTCAGATTAAAATAGTTCAACAATCAAATGTAATCTCTCTCAAATCTAACTTTTTTTTTTTTTTAAAAAAGCAATTTCAAAAAATACATATATATTTCTAAGGGTTTCATTTAGAAGATGCACTCAGATTTCCTTGAACTGTTTACAGCTAACTCTTATAAGAAGAAAAATATAACTAACAGCACATTGGTAAAATGACTGCTGCCTGACCATCGTCTCTAGAGCCAGTAAGAGCCATTTCAAACCATTCAAAGCAAGCACATCACATAAAATGGTTTGCTCTGGTGCAAAGCAAATGGAGGGTCTCAATCTCATTCACTACCAATTTTCATAAAATGGAGATAAATTTGAAACATACAAGAACTTACACAAGAAATACACAAGAACATAAAAGAACTAAAAGGAGCCAAAGCACTGAGCAAATTCCTGTGATACAGCCCTTCTGCTCCTTCATCTGCTGACCAGGAAAGATGACCTTACCATATAATGGAGGTTGCAGTATGGTTTGCAACATCACAGTAAAGGACCAGGCTGGGAAGCAACAATGACGACACCCACACAACTTAGTAAAAGCAAAGGCCCCTATTTCTGAACAGAAGGGAGCTGTATTTAAGAAAACCATCTCGAAAATTCATCATCTTTTGTCTCTCTCCTTCTTTCTAGGTAAGTACCATTTGCAGCCCAGCTGCCCATGGTGCCCCTAACGTATTCTCAGGCTCTGCAAGTGGGGAGCAGAGTGGGCAGCCAATGTGGCCCCAAACTCTTCCCACCTACTGTTGCAGACAAGCTTCCTTTTTCTCGCTACTGTTGCCACTTCAGGAGTCCTCCAAGAAATACTGAAACTTTGTCTTCCTGTTCTACTCCTCTTTTGATTTTACAAGTTCCATATGCTCCTTCCCTTCATCCTCTCTTATCTTAATTGCACGACCCTCAGAGAATGAAGTCTATTCTTTCACTCCTTGAAGAGTAATAAAGAAAGAATTCGTCCCTTGGGGATGGAGGTTACAGGGCAAAAGTTGAAGAAAATGGAACATCTTTGCTGGAAAAAATGTCTTGCCTTTTTATCTGTCCAAGAAAGGTTTTATTACTGTAACAAGCAAAGGAGGAATTGCTTAGCCTCCCAGTGTACAGATTCACTTTCCCATGCCAGACCTAAGACACACCAAGACATAACCATTCTCCAATTACATATTTCACTGTCCCAGCAATGGGTTCCTCATCTCTCAAGCTGTCAACCAACTCCTGCAGCTCAGTGAAGAAAAGTTCTTCAAGTACAGTAGTAAGAGGAAGGACCAATACAATGACATGCAAAGCTGGGGAAGGAGGAGGGTTGAGGACTGGGTTATGGTGTTACAAGAGGAAGGCAGACGTCACTGGACTGGAGTCCTAACTCAGGAAGCAGGAGCGTGCAACAGGGCGTCTAGATATGACTACAAGATATCTGTCACCTCCAGGATGTGTTCTGAAGCTCATTAACTGCGCCTCAAAGCTTCAGAAAAACTAAACGTCAAAATAAAAAATAATTAAAAAAAATCTACATCCTTGAGTTGTGAAACATGCACATAACTTGCTTCCTATCACTTAGTTATGTTATGGAGATACTTCATTGAAAACGAGGTGAGAAATATACTTACTGTCACCTTCTGAGCTGCATTATCTCCGTGAATTGTCAGGAATGGGTTGGCAGGAGCTGCATTAAGTGGCGATGCCTGCGTGCCTGAAAGTAAGTTGTTTATGGGTATCTGTGCTCCTCCAGTAATCTGCAGTTGCTGTACTTCGGACTGATGGTGGTGTTGGTGGTGGTGGTGTTGCTGTACTAGCTGATACAGAAGGGCCTGATGTTGTTCCTTGAGGAATGAGACGGAGGAAGGGGGAGGGGGAATAATCAAGAATTAGTTACTGAGTAATAGCTTCTCGTTGGGCTCTTGCGTATCCTCCATCAGCACAACCCTTAACCTAATCCCAGCTGATTAATTTTACACTAACAAGGTTCCACAAGACTGGAGAAAAGGTAAGAAAGTGTCTATAAAACTTCCTGAAATCAGTAGCTCAGCAGAAGTTCAGCTAAGCCTGCTGGCTTCAGCAAGTCCCTATCAAAAGAAACACATCTAAGAAGAATATTAAACCATTACTAACAGTGCACAACTGACAACACAAATAGTGAAACCAGTTATCTATGACGTGTCACTACTGAAAAGGGGAGCAAAGACAGCTCATGGTGATTCCCAAAATGTTTCACACTGCAGTCCTAGTGGTGATAGAGCTTCACTTTGCATATGTTAGAACCAATAAATGGTCTCGGACCCCACTGCCCACAGCTACTGCTGAGAGACGCACAGCACCAGGCCCACAAGGGGCAAAATGGGACTGAAGGGGTCAGGGAACAATTCTGACAGCAATACATGCAGCCCAGTAGCATTCTGCAATCTAGTGTGACTGACATCCTAAAAGACTAAACAACTGAAAATGTTCAAAAGCTGTAGTATCAAGTTAAACACATGCCTAATATTTGTTTTAGGGTAGGGAATCTATTCACGCCTTAGGCTCTACAAGAAGAATAAGTTACAATTAACTGGAAAACTTACGGATGTGAGTTGCTGAGTACTTAGTAATTGCTGGAATTGCTGGTGCTGTTGATGGAGTAGAAGTTGTCTCTGTTGGTCAGGAAGTAATCCTAGTCCTGAGGCACTGCAGGGTATGAGAGTGATACTGAAGTTTATATGAAAGCATGGGAGTTTTTCACTTCAGCATTCCACTGAAACAAAGAAAATCTTTATACAAATAGACAGTTCCTATTTAGCATTTTGACTCCATAATGTCCGATATTAAATCCTGATTATTTGCATTTCTGATACACACCCAGACACCATCAATCTAGTTAATGCACCTTTTCTTCTCATTTATTTTGAGCAATGGCAACACCTTACCTGTAAGTCAGGCAGCTCAGTAGATGTAGGCAGACCTAACACTACTATGTGCGTATTATTTTAAACCTGGATACTAACTACCACTTTTCAAATCACCTGGAACACAGCCTTCCTATGACAGCTCTTGCCAGCCTTTAGAACTTCCATACCTGTTACCAAAAGCTGTATGTCTGTCACTAAAACTAGTATTTGTTTCCCAACTGAAGGAACGATTGCCAGGCTCACATCCATCTGTCATACTAGAGCAAAGCCCTTTCTCCTATCCTAGGTCTTTGACCTACTCTCATCAAATTCAAATCCCTCAAGCTGCTTCTCAATTCGCCTCTTCTAATGCAATCTTCTACTTTTTCTAAACATGCTGTCTACCACATAGCAAGCTGTACCAACAATTTGATTAGTACTCAAATCATTAAGTGCTGCCAATGGCAGCCTGACACAGAAGGCATCTCCTTCAGTCTGCTGTTGCTGCTGCACTGCAGAGGCAGAGCAGGCAGCTGGCCATGGTAACCTCCTAAACTGCATTAAAACAACCACAGCCAACCAGGGCCAGCATGGAGCTGTCCTTGCTCTAAAGTTGTCCCACTCTGGTGCAGAACTGCCAAACACTTATTCCAAAGCCACAGCCTCTAAAGGACTGTCTTAGGATGTATATATGCTTCAGTTAGCGTAAGCTGTCTCTTTTCCTCTCGGGCTTCTGCGCATCTTCATATGAACCTACACTCATCAAATTCGTCACCTTCCAAATCTCTTCAAAAACATTATTAGGTACCCACAAAATAGTCAATAAAGTTGTGTGTGTGCACATGCACTTGTTTGCTTTTAAGGCACAGAAGCTAAGATTTACTTTGTCCAGGTTTCTTTTTAATTGTCATTTTTTACCATATTCAAATCTATTACTGTTGCCTACGCCTTGTCTGTAATTTAGCAAGGCACATTCAGCCCTGAAGTGGATCAATTGATGCTGCCATGGAATCGAGCTGGCAGCCTCTGCACCTGGCTGTGACATTCCTCTCTCTGCCCCTATAAGACTTTCTGCAGCTATTTAGGAAATCAGGTAGGGAACTGATCCAGCTGACAACTGCTCTGGAAATAAAGGGTTTCTGCAGCTGTGCCAGTTCACTGTGGGACCAGCAGCATGAGGATGGTTTTTGGAACAGACAACCAGGGAGACAGCTGGACTTATTCTTTTGGTACCAGCATTAGTTTTTACTAGGTTAAAACACCCACCAAATTACTAAGGTGTAGTTTTGTGATTGGTTTAAGCTGATCTTACTAAGCTTATCCTGCTGCTGAAAGGTTAAGTATTTCCCTTTCAGCTCTACGTTGTGGTCCCTCCCCTCATCCTTGCACAATGAGCTGCATCTCATGGGAATCGAGCTGAAAGCTAAGCCAACACAAAATGCACTGCAAGACCATCCGTTAACGTGGAGGAGGTCACTGTGTGAACGCACAAGCACTGGTACCAGCATGAAGCTGCGCGCAGGATGACCAACAGGACAAGAGGATTGCTGGCTGTCATCAGTAGTAAGAAATTACATCTGCACAATCAGGTTACTAAGTCTTCAGGGCGCACTCTGTCTTGACTCTCCACAGCGTCAGCACACTGCAGCCCCATTCCTTGACGCTTCTGCCTTTCACTTGGAGCTAACCAGCCAACTAGCAGTAGCACAGCCTTCTCTATTGCTGGAACAGGGCATGTGACAAATCAACTTTGCTTCGTGTTTCACTGGATGACCTCAGAGCTGTGGGAAACGCTGGGCTGCACTACATTTCCCACAGTCACCAGCACAACATTTGTTACTCTCTCCAAGTTCTCAAAGCTCTTCTGCAATGCTCTTCTCCCCAAGCCAAGAAATCCGTTCTCCTGATCTCGTGTGCTCTGTAGAGCCTTCTGCCTCTGATTAACCTCATAGATGTACTGTATCCTTTCAAGAAACTGTACAATCAGAGGTGTACGCAACATTCAAGCTGCAGACACGCCGGGATTTAAGGTGACATAATGGTGGAGACCATTTGGTGTTCTATTATTTCCCAGTAATTCAAGCTATGTTTATTATTTTCACCTCTCCAGGGAAACTCTCAGATTTCCCTCCTGACTGTAACAGGAAAAAATAAAGCACGCCATCTAAGAGGAATAAGGTACAACTGTTTTTCCCCGCATGTATTTGTCTTCCAAATAGCAACAACAGTTATTAGAAATCATTTCATTCAGTTTTAAATTTAACTGTAGCAAAAATGTTTGTAACAGTAGCAAAAAAATAAGCATCTTCAGCTTGTCTAGTATGATCATTATTTTCCTCTTTTTACCTCACTTTTTCTATACTGGAGTAAGTCTTTTCTGCTAGGTTTTCTTTTCTCCCACTGATAAAAATTTTATTTTTTTTTCTGTTTTACCTTAGCACTTATTTTTTCCCAGCTGCTGCCATCCTTTCTCCACTCTGCCTTCCCTTCCTGCTCTACAGAGGCACCTAAGAGAAGTATCCACAAGCAGCAGCTGAAACACATCCAGATACAAAACTGCCAAAAAACAACTGTGTGGCTCCTGAGCATCCTGGAAGAGGCAGCTCGCTGCATGTCACCACAGAGCTTTCTCCAAATCAGATCAGTCTGGAATGTAAAATTTGCATCTTTTGCTCCTCATTGAAAGGTCTGTGATCAGTCTGAAACTCACTATCATCCAGTCTTCTCAGATTGCTAGCATGTAAAGAAACAGTCCTATCTTCTCCCTCAGATCAGTTAATACCTGGTAGCACGCAATCTCCATTAAGCTATTTCCCCCCAGAGAAAGGCTGAGTATTTTTCTCTACTGAATGAACGTAGGCTTCTACCTATAATTTGAAACTCTCCCAAACAGGAGTGTGTAAATCAGTGTTTTCATACCTCCCCATGTCCCACAGTTAACAGAGAGCTTGTGTGAGTAAGAACAATACGTAGAGTTTCTCACATGAAACTGAGCAGATTCTGAAGCTGGGGAAGTTACCACAAGTAGCGATGTACAGGAACATCTGGGAGGTCTTCTGATTATAGAGCAATATCAAAAAAAAAAAAAAAGCTAGAAAGTTGGATTGAGTTCCCAGTTTCCATCATCTTGGGGGATTTAAACCAGCTCCAATACTGCTTGCCACCACAGCATCTAACCGCGCTCAGAGAGCTGCGAACAGCACGGCAGCAGCCCTTCAGGCCAGCCTGTGCCTTTGACAATTTACCCCTCCCACTCACACAGTTCAAAGAGCAGTGATACTTAGAGGAATTTAGCACTGCCCAGCAGTCAGATCCTCGCCACTGAAACAGCACCGGCCTCCGGGGTAGGAGGAAAAAACGCTGTCGCATGTTGTTTCACAAACAGTGATCACAGCCAATGGAAAATACTTACAGATTATTTTTTTTCCCATTTTTAATTCATCCAAAGTCATCCCAGAATCCTCTCACAACTTAGTTTTAGTTTAAAAAAGGTTGTTTCTTTCATGTTTTTTCAAGAACGTTGTCAAATGAATAACTGAAGAGACAGGACCAAGGAATGTATGTATTGCTACAACAATCATTCTAGCCCTAGCAAGCCTCAACTTTTTTCCTCTAAATACAGAAGCAGAAATAGTGAAAACTCATAAAAAATGGGGGGTAATGACAATAACACCTCAAAAACAGCCCAGCAAAAAAAGCCATAGGAAAATTAATAAGGGAGCAGTGCAAAAAGACATCATGCCAGAGGAGAAACACAGAAATCAAAATGCTGACAAGAGAAAGAAACAGAGGAATGGAAACGCTGACAGAATTATACATCACAAACTTGTTGCAGTACGAATAGGGAATCACGGGAATATTCCAGACTATGACAGAAGATGGGGTGAGAGCTGACCTACAGGAGCCAGCTGCAGCACTGCTGAACCAGAGCAGTGCTGCCAAGGATACAGACGTGCTCAATGGGGACAGCACTTACGATGGATGTAAGAGAGACAAAAACTTCTGCACTATCGACTGAACTAAATTATCTCTGTAGTAACAAAAAGCGTGTGAGACAACACCAGCACAAGCAGTGTGTCCTGGCACTACCTGCAAGCAGAAAGCATGATACAACTTGTCAGTATTACTGACTGTTCCGAGACTTTCTCACTACAAAGGACTCCTCACACTTCTGGGGAAGGTAAACGAAAATTCTTGTATTCTTCCAAGATCTCTGATACACAAGAAAGGAAAAAATAAGAAATAAAAAGAAAATACCTACTCTTTAAGGAAATGTCTGTTGTTTAATCTACGAAATGCTATGTTCATATACAATGTAAACTAAAAAAAACACCGAGCAACCCACAATAACTTCAGTAAAAATACTGTAACATATAAGTACACACAGAAGTATCAGGTTTTACAAGCCTGCTGAAGCAATACCAGGCAGCAACACTGTACAAGAACATTCACAAACTGCCAAAAGAACAGTGAGGAAGGAAACCAGAAAAAGAAGCTACAGAAGCAGGAATTCCTTGCACCATTCCAATCACATTCCCTCTTTTGGGGGGTAATCCAACATAATCTCCAAAAATAAACTCAAAGACAAGTAATTCACTCTCCCTGTTTGCAGGCATTTTTTCTACAGATAGATGTATTTCTCCTTCCTAAGCAAAGGCAATGCAAGGGATGGGGGAAGGGAAGCAGGAGTTATCAGGAGTTCTGTGAATGAATTATCCCCGGCTCTGCTCTACCCCAAAACACTTCCAGACCAAGCAGCCCAAAGCCTTCCTGGAAAGCAGCTTTCTCCTTTTGTTACCCATTTACCTTGCATCTCAAGCAGCAGTTTTGTACGCTTTTGGCAAAAGGGTTGTCATGAATACTCAGACACAGAACTTTTTACACATTTAAAAATCCTTAAGAAAATGACTTGAAAAAATTAATTTAGAGACATACACCAAAAACCAAAAACCCCATGCAGCTGCACCACTGCTCTGGTTAGCTGGGCCTATTCCCTCACTAACTACACGACCGTATACTAATCCCCTTCTCCCTCCCCTCCACCCCCCACAACTGCAACAAACGGTAGCTCTCCCAGTGCTACTTGAATCCTGGAAGAAGAATCGGCAAGACAAAGAATATTGTTTTCTGAACTAAAAATAGATCTGAAACACATCTGCATAATTGCATTTGTTTTAGAACATGACTATTAAAAAAAACAGAAATAAAAGGACATAGCAATGATTCACAAAAGCTGAACAGAAAACATCTTTAACATAACTATTCATGCTTCTCCCTTCTGCTTACTTTCTTTCACAAATCAGTTTGACAGCTGCAGGCTGAAGAAGAAAACGTACCTTTTTTACAGAGAGTGTTAAAAAATAAAACTAAACTGAAGAAGAGGAGACACTACCAAGAAAAAGATAAATCAGCAAATTCTTACCTGTTGTTTAATGTAGTTGGCAGAGGATGCGTTGCATTGGGTGGCACGGTTGCATGAGTGAGAGGAGAAGGGTTCTGTGATATTGTTGCTGGGGTCTGAATTACCCCATTTAAAGCCCCTACAATTCCATTGATTGCCAGCTGGCTGGCTGGCAGCGCTCCAATTATTCCACCCACACCAGGCACTGCAGGAATGGTGGAGGTTACAGTCTGCATACCACTAGCTAGTGCCCCCACTGTCACACCATTGACCTGTTGAACTCCCGTGACTCCTGAGCCTTGCTGAGCTGGACTCTGCCCAGCAGGTGGTGGAGTGGAAAGAGCTGATGAACTGCTGGTGCTTTGTCCGCTGGAGGTTATCTCCTGGTGTAAAAACAAACAGCAAAACCCTCTCAGCTGCTTAAAATTTCACATCGCAGCAAAACAGAATGACTACGGTGAGTTAACTCGTAACAAGTTTAAGTTTAGAAGAAAGAAATAAGTATTACCTGACTTAACACAGGAAGGGAATTGTCCGGTAAAAAACTGTTTCCCAGATGAGGGCTTTTGCTGCTGTTCAAGGAATCGGTGCTGGGTGCTAAAGCAATTATTGCAGAAAACATACAGCGATTAAATTTCGGTATCACGTAAAGAGATTCAGAATAATTATTTCAAAATAATGCCAGAGGCAAACACAGAAAACGTAAAGTCAACCTCAGAATCACTGCTGAACGGTAAAATATTAACTACATGATTAGTGAATCAATAGATTCAAGCAGATGTGCTTCAGACTACTTCAGTCTGAAAAACAAAAAGAAAAACAAACTGCGCTGAATCAAGTAATTTATACATGTTTTCCAATTGATTTTAAACATCGGAGGTATTTTTTTAATCCCCACATCAAGAAGTACTTATTCTGTTCTCATAATACCTTCTGTCAATGGCATGTGCCATTATTTCATATAAATCATTCTAATCACTTCCACACTTCCATACTCCACTTACCTGCTTGTATGGGAAATGCATGTACTTGATGAGAAGGGCTAGGATTTGAAGTCAGTGTTGGAAAGGGCACTGAAAGCTGTGCATTGAGAAGCTGAAGCCGTTCCTTTTTAGCAGTCAGATTCTTGATCTGCTCTTCCAATCTTCTGTTTTCAACCTGAAGTTGGTGTAACGATTTAAGCATTCCTAAAACTAAGATAAAAACACGGATGTTATCTTTCATGATCACAGAGTTTTTCTTCTTTCAGTAAAAAGTCACTCATGGTGACACAACATTGCCCCTGACGTTTAGAAAATGAATAATGCTAATGTATATATTACAAAATAGGACAAGCAACTAGAACTATATGTGAAAACAAAGGCAACATTATCAATGAGAGATGACAACAAATTTGAATTCAACTGGACCAATCTTGTGCAATTTGAAGTATGGAAAAAAGTATGTAGCATGAGATAGTAATGGCGTGCTGTATCCACACCACCCTACTATACAGGGGGTCTCAGCACTGGGGCTGACATTGAGTAAACGTAAGTACACAACCACGTCACTCCACAACCAGAATACAAAACCAGTAGCAGAAGTTGAGAGCTTAATTGGGAAAATTCTATTTCAGGTGTCATATTCAAATATTAAACGCCATCAAAACAGGAAATGTTTGGAAAATACGCATTCAAGTAACGATCCAACCAACCAGCTACACCTATGTAAAAACAAACAAGAGTTTGTGAAAATGGAATTATTATTTTAATCTGCTGTACACTGATACCCAAACTTAGATTAACAATGACAAGATTTCATCCGTTGTTAAGCTACCACGACCCACCTTGCAGGCAGCGCTGTCCCATTTGCTTTGAGTGGCGATCTACAAATCACCCAGCAGGGAGCACTGTGTGAGCACTCCAGTTACCACCCCCTTTCTTTTTCCCCCTTCTTTTTCTTTTTTTTTTTTTTTTTTCCCTCCAGATAAAGGGCATCATCTTCTGTACTAACATGATATTTTAGCAAGCTCACTTTCCTCAAACTCTGATTTTGTTTCAGAATGCGGATTTCCCAACTAGCATTAGAGTATGACTGTAAAGGCACAAGGATAGCCATTTATTTCTTTTTTAAATTCTAAATTGTATTTGTTTAACATGACCTCTGGGCCTACTACAGACATAAGTCTACTGGTATAGGCACATCTGGTCATTTCCCAAGGATTTAGCTTTTATCCCTCCTCTTCAAGAACATACAAAGGAACCCTCAGTGAGCCCAAATGAGATGCAATAAGACTTAGCTAAACCTGTCCTCCAGCTATCATGTTTAAAGGATTATCCCTGCATGAATTTCCTCACAATTAGCATTTTTGTCAGGATACCATTCATAAAAATACCAACTAGATACCACTTTACACTACTATCAAGAAGAGTAACACATTCAATAAAATATAATACAAAAAAAACAAACAGGTTTTTTTGTTTTTTTGTTTTTTTAATATATTCAATCATTGCCTTAGATACTGACAGTTTCTAGAATATCGAGATCCAAGTGATCTACTCATCTCTTCTGCACTTCACTATTCACTCTGAGACTATTCCAAGCTACTAAACATAACTGGAAAAAACAATTTGCTTACTTGGAAAACTTCCTGAGAGACACAAAACACAGCAGGACACCTGCCCAACATTTGTAAATGTATCTTTTAAAAAACAGCAACAGAAATGGCAGTTTCTTAAATCTAATAATAAAATTAATAAAAAATTACCAGCGTAAATCATGTTACGTGAAACAAACTGTGATTTACTAATCCATAGTCTCCAAGAGCTCTGCACATTTGCAGCAGTGGATCTAAGAGTGCAGGATGTTTTCAAACTCCACAGCCAACCAGCTGGATCTACAATGCACTTCCCCTGGCCTGACACGATTTCCCCGTTTGTAAAAATGTAAAGACAGACCTCTCTTATAATCCACTGTCACACTAACATCTACACTGTAATTCAACACTACATTTACATTTCTGTTTCTAACAGAAAATAAGTCTTTATAAAATTCTTGGACAATGACTGCGTGGCAGTTATGGATAACACAGGTAACAGACTGTCTCGGAACAGAATGGGAGTACTTACTGTCACTGGGGGTGCCTTGTTCCAGTAAGAACTGTTGTCCTTCGCTCCATTGCCTCTCCAAAAGCTGTTCTATGCTGGCTGCTACCGGGGGCAAACTGTCCCCACAATTGTTTCCTGATTGGTCATAGCGGACCTGCAAGCTGCTTACAGGGGATCTGTTGAAAATATTGCAATTTATTGTTTAAAGAAAGTGACTTAAGGAAATGTATTAGCAAAAACCTGTTGAAGGTGGTTTGGTTTGGTTTGTTTTTTAAACCTTGTATCAGCCCTTAGCACCTACAAATCTTATACTTCCAAGACTAAGTTAATTCATCACAACACCATGAACTCCTGGTTCTCACTGCCAAGAGTTTCATTAAAAAAAAAAAAAAAAAAGTAATATTTCACAGCATGACAGCTTATACTGGGAAAACACAACAACTTCTTGCATAGAGAATAAGTAGCATCGAACTGACATAAAACATTGCACTAAATTATACAACACACCCCTCCCTGCAGGAACCATTACATGTGCCTATATAGATCACCTAGATTTAAAGAAAAATTCAAACCTTTAAGAGAAAATTGGGAAAATAAAACCCATTCATTAAAATCATCACAGGAATGGCACTTACACATGAAAGGTCATATATAATTCCACTGCCTAAATTGTTCTAAAAAGAATCACATAAAAACACTTTTGTTTTTTACAGGAAAACATTATTTCACAAGGAGCACGATGGAAGTTAAAGTTGCCTCCTGCCTGTCCTGTGCACACTTAACGTACTTCCCTCCCCCCCACCCACTCTACTCACGATCACACATATTTTAAGGAATAATCCCTTTGCCACATGTCTTTTCTCGTTCAGGAGAAAATGAAATATTCAGCATACAGCCACTATTAAAGCTGGGGAGCCCTCAGGACCTACGAGCAGGCTCCTTTTCCATTGGATGGGGCAAACTCTGACCTGTGAGCAAAACCAGATGCGCAGTGTATTTCTCAGAATTCCGGCCTCACGTATGCGTAGCTCCATTTCTCATACAGGGCCAACACCAAAAGTTGGTTGCTTGGTTTGTTTGTTTTTTAAAACAAGTGGAGTGAGTTCAGATTCAGGATGCTATATATATTTTTTTATTTTATTTTATTTTATTTTTAATATTAGGTGTATCAATAAATACTGGCCCCTACACAGGATCACAGCTGTACTGCTCTACATGATGCAAACTTACCAACAAGACCACCATAGTGCCAGTACAGGACAACATACAGAGCTCAGGAAATCGCTGTGTTAATTATGACCAGTGCAATAAGCAGTGGTCACAGCACATTAGCTACCTAATGACTGGCAAGCATTTTGTAGGCAGCAGAGCAAAGTGATTTTTATGAGAAAAGGTTTTAAGTAGGTGACTTAAGAGCTCTGTAGGTATTTATAAATAATTCCTCTTTTGCATACAGGATGAAAGAATAACACTCGTTAAAAGAAGTCTGGTGAATGGGTAACCCAGGTAGTGCTTTTTGACAAGAGATGACAACCCAACAGCGGTCAACAGTTCAGCACAGAGACAAAGTAAAAAAAACAAGCCAGCCTTAAAACTAGATGTTTGCAAGAGGTGCTGAAATAATAAAGGTTTCAGCAGAAACATTCTAAACAGATGCACTACACTCCACACACAGCTGATTTACATCAAGCAAACAAACAACACGCACAGGCACCCAAGCACTTCCCAATGCATTTTAAAAGCACATAACACTGCCCTAACAGATTACCCCATTTGAATTGTAGATGAACAACAAAAGGCTTGTTGGGCTCAGGATGGTTTCCCCATCAACTTCATCAACTCAAAAATAAAGCAACACACAAGGTACACAGTCCTGCAGTCCTTCCCTGGAAAGAAACACACATCTAGATTTGTCTGCCTCAACACAAGCCAACCCATCCTCTTCCAGCTGATCCTCTACTTCATCCCTTCGATATGGAACAGTTTCTGCGTGCTGCATTTGAATCCTTATTCCATATAGTATTTGATGACAGTTTCCTATAGGACTGTAAGAGTGCTGTAAGCCCTGCTTTGATGCTGCCACTGAGACGACAATCCCTTCTTGGTTTCATTTTCTCATCTTGCTTACTTTTACAACTGATTGTTTTGTTTGCAGTACGCTTATTAGTTCTCTTACAGTATTAACTGTAAGTGATACAACTGAACTGCACCTAGACATACAAACGTACGCCAGTGCAGATACTGCAAAGCATATTTTTAAATCAGAGGTTAAGTGTTGGGTAAAAAAAGTTTAAGTGCTACCTTGGGAAAAGCAGCTCTTCCTTTGCAAAACGGAAACAGCTCCCCCATACCAAGTACACTTACATGTAACATACATTTTCATATACTACAGATAGGAAAATTTTAAATGTGAAAGCTTAAATACCCATCAGTGATTACTGTGGGGTGACAAAGACATAACCATGCAAAGGGTCCTTTCTGAAAGGACTGTACAGCTCATGCATCACATGCATCTTCTCAGAGAGTTGCAATCTGCTGTCATCAACAGCAAACAACTCTTCCTGCAAATATTTTTGTTTTAAACAACTGTTTACAAATTATGATTCTTTTCCAAAAGCGTGTGATTTTCAAATCTCATAAGCTTCATAAGGGAAGAGTCAGAACTCACAGAAAAAAAATCATTGTAATACATAATATAGGTAACATTAAAAAGATTTAAACAGTAGATTTTTGAAATCAGCGTCCCATCCCATAAATCATATTTTAAGTAACCAGAGTTATGTACTTAGCTCAGGACAGAGGGGAATTACCTAAACATCTCAGAAGCATCTGCACACTGTTTACAACAGCACCAGATCACGGAGCACTGGACGTATTACAAAGCCAGAAATGCACTGCTGAACAGCACTGAAAAGTGCTGCCTACTGAACTTCTTTTTTAACACAAGATATTTCAAACTGATTTTTTCAATCTTTCCATTTCAGAATTACAGAAGTGATTTTTTTTTTTTTTTTTTGCACTTATTGAAGGACGATGGGGAATTTGGGACCCAGACGGCTTCTGAATAAAGCCGTTCTCCTTTGCCATTCTCATGAAAATCAGCTGAAATCTGATCACATTCAGAACTACACATACATATACTGAGTATATGCTCTGTCAAAGCACTGTAAATACGTGTTAAAAACACGTTCAAGAAGTTTGGTTTCCAAAATAATCTACCCAGAGCCAATCTGAACACAACTCAGCCCACAAGATGACCAGGCCTTTGCAAACCTAAGCAAGCACTACAACTTGGAACTACCACACGTGCAGTAACGATTATGTAATATTGACATTCAGGAAGTTCCTAATTGCTGAGCATTTCCCTTTGCAAAAATCTCTCTAACTTACTTCTAGGGATATATATAGGCATGGTTGTTATTTATGTATATTTATATTACCATATAAATATTTACGTATCTGTTAGAGAACGCAGTCTAGTCTAATTCATAAATTCTCTGTTTATTGTTTTAGAAGTAACACGTATTAGAAAATGTAAAAGCCAGTTCACGAATAAGTGATACTAGTTAAGGATTATAATGGATATTCTCACTCTATGCAGCAAGAAGTCTTTTGATTAATTAAGGAAAATAACAGAAGAGCAACAAAAAGACACGTACATTAAATTACCTAATTTGGTGATATTTATAAGTTATTACAATAAATACACACTGTAACAAAATTGTTATAATGCTGTATCTTTGTAACTACCATTTTTTAGCTATTCTAAAATTCCTTCCAAGATAAAATCCCTACGTTCAGTCCCTCAGTCAATATAATAATAATAATCTGATGATATCACTATATCGAGTAACCAATATGGGACCCAGAATGGAAAACAAAGCCCTTTAAACAACAAAAAGATTCAATTAAGAAAAAAATCGAACGTATCACCAATGTTATTAAAAACACAATTCTGAAATTTAACAGTCAATATCTGAAACCAAAATAACTTGCTGCAATTCCAGCAGCAGAATGCTTACATCAGCCCTTTGCAGCAGAGGTGAACTGCAGTAGAACAAAAAAGGCACTCTCCCCCGATAGAGCATTACTGCATATTTGTAGTGCTGAGGGGAATTTGTCTCAGAATTTGTACCAGCAGTTAATTTCTCCAAGCCTTCTAACTGTGCTCTTTGTCTCTGCAAGACTGTGGGGTTTGGGGCCCTTTGCGATATGAATAAAAATATAACGATGGTAACAAAACTCAGCAGGTAATTAGTACACATGCCTTCAATGATAAATAAATCCCTTTAAAGCCAGTCTCCATTTCATAAGTCCCTCATTCATATATGAGCAAAATCAGGTTTATAAGTACATTACAGACCATTTTTAGCTATTTGTACACGCTAGCCTTTTTTGATGTACATTTCTACTATATTTATACACATAGGCTTTTAAAACACTTACACATTGCAAGCAAAAAAGCAGTAAGGTTTCCAGACCATATAGCACTTCCTCTGCCTGCACTCTGCAAAGTAAATGCCGCTTACCGTGGCGAGAGACTTCCTCTGGGCGAGCCTCCTCTGCCAGCAAGGCTGCGGCCGTTATCTCCCACATCTTGATCTGCAGTGTAAATATTTCACAGCTGATAAATCGACTCTTCTTAGATAAGAGTTTTAAAGCTGATGTAGGTATCTTAAAAATATCTTAAATCTTAACTTCTATCCGCAGTTTCTACTGAAGAGCGAAGCCGTAACTAGTTTAAGATTGCTGAACTGTAGCATGTAAGGTGTTGTCCTTACACATTTCTGAGGCTGTACCAGGCCATGGATTATGTTCACTTCTTTCATTCCTTTCAGTTTTACAGCACAGAAGCGTGGTTTGCATTTGCAGTACCCTCCCCTCAGCCACTTTTAATTTCTACGGTGAAAGTAATGAATCACAGCTGTGGACAGCTAATCTGTATGCTTATCACAGCAAATCCTGATGCTCTGTATTTTTTTTAACACTTTGCATCCCAAAACAACTCGTAAAATAGGAAACGTGCTAAACTTACCACTACCATCCAACAAGCACGTGCTACTCTGCAAATTTACTGAAAACTTTATGAAAGTGTCTAATTCACAAATTCCTATTTATAAGCTGAAGCATAGGAAAGTCCCTTGCTAAAAACGTAGTAAAACAAACAAAAAAGGCCTCATTAAATATACGAAAACGTTTTGCTTGGAAGGACTCAAAAGGGTTATTTTCCCTATGGCCTCTCAATAAAATAACCCTATCTGCCCCCTTCAAGGTTGCCCTCCCCCTATTCTGAGTCAAGTGACCCCCGACCTCTTGGAGGGCAAAGACATGACTGATCCATTCTTGGTAAACTGCTAAACTCATTCCCTTCCCCCAAACAGGCATGACTACTACGACATGTCAACAAATCCCTAGGATGGAATGAAACAAAGCAAATCCAGTGGCTCATTAAAACCGGAGAGGAGCCCGAATGTTACAAAAATGTCAATTGGTAAATATTCACAAGATTATTGAATGCTGTAGAAGTTCTCTAACGGGATCTCTTTCACACGAAGTTGTATGTAATGCAATTTCATGAATTATGCAAATAGAGGTTTAAACTATTCACGACAAAACCCAGAGCTGTGTTGCTCTCATTGCAAAGAGCTAAGAACTGAACACATCAATCACCGAAGTCACAGGAGACATTGTTGCATTCCTGCCTGCTGATGGCTCTGCTTAAACATTTACATTTCAGAAAGTTAAAAATAAAAATAAAAAAAGCTGCTCTGAACTACCAAGAATTTATTTGCAACACGTAACAACTTTAAACAGACTCTTAATAACCAAAAGTTGAGCAGAGTTCAAAAATAAAATCTTACAGTATTCTTACAAATACTTGAGTTTCTTAAGTTTGTGAAGTGTCAGTGTTTTCACCACCACCAGGACGCTTACCTGCTTGGCTGTTCTCAGACTGAGCTATAAGTGCTGCCATTGCTGAATTTGGATTCAGCCTATTGCCATACATATGGGACGGAGGCAGACTGAGAGAAGATCCAGGTAGGGTGTTTGCCTGCAAGAAACCAAATAAAACTTGAATACTTTTTTTAAAAATGAAGAGAAATATTAGGTATACTTGAAAGAAGGCTGCCTAGTGCACAACAATTTGTTTTATTGGGTGCTTGTTTGCTTGTTTTAAGTTGAATTTTTTAAAACAAAGATGTGCACATTTAACAGAAAAAATACTTTCCCCTGATGAGCACAGAAACAGAACTGCAGTACTTTTAAAATACACCACATACCGCAGTACACTCTTTATAGATATGCTAATTAAAAAAACGACTAATAACAAATGCACCGTAGCAAATATTGAAAATACCTACACTGCATTTTAAAATAACAGACAAGGAAGAGGATGGAGAGATCTTGCAGCCCCGAAGTATGCACTCAACGCTAGGACTTAGTAGCATGGCGACCATGTGGTTATCCTCCTAATTATTTAATCTTATTAAACCATTTACAAAATAAGGGCAGGTAGACAACAGATGTCTCACAAATGCCTGGGTTCCTTACATCACAAGCCGGCTGTGGAGGTCAAAAGGTCCAACTTTCAGCTCTATAGTTTAACTACACAGAGCCATATTTCCTTTGCTCTGCTCCGTCATTAGTAAAACCTGCACACTATTTTGTTACTTCCTATTTTGATAGACTTGGAAGCCTGGTGTTTTTTTGTTTTGTTTTGTTTTTATTTTAAAGAACGCAAACAGCCATTACAAGTATGTTTTCTATACAATAGGGGGCTCAACGAATCACAGCTTTGCCCTGACCCCATATAAGGAACTGTATTTTTGGCAGTTGGCCAGCTCTACTTATTGAAGAGCTCCCAAAGTTTGTGTTCATTCATGTTGCTAACCACAATTCTGAAGGTCTCTGCTGGGACTTGTGCCAAACAAGCGAAAATGAACCCTTAAACAGATGAAGCTAAGGAGGCTGGCCAAAATCTTGCATAATCCAATGCAATAAAAATACCTTCCTCCTTGGCTGCTTATGCTTTTTCCCTTTCGAAGAAAAGATTTGTGTCAAATGCTGAGTTTGAGACAACCAATCAAAGAAAAAAGGCGCTGCTGCTTATTAAAAAGGCATTTCCCCACCTGACAAAAGGACTGCTTCCGAACAAACAAAAGGTTGCAATATTCAGAGGCGAACAAAATCGCAGATACACAATGTGTGCAATCGCAAGTTTTAGAAAGGAGCTTTTAAGAAAATGTAAACGACCCTTACAAGGGAAACTTTTTTCAGAAAATGAAAAAAAAAAAAAAAAGGTGATCAGTAAGGAACTCAATTTGTGGGACGTTTTGACATGTATAACTGCACACAAGAGACGAGGGAAACATACTGGTTATTACAGCAAAATATTACAGAGTATAAACTATGTCTCTGGAAAGAATCACACACTACCATTAAGTTTTGGCTTTCAGCCAACATATTAAACTTGATGAATGGACTTTTATGAATTCACACAACTGTTTTCAATGATGCTTTATTTACTATATACTGGTGAGAAATTTTCCCTGATACTTGCATTCTTCTACTGTCACAAAGTTAGAAAAAGCCACAAGTAATTACTTGCAATGATGAGGGTTTTCTCACTTCGTATTTTAAAGGTATGTGCAAAACAGTTAGACACAGAATTGCAGTTTCACTTCAAATCTGGCTTTTATTTCTGTATTTGCACAACTGCATGTCTCCAGTAGAATTAATCTGAATTACTGCTAAGTAAAGCAGGCACTTCCACCTACTGATACAACATCTTCCAGAAATACAGTACATGGTGGGACTGTGACACTTAACTGCTGAAGTAGGCAATAGTATGCAACTCCTGCTATTTCCCTTAACGAAGTCCTATAGCAAGACTCCCAGTTGACTACTATAATTCATCAGCAAACTTCCATTGCTTTCCTCTCCAAAAGGAAAAAACAAAAATAACTGATTATTTCACTGAGGAAACTTTACAAAACAGCACATTGTAAGATACAACATTACTTGTTTCCATATCTAAGAGACAAGACTAGCAAATTAAAAATTTATGTACCCTTCTTCACGTAAATAAATGGGTTGAGATTGTAAGTTCTAATATTATCTGTTAGTTTTTATTCTACAAACACATTATTTGTGCTCAGCATTAGGACATTTCCATGAAAGATTTTTTGTAATTCCAGTGAGAATTTGCACAGAAGCAGCAGCATTTACCCTCATTCTGTGTAATTCACTACCAGCCTGCTTAATGATGTACAATAGCAACTATATATTAATTTATAACGGCAGGGCATCTATAATCAGCACAGAGAATAAATGTTTGTTTGACAGAAACATGCCCCAAAAGCTTTAAGAACATTCTAAAAAGTATCTAAGTGCCTTGAAAGGCATTGCTAAAGTCTGTTGAGTAACCATCACATCACAAAACAGAAGACATCAAAGGAATTAAACAATGTTTGCCAAGTGAGCTGATATAGCAGATCAAAAGACTTAGCATGATTTAAACAATATCTAAGTTGATTTTTTCACAAGTGGTGGTTCACCCTAAACTTAACCCCATTTATACCTCTAAAATAATAGTAAAGGTGTCCTACAACAAGTCAGAACTACAGAAGTTGTAGTGACATCATATCTCCTATGCAACTCTTCAAAGGAAAAGTCATGTTAACAAAAATGTTAAGTAAGCTGGAGGAAAATTAAAAAAAAAGAAAATAATATTTTTTTAAATGGCAATGTAAAATGACAAGAATAACGATTTGTGAAGCTTTATTATGTATGTGACGACTTCATCTGACAAGAAAGTAGAGGAAGTGGAGGGGTACTACATTATTTAAAGGTGAAATAGGAGCTTAGTGTTTCACTCACAGCCGAAACAAGCTGTAGCAAGCATTTATTAAAAATGCGCAATCATCCTGTCAATACACATTAAGATCACAGGACTGAAACATGCTCTAAAATCCAGAACTTCTAAAGCCACAGCATTCTTTGTTTCAACTGATTCAGTCAACACAACACACGATCAAAATGTATGAACTAATAAAGAGACCACTAAGCATTTATTTTGAAAAGGCTGCAAATTTTCCTTATGAAGGTTTTAGCAGAAGGATTTAAGCCCATCTAGAGGTATATAATACACTACTTTCATTTATAGCACGTTCAATAAATCAGTAAAGCAATAAGCAGCAGAGCAGCACAGAAAGAAGATACACTGTAATTCACAGAATGCCCCATTCCAATAAGAGCAAATGACTGATCCTTGATTGATGCTTACAAACACTTCCTCCAGCGTAGGAAAGTCTTAGAGGGTATTCCTCTAATTAAAGAATTACGTTTGCTAGTTAACTAAACTTCACTAAATACAGATATCCTGACAAATATTTAAAGCTGTTTTGTATTTTAGCTTACATGACTCCAAAATTTCAAAAGTTAAACATTCTTTAAGGAAAAAGAGAAACGCAACAATGCGTAATCGCATACAACTGCATCAAGTCTCAAAAATTTGAGAATCTCCAAGCATGCCAATTCCCCTGTTCCTTTCAAGTTTTATGCTCTGAAATATTTTCTGATAACAGGCCTCATTTCTGTCTCAGCTCTACACCAGTAAGGTTTTAATACTCAGCGTGTGATGAGAGATGAAACCAAGTGTGAACAACTTTCAGGTCCCATGAGTAGGCTGACTGTTGAAGCTGTCAGGTTCAATTGCATCATTCCACATTATTCAATGCCCCAAACTGCTCCCTAATTGTTAGGGGCTTAACATATTCAAAACCATTGTTTAGGCTAATGCTGAAATGCCTACAGTTGAGTTTCCATAAAGAAAGGGGAGGGATTTAATTGTAGTTAAACCATTACTGAACTCTCTTCCTTTCATGATAGGACAACAAGGATGGCCCGAACAACCAATTCCAAGACAGCTTCTTAATCAGTTTATATCCAATCAACATACCTTTTCCCTTCTGCTTTTTTAAAAATGGTCACTGCTGTATTGTAGCTTTGTGTCATATTGTGATGATGCTTTAAAATTAGTGACATCGTTTAATTACCTGCTTCAGCCAATACAAGTTGTCAAGAATAACTGAAAGAGATATTCTAATTTCTCATTTAAAATAAAAACATGTCATTACTCTTGTGTTGTCTTTATCCCTTTAAGTTCGATGACCAGATTAATGTGCTTGGGTTTCACCTATCCATACTAATTTTTTTCCACCGTAGAACGATGCTATGATAGCACAAAATCGCCCTCAGTTTCAGTAACATGAACAGAGCCCTACATACCACCAAAACCAAGCAAACTTACAAAAACGACATAGGAAACTACTAAAAACAATATTAAAAAAGAAGCAAATGAAGTTTTTAAGCTAAATACACTCTGCTACGCTGCTGAGAAGATGTTACTAAAGGAATTCCATGCAATTGCCCAGTGTCATGAGGTATGGAAGAAAATTCAACTCCTGACCAAATATTAGCATCAACATGCTTTATCAAGAAGCTATCTTAAAATAATGTATTTCAGTCAATGGCAAGTAACATTTATCAAAAATAACATCAAAATTAAAACATACATCACAATTAAAAAGTTTAGATATTCAAACATCTTCATGTTATGTACACAATGTTAAACAAAAATCAGTAATATACAAATTAACTGCTTTTCTTGAGAAGGTGAAAGAGCTTGCCTACCAAGTGATAGCTGCAAAAGCAACCTTGCTTTTTGTTTTCTAGCTGAACTTGGACAAATGAAGAAAAGTGACTTTATCTCTAAAATTTTTTTTTTAAGCCAATTACATTACCTGGAGCTTTGTTTGGATATTCAATGCAATGGGAAGAATGTGCTACCAGATCCCTTCAGTACCTTTAATACCATCTTTAACTTCACTTAAGAAGTGTGGGGAGGGAGCCACTGCTACACACCATCAATCATTTGCCTTCTCTGAATGCTGTTAGCTCATCATATGGGATGGCAATACATAGCTACATAGGGGTTGTCAGACTGCAGTTAACTTCAGTGACACACCAAATTTCTAGGAACCCCAAGTGGGAGTTCTGCCAAATCAACTGCTGCATTTCAACTCTTCATTACCTTCACCACAAGTGTCTAAATCTTGAATCTAGTGAAAACAATAATACCTGAAAGATTTCTATCCCAATAAATACAGATGGAATTCAGGGAACAAAGAAAATCCTGGATACAATAGTCTGTTTCCACTTTTCTTCTGAAAACCATCATACAAGTTTGCAAAATGAACAGCAGCACAAAATGATTTTAAAATGCAATGTGATAAGCTCAATTTATATTTTAACTGAATGAAAATGATCTTTCCATCTTTTCACTTTTTTCATATTTGTTCTCTTATTTATTGGTTGAATTAACTTTCAAGCAAACTATAGTATTGGTTTCTTGATTACTACAGCCGACAGCACTACTGATGCACACAACCTTCTACAGCTAATCTCATCTCATCTGGTATCACACATACCAGTACATCAGCAATATCAGTTAACCTCAAATGCCTATATAGCCTTTTATTCACTCATTCCCCAAAAGAAGTACTGGGATTGAAAAGATAACCAATCCCATTCTGCCACCAGTACCATCATGCACAAGTCCCTGAAGTTTGGTGGGTTTTTGTTTTTGACAGATAATAAAGGTGCAATTTTCTGAAATCAACTGGACTGTACCTCCCCCCCATACACAAAACTGCTAACTCATCGAAATAAAGAATTAGCTGGAAGTACAGATATTGGAAAAGCTAAAATGAAATCAGAGAAAGGTTTTGGCGGTATCTTAAGGGAAAAAAAATTTCAATCAAAAAGCATTCATTAAAAATGTTAAAATTACCGTAATTAAAATCTGTTAGAAAACTGTATATGTGGCTTATGAAATCATCCTATGAATACATTACTCACATCATTAGTACTTCTTACGCTACTAGCATAAAACTAGATGTCGTGAAGGCTCTTGCTTATAAACTAGCAAATAATCAAATACTGTCTTTGAAAATCAATTGTTTTGATTAAAAGTACAAATAAATCCTTCAATTAAATGCTACCATCTAACCTTCAAACAACAACACTCAAATATTTTTCAAGAAAGGCATGAATGAATGCAACTGGGAAACTCAGTGGGATTTGAAAGGCAAAATGAAAAATTAATGGCACACCTACAGAAACTAATTTATACCTCTGCCCACTGTACAACAAGGACACATCAAGTCATTAAAACCCACATGGGTAGAAGGCCTATATTCCAATAACGTGAAAAAGCTATACCTTCAACTGCACAGCCAGTTTACTGGTCTCTTTAACATTAACTAAGCTGGATATTCTGTTAAATTTTAGCCAACTGATATTTATCAATTAGACATTAAAAAATAAATAGGCCTGCACATAAACTTATTAGAATTTTTTCTTACTAAGCTCAAAACTTTTTTTTTTTTCCTCTTTTCTCCCTATCATTCTTTAAAAAAAAAAAAAAAAAAAAGTGGATTTACAGAGGTAAGACTGGGATTCCTCCACTTCCCCCAAAAACATAAATGCCAACAGAGCTGCCATTTCAACACAAATCCCTTTTACCTCAAGTTTGTTCCTCCATCCTTTCCATCTACCTCTGCCTTCGTTGCACTCACTTAACCTGTATGTGCTCTGAACAGACAATGGAAGCAATATCCTGCCTACAAATCTGTTTTCCTTAAGAATGTGAACCTATGCATCGGGAATCACAATTTCACTTTTAATACTGACTAGCAGAAAGAATGACTTGATTAGGAAACAGACCCTGTGTACCAATTTAACAATGTTTTCTTCATGAGTATTCCAAAGAAACCCTGCTTAGTAAGGCAAATAATAAATCTGAGAAAAAAGTAATCACTTCCAAGATCATCTAAAATTTCAAAAATAGAAATAATGAATCAGCCATTTATTCACACATAGTGACGTAAAATTTCTAAATAAACCTCAACAGCCTTCGGCATTTAAGTGATGAAACAAACACCTATGGTAGCAGAACTCCTGCTGTGTAAAAATGCTTGCCAGATACTCAACACTATAGAAGGCATGTAAGGACTGCCTCAACAATGAACTCTGCAGCTTGGAAGGAACAAAGGATATACTACATAAACTTGAAATCTTTTTCAAGTCAAAACTAAACATTTGGTCTCATCTGAAATTTTATTTAATCTTTCCATTGCATACAGACTAAAAAATTTCACATTTTTCACATTCAACAACATTACTATTGTCTCAGGCAGCTAAATTGAAGTAGTGCTACACTCAGTTCAACTAAGAGGTCAATGTGCCTCAGTTGCCTGGAGACTGATGGTTGCTACAGCAGCACTAGATAAGCCAAGCTAAATAAGCTTCAGCTTGAAGGCAGAAAACATTTATTGCTAGACCGAAACATTGATGCAGTTGTCTCAGCATGCAGCACTGCCCAAGATCATGCAACTGCCTTTCAAGCTACCTGTATATTGCACAAGTGTATGTGAAGACAATCTCACTGAGGCAAGAGAAGAATATAAAACGTAAAGATTTTAATTGAGCTAAATACTAGATTACTTGCAACTATGATTCCTTTGTTCTTCTACTTGAGTCACATGTTACAAGGAATTTTCCCTCTGGCTGTAAATTCTTCCTCCTTGCTACTCTCCTCCACCCCCACCCCAAAAATCCTCAGTCAGATTGAAGGAAAAGAAAATTAGATTTTTACCCATTTTGCCTAGAAGTAACAAAGAATTAAAACAGGTTTTAAGTGTCCAACAAGAAAACTGCAATGGCAAAATCTTTATCAGTATCATTCTTTTTTCATTTTTAATTTCGTAAGTCTCTCAGATTTAAGTGGCTGTGACACAAACATAGTTTAGTGCTTTAGGAAGGAAAGTATTTTATATTGACAATTCACGTAACAATACCTAACTCTTCTCTGTCTACAATGCACTGGGGGATGCAAACAGAACACCGTCTAAATATACTGACATTGACTACTTCCTACGTCAATGAGTCCCAAGGATGAACAACATACTTTTTTAAGAATAATCTCTTTTTGTTTTGGATGTGTTGCTTTACCCTTTTTCATCTTTTTAAGTTGTGAGATAAGGAGCACAAAGTAATCTTAGCATCCAAACAGCCTGTGATCCATGGCGATATTTCACCTTTGACCCCATGGCGAGGAGTCTCTTCTGAGAGATCTTATCACCAAGAGCTGTTTTGATAGTCGAATAAAATATGTTAAGTGGTTTTCATTTATCCACCATGTCTATTTATTAGTGAATTCTAGTACAGCATTAAGGATACGATTTCCTTTCTGGAAGCGTGCTGCTCAAACCACGCACTATCACAATTTCCAGATGTTTTATTATTCTAATTACTACACATATTAAACTAAATGCAAATCATCTTTAGAAAGACAAATCCATAAAGATATAACTAACCTGACCACATACATTTGTTAGGCTTGCTACTTTTATGCAGGTGCTTAAAAAACAGAACCAACCAAAAATACCATTATATTGCAATATAAGTTATAATGGAATAAGCAAAAAAAAAAAAAAAAAAAAAAAAAAGAACATACTGCTCATCTGCAGGAACAATCATTTAACTCTTGATTATAACAAATAATTTTGTATCAAATAAAGAAAAAGTCTAGTAAGACCTGAGGTCTCAATCACCAGAGGTAGCGTTTTTTTGGAGAAACTTATCAATAAACCAACATATTGTCATAAGCACTATCAGTGCTTTACACAAATTATTGGTTTCTAAGGGTTAAGAGGTTTCATTACAAGGCAGCCTGTGATACAAACCAAGACAAGTCACTAGGCTTTGCAGATAAGGAGTCCATACTAACTGCACTCTGGACTTCATATCTGGCATTCAGCATCCAAAGCGTTTATGTATTAGGAAACACTTTAGGAATTGACCTGAAAAAAAGTAAAAACAACACAATGGTCTTCCCAAGTTATGGAAATCATATTTAATTACATGGCTCAAGTAATTTATCATAATTAAGACAAATTGTTTTGGATAGCAAGAAAATGTTACTCTATTCAAATAAATCCATAGGGATACTTCTGAAGTTTCTAGTTTTAAGCCTTAAGATGTTCTGATCCAAATGCATCCACGCAAGCATTAAACCAAATTCTTAACTTCAGCCATTACATGTGGTACCAATGTGTACTTTCGCTCACTCAAGCAACCTACCACCTAGTGCAGGCTACTTGAAGACTAAGATTATCACGTCTGTCACATCAGTGTCCTAGAATTGAGGACAATTTGTCTTTTTTCATGTTTTCATTCCATCTCCCAAAGGAAAGCTTATTAAAGCACTGGCAGGAGCAGATCTGCCATTTTTCTAGACTACTCATGAAAAGGATGGACCAAAACCATCTTTAAATGGACTTACACTTTTGCCTGCCCAGCCCTATCATGTTAGATGCTCACTGGGAAACTTTCCTCCCTTCCTCATGTTTTCTTAAGCTGAATGTTTTACCAAAAAAAAAAAAAAAAAAAAAAAAAAAGACTGTTTCTCTGAACAAGACTGGGAAACAGAAGCATTATTGGCCATACTGAATTTGAGAATATGACATCCATTTGTTACTATAACTGAAAGCTCAGTCACAGTATCAGTCAGGCATGTGGTTTTTTTATTGTCCTAGAGTGTCAAATCTGCCTTCTGAAGATTTGGGGGAAAAAAAATTAAAAAAATAAAAAATAAAAAATTTTTGGTAAAGAGTACTTGTTGAAGCAGTATTTTTATGTAATCATGATTTCAACTACAGAGAACATTCCACTCCTGTTCTGGAAGGCATAAATAACATTATTTTTAAAATTGCTCCTAACCTCTGCTGATAAGGATCAGAATTAACAACAGTTCATTTTTCCAGTATTTTCAGTTATTTTTCTATGTGTGTCAGAATATAAAAGAAAAAGGGGGAGAAGGTTGCCTTTGACATGTCAAAGCACAATGATGAGCAGACTTGAACCACAATAAGAAAAAACATTAAAATAGGAAATACAAAAATAGCGTAAATTAGCAGTGTGGAGAAAGAGCAGGGGGCTAAGGAGACCCAGAAAGACTAGCCATAGTAACCCAGAAAGTGAGAAAATAAAAATCAAAGGACAGAAGCATCTGAAACATAAGGTGCCATACATTCAGCATCTGAAAAGATCTCTGGATTCCTGAGCTTTCACATTCCTCTATTGTTAACAAATAACTCCAAACCTATTGAAAAAATTAAGCCTTATCTCTCTTTAAAGGCTGCATCACACAAAGGAGGATAACCACCACTATATGAATACTAAAGAAAACCCTGCTGTTTTCCTACTGCTCCTAAGGGGAGTAAAGCCAAACAGACTTCAGGGATAATGGAGGTGATTAAAGCAAACTTATTTCACTTAGAATTGCAACTGAGTAGCAGCACCTACCTTCCCAATTATCACATCTCCACCACGTAGGCTGCAGTTTATTCCATCATAATTAAATCCCGGACTAAAGTAACGAATAGCAGCTATTCACTTTCCCTATCACTGTGCAAGTCACAAGGACTGCTGTTACAGATGCTTCTTTTGCTTCCCCTCTATTAGCTGTTCCTGTGGTCAAGGAAACACAGTCCATAGAGATGGGAACTTAGGGAGAAAACAAAACAAACTTAGGAGCAGGAAAAACAGCTTAAGAAAAGAAGCAATCCACTAGCAGAAACATCTTTCCCTCTGTCCTAAGAAACAGAAAAGGTTTTGGACCGTATCTATAAAATAGGTTATTGTCACGTATGTGCAATACTGCTTGAAAGCGCCTCGCAGTTCTTGCAATCATTAGAAGTGTAGATACCATCACATGGGAGGGAAAAAAAAATCTAAAATCGCAACTAAATATATTGATTCCCAAATAAAATTCTGAAAATTTCTGCATCATCTGCAATTACTATAATCCACCAAACAATATCAGCACAAGAGAGTCTATTAGCTCCAAATCTTTACAACAAAATGCTCTGTTTTAAAGAAACCACTACATGCCTACTCTACTCCATTAAAAATCTTGGAATCGGATGACATGATACAGTTCTTCTTAGAAAGAATACAGTTTGAGAGATTAATAATCAATGACTGGAAGAAAACCAAGCCAAAAAGCCTTGCTTCCGTTCCTGCAGTCTGATACTATATTCTGAGTGCACACAGAGCCCAGAAACAAATGGCCCCAGAGCGCTACTAGGATAATTTCACTGATTTAGGTAATCAAAACGAACAGACAGCTCAACCAATCTCAGTCTCTATCAAAACAGTAAACATCTCCTTCTCTGTAAAACACGTGATCTACTAAAACTAATTAAAAATTTTAAAACTGAAAGTAAATTAATCTCCCAACCACAATTTCCTGGCAAGTAGAAAACAAATGCTGCTGTACAATACCAAAAGATTCTGAGGCACCTACATCACTACTTTTGCTGTAAATAAATATTTAATCACTAAGAACAACTTATCAGAAAGAGCAATACAGCAAACCGATACAGAACAACACAAGAGACTAACAAACATCTTTGCTACAATCAAGCGTGGAACACAAAGAAATCCTGGAGATGAAAACTGAGCACCGTGATGCAACATGCAACTTGATTCAACAATAAGACAATATTCCAAACCAAAATGCCAGAAAGTGATTTTTCTTGACAACAAAACATATGTTAATTTTCATGTGATAGGTAGACAAGTTTCAGAGACATAAGATACAGTATTTAGCTGTAACATGCAAAACAGGCAGTACCTACCAACACAGAGAGCATCCACTCCCAGAAAACCAGAATCAAGTGTCTGCGTGGACTGTACCTTTTTTCTCCTGTACGGGGTTTCTTACACTTTTGCAATTGTTAATTGCATTGTCATGCTAATGAAGTCTCACTGAATTATACAGTGTAATCTATCACAGTCTATGTCCGTGAATTATAAAAAACAGGAAAATGATGCAAGAAAAAAAAATCCATATATATGTCCACATTGCCAGCAAGCAGAGCACCAACTCCCACCTGGTGAGGAACACCAGCATTTAAATTCAGTTACGGCACAGCATGAACACAAGCTAATAATCTCTTCTGGATTTATTAGATTGGAATAAAAATTACCCGTGGCATGAAGGCAGAATAAAATGAGATTGAAAAGAAAAGGTGATTGCAATAAGGTCAGTCTTAAACAACAAGCAGGGCAGGAGCCATCGTATCAGTCAAGAGAATCAAAGAATTAAAATCCAGGATTAAAATAAAATAAAAATAAATAAATAAATAACCCCAACAACCACATTTTACGCTTTAAAATTGGTGGTGTTTAGTTGCTGGAGGAAAAAGCAGCACCTGAGGTACTACTTTTTTGGGGCTTTCCTTAATGTTTAACATAACACGGGCACAGAAGTTATTCAACAACACTGGCATAACTGTACTGCTTTCTAGTTTTCTTAATACTTTGAGTAAAATTTTCTGTTCTGGGAATACTTTTTCCCAACACCCTCTCTTCAGAATTTCCTAACACCTGAGCATTAAGAAAAGGATACAAAAATTTATTAAGAAATGGAAGATTTATCAACTCACTGAAGTCATAATTTACAACTGACTAATAGAAAAAGAATATTTAAAGTCTTAGACGAGTGCACTGTAACAGCATGTATTCGATGCTATTAAATAATATTCCAGCTGCATGTTGATCAATCAAGTTTTGGCCATAGTAGCTCTCTTAACAACTAGTTCAAAAAAAAAAAAAAACACCATTTTTTAACCATTACCTTTTACCTGTTGTAAATGCCCAAGTTTACCTTATCTTATAACCATTTTTGGTGCACCGAGGATCTTGGCTCATTTTCTTTTAATTAAAATACTACACAATAAATGCATTAGCATGCCATTATTTGAAGACTTTGATGGTCAAGAAATGGTAACTGTTAATATTTACTTAAGATCTCAAGCTGTCACGTGGAAACTCGCAGAACTAAGTAGGTAAATAATCAGTCATTTAAAGTAACTGCATGGTAAAATGGTTCTCTTGAATTAAGGAACAACTCCATGGTAAAATAGATTCACTTGAGTGAGTCTCTTCAAATACCTCATGAACTGAAACTGAAAGAAGTCCCAGAGTCCAGCAAAGCAAAGGCATTTTAGGGGTGGTTTTTATAATTCTGCATGAAACAAAAATACCTATAGTGGGAAACCTGCCTGGTATTTTCAAGTCCTTTAAGTTGGTAAACTGCATTCGGGCTTTCTTCCATTGTTTTTTCAACCCATTTATCCTCCATCAGAGCTTAACAAATAGAAAGTGATAGTGTACCACTCTTGTTTATTTACCTATTCCATGTCATTTCTGACTTTACAGACCTTTGGCTTACCCCATACAAGAGTCTCTTTTTCAAGCCAAGAGCTCTAAATTATTTACTTGTTCCTTATAGAGATGCTGTTCCTTGCCACTGCTCATTACTGCTGTTCTTCTGTAACTCTTTCAGGTTTGCTTTATCTGTTTTGAATAGAGACTGTTTTCCCTTTAATGTGAATTTCATTTCTCCTCTTACCACCTTGTCAGCAAAGGCTGGTGAAGTCTTTCAGCAGTTTTGACAGTTGATCCTCAAAATAGCTCACTGCATCACCTACCATAATCAGCAAACGTAGCCTCTGTTCCTCCTTTTTTTCCCCACATTATTTATGAATACACTGAACTGTACAAAAGGCCATAATGCTGATTGTTCCAAGACTCCAATGGAAAACCTCATCACTATGAGAGCTGAGCATATATGCTGGGTTCTGGGTTTTGGTGGTTTGTTTTTTTTTTTGTTTGATTGGGTTTTTTTTAAATCTTTTAATCAACTACTAAACTATGACACAACCTCTTCACTCATCTCCAGACTGCTTAATTTAAGTGACTTCACTGAGTTATTTTATGTAATACACTAAGGAAAAGGGAGGGGGGGGAAGGAAAAAAAAAAAAAGGAAAAAAATCCGGTTGGTTGTCACTTTCCCTCAGAAAAGGTACATAGGTTTCTCAGAAACACTGTATTATTTATTTATTTCCTTAAAATGGTTTCTATCAGTTTCTGCAAAGATATTTTAGTTCCAAAAGTTATGATACAGAGATTGCACTAACACATTAGGAAAATGCAAGGCTTATAATCCAGAACAATTACTTTAAAATATGAAGTATCACTTCAAACAACAGTGTTATGTGATACTGAAAATTATTTTATGCTGGTCTGCATGCAGTATTACTGCTATACGTTTATTATACACACTTATGTGTCCACGTGTGCACACAAACACGTACACCATTATGAATTAAGCTTAACTTTAATTTTTCAGTATTATTCACTATCTTAAATCACTGTAAACTCTATAAATTTAAAAACTGATGTTTATATGCACACAAAAGGCTGCATTTAATGTATTAGTTGTAAAACAGATTCTCAACCGAGAAAGAAAAATACAAATTGAAGTACAAAAAACATTATGCCCTTCGTACTTTAATTGTGTTGGCTCTTTATAACTATAGCTTCATACTCTGTGGTGTTGACAAATGTAATCTTGCCCAACTTAAGTTCATATAAAATGCTACCATAACGTTTCTGGTTCATCACTTTGATCATGTCATGCTTCCTTCTGCACTCTTCCAGTGACTCCCTTATCCCTTAACTTCTATCTACACATCTTCATTTGTACAATCTTTCAAATATAAAACTACAGTGTGTCTGTCAACTTTTATTTGCTATCAAGATGTCAACGTTGGCCAAGGTAAGCTTTAGTTATCCATCTGTTGAATTTCCCAGACAAACCCATTTATTCTTTGACTGGTACCACCACATTTAGATGAAACATCCAGAAACTTCATGTGATTTTTTTTAAATTCTTTTACTTAAAACATTGTTCTGATAGCAGACATTGGTTGGAGGGCTGATGAACTAATAGCATTCATGCTATTAGTCACAATACAATCTGTATTACTATGTACTTCCACTCTATAGAGACCGGACTATGAAACAATGTGGGGAAAACTCCAGCCAATACAATAATGTTTGCACAACAAATACAATGTTTATTAACCTACTTTCCAAATAAATGATGGTTTCTTGTAACACTGAAAATAAGCGGGTCAGTAACATTGCTTGCTATCTTAAACTCTTGTGATAGTTTACCTGAGTTGCAGCAACAACAGTAGTTATAGAAGGCGCAGTTGAAGGTGATAGAGCTCCCACTTGCTGCAAGTGGCCTGAAGCCTGCTGAGGTAAATGAGAACTGGAAACGGGAGTGCTAGATCCTGAGCCAGATACTGCATTTGGAAATGATACTGCTACATCATTGCTGCTAAAAATACCTGAAAAAAATTACAAAAATGATTACATGCATCTCTCTCCCCCCTCCCTCTTATCTAGTAACCATGTAAATATGCAGTAGAAAATTAAACAAGACAAACAAGATTACTTAATATATAATGCAGAAAGTTCCTGTGTTGAATTTCTAACCATGCTGATTGATAAAAGTGCTCTCATCATGTGACATTCTACAACACAGGGAACACAGACTGTCTCAGTTCTAAGTTCTACAAAGACACATGACAGATCAAATATTTTATGTGCATTAAAACTACACTCAAATATTTAAGTTGGAGATTTTTTTGCTAAAATACCTGCCTACAACTGAGTCTGCTATCCAAGAATACAGTTTCAAAGAATTACTGTGAAAGTTAAAGTAGGTAAGAAACGCATAATATAACATACTATAGGCTGAACATGCATGATTTGAATACAAAAATACTTTGAATTTAAAGTAACATTTCTGAATGACATACATTTGTTCAAAAAAGGAATTCTGGCAACTAAGGATTTCTTGTGTATTTTCAGGAAAAAAAATGACAGCAAATCTGAGGATCAAGTACTCAGATTTGCTGGTATAACTTGTGATATTCTGTTTAGTCACAAACTAGAACTCCATCTGTGATCTAAGAATGCTTGACTAGCATTTCTGCTAGAGCAGCCAATAAATAAATAACGGAACATATTAACATCAGTCAGATATGTATGGTAGCAAATTAAATTGTAAGAGTTCACACCCCTGAGTGAAGCCATTACTTCGGTTCATCTACATGCAGGGTAAAGTTCATGATATAGGCTGGGGGAAAAACCCTACTGACCAGAAGCCCAGGACAAGAAGTAGTACCTGTCTATGAAACTGTTAGGCTCCACGTGCATTAGATAAGTGAGCTGTCAGCTGGCCAAGGAATATCAAGCATGGTAGCACTGAATTGCAGTTAGAGGAAGAGTGCCACAGGGAGTAAACAGAAGTAGAATGAACATGGTTAGATCAGAAAAAGCAACAGAAGTGAAATGCTAGTTAGAAGGTAAAGGCTGGAGCTAGTTTGTCACTCATACAAATAATGATCTGAAGAAGGCAGTGATAAGAAGACAGGCAATATTAAAAAACTACTTGCCACCTAGCATTCTTCCTGAGCCCCGACAGTCAAGGAAGACTAACATCACCCAAACCACACATACTGTGCAAGCACCAGTGCACCTTAAATTCCCTGCCTGTATGAACTACCAAGAAAAACTGTAGCCAGACCTAGCAAAGAAAGGAGAGACAAAAAACAGCCAGGCACACGCTGACAACTAGTTCCCCTGTCTAAGCTAGATTAGGTGAGGACTTGGAATCTTCTCCTCAACCTCTTCACCACAGCACAATTCCATACCTTCTCCACTTTTCTGATGACCTTCATATCTTTCCTTCTTCCATTTAACATAATTTTCATGGTCATCTTTCCCTTATTTTTTTCGCCATCCCCCTAGTCTATAATTATGACATTACTAACAGTTAAAATCATGAAGTGTCCACATTATTACAATCTTTCTCCAATTGTATCTGCCTCACCTAACTCACAGACAGTAAATTATATGGATTCCGCTCTAGATTTGTCTCTACGCACTACCAACTGAACATGGTTAACGAACAGCCTTGCTACTGAGCCTATTCTTAAATGCAATATCCCACATTTTGAAAGTATCCTTTAAACAATTAAAGCTACATCATTTCTCGACAACAATGAGATTCTCATGTAACTATCCAGCTCTGTGAATTTTAAAGTTAAAAGTAAAGAAATATCACAACAGATCAAATCACAACAGCCAGTCACCACAAATGCTACTGGTCTCATAAAGCATCAATGATCACAAGTGGAGAAAACAAAATTCTTTCTGAAAGTCAAGTTGTAAAAAAGAAAGATATTTTGCCAGAAAGGTAAAAAATCCCAAGTTTGAAAGCATACTGTTTTAAAATGCTTCTTCATTTTCAGATATTTAATAACTGCAGGGTTTCTGCTACTTCCATTTTAATTGTAAGGTTTATTCTTCCTCTTTAAAATGAAATGTTGGTATACAAGCAGATAGTTATAAAACCAGGTATCAAACTACAAACTACTTCAAAAGAAAAACAGTAAACTAGTTTGCCAGTGCAATGAGGTAAGCTTTTTCCTCTTCTTTTTTTGCCTTTATTGCTGCTTTGTTTGCTTTTGAACACTTGCTATTTATTTGTTACAGTTGCAAAACACCAAAAAATACCACCTGTTCAGATACTCCGGGTTAAATACTCCTATTTAGCAATACCTTACTTAATACACAATGTCAGTGCACCTTCTGGAAGCAGTCATGCAACCAAGGCTTCATGCAGGCACTCAAACAACTGTATGTGGCGCACACAAATAAATCCTCAATTTCCCCACCATTTCAAAAATACCTGTACAAAAACTAAGTGCTTATCATATCAGAAAGTCAGGAAAGTACATATGTAAAATGTCTTAAGTCTATCAAGTTGTCCTTTTGTTCTCTGAAGGGAGAAAAATCACTCTGAATCACTGAAGAATAATAACTGAACATAAACCAAAGTTATAAGTGCCAAACAAACCAATCACCCTGAAGTCGTTCCCATACTACTGAAAAGTTAAACAGCTGTAACTTGTGACAAATGGCACTGCGCCATTTGCCAGAGGCATAAACAGCATGATTAAATACAATCTTCAGTGTTTTAAATAGTACCCAATTTTTCAACTACACGAGGACGTGCAGCACTGTCAGGGCAAAGCTTACCACTGCTGACACACGCAAAGCATGATTTCAGGTTCTGAGATGTTAAATGCATGTACAACCTGCACTGCTGGAGCAAAATGCTAAACAAAAGGGCAATTGACAAACAAAACAAAACCATCTCTGAACAAGAAATAACTGCCTGCTTAGCAAGGAAACACATTAATATAGAGCATGGAACATATCAGATGATGCAGATTGGGAGAAACTGCAATCGCTTTGCTGACAATCAATGATGAAACAGATAACAGAGGTAATAAAAGAGCATCAAGATTAGCGAGAACTAGCTGTGCAGCAACATGTGTCAAGAGGCACACAGAGCAATTTAAATGGTCTTATTAAAAAATCTTAAAAAGGTAGTTTTGTGAGCAGAAGAATTAACAAATCAGATGAACTTCTCACTTTTAACAGCACTGCATCAATAACCTACATTTCCCCACCACGACCCATGTAGCTGCAGTTGGACTACAGCATGAAGGCTCCTTCCAGGTAACTATTCTATATATATATATAGAATATTCTATATTCTATTATCCGCAGTATCTACCATAGGTTGATACCCTTAGTATTTTGCAAAAGCTTAAGGAATAACTTAAGCTAGTCAAAGAGCTTTTTTTCTCTAAACTTTTATGTTTACAGAAGTTGCACAGAACCACAGAACCTAAGATTTGCCTTCCTACTTGGGGAGAAGTGGGAGACAGGGAATAAACTTCAGTTGTGCAACAAAACTCACATAAATCAAAGGAAATTTTGCGCTTTAAGAACAAGAACTCATTCACAAAAAAAAAAAAAAGAAAGCTATACAGGCATTTCCAGTACTTCCATTTCCTGTGATGATCTCAAGAAATCAACCCCAAAGCCACAACAATTTTCTCTACAGAGCAAAATGAAAATGCCCTTCAATGCTGCTGTCTGTTGATTAGTAACCAAATTTTATTTATTTTAAACAAGCAAGAACATGCTCTACTAGAACATTAACTGTGGAAGAATTATCACATAGGTCATTAATTTGCAATATGGATGAGATATAAGCTTAGTTGCACCTAATGCTAAACACAAGCAAATAAAAACCAGTTACTGTGAGTAACAAGAGTTGCACATCGAAAGGCTCAAGAGAAGGGTAAGTATGAAGTAAGATTCCTTTGGATAATCTCCCACTTTTAGAACCCTATGATTTCAGGATTCTTAGCTTGAAGCATGTAGCCTTGGGTTTGCTTCCAGCTCTGTCTCAACGAATTCCTTGCAACCCCCTCTGAACCAATGTGAATTCCCACAGCATGTCCTGTGGCAAAGCTGTACCACCGACAGACTGCATGTGTGGGGAGAGGGGACACCGTAACAGGGTGGTGCTACCAGTGACTGTGCGGACGAGTCATTCTGGCAGGATTTTCATAGGTAAGAAACATTAACGGTGACGGAGCTGCAAGAATTGAAGGCAATCTGGGGAGAGGGTCCCAGCACAGGAATGGGTCGTGAGGAGGTGGGGAGAATTTAAATGTCACAGTAGAAAATGTGGAAGCACGCCTGTTGGAACACAGGTTACAATTACCTTTACAGAGAGAGTTCTGAAACCTTTAAGAAATTCCAAGTTATTTTCTCCCTTTTCCTCAACAAACAGCTTAGAGGAGACTATGTTGTTCCGACTCGTGCTTCCACCTGATACCATACGTGCCTTTGGGACACACATGAGACACATCAGTGCCTAGCCAAAGTGCATCACTCCTGCCTCATTTCTCCAAAGCCACCCAGAATTACTAGCTGAATGGATTCTTTTAAATTCTCAGCCCCTTTAACTTTGCCTCCTCACTCAGACCTTTGGTTTCTTACAGTGTAGACTGCTTCCTCATACTTTCAGTAGAGGTGCATGGTCTTCTCTCCACATACCTAGAACAGCCCATTTGAACAGACAGGCTGGGATACCAAAGCTTATCCCATTATGTTCGCATACAGACTCATTTGCAAGCCCAGCGCCTCCAGAAAAAAGCTCCAGGGCTGAACTAAAAATCATTCAGGGTCTTCTTGGCACCGCTAAAACCTATGCAATCATTCTTAAGTTCCAGGTGCCATCAAGTTCAATGTGTTATATTACAGCATCACATACTAAAACAAAGTGCAAAATTCTGAGATAATAAAGTGATTACTAATTTTAGAGCAGTATTGATTTGGCCTTTATTCTTGCACAGAAACACTAGTTAATAGCACAAGTCATGCTAATTTTACACAGGCTTTTCCTCCTATATCGTAATTTTCTTTCCCTATTCACTTTAGTGCTATGATAGCACAAAAATATACAAAAATAGCCTCAATTAAAGCATTAGCAGAGATCACTCTAAAGAAAAGGTTCTTAATTATTTATTTGCTTTGTAATCATGAACCTCTAGATGTTCTGATTTTCCAGAATAAATCTTTGAGATGCTTCATAACAGTCGGCTTAAGGTTCACATTTACAACTAATTCAGCTTTATAGAATAAAACACATTAAGAATTTAATCTTTATTCTAGTATGATTCAACTTTTTTTTTTTTTTTTTTTTTTTTTTAAAGTACTCTTGTAGAAAAAGATCAGTAAGATGCAGAGCTCCAAGTCAGATGTGATACAATACCCTCAGGAATACAGAAAAGACATGAATTCCAAAGTATGTAAAAGCACTGAAAGATCTTTGCAAGGAAAACAAAGTAAAACAAAAACAAAACAAAACAACAACAACAAAAAAAAAAACAGATACTGAGAAATAATTGATAAATAAAATCTATAACTTTTATTTATATGTTCGCTTTTATCATGGTAATCCAAGACATAAAAGTTTAAGTTACTCTAAAATGGTCTATACTAAAAGTAGTATTAGCTCCACGAAACAAGTATTCCCAAGTAGGAACATGACATTTGTGATCTAACTTGAGAGAGAACCTAAGGGAGAGCTTTAAATGTTAGCTTAATATTCCTGAAAACCTACCATAGCTTCAAACTAGTCTGACAGGAATCTATCTTAGTGCTAGAAAAGTCAATTCCTCTCCACTATTAACAGAATATAGAGTATTTAACTCCTTTAAATACCATAGCCTACAGTAGTAAGTTACACTAGAGTAGTAGATTACATTCCTCGGATGTAATCTGTCCTCTTCAAAAAAATATTATATCCTATATATTAAATTTTGCCAGCATTTATGTTGAGGCCAAGTGTGCAGTGCTAAAAACTACATTTGCAAACACACTATCTTCTAAAGATTATCACAGTGCTAGAAGCAGCTTGACTGCTGTCTGTTCTGTGCTATACCTGCCAACACTGTGACACAAAAAACAGCGTAAGATGGAACACGTGAAAACAGACCTGAAAACAGGAAGAGGAACAAGAAATAAAACAGAGAGCAGACTTAACAAGTAAGGACAAAAGTAGCCAGAGAAAGCCTACAACCAACCATTACAATTTACAGCTAGCTCTAACATGAAATTACAACTGTCAGGTCATCACTACCCATAGTCTTTAGTATGCTCTAAAATCCCCAACAGACGTGTATGCCCGCATTACCTCCTCTGCTTTCCAGTGATAAAAGATGATGCAGAATAGATGAGACTTCAAGGTCAAATAAAAAAGTTTGACTGTCCAGAGTAAGACAAAGCACAAAGTTATCACACAGTGAATAGCAGTGCAATCTCCAAATCTCTCAACTGAATTTTTCCAGGACTTTTTAAACAACATATATATATTTATTTAAAAAACAAAAACAAAACCTGGCCTTGGAAATCTACCAAAACCAAGACCAAGAACCAAAGAACTGTCTCTTTCTGGTGAAACTGCGGTGCACCACTTCACATATCCTCATTCTCCTCTACCAAGAGGTATTTTTATTGAGAGTCATGCAAGCTGTGACTCCATTTTCTATTCCTTCTTTTTAATTGACACTTTCTCACGTGTTCAAGCCTTTTGCGATTATCTTTTCTCCTTTACTCTTGGTCAGCATCAAATTCAACTCATTAACTTCAACCATCACCTTCATATGAAGCACAGCTATCAAATGAACTTCTCTGTTTCAAACCTGTATTTGTCTCTACTCAAAACCAAACTCTCTTTTTTTCTTCTTTTTGGTACTTTCTTGCCCATGTGCAGCCAGGAAACTCAGTGCAATAAAAATGAATTCCTGACACATCATCTCCTTCGAAACTCTTACAGACAACCCAGACGTCCTCAGCATCACCTGACTCACAATCTTATCACAAGTTTTAGTATCTTCTTTTCATCCTGTACACACACCACAATCTCTCCTTACTGTACTGTACTTGGTCTCTACCTTGGTACTCTACCTACCCCCATTGTTTTCATTCCTATACACATTTCTGCCAAAAGAAGAATATGCAAAACATTCCTGCAAAATGAGGTTGGAGAAGGAAGGAAGTAAGCAACTTCAAAATCTTACTGAGGGAAACACGGGAAGGTAAATAACACACACATGCACCCCCCCCCCGCCTTGCACACCAGGCAGATGAGATGATAAACCCAGTCCTGTTCTAAAACAAACACATAGGTAATGTTACTCTGTCCTACACACATAGGTAACGTTACTCTGTCCTACAACGTGTTTCTACAAAGCACTGTTTAATGCTTGACAGGAAAGCTTATTTAATATTTACAATATTAAGTAACCACTTTCCATCTATGCTCTTTGAACTTCTACACTAGTGCTAGGAATACACAATCAGTTTTTTAAAATATTGTAATGTGGAAAGAAGTAATGACAAATGGTGTTCCATCTATTTTTATTCTGCACTTCATTGTGAACTTATACCTCTTCAACATTAAATAGCAAAAAAGCTCTGCTTATAAAACAGCAGAAACTCACCAAGTCCAAATTCAGCACACTTTCTCAGATACCCTTCAGATGTTTTATTTTTGTTCAGAAAAATGGTGAGCTTGCTTTCCTTCATCTCAAAGCTGGTTCAGAGCACTGTACACCTGGGAGAGTGAGAGGGAAACCCTATATCAAAAGGGAAAAAGCTAAACCTGTTTTACTATAGCAAAGCAAACCTAGAGAAATTTCAGTGTTTCTCATGACACGTAGACTACAACTTATTTATTTCTTTATTTTTAAAGAGCCCTAGCACTACAGACATCTGCCTAACATATAATCCATGCCTCCAGCAGTGCGAAAAGCAGAAGTCCTATAAAATCTTATTGAATGCTAGCTTAAGATGCAAAGAATTTCAACGTGCAAAGTTTAAACACTTAATTTCTTTTGGATACACTGCACTCCACACTGATAGAATTTACAATGAATACAGCACTGCTTTTCCCACATACATGTACAACAATAAGAAAATCATTCTATATGGCTGATATTGATTGAAAAAAAGAACTCCAAAGTTCATTACTAGATTGCCTGCCATCATTTAAATACAGCACTGAGAAATACACTCGATCATCTTTAAAACTATCCTCACGAGATCATTTTAACTGTAAATATTCCCACTGAATCTTTCAGTAGCTTGTGAATATAGCTATCATTGTTTCCTATAAATGAACAAAAGCCTTGAAAAAGTAAATTTAATAAGACATATTTCATTTCCACAAGCTATGAGTGAATACACAACTAGGGACACAAAGTCAATACCGAATACTAGAGGGAAACTGCAATCAGATACGTTAAAGATTCGATATTGCCACCTCTGAAATTGATAGCACCGTTACCAGTGACACAAATGGCAGGACTGGGCTGCCAGAACAAAGAATGGACAAAACAAGGATACCTTCACATGCATTACTCGTAGTAATTTAAGTAGTCAGGAAGGTAAGTGAGAGAATTCCTGAGGCAGATACCACTATAACACACCTATGAATGGAGCACAGAAGAAGAACTAAAAACACTATTCACAAAATTAAAGAAAAGAATCTTAGAACTAGAATAAAACTGTTATCATTTTACTGCGCACATACAAAAAGATCATAAAAAGAGAACTGAAGAACTATTGACCTATCAGGCTCCTGCAGACAATCTACAAAGTTTTCACTCAAGTACTGAACAATTGACTCACTGCAGACCTGTATTTCACCCAATCAATAGAATATGCAGACCTTCAATCAGGATTTTCTACAAAAGGCTACCCTTTGGGATAAATGAATCTCAGAAAAAGATTCTAATATAACTTACCATTATGTATGGTATTCATCAACTTCGAGAAAGCTTTTGAGTTAGGAGAAAAAGGGCTTCATGTTAAGATCATGTTTAACAGACACACAAAAGAATATATGTATAGACAGGAATTTCAGTGAACAATAATATACCTGAATACATCTTTCTTGTATTAGAGCTCTGATCATTTACAGCAGCTCAAATTGTAAAATGGATTTATTTCTACCCACTGTAATTTTTTACTCATACTTCTTTTGTCAGTGTTTGTTAGCTTTTAAACGTCTGGTATAATAAGAACGTTCCAGCACGTGCCAATTAGCTGCATTCTAAAGCTACCATTACAAATAAAAAGTCAAATACGCCCTAGTCACATTCAGTCTCCCCAGCAAAAGACTGATTTTAATTTCATTGTCCACAACAAATTTGGAAACTTAAACTGAAGCTGACGTGCTAATTTTAATCACGAGGCATCCTTCTGCTTCACTGAGCCCAACTCTGCAATCGTGAAGTTTAACACAAAACAGCCATCTCCCCCGGTCTTGGGGAGGTCACTGAGGAAGAACTCAAGATGAACAGAGAGGAAAAACTCCAACCAATGGCAAAACAAAGAAGACATCCACATGAACTTTTCTCCAAGGGTTTTGTTTTTGTTTTTGTTTTTTTGCCATCTAGAGAACTGCACGTCTCTGACCATGAAGTGACCATGGACACACTCAAACCCTCTGCCAGCAGTCGCTGCAGTTCACCCTATGTGGTGATCCAACACCTGGATGCCCAGTTACGAGAAAGCAGCTGTGTTGATGGCACTCCTCTCCCACTAACACCACCATTTTATTCATACTTCAGAATAACAACCTCATGACTACAAAACCATTTTCTTTTCCATTTACTGTTTCACTTTTTCCACATCATTACAAGGCGCTCAGCACCTACGTCTGTTTAGACAAGATGACAGGATGCCAGAGAGTAGTAAAATCTCTGCCATGTTTCCATGGGTGAACTTCCTAGATGCACCAGTTCCTGTGGTCTGACATTAAAAATGTTCATCATCTAACAGGGTGACCGACTTTTACGTCTTTTATTTTTCTCTTCTTTATTTTCCCCACAACAACTTTAATATAATAATCCTGATTGAAATTAAGACAATTTTAACTTTTGGTCTTGATTCAAGAAAACCACAACACTAATTTTTAAAAAATCATTGCTTTTTTCCATACTGCCTGAACTTGAATAACTAGTCAAAGGTACCTCTATGGAAAAAACACAAGAGTAAGGTTAGAAAATTTCCTTGTATCTGGAGTTACTATAAGAAAGTAGCAATACTGTAATTGCCACATTAGCATTACAGACCAAGCCTATAATGTAAAATAAAATGACTTCAAAAAGTAACTTTTTTGTAGAGAAAAAAACACAACATACAAAAATCGGGATTTTTGTTTCTTTTTGAAAACTGATGAATCTGATAAAAATGAAATGAGTCATTTCAATCAACCCTGACAACAGTTTTCAAAGAGCCAGTAACACGGCACAATACACTTAAAAATGAAAACTACTAAACTGCTGCTTTAACATGGCCAAAAAGAAATCTATCTATATTGCAAAAATGCACAGAGCTAATATGGCTCTACTATGTTCATACAAATTAAATTGTTGGGCCTAATTCTGCCTCAGGTGTAGAGGACATGATGCAACAGCTGTCTGCTACCCTTACAAGCTGAATCATTTCACCCACACCTACTCTGCAAAAGTCTTTATTTGATTACAATGCCATCAATTTGTTCCAGTTATGCTCAATCTTTCCATACTAACAAAATCCTCTTTCAAATTTAAAGTGATGGTTTTTTTTAATTATTATTTTTCTTACACGAGGACACTCAGGATTGCCTGGAGCTACACTTTGGGTTTTGTTTCTCTAGAACTACACAGCACAGGGACTACTAAACTGTCACATGCATTGTGTTCCCAAACATCACTCAGATCTTTCTTAGAGTTTCCAAGCAGAATGCACTAGATATTCCCCAGTGAATAATTTACTACTACAAGATACATACTTTATGGACAAATTAGGAAGAGATGCAGTTGAAGAGCTGACAAAACAGCCAGTCAGCACTACGGTTAACACGAGTAGCTGCCTGGCAACTCATGGACATAACTAAAGACAAAGTGAGACAAACAAGCTGCAGTATAATTCCTTCCAACTGCAACTATTAAACATGGGAAAAAAAGTTATTTTAACATTCATAGTATAGTAAATCCTTAAAAGAACAGTACCATTTCCAGGACACACATTAGAATTTAACAGTCTTGTACTGTGCTTATCAGAATGAGATTTTCATGATAAGCATATGTTACGATGAAATAAGTATGTCCTAGAAAGATTAATTTTGGTCTCCGCTTTGAAACTTTTTTTTCTTTAAATACTTAAGATTCCTTGAAGGAAGTAGAAAGACACTACACCTCCTTACAGCACGCAGATATCAAGTTTACTTGTCACTTAAATTCAGTTATTAACAGCATAAATGGTAACAAAAAATTTAGACAAATATGGGGAAGAGAAGAACAGTCACTGATATTCAGCCTACAGGTGAGATGTAAGGAATCCTAGCAAGAACATGTTCTGTTTAACCCAATTCCTTTCAGATAAACCATCCGTATGCAGACTGCACCCTGTCATGGCCAACACCAGATCAGTGCTCTCTGTACCTCCCGTCCAACATGACTAATAAAGCCCATCCTAGGCTCCCCCAAACTCCAAAAAGAACAGAAAAACTGTTCCTCTACCACTACTCCCAAACCAGGCATTGGTAGAGGACAGATGAAAAAGAGCTTCTGTCTGGGTTCCTTGTGTAACAGCTTCTACTGGCAGCTACCCTTCCCTGACTTTCCCTCATTGAAGAACTACCCAAGCCACCCAGCTTTCTTCAGCAATCACAGCCAAGCCACTGAACTCCAATATGCTGATTGCCAAGAAAGGTTAGGAATGGTGAACAGTAATCATATGGCAAGTACGCTTAAAATTCTTAATTCACTTCTCCATTTCCCATCTCTGCTCCCTTATGAACTTCCTTCTCAGTCATGGCTGAATCCTTCCTTTGAAAGCCTCACCCTATTCTTACTGTTTGCTTTAGAACTCATAGCTATCATTCCTCAGAATCAATGCTCTTCACAATGTCAGGAAGACTTTGCTACTTCCAGCTTAATCATTTCAAAATACATTAGAATTGACTGTATATTATTAATACATTCATCTGCATTGCTGTCCTTTTACTGCTTAAGAGAATTGTTTTTGCATACAAAAGTAAAGGTCCTCCAAAAGAATGTTATTTGCCCAAACAAACCACTGAATCCTTCAGATTAGGAATTAGTCTGTGACAGTTCCCACAAACTTTTTTCTTCTTTTAAATCTCCATTTGGGATTTTTATATGAAAGCAAATTACATTAATGACTTATGGGTAGCTTTTCGGTCTAAGAATATACTTGAAAATTCTAGTCATTCTTATCCAGAAAATCTTCTCATAAATGTGCAAAATAAGCAATGGAAAATAGGTATAAAAAAAAGTCACGTTGTCAAGTACAAACAATATGAGAAGACTACACATGCACAGTCCTCAGACCCACACTGATATTCTTGAGCTCCATTTACACTTTTCATGAATCTCTCCTACATTAAAATTCTTAGAGCTGTATAGCTCTAGAGACCAGAGAGACTTCACTGTTTTGGATTTTAAAATTCTAGTTACTTCAAGTCACTTAGTCTAACAAGAAATCTCCTCAGGATGTATTCATTTTTATTTTTCATAAAATACACTGCACCGCTGCATAAATATTTTTCCTCATAAAAACACACAGCAAGCTAGACCACTCTCAAAATTAATAGCTTCTTTTTTTATATATATTATTCTTATGGCCTTCTTGCAGACAGCATAGGTTATTTACAAGAACTGACATCAAAAAAGGATTGCTAATCAAAAGCTGAATAAAAATTAAAAGTATGATAAGAGTCATACAAAGTGGTGAGTTTACGTCTAAACTAGTTAAGTCCCAGTTGAATTCAAATTGACAAAAATTCCACTCCGAAGTCCAGATCAGGATTGGAAATAAAGCAGCTTTTCCAACAGTACGTGATAGGTTGTTTCACTTACTATGTCTTGTGCTCCTACCACACAAGCTCTTACACAAACTTTGCTAAGTATTTTGACAGTATACTTCCTGCATACAGCATACTTGTATACAGAACTCCTACAGCATTTTTGAAATCATGCCTAATGCTCCCGAAAGAAAGGTTTATTTGAATAATCTTCTGGAAATACACTGTAGGTCTATCTAGACAATTCCATGCATTTTATTTATGTTAGGGAGATTTACTTAAAACGAGCTCACATCCAGATGAATCATCACAAGGATCCTGCAGATTTTAAGCAACAAGCTGAAGTAACATTTGTAAAGCATCAGGAACTGACATACAGTTAAAATGCACTCAGTATGGCTAAGCCAAATCATTATATCTGGATAGACACTGGATTCTACAGTGCCAAATCCAGACTATTCAGCGAGTGTGGTAGGACAGACCAGCTAAGACTGGCAGTGTGCTGGCCTTCAAGCTGGCATGGGGCCTGGCATTATTCTCTTGCAAGAGAAACAGTCCTCTCCGGCCCGATACTGGAAGTTCGAACCTTCTACTTAGTCAGCATCACAATCTAGCAAAGTTTGTGGTTTGTCTGTGTTCCAGGAAATCCAGAAAGATCATCTCTTCCCTATCACAAAAGACAGTGCACATCCCTTTGACCACTGAGGGATGCATCTTGTTTTTCAGCAGGGAATTGTCTTAGTTTCAGCTGGAACAGAATTGTTTTTTTTTTTTCAGCGTGTGGCATGATGCTATGCTTTTCTTCTAAAACCAAAGCAAAGTTTATAACACACAGTTGTTTTAAAGTTATTCTAAGCAGAGCTGGACAGAGCCGAGGCTGTTCCAGTTTCTCAGCTCATACTAATGACGGGTTGCAAGGGCAGAGAATCAGGACAACTGACTTAAACTGGCCAAAAGGATATTCCATACCACAGGATATCAGGCACATCATGCAGAAGGGTAGTTTTGAAGAGGATGGGAATCTATCTGGCTCTTTACCTCTCACTGGGGGCTAGGTGGGCATCTGTCAGTGAGTGGTGAGCAACTGCTTGTGCACTTCTTGTTATACACATTCATATATATACACACATACATATAGTCATAACTACTATCTTTTTTCTTTCATCTATCTTAGTAAATAATTTTATCTCAATGCACAAGTTCTACATTGTTTTTTTTTTATTCTCTTCCTATCTCGCTGGAAAGAGGGAGAGTGAGTAAACAACTGTGTGACACTAAGCCCCCTCTGGGGTTAAACCACTAGAGGATTTCACATGTTGCCACTCCATGGACTGCTGTTTTGACTCTGGCTTATCATGGTAACACCACAGTTTGCCACCAGTAACGATGCAATGTAAGAAACCGTTACCTTCAGCCTCACAGTGGTTCAACATATCCTGACAAACTTGTGCATGTTGTACCTTTTGTTCCTGTTTGAGCATTTGCAAGGCCCACCTGGTGCAAACTTTTGATAATTCAACACTGCCAAAATCATTTTATCATTTTCAACATTTTGAAGCTAATATTCAATTCCATACACAGATTCCTGGTCGTAACTGGCTGATACACATGGATGAGCCCATCAAGATGCTCTTCATTTTTTTGGTGTAACAGTTGTGAATGGCCATCCAGTACGTGGCTTGTCTTTCACAATGCTGCCACCACTGTTAAAATGTACTACTCACCACCTCACTGTGCTCAAATTCACACTTGGGTTTCCATAAACATTCAGTGTCGAATATCAGTGGATGGCATTTTTTTCATCATGGAGAAATTAAATTCCAACCCTTTGCTTCATCCACACTTCTATGTCAGATGCCCCTCTGCTGCCATCTGTCACATGGCAACAAAGTGTAATGGAATACTGGAGAGAAGGTTCCACCCCTGCTGTCGTATCTACATCTGCCTCTGACATCATAAGGCAACATAATAAAATAGGGGGCATTACTTTCAGAGAAGCCTCAGTATTTCACTACAGAGCAAGATTTTCTTCAGTATACATGCCCCAACATCATACCAAACTACACACACATTACCACACAACAGCACAAGCTATTGGGACATTCAAGAGGCTTAGTGCTTAGATGTTTCACTCTCAGTCAACCTGGTAAGAGTAACATAAATTATTTGAATTACAAGGAAGTACAGGGAAATGGGGAGTTGATAATAACATACTTGGTCTGTCTGTTTAAAAACAGGGCAGGGCTTCTGGGAGATGCCATACATCAAAGCAGGATTCTGTCCACAGCAAGTCTTAATGGATTTGTCTTCATTCAAAGACTCTCAATTAAAACCTCAATTATTTTAAGGTATCTGGTCTTCAGTACACTACTGTATTAATTTATAGGTCTAACTGGCATTGGTTTTTAGCTTTGTTTGCATTTTCTTTTAAAACTTTATAGTCTCAGAAAGGATTAGGATAATCTACTACAGGCTCTGGACATCAGCCTCTTACACAGAAGGTAGTCATTCTGATCTTAATCCTGAAACAACTTTCACCCAATTTAACTTCTGATACTGGGGCTCTTCTCTTCACATCTAATAAATGTAATACTTAACCACCGGGTAAAATTCCTTCTGATTTTAAAAATCTGACTATAATGCTATCACCTCCAACTGGAAAAATCAACTACAACAGAACTTTCACCATATGAACTGGATAGTCATTGCAGTACAAAACCACTGCAAATACACCACTTACTTGTTTTCAGCTACATGCGCTTTCTTTAAAAGACCTGAAAGTCTTCAATATCTGAAAAGTACAACTTTCAAGGCAGAGTAAACAAAAAAACCCAAACCATGGCCACTTTTACAGTCAAGCCTCATCTTTCCCTGCCCCCGCCCGCACACTTTTTATGTTCTCCTGTCACCTTTAACAGATTTTATGGAGTTAAAAGACTGATGGCTATCTCGCATTTGACTTACAAGGAATGCTGTACTCTGGTAAATTGAGTCCAGATGCTGAAAAATGTTCACACTCAAAGTTGTACATTTTAATTTTTAAAAATACAGATATTTACAAAATGATATAAAATGAAGGAGTTTCAGAAGCTTAATTTTTAAAGATCCTTGGAACTAGACTTTACAAGAAACAACTCCTATAGCTCACAGCAGTTTCCACACAGCAACAGACCTTCGTTTAAGATTTACTTGATCTTCCACAAAAGACATACATGTCTAAAGCAAATACCAAGTCCTTCGAAGACATCTGATATAAAAGGAATCTTACTTGTTCCAATGTCTTTCTATTCCCCTCTAATAAGGTCTAATTCTTAGCCTTACAAAACAAGCTGAAGAACTAACGTAACTCAAGCACAAAACTAAAACTCTCACTAGTTTTAGTTGTTGTTTTTTAATATAATAATGTTCACATCACATATTTGCTGTATCTACAAAGATATTCAACTTCTGGAAGAGCAGACTATTTTGTGCATGACACAACAACAACAGCAACACTGCCAGCCAGTTCTCAGCTATACTGTGTTGCTTACCTTCATTACCCACACATAAAATAAACGAGTTTTTAATAAGAATTCAAGCCTAAACCAAACTATATACAAGGCAGATTCCAAGCTTACATGTGAAGTTTAACTAAAGAGTACAGTTTACCAAAACAATGGTAAGACTTCTTAGAAAAAAATCCTCCCACCAAACACTAAAGATTTGTAGCTGTATTTGGAAAACATTCAGCAATTAGCCAGCTTTTATGCTTCTCCGCTAGTACAGACAAAAGTAACAAAGTAGTCCTACAAATACTGCACTGTTGCACAAACATCATCTTTAGCTGCCAATCTTGCAAATAGTTTGTTATAGGTAAATATCTAGACCTACAGAATTTATTTTAATCATAATGAAATCCTTATTTGGGTAGATTTGCAAAGTTTGGATAAAAACAATTTCAAATGGTAACTCACAAATTACATCTTTCTGTGAAGCTACTTAAAAAATATTAATGCCTTTTTCAGAAATAAAAAACAACCAAAACCATTCTTTTTTAAAATCCAAAATGCATTAAATGTACATAACCAATTTAAATATACCACTTGCTGCAGATTACCAGAGCACAGTGAGTATAATATCATCTTAAATAAATGTATAGAGGTATGATACGTTTTGCAATGTAACTAGAAACCAACACCCAGAGTCACACCATAATTTAGGAGTCCAGTTTCAAGTATTTAATCTTCAAAACTTCTGTTTTAACCTGATGGACACTTATGTTCTCATACAGCAATTAACTGGTCAGGTAAAATCTCACTCCCACAGCTGTCAAGAACTTCTCTGATATAAGCTGGTCTAAGCAGCCTGACATGCAATCCAAACCTTAGTTAGTATAATTTACCTTCCCCTCTTTGGGAAGCAAAATCACTTCTGAAAGCCCTTGTATCTGCTTTCACTCAAAATTTTTTTCTACAGCTCTTTATGAAAAGAAAGCTGTCCTTTTCCTTTTCCTTTTTTTTTTTTTTTTTTTAAATCGAGTTTTGTTTCAAAACACTACTTCTATAATTTTGAAAGATTTGCAGCTGATGCACAACAACAGAGCCAAGAAGCCAAGAGACATCCAGCAGGAATGGCTGAGCACCTTTGGCCAGCAGCAGCCCAGCTAACTAACTGCTCTGTGCCCATATTTTTATTTTTCTGTCACACAATGACCAATGCAAAGTTCTTGATCAGAAGTTACCAATTCTTTCAGCGTAACGACTACGAACCATTTCTGTGAACTGAAACATTCTCAAAGATATTTCAGTCTATCAACGTGCTTAAGACTCTCTTCGAAAAAGGACATCTGAACAACTGTGTTCTCTGTACATCTCTTCTCAACTTTCCCACATTTATTTTTTAGGTGGAAATAATTACCACTATTAAATATAGTACTTTGATACTTGCATTATCTATGGAAAAATTTAAAGGAATGTAGCTTTTATATCACTTTTTAAAATGAGTATCACAGGGATGAGAGTGGCTTCTTTTTTTTTTTTTTTTAATATCTCAACATGAACTGTGGACAAAACAGGGCCTTGTCTGTTTCCTACATAGTCTGCATAGTCCTAAAAGTCATGTATACCTATTAGTAACAATTTGTCCTTTCTATCTGATTCTATCTACAATACAAACAAGCTTTTTAACACAGTAAATTTCTTGCCGATAATAGCACAAATTGCTTCAGAATAATTTTAGCTATCCCCCAATAGATTCAGCTTGTAAGTCAAAGACTACAGGGGAATTTAAACGAAACTTCTTAAAGACCTAGCCACAAGTTCTGAGGGCCTCAATCTCAATGAGTCACTTATCTACTCAAAAGCTCAACATTCTCTTACATCACCAGTAAGATGATGACCTTAAAGTAAGATCATCTCCTAGCACAGAGGCAAAATGCCCAGCAGAGGCATCATCATTGCTTGCAGCAGATGAGAAAGAATGAAATATATTACTGAATGCTCCAGCATAGTCAAACTCCTATACAAAGCTGAAAATTTGACTATATAAGGCGTAAGATAAGCCCAAAGAGGCCTGTGCCAAAAAACATTCACTGTTTCTAAGTCAGAATTTCAAACAATACTATACTGAAGTGCAACACTGGATAGGTGTTTTTACTGTAAAAACTACTCTGGTATTCCTAGCCAGAGCTTACAGACAACTGGACAAGAACAGAATATAACCGATGTGGAGATAAAAATGTAGGAAATACTAAGGTTCTCTCGACTGTGACAAAGGAATTCCAGAAGGTAATTAACCTTCCAAAAAAATAACTGCAGTTCCTGAAGGAATCTAAAAAAACCAACCAACCAAACAAACAACCCTGAAGGAACCTAAAAAAAAAAAAAAAAAAAAACACCCTGGAAATTCTTGAAAACGTACTTCAAATTCTCAGTTAATATGCTCTAACTCACTCCTGATTCTGCTTCTTTGAAATAACAACTCCAATTAAGAATCACTACAAGCTTTTTGCCTCGACTTTCTCTATATTCCTTATATATTTACAATACATTACAGTGAAATAGCTTTGATTCACTTATCTGACCTATTCTGCTACCAGACAAAACAGAGACATCTTAAAGGAAGAGAAAAATCAGCGTATCATACATGAGAAGATGTATGCTTGTGATAATACTGATACACCTTTCTGCATTGTAACAATGTTTTAAATGGTCCACTAAACCCAGAAAATGCTTATGATGAAGTGAGGAAAGAAGCATTACCACCAAAAGAAAGGGGGGAAAGGGGAGAAAGAGTACATTAAAACAATATGCCCATAAGCTAATGGATGAATTTCCAAGCTCAGATTTCCCATCTGGTTTTGTTTCTTTAAGTTTTCTAGTTTTGTGGCTTTCCTTTTTTTTTTTTTTTCTTGGGGGTGAGGAGGTGCTCGCTTGTTTATATGTGTGTTTCTTCAACACCTTCATACAATATCACTATTTCAGAGAACAGGCCTACCTCAGGATGCTGGGTGGCTAGATTTTAAGTACGTTCAACAAAGGCAAAATTATATGCTCCATATCATGATAAATTTAGTAAAATCAACAAGGTTTATCTATCCATGTATTTCAAAGATTTTTACACATCATATTTAACATTATCATCAATGAGATCTCAAAGAGGGCAAAGAAAGCAAGCACAGATATGGCAAGAGAAAGGCCTGTACTAGGAGCTGACAGGACCAAAATATTGTCAGACAAATACAAGGCAAGGAAACACAGGTCATTTTCTTCAAAACAAGATCTCGTACTTCCATCTGTTACCTCAATTACAACATTTTTTCTTCCTTCTCAAAAATTGAAAACAAAGCACACACACACACAAAAAAAGAAAAATCCACTACAACAACAAAAATGACAAATTAGTGAGCCTCACTTCACTATTATTTTTATGTAAATACAAAGGCCTCAAGGGAAACTTCAGAACAGGACAGACTTTGGTACAGTATTTGGAACATCATTCTACACATCGGATTACTGAAAACAGAAAGCCTCTCACAGCCCAAATTGTACAGACATTTAGAACAGAGGAAGAACAAACCAGTCAATTTCAACTGCTAAAAAGCACACAGGGTCATGAAATTATCATCTGAGTGAACAGGAGTTCAGATTCAGAATAACCTCTTACATGTTTAAACTGGTAATATCTCCATATATACGTTTTGATTTTTAATCGAGCTAAACTGAAAAAGAAAATCAGAAATTGAGGGATATTCAGCACAGCTGACTGCCTGAGTTCTGATTTTGTTTTCTCTATGCAACAAAAACATACAGATTATATAGTCTGTATACTCGCTCAAGTTAGCTGAACCTTTCACACAATTTCCAGATAAACTATTTTCATGCAATTTATTTTTCCCCCTAAGCCTCAAAATTTTCATTTATATAGTATACAGATCATTATATATGTCAATCTATTACAGCCAACTACAACAAAGTGACACCTATATATGGAACAAAACTTACTCTTTCAAACACTATGTTTTAAATCTGACTTTTTTTTTTTTTTCTCCACTAATACAACTTTCCAGATAACTGAAATGATACTCTGTTCATGAAAAGCATACTCAGAATTAAGGCTAAAATAACAGATGTCTTCAGAGATAAGAAAACAAATCCATTGAATGCCTACCTGAACCCACTGGAGATGAGCCAACACTAAGACTTTGTAAACTTCCATTCCTGAGCAAAGTTGGAGATTTTTGAAGACCAGAGCTTGTCACACTTCCTGCAGCAGATGCCACAGATGAAGTTGGGGAAGCAGAAGAAACTGAAAGATGGGAAATACTTTCTTGACTTTTATTTCCTTTGGGTCTACCAGGCCCATGTTTATTTTGCTTATTTCCTTTCCGTTTCTTCTCTGTTACAGTTTCCTCTTCTATTCCAGAAGTTTGAGCTCTTTTGTATGCTGTAGAAGTAAGGCTTGAATTACTTATGTCTCCAGGTGAGCTGTCAAAGTTTTTAGATTGGGAAACAGCTGATGATGAGGGGAGACCAATTAAGGAAGTGAAACAGTTGACACCTCCCTCTTGACTTCCAGTCTCTCCTTTATGTACATCTTTGGTTGATGAAGCCTGTTGAGAATGAGTGAAACTGTCACTTCGTAGATCTGTTTCTGTAAAACTCAAAAAATCCTGGGGAGACTGAACTGAACTTCCAGAAGATGACTTTATGCTCCCAGGAGTGCCCAAAAAGCTTCCTAAAAAGGAAAAAAAAAAAAAAAAGTACAATTTTTATTTTTTTTGTACAGCTGATGAAAATTCATGGAAAAGATTGTTATTTTAAAATACAAAACTTTGAAGTGCAAAGACTTTACGAAAAAGTGATACCAAAAGACACAGAACTTATTTTTAAAAGAACTCATTTCTACTGCTGATCTTTATTCTTGTGGATCTGAATCTCCTATCACTCATTTTGGGGCACAAATAAGGTAAAAATTAATAAAAGGAGAATAACAACTTCTGTTTTAAAACACTTATGATATCTCTTGTGTTTTGAAGCCTCAACAAACATATGACAGAGCAAGTTGTTTTGTGTTGGTTTTTGTTTTTTTTTAAACACACTTTTATGTGTGTTTAAGAAGGCAGATGATAAAACATGCTGTGATCACATTTACGCTACGCCTGCAATCTTCTTTGCCATTCTACCTAAATCAGGGGTCTGACATAGGTCAAGTGAACAGCAATTGCATTTAATTTACCCTGGCTGAGGAGGTGTTCCACAGAAGAGGTATTTTTCAAAAGGACAGGAAAGCAAGTGGAGAAAAGTGTATAAAATTGGTATTTTAAGGCTTCTTTACATTGTCAGAGAACCATAAAGATCTTTTCTGCAATAGAACTGCACTGTTTCTGTAGTATCTGGAATGCAGTCACTTCAGTGCTGAGTTAGTACATGCAAGGCAGAAAAATAAGCACATTTACGAAATACAAACACCAGTCTAGTTCACTGAAATTCAGTAATTTTTTAGGAGTGAATTATATCGTAAAACTTCAACTGGTGACCACTGTCTTACTAAGAAAATACTCCCTAAATAATGACATAAAGTACTGAAAAAAGTCCTATAAAAATGAATATTTTATCACTAGTAGTCCATTAAACATTACTTACAATTCCCTTATGTTAGTATTTAAATCATATAAAGCATTGTTTTATATCAAGTTTTATTTCACCACTTAACATTAGGCAAGTTTTTTATTTAAATGCGAGATTCTAGAGGAAAATTGTACAGGTTCTGAAAATTCAAACAAAAACCACTCCAGTATTTCAAGTGAAAAAAACTGTAAATGTTCTAGGCAAATTTGGAAGTGCTCATCACATATCAGATTAAAACCCACAGCAACATCTCTATCTTTCAGGAAAGTAGTATTTTAAAAGCATGTAAGTTGAAGACTTATTTAGCAGTCATCACATTCTATACACTAGTTAAGCTTTGTTCTAAAATGAATTGAAAAGCAGAGCTACAGAAGACCCATAGGCTCAATTTCATGTTAAATGTTAACCATAATAACTGTTCAGAAGAAACGAAACTTCTGGTTTTATCAGTTAAAGAACATACCCTAAACAACGTAAACAAAAATATCACCTTTGCCCTTTAAAGATGCACAACCTTCTTTTTCATGTTATGAAAATAAACACTTATTCCTCTAAAAAGTTACGTTTTCCCAAGTAAAACAACATTCTCATTACTGAGAATAAAGGATGAATTACTTTTCAATATGTAATCTTTTTCAAATATGTGAGATGTCTGTCTAATTCATGTCAAAGCAAAAGAAGTATTACTGCATAACGATTAATACCTTGCTGAAAAGGACTAGCTGCAGTCACAGTTGTTCCTGGATTTCTTCCAGCACCAGGCTTTCTTCCCCTCTGACCCGAGTTGTGACCTGCGGATTTCTTCCCTTTGCTCTCTGACCCTCTAGCCTCTGAAGAATCTTTTCCACTTGAAACGTGTGTAGAAACTTCCTGGAAATTTGCATTTGTAAATCGAGCCGTAGTATCTTCCAGACGCTTCAAGGAGCCTGACATGGAGTTGTTGCTAGTGCTTGTATAAGTCTACCATTGTGATAAGTGAAATGGAATTAAAGAAAAGAAACAGTAAGATCATAAAAAAATCTGTTATAATCAATTCGCACAACTAGAATGCTACAAGTATTGAAATTTCCATCATAAAAATTTAAAAAGTTTATTTCATCCTATACGAAGAATAGTCAGCTATCATTACTCATTTAAGTGGCATTACCATCAGATCATTTACTATCAAATTTGAACAATCAGTGGAAGCCAACTTGATGACTTATCCTCTATAGCTTATGCAAAGCTATTAGTTTTACATCAGTAATTAGTAATAAAATTTTAGTAATGCAATACAAAATCTTAGGAACGTTCAATAAGCTTGCCAGTATATTCGATTTGATTCATCTAGTATTTCTATTTAAGCCAGCAGAACTACTCACGGCACACCAAATTCAGAGCAAACACAGAAATCCTGTGCCAAGGGCTGGAAAGAGTTGCAAGGTATCAAATTTATTTTTGGTATTTGAAGAAGAGAGCCTCTGAGTTACACCTGCCATAAGACCAATATTTTGGCCTCAGGTTTATATTTGTTTTCGTAACTATATGTGCTGCACGTTTATATATACACGCTGAATACGAGTTTTCTCCATGTCTATTCAAACAATTTTAATGATTTGGAAAACATACAAGACTATTTTTTATATATTCCAATATACCTAGGGGTATAAAAGAAGCCATTCTCTCAAATAACAAATTTAGAAGACTTCACATACTAAAGTAACTGGCAGTAACAGAAGTTACATAAAATTAATTGTTAAGACTGTCCAGATATATGATTAAAGTACAATTATTTTGTGAAAAAGAATGCTCAAATGTCAACTTTGGTGGAAGAAGGAAAGATTTCAAATGTAGTGCAATCAAATTGGAAATGTTTTTTCACCAGCAATGGATCTGACAAAGGCTTCAGAACCATTTGCACTTTTACAACTTTACAGTCTCATCACCAAACAAAATCAACAGCAATAAGCGCTAAAGCATTCACTTCACATCATCAAACGAGCCTTCCCTCAGTCAGTAGCTTCTTTAAAGCATGGTCTCCAGAAAAACTGTTCTGCTTGAGTTCTACCTCTAGTCCCTTAACCTTAGTGTTACTCTGTAGTGTTGGTTTCTTTTTTATCTTGTTAGATGTAAACACCATAAGCCAAGATAAGACTAATACCATGTTCCAAACTACAACAGACAAGCATACAAAAATTACTCCAGAAAGCAAATACACAGAGTATTCAAACTGGTTAGACTTCATGTCTTGTTTTACAGGCGCTAGCATTTCCACACAGAATAGTTCTACACAGACAAGAGAACTCACTCTAGAAGCACTTTCTTCATAAGCTTAGGCTATTCCTGAGGCTCTCTGTCCCACTTACATCACACCTGTATGACCTAGTGTATGAAAAAACCATGCAAAAGACAGTGCTTCTAAACTCTGAAAAGTAAAGCATACCCTAAATAGAAGTAAGAAATGCTGAACACTTATGACTTGAAGGTCCACAAGTAACAATTTCTAAACCAATAATTAACAAATGGTGTTTCACATTTTCATATCATTCAGTTACTGCTATTTTAAATTCCTATAGCAAATAAGCCAAACCATAATACCTAGTAAAATGAATCTCACTACATAATAAATCTAAATGAAAAACATACATTGTTACAAACACACACAAAGTACCTGTAAAGTACCCACTCACATAAACAAAATCTGCACAGCCTGTATAAAACAGAACTTTTCTTAACTAGCAAAAAAGTTATTTTCATTTACCTACCTAAGCAGGAATGCAAAATATAGCTCTTCAAAATTGCAAATACAGTCCTATTATAAAATGCAACAGAAACATATTACAGGCTTTCCAAATAACAGTGAAGAAAATATATTAGCTTAGGTCTGTTAAAGTACAACATTAAGAATAATTTACCTCAGTTTGACATTACTATACTGATAACTGTTTTCAGTGAAGATGGAGCCAATTCTAAGGTAAATGTAGCAGTTAACTTTTTGAACTGTTGCAAAGTCCACAAGTACGCTCAATTTTCCTGAAACTGATGTGTCACTTGACCTGTGTTAAGAAGCAGTGGTTCAAATGTGGGTCATTTGAACAAAGGCTTTCCAGACATGCAATAACCCACTCCCTCAAAGTCAGCTTTTTCTGGGACCTGTTATTTCTCCCCTTATCTAACTCTCTCCTCTCCTAACTTTTATCTACTACACCCCAGCTGAATACTAATTGCCAGGATAATTCTCTATTGCTATCAACAGCCATATTTTGATGCTATCTAATATCTCTTCTCCATTATTGCAGGATTGGTTTGGAGGGCTTTTTGGTTGTGGTTTTTATTTGGTAAAAAGGAAATCAGGAGCTTAAGCTCTACAAGACCTGGTCAGGACCAGGCAATGACTAGTAGGCAGTCATTTGCATATGCTGTGCAGAGATTTGAAGCGAGGATATAACGTTTCATTTGCCACCACTAGAAAGGTCAGAATAATACGATTTAGCTGAGAAGAAATATTTAGACTGCGTGCCTAAATCCTGCATTTAGCAGATTTTGGAGAACATGCATACACACTGCAGTTCTGCTCATGAAAGCTTCACTCAACAGGCATTTCTGTTTCAGCACATGCTGTGAAATATTCTGAAACATGTATGTTTCAGAAATATCTTGAACACTAATAGGATGTAACAGACATGAAGCAAAGCAAAATTCTATCTCTTGACCAGTATTTTTTTTTTCCAGATCGTGCTCCTCACTTCAAGGAATTAATTGCAAGAAAGTATCTTAAACAGATCTGCATATTAATGACTTGGAGAATCCAAAAGATACACAATACCATCCAAGATGAAAGGGCAGCAGAATTCGATTATAAAGCTAAATGGTTCATAAAACAACTTACCCACTCCTGAACACTTTCTAAAATGCCACACTCTAAAAGACAAAGGCCTAATATAAAAGCCATCACCAATAGCAAAGACAGATTGATTTGGCTGGGGTTTTTTTTGAAGTGATACAAGTGAGGGGTGGCAAGGAACAGTGATCTAAGGATGAAGGTAGAACTTTGGTTCCTTAATAACTAGTTTCATATTCTGCTGTCCCCTGGAGCCTACCAGGCCTTCCCCACTCCCCCCAGCACATGCTTTCCATAGGGAAGAGACAGCTTAAGGCATCCCCACTGCTCACACTGCCCTCAGTCATTTCCCTTCACTTCAGTACAAACATCCCCCCAAAAGAGATTCCTCTGATGTTGTCCCCCAAGCCCATTCCTTGGTTTATATGGGAGAACTGAAATAAGCAGTTCATGAATGCTCCTCCTGTTCTGCAAGTCAATCAGCAATTGCTACTGCAATTATCAAGCAAACTCGGTGTACATCACAGCTTCTTTATGGTTCTCATAAATCAGTTTGCAGGTTTGTTTTTTTTTTTTCCTTAAACTACACTTTTATGCTGCCAACTTGGTGCAGAGAGTTACTGTCACTTTTATACCTCACATATATCACCCTGCGTGCACCATAGCAAGTCTTAAAAGCAAGGAGAGCAAGTCTTAAAACTTCTGGAAAAGCTTTAGATTCACTGTAAAAGCATAATAATCATTCTTAACATACACAGCACATCCCCATACTTGAAAAGCGTTTAGTCCTAATCCAGATGTACAGAACAGCACTCTTGCAGAGGGAAGGGCCACAGCAGGCCATCAACCACAGCCGTGCCAGGTGGTAAGAGATGAGTCCAAGCAGAACAACAACAAAAAAAAAACTAACACATGAACACCACAAACACCACACTGATGGAATATAGTGATGCTCAGTCATAAAACAGAGATTATGCTTCTCTTTTCATTCCCTCAATATTCTACTGCCATAGGATCAGAGCATCTCCCTTGAGAACCATCTGCTGACTTTCAGGGTGACCTACTCTTACAAGTATCAGCCACCAGCTACAATTTGAAAGCAGATAAACTGTCTTAGCATCTCTGGGGGGGTTGGTTTGGTTTGGTTTTTTCTTGGGTTATAGATATAAGACAATCAGAAAGTAATGATCACTATTTTTCTGGATCTGTTAAGCAGATTTTTAAACTCTCTTTTGAGCTTCCAAGGCTCAAAATACAAGAAAGGAGTTTTCATCAGGATTAAATAAAGGGTTGGTGGCTCTCGTGTATATGCTATAACAAAACAGAATATTCTCAACTAAGTAACAGAAATGCCAAAAACAAAACGAAACAAAACAAAAAAAAAAGCCACCCTCATCTGAAAAGAGAGAAAAAGCCCAAGTTATTCCACTCCTTAGTAATTCAATGTTTATATCCCAAAAGAAAGGTGAAAAAAACGCCAGCATAGTAATCAGAGTAGATCAGAATTTCCTATTTCAAACTTTTTCCAACATAACCAATCCAGACTAAGCAGTGCCTGCTGAGACATCCCAGCGATACACATCTGCCTCTTGGGAGATGTGCCCCGAACTGCACGCAACCATTGCACTCCAACTTCAGTAAAATTGCTTCAAATTATGTTTTACAGAACAACCAAACAATCCACACATACTAACTCACATAATGTAAACTCACAGTTTTACTATGCAGCTGTTCATGAATATAACTTAAGAAGCCGCTCATCCAGATAAAAACATACTCCAAGGTACCACCTGCATAAATGGTCATTACCACTCCTACCACAAAGGCTCTCAGTTCTTTAAATAGGAAAAGATGAATTCATTTCAAATTTCAGCTCCCACAACAGGATGGCTGTGACAGCAGAAGTGATTATAAACAATGATAACAATGTGCTCACTGCAAAGACAGACTGCTGTGAAAAAGGCAGCAAGTTCAAATCAATTCTGACAACACTATGTAAAAGAATACACAAAAATAGCATAATAAGAAAATGTTCTGAAGCAAATATTCTCAGAAGAAAGCAAAGCTTCTCAAATTACTAAAATTTCAAATTTTAAGGAACACATTTTTGAGGAACACAGTATGGCCATATAATTCAGAAAACTAAATGCATGTAAATTGTGTCAAAGGAACTTAAGAAAAAAGTTTTAAAAAGGTATATGAAGAAATTAGCCACAGAGAAATCACTTCCAAGGACACCAGATATTTGAAGAAAAAAAATCACATTCAGTAGCTTCAATAAAAAATAACAACCATAAAAAGGATCTAGAAAATACTTGGACCACTTAGGTAGAAAGAAACAGAGTCAGAAGGTAGAAAACAAAAACAAACTGAGGTATTGCTGTTTCAATTCTACCATGAATACTTCCGTTTGTTGCTTTTTTTAATTATTATTTCAGTTATACTTCAATTTCTAGAATTACAGACAGCTCTTGTTCTCAGTGTTTACTCTAGGTCTTCCTTGCTACTAGTTGCAATGTGCTTTTGGTAATGCTATATATTTAATGATTTTTGAGGACTATCAAGAAGCAAGGCGTAAATATTCCAAGAATGCAAAAATGATTAAAATGTTCATATTATTTATAGATTTAACTACACAAATTGACTCGAAATTATATATGTATGTATATATATTATAGTACAGTTAATTCTGATTAACAACTGTATGTCTAACAACTCAGCAATGTTGTCATATTTAACTTGCATATTTAACATTTTTAACCTGTTAAAAATGTTGTTTTACTATTGTTAAAAGTGGTATTCTATTCTTGTTCATCTTAAAAAGTGCACACCATTCAATTACACACCTTGAAATTATGAAAAACCATTATAAAAGACGTTAGTAGGAGAAAAATCCAACTCCCTCTTCCACATTAAAAGGATATTCTAACAGGTAGAACTTGGAAATGACCAATATTTCCACATATTTTCTTTAACTCTTACACAAATATATGGTAACACCACTTGTTAATGAAACTTTTGATGATAATTATGTCACAGAAGTACAAAAGGGGGTATATACCCAAGAAAGATAAGGACATATGTAGTACAAAACAGTACAGTTTACAGGATCTTCTCACACAAGAAAATTCTCTTATAAGCTATGTTAAGATTGCCTGAGAGAGAAACAGGTTCCAGACAAATTAATAAAATGAAGTTTAAAAAAAAAACAAAAAAAACACACATGGACCAGTCAGTAAAATTCAAGGAGTTCTACAATCATTTCAATAAAAACCCACCACACTCCTAACTGCACACTAATTGCAGTATCTGATCACTCTTAATCAGAAGAGTAAAGCAGTATATTTACTCTACCTTTTATTTAAAAATGAAGAAATACAGAATTATTGTGAGATTCTGAAAACCACTGATTAGTAGGTCTCAGCTTATTTATCATTATCAAAAGAATACAACGGAACCAGAAACAGGACTATATCGGAAGCATGAGTCACAAGCAACAATTTTAACAGGTATACATCCTCAAGTCAATCCTCCTACTACTAAGAACAGAAAAATACACAAAACATACTACAAAGCTTGCATTCTTGGTGATGATGCTTGTAGTTTATACCATTTATTGGTTGAGAGAAGAATTACGGGGACTAGAGAAAGCCAGTGTTTGAATTGTTTTACACTGTCCTGACACAGTCTCAGTCACCACATACACAAACTGCGCCTGAATACTGCGCCTCAAAGAAACTACATGCAGTTAGAACAAGCTTCAGCACCTTTCCTAAAGAACAAAATACTCCACATACTGATAGCTAGTTAATTTAGGTATGACTCCCTGACTTGGATGTCAAATATTCCCATGTGAGTGGAACTAATGTTTCCTAACTTTGAAGTGAGAAAACTTCTTTCTTAATTCTGTTATGCTATTCTGTAATAGCATCATTAGAGTCTTTTATTTTTAGTGGGGGGAGGGAAAAGGGGATAGGAGGTAAATAACAGAAGTTACTCTTTTAGAGCATAATCAGAATAGTTTTTGTAATTTACTTCTGTGCATTTCCTCTGAGTTAGGTATTTGCAGCAGGCTAACAGGAATGACAGAACACAGAACCAACAGAGTATGCTAAAATAAGACTGCTATACTGTCATTTTAAAGCTCTTGTAGTATATGCTGGAAACATTATGAGGAGTCAGCATAAGAAATTAAAGTGGAAAAAGAGTAAAAAAAAAAAAAAAACAAAAAAACCATTAACTTACTTTCTCTGTAGTTACAGTAAGAGATGGAACCAAGGATGGTGAGGACTCCGACTGCTTCTTATATTTTTGCTTGTGTTTATCTTTCTCTTTATATTTCTGTAAGTTACAAAAGAAAACACAATTCAGCTTCAACTTCAATGTACCCAAATTCTTTTTTTTTTTTTTTTTTCCCCATTTGTTGTTGTTGTTGTGGGGGTTTAGGGTTGTTTGGGTTTTTTTCATTTTCTGTTTTTCTCCATATACAGATGTGAAAGTTTTCTTCCCATGTGTCATTAGAAATATGGAATTTGCCCTTTCACAGCACAGCATATAGGTGTCATAATTACAACAATGTATGCCACAAAGTAGGATTTTAAGTTTATAACACCTCACATAAGCTTGTTGAGGGAAGTTTAGGTCAGAGGACTTTGTTTTGGAGTAGGGTTTGTTTGTTTCAGGCTTTTTGACCTGGAAAATAAAAATTTAGGGGAAGAAAAAGGAAAGAGGGATTCGACTGCACTGCACAGTCTTTTCAATAACTTCTTAAATTTATCAATCCAAGAAGTGCTATCCTGCACTGCCAGCACACAAGCAGGAAGAGAACAACATCTACACCAAGATTCCTGTGTTATCAGATCTGTTGTAAGCACAATAAAGAGTTGATTCAAAAGCCTTTCATCAACACTAGTTACTCAGCTTTCTGTATCATCAGTGAACACATTCAGATAAACTTAACTATTTCAATGAAACCTAAACAAGCCTTGAGAATGAAGCTGTGAAATGGAAACCAAAGCCACTGCATGAGATTATTTAATTTTTATCATTTTAATAGGAAATTCAAACTACCCAGAAGAAATTTGTATAATTTCAGAACAATGAGGCAATGATCTTAAAATTCTTCAAGATGAAACTTCATAGCAACATCAATAAAGACTAGCAAACATTTAAATGAACATGTTTTGCAATTTCAGTTTTCTTCTTTTACTTCTACCATTATTTTTGTCTGAAAGGCAATGAAATATAGTGTTCTGATCAAAATAACAGCCAGGAAGACTTCAAATTATATTCTGAAATAACTTTGATAGCATTCTCAATACAGAAGGATTCGTCAAGAAGGAGGAAAGAGGGATGGATACAAAATAGGAGATAAGGGAGGTGATGCACAGGTACATAAAATAAACAACCTGAACAATCTGGAAAGAACATGCTTTAAATCCCTAAAGCATTAGCATCACAGCAAATCTCTCTTCTAGATCCAAAATATCAACTCAAAGTTTGCTAGGACATGTTACCAAGGTGCACACAGATGGCACTGTCAGGAGTCACCAGAAGTTGCTGGAAGAGAACCTCACTCGAAGGTCTTTATATATGAAGATAATGACCACAGAAGGTTTGATGTTCTTTGCTCTGTATTTCCTCCTCCTTTTAGGTTTTACCTCCTCCAACAAATCATGCCTCCGTTTTTTCCTCTTGTTTCTTCCTTTCTAACAAAAATTCAGGTATCCCATTTCTGAACGTGAATTGATTCCAGATGGAATTAACATCAAAGAAGTAGGGAAAAATTCACTTGCAGGAAAACCTTTGAAATGAATGCTCAGGTTTTACATAGATCAGAATAAATGTTTCAACAACCTGCTGAGATGAAGAGCTTTAGCTGCCAATAAATTGACTTCCTGCAGTTGCACTCATCTCACCATAAAGATGCATACATAGCATAGCAAGAGTTCTAAAATATTATTCACTTCTTGATCCAGAAAAGGAGTAACAAAGCGACATGAATTGCCACAACATTTAACAAATATCAAAACTTTCAATCAAGTCAGTCTGAAAAGACACACAAACCAATGATCTTTCCCACTTACATAAAAAATAAATAAATAAATAAACAGCTGGTCCTTCATGGCAACTCAGTGGATGCTTCACTTTTTATCAGATTTGCTTCTCCGATCAGCCGTAGCTCCCAGGACACCCATCCTGAAAGCCACTGGAAACTATCATTCTAGAGAATGCAGTGATATCAACTGACTGACAGCAGAGCAAATCTTCACACAGGAAAAAAAGCAGAAAATACTCTTAACAAGGACTCTGCCTGGCAGAGTATTCCCTCTGTCACAAAAAAACATGACCTCCACTGCCTGTGGTTGTCCCAGGTTTTTAGCACATATTTTCAAATCTAATTCCCTTAGTGATTCTTGCAAGCAAAACCAGCCAAATGTCTACACTGTTATTTTTCAGACACTATTTTTTACTCCCTCAAATAATTACAACTTATAATAATGTCCTTTTATCAGAGTACTCTTACAGTTCTTTTGTCACTCATGGATTTTCTGTACCATCTTTTCATCATTGAAGCTTAAAAATCCATAGCTGTCACTGTCACAACTCATGTCCCTCACAAACAACTGTGCATACTTCTTACTAATCCTTAACACAAGACCTGTTTGGCTCTTATTTGTGACTAGTAGTTTTTAGTAATATAGCCGTAACAATTCCAGAATGAAAGATGCCTATAGTCCACACGCTTCGCATTCAAGCCCTAATTTATCTTGTCTTGACAAGAACAGCCCTCATTAAGGTATCTGTCTACTATTTTATACAATATAAACCACACCAGTTTTAATGCACTAAAGCCACACTAGTAAAAGAAAATATACAAGTAGTTTACAAGATCAGGCAGAACATACTGACAACATTATTTAAGCACACACATATTCATCCCTAAGCGTGGAACCTGCTACTAACTGCCAATCCTTAACACTATTACTTAAAAGACTCAAAAAGCTCACTTCAATACAGTGATCATGACAGTTTTAACTAGCAATCAAGAACTGTCAGGAAAAACTGCGAAAAAAATCCACAGCTTCCCTTTTATAAAAGAGTAGCATATAACAAACACAGAATGAACTACTCCTCTTTCAAGATATAAAGTATGAGCAGCACTCCAAAAGCAATGTCTCTTGTTTCATTTTGTCGGCCCACGACGTCAGAGATGAATGCTGGTGATATGGCAGTAGAGGTTGAACCTTCCAACCAGTATTCCATTACATGCTGCTGCCATGTGATAGATAGCAGCAGAGGGGCGGGATGACGGAACAGTGTCTGTCCTGGAAGTGCACATGAAAAAAAGGGGTGGAACTGAATGCCTCCATGTAGAAAAATGGCACCCACTGACATCCATCGACACTTGGTGAACATGGATGGAGATCAAAAAGCGGCTACAAGGCAGTGGGTGGTGCAGTTCAGCAGTGATGACAGCAATGTGAAAGACAAGACACGTTCTGCGAGGCCATGAGGACTTCTATGAACACAGCACATAGGCTCTTGTTCACCACTGGCAAAAATGCACAACTAATGGTGGTGATTGTGCTGAAAAATAGTGTTTTATAGTTGAGACTTTGCTCTATCAAATAATATTACTGGGTTCTTTGTACCTATTGTAGTTTCCATGGAAATAAGTAGGAGTCATTACTTTTGGAGAAACGTACATGTGATCCTCTTGTTATTTAGACAATTTCATGTCAATGCTTAACAGTGGATACTTAGTTCTATTCACTTTATAAAACAGGAATTTATAAACTCAAAAAAATATTAACTGAATTAAGGCAACTATTTAAGAACACTTTTCTGAGAACACAAGAGTTCTCCATTCCCCAGCACAAGAAATCAAAAAGAAGAGGCAGGAAACTGGCATGGCTGAAGAAGGAACTGCTGGTCAAATTGAGGGAGAAGGAAACATACAGGCAATGGAAACAAGGATGCGTGGCCTCGTAAGAACACATGGATACTGCTCAGACATGCAGAGGTGGGATCAGGAAAGCCAACGTACAGGTGGTAGTGAGCATGATGAGGGACATGAAAAATAACAAAACAGGTTTCTTTAGAAACATTGGTGAGAAGAGATTGGCAAAGGAAAGTGTCCCCGCTCTGATAAACAAGAAGGAACAGGCTTCAACAGACGTGGAGAAGGCTGAGGTAACTGAGTTTTTTGCCTTGGTCTTTACTGCCAGTCCAGCTTCCCATGTCCCTGACTCTCTAGTCAGGGGTCAGGGAAATGAAATCCCTCCCACTATAAGAGCAGAGCATATCTGAGGCTGCCTCATAAGACTGAATGTGTACAAGTCTATGGAGCCAGACAAATGCACCCCAGAGTCCTAAAGAACCAGCTGATGTGGTTGCCAAGCCACTCTCCGCTATATCTGACAGTCATGGCTGTCAGGCAAAGTTCCCAGTTAGTGGAAAAATGGAAACATTGCTCCCATTTTTAAGAAAGGGATAAAGAAATTTAAGACCAGGGGTGCTACAAGCTTATGAACATCACATTTATGCCTAGGAAAATTATGAAGCAGATCCTCCTGGAAGATATGTTACAGCACATGCAGGATGAGGAAATGATCTGAGACATTTCATCAAGGGCAGATTGTGACTGACCAGTGTGGATTCTTCTAAAATGGAGCAACAGCATCAGTGGACAAAGGAAGGGCAAGTGATGTCATCTACCTAGATTTAGGCAAGGCCTTTGACATGGTCCCGCACCACGTTCTTATTTCTAAATTGGAGAAATACAGATTTGAAAGCAGTACTCATCAGCGGATTAGGAACTGGCTGCATGGTCACGGCCAGAGTATTATGATCAACAGCTCTATGTTCAGAAGGAGGCCAGCCACAAGTGACGTCACCCGGAGGTCTGTCCTGGGACCAGTGCTCTTGAGCACCTTTCTCAATGACGTGGCTCTGGATGCCTCACCCCCGCAGGCTTTCATGGTCAGGTTGGATAAGGCTCTGAGCAGCCAAATCTATTGGTTAGCAACCCTGTCCATAGCAGGGGGTTGGAACCAGATGTTGTTTGAGGTCCCTTCCAATCTAAGCTACCTATTATTCTATTTATTGTCTATGTTCACCTTCATTTATTCCTATAAAAAACTACAGGCATCTAAAACATATGTTACATATTATGAAATGCTACTCTGTCTGCGAGGTATCTTTAAAGACACCCATCAAATATATGTCAAAAGATACACAAATGCAATGGCGAATAAAAGAGAGAAATTACATTTTCCTGATTCAGTAAGCTTAACACTGCAGTTCACCTCTAATTGCAAAACGTGGCGTCTGGTGAACAGCATGTAGATACAATTTTTTATTTTCTTGGTTTTTTTTTTTTAAATTAAGTACCAAGAATATCTTCTAGGAACAGTTGCAAGTCAAACAAGTCAAAGAGTGACAAGTCAAACAAAGTCAACATGAACTACTAATAATCATAGTGTAACCTAGTATCCAAAGCAAATAAGAAGAGTATCTTAAAGCACCATTTACTTCTACATCTTTCACAGTTATTATTACAGAATGCAAACACAGATAGATATGTTGCTCAAATGGAAACAAAATCAAGCAGTAAACTTCATGACCTATTTTTAATACTTAGACAACATTTTTCAAATTACTAACAACATCCACTGCATAATTTTCTCAAATAAGAACTGTGCAAGTCACTTCAAATTTCAGTTGATTCTCTGCTGAGTTTATTCAAAAGTTACTCTCCTCTATCTTATAATGTGTACCAACACTAAGGAGTCAAGCAAAGGATACTACAACACATTGAGATTGAAGAAAAAAAACACATGACAGTCCAATTAATGCTGTTACTTCAAAGTGTTAGAAAACTATTGATGAAACTGAAGTAAATAATGTCATAATAATGAATAAAATATGAAGACTTAATAATATAAGAAGTATATAATGGTTATTTTTAACTGAAAGTATTTCAGTTGATCCCTGCAGGGTAGGGAGGCAATCTGGAAAAGCAATGTGATCTTTCTTTCTCAAAAAAGTCTTTTGATGAGTGTGGAAAGAACTTACTACAAAAGCCAAAGTGAAATAGTTTCACAAAGGAATATGAAAGAGCAGCTAAGGCTCCTCTATGGTCTTCTCTCAAGTCCCTCTCCGCACCATTGAACCTTAACAGATACAGACTGTTTTTCTTTAAAGAGAAAAAAAATACAAAGTTTACTGTTAAGAGAATTTCTAAATTTTGCTAGCCATGGAATTTTTCTTGTATAGTTTACAGAGGTTATTATCACGCTGTAGCAAAGAGTTTTGTATTTGTCTGTTCTGGCCCACATATATCAAATACTTCTGATATAGACTTTTGGTTATTCCAGTTGGTAAAAATAATAAACACAGAATGCCAGTAAGCTTGCTGAATTTTCCACGAATGGTACAAAACATTTCCGTGACACACAGGTTGATCTCAGACGTTCAAAATTCCTGCTTTAGTTCTCTCCAAAGACAAAGCTACTAGCAACATCAGCAGAACAAGGTGTTCTTTCACAGCCTCCTGTTCCCCAAGTTTTTTTCCCAAAAACCTTGAAGTAAACACTTGGGAAGTGAAAAAAGAGGAATAAAAGTGGAACCTCAAGCAAGATACTACCAATCCCACTTAAGAGGTACACAGACTCATCTCTAATCATTTCTAAAAAACATCTCCCCATAACAACTAAGCAATTTTAGTGCCATAGTAGTTAGAGAGTAACTAAGCTATTTATTCTGTAGTTTCAAATTGCTCATTACAATTCAATTATACCTAAGCTTTTTAGTTGTTTTTTATTGTTACATCTTTACACATTAATTTTGTAAGCACAGTGCCCAAATGAGACTAATGTTTATTCTGAAGGAAAACAAATCTTTTCAACTCGATGTTCATTTGCAAGCTATCCATACCAATATTTTCAGACCAACCCATTCTTACTGCAAGTATTCACTAGTCAGAATCATAGAACTGCCTGAGTTCAAAGGTCCTGTGCGACCTGGTGTAGGGAACCTGCTTTGGCAGGGGGGTTGGTCTCGATGATCTCTAGAGGTCCCTTCCAACCCCTACAATTCTGTGATTCTGTGAAAGTGATCTTTAAAGATCACTTAGCCCAAGTCCCCTGCAATGAACAGGGAGCCCCATTCAGCCTGACCTTGGGTATCTCCACAGACAGGGCATACACCACCTCTCTGGGCCAATGCCTCACTACCCTTATTGTAAAAAACTTCTTCCTTATATCCAATCTAAATCTCTCCTCTTGTAGTTAGAAACCATTCCCCCCTGTCCTATCACAGCAGACCCTGCTAAAGAGTCTGTTCCCTTCTTTCTTACAGCCCCCTGTAGGTACTGAAAGGTCACTGTCAGGTCTTCCCAGAGCCTTTTTTTCTCCAGACTGAACAGCCCCAGCTCCCTCAGCCTGTCCTCACAGGGGAGGTGTTCCATTCCTGCGATCATTTTTGTGGCCCTCCTCTGGACGTGCTCCAACAGGTCCACATCTCTCCTGTACTGAGGACTCCACATCACATAGTACTGCAGGTAAGGTCTCACAGTGCAGAGTAGAGGGGCAGGATCACCTCCCTTGACCTGCTGATCATGCTTCTTTTGCTGCAACCCAGGACACAGTTGGTCTTCTGGGCTGCAGGGACACATTGCTGGTTGAAACTTGATGATCATTGTGGCCCTTTTCAACCCATTCTATGACTTCAGTACTTGCAAGTACTTTTCAGCCAGGCTCTGCTCCATCCTTTCATCCCTCAGCTTGTACTGACAGTGAGGGCTGCACTCAGGCACAAGACCTTGCATTTGAGTTTGCCTCATGAGGTTCGTCTGTGCCCACTGCTCAACCTGTCTAGATATCTCTGAATGGCATCTCATCCCCCATACATGTCAATCATTCCAAACAGCTCAGTGTCATTCTGCAAACTTAATGAGGATGTACTCAATTCCACTGATGAAGATATTAAACAGCACTGGTCCCAGTACTGACTCCTGAGGGATAGTTTTTCAGGTCTGAACAAAATAACTACATCCAATTTTCAGCTCACAGTTTCTGTCTTTTTGAATGGAAGGTTGCCCAAAGTTCAGATTATCCAGATCTCCAAAGTACAAAGATGAAAGAACAAAAACACCCTCCCTAAAACTCATTATTTATATAGAAATAGAAATACAAATATTTACTATGAGAATAATCAAGATTCCAAATGGATTTGCAGAGGACAAAATAAGAAAAATCACCCCAAATAATTACCCTTCTCCTCCAAGACATAGTGTATAATATATATAGTACAATAAAATAAGTCATCTCATGGAGGTAGTAATTTTGTGAGCCTCTGTACTAGAACCGTGAGGTCACAGCATGAACCTGTGATTGAGCACCTGGTGAAGGGACATAACCAGCCCTGGGAGCACAGGTGGAAGCAATTCACGTGTATGAGTGGAAGGGGTGGATCCAGGGTCCACCCTTCTCTAACCTCATTTAAGGGCTGGCAGCTGCAACAGAATTACCTCCTTTGGAGTGTTTGGTAAACCCTGATCCTCAGAAAGGGGTGATTCCTATTTCATTACTAGATTGTAACCTCTGCCTTTCTCAAGTGATCAAAAACTCGTTTTTAAAGCAGCTATATCTGCTACTGCTTATCTTTACAGCCTTCATACCAAACTTGTTCCATGGGCCAGTATTTTGCAAAGCATGGATATTTATTAAGTATGTCAGACAAAACTCCAAAACAAAAGCCTGTAGTCATGAAAACTTAAGTGATTTGCAAATTCTGAAAACTGCAACTCTTTTCTACCAAGCAATGATTTATATTATCAATTAATTTAATTTTAAACAGCATCTTATGATACGACATACAAAGCAAATTAAACTTGATTATGTAAAAATGCTATAACATGCTCTGACAACCTGTAAACATCAATCCAGAGGTAACTTTATGACACGGTGTTGCTTTACCTGATATTACAGGTCATGCAATCTTCTGAAGAACTGTGTTTCAGTTCATGAATAGTAGAAAAACTTTTAAAATCCTATCCATTGCAAACTTATCATAGCTACAGAAAAAGGTCAGGAATTGCAATGGCAAAACACAACATTAACAATGTCAAGAACTCAGCGCAAGAGAAGCCCAGCAGTTAGCAGAACAAACCGAAGATACATCGTGTTCTCAAACTATTTCACAGATATTATGGCCTGAAATACATCTCCAGTCAAAGTCACTTTTTTTTGTTCTGGTCAGACACATGAAACAACTCAAAGTTTCTTCAAACTTAACTTCAAGGTTTTGTCAATTTGAGTAAAAATCCATATACGTACTTTTAAAAAGCATGATCTGCAATACAATAACAGAGGAAGATTAAGCAAACTAAAGAAAAAGTAAAGCTAGTAGACTAGCAAAGTCTTAACCTGGAAGTAATTCTGTAGTCATTCAAAATTGTTTCCTTCTATGCTCATATTGCTAAGAAAAAAATGCCAAGAATCTATACTTTCATTATTTTCAGTCAAATTGTGATTCAGAGGTACTACTACACCACAGTGCACATACTCCTTCAGCGCCAGATGACAACAGAACTATTTACCACTACTATTAACCAGACATAAAGACATCTTTTTAAAAAGGTAGTCCTGGAACAATGAAAATCAACACCATCCGGAGTGGAAATAAGCTTGAAAACAAATCCAATGTTAAGGAGACTAATGCCCTGAAGACAGATATTTGTTATTAAATGTCACTATAAATACAGCTCCTCCCGGTAATACATACTTTGTTCAGTACATATTTTGTTTTTCTCAATTTGTATGCTTTTGAGAAATACAAAATTCAGTCCACCCATACTCACAGAAAAGTCTATTAAGTTAGCTGTATAGGAAGAATGCAGGTGAGCAGTTCTGCATGTAATCTCAGAAAGGAGGCTTGAAAAAAGATTCAAAGATAATTTGTATTGCTGTGTCACTGTTTGTTCTTTGTGTTCTATTTAGATAACAAATTTCCCACAGACAACTATTAATTCTCAGCACTAGAAATGTAAAATAATCACCATAAATTTAAAATTCATTTTTAAAAATATATGAAATTAAATTCTTACAAGAATTCACGAATGACAAAGTTAGCAATTGGTTTGCTACTTTTGTACCTTCATTGGAAAAATCCCAGCTTTACAAGGTAATCCCAGAATTACAAGGTATTCTGCCACCACGGTGGATCTAATCACCAGTACCATTAAAATGTGTCAAGAAGAGATATAAGATCCTTGATAGGGAAAAACATGCAACAGACAAACATGAACTAGATGTTGATTACTCAGACATTTATTGAATAATCTACTCCCTTTATTATTTCCCTCCTGATCAGAACAACTATACAAAAAAGAAAAATCTCTAATAGAAGAACTAAGGCAAATGAAGCTGCATGAAAACAGCCTTCCCAACAGACATGTTTCAGAAAACAGAAAAAGAAAGGCATGCGTACAAGCACACCTGAAGATGCTTCTTGACTGGACCTAGAACCTCTAGCTCATCACCTGTGTTATCCAGTGCTTAAGGAACAAGATTTCCTTCATGCTTTTCAGCAAAAGTTAAGGTAAATATTTATCAGAAAGTTCCACTATTAAGCAGATGTGCCACGTAATTAGCAACGACAAATCCACTTACTTTTTTCTCCTTCTCATGATGTTTATCCTGAGAGTGAGAGGAAGAATCACTTAAACTTTGATCATATGACCTATTAGATCCCCGTTTGCTCTTTTTCTAAAAAGAGAAAACATATTTATGGATATACAAAAGGAATCATTTGAATAAACAAAAAATAGAAAGCACTTCACTGATAAAATGCCTTAGTACTTGAAGAAAAAACTTCAGTTTCTGAAAGCTTGACAAATAACTAACACTAGTAAAATTAACAAGACTACTGAACGTACATCCAGAAAATGTCTATCCATTCTCTGATTTTCATACCTCCCAGACAAAATGTTTTTTTTGTTTTTTTTTTTTGTTTTTTTTACCAAAGAAAAATATATTATCTTCTAAAGGTTAAAAGATGATAGACAAATTTTTTCAAGTTTTCATAACATAAAACAGAGAAGATGCTGCTCAAATGGAGAAGTTGCATCACTAACACTGTTACATGCCTAAAATGCAATGTGAGGCAACTGCTTTAAGGCTTCACCATTTATTGGTCAAGTGACCTCTCTATTATATTTTCTTTAAAATTGTGGGTTTTTTTCTAAATAGGATACAGGTTGCATCAATCATGTCATAAAGCAGTACATAATTTTTTTCATGGATTTCCATTATGTTCAAGAGCCCATTCTGAAGTGACATATATTTATGCTAGCCAGTGCCCAAAAAGTGTTATAACTGAGGTAGCTCATAATTGAGGTAGCTCATAACTGACTTGTATAAACAACTTCAAGTCAGTGCTTTTCCAACTTACATTTTCAGTAGTTATACAACATCCATCATTTTCAGTAATAGATAACAAATACCTGTATTTATCAGGCAACAGCAGTCCCAATAGCTCTAAAGAAATTAGAACACTAGCATGATCTTTCCAGTCTTTACTGTTCTTACCATTTGCAATGGCAAGCTATCACGTCAAATGTGATGCTGGGTCTTTACTATTACTTTGTACAACTATTTGAAACGTTCTCAAACACGGTTGCACTGGCATGTTAAAATCAAATGCATAAAAGTATAGAGCTTGCCTTCACTGCTAAGTAATGCCTAACTTCTGTTATTTTCATATACTTAGCTCAAGATTTAAATTAAAAAAAAAAAAAAAAAAAAAGATTAATTCAAGTCTAGAAGACCCTGACTTATCTTCATTATGAAATTCATCAATATTCACAGAGCTAATCTCCCTGAGCTTATATTCTAGAAACCTAAAAGGGTTCACTGGCCCTGTTTTTACTTCACTGCAACATGAGTAAGTCTCCAAAATATTCAGCTTTTCCGCAGAGAACAAGTAACCTACAAGTTTCACCATATTTACAGCAACATATGAATTTCAGTCCATATATTTTAATTTTCATATGTCAATGTTTGTAAATAATGTTTTTAAAATATCACTAAACCGTTTAAGTCAGCTTGCCCAGAGACGAGGCAGAAGCCCTGTCCTAGGAGACACTCAAGTTCAGACCAGTCAGGGCTCTGAGCACCTGATCTAGCTGTAGGTGCCCTTGTTCACCACAAGGGAGTTGGACTAGACAGCCTTTAAGGGTCCCTTCCAACTCAAATGATTCTAATTCTTTAAGTCTGCACATGTACACATAGATCTGGAACAGCCAAATGGATGTTAAAGGGAAAGCTTGAGAAGCCTGACACAAAAAGCTGCTGAAGTAACTGAGAAGTTTCAAAGTTTTTGTTTTTTTAAAAAACATCAAACCCCAAGCCGTGTTCTTGAGATTCTGTTTAAGGGAACTAATGAGTAGGAAATCCACTGGCTATACAGAGAAGACAGAGCAGAAGGAACAACAGCAAAACAGAACGACAGATGGAGAAAGAAATGGAAGCCTTCTTTACAGTCCAATATACAGGATAGCAAGGAAAAAGTATTTTCAACTACTAATTGAAAAAAAATACAAATAAAAACTAGATGCATATTTATTTCTGCCAGAGGGAAAAAATACACATTTAGAAAATAAACAACATTTTTATCTAGAATCAAAAGCTACAAAAAAATCTACCTTCTGAGCCACATGAAAATATAATTCCTAGTGTTAGAAGCAATTCAGAGTGAAAAAAAAATTAGTATCAGTAATGTACAGAATTTAACCATTACTTACCAGCTTACTAAAATGGTATTTACAGTAGCCACAATATTGGACATTATCTGCACCATTGCCTTCTTCTTCACAAAGAAGTCCTGCAAACTGTGCACTAGAAACAAACCAAACAATATTCATAACAAGCAAATACAAACTTGCACCAAAATCACACAGTTGATAACATATGGATGCTTGAATTTGTATTTAATTAGAGGAGATTTCCACACAAGTGACTTCGAACAGCATGCCAGCACTTAATCCACCTCTGGCAACTCAGTGGAAAAACCTGTGGTTACCTACAGCCGATGACTTTCTCCTAGATCTACAAACCATTCGAACAAATGTATAGCTTGAAAAATTTGAGTTACTTTCACAAATAAACAAAGCAGTTGCTGATGATCATTAGCTCAAACTGAAGTCAAAATTATGTACAGAAAGAATAGGTTGGATTTTGCTTTGTTTTTAAACAAAACTATAGTGTGGATTCAAAGAAGAAATTCTTCTGAAGTTGCATATATCCTTCCCTCTCTGCCAAGAAAATTACTTTTTTTTTTTTTTAAATAGAACTTCAATGACATAATAAATCTAATATATTTCATGGGTTTAAAAGATTGTGGCAGGTTAATTTCTTTTAAAAGAAGAAAATGACTTACAGTGTCACTTTGTCTGGGCTAATATTATCTTATTCAACTACATTTTTCAAATCAAATTTGCTTTTCACCATTAGTAAAGTTGATTTATTTTCTGTATCAAAACCAACTTAGATATTGAAAAACCAAATATTCGGTTTCATTTTCCTCATCATTTTCATTAGCATAATAATGCAATGTTACAGACAAAGTGATGCAAGGAAGTATGTAAATGAAAGAACAACATACAGGGCAGTTTATTTTCATTGTTTTTAAAAATCACTTTCCCCTCATTTATATAGAATTACATTCTTGTGCAATCCAGAAATACCATCTACTAAATACATGCACACCTACAGCAGATGCCAGCTATAAGCAAAGATCTGTCATTCTAAGCTTGTCATACAAAAACAGATGGACTCCAGCTCTTTCTTTTTCAGACATTAGTTTTGTTAACACAGAACTGACACAGCTTGATCTGGATCTCTGTTTTCTGTAGTTTTCACATTTTCCTTCCATTTCATAAATATTACAGAAGCCTCTCAATATCCTCAATACAACATCAATACAGAACTCTCTGGTTAGAGATCATTTTTGGTACATATCTGTTCACAATGAAACAAAAATCGTAAGAACTGGCAAGATAACAAAAGGTATATATTTTTAAATTGAATGTGATTCCCAAGTTCTTTTTACACTCGTCGATAACAAGATTTTGGAACAAAGAGACAACAGATGAATAGGACTCCTCTTTCAAACAATTGGATGCATACTTTTTTTTCCATGTCCACAAGCAATTTCTCAAAGTGGTACGCAAGTTTTCAGGAACAAAGTCTGTTTTCACCATAAAACCAAACTTGATTACATTCAATGGAAAATTAGATGGTTATGAAGAAGTAAGACTTCAACATCCCTCCAGATAACTAAGTACCGAAGGAGGGGAAAAAAAAAAAAGAAAAAAAAAAGACAAAAACCATGCAACAACAGAGAAGCCCCCACCTCTGCAAGTGAGAATGTGCAGACTTGCAAAGAAATCAGTACTTAATCTGAACAAAACATTCAAAGTAGCACTTGATTACACTGAAGAAAATACTTTTAAGTAGGTGTGCAAATACCTTTTCTTAGACTGAGCTTCTGCACAGAAACGATGGAGCACAATGGGGAACTCACAAACCTGATGAGTACATCTACAGCTAACATACCTAGATAATCTGTGTAAATCTGCTATTACAAAAAAGCTTCAGCTGAATTTGAAAGAGTAAATATGCCCCAGAAATTGTGCGTGGAAATCCCTTTGCCTCATCTTACTTGCTGACATTTGTTGTCATCTAATACAGTCTCTTTTAGAAACCCATAAAGTGAGACAACCATCTCCTGAATGCTTGCCAACCACAATAGCTTAAAGTGGAATGAATCAGGCAGACATGGCTGTTTTTTCTCCAGCGGCTACAGATGAAAGATGTGTACCATTTACATAATGCTAGTGAGGTGAACTACTCCAAATATTTGAAAACCAGAAGTAGTCACTTTACTGCATTTTTAATGTGTGTTTCAACACTTTTTCCTACTGATTTATCAAAAGATAACATCAAATCACCAGGTCAACAATTCACATTCCTTCCCATTCCTGTATCCTATAAAACATCTAAAAAAAGAGGATAGGACAAGAAACACTAAACCTTACTCAGATAAGCACAGGGCACTTAACACAACACGAAGGAGTATTATCAGACTACTTCTACAGTTCCCAGCAATGTATATGATACCACTGCCATATAATCAGTAAACTCTAACAAAATTAAGTATTTCTACACAAACCACTTCACTGTATTTCTTCACCCTAAAATATTCTCAACGAAGTATTTATTCATTTTATAGTATAGAGTTGACTCTCTGGAAAATTCTTTCAGATATGTGCAATAATAAAATATACCTACCATGTTACATGAAAAGCTTGTCGACATCCGTGTTTATTACATGTCATGCATGCACCTGTGGCTGCTTTACTTTCTCTGCCTTGTTCATCACAGATATAGCATGTCTATCAAAGAGAAAATAATATGATGAAAAGCAAACAAATAAGTTATGTGTCACAAGAAATTCTAAGGTGAGAAGTGTTGGATTGTACATCTAACCTTATGTAATAACTCCTTTATAAAGAAGTCCAATTACACTTGTTTGCAAAAGAAGATTATCTGGTAGACACTTTGGATCTGTATAACACTTCATCAGTGCTAAACCAGTACAAATACTAATTTATTTAAATTCTATACTGCTACTCAATCAGCCAAAATGGTTAAACAACCAAAGGCTAATAGCATTAGGCTTTAGGATTTTCCTGGCTTTTAAGTTTGCATTTATGTCTTTTTAAGCTGCAATCATTTTGACAGTCATTTAACAGTACTTGTAGCTATGACATTCAGAAACATCAAACCAGACTGAGTGCCTACCAGTAGTGGGTACCATAAGGTATATATGCATATATCTACACAAACCACCAACAGAAAAGCTGCAAGCTTAAAATTTTACTTGCACATTTGTGTAAACAATTTTCAGAAGTCTCACAGCATGCTTCAATATTCATATGACATTCAGTTACCTTCAATTAAATACTGTGTTTAACAGAGTTCTGCTTTAATTTCAGACAGCTTCATAAGCATCTTAGAAAGTAATCGAGTAAGAACTCTCTGTAAATAAAGTTTAAATTAATACACTAAACCTATTTCAAGCTTAAAAACATGCTAAAGTGAGAATGAGTTTCTATTCTCTGAAAATCTTTTCACAGAATTTCTCTCATAAATTTGCCTTACTGGGATACAATGGCAGTTTATAAGATTTTAGAAACATTTTCAACAAAATGTGGGGGAGAAAAAAATCAAGATAAAAAGAATGCAATATCTATCACTATCTATCATTATTTTATATGTAGCTGATGAACAGGGATACTTGTATGGAAGCTCACTATTACGCTAGACATCACTACAAACTCTCACTAGCATTTCAGTGAGAAGCATAAGTCAAAAGTACATCTTCTTCCGCAACTCCTTTAATAACCAAAATGTCATCTAGAAAAATCTATCACATCACATTTGTATCATCAGTTGCAAACTACAGCCCACGTAAAATTTAACTGTTTATCAGTTCATTCTTAATGAATCCAGCATCAATACAATCAAGTTCCTCCTCTTAAATAAGACAGAATCTTATCAAAGGGACAAATATCAACGGTACACTGCTATCCATAGGTATTCCATTGTAAGATCCTAGGTGTAACTGATTTGTCCCAACTGCATTGCAACCTCCTCCAGAAAGGCAGGGAAAGAGAGCAGGATAATAAATAAATGAAAAGAACATAAACTGATGTCTACTACCCAGTGTTTAAGAAAAATGTCCCAAAACATCACTGAAATTGAGAATGAAAAAGGAAATAAGGCAAAATTTATGTTCTTTACAAAAGAAGTGAAAATGAGTGAAATTCTGGAATCAGAACTGCCTTGAATAGTTATCCATCTTCAATACTTAACACGAGAAGTCAGCCAACTAAAGCATTTTTGTTATTGTGCAAGACTCTGAGGTAGATGAATTATTTGGCATGGTTTTCTCTAGTCTCCTGAAGAGTACTAAGAGCAGTAGCTAACATAACCCAAAACCATACCCTATCTCCTAACACTTGAAGGTTGGGGAATGGGGACATGAATCTTTGCCTTGCTCCTGCTGTGCCAGGTACCACACACTCACTACTCACTGGGCCATTTGCCAGGGTCAGAGACTGGTCACTTTTTAGATTTCCATACCATGACCCAACATGTGAAGATTTTATTAACAAACTAGGTCATAATCTATCAACTGCATCTGAATAACTATTTCTAAGTCTCAACATAAGGTAGCTCTGTAAGCAGAGTTCAATAGATTCCATACAGCTCCAGCTCCAGCTCCCATTCTGTTTTGAAGTTTTGCCTAAAAAGTTTTCCTCACCGAAGTTCAGAAGTGGTGTAAACGTTCCATTTAATAAGGATGTAGGTCCTGTTCTTTGGCAGTGTATGCTGCATTCAGGACCCCTTAAACTGACTAACAGTAAAATGATTGGGGGGGGGGGGGGGGAAGAAAAAAAAAGACTGATTGGATACATTACAAACAAGTTTAAACACAACACTGCGGACTGCCTACCCAACACAAATATCTAGAGACATTTTGCAAAGCTGCCTTGAGTTGTCTGTCAGTAATTTTCCTTCGAAGATTCAAAACTGTAAAGCTCCTTTGCAAAAAAAGGCGAGGAATGCCTTGCAAAAAAAAAAAAAAAAAAAAGTAATCTGAGAAGCAGTTTATTCTACTCGTAAAAGCTACCTAAGAGTATTGCCCATTTACAGAATTGAACTTAGAATTTGTACATAAGTTTCTTATTATTGCAGCAAATAATGAAATAAAATTTTAATAGCTGTCTTTACTGCTAGGTGGATCAAGAAACTCCAAACGCACTTATTGTTTAAAATCAACTCTGAAGAGGCTCTTAAAAGCAATAATTATATTCAATTACCACAGGCTTCAAATGTACCTGAGAAAGACAGATAAATCTCTCCATAAAACAAGTAAGAGATTATACATGCACAAACAGCCAAGAAATAACAAACATCTATTCAATAGGAAAGTGATTTCTAGTCCATTTCTTTTTTGGAAGCAACTACGTAAAAGCAGCTTTCGTATTAACTCATTCATCAGGTCACTCAGTAGGTTTACACTGTAACATGATGGCTTTTATCCAAGGAGCAGGTAAACTCCACAGAATGAGTGGCCATAAGCTCATGGTCCGGCGTCAACTTTGTTCCTTCTTGTACCCAAGATTACATTACTGCATATTATTACGTATTTTACAACAGAAAATAAGGAAACAACTACATAAAAGAATCCTATGTGAATCAAGTAGTATCTCCTGGCAGAATTCCAAGGAAGTTTTTCTTTCTTTTAAAGACTTTAGTATGAATTCTTCCTTATGATAATTTTTGCTGAACTACATCTTATCCCAATTCCATATGGAAGACTACTTCCAGACATACACAGCTGCATACACAAAATTAGTCAGGACTTAGCAACAAATCAAATCTTTCTAGAAATCATTCTTTTCCAACCTAAGTTGACAAGCAGAATCAAACTGACTGGAACTGTGACCCCAAATTTGCGATTTCTGGTAAGTTAATACATTTTCTAATGTATTATATTGGCCTGTATTAAAGTAGTTTTAGACTGACAGCTAACTTAGAAAACTGTCCCCAACCTGAACACCAACAAAGAAGCAGAAAATTAAAAATTTGACAACAGGAACTCTACACTGTCTGTACGCTATTAATATTCAATGAAATGTTTTAAGTACATTAAGGAAGAACCATTACAAATTAAAAAAAGAAACACTATGACTACTGATGGGGGAAAAGGAGAAAAGAGATATTCTATTGGCCCAAAGTTGAGCAGAGAAAAAAAAATACTGCTTTATGTCCAAGCACAAAACATCTATTGGTTCTGCACTTACTCTCACTATTGCATTTTCTTGCCAATACAGAAGGAAGTTTACAGTCAAAAGTTGATACAGATACTCAGGTAGTATGAATGAGAAAGACCTACAGTTTGACTCTTTTCATACACTGGTAAGTAGGAAGGGAAAAACCTATGGAACAGCAATATTAGTAAACGAGACAGATAAGGAAAAGACCAACATACTGAACAGGAAAAAAGACTAGAAAGAAAGGAAAAAGAATAGAGTATAATTTGAATCTTTCTGTGAGAGGAAAAAAGAAAAAAAGCAGAGACATAAGCTGGGAAAAAAAAAAGAGAGGTTAGAGAAACAACATGAGATGGACTAGTTTCCCTGTAGGAAATGACTTTTTTTTTTTTTTTTTTTTTTTTTTTTTTTTTTTTTTTTTTTACATCATAAAGTGTGTTCTTCTTTTGCTCCTATGTCCACAAACCATCATGGAATAAAGTAATAGAAAGAAACTAGAATTAAAAGGAACTGCACAAAAATGTGTTAATAAAACTACTCATAAATTGAGTTCACTGCCTACAAAAGGGAAAACACAAAAATACAAAGGAGGGAGTAGTTAGGTATCATGGGGAAAAGGCAGTGCAAGTGGAAGACCAAGTAGAAAAAATAAGCTATTAGTAGAAAATATTAACAACTTTTTTTTAATAAAGTCTTGCCACACTTCAAAAAAGATTCCATCTCACTGACCCTTATTTAGGAGCAGTTATTCTATTTCTTCTATAGGCAACTAATCCTGCTAAAGAAAACACTGTTTACAAAAGCAAAAGTCTGCAAGATTTAGCCTTAATATATTGGTACTGCTGTTCTTGTTTATGAAGTTCTTATTAATAATTAAAACAGTAGGACTAAGTGGTAATTAATATTAACATTTCAAATAAGGTGTAATAATATTCTTACATATGGGAAATGTTTCACATTGCTTTCAAAATAAACCATTATTCAAAGATTGCAATATTTTTAATTAACAAAACAGTCCCTACTCTGTATAAGAATAATGAGACATTGCAGATAACTTTGCAGCTTAATTGAACAACACAGCTTTCTTAATTCTTGAACTTATCATTGATACATGGAAGAAAACATACAACATTACAGTAGCTATTGATAAATTTCATCTAAACTGCATTTAAAAAACTGTAGTTTTAGATTATTTAAAGCTCACAAGTTTTCAAATAAATACATTACATACAGATAAAAAGACACACAATTGTACCTTATTGTAACGATCATGAGGAACAGACTGCAACACAATAGGTTCCATTGTAGCGACATTCGCAAACTGCACCTCGGGAATGTACAGAGCACAAACCACATGAGCCCAACCTACAAAAAGTTACAATTGTATTTAATTTTAACGTTTTCTAGAAGCTCAAAGGACATTTCAATTACTGTACAAAGAACCTCTTACAGCACTCTTCTCCATTAACTATTTTAACTGTTTAAAACATTGCAGACATAAATGACTTAAATCACGTTTACATTTCATTTTATATTACCCAAAGTTAAGAGGAGCTGTAAAATATTTTAAGTTTATTGTGTGGAGAATTCCTAAAAATAGTACTTCATGAACTGCAGATAGCAATGATTCACACAAACACAAGTGGAAAAGCAGTTTCTTTCTTTAACTTACCTGGATTACCATAGAAAACACTTAAAAACTATGCAAATTCCCACAAAAGAAAAATAGGGTATGAAGAAAGTATTCATGCAAGCGTTACTTTCATGTAAGACCTTCTGTGTACAGTTTTTATTTAAACAAAACCATTCTGAATTGACTAGACTCATCTATTCTCTCCAAAGCAAGAAATCTCACATCACGCGCACACACACACATAAATATACGCACACACACACAAAAAAAACAAACCAAAAACACACATACCTACAACTTTTTTTTATTTTCCTAGTTTTAAAGATTTAGACAACTTACTTATCCTAACTAGATCAACTCCTACATCCAGTCCTGTCCTAAGTCACTGACCTGGGGCTCAGTTACTTACCACATCGTACTTTAGCAACACTTAAAGAAATAAAAGCTCCTAAAATAGCATTAGGAATGGTGTGTAGAGGGGGGTGGAGGGAAGAAAACTCTCCAGAAAGAAAACCACTGATTTCAAGCTTTCCTTCCATGCCATGATTCTGAGAGTTGCAAGCTTGTTCCAGTAGAGGCTACTTTGCCACAAGTGTAAGAAAACTGTCCGTATTCTATGCTTGGCTAAATTCAGCAAAATCTAACCCAGCATCAGAAGCAGCTGTGCTGCTTCATCATCATATTCATAAATTCTTAACACAAGGAACAAGTATTCGACTAGTAGAAGAGTAAAGAAAATGAAGTGCCATTTTAAGCCACTTCTAAAAAAAAATTTCTACAGATCATTTTAAAACAATCACTAAAAGACTGACTGGGAGAAAAAAAAAAAACACAAAACACCTATGAAAACCTCAGATTGTATGTTCTCTGTTTGACATATCTTCAGGGAATTAGTGTTTATAAGGACTTTCCTAAGACTTGCACACTGCCCTGAGCCACAGCCATTTTACTAGACAGATAAGCAAACATTAACGTGGTGTTGAAGGTGAATATTTCTCTTTAAATCTCTTCCCCTGAAAAAGTATTAATCTAATAACCCATTAAACCCACAGAAAAGTGACAGACAGTATCTATATAGCAAAACAAACAACATACATCAGCACTGATAAACTTCTTCGAAAAGAGATTAAAAACTGCTCAAGGAACTAAGACCAGGGACCTTCTCCACCTGTTTCCAGTTATCTTCTTCAGATCCTCACAATCTGGCCTTCGCAAAAAATGACAACTTGTCCAGTAAAAAATTAAATCATAGGGATGGTTGCAGCATCTTTATCATCATCTACAAGCCACAAATGCCTAATCCTGCATGACCTCCCACTGGGACTCCATGCACCAAGCTACTTAAATGTTACTTTGTCCAAGGCTTCACTGGTTAAGAAAAACTGAAGTATCAGAAAGCAACAACCAGCTCATCTAGAAGAACCAAAACCAGCACATTCAGGAGTTCCTTCCCGTGAAAGCATGGGGAAGAAATTCTTCCCTCTTGAGTGTTGTTAAGGACTGGTTTCCTGAAGAGGCTGTGCAATCTCCATCACCGGAGAACTTTGCAAGGTCTATAGACCCCTCCACAAAATTTATCAGTTAAGGGTGGCCAAGAGTATTCAGCTTCACCACAGAAAGACAAAATGGTAATGGAAAACAGTATAGGAGGTAAACAACCATCATCTTTTTCCTGAACACCAAAAGATTACTCAAGACTATTCCAAAGCATGAAACCAAGGACACCCAAAGGGAACAAGTGTGACAGCTCACACTTTTCCGCATTTAAAAACAAGTCCAAGATCTACTTCAGTAACAATAATGACAAAAACAGTAATTTCAAACAGCAAGAATTGAAAATTAATGCCAAAAAGCCTTCAAAATTAAAATACATCTTATGAAAGCTTTTTACTTGAGCCCCACTGCCAACATTTTTTCTTTAAGTATCTGTCAGAAAAGCTCACTACTGAGTTTTGTCAATTTTAGGTTTTGTCCTGGCATGTAAAATGCTTAACTGCAAGCTCAGAATCCATCCTCATTTTACAAATCTTTTGCTGAGGTTCTGATTTCAGATGCTTAATTTTCACCTCAGTGAAAGCTTTCTAACACTGCATATTCAAAATATTTAAGTATGTAATATTCATTAACGTTCAGAATAACAGATCTTGAGTTCCAGTGCCTTAACTAAAAACAGTCTGTCATCCCAACGACAGCAAACAGGTAACTATTTCATCACTAGTTAATAAAAGCTGTTGCCAACACAGAATCCTACAATAACAACCAAAGACTTTTACAGTAATAATCCACCCTACCACTCAAATACAGAGAAGGCTGAGTGCTAACAACTGCAGAACAGACTCTGGACAATCGATGCCAAAGGAGCACAGCAGAGCAGTAGCAGCCAGAACCATGAAGTCACAGAGAAGTCCAGCTGCAGTGGCAGCCTGGTCCCAAAACAGCTCTGTGATGTCATCACCATCTCCTAACTCCAGTCTGACCTCTGAATAAGATTTGCTTATGCATTCTGTGAAAGTTCCTAAAGAGTCCATTGTATTTCACTAAGGAATTTTATGCCATCTGTAACTTTAACTCACTCCTAACCAAAATGAACACCATTTTTTAGCACAGAAAAAGCCTTCTTTGTTGAAACACTAGTTTTCTTATTAGGGTCACTCTGGGATGTAGCTTACAGACACACCTCAATCCATATCAACTGTGAGCTGTCACTGGAAGGTAAAGTCCCACCTCCCTCTCTCTGCAGCACAACTTGCCATATACTGAGGCAGATAAAATTGTACTCATTTCATTACTAACCCTGGGGCAAGACAGAAATTTACCTTGCGGTCACATCAGCAAGCTGATGAAAGGCATGCTAAGGTTTTATGTTTACCATAAACAAAACCACAGGTGAAAAAACAAGCCGGCACAGGAAAAGCACAGTCCTCTCCTTTCTGCAGAGGTCTGGGAACTGCACCCCAGGTTCTGCCGCCAGCACATCTGCTGGCTGATCCCAAAACTCAGCCCTATCCCACCCTGAAAGGTGAAGCCAGAGAAGACGTGCATAAGACCAGAATTGTTACTATATGCTACGGGGAAAGATTAAGTACTATTCTGAACCCTTAGTCCAAATGCCTCATTAAAGCATTCCATATACCTCTATTCCTTTCCCACAAAGGTAGCAAAACTTGCAGAAAAGATGAGGCTGCTTAAGATACTGCAGTTTCCTTAACCTCGCAAACACTGTTTTAGAGATTGCTAGGGCTAACACGGTATTATTCACTACACTGTTTGATCCACTCCTTGAAAAGATAGAAGAAAAAAGGTGCCCACACTAACTGCTGGAGATCCCTCCCCCAGCAGCTGACAGCCAACCTCGTCACCAGTACGCTGAATCAAGTGACAATTTCTACTAAAAATAACAGTAATAAACCGGTTATCTGTGAAGAAAAGGCTCCATTCCACAGAGCTTTACTACAGAATTTCACCTAAATCTGCATTTACCAATACTTGCTCTTCAATTAAAGAATAAGTACATATGAAAAATTCTCATTGGTTCTTCGTTTGGCAGCATAACAGTTTGTTTCTGAAGCAGCTCCAGCTTACATCCCACTGGTCCACTAAGTAAGCCAACAGCTTTAATCATCTTATCTTGCATGCTATGGCATTAATGAGTCTCTTACTCCTCTCTAAAGACATTTTATACAACAAAAGGAAAAAATGTCATAAATATTTATCTAAAGCTTTCTCTAATTTTTTTCCAGGTTCCCAGTGTAGTTCCTTACATTGCATTTACCAGTAAAATAATTAGTAAACATTTAATTTTTTATGGTAATATTAACAGATTATATGGTAATCTGTGTATTTGTTAGTAAAATATTTTTGTTTTGCTTAGATGATATTACTGCCTTTTCTAGTAAAAAATACATATGCTAAATCTTGCAAATCTCTGCAAAAGGACCTGAACATTTTTATGTAAACATTTCTAGCAAAATGCATAAGCCTAAATATATAACATTATACCATCCATATTCTTAAACATTAATACCATGAAAACGCATCAGAACAGCAAACGCGGCAGTGAGAGATGCTGACACCAATAACGCTAAGAGTAAGAAAAGCTGGCATGTGGTGTTTTTATAGACTTGGGGGATCCCAACGCTGACCCGGGGGATGGGAGGAGGGCCTGAAGGATGACATAAAACCACTGCATTGTTAGCTGGCCTTTTCCCAAGCAGCTGCATGAAAGAAGCCTTGGTGAAAAGTCGACACAAAGAATGCTGTTACACAGCATTCCTCATCAGCCAGTGGAATCAGATTTCAAAGCAACAACTCGCACACCAAGCTGAAGCCTCTTCGGCTCAGAGAGAAACGCAGACAAAGATTACTGTAAGAGAACTATTTAAACATCCAAAAAATATATCCAACGAACAGCGTGCTTGGAAAAAAAAGAAAAAAAAAGAAAAAAAAAAAAAGGAACAAGTGAACTTTTTTTAATGTATTAAACGCGTTTTTACACTTTGCCCAACTCCTAAGCCGCATACAGAGAACAGATATTGCTACAAACAGCTTAATTGCTCTTTCAGTAGCATTCTTACACATAAGACAGCAATCAATAAGGAATTCCCACATATACCACAGTTTTTCCTCATTTTCAAAACCTTTCATATTCAGTTATATATTTTAAACCACAATGATGCCCTAAATGAACACTACTACCAAATGTAGCGCAGGCTTTCGTGTATAAGTATATTCAAAGACAAAAGTTCATTAAAGTTTCAGCTCAATCCTACATTCTTACTTTCAGTAAAAAAAAAAAAACAAAATACAGAATTTCTATAATTGCAGACAGTGACCACAGACTTCCTAATGTTTCTGTAAATAGTTTCACAGGGTCCAGGTACAGAGAAGATCCTTTTCCCCCACAACACATTAAGCAGCCAGAACATTACAATGAATTACTTACATATTCAAAGCTTATTTTTAAAGTTTCTGGCAATCACCCTGATTAGAACCATGCAATGTCCCATCACTATTAACAAATGAATTACATCGAATTTGCAGCTAAATACGGTCAACTCTTCACAATCCTCAGCACATACGATCTCTTCGCAATAAACCACATCATGGATGTCATGCAGACTGCATGCTATGAAACGCAATTGCATTGTTTCCAAGACCCATGCAAGTTTCAGCAGTGTGAATCATTTTCACACAGTGTGAAGAAACCCAACAAATGTGCATTCAGCTCTTAGCTGCTCCTGTTCTGTGCTAGTACAGGTCTCTGGCAATGGAAAGCCCTGAAAGTACAATGAAGCAGCCTAAGGTTCTGGATTCAACTCGAATCCAGACCAAATTCTCTCTCGGGCCACCACCAGCAGGAGCAGCCACCGCCACCATACCAACAGGAGGCAGCTAATACAGTTACAGTTACCTCGGATAACTGAAATTCCCCTATGCCACTCTACCTCTAATTACCCAAATGGTCAAGAGTCAACAAAGACTGTAAAAATAGTTAACACCTCAAAAATTTACATTGCCCATGTATTCTGTTTAAAGCCTTGTTAAAATTAATACTTGTGTTCTAATTTGAGGTTCTGTCCCTCTGTCCCAGATTCAAGGTAGTGTGAATTGCTAGCTAGTGTTTTGTAATTATTGAGAAAAAATCTGTACCAAAAAGTGGTGACCTGTGATCACATTAGCAATCTATGCTACGGAACACTAAATCATACTGTTGTCATTTGGCAGCTTAGATAGATACAGATTTGCTTCTCTAAAACTTCACATGCAGTTCTGGTAGGGATTATGTGTCACTTGGAAGAGGAAGAGAAGCAGAAAGGGGATGGGTCATACTTCCATACAAGGAATACCCCATCAGTCTGGGGCTTCCCTGAAAGGAGACAGAAAAAGAATATGACAAGGGTCTATAAAACCACAAGTGGTACTGAAAATAAAATAACTGGTCTTTGTCACTTCCCTTGACTTAGCAACTGCCACGTGCCATCAAATAAAACTGTGATTTAAAGGACTTACAATCTGCATACTACTGTTACACATCATACTGATCAGCTGTGAAATGTCTTGCTACGGACACCAACACTCCAAAAGAAATGGACAAATTAAGTGTGTAACAGAGACGTTTAAAACACACCTGATAGATACAACATGTTGTGTTCTTTGAAAACACAAAAATACCATCACTGGTTCAAGAAGTCCCAAAGCATACATACCTGTAGGTTGGGAACATATTCTGAGAAAGCATGCAAGAAATTTCCCAAGAACCAAGTTCATACTGACAAAGAGAGCATGATCCTCTTCTCTTGCTACCACATACTGACACTTCCAATTTATGCAGAAGATACAGGACAGAACCACACCAACAATGTCGCATTTGTGGTACTGCTAAAAACTTTAATTCCTTATTTATTGTAAATGAGACTGGAAAACCCAACATTACTCCCTTAGCAACTGTACCAACAAGCATAACTAAATAATTTTAGATATCTCCAAATAAAAATATAAAACCTAAAACGGAAATTTCAAGAAGCAATGAGCTCCAAAAAAATCAAATAAACTGTAACAAGTAAGTAAAAGGGAGAAGGAGAAAGAACATGCACAAAAGAATCTCAAATCACACAGAGAAGGTAGGGTTAAAAGATGGGGAAAAATAAAGACAAATGCACCACATACAACTATCGCTGTTGTTAGTAACACTTAAAAACAACACGAGTTTGACTCATGGACTATTCTGTCATAGATAGATGGATAGGCAGATAGATAGATGAATGGATATTATAGTGCCCCAGAGTTCTTAAAGACAAGATAATGCCACTAAATAAGAGCCATAAGATTAGGCTATTTTCAGGGACAGCTGTACAGCTGACTTAAGACAGCTTACGTACAGGCTACTGCTAGAAGAATGGTCCTGTTCATTCCCTGACATCAGCACTGTCAGCTGGATCGGGAAACTGATTTAATTTAACTGAAAATGAACACAGGAAACGAAGTTGTAAACACCAATGTCACCACAAAGAAGGAGGCAGCAGTGCACAGTAAGGACCCTACCTGCAGCATCAGTGTCTTACTGCAGATTAAGAAAATCATGGAACCCTAGACTAAAAGCTCAGCAGACAAAACATTAAGATTCCAAATGTAAAAGAAAATATAGCACCTTCAATATCCAAAACAAAACATGTTTCTTCACATTAGTAAAAAGCAAATACCCAGAAGACTGTTCAAAAAAAAAAAAAAAGTTATCATTAACACCAGCAGACCACGTATGAGTTATCTGCACACTACAGCAAAAATTGCATTGGCTTTCTGGTCAGTGTTGGTGGAAAAGTTTTAAAAATCAAGTTTTAACCTGAGATGCCCAGGACATGACCTCTTAGAGTACTACCCTGACTCTGAAATTCTTCTGGCACAATCCCTTATATTAAGCATATTTTGAAAGAAAAGCTTCAGATTAACAATGTAGGTTTCCATGACATAACACCAGTTGGAGTTCATTTTTCCAACGTTCACACCCTTCTGTAAACCCGCTACTAAAAGTACAGTTGGTCCATAAAGTCAGATTTGCTGTATTCACCCTACGGACAATATCTATTACTGAGGGAGATTCCCAGACAGTAAAACACAAATCCTCAAGACTTCTCTGCTATCAGCTTTTCACTGATAAAAATCACCGGTCATGAAAATTAAAGAAGGGACAATACCATTTGTCCAGTGTAACACCTTTGCTATTTGAACTTAAGTAATTTCAATCAGATAAAGCAATTCACTTTCAGACAGAAATTCATAATTACAAAGAGTACAGTTGCAAGAGAGAATCTAAAGGGTGATCAGATATTTGATGCAAACTGCCAAAATACACTCTCAAGACTTTCTGAAAATTCTTCAAAATTACCATACAGAATAGCAAGGCATTCCCAAACACTACTTTAAATACAAAAGCGGAAAACCCTTCAGCTACCTCACGCTTCAGTTGCCATTCTGAAGAAATTAATTCAATGCTGCTGCATATTAACCTGTTTGAGAGGCTTAGTTCTAAGGCTAAAATACTGCGCTGGCACTTATTAAGGTAGTTTCACTGACACACTAACTTAATACAATCTCCTAACACGAACGACACAAAATTCTCTAACATGTTTGAGATAAGCAGACACTAGAACGGTGAATACCAGAAGGTATGTTATACATTATTGTCAAACATACTGATTAGAAAGGGAAAGAGGAGTCCAGCCCAAACACAAGCAGGCTCTGGCTCGTGCAATTCAACCGTAAAATGAACAGCAAAGCCACAGCAACAACAATGCTAAACTGAGATTAAGATAAAAATTAGGCAGAATACTATGTAAGCAGCACAAAATCTCCAGAAAACAATTAACATAGACTGTCCAAATGATATCTGCAGTCCTGATCGTCCTTCTTCCTCTCACGAGAGAGAGGTCGCAGTCTCAAAATGACTGGGCTATTTACAAATAGATGATGGACAGGAATTTAGAAGTATCTAATACAGATAGAAGACGACAATCCAGAAGTGACTGGAAAAAGATTTCATTCACATCACCCAACTATTAGCAAAAAAACAAGCAAGGCATGGTATTCTGTGGAGATTTCTTTTAGCAGTTCTACTTGGCAGGAGCAGAACTGATGATAACCTGAACGATACAATTAGAAAGATGCAAGGGACAGGTAATTGCTACTACAACTTTTCAGCTCTAGCTTCTTTGTTACTGAGCCTATTAGTAAACCAAACATGAAAGAGCTACCTTTGAAAATGCACCAACGCATTCAGTCTGGCTATAGACATAAAAATTAACTTTCTCCCATGAATGATGCACTTTGAATAGCTTTCTATAAATGTTCGAACTCCAACTAAATACATATAAAATTTATCTGTTTCCCTTGTAAATTCTTGTGTTAAAATGCAGTTTATCCTTTACTGTAACTTTAATCTACAAGTAAATCTAAGAATAATAATTGATGTTCTCAAACTTAAAGTCATCCTAATCTGGACTACTGCAAAATATTTATCACCTTCCAAGCCAGCTAGAGTGATAAACCAGTTGCTAGTTTTCACTGTTATTAGGATCCCTACGTATTCTTTCCACAGTCTTATTTCCCTCATACAGAATAAGAGAGTTCACAAATAGTAAGAATAAAACTTACCCCCATTATCTGTTCTCTTTAAAGCACCATCCTTATGAGGGCATAATTCACATCTCTAGGGAAAAAAAGCAAAAATAAAATAAAAAAATGGAATGATCACAGAAGCATTACAAAAGAAACCATACAAACCAAATCTATTAGGTGTCAGTAAAAAAGTAACCACTCTATAAAAGTGAATGGGCGTATTTTTCCTTAACCCTTACTGTTGTATTAAAGCTAGTTTGTCAGAAACAAAGCCACCTCCTTTGGATCTTGAAACCACAATTTATTTAAGCTATTCACAATTCTACCTCCAAGTTTTAATCCCTGGATTCCACAGCATGGAATTCTGGATACGTGTCACCAAGAATGGGGCAGACTTCCTTGACAAGAAAATCGGGCGCAGACCAAAGACTCCCTACTGTAAGCCCTTCTCCTTGGATCTTTGTACTCACCAAAATGGTCAATCACAGAGATGTGCCTCAGATATAATTAGTGCAGAGAACAGCTATAATAAGAACTGGTTTCATAGTCCCTGCTGACTCACACTTATTCCAATAAGCCAAAAACAACTTCGTTTTCTGTTTCGTGAACTGGTCAAAAGTCAACTCATCCCTGAAATTCCTAAAGACTGCGTGTCTTGAAACATGCAGCTGGGCATCCTTTTCTTTTGACATATCAGAATCACAGAAGTGCAGTCTTTCTACTACAACTGTTTCTATCAACTTCCTAACATCAAGCTTAGCACTAAGTTTCCCACAATAGAGTCAGTAAATTCCAAATCAGTCCAGAGACTATAGAAACTGAACAGGTTTGACACACAATCCATTTAACTAGTTCAGATGATGTCAAAGGGAGTACTGATGCAGGAGAACCTATACCCAGACATCATTTTATTGCAATCTTTATGTATTCCCAAATTAGTAACAACCCAAACCGTACCAGTCTTACAAGCTTTTTAAGAAACCCAGTAACAGTCAGATCTTCAGATGCATCCTTTTATCACACCCTTCAAATGGAGACAGACATCTAGCATCAGTATGGATCTTCTGTTTCCCAAGCTGCACAGTTCTCTGTTATCAGCTAACTGCTAAGTTAGCAGATAAAGGAGCCTACAATGCTCTATGTGCCTCAAAAACAGTTTGTGCAGACTTGGGGACTTCCTGAAACTAATACAGATGAAGTATATCTTCAGGACTACGCAACCTGTAACAAAACTGGTATTAGCAGCAAAGAGGCTTAAAGGTAAAACAGAAAAGTTTTTGAATTACTTTTGCTGAGTAAATTGGTATAGGCAGATGCACACAAGAAAAAGTATCTTTAGGATTCCTCCTTCCTGTCTTTCGTTTCCCTTACTCTTCCCTCACATCAACCCATGAAAATGATCAGCAATTTATTAAAAGGCAATATTAAGTCTCCAGTGAAATTCAAAGGTCAAAGTGTCTGAAAACTTCCAACCTATTCTGTAAGCTGCCTCCACACTTGGAGCACTACACCACTTCTTTTTCAAGTCAAGATTACAACGACCTTCTTGCAACTGAAATGAATGATTGGTTCATTCCCTGTTCATGTCAGGGGGTTGAAACTAGATGATCCTTAAGGTCTCTTCCAACCTAAGCCCTTCTATGACTCCATTATTCCTTTCCAACAAAATCTTACATATGCAGTAAATGTGCTGTATCTTAACACTTCAGCTCTCCAAACACTACATGCAAGCTGCTGAGACACCCAGTAGCTGCAGGTTAATTTTAATGAATTCCATGTACACTGGATTAGAGCAAGCAAGAAGCCTGGTACATACTGACAGTAAAAGTGCAATAAAGTTTGTTTCTATCCCAAAGCCTATACAGCTTAAGAGCAGTGAGCTGAGATGATGTATCTAGCACGGAGACAACTGAAGCTATTAACATAGTTTCCCTTGCCCCACCTCCACAAGCCTGTGAAAATTTATCATATATTTTCACTAGTGGTAAAACCAGTTTAGGAGGTTCCCTTCTTTTACCCTTCACCACTCCCTTAGTAATCTCTCCTTCCATCACTCCCACAGCTGCTAAACTCTGCAAGGCTGCTCTTCAAACCAGATCAGTGAAATGGAGTGAAATAAACTTTTAATATTTTCTTACAGCATAATCCCACATTTAGTTACAACAGCAAAACAGAAGGCGGGGAATGGCAGCACTGCAACATAAATAAGAATGAATAAACTTCTTGAACAAACTTTACATAAGAGTAACAGAATAAAAAAATTAAGCACAATCACAGGATACTGAGTGACAAGGAATGGAATCAGTCATTTATGTGTAAGAGTTCAGTATGCTCCTTTATCTCTTCAGAGTTTAGTTTCAACTCATTTCTTTTTGTCTCAGATCCCCATAGGGCTCAGGTCTGTTAGATCTCCCCTCATTATTCCTCTGTAGCCATAGCTGCAACCAGTCAGGGAAGAATAAAGATAGAAGACAGAAAACTGATCTGGAGGAGGGAGCTTTGACATCGAAAGAAAACTGAAGTGTTGGGAATTCTGAAGAGTATCCTGCCATTGGCAGGGAGCAGAATGCCTGCACTCAGCTCTGGAGCTGGAGGTGGGATTCTGATGATATGTAGCATTTCTGGTGCTGTGAATTCTGGCTACCATCTGCAATAAAGTAGCATCATAATAAGCTAAAATACCACACAGTGACCCTTTGCCCTTTTTGCTCTAGGTTATGAATCTAACTGGTTCCCAGCCTACATGCTCTCATACATTATCTCCTCACTTTCAACATACACCACCATGCAGCAGAACCAGCGCCCTTGCCTGGTGGGCCCCATGTGCCTCATTCCCACTTGATTGAGACAAGTAAAGTAGCAGACCATTACATTTTTAACAAATATTTTACTACTACTTCTAAAATCTTAGAGCAATACTAGATAGAGCAACCATTTCAGATGGATCTCATGTCACAGACCTTCCTTTGCCTGACCCTTCACATGAAATCTCTGAAATTGTATACAGACTGGATGTAAGGAGAAAGGTGATGAAGCACTAGAACAGGTTGCCAGGAGAGGTGGTGGATGCTCTGTCCCTGGAGACATCCAAGGTCAGGCTGGACAGGGCTCTGAGCAACCAAATGCAGCTGAAGGTGTCCCTGTTCATTGCAGGGATGTTGGACTAGAGGGTCCCTTAAGGATCCCTTCCAATACAAATGATTTTATGCTTCTGTGTTTCAAAAAAAGCAATAACCAGCTGAGAATTTGCTAAGTGACTCAAAAAAAAAAAAAAAAAAAAAAAAAAAAAAAAAAACCTAGGTACTTTCAAAATGCTTAAACACATGTTGTTATAAAAGATTCTTTAGGAGAAAGGAAATAAAATAGCATCCATATGTACGTATTTCTAAAGTCCAGTTACTTTTAATTTCTTATTTGAATGTTTTCATCCAAAACCATGTCTCCTTCTTTAACTTATGGACAGACCTTAATGTTGAAGTGAACAACATATGAATCTCTCTACTAAATGCCACATCTGCATGACCTATAATATTCATGCACTGACAATGGCGAGGTTCTCTTCCCCAGTTGTGGGTCTCAGCCCTGGCAGAGGACTTCTGAGATCTATTGTTCATGGCACTACTAAATCTACTGGGAAAAAAAAGTACAGCAAAACCAGGGCAAACTCCTAAGACTGATCAACAATTCAGATAAACATCGGGTGTGACCATGCAAATGGAAATACCAGAAAGGCTGACTGTGATGCAAAGGAACAGCCACATCCTTTACTGTGTGCACAGCAGGGCATGAGTGCATGCGGTGCTGTACAACCAGTTGATTTAGATTTGAAGAAGAGGAGTGAAAAAAGGAGCATTACTGGCTTACAGAACGTAACATGCAGACCTCAGTTTTGAAGCTCCCTGGTGGAACAGACTTAAGTTCATGGATATCGCTCTTGTCTTAAACAAGTGAAAAATAATCAAGAAATAAATAACAGTAAAATAAAAAGAATGGAAGTGACCATTAAAGACATATGATAGGAAAAGTAAAGACAGAAAGACCAAAACAACACAAGCAAAGCAAGAGCTACATAAACTCAACTTCCTATACTGAATTACTCAGAATACAACTTGGCTCCACTGCATTAGGGTCCCAGGTTTTCACCCTCATTTTAGATAACTACTTCATTCCATTTTAACTAAGAATAACAACTGCCAAATCCATCAGTAGATATTACACAAATTAATTACTGGAGCCTTTTCGGTTAACTTAATTCCACAGATTTTTCAATCAGAAAAAAAGAGAGAAACTGATTTAGTCCAACAGACCAGCTTATTCATGTTGAAATGAAGAGACTTATAGACTAGACAGAATATATAAATAAGAACAAGACTATAAAAGAGAGAAGAATAGTAGAAATACAGACTTGTTTTCTTCCTTAAGGGTTCTGTTAATTTGAAGCAAGTTTCATAAGCATAATGTGGAGATATCCATTTTATATTTTATCTCGCTATAAGAAAAAAACAAACAAAACAAAATATGCAAGTAATTCACTGAATTGTAATCCACAGTAGGCCAATGGAGCCATTCACCTGAGTAATGACTGTCCAAGAAAGCCAAGTCCTACAGGACTGAATTCCCAGCATTCCCAGCACTGCAATAATGCAATAAATAGTGTGTCTCAGTATGACCCGTTAACCTAAATAACGCAAAAGATCTACAGCAGCTAAAATAGACTACAGTTCCTAGCTGTTAGCTGAGAAATTAGGCTGCAGTTCCAGCTGACTTCAATTCAGATTCACTTTAAGCTAACATAATTGCTGACTTCTGCCAAAAGAAGATCACTGGCCACCCCCTGCTGTGTACTTTTCTACTGTCTCCCTTGCTCTTGGAAGAGCAATCATTCGACCATATGGAAATCCTGATCAGCAAGCTAAAAATAAAATACTTTTTTGCTGCTTAGTTTTCAGTCAGATCACTTCGAGTCATCTCTCTGTAAGGCCATATGAACAATGCTAGATAATGAACATAACAGGAATGAAGATAGGGAGTAGGACAAGAATACAACCACACTCTACTAATAAATGCAAATTTCTTGGGCCAATATTATTCCCCAGCATACCTAGATTTCAAATTTTTGAACCAGCATCAGCCATGTGTGAACTGATTTACTTACAAGCTTAATTTCCATCTCAAACCATACTGTGTCCTGTCCTCTTCAAACAGAAGATGGAGTCTTAAGTTTTCTTACATTCCTTTTTTAAGCTTTTCTTTCACTATCTCTTCTCCTCATAATGTTTTGGCCCATTTGTATGACAGAAAAAAAAAAGTTAAAAAACAACAAGTGCCTTAAAATGAAAACACTAGACATAAGAAAAACCTGTAGATTCTCCCTTAAAAAAAAAAAAAAAAAAAAAAAAAAAAAAAAAAAACAATAATTTGGGATAAGGCAAGCATGGCTTCCTCTGTGAGCAGACACCATACTCTAAAAAGACTAGCATGAAAATAAAATAATCAAACAATAATCAAAACAACAGACAATTAGATTATACTTAACAGAAAACCTAACTTAAGCTAATCCAGAGGACACATGCCTGACAGCCCAAAGAGAAGTCAAGTTTTCCAGGATTAAACAAACAGAAGAAAAAAAAAAGTTACAGATATTTGCAGAGTGGGGCAAACCGGAATACTGGAAATTTAGATCCTGGCATATCAATAAATGAGATATCACATGTGGTTGGTATAAAAACACACCCAGAAACAGGTTGACTGACCATGTCTACATCTGCTGGTAATAACCTACTCCAGGGCTCAAAATTCAGTGACATTTCATTTTTCCATTCACCCCATTCAGACTATCTCATGAAACAAAACTGATATTGCCAACATACTAACCAGAGGAGACCAACCTAGCAGCTTTTGAAACCTCCAGAAAATCCAGCCCACTCAAATTCACAAGCATTCCCAAGGGCTGCAGAAATTATTGAACTTAGACCAAACTCAGCCTACCTTTTTACTCTGATGTTTTATTAATATTTTCGATCATTTTTCCTTAGAACTAATGAGGTACTTTCAAACCATCCATTACAGATTATTTCTGATTTTTCAAGCCCTTGCTTACTAGTACTTACTAAAGTCAAAATACCATCTTTTCCCTTTTCTTTTTCATTGTTCAGTAGAGCAAAAAGGATTAATTATACATAACCTCTTTTTCAAAAGCATCTATGGTAAGATATAGCCCAGCCAACATTGCTATCCATGTAACACAGATAGTCAATGCTATTATCTGCACAACATACAGTATTTATGCTATCTATGTAATGAATCTGACGGTCATATAACCAAATCCACATTTCTTTATTTATCAGTTTCTAAACTACAGCTCGATAGTAAGATACCTTATCAATAGTCTCAACCTGCAGTATTTCAGAATTATGACCTTTCTCATAAACCTACAGCATCCACCTTCCATATTTTTATCTTAAATGCCTCTATAAATAATAGCTTTCAACCATACAAGTATTTTAAGCAAAAGTCAGCACGGAGCTAACTACACAATTTTTCAAGCCAAGATATCTAAAAAGAGGCAAACAAAAACTACCGAAGTTCCATTGTTTCTAACCTATGATTCACATCAGGCTCCAGTATTTATATGCTGCAGTGAAGAACCAACAGGAACAAAAAGATCTTCTACTACCATGGGGAAAGCATTCACGAATCCCCAACTGGCTGACACCACTAATAGAGCAAACGAACGCATACTGTCACACTTCTCTTACAAAGTGCTATGTTCTGCAACTTGACAACTGAAGAAATTAAGTCATCTCCCTCTTCAAATAATCATTTCTCGATGCTGACAAATTTGCCAAATCTCTGCCCCATTTCTATTCAGTCATCTGTCCCAGGAGGAGGAGAAAACTTTTTTTTTTAAGCAGACAGTTGACAGGTAAGAGAAAAACAGACTGACTACCTGAAGTATTTGGGGCTTCATACCTGGATAAATTACAGAGACTCAATCTAGTTCGCTTTATCAAGAGATCAGATAAAGATACATGCAGATTCAGTTAGCTCTGTCAGAGACATCTACTACAGGTAATAAATTTACTGAATATGACAAGAAGATTAGAGGCACTCAGCATGCAAATCAGCATTCTTTCAAGACCATCCACTCAGTACACACTACAGGTGACAGTCGGTCAAACTTTAACTCAGTACACATAAGGTAACTACAAGAGATAACACGCAGCACAACTGACCATTAGTGATGACATCCAGCTCTACACAGCACGCATGGAGATGTGGTTACTCCGACCTCAGAAGTCCCACGTCATGTATTTCCCAGCACATATTTAAGACTACCGAGTCCTGATTCACAGGAACACAAACTATAAGCATACACAAAATTTAATATGCACACATTTACCCTTACTGGAAAGCATCAGAAGGCTATGACACGTTTGGCTGCATTTCCAACCAGCCACACAAGCTTTTGCTATCAGGCTGAAAGTATCCCAATTAAAGCAACAGCCAAAGAAAAACGAGTTTGCATTGGTTCTCTTCAGTGTCTTCCTGAAACATATTAGAGCTGGACCCTAAAAATTCAGAGGTATAAAATCCTATGTACATTTCAAGACCTCTGGCAGTTGAGAAGCTCTTTACAGAATATCTCTGCCAGTGATTTAACAAATTTTCATCAATTAAGGAAATGAAACTAATGGTCACAAAACATTTCTGTGTAAGCACTAGGCATTTCCAATGAAAGAAAATGTTTTGCTTTAGGCTCTATTCTCATTTTAGTTACTCATTTTGCCACAGAACATTTAGATCATTTCATGGCTGTCCAAGCTTTTTCCTTTCCTGGGCCACCCGCACCAAGTGAACAGTCGCCGTCTTGGGCCACGTGTAAAATCTACAGTATAGTTAACGTATGTAAGTAACAGAACTTTATGTATTTTTTATTAAAATATAAAAAACAGAAACAAAAACATAAAACTGGTGGGATATTTGACCCTGTTTTTATGAAACTAATGTGTCAATGTCTGGTTCGATTGAAGTAGTTGCAATTCTTAGTGAGTTCTCAAGGTGTTTCTCAGAGATTTTTGGCGAAATATTACTCTCCATCTTTGGCAATTATTGTTCACAAACACATGCACTGCCAAAAAGTGACTGCATTAATAAGGCGTGACTGTGAAGTGAAGGATATTTTTCTCTGGTAAGATAGGTCTCATGTAAGTCCGGTGAAGAGACACGACCAAAATTTCCTTGAGTTGAACATCTGATTGCAACTCCATACCTTCCACTTGAAAATTCATACGTAATGTACTTCGTTGACTGAAAACAGAATCACAAATATACCAAAATACTTATTTTTTTCTTTTAAAATCTTGAAACTCATTCCCAAATTTCTTCATTGAAACAGAAATCAAGGCTGCATATTTTTCACTGTTCACAGGACTGTATTTAGCCAATGCACCCAAATGCATGAAATTATTTGCCATACCTTGAGCTTGCCATAATTTAAGTTATTTCAAATGCTGTTATGGTTTGAAACATAGCACAGGTAATTTTCACCTTGAAGACACACACTCAATTCATTCAAACGGTCAAACCAACCAAAAATGTTAAACGTGAGAGCCACTTCTAATCTCCATGTCCTGGCACTGATTTTCCTTTTGATTCCAAAAAGGACTATATCTCACTTTGCAAATCATAGTATTTTACCCAACTTAGCCATCTTCCTTCAGAAAAGATGACCCCATCATCAGCATAGAATCATAAAATCACAGAATCATAGAATGTGGGTTGAAAAGGACCACAATGATCATCTAGTTTCAAGCCCCCTGCTACATGCAGGGTCACCAACCAGCAGACCAGGCCTCCCAGAGCCACATCCAGCCTGGCCTGGAATGCCTCCAGGGATCCACAACCTCCTTGAGCAACCTGTTCCAGTGCGTCACCACCCTCTGTGTGAAAAAGCATCTGTACTTTTAAGCAACCCTAGAATCAGCAATGATTCAATCCCTTGGACGTTATGAAATTCACAACTTTGATAACCATTTGCATGATATTATCCACTTTTAAAGCTTTCACACAAATTCTCTTGATGTCCAATGCAGTGATATTTCATCAAACTTGAACTGCCGACAGTAACTGCATCATTTTCTATTAATTTTATAAGTCCCTCTTTTTTACCAACCATCAGGGTACCATCAGTAGCTATACCAAATACGTTAACAAAAGTTAAAGAAAATCACTTTAAAGTATTTTTTTTTTTTACTGCTTCAAGCAAATCAGTAGATTTTGTTGTATCTTTAAATGACACCAAAGAAGCCATTTCTTCAGTGACACTGCATTTGTTATCAATATCTCTAAGGAAAATGGCAAGTTGAGAGTGCGGAGAAACCATCAGCATCTTCTGCCAATAGTACTACTAACTGTAACGACTAGACAACACAGGATCCTAAGCAACTTTGTCATCTTCTGAGACACAGTGCGATGAAGTTAAAGGTCTGTCATTATTATTTACACGAAAATAATCTGAACATATTATTCTCTCCTACTCAGGACGTGCAAGGCAAACAACAGCCACTGGTTTAATAGGAAAGAAACACACATCTCTCAATCCATATGGGTTCAGAATAAAAGCAGAAATGTCAAGTGCAATGCCTGTGTATCTTCAGACAGGCAGGTTACTCCACTTAGCCAACTATGAACAAACATTGGCTGACTTCTAGACGGAGAGAAAGCATGGGGAGATTAGAAGTAGTTTCCCATACTTACAAAAAAAAAAAATTCCGGTCATTTGTATTTTACAGTCCCTCCCCTTATTCAGAAGTTTACTATTTACTTTTGTGTAGAAAACACAAGTGACAAATAAAAGTAAGTAAATTTTTTCCATTCTATGCTCAAAACTAAAGCAACTTCTCTACTGCTTGTCAGTGTACTATTAAAGTATCTGTAATTATAGCCCAATAAAGTTGTGCTTTAATATTAATTATGGATGCATATAACAGAGCGTTCATTCCAAAATTTCTCTAAGAATTATTTCAAGGGGTACCTTAGAAATAACACACAGTAAATTAATCCTGGAATTAACTATTAGGGTTCCAGTATTTCGCATAGAAGGAAAAAAAAAGTGAAAGCAGCAAGTCATTACAAACCACTTTCTTCCTCTAAAATTAAGATTACTTCATCCTTATTGTGACCATATTTATCAACATGCATTCTATTTAACAGTTGCAGATCTAACAATCACATCAAAAAGACTCTCAGTATAGGCCAAGATTCCACTCCTGCAGCAGCAACTTATTGTGTCAAAACTGTCAGAGCCCTGATTACAAACCTACACTTTTCCAAAGCCTGCATTCTATTTTTTCCTCATTTACTTCCTCCTGTTCAGGCAAAATGCAAGCAACGCTATATGCATGGTTATTTTATACTATTTAAACGCTGGGGGGAAATCAGGGCTAAATTATGGATACATCATATAACCCTTATAAACAGCTCTTCAATAATGAACTTGCAGACAGACACGTGTGATGAAAGCTTTAAAAGAAAAAAAAAAAAGAGGAATCTGGAAAGGCAAACTACAAGCATTGCTAAACTACAGATTAAAATAAAATTATTCTCAAGTGTTCAGAGTTCAGATCATCTGTGCAGCAGATGCAGGAACAGCTCAGGTCTGGCAGGACTTAAAGCAGAAATCTATCACTACAAAAGTGCAACATACCTGAACTCGCACTGGAGGCAAACACTACAGCTGTGTTTCTGCAGTTTGTAACCCCTGACTATGAGGTACTGTATGATCTGAACTGACTGCACGGTCTATCTGTCTCCCAACAAATTCCAAGAAATACATGTAAGTGCCGAGACTCCAGCAACCCTTGACTCAGCTGACATCCAGACGAACACTACTCAAATGTGGCTAACTCCACAGGGAGTCACAGCCCTCTCCACACACTCCCCAGGACTCAAATCCAGGTGACTAACAAGGCCAGCCGCAGCATCACTCAAACATCAGGACTTCGTTGCAAGCCAATGTTGCACTTGACTTCATAAACCAACCTATCAAAAATAAACATTACAGAAATGCCAAGTGGAAAAAACCCCATCATCTTTAACAAGCTTACACAGTTTCAACCAAGTACAAACATTTTTTCAGATCCAACAACATGCTTACAATATACATACTGCAGTGGGGGGGAAAAAAAAAAAATCAACACTGTATTATTTTATTTCACTTGTTCTATTACAAGCAATCCAACTCCCACGTATGATATGAATTGTGCTTCCCGGAATTCCAAACTACCAAGATCTTCTTGTCTCTCTAAATCAAGTTGCATCCATGAGGACCCATGCAGCTAAAAGCCTGACCACACAAAAGCTAACTGTGCAAATGTCAGATGTCTCTGCGCTGCCTGGTATCTCTTGCACATGGATTATTCCAGCTCCCTCATGACAAGCACAAGGAAGAACAGCCTGTAGTAAAACATGCTGCCTACTTCTACTCCTGTAAATACTATAATTAAATCATTCTTGAAATAAGATTATCAAGAAAAATATCTTGAACATAATAGCGTGATGGGGAAAAAAGTTTTTTTCTGAACAGCTGTGCTATAAATTCTAAACTTAGCTTCTCTAGGCTCTCTTTGGACAGAAGCACTATCATGCTCTGAAGAACTTACACACATTAATCAGCTCCCCAAGTCAGAACCGAATGCCTTTAACATATTATTTCATAAGTACACATCCGTTCATGGAGCCTAATATTAATTTTTTCCTACAGCAACTTGTATCTGCCCAGTTTTTTTATTTAGAAGTTCTGAACACATCAAAAATGCACACAATGCAGTGCTATAACAGTCAACGCTGACATCAGCAAAACTGAAAGCAATTGCCACCTATCTTGAAGGGAGTCAACACACCATGAGTCAGTTAAGATAAGTCAGCTCACTTAGGAAAATCACATTTTTCAAGCAATAGTTAAAATATATATATATATATTTATTGTAAAAAAAAAAAAAAAAGAAAAAATGCATACTGGGATTACTTCTTATTTCATCTACTTCTTATGCACTGTATATGCATGATTATAAATCAAATAATTACCAGACATCTCAAAATGTCCATTAACAAGCTTCGGTTTACCAAAATTGCAGTTTCTCTCATGCACACAGAAATATGGCTCCAGAAGAGCCAAGACACAAGAGGGCTTTCAGCCACCACAATGTGCTTTCCAACAGCTGACCATCTAAACCCAGAATACTGGCAACAACCTCACTATCAAAACTATCAAAACCACAGAAATCCATCAGCCAGGAGGCTTGCACAGCCTACACAGCACCATCAGTTCCACTGACAAGCAGTATGTACCAGGTCAGCAGAGAAAAAAAAAGAATAAAAAGAAGGTAGACATCATAACGACTGAAAGTACACAGAAAACTCATTTCTGCTGTTAACCTCTCTGGTGATCCACCTACCTAAGTTACACACTCTTGAGCTAGTCTGCTTCATTCAGTTATTAAGCAAGTCTAACTTCAGTGCAAGCAACTAGCCCTTCTTTGTCTTGACTGCAGCTTAAAACAAACAATAAGAAATCTTTTGAGCACATCAGTATGGAAACATCTGCCTTGAGTGCAAGACTTGGGTCTTCTTAACAATTAAAAGTAAGCTGAAGCACATTCAATGTGATAGTTTCTGGTTTTTTTATCTACAAAGATAAAAATGCAAACAGAAAAACTAAGCTCCAGCCTCCTATAATGATGATGAAGGGGTTGCCTCTGTAACTGTGGTCCACCTTCCGTGTCTGATAAATGATAATGTTTTGGTTTCCGACCGAAGCCAGATTTTCAGTTCAGTTTCTGTACATTAAGGACTTCACCGAGACACCTCACAGACGAGCACCATGTTTGTAATTCACTAGCATACAAGTAGTTCTTAAAATTTTAACTATTATAAAGCTGTTTTGCCCCTCCTCCAAACATGGGGTCATTTAAGAACCACTTAAACCTATGCTGTATGACAAATAGGAGAGATTTCTTCTTTTCTTCTTTTAGAAGATTTCTTCTTTTATAAAACAAATCAGTTTTTTGAACTGTACAGTACACAGACACGAGGTGGAAACACAAACTGAATACAATGGGGAGAGAACTCAGTTAAGCTGACTGCTTAACAAGTTCCATCAGTGAAGAAGAACAGTGTAATGCCCATCAAAGCTATTTTCTTTGGTGAACTCCATAAACTATCAGGCAGCAGTAATACAACGCTTATTTCAGGAGTCAGTGCAGTTCTCCTTCATACACTGGGTCAGGAGAAGACAGGAATAACTACACTCTAAATCCTGATGAGAATTTCCTATCATGACCCAGAAAATCCTTCCTTCCAGCCACCATCTCTCTTCTCCCCTCCACAATTTTTCTTCTGTTGTCAAACTGAATAGATCAAATTCAGTAATATGGAAAAAAAAAAAAAAAAATTCCTCTTAAAACTTCACATTGCTGATGATCTTCCCAGGACAAGGAAAAAAATGAGCTTTTTTTATAAAGGGTGGTGGTTTCGATTTTCTGCTGACAAATATTTGGAGAGCACATTAATTCCAATCTGTTCTTGCTTCCACCAACAGATCTGCTCTGGAGGAGCAGGAAACACATTCTAGCACATTAGGAAATTACTACATGTGAGATGGGAAAAAGAAGATGAACAAGACTGTTCAACTCTATGCCAAAAATTCACACCCTGGGAAGTCTTCCTAACATTTTAATAGTACACTATATTAGAAAAGAAAATACAATACAGCAAGCAGTTCATGTAAACATCCTGCCAGCCACTGATGTAACTAAAAATTCAGTTTTACACTCATTGTTTGTCTTTAGCTTTGAAAACTAAAATTAGTTCACAATGACCCAAGGCACTGAACTATCCCGTGATTTTTATACAAAGAATTTATTTTTAAGAGGCAAAAAAACCAACTTCGTCTTTCAAAACATCCTCATTTTAGCTTTTGCTGGAAAACAAACTAGAAGTAGTGATAAGCATGATTCTCTCTTACTAAAAATGTCTGACATCACACAGCTTGAGTTAATAACATACAAGTAAAAAACAGAAAAGAATTGCATGTAATCACAAAAAAAAGTGGGTTGTAACTATTTCTTGGTTGGCTTTTTTTGCTCAGAAGGTTTACCTGAGTCCTCAATACTTACCGTTAATAAATAAGAGGACAGAAGAACACATTTCTTTATTTAGAAGTATTGTATGACAAAAGCCAATTCAAAGTAAACACTAGATTCTGAAATTTAGAACAATAACCATAAAAGTATTAAGCAGATAAATATATACAAGACCCCCACCACAGATAAGAAGAAAATAACCACACAAACAGCTGTTTAAAGAAAAAAAGAATGACCAATTAGAGATTGCTTTATAAAAAAGTCTTTCTGAATGGCATCTAGATAGAATTATGACAGAAAACAGAGCTATTTTCTACTGCCACTGAGGTACCTCAGCAGACAATGCCCACACCATCACTGTAAGTAGCAACATATAACAAAGCACCTACCACTCTGGCCGCTCTTTCCTGAGATTCACACTTTCTGCAGAACCAAGGTCCAGTGGGTACTTGAACAATTCCATAGCAAGCTGTTTTGAACAAGATACAATATGTCAGCAAATTTGCAGTATTTCTACAGCATAACACTATGCTTTTTTGTGAAATTCATACATCTCACATTAACGACCCAAATTCACACCTATGCACCGCACATGAAGTTCTACCACAATGGTACCAGACATCAAGAACAACTACCTTCCACTTCAACTTATGAAAAAAATGCTTGGTTCAATTAGTTTTTAAGTAATGTAACAATTCAAAAGCAGCAATACATTTTATATGCAGTATGTTTTGCTATTTATTTACCAGCAAAACGGGTGACATACCTTACAATAATAAGCGTTCATTTGTAGTACAGATTTTTCATAACAGAAAACTGAAAGTGACTGACAAGGTTTGAGATGGCCATAACACATTCATACGCTCAGTTACAACCATGTTTTCTTACACTTTATGAATAACACAATCCATTTTAGGTAAAAAATTCATTGTGAACTTAACAATGAGAAAAAGTTGGCTTTTTTGCCCTGAAAATTCACATGAAGCTTTAAATCCAAACCAATCTGAGCATTACGACTAACGCTGTAACTGTAAGCAGGCTACAACATAAACCCTTAGGAAAAGGCTGCTTGGAGATGTGCACATTTCTCTGCCAGACTACCATCAATATTTTTATAGTACGTTGATAAGAAATTCAACAGAAAAAGAGTTTAGCAACTTGGCAGTACCGTTTATGTCCAAATGCACAGATCAAAAAACGTTGAGAACTCCTGATGGAATGATGGTATCACAATTTGCTCATAGCACTTACATTCTTCTATCTGCATGGTTGTAATGACTAGTAACAGCCCATAAAGCCAAAAATGTTTCTCAAAAAACATAATCATGACTCTGAACTTGTGTTTTTAATGCCTCAATAGCCAGTAAGGATATTTTATTTAAATTTTTAAAAATCCGGGGGATCACATATTAATAGATTAATGAGGAAAGTTGAGATCGTATTGCTATCTTCTACCATATATCCAAAAACACTGTTGGTTTTGTGCTAGCCTGTAACAACAGCAAACTAATGCAGCAACAGTATGTAACAGCTTTCCTTCCACAAGGCACCTTTCCTTCTACAAAGAAGTGTTAATGAAACTACTTCCTATTCTGTGCATACACTTAGTCATATTAAGATCAGTTGTCAGATTTTCAAATACATTATCCAAGCACTGACAGACCAAACTACCTGATAACCCTGTACAAGAAAGTTTTTTAACATGAGGAAAACATCTCGTTTTAGTTGCATTTGTATTAGCTACCGACAGGAGAGGGGGATTCTGAATTCTTCTATAAATTCAGTGGGAGACTTCAAACATGCAATCACACATTTAAATTACCAGAACGCAGTGCAGAGTAAGAAACTAACTGCAGAACACAACTCAGAGATGGGGCTGCCAATGAAACCCAAAGGCAACACAAGCTGGGCAAAGACCAAAGCTGAAGTACTTGGTACGAATGTAAAAGTACCTCCAGAGCCTAACAGAATTCCACCACTGCTTTATGCTCTGACACACTGTGATATTATTTCTTGAGTTTCTCGTCTTCCTTTGGTTTATTCTCCTACTACTGCGCAAAGGAAAACACACTGAGGAATTTCGTATTCCCAACTTGCCAATGGCTTAATGCTGGCAAAGGTGACTTCTCCGAACTAATTAAAACTAACTACAGTAACTTTAAAATGCAGTTAAGAATATCTCATTGGGAATTCTTATATCTGATTTTCAAATGAGGAGCACCAGCTTTTACCTTGACAATCACTGCTTTTACTGCAGAAAAACTACAAAAAGAAAATTTAGAATCAACATGTTTCTTCTACCATCTTCACACAACATGTCAAATTAAAAACAGAAAACATTACCAATACAATACATCAAAACTTACAGTTCTCCCTTTCTTATTATCTCTAAAACAGCACCTGGATTTAGAAGCAGGACTTTGCATGCTTCCTTCCGTATTCAAATTCAGATATGGACCTGAACTTAAAGAAGTGCAATATTCTGCACCCAACTTACTTAATTCTCCCCCTCATTAGGAATACTTCCTAAACCAGACCTTTCTTGTTACCTTTTCAGCTCAGTGAGCACTGGCAGCACCCAGCCGCTATCATCAGATCTGCTCACTGAAACCATCAGTGAGACTCTAAATCTAAAGGAAGATACTAAACATAATACAATAGTAGTAGGTGGTTTAGATATGACTTCTTAAACTATTCATGTTCTGGTGTTCTTTTTCATGATCCTGAGGTTCCACAAAAGCAGTTAACTTACCAGTTAACTTTATTCAGCTCTTAAAACAACACAAAACTAATTCAAATCTTGGCTGATTTCACAGATGCTGTCAGCTCCTCTCTGCCTGAACTCCAGCAACTGATTTCTTCTGCACGTCTCCGTAAATTAACACTGCTATTTAAGAACATATACATGCAACAAACAGCTACTATGTCATCTTATTTTAAGACTAAGCATTAGAGACGTGCTAATAGTATTTTCACACACATCAGGCATTCAGACTAGTAAACTGGATTGAGAATGTTACCTCTCCTCCCATTTATTTACCACCTAGAAGGAGTCAGAGAACCAACACCATGGAGTTCACGTGACTGCTTGGGAGTTTATAATGAGAAACTACAATTTTATTCCTTAGTTCTGTTACGCATAAAGCAAAAGTGATTGTAACTGCCTTTCTTACAACATAAGCAGCAGAACTCAGTCTCTCTGTAATCACAAGAAGGGTCAGCCCGCTGACAAAAAATGAAACACAGAACATGCAAGCTCCTGCGCTGAGCTGGAAACCACCAACCGGTCTCACTAATCCAAACAAATCCTGTATCAGCCGCTGCGACCGGCATCCTCCTGCTGCACAACCACGACAGGAAGCCTCCCTGCCTACCAGGCAACCTCAGCCAAACGACATTCAAGGAAAGGCAGGCAGGGGCAGAAATCACATGACAGCTGAGCTGTCCCTACACACTGCCGCCTCCCAGTCCCAAAGACTCCTCAGCTACTGGCTGACAGTTTATCTAACTTGGGCAAGGCAGAGACAACAGGAATTGAGAAGAGGAAGAATGAAACAAAGCAACAACTGCCAGGCCAGAAGCCAGGACAGAACTCTGGGGGAAGAAAAAAAAGAAAAGATAATAAAAAAGACAGGAGTTTTCCTCGGATTGCAATAGGTGAGGCTGTCAGCAGGGTGCAAAGGACAGGGAAGCACAAGTACTGTGAGGTCCGAAGGGAAGGAGAAGGGACGGAAAACTGGAAGCACAGCTCCTTGTCTCTACCAGTCGCAACACAGGAAGTCACAGCGTAGGAAGTCTCACGTGAGGGAAAAGACAGACACACAGACAGACGGTGAGGCGCGGGATGACAGGCCAGGTCAGATCAGCCAGCATGCGGGCCTGCAGGCAGGGAAACGGCTGTGGTGCCACGAAGGGCCGCTGGGGGCGGGGGGCGGCCAGGGGCACGGACACGGGCCCAGAGGGCAGGGAGCCCGAGAGGAGGGCGCGGGCCCCCCGCCCACTCACCTTGATGCACTGCGACATTGCAGCCGTGCCCGTCGCAGTAAACGAGCGGGTTCTCGGCCCAGCCCCTCTCGTCGGAGCACACGCAGCAGCCGCCGATCATCTCCTTCATGCTAGTGGAGAACTCGCCCTCCAGTGACACCGGCAGCAGCAGCGGCTCGCTAGAGACCATCTAAGGGTTAAACACACCGCCGTCAGCGCCGCACACGCACACACGCGCTTCGCCCCCGCCTGTCCGTCCCCGCCGCCGTCCGCCCTCAGTCACTCAGCCGCCGCCGCCGCCACCACCGCCGCCACGGCGACGATTTCGGGCCCATGGCCGTGGGCCGAGCGCCGCTCCTCGCCCCCCCCCCCCCCCGCCCGACCCGGCGGCCGGGTGCGTCAGTCAGCGCGGGGCGGCCCGGCGGCGGCCGGCGGAGCGGGGCGGCGCGCAGCGGGCGGCGGGCAGAGCGGGCCGCGCGCAAGCGCACTGCGCGCCCCCGCGGGGAAGGCCCGGGCCCGGGCCTCCTCGCGATGGTTCGGAGCCGCCCAGGGAACGTGCGCGGCGGCCGAGCGCGCGCCCCCCCACCTCGGCTCCGACCGCCGCGCCGAGAGAGCGTGCGCGAGCGCGCGGGGCCCCGCCGCCGGGCCCGCCCGCCCCTCGCTTCGCCTCGCCCGGCCGCCACCTGAGCGAGGGCCCGGCCCGGCCGCGCGGCCCCGCACCCACCTCGGCGCGCTGCCACTCCGCCTCCGCCGGGCGCGCCATGCCGCCGCCGCCGCCGCTGCCGCCGCCGGGCGGGCCCCGGCCCCGCGCTCCCCGCGCCGCGGCCCGCTGCCGGGGCTGCTGGCGGGCCGGGCCGCGCCGCGCCGAGCCGCCTCCCCGCGTAGCCCAGGCGAGCGCTGGCCGGGCGCCGCGCTGCCCCCCTCCCCTCGCGGCGCGGGGGCGGGGAGGTGGCAGACATGCGCCCCGCTCCCACCGCCATGTCGCCGCTCGTGCCCCCTTCAGGGGACTGACGGAGTCGCCCCCGCCGCTCCCTCCTCCCGCCCCGCGACTTTTACCGTCCCGTTCGTTCGCGACGCGGCCGCGGGGCTCGTTCGTTACCGCCGCCAACTCGTACGGCTCTGCCTCCGTCCTCTCGCTCGCTGCGCACGCGGGAGTCGCGCGCTCCCGCCGCCCTCGCGCCGTTCCGCTGTCCGCTCCGTGAGGCCACGGAACGGAGGCGCCGGCGGCTCCGCGCCGCTCTGCTGCAGCGAGGCGGGAGGTGGGAGCGGGAGGGCGCCGGGAGGCGCGGGCTCGCACGCGGTTGTCCCGCCGCACTCGGAGGTGCCCGTTCCCTCCGGGAGGTTGGGTGGGATTTATTGATTTGGAGCGAGGTGGCATTGTTTTTTAAAATGTTTTTATTTATTCGGAGGGATGGGGGTATTTTTTATTATTTTAAGTTAAATTCTTGTATTTAAAACAAAATTAAAAATTAACCTTTAAAAAAAAATCGCAAAGCTGGTTGAGCAGAGGCAGCCCGCGCTGAGGACGGCCCCGAGCTGCACGGTGCCCCGCTGCAAGCAGGTACGGTGCTCCTGGCAGGGCTCGGGAGCACAGAAATGCACGCAGCCCTGCCTGGTCGTCCCTCACCCGCCTCAGGGCTGCTATATATTTATTTTGTTTCTGTATTTGTGTTGGGCCAGGAACCCTCACTGCTTTATCTTCCTTGCCATGCTAAAAGGCAGACATGTCGAATTTGCATGGTGACCGGGTGCTTTTTGTGACAGTTTTGCAGGGCCAGCTCAGTCGATACGGTATCTGAGCAAATCACTGCTGAGTTGCGTGCATTCCCGGACGCCTGGCTACCTGGGCCCATACATATATATGTGTTTTATGCGTTGTTAACTAACGTGTATGGGAGCAGGAAGAAGGGATCTGGGTAGGGATGTGCCCAGCTCCACCCCCAGAGCCGCAGTGCAGGCAGGACAGCTCGGGTCAAGCTCTTTTCTCTCCCTGAAAGTTTTAAGTGAAATTAGATAAATAGAGGCAGAATGGAGGGCAAAGGCAAGGGGAGTGATGGAGGCAGCTTCCTCCGTGAAGGCCCAGCCCAACGCAATTAGCACGGCCATTTGGGACACGCTATAGCATTTCTCTGGAAATGCTTGCTCCCATACCCATGAGTTTAGGCATTTTTAACACACTGGACAAAAAAAAAAATAATAATAATGGAGGGAGGATATCGGGATGTGGAATGTTTCAGTTTGCATAAAATAACGCAGTTAGTGCTCTCCAAAAAAGACCCTGCACAAAACCGCCCTATCTTCGTGGGGAACAACACACATTTGAACTCGGAACTATTTGTATGATAAAACATACAACGCTATTTTTATTACTTTTAAGGCCCATAAAAAAAAAATGCTGAAAATTGCAGGTGTGAGCAATTACTCTGCGAGGAAATAAAGCAGCCAATAGATCCCACTGCTTTAAAAAAAGGCAAATGATTTGAAGGTAGATGCACCCTCCTGGCCCTTCCTCGTTCGTGTCAAGAAAATGACATCTAATTTAAAAAGCATTCCCAATGATTCTGTTAACCCTGACAAGGAAAAAAAAAATCACGGTACAGCAGCAAATCTGTCCTTTATTTCCCTGACAGGTAAATTAAAATAAATATCCTTTTGAAAGGAAAACATATTAAGTATATTTTAATTTGTTGGACGAATGTATACATACAGTAAAGCTTGTATTGCAACAAACAGTTGTACATTTTTATCACTGCTTTTTTTTTTTTTTTTTTTTTAATTAATTGAGACGGTTTTCCTGCAACTTCCTCTTTGAACAGCAACGCGTGCAGCTGCCGGTAGCGCTGGGTTTGGGGCTTTGGCTTTTTTGATGTTAGTGATTCTGAAACCCAATTTCTGGCTTTATAAAAATGCATCACTAAAGCAAAAAATTAATTGCTTTGCAACAACTTGATTAAAGCCGCACCGAGGAATCAAGAATACGTCCATGAGAAGCCCGCTGCATTGTTTTCAAATAAAAATATTTTACTCAGAGTGTTTAACACCAGCTTAGCAGTGAACAGCTTGAAACTTTGCTTTAGTCCAAATTCAGTCAAACCGAATACACTGAACCATTTCATAAAGGATTTGTTGTATTTTTTTGTGGCTTTCTGATCAGTTCTTTCTACAGAGAAAATGTAAATGAACGGAAAGAAACTCCATAACTCCCAGCTTATGGTGCTGCGTAATATTTGATGGGGAAATTTAGATAACCTCTGGATAGTTCTGTAAGACAATTGTTTAGAAGAGACCTTTGAAATGCAAAATAGAAAAAGAAATGCATTACCACTAAATAAATTCTGCCACCGCTAAGCCCGTAACAGCTACGGAATCAGAAGGTAAAATCTTGTAGTGTATGTGTTCTTATGATTGTAGTATTTAATAAGCACTGACATGACACAGAAGGCCAATTTTCTGTTTGAAAAAAGAAGCCTGTCCTTCTTATAGTGATATATAAGAGATTAAAATAATTAGAGAGGAATATAATTCAGGGGGTAAGAATGAATAATTTCATTGTTAATCTAAATGCGAGGAGAAAAGCCAGTTCTCTTAAAAGAAACCTCCAGAATCTAACAGCCAGACAAGTTTGGTTATAACAAACATACAACGGGGTGATACATATTCACATTTTTTTAGATATTTTTGAGTAGAATTAATGCATAAGTCAATAAAAATTATACTGCCCACATGTAAAGCATTTTTAAAGTTGAAGGGATTCCTCACAAAAATGTTAGCATACAGTGCTGTGTGGCACTTCAGCTTCGTTAGCAAAAATAAAGAGGTATTCACCTTAAATTTTTACTAGCCATTCATCACTTCCAACAACAATGCTGGGATCTGCATACTTGCTTTAAATTTCACTGCTTTTTCTCTACAAAGTATACAATCACTGTAACTTCAGTGAATAAAACAAAGCACTGAACAAGCAAAAGTCTTTCCTTTACAGAGGCACATTATTGGTTGGATGTAAGCATCAGAGGAGTCCTCCACGGATAAGAGAAAAAGCAGAGGTTTTACATAAAATGTGTGCTGTATTAGAAAACATCAACTGACATCGGAGTTGGAATTGCTGAGTGGGAAAACTCACTTTACAGCTAATTCTTTAAAGCAAATTTCTCATCGCCATTTTTAGTCCATTTTCAACTTGCGACTTTGTTGGGAAATCTTTGATCTTTACCTCTGTACAAAAGGACACACTCTACACAGTGAGCGGATGCAACCGAGACCAGGAAAATTGCAATAACTCGGAGATTCTCAATATGTACAATAAACTTCCCCTGTTTATCTCTTTAAAATAGATTGATGCTCGTCTGCCTTTTGTTTCTGCGGGTTTAAATCATTAACAGTCTTCGTGGAAATACATCCTAATCGTGGGTACTTGCTCCATTTCTGGGAAGGCAGCAGCAAAATGGTCACCCTACACAAAGCAGAATGCGACTCCCGCGTGCTGACCTTTGCACGTAGCGCGTCCTAAATAGCAGTCCGCCTCGGATCCAACAAATTATTCCTGCCCATGTTCAGTTAGGATGGATAAGGCACGTCCACAACCCACGGTGAAGCATTAGTGCATCTGTATGTGCTTCCTCTTAAATTATACCAAGAAAGTAAAGTTTTCTTTTCCTTTCTATTCTTTAATATAATGGTCAAATCTGTGTTTAACACCCACCCAAATGAAAGATGCTGAATAATTAGAACGTTCTAACACTTCAGATGCAGTGACTTCACCACGGGCACACGTGACACAGGTACAGGTAGCAGCACCAGGGGTCACGCTGGCGCATCTCCTGGACACTGCGCCCCTCCACATCTCGTGCTATTTTCTTTTGTGTGAATGGAATGACAAATTTTGCAATTCGTCAGAGTGGAATGGAAGGGGGAAGAATTCCACCAACTAATGTATTAATTTTCTTGGTTTTAATTGCATTATCACCTTTGGAGACTTTAGTAAATTCCACTTAGCTAGCAGCCATGGGTAAGGGTGGTGGTTTTCAAGTACTGCCTCTGTTACTTATGTTGGCATTTAAATGTTAATTTCCGACCGAGGTTTACAGTAAACACCAAACAAGGGATTTTCTTTGAATGAACCATCTCAAACCAAAATTCTAAAGGAAAGGATCCTACACGGGATGTTTTTAAGCGCAGTGATTATTTCTTTGTGAAAGACTTAACATTCCCTAAGTGATAGAAGCTAAAAGATTTAGATGTGACAGTTAATTTATAATTCTCTACATTAAAAAGACATTTAAACGTTAACCACATTTTTATGTGAGTCAAGTCAAAGCAATGATAATTACAGTACGATACAAAAGAACCTGAAATAAACTTCCATCAAACCATATTGAATATTAATGTCATGCTAAGTCCTGAAAAACTGCGTTAGTAAACTCTGGAATTTAGGTTGTATGTAACTTAAACATAATATCGGGCTTTTCTTTTAAGCGTACATCACTGCAAAGTTTGGATTTGGGGAAGGTAGGTATTAATTGATTGGATTTTTACTAAATACATTTACACAGCATCATGCCAAAACCAAGCCTCTGATTACTTTTTCTGCACAGGCATACCTCAGCGTGGGATTTGCCAAATTAACATTCCATATAAATTAACAACCTTTTCTCATGTTTGTGGTGTTACGATGAACAGAGTGATACTGTATCATGTCACTGCTCACGTGTATTTGATTTCAATTTAGGAATCGTATCTCTGCTATCTGCCATGTACGAGAAATGACGTACTGAATTTCCCATCAAATATCTTAAATACAGACCTTTTTTAGGTGGATTTGTATAAAGAAAACACATATCTAATGTGGGCGTGGGAAAGGATAAGCTGGTTTGGTATATACTAAAGCAAATTGGAGTAAATCAACCGCATCCATGGGCTGCATCAGCAGTACCGCTCTGCTTTTCCCAGTTCCATTTGGACACAACAATGTTACTTTTTTATTTAAAGTGTTTTCTTCTCAACAAGGGGCCACCACTTCCCAATCGCAAAAACACGCCCCAGAATATGTTAATTAATTGTATTGTGTCTCTGAAAGAAAAGAGGTTGCCAAATGCAATAAAAAAAAAAAAAAAAAAAAGGTCTTTCGATCAGAGAGCTCCGTTCCCACTGGTTACCATCTAATTTCAATTCCCCACATATGTACATGGAAGAAATATATCTATGTAGATTGTGACCATGAGGATCTGCCTAAGTGCAAAATGCTGGCATGGCCACACTGGGATCTGGGAAGCCTCACATTGCTGGAGGACGGAGGGTGCAAGCCTCGGCCCGCGGTTTGTCACTCTTACGTGGGCACTGCAGAGTGGGGGACGTGGATCTGTTTTATACCGTGTTATTTCTCCATTAAATGTAACAATGATGCTCCTTTCCAAAAAATAATAATAATAAAAATTCCTACGTGAAATACATCAACACGTTCCACACAAATACAAAATAAAGAGCAACAAAGAATGGCATCATGCAGTCTCTCCCTGTATTTTTTTTTTTCCCCCATCTTCCCTTTCCATCACACGGCCTTTAAATAGTGATATATTCTTTCAGTAAATACGAGAGCATTAAATGTCTTTCTGAATGACGCTTTCTAAATTTGCAGTTACCTTTTGAAAATCGCCAAACAGCAATTAACAGTAAACGCATCTCCGGAACACTCAGCAGGAGAGGTAAAACAGAACAAATAAAAGCTTTTTTCCCTCAATTTTAAAGTTATTGCTTTTAGATGCTCCCGTGGTGTGGTTTTCCTATTAAATATTTCCAGCCTCCTCAACTTCCCAGTAACAGAAACGCATTTTCCCATCTGAACTACAGCGGGCTTTGATTTGGAGGAGTCCCACAAAGGAGCGGAGCTCACAAAGAGCGAAAGAGGAGTCTGGAGCTGCTATCTCAGACAATGCCCGCGAGCAGGCAACTTCCCGGGGGTGGGGGAAGTCACTGCTGAATTATTTTCAACGGTGATATCCATTAATATCATCCTTTAACTTCTTTTACTCCTGACTCACAAGCTTGCAAAGTCTTAATTTGGTGATAATACGTTAAAAAAAAAAAAATAGGTCGACAACACCAACTGTAATCCTTCCAAATGTATTGCCACACACTGTGAACTAACTCGCTAAAAATGATCACCGTTCTCCTAGAAAGGGCATCTTTACCAAAATCGCGCTCTCTAGAAACCATTCCCCCCTCGCTAAAAGAGCCCTTTCCGTATCAATGCTCTTCACGAACCAACGTGCGGGGCACATATCTCCCGCAGCAGAGCAGGGCACTTGTTGGAAACCGCCTCAGCATCGGCTCAGGGAGCTCTGCTCCATGCCAACACATGAGAAAGTTCTGGTCGGAACGGCATACCAAACTATTTAATTCCTAATTATTTTTAGGGGGAAGAAAGAAAGAAAATTAAAAAAAAAAAAAAAAGAGACAAACGCTTTTCCTAGAAAACATTTTTTTTTGTTTTAAGCCAAAATCCAACAATCACTTGAAAAACGAAAAGAGTGGAAAAATCCAGATTCGTGGTGCTTATATGGAACGGGACAAGATTAATCTCCATTTTTACAAACAGACCATTACGACGAGTTTCTTCCAAACTTCTCTGGCTACGTTTACGATTTCAAACGCTGCGGCTCAGAGCGGTTCCTGTCCATCCCTGCGAGCAGAGCTGCCCACCATCCGCCCACACACAGATGTTATTTACGCACGAGCCCGCGGCCGGAGCGGGGTTTTACCTTTGCAGTAACAGTGAGGTACGGCCCCACAGGAGCACGGCGCTCCCTCACCGGAGCCGCCGCGCTGCTGGCTGCGGGCTGCCGGCCGAGCTCCGCGGCCGCGCGGCGGGAGCTGCTCCCCTCTCCTCGGGCCGGAGGGCCCCGCCGGCCGCACGAACAATGGGAGCAGCCGCAGAAAGCCCAGCCGCTTCCTCGGGGTCCGGCACCGCTCTCCCGGGGCCCAGCGCGCTTCCAGCCCGGGTCCTCCGTCCTCCTACGGCGCCTTCCCGCGGCCCCGGGACGCCCGGCTCCCCTCGGAGCTCCGTCGGCTCTCGCCGTGCCGCCCGGGGCACCGCGGCTTTCTCCTCCCGGCTACTCACCCTCACACTCTATAGCCCTTAGCGCAAAGCGTGCCGCAGGGCGAGCGGGACGGCCGGGCTGGCTCGCGGCCAGCTGCGCTCCGAGCCTATCCCGGGGTCGGCGGGGCGGCCTATGGGAGCCGCGCTGCCCCGCTCGCCGCCCTGACCTCCTCCCGCCCCGCGTGCCGAGAGCGCAGCCGGCGGGAGGGGAGGCAGTGCCGCGCGGCTCCACCTGGGCTGCAGTGCGCGCCGCTTCCCTTCAGGGGACGGTGCCGCGCACGGCGGGCCGCGCGGCATTGTTCTTCTCTGACCCCGGGTCCCCGCGCCAGGAGAGCGGCCGAGGAGAGCCGGGAGGGACGGGCGGGCGGCGAGAGGACGAGGGAGGCCCACTCTGCAGCCCCCCCCCGCAGCGCCCCGTCCCCCTCGGGGAGCCACGCTCCGCTCGGTGCCGCAGGCCCCGTCCTTCTCCTCCCACGTGGACGTTCCCTCGGGGCCGCGCTCCCCGACTCGTACCGGGGCGGCGGTCGCAGCGCTCCGCTCCCCGCACGCCTCGACGGGTTCGGCCGCAGCGCTCCCACGTCACGCTTGAGAGCGGCGCGCCGCCACACAGCGGGACGCAGCAACGGACGGCACGGAGCGAGCGGAGCCACGGCTCCATTTAAATAATTGCATAACATTAGGATTTAACTTCCGACTGTTTACATTGGCGCGACTCGATCGGCGTCACGTGTGGCTTCCTTCGGGCCACCGAGGAGCGCCGTCAAGGCGAGGCGCGGCCCAGCCCTGCCCGCTCTCCGCGCTCGGCCTTTGTGCCGCTCCCGGCCCCATCTCCTCTCCTGTCCCTGCGGCTCGGAACGAGGAGCCGCCGGCGGCCCCCGGCCCTTCCTCGCACGTCGCCGTTAGAACGCGGCGCGGTCCCTCCCCGCCCCCACCGCCGTGAACGCCGCCGCCACGGGGCCGCCCCGCCCCAGGGCGCTGCCCCCTCTCGGACGGGGCCGGGGGGAGGGGAACGGCGGGGGAGGGGGCGTTCCGGGAGGCTCGAGCGCGGCACGAGCGCGGCCGGCGCGGGGCATTGTGGGTAGGCGAGCGGCCGGCGGCGGAGGAAGCGGCGGGAGGAGGGGAGGGGTCAAAGGTCAGCGGCCGCCGGCCCCAATGGCGGGCGGTGCCTCCGCGGGCGGGCGGGACTGGGCCGCACCGCTCTCTCCGCGCCCGGTTCCTCGGCGGCGCGTCGGGGCACTGAGGCACGGGACCGGACCGCGCGGGGTTCGGGCCGCCTTTGTTACCGGGGCTCGGCGTGGCGGCGCCTTTACCTTCCGCGCGCCCGTTGGCTCCGTGCCGCCGTCCGCCGTGAGGTGGCTGCGTGGTCGGGAGGGCCCTTGGGCCGCTCCTGGGCGCTACCCGCGCCTTGCGGCGTCAAGCGCCACCCCGGCGCGGGGCTGCGAACCGCCCGAGGGTGGGAAGGAGGGAAGGAGAGCGGCGGGACTCCGCGCCGCGGAGCGCGCCTTGTAAAGGTTAAACGCGGCGAATCCCGGCTCGGACGGGGAGCCGAGCGCCCGGTGAGCCCGGAGCCGGCCCTGCACGGAGCTCCAAGCGCAAACAAATAAGCGCGTCTCGCAGAAACATCGGTCGGGAAGTTTAAAGGGAAACAGCCCCGGGCGGAACTCGGTGGCTGGATGCGGAACCTCGCTGTGTTACGGTGCCCCTTCCTTGCACAACGGCCGCCGTGCCTCGCTGTGCTTGGTTTTGTTCTGGTTTGTTGGTGGTTTGTTGTTTTTTTTTTTTCTTCCCCGAACGCCGGGCAGACCCCGCTCTGCGTTCTCCACGCATCCCAATGGTGGCCCCAGGGCACCGCCCCCCCCCTCCACCACCAAACCTCGCTTTAATCTGATTACGATGGGATCTGCTGATACCGTGAATATTTGAGATGATCGCGGGCTCTCGGGGAGCGGGGGGTTCTGTGCTCCCCCCCACAGCGGCACCCCCAGGGCAGCTGGAAAATGAATGCAGAGGTGCCCCCCCGGTGCGGCCGTTCTATTTCCTAGGGTCGCGTTGTGACCACGGGGTAAATAAATAAGGAATGACGGGAGGGAAGGAGGCAGGAAGAGGGGCTTTTCTTTCATAGCCTTTGATTGGAATCGAAGCACTTTAGGGCTGTAAACATTCTGTATTTATCCAGCACACATCAGCGGGCGTTGTTTTATCACCGCCGTAATGACGGTGTCCTTTGGGCTGAGTGATGGCAGCGATAAGGGACGCGCCCGGCCCGACTCGGCGCGGTGCGCGGCGGTGGGAAACCGCGGCCCGTCCGTCCTCACGACCCGGGCTGAGCGGGGCCACATCGCCGATTTGGGGCTGCCCAAAACCTCGGATTCCCTCCGCTTCAGGGCTGCGACGTGGGTTGGGGACGCAGATCCCCGGTGCAGAAATTCAGAGCGATCACCTCCATGCGGGACAGGCCCCCGTTTCCCAGCGCTCGGTGCTGTACCTTTGCCTAATTAAAAATGCAAACTTTTGGGAGCCTTTTCCGAACAAAGCCGCGCCAAATCCCCTTTACGTCCAAGGATTTGCAAATTTATAAAGGCTGCATTGAATTCAGCGTGGGTCAAGGGGCAAAAAAAGGGTAGGAGGTCACCGCGTTTTGATTATGGGTCAGTAAACAACATGGCATGGAGTATGCGGCCAGAAACTCCTGCGGAAAGTGTCCTAAAGCTGCGGGAGCGCCAAGCTCAGGCAGAGCCTCAACCCGCCGTGATTGTGAATCGCATCAAATTCTCACGTGCGGGGGACGCCCCGGCCCCCTCCGACCATCACAACTTACAGAGCACTCCATGGAACTGCACAGCGCTGCTTTGTTTGCAAAGGGGGAAAAGGAGAGAGAGAGAAAAAAAAAAGAGCCCTGCAACTCCTGGACACAGTGGTGCGGCGATTTTTGTTCAGGCCGATATTTGGCATTTCTATGTGTCCTACGTATTTAGGAGATTTAGTTGAACATTCTCATTTGTTGTCACAGCGGAATTTACGGCGATTTTTAAGTCCTACAGTCACATTTGGCTGACTTTAAAATAGCAGAAGGATCCCATTATACTGTTCTTTGACCCCATTATATTTACGTTCCCGGCCCTTTGTGATAGCCCCTGGCTGCTAGCTGCTCCTCCCCGAGCGCAGTGCGCACGGAGGGCTCTGGGAGCAGGGAGCAGTGGAGTCATCCTTCGGAGCATTTATTTCTGCCCAAGTCGTGAAAGCAGCTTTATTTACAGCTTGTCAATACCTGAAGATGCGGCCCAGCACTTAAAAAATAATTATTAATAATGATAATTCGCAAATAAGGCGGCAACCCCTGGGTGGAAATGCAGATGGCCTCTCGGGCTGCCCTGGAGGTCCCCGAAGCGCTCTCACATCGGCACAGCTGCCGGTGGGCATCGCTGCTGCATTTCCCACTGAGCGCTCCGCAGTGTGTGTGCCGCGCCACTGCGGGGGGAAGAGGTCAGGAGGAATTGCGACGGTATTTAAACATCACCGTTCTGTGAAAATAAATCAAACCATCGCGTAAAGGCGAATTTCCAGTGCTACGCGTATTTTTTTTCCCCTCAATGCCGTGATGAAGCACTTCCCTATATTTAAACATGAGTTTACAAAAATGAAAGTATGTAATTTACAGAAAATGGGAATAGGTCTGCAGCGGAGTACCACGAATATTCTTTCTATTTTCTTAATGAGGTTTCTACTTTGGGCAGACGGCTCCGGAGCTGGAACACCGCTCAGTGCAGAGTGCAGATCGCGCATTGCACGCTGCTCAGCGTGAAAAGGAGCATGGTTGATTGATGGTGTGTATGTGTGTGTGTGTGTGTGTGCCCGGACACACCACCCCGAGCCGTGTGTGTGTGTGTGTGTGTGTGTGTGTGTGTGTGTGTGTGTGTGCTCGGCCGGAGCGGGCACCTCCGCGTCCTCCTCCCGGGAAACGTGGGACAGACAGCGGCCTTTAGTCGTAGGCATCCGTGATCGCGGGCAGGGTGACACCGTCCGTAAAATTAACAAAGGGACCCCCTGGCATCTGGGAGCCCCGCACACACAGCCGGGTCAGCACACATACGGACGTGGACACACGGACGTACATGCACACAACTTTTCACGTAATTGACGCCAGACACCTTTAATTGTTCATTTTAAATCTTTTGGCTGGCGTTCACGTTACCGATCCCGGCCGCAAACGGCGGTATCTATCGATCGCAATCCTTCTTGTGCGTGCGAACCCATTCGGAAGCCCCCGGCCCTTCGTGTGCATGAGCGCGGGGCCCGCGGCCCTTCCTCGGGATCTCTCGGCGGGGCCAGGGCCGAGCCCAGATGCCCGACTCGGCGCGGGGAGAGGAGGGGTGCGAGGAGCGGGTGGAGATGTGTGGGGTGAGGGAATGCGGGGCTGGGTGCGGGTGTGGGCACGGGGGACGTCTCCTAGCAGTTCTGCCGCCTTCCTGCCCTTCCACACGGGACTGCGGTTCCAGCCAGCGGCCGTGGCCGTACCTTTCAGAACGCAAAGGGTGTGCAGACAGCCGCCGCTGCTTCCCGGCGTTTGGTATCGGCGGAATTACACCAACAGAAATCACGCGTTTTGGAAATAACAGCCGGGCTGTCACCGCAGGGTGTGTGTGTGTGTGCCTCTGTGTGTGTCCCCGCGGGGATTTCAGCAGGGACCGAACTGCCCAGCTCCGTGCGGATAAAGGACCTCAGGGCTCATCGCGTTTTTTTGGGGTGTGTGTGTGTGTGTGTGTGTGTTTTTATTATTATTATTTTATTTTATTGTAACGTCGTCTGAAAAGCTCTCTCGGAGTTCACTGATCCCTCACTGTTGACTCCATCGCCTTAACCTTAAAGCAGGGGGAGGAGAGCAGCGGGAGGGGGTGGGGGTGTTGGCAGCATATAAGTACATCAGGAGGAATTTTTAAACGCCCGTATTGTCTCTCGCTCTACAAACACCACGAGGGTTTCCGTCCCACGCGGGCAGCGCGTTCCCCCGCGACTCCGCCGCCGCCCCCGGGTCCCTCCCGGCCGGGGCACAGCGCGGAGCCGGCGGCAGAGCAGCGGGCGGGGGGAGCGACGGAGGCATTGTTCGGCCGCGGTGGGGCCGCGCGGCGCGGGATGCGCCCCGGAGCCTCTCCCGTTCGGGGGCCGCGATGTAATCGGCTCTAGCTCCGGTTTCCTGGATGGGAACGCTGCCCTTAGATTTCAAAGGGAAGAAGTAGACATCGCGGGCCGGGCACACATGGATTAAGTTGAACGGCGGAGATTACATCTGCGCTGAGAGCAACAGTAGTTCGAAGCTGACTTCAAACCTCAGCCCGTGACTCGGAGGCTCTCTGCCATAGACTTCCTCAATTTCCGGATGCGCTGCTCGAAATTCCCGACTCGCTCTCGAATTCCTGAGGCACGGGGGGGATCCCGTGCTTCCCCCTCGCCGAGCCTTTTTCAGGGGGATGATGCCCTTTATTTTGGCTATACCTGACGGGGTAACGCGACCTCTGCGCACCGTATCGCCAGCCCATGGAGTGGATATTGACAGTCGGGATTGAAGCTTTTTTTTTTTTTTCCCCCCCTTTCTCTCTCTCTTATTTTTTTTTCCCCCTTGCCAAGCCCCAGCACTCCTGGATGTGTCGTTCCCCTCGCTGATACGTGTGACTCCGAGGCACACGGCCGTGCCCGCGGCTGAGCGCACACCGCGAGCATCACTTGGACGTGACACGAAGCGGCGTGCGGCGGGGCAGCGAGTCCAGAACCATCGCTCCTCGCAATGCAGTAATTCCGCATTCCCAAGAAGAGGTTAAACCTTCACGTTGATGTTAAGGGGCTGCTCCCATGGAACACCGCACGGCCGCGGAGGTGCCGCCCCGGCCCGGCCATGCCCAGAGCGGGGCAGCTGCTCCGTAGCCCCTCACAGCCCCGCTCACGGTGCGCGCAGCGCTCGGTGTTGTTACGTAGAGCCCTGGAAGCACCCGGGGTATTCCGCCTTCTCCTTCCTCCGCTGGAAGCAATCGGCGCGCAGCAATCCCGACGCGGGCTCCGGGACTGTAGCACACCGCAGCTCGCCATCCGGCACGGTTAACTGGGGGAAGTGTGCGCCTTTCTGCCTTCTCTATGCTTTGTTACGGGGCTGACGCCAGCCCACGTCCTCCTCCCCCTCCCGCAATATTCGAACCGCCGCTCCGAGCGCTTGGGCAGCGCGGGGTGCGAGCAGCAAAATAGCCCCGGCCGCACAGAGCGAATTGAGCAGGAGAGGAAAATCGGAGCGGCCCGCACATGTAAGTATTCCTCGCTCCGAGCCTCGAAGTTGGGAGCGCCGGGCCCGGGGCGCGGAGCCGCACAATGCGCGGCGAACGCCGCTGCCGAACGGCCGCGTTCGCGGAGGATCTCCCACCGCCGCGCTCACGCTTCCGTCCCTCACACTCACGGCGCGCACAAAAGAGCAACGTTGGTCCGAAATAGCCTAAAAAATATACGAAACGCTACGGAAAAACACCGAAATCCTTCGTGCGGAGCGAGCGAGGAGCAAGCCGGAGAGGTCGGAGCGTACTGGAGCCCGGATTGTTTAATAGAAAGATTTATCTGCGAACTGTATTATTTACTTTGGGAGGGGAGGCGGCGGTATGAGGGTATGCTAATTAGCAGGAGATTTTTGGGGGGAAGGGGTGGAATATCAATTTTTATTGCATCACCTGTCAGGAGTGTCCAATCAGCGTTGGCTTTAGGGGAATTAATTGATGAAGGTGTCTCCGGACGAGCTCACTTCACTCTGTCATTTTATTTGTAGCTAAAGCAGCGGCGGGAATAGCAGCTGCATTGCTTTTCTCTTCCTCCCTTCACATTCCATTATCATAGTTTCCAATGGAAAAGCAGGGAATGAAAGGGAACAGGTACTGATCTGCGGCAGCAACTTAGAGAAACACTTTGGCAAAGCTGATTTTTAAGATTACATATTGATTGTAGCCTCACGGTGGTGTTTTTTTCTTTTTTTAACTTATTTTTATTTTTTAAATTTTGTCTAAAGTTTGGCACTTCACCCACCAGGAATAGCAGCAGCCTTTGTTGCGCTCTGTTAGCAGGATGCCTTGAGACAAATACAGCATCTGGCCGAGGATTGTGTGTGTGTGGCTTTTTCTTTTTTTTTTTCCCTTTTTTTTTTTCCTTTTTTCCTTTTTTTTTTTTTTTTTTTTTTTTTTTTTTTTTTTTTTTTCCTTCTCTCTCTCTCTCCGCAAATGCCGGGAATGATTTAATTCGCGAAATGGGAGACCTGAAGTCGGGGTTTGAAGAGGTGGATGGCGTGCGGCTCGGCTACCTCATCATTAAAGGAAAGCAAATGTTTGCACTCTCCCAGGTTTTCACCGACCTGCTCAAAAACATCCCGCGGACCACCGTGCACAAGCGAATGGATCATTTGAAAGTCAAAAAGCACCACTGCGACCTGGAGGAGTTGAGGAAACTCAAAGCCATCAACTCCATCGCGTTCCACGCCGCCAAATGCACGCTCATCTCCAGAGAGGACGTGGAAGCGCTCTACACCTCCTGCAAAACCGAGCGGGTCCTCAGGACAAAGCGGCGGAAGCTCGGCCGGGCCCTGGCGGGCGGCGAGCTGCGGCCGGAGCGGGCGCCCGCCGACCCCTTCCGCGGCTTCTGGAAGGAGAACAAACTTTGGCTGGGTTTGAATGACTCTCCCCGGCCGCTGCTGCCAATCAGGCGGAAAGCTCTGCGGCCGGGGGCCGCGGCCCTGCTGCCGGCCTCCCATCTACCTCACCTTTTTAGTAAATACACTGGCCACGGCTACCCGGAGCTGGCCCGGGCGCCCCGCAAACCCCCCGGCGGCTACGAAACGGCGGCGGGCGGCTGCGCTCCCCTCCGCGCCCGCCGCCCTCCCGCCGCCCGCCCCCCGCCCGCCGCCGCCACGGCGCGGCCTCGGCTCCCGGCCGCCGGGCCCCCGCCCCTGCCCCTGCCCCTGCCCGCCCGCTGCCGCCGCCGCCGCCACGGGGCCGCCGCCGCCGCTGCCGCCGCCGCCGCCGCCGCCGTCGCCGCCGCGCTGGGCCCCCCCCGGCGGCCCCTGGCCCTGGCGCGGCCCTGCCGGCCCCGCGGCGCCCCGCGGCTGCCTCTGCCGCTGCCGCGCGGCTTCGGGCCGCCGCCTTCGCCCGCCTTCGCCGAGAGCGGCAGCAGCGACTCGGAGTCCAGCTGCTGCTCCGGCCGCGCCGCGCACGACTCGGACTGCGGCTCCAGCCCGTCCAGCTCCAGCGAGGGCAGCTCGGAGGAGGAGGACGAGGAGGAGGAGGACGAGGAGGGCAGCGGCGGCTCGGACTCCAGCGAGGGCAGCTCGGAGGAGGAGGAGGAAGAGGAGGAGGAGGAGGAGGAGGAGGAAGAGGAGGAGGAGGAGGAGGACAGCACCTCGGACTCCGACTCCAGCTCGGTCTCCAGCCAGGTCTCGGTGCAGAGCATCCGCTTCAGGCGCACCAGCTTCTGCAGCCCGCCCGCCGTGGTGCACGCCAACTTCTTGTACCATCTGGCCGCCGCCGCCGCCCCCCGGCCCCCGGCCCCGGCTCCGACGGATCCCGGCGGGCCGCCCGCCCTCCGCCGCGCCGCGGGCTGCGTGAAGCCGGAGCTGCCCGAGGAGTGGGGCCGGCCCGGCTGGGGCCCGGCGCTGCGCTGCCCCGGCGGCCCTGGGAGCTGCTTCGCGGAGATAAGGGAGCGGAGGGCGGCCGAGATCACATTCCCACACTCTGAATTTCCCAATAACGCCAAGAGTACTGACCTAACAATTAACTGCGTTGCAAAGGGGGCCTCTTCACCTAGCCCAAAGACAAACAATGCATTTCCACAACAAAGAATACTCAGAGAGGCAAGGAAATGCCTTCCAGCAACTACTACACACTGTGCAGATAACAATACAATAGCTTCTAGGATCTTAAATAATGATTCTTCATCAGCGGCTGCGAATTCCGAAAAAGATTCCCAAATCCCTCATTGTATTGAATTTGCCACGGATTTGCCCTCGTTACGGACCGACCCCGCGGAGGACGCCGCCCCTCCGGGGGCTGCGGAGCCGCGGAGCGCTGAACCGGGGGCCGAGGCGCTGCCCTTCCCGAACCGCGTCCGCATCAAAACCGAGGAGGAGGCAAGCGGCGAGGACGGGCCCGACCCTCCGCCCCACGAGCTGCGGTGTGAGTGCAATGATCCCGAGGAGGAGCGTCGCGGCGTGACGGAGGGCAGCGAGCAAGACGCTTTACGAACGGCCAAGGAGGATTCTGCATGCACTGAGAAAGAAACCACTTCCTTCCCCCCGCTGACTCAGAGTCAGGGCCTCTCATGCACTTTAGGTACTCCAAAACCTGAGGATGGGGAGTATAAATTTGGAGCGAGGGTGAGAAAGAACTACAGGACGCTGGTTCTGGGCAAGCGGCCCGCGCTGCAGCCTCCTCCGCTCAAACCAAATCTGAAATCGGCGCGGAGCCCGCGGCCCGCAGGTAAAGCCGAGCCCGAAGGAACACTGGACGATCTCACGGCCAACAATAGGCGCAGAAGGGTAGCCGGCAATGTAGCATCAGCGGTGAAAAGGCCGTTTAATTTCATGGCAAATTTTCCCTGTCCACCGTCGCTAATTATTGGCCATGACGGGGATTTGTTGCCAGCTTACTCCTTAAGCACCACTAAGGACTCGCAAGCACCTCACAGGGCCCATCCCGTGTGGAAATGGCAGCTGGGCGGCTCTGCAATACCTCTCCCACCTAGCCACAAATTCAGGAAATTTAATTAATAAAATACTTTGGAAAATATTTGCTGGAACCACCTCTCGGGCTGTGCGCTGTGTGAGCACGGCAGGAAGGTTCGTGCGGCCCTTAACGCCGCGCAGCGCTCGCTGCTGGGATCCGTCATGTCGTTTGTGAAGACAGAACCCGGATTACCGTTTCCTTCCCTTGTTCCAACAGTGGTTTTGATTTGGTTTGTTTGGGTCTTTTTTGTTGTTGTTGTTTTTGTTTTCTTTTTCTTTTTTTTTTTTTTCCTGTTACATTTGGGTATTTTTTGTTACATTCCACAGAGTACTTCAGGCAAAGACTCAACTCAACTCAGTTACGCCGGTAGAGCTGGAACACTTTACTGTTTGAATGCTAATAATGCACCAGTACCTCAATTCAACTGCTGCAAATAAATGTCAAAAGGTTGAATAATAAATACTAGAATGAGCCATTAAATTTATGCACTAGATTTCGAACATGGCAGTCTAACTGTTACTTCAGTTCAAGTTTGTGAAGTGCCACGGCCGCACAGGAGGGCTGGCCGCATCTCGGCGCTCGGAGCGGGGCGATGCGGTGCCCCGGGCCCACAGCGCTGCGCTCAGCCCCTGGGGAAGGCGGGGGCAGAGAGCAGCACGAAACGGGGGATCGCAGCGTGGGGAAAAGGCGTCCTTTCGCTCGTACAGCCCCTCGTTGCGATTGGAAGCCTTTTTGTTGTTTCACCCAGAGGTCTTAAATAAGGTTACTGTTACCCGCTCACGTCGTGCCGATGCTGCGCTCCGAACGCGCCCCTGCAAACTTGCACGGCGCTCGGAGCCCTGCCCGGCCCGCGGCGATTTATGGGCAACCCCGCGCGGGCCGCAGGAAATAGCGAAGCAGTAAATGCGGCGCAGAGAGAGCGGAGCGAGGGGCCAGGAGTGGGAACAGCGCACCAAACGCGAGCCCCGTGCTGCTCGTGGCTCTGCGGCCCTGAACTCGGGTGCTGCCGCCTCGTTGTCCTCAGCCCCGAACCCTGGCGCTGTCGGTTTTTGTTTCCAGGCCGTCCTCTCTATGTAGCAGAAACGTTTCTACCGCACGTGACAATCAGAGGCGATTATCTCTATTTGCACTTAATATCGAAATAGTGGAGCGGGCGGGGGCGAGGGCCTCGCCTCGGAGAGACATGCCGGTATAATATATTGTGATGATGGAAGCGGTAAATCAAAATGATGGAAATTTGCACTGTTGAAAAGCATGCTTTAGCTTTATTTTCAATTAAAAACACTGTTTAAAAATTCCTGATTCCCTACACTTTGAATTATTGCAATTTATCCTCGCTTTCCCCTCCGTTTGGGAGATTCCCGGTTGGATTCCGAGGAAATACGCTTCAAGAGGTTCACTGTTTCCCTCCCTGCCCCCAAAGCCCCTCCAAAAGAAAGGGAAAAAAAAGAAAAAAGAAAAAAGAAAGGAAGGCCGCCGCGCAGCAGCCGGGCCCGGGGCCGAGGGCTGCAGAAGGGCCCCGGCGCGGGGGGACGGACGCAGCTCCGAGCGCGGCCCAAAAGTTTGCGGCCCCGGGAAGGCCGAGTGCTGAATCAGCGGGGTTTCGGCTGAAGGACTGCTGGTTTCTTTCTTTGGATTGGCGCTTTATTTATACTAGATCATTCCAAAATTAAATGTTAAGGATTCCACTCATCGATCAATCTCGGGAGGATAATTTATCGTAAATCAAAGAAAAGGGAAAAAAAAAAAAAAGGAAAACAAAGCCACAACGTGATGTTTACCGTGTGACTCAAAGTCAACATTCTGCCGGCGATCCGCTGCCGCTCTCGGCTGTTTCATCCCTGCCTTTGTGGTGCCCCCCGCAGCCCTCGTGGCTCTGTGCACGCCGCCGCCCACTAGCTCCGCGCTATCCCCGCGCCCTCCTTTTCCCCCATTGTAAAGCCCCGCTCTAGGAATACCTGCACCAAATACAGTTAGAGAGAGTAAACAATCGCCCTTCGGCGGGGTTACCCTTCCCCCGCACGCTCACATCACTTAGAGCTGCCAATTGCAAAAGGTACTCTGCACACTTAACCGCGCTGCTGAAATTACGATGGTCGTGAAAAATAGGCTCTCAGGGTGGCTGGGGGCCGATTGTTTACCCGTGTGCATTTGGGGCCGAGCAGACCGTGCCCCTATTTCCAGAGAGTTGTGAATATGGTCAGAGCGCACCGCCCCGGGAAGCCCAGGCTCTGCTCTGCCTGACACAGGTCTTCCCCGCACCGAAAAAAAAAAAAAAAAAAGGAAAAAAAAAAAAAGGAAAAAAAAAAAGGAAAAAAAATCAAATTGAAAAGCTGTGGAGATGTGATATGCAAACTGGAAGCCTAAAATTTTGCCATGTCAATTAAACAACGTATCGCTTTCAGAGGAACTCTGTCCCCTGACCCTGTTTACTTCCCATTACGCTGTGCTGATGTGGCTGGGAATTGTAAATTGCAGAGGTGCCTTTTTGGGTTCCTGAAATAATCCGGGGGGGAGGGGGGGAAGGGAGAGAGACACACACTGATCCCAAACAGGCCCTGCAGGGCCGGGGACGTATGGCGCCTGGCCAGGGTGCAGCGGGAAGCACCGAAGTCACACATCCCCATCGCCACAAGTGTGCACTTGGTGCTGCCCACGGGGCCCTGTGGTGTCACTGTGCCGGGAGCGTCACCAGGTACGTAATGCACTGTGATGCAAAATACGGCATTCCTCCCAGTTCGGGTGGTCGAACGGCTGTTGGAGATGGCACTGTAACTGGTGCTGAGACACAGCTCGCTCCCATTCCAGCCTCACTAATACAAAGTCAAACAAATATGTTGTGCTGTGCACCAATAACCCGTTTCTGCCTGAATGGTAAGTTATAACATGAGGAAAAACGAAGGTGATCTCACGGGCCAGGCCACGGTTTTGTCACGATGTTCACGGCAGAGAAAATTTAAAACGTCTCAGTGATGAAATGCCACCATTTTCCCGCTCCGGGTGCACAAAACCCCACAGAACTCCATAAAGGAAAAGCGACGTGGCGCAGTGCGTGTGCTCCTCCCAGGTACACGGCAGGCCCAGCTCCCTGCCCTGCTCCTGGGGGAGACGCCTGCGGCCAAGCCAAAGACAAAAGGGAGTTTGGGACCGCGCTGAGCGCCGCCGAGCACCGAGAAGGGAACACGTGCCGAGTTCCGGCAGCGGGGATGCTGCCGTACCACCTCGCGTTGCAGCGTGCACTGCCTGCAGCGGGTCTTCCCTTCGCTGCTGCACGCACAGTGATGCGAGTGGTGGTGCTGCGGTGTGAACTTTACTGTTCTTCCCTCGGTGCTTTTTTTTCACGCAGATCCTTTTCCCTTCACCTGATTTAGTTGCTAATAAAATTATGCTTTCTGCAGAAACGAGAACGACGCTACCACGTTTTGTCTGTCGCTGTTAGCACATGTGAGCGGTTAGGGAAGAGGTGCAGAAAAAGTGCATGTTTTCTACACGGGGAGATGTGCGGGGAAATGCTTGGTGCGGGGAGGTGGCTGCAGATAACCGTGGTTTTTCCGTGTGCGATGGCGACGGGAAAGAATACACAACGCTTCATCCCTGGGCTCGGCTCCGAAGTACAAAAGAAGGGCGACCACGGAGCGGAAATAGCGGCCGGGGCCCACCGAGCCAGAGCCGCGCTCACGGCCTCCGCCATTCCCCATCCAGCCGCGCCCCGAGCGGGCGGCTGCGGCTCGGGGACGCGGGACGGCGGTCTGCGGGCCGGGCCTTCCCCGCGCCCGGCCGCTTCTCGGCATAATGTGCGCCGCGGCCCGGCCTCTCCCCGCGCTCCTTTCACTGCCGGGCGGCCCTGCGAGCTCCGCGCCGAAGGCCCGCGATGTTTCGCACGAGGCGCTCACAATAGCGGCCGGGAGAGCTGACGGTCCCGGACAGCGCCCGGCCCTCCCCGTGCAGGGGACTCCTCTTCCGCGGCGGTCCTCGTTCGCCGCTCCGTCCTTAGCATTGCAAATACACCGCAACAGCTGTGTTTGTAAACAGCGGCACTTCGGCGGGAGCCGCTCCTCGCAGCGCTGCCTCGGCTCGCCGGCCACGGGAACGCCGAATGAGGGAGAATGCGCGACGCGGGGCAGAGAGGAAGAGGCTCCGGGGCCGGCCCGCGCGGTGCCGGGCTCCCGCAGGCCGCGGGCGGCGCTGGGCCGCTTCTCGGGGCGGCCCCATCGCGGGGCACGGCGCGCCTCGGGCCGCCATCTTGCCCGGCGCCACGCCGCCGGCCCCGCGCCCCGCCGCGAGCCGCTCCGCGCGTCCCCCGGGGGCCGCCGCGCCGCAGAGCGCCTCCCGGCCCGCGCCCCCCGCCGGTCCCGCGTCCGCCGCGTCCGTCTGCGCTGCCCCTCCCGCTTTGTGCGCGGCGGGGAGAGACCCGCGGGTCCCGGGAACGGCTCCGGGGTCGGCCCGGGAGGGGGGACCGGGAGGGGGGACCGGGAGAGGCTCCGCGCGGAGCGCAACAGGGCCGTCCGCTGCGTGCTGCAGCCCGGCTGTAAAGTGTGTGAAATTACGCACCGCTCTCTTAAAGAGCGGCTAATTTATCGTAAATAGCGCGGGCTTTGTAAATGGCTTTATTATGTTGTTTCTTGTTAATTGTTGAGAAAATCCCCATTGTTGAGTGTGAATGGCTTTATGAGCTAACCTGGGCGCTGCTGCAATCCGGGGGCAGTAAATGGCCGCTGCGCTAATGCGGCCCGGAGCGGGGAGCGGGCCCGGCACCGCAGCGCGGAGGGCCGGAGGGACCGCGCACACGTGGAGGGGCCTCTCCGCCTTTGTTAGCGGCCGCCGTGTCCCGGCCCGGCCGAGGGGCTCGGAGGGGTCGGGGCGGCCCGGCCGCGGCGCCTTCAGCGCGGCCTCCGCGGGAGCGAGCAGCCCGGGCCGCGGGGAAAAGGAGCCGCGGTCGCTGCCCCAGCTCGGGCCCTGCCCTCAGGCCCCTCTCCCTGCCGCCGCCGGAGCCGCCCGGGCTGCGAGGCCCTCCCCTCCGCCGCGGCGGATCGCGCCCCGCGAGCATGTGTCCATCCGTTATAAACCATAAATCGCGGCGAAATGTAAATTCCACTCGAGGAACTTATATTGGGCCATTCTCTTCCCTGAAAACTCTCTCACTCTGATTTCGCCATTAGGAGAAATCCCCCCGGGTTAAGCACTCGTTTCGCGGATTTCTGCACGGCCCGCAGCTGCGGTTCCCCCCGGCCGGGCGCTGGCCGAGCCCCGTGCTGCCTCCCGGGACCGAGGTGCGGACGTGGCCGAGGGAGGCACTGCTGTGTCCCGAGCCCCGCAGCCCTGCTCCAGGCCGGTCGGTGCGTTTCTCTCAAAACAGGATATTCCCATCAACCTGCACTGGTTTTCCCCGAAAAGAGTTTAGCAGGGAAACGCATCCCAGCAAACCCTCGCCTTCTGCCGCTCCACATCTCCGCGTTACATCTCATCCCGGCGTTCCCCCTTCTCTGCCTTCTCGGCACGGGGGGAACGGGCCGCTCGCCTTGGAAGCAGTCGCTCCCATCTGTGTACGCGGGCATGAGAGTCTGAGAGAGGGCACACAGCGCGCTATAGCCGGGGGAGGGACGGCCGGGAGGTTCCCTGCGGTGACATCTGCCCGGGGAAAAGGATGGCCGTACGTGGGAGGGGGAGGGGAGAGGAGGTGGGAATGAGCAGCGTGTAGTACTCCATAAAATAACGTCCGACCCGAGCTCTGTTATCTCGGAGCGTCTTTTATATTCCAGGGGAAGTTTATAGGTGGTTACCCGGTGTTACACATTTCGGTAGTAAAGTGTCATTAATTGCACGATGATCTCCACATCCTTCCCCCATAAAGGAGCCTCTGTAAGGCACATAACTCGTGCTCCGCACTTTCCCAGCCCCTCCCGCGGCCCCGGGGGTCGATAAGGTGAGGGTTCTGCGGATAACCGAGCTCCGTCCCGAGCTCCCGGCGCTGTGTGTTCCGTGCCAGGAAGAGCCGGGGGGGCGAGAGGGGGTTCTGCGGGCGCTCCTGGGAGCGAGGAGTCCAGGGGCTCCGCTGCCTGCGGCACACGGGGCTCCTCGGGGCTGCCCTAACGCGGCGCTGCCGCCGGGGCCTCTCCTTGTCCCCCGGTGGTCCTCCGCCGCTCCATGGCTCCGATACCCGCAGGAGAGCTCCGGAGGCTCCCGACGGCCCCGGCCCGAGGTGACCGCGGCTCCGTGCAGTCCGCACCGACCCGGCCGCAGCCGGCGCCCTTCAGACAACGTTCAGCGCTCGCGTTTGGTTTAGCCACGCTGACTGCGTCTGATCATTTGGAAAAACGAAGCGCACCGCCATCTGATCGTTTGTGTCAGAATCCAGCGCAGTGACAATCGCGCGGAGCTGGTTTTAATTTTATGCCGAAGTGTTTACACATCGACATATGGTAATTTTGTCTTCACGAAGAAAGTTAAGAGTCAACGGCGCTAAGAGCTTCGCACACGCACCGCAGCACCGAGCATCGCTGCGTTCCTCCCGGCCTCGGGAAGGAAGGGCCGATCTCGACTGGGCAGCCGTGCCCGCAGGACCCCGATGGGCTCGGTGTGCGGGGAGCGGCGATGCCCCCGCTCTGCCCTCTGTTTCATCTCCAAGGGTTCTCTCGCCGCTCCTTGCAGTGTCCCGTCCTGCCCGGACAGCAGCAAACTGCGCCTAAGTAAATATATACGTGTGTATACATACACGCAGATATATACATGCACATACGCAGCTGATGCACACTAGCGATCGACATTTGCGAACGCTGCCATTTGCCATTTCCCCCAACACTTCACAACTGCCGTTTTCCATTGCCGAGCACTGCTCGAAGGAGATGGAGACGTCGTGAAGAAGCACCGCAGCCGCCCCGACCCGCAGATGCCCGTCCCACCTCAAGCAGTCACAACGTTTTTTAATACGCATTTAATAAGAGGAAAAACAAAAGGAGTGCGACTTGGAAACCTGTGTGGGCACGGCAAAGGGAGAGGGGGCAAAGAGAAATATCCCACAGCAGATCATGAGTTTACGGGACGGATCGCGTAGGATAATTAAGAAAAATAATAATTATTAAAAAAAGAGTACGTTATATAAATCTCCCATAACTAAAAGTCAGTTTGTTCCGACCTTGTGGTCGCACTCTCAGATATTTGCTGAGTTTGTTCATCGGTGCCTTTGAGATTACGGGGAACGCGTTCAGTCCATACACCTTTATTTACTGACGTTTGGGTTTTTTTTCCACGGGATTCCAGAAGTGTCCGCAGCCCCAGCAGCCGAGTGCTGAGCGGGGACCGCCGCTGTGGCACCCGGCGTGAGGTGGGGACGGAGTGGGACGAGCAACAGCCGCCGCGTGCAAGGAGGGAACTCGGAGATGTGATATATTCTGTCGATTCCAATACTCGGAGCGGACACGGGAGTAAGAATTCGCCTCGGGATGTGGTGACCGGGAATTCTTTGTTGGGAGTGAAAACCCGCGATTCTCTGCAGCTCGTTTTTGTTCGGGTTTGAGAGCCGGGAGAGCATCTTTGAGCTGATAGGTTAACCCCAATTCCAAGGCGTTTCCTCGTAGGAAAAGAACTGAGCTAAGTCTGGACGGAGCCGAGTCCGACCTCGCGCCGGAGCTGCGCTCTGGCACCGGGGCACCGCGGAGCAATGCGCGCTCCCAGAGCCGCCGTTACCGCGCTGCGTTCCGCGCTGCTCCGCTCACTGGGTGCCCCTCGGGGCGGCGGCGTTTGGGAAACGCGAGACGGGACGGGACGGGGCGGCTCCGCGGTACCGGGGCTGAGGGACTCGGGTACCGACTCCGGAAGGGAAATGACGGAGCGGCCCCCGCAGCAGATTTGTGGATCGGCCAAATCCAGCGGCACAGCCGCAGCCCTCCTCAGCCCCGGCCTTTCTCAGCTTTAATTATTAATTAAAAGCCGGCATGTAAATTAAAGAGGGGGCAGGAGAGGGGCGAGGGGTTTCCCCCCCCCGCGGGAACTCTCCCGGGAGTGAGGAGGGTGGAAAGGCGTGGGGCTGCCGGACTGGATCTCCCCGCAGTCCTCACGCACCTACTTCCTCCTCCTCCTCCTCGGGGGTGCCCAGGGAGCCGCGCCCCGGTCCGCTCCGTTCCCTCCCTGAGGACGGAACTGTTGGGTGTCGTATCCCGGGGGGTGGGCCCGGGGGGCTCCCGCGTTCCCCAGTCCGTGGGGTTGGGATGCCACCGCCGGGCCCCTGATTCACCTGTCACTGCGATCACGGCCCCCGAGCACTGACAAATATTCACAATAAAAGAGTGAAAGGGTCCCTTAAGGTTCACTGGTTTGTGTGTAGAACTTTGGGAAACTGCAAATAAGCGAGAAAAATTGTCCATTCTTGTGAAGGGAAATACAAGTCCGCACGTAACCGCTCCGCGACAAAACCCGAGGAGCGGCCAAAGCCCAGCGGCACACACCGCGATCCCCGGAACAATTCCATTTCCTCTCTTCCCTCTCTCGCCCTTTCCCGGCGGGTGAAGGGGATGATGTGAGGATTTAAGCCTGGGGAGGGCTTCCGTGACAAGGGCCTCGAGAGAAGCAAAGTGCGGAGAGGCGCTGGGATGGGTGGGGAGAACCCATGGACCCCCTCGGCTCGGGGCAGGATGAATTCCGGCCCGCTGCATTTCCTTTAAGCGTGCTTCAGATTAACTGCACGAAAGATCCAGCAATTAAGGCCTTTCTCTTCAGATAATTCCTTTTCAGTTTCATATTCCAGCGTCGGGCGCGATCGCAGCGCCTTCAAAGGGAAAAGCAAGGAGTGATTTTTCCTCTGAGCACCAAACGTTGATGCCACACGAACGCTTTTTCCCAAAGACGGCTCTGAATTGCGGGGCGATAGCACCGGGGGATCCGTCTCGCACCGCTTTAGGCCCCGCGGTCCGCTGTTCCCGCCCCGCTCAGTGCGGGGAAAAGCATTTTCCGATTAAATTCTGCCTTAATGGAACTTGGCAACCGGCAACAAAACCTCGCTTAAGTGAAATGAAGAGACAAAAGGCGCTTTAAACGTCGGGGCCGGGGGCTGAGCAGCCCCTGCCACTGACTCGAAATGGAGGCGGTGTTGGGGCGCGCAGCCCGCGCGGAGCCGCTGCTGGGATCGCGCTAATTCCGCGCCGGGCCGGGCCGGGCCGCGTGTCCCCGCGGTGCCCTTCACCTCCGGGCCGCGCACTTTGTGGCCGAGCTCCGCAGATGCGCGGCGGCTGCGCCCATCGAGTGGGACCGCTCCGCTCCGCGCGTCCAGAGGGGATTTCGCTTTGAGCCCTACGCGTGTCTCGGCCCAGAACGCGGCCCGGAGCTCGGCTCCGCAGCCCCGGCGCGGAAATAGAAACGTATCATCCCCGCAGACAAATGAGTTTTTGACGGATTTACGGCATGGTTCGCATTCGTGACATCCGTCGGCTCTGCCGTTCAACTGAAGACCGGGGACAGAGGTGTGAAGGCGCAGTGCCCGCTCTGCGCACACACCCCGCGGCACAGAGAGGTCCGGACACTGCGCGATTGGCGCAGATAATGCCGTATTCCGAGTGAGCGATCAGAGAACCGCGGCATTGTGAGGGCGAACGGGAGGAAGGCAGTGACGTGGGAGCCCACAATGGCATTTCTGAATCACTTCGTTTGATTGACGTCCGGGGGCTCCGTGACCAGAGGGAATAGGACTCATTACCGTGAATACACCAAAACATCAGCCGGGATTAGAGCCGCGGATCTTTTAAAAATCCCATTTCAGTCGAAATTATAGTGGGAAAATACCAAGTCTAGGAAAAAACAAAACAAAACAACAACAACAAAAAGCAGGAAGAGAGGGGAAAGAAATGACTCCTTTTCGCTCCTTTAATTGCATAAAGCCCCCTAAATGGAGGAAAAAACAGCGTTAAGATTTTAGACAATGCTTAAGAGGAGAAAACTCACTTCGCGAACCGAAACTATCGCCGAGAACGGAACGCTGAGTGCGGGGAAATGGTATTTGCGGGGCTGCGGCAGTGTCCGGGCTGCAGGGCGGTGAGCCCCGAGGCAGGTGCTGCTCCTGCACGGAGCGAGCCGGGTCTGAAAGCTTCGCGAAAAGGGTAAAAGGAGGTAAAAAATAAAAAAGAAATAAAAACCACGAGAAAAGTGTCCAAGCCAGGCTGGGCGGCGCGGGGCCGTCCCCGGGCTCTGCCCGAAGCTGCTCTTCATTGAACAGGGCAAAGCGCGGTGCCGATGCGTGGCAGCTCCGGGCAGAGCCCGGGCGCGGGCTGAGCTGCTGCGGAACCAAGAGCCGGGCGCTGCACGCCGCACAGCCGGCAGCCGGCGGGGCACGCAGCCCCGAGCGGTGAGCACGAGCGTCAACCCGACGCCGCTGCGCGTTGCATGTCGTCTTCATACGGAGACATACGAATGAATTAATTTAGCTTTAGCTAATGACCGCTTTATTCTCGTCGTTCTCGAGAAAAAATAGAGGCCACGTCCCATTACAGTTAAGATTACGTTAATTTATTTGGGCTCTGGTGCAAAGACCATCCCGATGACGCCCCAAAGGGTTACGGGCGAGGCTGCTCAGCTCGCGCGCAGCGGAACAAAGCGGTGCCGGCGCGGCGCGGTGCCCGGAGCGGCCTCCCCCGCTCCGCCCGTAGGTGCCACCCGGAGGGACGGAGGGAGGACGGAGGGGCCGAGCCCCGCGCGCCCCGCGCCGCCGACACCGCCCCCCGGGACCGCGCCGCGGTCCCGTCCAGAGCAGCGGTGCGGGACCCGGGGAGGGCACGGGGCCGCCGGCGGGACAGCGGGTCTCCGCTCCCCGCCCGCAGGGGGAACAAAGGCGGTGCGGCGGGGCCGAGAGAGGCCGCGGGCGGAGGGCGGAGGGGCTCCATCTCCGGGGCCGCGGCCCCCGCCCGCCGCTGGCGGCGCCAAACGCGAGCCGGCAGCGCCCCCTGCAGGGCGGCGGCGGCGCAGCACGGCCCAGCGGCGGCCCCGCCCCTTAAAGGAGAAAGCTCTCTTAAGGTGGAACGGATCTCCCTCCGCTCCGCGCCTCGGGCCGCCGCGCTCCGGCTCCGCCCCGCCCCGGGACCCCCGCTCGGCCCGGGAGTACCGCGTCCGTTCGCAAAGTGGCCCCGAGGGCAGCCGGTGTCTCCGCGGCTGAGGAACGAGCTCCTGGAGAGCCTCAAGGCAACCCGCGCCCGCGCCCGTCCCGGGAGCAGAATTCATGAAGTTAAATAAGAAAATAAAAAAGAACGGGCGACGTTCTCGCGGCACGGAGAAGCGGCAGCGTCGGGGAACTCTGGGCACCGGGGGACACTCGCGTGTCACCTCCGGCACCCGCGGAACAGCATCCGGAAAATGCTGAGAGCAACTCCGAAAATTCGGGGCAAAATTGCTGTGTACTGACTTTTTTTTTTTATTTGTATTTTTTGGAGGGGGCTGGGTGCTGAACCTAATGAAGATAAATTCGCGCTCCAGCTGCCGCGCACAGGCCATTAAGCACGGCGAGGGTTCCCTCTCGTGTTTTAGCTGTGATTTGTGAGCTCCCGCGGAGGAGAGGCGAAGCGGCCCCCTCCGCGCAGCCCCACGCCCACCGAAACGCTCCGAAACTGTTTCAAAATCCCCCTCGGTGTTTGCAAACCTCCCCCTCCCCCCCCCAACCTTTCCCCGCCCCGCGCAGCGAACCGGCACTGACAGCGGAGCGGGGCTGCGCGGGGCTGTTTGAAACGGTGGGACAGGGCAGGGGGGCAGTGCCCGTTGGGGAAAAAGAACAGCGTCCTCCGCGCATCGCCGTCTTTCTTTTCTTTCTTTCTTTTTTATTTTTCTTAAAAAAAAAAAAAAAAAGTATTTATTTTCTATTATTTTTGTCCGCTTTAAGTTTGTGCGCAGCAGCCGAGGAGGCAGCCCCGGGTCTGTTCCCAGCGGACAGCGCGGCCCTGGGATCCACGGATCGCCCGAAATTGGGCACTTGCGTATTTTCATTTCTCTCACTTCACGGTAGCGCTGCGAGCTGCGAAAAGCAGACGAATATACGGATAACGCAGACAAAAAGACGCGCTGCCCAAGGGACGCAGGTCTAGAGAGGGCAAGGGGTGCTTCAGCCCGGGTTCACACACGGGAAAGTTACAAAGAGAGCGCCGTGTGCTGAGGAATCCAACTGCGGAGGAAGGCAGTGACGCCCCGGAGGGACGAACGGCGCCCCGCGAGCGGCAGTTCCGCACAGCGCAGCGCAGCGAGCCCGAATTACCGCGATTGCGGCGGCATGGCACCTCGGGTCCCTTATCTCCCCTCTTTATCTAAAGCATTAGAAAATTCCGCCGTCTTTTGTCAAAAGAGCCCTCGTCCAAAGCGTTGTGTTCCCATTGTCGGAATGAAGCGCATTTTCCTGTCCAAAGTAAACACAAAGCGTGTGACACGCACACACACCGGCGGGGCCAGCAGCGGGAATTGAACTTTTAAAGAAACCGATCCGTGCCGTGATTGATGCCGTGTCGCTTTGACAACAGAGAGCGTGTAGCTAATTGCCTCCATAAATGTAGAAGATATTGCCCTCATTTTATCAAACGCATTCTTTGTTCGAAGCTAAAACAAGTGTCACAGTAAATGAACAAGACTGTAGGCATTAATAGTTTCCCGGCAGTGAAATCCAAAGAGATCCCCTCGTCCTCAACCAGTGCCCGGTGGGAGCTGGAAGGAGGTGCGCCTCCACTCCTAAGGGGCAGTTTCCTCTTCCAGGACCTATCCGTGTGTTCCACCAGATGGGTGCTGCTGGCTGGGCAACCGCAGCAGAAGGTCACTGCCACCTGGAGATGGTGGCCCACGGGCTTCTCGTGGAGGTCCCTGGGATCTCTCCAGCCCTGGAGGGTCTTCTGACCCCTCTAGACAGGACTCTGGCACTCGGGACACTCAGTCAGGCTGGATTACAGGGCACAGCCACCCCCCCAGCTACCACCAGGCATTGTGGAGAAGGGACTGCAATGGGTTTCCTTTGGGTTTCACTGAAGAAAATAATGATTCTGGCTTTTTTTTTTTTTTTTTTTTTTTTCCTGTCCCAGAAATACACCCGATTTATCAGATTTTTTTTCTTCTTTACGGATGTAATTTTCTCTTTGAAGGCCAACAGTGAATCAATGAGTATTAAGAAGAAGAAGGGAAAGCTTCCCAACAATGCATATTCAAAAAGGTGACTGCGAATTGTGTGCATCTGACAAAACAAAGTTTTGTCTTCAGCCAATACCAAAATGTGACTTCTGTGCTCCATCTCCCAGCTACTCAGATCACCCTCTTCCTCCCATCCTTCCCCTCATCTCCTTGTCCAGGCAGGGTTACGATGCCTTGTCACACTCAGACTTTTTTCAAAGGGACCCTGACATTTTGAAGAGCATGGAGAACAGCCCCTGACCTCCACCCCATACGTTTGAAACCCTGGACTGCCACACAAGGCTCTCTGGAAGCATATCCTTTCTTAAGGGACTGGATTACAACGTGAAATACCCCACGACCTGTACAAGTGAGGCGTGGAGGGTCTTTTTAAAACGATAAGGCACAGCCTGAACAAATACCGGCAGGATGAGGCTGGATAGATTCACATGTAAAGGAAAGCACTCATTTGTTAGATTTTGCCCAGGGAAGTGGCAAATTCAGTTACTGATTTTTTCTAATTTCCTGGAAAACATGTTTTTGTCAGACACAAATTATTGGACACAACTGAAGGTAAAGTAGGATGAGATCTAATGACTGGTGCTAAACAAAGCACCATCAGCTCCACGTGGAGTTGATGCTTTTGTAGATTCACAGAATTAAAGCTGAGGGTCACAGTCCTTCTGCTCAGCCCCAGTCCATGGGATCCCGAGGCGTGGGTGCCTGCCCTGAGGGCTGCTGGCTGCCAGCTTTCTTCTTCCTTCAGTTAATCCAGAGCTGTTAGATGAGCTGCCTCCTGAGTAACGTAAGGTTGCACCACTATTTATGCTGAGATTTTTTAGCCTCTCCAATAATTCCCCTGATCTTTGTCTCTAAGAGTTTGCCTTACTCCGTGGAACAGCAAGCACATTCCTGGTGCTGCTGTTTCCCCTGCTGAACCTGCCCTACAGATAGCATGAACTGTGCAGTTATGCCTATTAGTCACAGTGCTCGGCCCTGATGTTAGACTAATTTGGAAAGACTTCCTGCATAGCAAGGAACAGCAGGATTTGATCAGAGCCCGAGATCCATCACAACGCAGTGAGGCTTTGCGAGGAGCCCGTAGCACCTGGGGCACTTAAAAACACGGGGAAACTTTGCGTGCAGGTCCCTTCATCTGCTGGATCCTTTCTGTCACTGAGTTCTGGGATAGCGATTTGACGAAACAGCAGCAAGAAAAAGAGCTGACGGAACAAGGAGAGAGGGACGAGAGAATATTGTGTCTTCAGCCACACTCTTTAGTGGAATATTAAGACAGTGTTCCCCCCTTGACGTCCAGGCGTCAGTCCCGATGATGCCTGGTGACATTTCTATTGCCTTCTGAGGAAGAGGGCTATTTATCTGACGGCACCCTGATCAAAAGAAACACAAGGAAATAGATTGTATGCGAAAATATTTTGAACTTCCTTTTGCTCGATTCAAACAATTGCTTTGGTCCTCGGTTATTAAATCTCGACTTTACCCCAAGAGAGGTTGCTGTTGCATTACTATCCTCTCCTTTGCTGCAGGGATAATCAAACATTTCAATAGCTTTCTGCTGACTGCGAGGCTGTTGTTACTTTTAACCCCTTTTCAGCCCAGTCAAACAGAAATGGTAATGAAAACATCTTCAGGCAGTGTTGGGTCAATCTAAATATCAATCAGGCTTTCAAAACAAAACCGAACTCCTCTTCCTTTCTTTACTGTTAAGAAGTAATTCTTTCACAGGGACGGAAACACATTGTACTGAGAGGAAAATCGCCCTGTGAAATCGGAGTTCCCGGTGCTGGGCGCACACACAGCCTTTCGATGGCACTTCTGTTTTAAATGCTCCCCGAGAGCCCCGAGCCACAGCTTGTGCTCACAGCGCGGGTGCGTTCCCCGTTTTAACAAAGGAAATTCGTCGGTCTCCAGAAAGAAGTGGTTTACATTAGGCGGACTTTTTGCTGCCCATTTTTTGCCCCCTGAAAACTTCCTCCCAATAAGATTCACAAGTGTTTACATGAACGTCTAACTCCATTGGTTGTGAAGGGGGAGAGCTATAAACTTTCCCCGTTATTCCATGCTTTTAACTAATGTAGCTGTCACTGAATTTTTCCCTCGGATCCCAGGGCAGTAGTGGGAAAACGCGGTTTTCCAAACATCTTTCGGTAGGATGCCGTGAATAACAGCACGTGAGGTGCGAGCCCGTTGGTGCTGCGTGACCCTCGGGAAATGTTTGAGGCCGCTTTCGTGCAGCCCTGAAGCAGCTCCGCCGCGTCCATAGGAACCGAGCGGGAGGGGCACGGCCGGGCTGAGCCCGGAGGCAGTTGAGCACGGGGATGGGCGAGGGGGGCTCTCCATCCCATCCCATCCCATCCCATCCCATCCCATCCCATCCCATCCCATCCCATCCCATCCCATCCCATCCCACCCCATCCCACCCCATCCCACCCTATCCCACCCCATCCCACCCCATCCCACCCCACCCCACCCCACCCCACCCCACCCCACCCCACCCCACGCCACCCCATCCCACCCCATCCCATCCCATCCCATCCCATCCCATCCCATCCCATCCCATCCCATCCCATCCCATCCCATCCCATCTCCCTTTTTCTTTTTCTTTTTTTTTCCTCCTTCCCTCCCCCCCGCCCCCCCCGCCCCGAGCAGTAAATGCTTTCTAAATGGCTACTTGCCTCAATTGTTTGGCCCTCCCGAAGGAGCCGGTGCAGATCCCCCCCCCCCCCCCCCCCCCCCCCCCCCCCCGTCCCTCTCGCTCCCCCTGGCTCCCTTCTGCCACACGTACCCCCCTCCCCAGTCCCAGCCCTCTGGCCCTTTGTACATTTACTGCTGCGGGTGCAACAGCAGAAGCAGAAATACCCGTGGTCAGGTCTTCCCGAGGAGCTCCAAAAGTCATTTTGGGAAAGTAAGGGTGGTGCAAACCTGGGAGTTATCTGTATAGGACAGAATGCTCATCCGGAGCTGAAGACGGTGAAATAAATGTATTAGATGCTGAAACTCGGTGTGATAAATATTTCTCTATAAGTGACCTAATTAATTACATAAACCCAATTAATGCTTTGTGTCTGTCTCTGTTTATTGACTACTGAATCAAACCTCATGGAAAAAAAAAACAACAACAACAAGAAAAAACCCACCAAATCCTATTAAGACATGACCGTGCAATTACAGATTATCTCACAGTGTGTGCACAAAAGGGACATATTAAAGTCGTACAAGGAGTACGCACTCTGGCATTCTCACTTCTCAGTACCTTTCTTTGTAGGCTCACTTTTCTGAAGGTAGAAGCAGTCTCTCTCTACTTTTTTTTGTTTTGTTTTGTTTTGTTTTCCTCCTCTTGAAGGTGGAATTCCCAGCAACTGCTGCAGCATTCTTCCTTAGCAGGCTCTGAAACCTGAACCTTCAGCAGGACACAGCAGCTTGAGTTACAGGACTACAGGCGCTGGTTGCATCCCGGATGACAGGATTATTTTGGATGTGGAGAATGGGTTCCCGGGGCCGTGCTGGCAGCGGGCAGTGCCTGCACAACCCTCAGCCCCCATCGCCACCACCGTGTGCCCTCATTCCCCCATGCAATGGGTGCTCCCTGAGCCACAACCTGGCCATCATTGCCACCAATTTCAGACCGAAAGGAACATACACTCTTTCATTCCTTGGCCAAATAGTAGCCCAAAGTCATGGGACAAAGGGAAGGCTAAATATAAAAAATCTTATGGAAGGGAGTTGAAGGCATCATCACATCCCAAACGTATTTCATTAGTGTTTTATGAAGAGAAGTGCTTTGCAGCACAAGTACTGAGGTAACTGCACGGTTTACCAACAATGTAATCACGCTCATTCCTGGACTCCACTGACAAGCTGTTAATTGCTTGTGTTCTCCATCTTCATTTAAAAATTGATAATACTTTTTCCATTGCAAAGGATGGATTTTATTATTGCTATGTGTGTCTACATTTGAAAATTTACCACCGGACTGATTCCCCCCCTCCCCCCCTCCCCCCCTCCAGAGAAATGCATAGGGAAGAGTTTTACTCTTCTTTCTTCACTAGAATTCTGCTTATCCCTATTGTATTTCTGCAGGCCACTGCTGATCTTACTAAAATGGAGCTGCTTACTTTTACTTTTTGTTGTGCACTATTTTAACAGCAGAAGATGGCATATAAACACCTTTTATCTACTTTCCCTCCTACTGGGCTTGTAACATCAAAGATCATCCCATTCATCTCTGTATCAAGGCTGGCTGTAAGTTTTTATCTGACAGGGTTGTTGAAAATCAAACTGACTATACTTGATCACAGTAGGATCTGCATGAAAATCCCTCTGTAAGTTGAGTCATAATACTTACCTGTCTAGGTCAATTTGAGAACAACAAGAATGATAAGCACGTAAAGCTGAAATGCTGTTGTTTCACAGTAGGACTCTTCTACTGTTGGTATAGCAGAAGAGGGTGATTTAAAGAAATGCAGAGCTGCATGCAAAGTTGTGTGGTTGTATCCTATAGGTTATAGGAGGCAATTCGTTGTGATAAATTCTCATCCCACTTGCCCTGACTTTGTGCCAAATTGCCTGGGCATTACCCGAGCCAAGAGTGAGGATTAAGGTATGTGAAAGGATAGAGTGGAAGAGCCAATATAGATTATCAGTTGAAAAAATATTTGTGTGTATGCTTTGGTGTCATGGGAGAAAATATAGTAGCTTCCACTTGTTCATTTTTTTCCCCCTCATTTTTTCTACTTTTTTCTATCATGCAAAAATGGAAAAAACTCTTTCCTCTTTCAAATGGGAAATGGCAGCACACTACGTGTCACTTCTTCTATGTGGACTTAAACACCAAATAACTTAACTATATTACAGGTAAGGGAGCAAAACACGTTTCTCTAAGAGTTAGACCTGCTTTTAAAAAAATTTTACATTGACTTAGTTGTACTGGCTCCACACAGACACAGAATCATAGGATCGTGGAATCACAGAATCACAGTATCATAGACTCACAGAAGGTTAGAGCTGGGAGGGACATTAAAGGACATTAAAGAGTTCCAACTCTCCTGCCATGGACAGGGACACCTTTCATTAGGCCAGGTTGCCCAAGGCTCCATCTAACCTAGCCTTGAACACGGCACCTCCAGGGAACTTCTCTTGGCAAGGGTAACCCCAAAGAAGCTACTTCTGTAAGTCTTGGCCATTATCTGCTTATTTGGAATTCAGTCATTAGTGTGTATCTTACCATAATTTTACAAGTTAGGAGTGTTTATATGCATACTAGTGGTTGAGCTAGTAATATTGCTAATGTAATTAAAAAGTTAATAATAGAGTAATACAGCTAAAGCTTTCTGATTCTTTCTGTTATGCAGTCATGGTTATAACCTAGCCAAGCTTCAATAGCTCAGACTGAAACTTTCCATAGGAATATTGAGCCTGAGGCAGAATTCGCAATGGAAAAAAGCTAAAAGAGTTCAAATTTCTCTAAAAACAAAAGTGAGAAAATATGCTTTGTTTGGTTTATGTTAACAAAATTTAAAAAAATACAGACAAGGTGTAGTTTTCCGTAATGAGACATGATCTAGTATTTAAAAAAACAATAGTGTTTGGAAAGATACTTCTAGCTGCTCCCACAAAAATGTGTATGATTTTGCTTGAGTTCTGGTTCTCATGGAAGTTACAGTTTGAGCATCTTTGGGTTTTTGTGCTCAGGGTCCCCCAGGATCTGACCCAGCTGGAGCCCTTACTTCCCCTGGCCCTAGAGGTCACCATGGGGCTGAGCTCCCTGGTAGGGCAGCACCCAGGTGAGGGGAGGCAAAGACCAGTTGCGGAGCAGAAGATGTGGGGCTGTGTATACCTGTTAATGATGTGACCTTTGAGTGCTAAAACTGTTCTTACAGTTTTCTCCTTAAAAACATATATTTTCTTGTGATAACAGTTTTAAAAATTATTTAGCAGCAATAGCCAAATGGTTGTGAATAATACAGAGTAAAAATTTTTTTTCTTCTTTTTTTTTCCATTAAATTTTGATGCTGTTGAAAACAAATGTCTCATGACCCCAGTGGAGATAGACATCTGTAAATGAATTGGATCTGTTAGAGCTGTCGTTTCTCTTCCTGATCTTTCATTTGCTGCTCTCTTGTCATTTTTTTGAATGTTCTTGGTCCTTATCTTAAAGTAGCAAGGAAAATAGTATTCAGAAAGCAAAACAACTTTGGCTAAACCTGAGCAGTTTGTGTTGCCCTCAAGAGGAAGGAAGGATGCCTCTTCCTGCCTAACTGACTGCGGGCCCCGCAAGACGTTACTCATTGCTGAGCTTTCCCCTGCCCGTTTCCTGGATATGGTGGAAAGCAAAATGATAAACATCCTTGTCTGAAACTTGCACGAGTTAAGTTACACAGACAAATTACTTTCCAGACCTTCCTATTGTATGTCCTTGGCAGGTTTTGTCTAAAATGAAAAGTAAATATTCCATATCTTCCTGTTCCATTATTATCTGCATATATATAAGTGAAAAAAAAAATCGAGGAAGAATAGACTTTAGCAGGCTACCATCTTATATTTTGTTTAGAAAAAAAGAAGTCTGAGTAAGAAAGATGTAGCAGCAGTGGTAAAGTTCCTTCTTTCATACTGACTCAAACCTGACACTTCTAGCATTTAACAAGCAAAACTTTACAATAGAATTGATATAAAGCATAATAAATATCATAATAAAAGCTTCAGTTATTACTATAAAATGAGATCAGCTGGATGCCATAGAAGACTGTGATCTAGATTTTTTTTTTCTCAAGGGATTACACAACAGCTTTTTCATCAGCATGCACAGACTTAGTTTCTCAGCTCTTTAAAATTCCCTTGAAGGAGATCTGTGTCTGGGATTTTTTCCCTAGATTGTTCCCAGTGTGCCACCACCCTGTCTGCAGGATGGGCACCCATCTCTGCTCTCACTTGCAGCCTTGTTCCTGGCACAATCACTTCTGAGACCCTCGGGCTCTCTGCCACCTCTTAGCACTGTGTTGTCCTGGGGGCACTGATACAGATGCCTTTCATCTCCCACACCCTTAAAGAGACAGAACATCTTTTCTGAAAATCAAGCCAACGTTTGTAGGGTTAAAAATAGTCTCTTTGGAAGTCAGATGGATAGTTGAGCACTGACTCATTAATTGGAATTGTCTGAAAGCATCTTCTTCACCAAATCATGTTTTGGGATGAGAATTTTGAGCATGACACCAGTAGGATGGTTACTCTTCATTCCTTTCCTAAACCACCTTATAACACAGTTTGTTTATATATTATACAATATATAACATGATCATATGATTACCTTAAGTTTTTGGCACTCTTACCTCAGGTTCCTTCTGCCTCACTGTACATACAGCCTCATGGGCTGAAGCACAGTGTTACACAATTCATCAGTGTGTTTCTAACAGTCTCAGGCTCCTTTTCATGCTTCAGTAGCTCTGCTGGTACACATTTTCCAAAGTGTCATACACAACCAGAAAGCAGAGATTCCCAGATGGCATTTTTCAGTTCTTGAAATGAATCCCCACAAATTCCAGGAGATCGCTCTGTTGATACTGTATTCCTGAAACCAAACTGTCAAAGGGTTTCCTTTGACAGACCTTTCTGGGGATACATAACAACCAGGATCCTTAGGTTGGTCTTCTCCAAGGTGGCAGGACCAGAGTGAGCTTGGGCAGGCCTGTGCCCTGGGAGGTAGCAGTCACACTTTCATTTGCTTTCTGTTGAGCTGTGAACGTTTATTTGGATAGTTTGTGATTCCATCTCTATGGATGTCTTTCTAGGCTGTGCTTGATGATGAGCTGCTAAAGGCTGTTGTGAATCTGTATACACTGAATTCCTTGTGGAGAAAATATAAATGGGAGGAGCTGAGGACTTCCGCTATTGAACTTTCCAGTTCTGTAGCAATCTTTGTTTAATCTGTAGAAACTCATCAAAGAGCTCCTACCAATCTCACCTGTTTCCATTACCACCTGGAAATTTTGGGGCCTTGCAGATTCCCACAGGCTGTGGGGCAGATCCAAAAATGTGAGCACAACATGGCTCAGAACCCATTCTTTGTACTCTCCTAAGCTTTGTATCCCTTGTCTGGGTAATCTTTTCCTTAAACAACAAGATCATACTGTCAATTCTGATTACATGTTCAAAATTATTTTGGATTCAATACCTCCTGTACAGATAACTTGTGGTTTAGCCAGTATCTCTTTCTGCTTTGTGCTTGCTGATTGTGGGGACCCAAAGCTCTTAGGCTGTCCTTACTGCCTAGGTGCTCAGGGTACAGCTTTCTGAGTACTGTTACTTATTTCTTGACACTTAAACCTTCAAAAGGTTTAGAAATCACTTCAGTCCTAGTGCATCTTATGAAACATATGAAGGCTTCTTCAGGACTCAGAAATGTATTTTGTTCTTGCGTTTGCCTATCTATGTAAGTAGGGAATTATCTCAACCTTCCTGTGCATAACGACTCACACAGCCTGCACATGTTTTCACATCTCTTTTAGAACTTCAAGAGTCTGCAGATGGGGATGTCCAGGATTAGGCATGTTGACCGGTGAGGCTAACCTCCAAAATATCACTTAACTGCACAGTAACCTGGTATTCAGGGAGTTCAAGCTGGGAATTCCTTGCCAGGAATACTCCCGATTTTAAGCGCAACCTGATGTTGCACTTGATCAAATCCTAACAAGCTTGCCTTTATTCTTGGAGTCTTGGAAGATATACTGGGGTGTCGTTATTCTGGTTGTGCTAATTGCTTTGTCTTGCTGTCTTCTACCAAGACTTCTATTAACTCATTTTCCAACTCATTCTGTCCAAGCCACCTCTCCAACTCACTGCTGCTGTCAGAGGTTTTGAGATGCAGTCTCCACAGTCTGATCTTTCACTAGCTGGACCTCTTGCTCAGCCTTGGGAATGGCCTTTGTGCTTGATTCAGCCTGTAACATCCATATGGTGACTAGCAAACCTGACTTCTCATAGCTTCAGTAGCACAGTATCAGACTGGTGTCATCAAGTTTAGAAGGAGATGAATCTCTGTTGTCACCTGTAACAACTACTTGGTGATAACCATTGCTTTAATTTGTGTAGTACCCACTCTCTTTTCTTGCACCATGTAGTTTTTTTTCCCCCCAGTAACTGTACTAAATTCACATCTCTGAGCCACTGCTGCAGTGTGCTGGTTTCTGCTGTTTTCAACACCAAAGGTTCTTGTGCAGCTCTTTGCATGGATCATGCTACCAGTTGGTGGTAGCTCTTGCCTACCAGCAATTTTATTTCCTTGCATCCATTTTCCCTTTGTGTCATTGCCCACTCAGCATGGCCTGTGAGCAGCATCTGGCCTGGGACCCAGTGAGGACAATTTTGTTTTATCCAGTGAAGGTCAGAGTTTCTGGCCTATAGCTTCTGTAATGGGGTAATTGCTCCACTCCCATCATTTCTTCAAGTGCATAAAGGTTTGACAAAAGGAGCCTTCCTCTGCCAGTTTTTAAATAAACCACATTTCTTTTTCTTCACTTTCAAATATTCATTGGTAGTCTGGAGCAGAACCTGTGGATTTAGGAAATAGGCAATTGGAGGGGGAACAAACCACTGCAAACTGCTGTAGAATGATTTACTGTCTGCCTGGATTATGCCAAAATGCAGGAAGAGAATTCTTGCTTCTGTCCATGAATACTTGGGAGCTGCTCTGCTCCCAGTTTCTCTCTGCTAAGCAGCAGAAATGTACAGGTCTGCCTTCTTCTCCATTCGGCTCTGCCTTTTTCCAGGAGCTTTATGGCTGCGGACCCCTTGGCATGCTGGGTTCTCTAACAGGCTGTTCTCCTGATGAGCAGGAGCATTCTACACTGTAGCACAGACCTTTGCACAGTACCAGACAGGCCTCTGTGTGCTGTGGCACAGACGAAAACACCTCTATCTCTGCCACCTGGAACAATAGCGAGTGCTGAATCATTTGAAGCAGATACAAAACAGCTGAGTGTGTATTCCAAACAGAAGATTTGCTGCACGTGTAAATCTGTAAAAACAAATGGTAAGGCAAACCTTTTGTGACCCTATAGCCCTGTTCTGTGTTTCCAGTCATTCAGGTCCAGCTTTTTCAGCTCTGAAGAGAAGGTGCAGGTGGCAGAGGTATTTGTGCCCTCAGACACAATCTTTGGCCGGCCGTGCAAAACCATATCTTTAAAATTCTGTGTCTTTATCAATTTAGATGACTCCTTATTGAGGGAATGTTGCTTATTGTTTTTTCTTAGTGAGAAGGGGTGCACCCTGTGAGGACTACGTCTCATTCCACTCACTTTTGACCTCCCATGGTGTACATGGAGGATGGCCATGTTGAGAACCTGCATTACCACAGGTCACCTCACTGTGCTGAAACGCACCTACCCAATGCACTGACCAGTATCAGATTTTTCCTATCCAAATTACAAAGGCTTTTCTATTTTTACATTCCTCACAGCTCAGGTCTATGTTTTCTTTCCTTTTCTCACTTTTCTTCATCTTTACAAAATTATTCAGCTAAACTATTATTTCAAGTCCAACATGATTTCTTTAATGTCAGATCTTGTTAGTTTCTTGAAGGGGGTGTTTCTTTGTTTCATGCCTAATAGACATCTTACACCATATTTTTATCCAGCTAAGAAATAGCAAATGTAGTCAGAGCCATGGTCAGCTGGTTGGTGGTGAGCGGTTGCAGAAGGAGCTGGGCGAGCACTGAGCAACCAGAGAAGACAGAAGAAGCAATTCTTGTCTTCTGGGGGGGCTTTTTGTGCTGCTGGCCAGCCAGAAGATGGTAGGATCTTGTGCTCCCCCTTTCACTGACACAGTTAACATCTGCAAACAGGTGAGGGAAGAAGGGTTATTTATGCCAAAGGGCAGTGTTGGATCAAGTGAGATATAAATTGCCAGTGAAGAAATGTAAGTTGAAATTAGAAAAAAATTTCCTGCTGTTAGGAGAGCATGGTTTTGGAGACTTTATGGTGTTTCCTGAGGTTATGTGGCATGGTGTGTGTACAGCAACTGGGAACTCCCTTTTTGAACTACTGCTAAGGGTTTAAACCACTTCTTTGTTCCTGACTAGTAGCTGTAATCTAGGAACAGCATTTTCAGCAGTTTTCAGATTTAATAGTCTCCCTGTTTTGGTGTCAAAATAGCATATTTTCTCTACTGAGATAAAACTGAGGAAGGATTACTGTTTTTATTTCTTATTTCTCTGATTTTCCCTTGTATGTAATTAAGGCAATATATCTAATGTGGATATAAATATTAAGTGCATTTTATAACTTTGTACATTTAATATCTTTGTAATTCTTAGTGTTATAATTACTTTGAAACTAGAAGCTGGTATCCAGCATGGATAAGAAGCTGAAGAACTGTCTCCCAAAAATGAAGATCTGGGGTTTTGTGTGGATTGCTGAAAATGGAAACCCACAGCCACAGCAGACTTAGAGTTGCCCCTGCTGTGCTCCTCTTTCCCTCCCCAAGGTGAGAAGATGTCAGATGGTAGAAGCTGGCTTCTGTAGGTAGGCTGAGAATTGTTAACCATGAATTATAAGTTGTATGGTGGGAGTCCTGCAACTCCTACACAGGATCCACTTAAATTTTGCGATATGTTAAACTAATAAAGCTGCAGCCTGGCACTGAAATTCATCCCAGAGTCTGTCTTCAATAGTCTCCTTGTAGTGATCAATGACAGCAAGCCCACTGCTGTTTGCAGTGGGGGATTTGTTTAAATCTATCTGCATTTGCAGACAGCGAAGTTTCAGATAATGGATTATAGTTCCTGTGGATCTTTGTCGCCTAGAACATGGCACAGAAATTTTACACCCCTCTAAATTGTTGTCATGTGCTGTTATTATGGTTTAGTAATCTACGTGTGCATTTTGCATAGCTGTAAACGAATCATTATGGTATAATGCTGGGAGGAGAACCAGGACTGTTGATTCCAGTGGTATTGCCATGTCGGTAGTTCTGACAGCTTTTCCATTCCTCTTCTGGGTAAACATATACCTGGGATGTTTTTATAGATACTAGTAGCCCAAGAAAGAATAATTAGTACAAGCATGACTAAAAATTTTACAACAATGGCTTCTCTTTTTAACAAAACTTTTTTTTTTATGTCTTCTTCTTTCCCTTTTTGTTGTGCTTATGCCCAAGACATTGACATTTTTAACATATTTGCTTAAAAAATAAAGACTACATGAAAGCTTGCTTGAGTATAACTGAAATAAACTCCAGGAATCAGTAAGCTATCCAAATGCTTTATATGTAAATATGACTAAACATTCTCTAATTGTAGTTTAAATGTTCTGCTGTTCTAGGTGGGATGAAAAAGTAAAGAAGCTGAAAAAAATCAAATAATTCAGAAATCTGATTTCTCAGGACCATGGATTGGCTATTGCCAAGGCTGCAATGAGGAAGTCCAGTCTCTCATTGTTGATCTGAAGATGAGGGAAGAAATGGACTTGATGCAATCTCCCACTCCTGTCTTTCTGCTGAAGCTCTAAATGCTTTTCAGATTTCTCCGGAGCTTTGTGAAATAGCCTCAGGCATTAGTTAGATCTCTCAGTTAGAAGCATAGCATAATGTTAAATGTTTTGACTGTCAAAACCATTCCTGTCATTTGTAATTCAGCAGTGAAGTCCAACAGACATGTACATATACTTGCAAACCAGAAGTATCTTTCCATTTGGTTTGGTGCTGGTCACAGTGCATGTAAGTACAGCATGTTTGATGTGTGCAGCCACAGGGCATTTTGTTTATTTTGTTGAAGAAAATGTCTCCCATTAGACTCAGGTGAGTGCTTAAAAAATACCCCAATCATGCAGATTTCTGCAAACAGAGACTTCAAGTATTCAAACACTACTTGTATTATCAATGTTTTCACTGTATTTCTAGTTCCATGTTACATTTATAGATATATTTGGATTGCATTCTTCACTTTGATTATGAACTTCCATCCTTCTTGAAAAATCAGTCTGAATATTTCCCTACTGGGGAAGGCAGGGAGAGGTAGGCAAGAAACAGGGAGTTCCCCATCTATCACTTCGGAAGTGCTGATGGTGCTGAATGAAATCTTCCACTCCTTCAGTTTCTATGGCCTAATATTCACCACCCTGTGACTCTTTGGCTTGTGCCATGGCACAGTGAATTCCCAGATGGTCGCTGTATTGAAATGTTAGCCAGGCCGGGGACTGTTCACCTTCCAAGATCAGGCAAAACTGGGTGCATTGAGTCTTGCATGGCTAAAGGCCAATCTGCACCTAACCATGTAATAAATTACAGATATATATGAATCATATTCTAGAAGATATTTTTCATTCAGTATATGTATATATGTCCCATTAAATTGAGTAGCAGTTAGCATGTTCATGAAGAGGAGAATAACTTCTGTGTTTTGCTTCTTACAAGGCATATGCTGTCACGATATATATTTTTAATTGATTAAGAGGTGGGAACAGTAACAGTGTATTTGATCCAAGTTTTTAGCAATAGACTCTTTATTGGCCTCCATACCGTAAAACATTATTCTAGGCATGATCCCAAAGGCGTTTTCAATCATCAGGCTAGATGAAAAGAATATACATTTCTAAGTATCCTGGAAGTACCAGTAATTTAAATTACAAGTTTATCATGTTAACATTTTGTTTGGTGGGCAATAAGCCACAATTCAGAAATGTTGAACAGAATCTGTCTTTTTTAAAAAATATATGTTTCAGAGCTTTGGGAGCTTTACCTTCCCAGTCCTTTGCTGCTCCCACAGTAGGATCCCGTACGGCTGTCAGAAATATTCTTGTTATTAGTAGAGGAATGGGCAAGACACTCTGAGCTTGGAGTAACTGTGCCACCCCAGGTTATCATTTTGCATGAACAGGTTTATCCACACTACGAGGCTCCTGCAACTCATCAGCCTGTCCTAGGTGTTATATGATCAAAAATACATCACATCAAAAGCACAGAAAAGGTGATTTTTCTGGTATGCTCAAGACAGTGACTATGGCTGGAGCTGCAGCTCATACTCAAAGGTAGATGTGGAATTGCCTTGTGCATGTTGCAATGTGCATTTACCTGCTTGGTACTGTAGCCCTTGCTAAGTACTTATCCTCCACCCACAGTCTGACCATGGCCTTGGTAGTGTTCTCCTGAAACATGTTTTCCTGATAAAAAACTTCACCTATAATTGTATTTACGTATTAAATAATGCTCAAACATTTTAATACTGAAGGCCAATGTAAATAATTATATACACTTAAATAAGCCAAATGGTTGTTCATGGTCTATATACTCTTTTCCAAAAACATCACTTTACTTTCCTTAGCAAATGATTTATAGTATGAGATTCTATTATTATTTTCATAAGTTCACATGGTATGAAAATGTAGCATGGACTATCTCAGAGCTATTGAAACAGGTGATGAAAACCATGAAGTTAAGAAAGCACACAATTGTATGATAACTATTCATATGTCTGCTTTGAAATAAGAATATGCCACGTAAAAGTTAAGTTTTATGAGCAGACATGTTAGCACGACCTCTTATTAAGGTCTCCTGTTCTTTTCTACTAAAAGACCCAGTTCTCAATTGTTTAAAACTGTGCCATCTGTTGTCTGCTTAAGCTGAAATTCCCCTTACTGTGAACCTGGGTTGGGCTGAATTTATTAGGAAATCTTCTGCCAAAATGGCTCATCTGCTGAGAAGAAAATGGACAGCTGCTTTAGCTATATCAAAAGATCTTAGTGACGCTTTTTAATGGTATACGAGCTTCTTGTTTTGGAATATTTCTTGCTATTGGAATGAGAATTAAAAGTCTTTGGTTGGGATTTTTTTCTTATTCTGAAACAGAAAAGCTGGCTGAATATAGCTATAAAACAAAGCCACTTTCAGCACATGCTGCGTAGATGCAATATAGACTGTAGTCTCTACACTTCTAATCAGAAGTCCTATGTGTGGAGAACATCTCAAACCCTGCTAGGCTGTGTGTGTGATCAGAAACAGCTCATGGCAGAGGGAGGTGATAGTGAGTCCTAGCTCAGGGGGGCATGTGTCTGGGGCAGTCTGGCATTGTGGCACCATCCCCAATCTGGATAGTTTGATGGGACAAACACAACCCTGTATGGACTGCTTTTTTGTGAAGGACACTTGGCAGGCAGTGTTGAGCACTTTAGAGGCATTATCTTACCACGTTCAGTACCAGCATCATGACCCTGAATTATGTCACGGCTCAAGAAAGCTTCTCATTGCACCCACCAGTAATCTCACTCCTGGTCTTCCTTCGGATCATCCAGGGAGCTTGTGCTCCCTGAAGGATGTGGCTGCTCTTAGCAGACAAGACTAGAATTTCATTTGCCTCCCATCTACCTCCATTAGCCACTATTTTTGTGCATGTGTCTCTGTGTGTTTCTGTTTACCAAGAACCCAGTGCTGATTTCTGAGTATCTGCCTTTGTACTTCTTGCTGTGCCCAGAGTAGTGAGCTTAAAGAGATATCTGAGCAGCCTAGGTGTGGTAAAGGTTTGTTGGATGTCAGAATGGATAACACAGGTCAGAGATTTTCAATAAACGGAATGCTGAGAATTGAAGGTAAAACTGCAGATTACTGTTTTTTCCTATTTTTTCCCCTTCTCATTATTTGTCCTGTTTGACCCTAAAAACAAAAGGTTAGGCTTAACTATTTACACATGAAAGCTGAGAGTTATTACTTAAACATTTTCACCAACAAGGAACATTCTATATTCTTTGAGACACTACCAAGTAAAGAAATGATAGAGAAGAAAGATTGTTCAAAATTTAGCATTTTATGCTAAAATTTTAGCTTAAAGATTAAATACTTTCTCAATTTCTTTCTAGGTTTATCTTGGTAGGAGAAATGTTACAAGTGAGATCGACTTTTTGGTAGCAAAATCTCAGTGCCCAACTGAATTTGGTTGGGCTAGACAGACACTGGGGACTGAGCCTGCTATCATGTGCTTTGGATTCTGGTGTATCTTTTCTGGCTGAAGGCTTGAACTAGGTGGTGACTCCAGCTTTGAGGGAAATATATCTATGAAACAATTGGCAGTGTTTATTTTAGATTTTCTACCCCTAAAGCTTCGTGCATGACTTCAAAATAAATATTACGTTCAGCTTTTTAATGTAGAATGATATTATTAAAGTGAGTAATATATTGGCTGAAATTAATAGTTTCAGTTATAGTTCAGTGAAGATAAACCAAACACTCCTTAACAGGGTGCAGCAAAAGCCTAAAATGTCCTTGAGAAAGGACAGCTTCCCCAAGCAGAGGAACTGAAATGCAAACAGGACGCTTTTCCTAATTTTTAGCAGGGAGATAAATATTACATACTACCTGAGGTTCTCCAGCCAGGGATGGTGAGAGCTTGGCCTGGATGGCTGCCCCGGCCCAGCAGCATGATGCTAGCTATAAGTGAAGAGATGGGTCTGAAAACTAATAGGAACCACCAGAAGGGAAGGCCTGATGGAAAAGCTTTCCTTTTTCTGTTAAAAGCAGAAATAAGCACTTGTGAAAAGAGGGCAGCTCAGACAGTGATTCAGTCTGTGCTGAAGACCCTGAGAGCTGTGGAGGTTGATGTGAATTTTGAGTTAGGCAGATAGAAATCCAAGGAGTGATGTCGACTCACAAAGAAAGAAAATAGACTCTGGCTGAAAACATCTGCAAGGTATTTACCGAAAGCACGGCTATAAGATAGAGTTTGTAGGGTCCTGTTAATCTGTACAGCCCGGTAAGAAAGGGTATTTCATGCAGTCTATCTATTAATAAGCCTTTATTTAGACAGAGATAGTGAAGAAAGCTTTAGTTAGTGTGATTAAAGTAACAAGCTTTCATATGGCTGCACTCTTGCATATTAATAAGTAAAAATATCTTCTTTTAGTATAATTACTGTAAACAGGAATTTGCTTAAGTAACTATTAGAAATCATGTTGTATGAGAATGATTCTTTTATGAAGATTATTAAAATGCAGTTATTTAATTTGTACATCGTGTTACCTTATGTTAATTGGCGTCTGTTTCAAAGGAAGCATTGGCTGAGATGATATAATAATCATGCAGGCGATTGTACTGGTTATGCTAGGAATGATTATATTCCACACTGTTCTAAGAACTGTGACAAGAATGACTACCAATTTAAAGACGAAAATGAAATGTGTAAGAAATAAATTATTCATTTAAAAGTGTAGAATTAACTTTCCTCAATCTTCTCAATAAAATTCAGAAACTATTTGAGTCCAGCATTAGACTTCATTGAGGAAAAATGTTATTTTCATTTGTATTATTTAATATCTTCTATAAAGTAGAAATTCTTAATGACATTGACATTTTTTTCTGTATTCTTACAGTTATTTCATCCTCTTAGGAGACTCATAAATCATTTCTGTTTAATTTGTTTATATGTGTATTTGTTTACACATATATCAGAAAGAAAATAAAACTCATTGTTTTCTTCACTCTAAACCAGTCACAAATCTTGTTTTTTTTCCAGTTTCAGAGGCAGTGAGTATTTAGATTCTGTGTTTCATTTTTAGCAGTGGAGAGTGGAGGAACATATAAGAACAGAGCTCCTCTTTTATCTGCACTTTCTTCTTATCTGCAACACTAGATTCATGTCATGGTGAATCAAATCTGCTTCTAGCCAAGAGAAACACAAGCAGACAGCACGAATGACATGGAGCATGTGTATGGTGATTTTCCTGAAAGGTCCCTCTTGCTCTCATTGTGTTTCTAAATAAGCTTGAACCTCGAACTTGTTTCTCTGTAACCTGGCCATTAGACTCTTTTTCCACTGGCTTGAGACAGACAACTAGGTGTGTTTGCCCAGCTCAGGGCCCCATTTGTACAAATTTACTGTGCCAGAAGTTACATTAAAGCATCATACTGCTCATACTGCCCTGGTTGTTTCAGAACAGGATTCTGTACCATGGTAAATGTTCCTACATAAACATTTACCCATGTGGAATTTATGCTGGTACATTTTTGCCTTTAAAAAAATCACATTTTTCTTTCTTGAAGTGGTGAAGACAACTTTCATGTATGCACTACTGCATTACCTTTCCTGTTTCCAGAGAAAAAAAAAATGTTGTCTACTTTCAAGGCTAGCCTTTACCTTAAGTTTACAGCATTACCTACACATCTATTTGGCTGAAAAGGATGAAGAGGCAGAAGTCAAACAAATAGACACTGCTGAACCATACCGGTTTAGAAAGAAAATGAGGGAAAGCAGCCTCAACATATATTATTGCATACTAAATGGTGATGAACATAACATCAATTACCCTCCTAATGTCTCTGTCTGTACTGCCACATGTGGACAGTTAATACCATGGTTTGGATGTGGATGGAGTATAGCGTATATGCTGACTTAGCAAGAATCAAGTCCTCAGGGCAGGGCTTTAGAAAACTCTTCAATGAGATGATGTGTCTATGAGTAACAGGGTATTGTGCTCCAAGGAGGCAGAGCGATCCAAACAAAATTAGGAGGCACATTTGCTGGAAGAATGGTAAGAATAATATATATAGAATTACATTCTGAGTCATAAGTGTATTTTAGTGTGTGATAACTTGGAAGTCAGTACCTAAATAAAGTTGCTCAAACAGTATTTGAAATATTTATAATGACAGAGGATATGTTCCATGCAGATCAAAATGGGATCAATACTGGACACACTAAATCGTCAGTAAGCATTGCTACCTTCCATTTATTTGTTGTGCAAATCACCATCTGAACTGTGAAAATAGTGCAACTTTGTGTTTATCTGGCATTAACACATGTTCATATCCTTTAATTGACTAGTTAAGGGTGTTGGAACTAAGTGATATTTATCGTTCCTTCCAACCCAAGACATTCTGTGATTCTATAATTGCATGCTGACAGTATTGTTTTCCCTTTATAACATTTTGCCTGTATTTATGCTGCAGAAATCTTTGGGAATGGCTACAGTGCGCAGTGCTGGTGGTGTTGGCAGAACTCTGTCTGTCCTGGGGACAGCGGTGGGCAGATACAGCCCCATGGCTCAGCGCTAGCAGCATGTAGGCTGGGGCTGGCTGCCACACCACCACGAGGCTCGGGCTGGCCCCAAAAGGCCTTGGGACAATTAAGTTTTGCTTCAGAAGTCTTGCCCCACTGAATTCCTTGGCAAAACTGCAGTTGACTTCACAGGAGTAAAACCTGTCTCTTATTCTTGCTAAATTTGGGCTCGAAATCTCAGCTTCCACTAGAGCTAATGAAAGTCACATGCACGTTCCAGGAGGAGTGCAGATCTCTTTCATCTCTTGAGTACCATGCTCCTCTGTGGCACTTCCAAGGCTGCATCAGTTATCGCAGGTCCGTTTATTTTAATGATGCAGCGGGAGCGTCCTAACTTCCTATGAAGGTACTTTGTTGTAATTATCTTGTATGTCTAGGGGCACCATGAGGGGTTACATTTATTTTACTGCCAAAGAACTGTTGTTTCAGCTGCAGTTCTATGAAGAAACAATCACATCTCCAGCAGTTTGTTAGATTAATCACAGGTGTGTAATCCCAGCACATACCCTAGAGGGTGTATCCTTTGACCCGTTTCCCTTTTTAAAGGGGAAACTCTGAATTAATATCAGTTGCGTTGTTTACCACGGTTCAAGTTGGGTTTCTGCAAGATGCTATGAGAAACAAACCAGAAGCTTCTGTGACCTTTATTTTACTTGTGTGTGAGTACTGCAGTTTAACAAAGCTGAATTGCTTGCTGGCAAAATCACACGGAAAACTGAAAATGAATGAAAAGAGGTGATCCAAGAATGAAGTAGAGGGAGGAATTTGTCTACTCATAGGACTTACTGGTGCTTTGGTCTTTTATTGTGATGATATGAAAGTTAGCTCATCACCTCATTGTTCACTGTTTTGTAGTAAGCAGTAACTGAAGGTTACTGATTCTCAATCTGTGTGGTGGTCGCCTAGGTTTAAAATGGAAGCCTGTTTGGTTTTAATCCTGTAATTTTTTCTCTAGGACAAGAGTATCTCAAAGATGTGCTGTTTTTCAGCTTCACTCAATGCCTCGTGTTACAAAATGTCACCAAGTGCAGGTTAGGGGGTCCTTGGGGATAAAACTGATGGTTTTCTGAAAAATAGAAGACTTACATTTTAATCAAGTATTCTTCCAATGTAGAAATGAGTAAATATCCAGGAAGTATTTTTTTGCAAACTACAGCATGTTTAAAAGCCTCACCTGGGGGAAGTTTGAGGCTTGTATCAGAAGGGATATGCATTTGCCTTTAATATAAGCTGACTTATTACAGGAAAAAACTTAAGAATGGATTCTCTGCAGAGGAATGGATTTCTGTAAGTAAAGAAGTCATATATCTAATGATTCATAGAAGCACAAGCACAAACTAAACATAAGACCAGGAGGGCATTTTAAAGTAACTTTTTCTGCTTTATCTTCTGCTTTTGTTTTACCTGAAGCAGGGAACACAGTGGGGTGGTATCAGTATCTACCACAGCACTCTACAGAGATGCGCACACTGTAAAACAGTGGGATGAAGTACTGGGGCTCCAGAATATCTGTATTTCCAAGATTACATACTAAGCACTGCTCTGAATCAAATCCAGACCAAGAAAAAATACTGTGGGAGGATCAACCCATATCAAGATGCAGCTCCACATCAGAATGTAGTATCTTACTCAGAGCACATGCACGCAATTAGGTGCACTGATTGCAAATGATAAAGGACTGCTGGCACAGGTGTTGCAAGCACTGAGGTAGGACTGCAGGCCTTCCTCCACAGAGCTATTCTGTGGTGCAGGTGGGCAGCAAGCGATGGCAGTATGTAAAGCAGGGCGGAAATCTGGGAAAAACACCACTCTAGAAGGGGTTAAATACCTTCCTGCTGTCTGTATTCCTCACTCAGGTTTTCTGGAAGTCTGGAATGACTTGTGGATATTTAGGAGTTGGGTCTTTGTGTGCCCTAAGGATCTGCTCAATATGTATCATGAAGCACAGGAAAACTTGCTATTTTTTTTAGCAGGAGTCTCTCTAGGAAAGCAGTGATCTGGTTGGTCTTGCAGAACGAGGCAGAGCTGCAATTCTTCAAGATATTTATATGAAATGTATCCAATGGGAATTGAGATTCTTTCTGGGATTTCTTTCTTGGACAGAGTATTGTCAGTAATAACCTTTAGCTGCTATTAATAATCTATTAACTCCTTTGATGCATCTAGAGAACACAGCTGTGTGACAGGATATCTTGTTTTGGGAGAATGGATGTATGGAGTCACTTCACCCTGAAAAAGATATTTGTGGGAAGAAGAAAATAGATTAAAAAAAAAAAAGTGATTGCCTTTGCTGAGTGTTTGTTTCTCATATTATTGTGCTTTATAACAGCACCAACTTCAAAGCCCAATTAGCACTTTCAAGAAGGCAGTATGACTGCTGAAGCAGCTCACATGCTTTTTGCTGAAAAGTTTTTTTTCTGAATTCCTATAAAGCATTTCTCCAAACACATAGTTTTTGAAACTTAATTGAAAATGACAACTTGTAATTATGCAGAAAAATGTAAAAATGATTTTTTTTTTTTTTTTTTTTTCCTGTAAAATTTCCTTAAGTGTTGCTCTGATTGGTGTCATATACCTGCTTGGCTTCCTACCTAAGGGTGCTTTGGAACAGTAATAGGAAATCAATGAGAGAAAACAACTAGTATTGAGGTATTAAGTATTCTGTTTCCAGGTACTGATAATTTGTCAATTCTAGGCTGCAATGATCCAGACTATTAACGACCACTGTGTTGCAGTAGGAGAAAGAAACCCTGCTTGCTTTGACTGAATCATTCCATATGCTCGTATCTTTGCTTTGAGACCTTGAGGAAGAATACTAACAGCAAGAAGGCATATTAACTTTATTAAAAAAAAAAAACAAAAACAAAACCCTCCCACTTTGATGGCTTCCAATAACTGTTTAGCTGTGCAAGTTTTGCCAAAGGACCATGTAAGATCTGAATAAAGTCTTCAGCATTTCTCTGCACTGGGATAACCTGGACCCATACCAGATATTTCTATTGCAGAATCCTGGGAGTACTTCCACTCTGTGTAAGTCTTGGCTGGAGAAAGTCTGCTGCAACCGGTCTCTGGAATCAGTTTATTAATATTTACAGGCAGAGGTAACTGAGTGATCATAAATCCTACGCCAGCGGGGCATTTTATGCTGTCATTTTTATTTGAATTTTAAATTGGGAAATGATAACTCACAGAAGCTTGCTTTTACTGCAGTTTATGGAAAAATCTTGCAGTGATTGTAATTAAGCAGAATTTCATTTGAGGTATCTATTTAAAGGATTTTTTTTTTTTTTCCTTAAATGAGAATGGTGCATACTGAACACTTCACTGGGGCAGGGTGCAGATGAAGCCGCTCTCCCCCAGGTTTGGGTCTGTATTAACTGAGAGACACAGTTCCTCTGAATGGGCAGGACTGGCTGCTCTGCTTAGGAGGAGCTGGGTTGCTTACAGCTGGATAAAAGATGGGAGGTATCTGCGACCACTGGCCAGATAGGCTGTACATATACACTCACATAAATCTGTGCACCGCTCCTTGTTATGGGGTACACTGTAGAGCTTCAATGGCCAGCATTGCTCAGACCACGGCACTCTGCTGCAAAGTCAGCATTAAATCTGAATGCCTGGGGTGCATTTCCATAGGCAACCCTTCCTCTTGTTCTCAATGAAACATCCATATGGGAGCATATTAATGCATTAAATCTCTCTCTCTCTGTCTCTCCATCTTGAAAGGCTGCTTTGAACCACATCTGTTTTTTCCAGCAATGGAGAGCTGTGTGAGCGCTGCTTCTAGTACTTGCCCTGCGAAGTGTGAGGAAGCCTAGGTTTGTTGTTTTGCTGACAGTGCTCTGATTTTTCTTTCTTTAGAGGACTTCCTTATGGCTGCAGCGTTAGTGCATGGTGATTTGAGAATAAAGCATGGGATCCTGCATGTTCTGAATGAGTACTGCTGTTTTCTGTAAGCGCTTCATTAGGCAGCGCACATATCTAGCAAGAAAAAGAAAGGGGGGGGGGAAAAAAGTGAAAAAGAAAAAATAAAAAATGGGAAAAATGAAAAAAAAAAACAAGGGAAAAGAAAAAAACCTCTTTATACGGGATCGATTTTGTTCTAAAACTGTCGTATCTCAGATACATCTGATGTTTTACAGTATTTGATATGAATGTGTTTATGTACTATAACTGATGGTAATCTCTGTGAAATTAGTTGTGTACTGCTGATGCCTGTTTATCAGCTTCACATGCAATTTCTCTGGGATTTAGTGCTCTGTAACCCTTCCTGGAAAAGCAGCATTCTGCCTACTGCTTTGGCAAAGATCTGAAATGAGAAGGCAACATAGATTCTGTGCCCCTGTTCATTGATATTAATACCAGATGTGTTTTTATTATTTTTTTTTAAATCTAAAGCCTCATCAATTTTTTTTTCCCAGCAGAAAGAAGAGCTTTTACCCAGAAAATGAAGCCTTAATCTGTATTTTGATTCCTCATCACTTACTGTAACGGTGCATTCAAAGTCATCCAAACACACAAAAAAAGTGTCAAGGCGTCACTGAGAATGTATTACAGGGGCAAGGCTTTATGAAAGGGATTTTTCTTTATCCCTCAGGTAATTATAAGTAATTATATTATAATTATTTCCACCTCAGTGCTGGTTCTGCACCCTCCCAAGTCCGCATCTTGCTGATTCTTGCAAAGGGAAGCAACTGGACCAGCTTTGGTGCAGGCAGAGCACTGGCCCAAAGTGTCAGATGGATATGTAACTTGCATGATCTTTCATCAGAAGGAGAATAACCTAAGCACAGAAGTGCTATCTAACTGCTATCATAGAATCATTTGTATTTGAAGGGGCCCTTAAAAGTCATCTGGTCCAAGTCCCCTGCAACGATCAGGGGCACCTACAGCTTGACCAGCTGCTCAGAGCCCTGTCCAGCCTGACCTTGAATGTCTCCAGTGATGGGACATCCACCATCAAACTAGGCAACCTGTATCAGTGCCTCACCACCCTTACTGTAAAAAAAATTTCTTCCTTATATCCAATCTAAATCTTCCCTCTTGTAGTTTGAAACCACTTCCCTTGTTCTATCACAACAGACTCTTCTAAAGAGTCTGTCCCTTTCTTACAGCCTCCTGTAGATACTGAAAATCTGCTCTTGGGTCTCGCCGGAGCCTTTTCTTCTCCATGCTGAACAGCCTCAACTCCCACAGCCTGTCCTCATAGGAGAGGTGTTTCATACCTGGGATCATTTTTGTGGCCCTCCTGTGGATACACTCGAGCAGGTCCATATCTTTCCCGTACTGAGGACTCCATATCTGGACGCAGTACCCCAGGTGAGATTTCACAGTGCTGAGTAGAGGGAGAGGATCACCTCCCTGACCTGCTGGCCATGATTCTTTTGCTGCAGCCCAGGATACAGTTGGCTTTCTGGGCTGCAGGGGCACATTGCTGGCTCATGTCCAGCTTGCCATCCCCCAGGTCCTTTTTGGCAGATCTTTGTTCCATCCTTACTACCCCTGGCTTGTACTGATAGTGGGTGTTGCCAAGACTCAGGTGCAAGATCTTGCACTTGGCTTTATTGGAACTCATAAGATTCTCCTGGGCCCTTTGCTCAGCTTAAGTACTTCTCGTTGACATCCCATACCTTGGGGACTTCGACTACATGCTGTGGCTTGGTGCCATCTGCAAAGTTGTTGAGACCCACTTGATCTTACTGTCAATTTCACTGAAGATGTTAAAGAGAGCTGGTCCCAGTACTGATCCCTAGGGAATGTTACTCATTATTGATCTCCATCTAGATGTTGAACCATTCACCACCACATTCTGGGTACGATCTCGCAATCAGTTCCTCATCCATTGAACAGTCTACCTGTCAAATCCATGTCTTTCCATATCTGGAGAGAAAGATGTTGCTGGTTACCATGTCAAAGGCCTTACTGAAGTCCAGACAGATGACATCAGTGAGTCATCCCTTTGTTCACCGATGATCTTGTTCTGGTAATTCCTGTTATTGTTTCTCTTACCATAGTTGTTTTTTTTTGTCTTGTTTTGTGGGCTTAGGTTCATAAGCTTAGCTGACAGTCCTCTGTCAGCTAAGGGTCCACAAAAGGGTACAAGGCTGCCAGATTCTAGTGAATCTGTTGTTCTAAATATTAGGAGAGTCTCTGGGCTCCTTGATGCTGCTCGGGGTCTGCATGAGGTATCAGAGCCACCTGTTTGCCCCAGCTATGCTGCAGTTAGGCCATGCAAGAGCAGGAATGAATACAACCGTAAAAGCTGAATCACTTCTCAAAAAGATGCTGTCATACTCTGGGCTGGGTTTTCATTAGTAGAAATGCTTTCTGCTCTGTCACGTTGCTGAAGATGTTTTAATGCTTTGCTTCTTCCTTGTTTGCCAAGGTGAGGAATTGTGTGTGAAAGGAGCTGGGAGCAGTGAGGATCTGGTAGTATTTACTTGGAGGAGGTGAAGGAGCCAGAGCTTGCCTCAAGACTGTGAGACTGCAGGAAAAACAGTTTCGCTTAGCAGCTATTTAGAAAAGCACGGCAGTCACCTTGAAACTGCAGACTGAGGGATCAAACTGCAACTGTTAATTCGCAAATAGATTGCACAGAAATTTGGGCAGTGTTAACCTGAGATTGAATGCAGTGTTTCTGCTTTGGACAATCTCATTCCTGTTGGAAAATAGAGTTGAGTATTACCCATATCAAGATTGCTTCTGGTAACGCCATAGGAAAAAGACTTGGTGATATCCTGAGATAATGAGTGTTAATCACTGCTGAAATATAATGTAAGCCTGAATCATGAGTAATATAGGCGTTTTCTCTTACTTAACAAGTATACTGCCTACGTCTGTAGACAAATCTCTCTTGAGAAAGTTTCAGCCAGCGATGAGCTTCACATAGCTGTGTGACCCAAACTTAATGCATTTCTCCCAAGATTTAACTGTCATATACTAGTTAAAACTTGATATCTGCAGTAACGCCTTCTAGCCATTTACAGTAATATTGCTTCTTTCTGCTAATATTCGATGGCTTGTAGTGCATATTGTGATTGACTTGTGGCTGGAGAGTGAAATAAGTGGAAATAAAAGAATTCCTAGGGGTGATGGCTGATTAGAGGAGAGAGAAAAATAACACTGCCTTTAAGATACTAAGTAACTCTGTGGGAATAGAGCAGTTAAACTCAAAATTGCGATCAAAGATTTTTTGATAGATGAGTGGATGTAAAGGTTAAATGAGATGGACTCTGCCTACACACCTTACCTCCTCCCTTCCCTGGAGTATGGCTCTCACACTCTTTTCAGTGTTACTGTTTCAAAATAATGCAGTGCAATGCTACAGATTTTTTTTTTTTAATAACATATTTACATAACCTGGAGAGAGGTTTTAGATGTTAAACCAACATGTGACTCTGGAATATTTAGAGTTTAAGAAATTTCCTTGTTATTCACTAGAGTGGGTAGAAAGGAAAGGGTCAGGTTGGATATCAGGAAAAGGTTCTTCATCAGTGGGCGGTGAGTGTGGAACAGGCTGTCCAGGGCGGTGGGCACTGCCTCAAGTGCAGGAATTCAAGGAGGGTCTGGACAATGCTCTCAGGCATAAGGTCTGATTTTGGGTGGTTATGTATGAAGCTGGGAGTTAGGTTCAGCCCTTGTGAGACCATTCCTACTCAAGATATTCTATGATTCTATGAGTTTTGACTCAATAGTGTCTCAGCTACAATAAGCTGTTAGTTGTCCCTGCTGGTTTGCTCTCAGTTGAAGAGTTTCTGATCCGAATAGTTTCATTATGGGCTTGCCTATCACTGTTAGTCACTCTTGATCTGTTTTTTTCGCAATTAATTACGAAGTCTATCAGCAGGTAATTGCCTTATCCCCTTTAGTTACTGCCAAAACAAATAAAAACAGATCAAAACGCATCTTTTTCTGGGCATTGAATTTCTTTAAGAAAATAAAAGGAAACCACAAAATCCACTCATAGTACCTCTGTGGGGCTGGCTGCCTTCCAAGGCTTGTCCTGCTCCCACCCTGCTCCTCCTGGAAGAAGCAGTAATGAACAGAGGAGTCCTAATGAGCACAGAGCAGCCACTCCTGCCTTCAGCATGGCTGGGAAAGCATCCCGCCTCTCCCATACCTTCTAATATAAATTTAAGAAGATGACAGGAGAAATTGGACAGGAGCACTCCTTCCCCCAGAGGCAGAAGGTGACACTTCAGAGCTGCAGTTGGGCTCCTCTCCATCCTTGCAGTTTGAGGCCTTCAAAGACTGAGGGTGTGTCACTGCAGCTGCTGCATCAAACCAAATCAAAGAGATTTGGTTAGTATAAGCTTCAAAATCAGTGCCATCTTTCCTTCACAAAATACTTCAAACACAGCAAGAAATGTCATCTCCCAGATGATGGAGGTTAATCTGCTTAATCTCCTCTTTTCCTTGCATCTGAATGTAAACTACTGGCAGATACCCAATTATTTCTTGTCAGTCAGAATAAATTTTTCATTCCCACTACTTCAATCAAATTTTAAGGGAAGACTTCTGGTCCTTTTGTAATATCAGTCTGGCTTCTGAGAACATGAAACAGTGCAAAGCAGGATGGACAAAATGGCAGCCACCAGCTCCTGACTGTGACTCCATCAGAAGAGAGCGATTGAACAATTCTGGACTAAATGTGGTTTTGGATTGAAACCTCTGAGCTCTCTGGATGTGGCAGTTGTTGGAATGAGACTTATATTGTTTGTCTCATCATTGCTGATGTTTAAAATGTCCGAGCATTTGGTGAAACTGCATGCATTTTTCTCAGTAGTCTTGGAGCACAGAAATGACCATCAGCCTCTACGAAAAATCTGATGGCACAAAGAAAACAGATGTGAGCGTGATTCTGTTAGTGTAGCATCCCTTCATCTAATACAAGACTGGAAATGAAGTATTCAGTTTAAAGTTTACAAAAAAGAACAATTCTAAATCCCTTGTATGAGGTTAGACACCAAAGAATTTGAAATGAAATTGAAGTTGAAACAACCATTTTTCCTTCTTGGACTCCCATCATGGCTGCAGAATGGTGCACTCCACATTCAACAATAAGCAAAAAATTCAATATCTCCTACAATGTGACGTAGTCACATCTTAATATTTGATTGATGCCTGTCTAAAACCTCACTAAAACTTGATTGTCACACTAAGATAATGAATGAAGGTTTTACCACTTGTAGCACTAAATAACTTGAGATATTATTTTGGAATAATAGAAACCAACATATAAGTTCACAAACACGATCGCTTCATATATAAGCTGGCATTATTTTTAATGCGATGATTTGTTTGATTTTGATACTCAATTAGTTACCTCAGCTTTTCCAGCGACAGAAGATTTTTATGAGCCTGCTTCAAATGGCTACTTTAGAGGAGAAAATCCAGACAGCAATTTTCCTTAGTACTTCCTTGTATTTAAATAGCCCTTTGGAACCAGTCATGGGGAGATGGCTGCCAAGTTCCTAATTGCTGTTGAATAAAAAACAAATACAACAATCAGTTGCCAGACAGGGCAGTATTCCGATGTTTTTGGCAATAATACATAGGCACGTGAATTTTTGGTTTTGCATTAGTCAAATAGGATGGTTGAATGGATCTTGGTGGGGCCAGGGGGGCTGCAAGAAGGTGGCTGGGTGCAGGTAAATCTTTACTCCTTTTCTGGGTCTAATTTGTGGAACTGGGAGGCACAAATAAGGGCTTGCTAAGTCTAGGAGTGGCTGAAGTGGAATACAAGTGCTCAGAATCTGTGCTGTGGCATGATTAGGTTACTCTGGAGAATATTTTTACATCAGGATTTCCTGTATTTCATAACACATCCAACAGTTAATATTGGCTGGTCGTCAGCAGCCAAAGAGTGCAATGAAAACTCAGCTCCCTGTGAGGTAAAATTAACAGCAGAGCGCTTTAGGATGTCATGCAAACCCCTCTGGTGTTGAATATATTTGTTAGTGATCTTGAAAGAGGAGAGACAAAGAGAGAAAGAGGGATTGGAAGTCAAAGTTGCCTTTGTTGGTTGACCACTGTGAAAGAAAACCGTGATGAAGTTAGTTGAGATTTAAACCAGTGAAAGAAACAAGCAAAAAGATAGTATATTAACTTCAGTGTTGGTAAATGTAAAGAAGTATGCACTGGATGGAAAATCTAGTGTATTTCTATACATTTGAAATCCCCTTGACAGTAACAGCTGGAAGGTATTAGATTACATATGCACAGAAAAGTGAATAGTATCAGAGTACCTTCACAGAAACAAGGGAAGCTCTCCTCTAGGGAAGCAAGTCCTTTTGCTCCAAAGGGGTACAACAGAATTAGAATACTGAGAAATGGCTAGGACTGAAGAACCTGCATCTAACCACGAACATAATGAATATGGAGGAGAAGATTCAGTTGCATAAACATAGGCGCAGGTGTCAATTTTGTTGCAGTAGGAAATCTTCCCTAGTGTCCAGAAAGGCACAAATCTCCCACAAGTCCATTGCTTCAAGTGATGGTCTTGGAAACCCAAGGCAAATCAAACTGCACTGTGTTTAGGCAGCTGAATTTACTTTAATGTTCTTCTCCTTGCCTTTTTCTCAGGACTGTTTAGCTAGTTCTCAAAAATCCCACTCATGTCTGGACAAACTGTTACCCTTTCTGGTACACAGAGGATGAAAATATTTGTGATGTTATTTACTGTTCTTAGTAGGGAGCTGTGAAAACCAGCATTTAGATTAATGGCTACATGGTAATTCTTTACCCGTTATCTGTATAGTCTGCATTTGCTAGAAGGCTATTGAGTGAGTTCATGATCCTGTCCATACAGTATGTTTGAGCTGCCTGTTCCATTTGACATCCCTGGTGTATTGAATGTCCTCGTACAATGTCATGTGGCTGCCCAGCTGGCAACCATGTTGTGACAAAGAGCATGGAAATTTATCTGGGAAAATTATGGAAAAAAGCCAGAGTTAGGGTCAGATTTTCTGTTTCTTTGCCTTTTTTTTTTTTTTTTTGGCTAGCTGACATTAAAATTAAGGAGGTCAAGCATACAGCTACAGTAGTCCACATTCAGGGAGCTATTTTCATAGCAGTGAGAGCTGGACGTTCCTTTTTATCCTTAAAAGAGAGCTTAAGTTCTGATTAAATTGCTTGGGGTCACCTGTGGTGCACATGATGTTGCATTAGTAAGTAAGCATTAGTAAGTTAAATATAAGCACTGTTAGCTCTGCCTGGCCCTGCATTCAATCATTTTGTCGAGGAACTGCACTGGCCAACTTTTTTCTAATCCTTTGTGTAGTTGTAGTGAATCAATCTGATACACCTGACATCCTCTCCCTCTAATGCTGTTAGTGGTATTTTCCATATTTACCCTTGAGATTTTATACAATTTATAGTGCCCTAATACTGAAAATATATGGGCAGTTTCCAGACATGTTGCTGGCCATGCTCAACTAATGGCAGACTTGACTTCAGCTGTAGGTATGACCAGACTGAGATAGTGCTAGCTGATGAATTAGTGAGAGACAAAAGAGTCTTATGATTGTTATACAGATTTCCCAGTCTTTCCAAATTCCTTTCTGAAGTAGAATGCCTCTCTTAGTACAGCTCTTCTTCCTCAACTTGGCCTCATATCGGGTGCTGCCTTCCTCCCTTCTTGTTCTGTCGTCATCCACCAGCCTCCAGCTCAAGCACCACTGTCCTGCCTCACCCTGCTGTCGTGGCCGACAGAGCTGCCCATGAGCAGCCGCCCTCTCCCCCCAGCATGACTCCTCTTTATGACTCTGCAGCTAGGAGTTTCCAGGCCTGCTTTTCCCATTCCTGCTGGCTTTCCCAGCCCAAATTGCATGAGCAGACCTCATCCCAGGGAAGGTTCCCACAAGCCCCAGGAGGGGTACTTGCTCCCTGCATGCATGGGAAGTGCTGCTGGGACTGAGGACCCTGCAGATTACTCAGCTGTGGATTGACTCCTTCCCAGAATGATGTGAAGATCATGAGTTGGGAAGAGCCAGCATCTGTGGCTGTGCTGATTTTCTCAGTATCTACTTGGCACAAGCTCTGCCACTGCACGATCTTCCAGATCATGAAAACCCAAAATTTTATCACCCAAATAATATGTTCTGTAGTCTTGCAGATTATCAAACATTTATTTGAAGAAGCAAATGGCTCACCCTGTCCTCCCATTTGTCTGTGATATCTTGGGATCTATTTTTTTTCACTCCTATTTATGGTGGGATGCTTTTCTTTCCCATGAGTGTTCAGAATTCGGATTCCTTTTCTAAATCTCAGCTTAATGTCTTAGAAACGTTCCTGGGAAAACTTTGTTCTTTCATTTTCCTGCTAATATTTTCCATACAGAAGAGCTACTTTATTTTCTTACACCATAGTCCATAGATACAAGATTTGAGCAAGAGATTAGCTGGGCCATGGGAAAAGGTGGTGGTGTTTTTGTACACATATATTGTTGGCAAATGGCTTTAAGAGTGCTTAAATACATTTTGTATTTTTCATAACTTACCATTTTCTCCTCTGATATTCCTGAGAAGCAACAAAAAGTAAGAAAATTGGAGCCTACCTCATGCATCCTCATGAATCTCACTTTAGTTGCCCAATGATATGTTGACCTGTATAATGTTGAACTTAATTTGCTGTCAGCTTTACTTTTTTTTTTTTTAACATCTTATCATTTATTGCTTTTCTTGTATTCTATACACTTTTCTTTACTTCCCTCTTCCCTGTTTCCATTTCCTTTTCCCAAGGTAAATATGTTCCAAATATTTAGTTACTGCCTGTGGCAGCCACATTAAAGGTTCATCTGGCCCAATTTAATGCTGTATGTGGAGGCCAGCTTCAGAGGAGGAATTACAGGCTGCACAATTACCTTTCAGTTCCCTATAGAACCCAATAAGTCTAATTCCCTGTAGAATAAGGGCTTATAGCCTCATTTTTTATTTTTTTTTTCTTCTAATGTGTGAATACATGTGGTATATCCAAACAGTTTGTTCAGGTCTTTCAAGCAGTTGGCCTACCCTTGTGAATGAATTCCACAAACTAGTAATACATGGTGTTTTTTTTCTGAGGAAATAAGTGTTTTCTTTCATTAGGTGTATGTTTGCTGCTGCCACTGGCAGTCTCCTTTCTCCTGTACCAAAAGAATAATGTTGTTTTCTCTGTACGTTTTTCAGTTCTCTCCTGTTCCTTCTCTCAGTTAAACAGTCCCGATCTCTATCTGAAAGTTTTTCCTATGCTTCTATTCATTTGCCATGTGTCTCTGAGATCAGCTGACCAGAGTCCATCAGTTCAAGTGCAGGTGTTGATTCATGCTATTTCTTGTTCTATTTCCCTCCATAAATGCTAACACTATATTTACTTGTTTGTTCACTTCTGTAAATCAAATGGAGCCACGCACAAGTCAGAGGTCCTGAGAGACAGTACAAAGGGCTGTTTGTAGCCCAGTAGTTAGAGCACCCCTTAGCCAGTGCACCCACTTTATTGTTCTGTGGTCTCCCTCCACATGTCTCTATCCATGGCATATTCATGGCTGCTCTGAGGCCCCAAATTAACAGACAACAGAGGCAGAGAGCAGGCATGCATTGTACGTCCTCACTGCCTGTTCCTGGCTACACAACTCCTGCTGTGGCTGTTCTGCTGTGGGAGAGGTAGGGACTCACGTCCATCAGGCAGTAAGAGGCTGGCACTGATGAACCCACATGGTCACTCTGGGTCCCCTGTTTCATTTCTGTAGTAGGAGGTTTTCCAAATTAATAACAAATACACAGTCCTGTTAGGACTTCCTTCTGCTCTTCTTTTGTCAGCCTCCTGTGGCTGAGCTACACAGTTTAATTATCTACATTGTTAGCTATGGGACTGTATTTTAATGTTTTGCAGTATTCTGTTCTAAATTTAGTCAAACGTTCCTTCACTGATGCATTTGATGGATAGACCAGTAATCCCGTATCACTATTACTCTTCAGAACCTACAGCTTTTTATATTTTCTTTTTCATTCTTTTTGTGAAGTATTTCCAAAGAAAAAGTGGTTTTGCCCTGTTTTCCCATAAGAACTTCCTGTACCCTTGATCATTCTTATTTTAAACAAAAAACCCTATACTTGAGAGATCAAAAGCAGCAACACTGAGAAGAGAGCATTCTTACTGTAAGTATTTAAACAAATGAAAGGACAATTTCTTAAGTAAATATATAAGGCAGAACTAATCCTCCTTCTGAATTAGTGAAACACCAATTAGAGTATGAAAGCCATAATCTGTTGCAAGTTAATGTTTCGCAAAAACAGCAACAGTCAGTATTCTTCAACAAGATGGCTGAGGCACACAGATGCAAAACAAATGAAGGTACAACATTTTAATGAAGAGTTCCTGCCTGTTGATTCAGATTTATTTGGTCTCATTTGTGCTTACAGCTGTGCTGTCTGAGGGAGGAGGAAGGCACATAGCACCACTGACAGTTGTTGCTGTGGGATGGGCTGACCCAGGCCTGCACCCCTGGGCACGGCTGCATTAGGACATAGGCACAAGCCTGAATCAGTGCTGGGTTTGTGTGGTTGTGGCTGTGCAGGATGCAGGAACTGCGGCAGGACTGAGCAGGTGATTGTTATGACATAGATAGCCCTGTCCTGTCTTGATGGTGTCCAGCTCAGCAACTTGTATTTCAGGTAGCTATTGTGTGCAGCGGATCTACCTTGCATAGACTGGATAGAAAGAAAAGATTTTTCCTGTATGGACAGCTAAGCATTGGAGCAGCTTCTCCATACTCAACTGGACAAATCCTTGAGCAACCTGTTCTATTGATGTTGACCTTGCTTTGGGCAGGAGGTTGGACTAGAGACCTTCCAAGATCCCTTTTCATCTGTGTTACCCAGTCATGACCTCCATGACCCGGAGACTCCTATAGGAGAGCTTGCAAGGTGAAGCAGGAAGCTGAGTCATGCCCTTTTCCATGTCTTTCCCTCTGTCCTTCTCCTTCTTGTAGGAAATCACTTTACAAAAAGGATTAAATTTCAGGTGAAAGGAGTGAGAAGGAAAGTATGAAATTCTGTGTATAAATACATGTATATCACAAATGCTGGCATTTGGATGCCTAGTGTTTCTTTCCTTGCATGGCATTCTTGAAGGGGTGGCAGAAGTAGAGAGTGCAGCATGAGTTACTTAGTCATGATCTGAGATATTACCCTTGGTCAGGATTTATGATAACTTCTAAGGGGAAACCAGGGTTGTGACTGGAGCAAGTTCATCATTTGGAGTGATTTAGACCATTGGTCTGACAGCGTCCTGCAGTTGGGCCACAAGCCTCAGCATTAACTGTCTTCCCTGCTGTTCCAGGAAGGCTGAATGACAGTCAAATATTTAGCTGAGTTTGTGACTGAACAGAAGGTGGCTGAAGACAGTGCTTGAAAATGATGGGTAAGAAACAATCTCTGGAGCAGCTTGGCCCTGGAGAGTCAGTAGTCCTGCAGCAATGAATGGCCATGGTGAGATAGACTGGCAAAGGGAAAAGTGAGGCTGCAAGAAGCAGACAAGCTGCATACTTGATTTTAGAAAAGAATATGCAAGAATCTTGCAGAGACTAGAAAACATGTACAGCTGTCTCAGTGTACACCTCTGAAATATTGTGAAGGCAGCAATGACTCCCATCTTTGTTCAGTCTCACAGGAGAACAGTGAAGTGATACTTTCAGTGGCTTGTTCTATGAAAGTGTTATTTTGAAAATTCTTCTCCTTTATTTCATCCATAGGTGTTTTTCATCAGACTGATCTGGATTTCAGATTCACTACTGGGTCATGTTTTGCTGTGGTATGCAAGTGCAGACCTCTGTTTCACTGGTTGGATCTTGTACAGTATGGCAGTATGTGTGTAACAAACCATTATGTTTCAGTGTTACAACATACGAGGTAGAAATATGTGCATAGTACATGCTTAGCACATACACTAAAAATCTGTATAAAGTCTTCCCAAGACTGAATACTAAAAGTACACCCTAAAACTGCTTCTCGCTGGTACAGTGCAAGGGATCCTATCTTTTTAATAACTTTAATAAAGTATATTCAAAGCATGAAACAATAAAGGAAGCATATAGTTTTCATTTAGGTCTGGGATCGATTTCCACATCAATGAGGAAGGAGCTAAGAGAAAGACATGTGACTGCACGAGTGAAATAGCAATAGCACTGGTATCTAAGCTCACGAGGTCATTCATCTAAAATCTTCAAACAGTTGGCTCAAAGCCTAAAGAGAATACAAGTTTAGGTATAGATGAACAGTCCGGAAATCCTCATTGCTGTTAGCATAGATCACAGAGATAGGAAAAATAAAAAAAAAAAAAAAGGGGGGGGGGCTTCACTAATTTTCTGCTTTTGGATACTGAGAATTTGCATTTCTCTCTTTAAGACTGAATGCACATAGCCAGGTCTTCTCCACAGCTGCTTGAGCTTTCTCTTGACTTCAGTAGTTCTCCATGAATTGTTGTGGAATTGAAGGATATATGGTATTGTTGAGATCAGCGTTTAAGTAGAATTATTGTACCTTAGAACTTTTCCCTCTCTCCTTGTTAACAGGTTCCAGTAAATATGTATTACGACACCTCTAATAATCTACCTTCAATTTACGACCCACTAATTTTGCAGCTCTGCGGAAAGAATCCAGCGAGAGGCTTCTGTAGACATATCACCTTCTGGCTAAATAGGTTAACAAGGTCCTCTGCCGAAGACGCTCCCCGTACCCGCTGCCCGCCCTACCGGCTGCCCCCAGCAGATGGTGCCGCTCTGCAGCAGAAGCCCTCTGCGGAGGACGCGGCCCGGCGGCCCCGCGCTCGGAGAGAGAAAGTTTTCCCGTAGACAGATTTCAGGTTGTCAAGTGCACCTTTTACTCTGTGGCATGCCTTCTTTATATGATAATCTACAACAGGTTTTTTTTTTTTTTTTTTTTTTTTTTTACCTTCCTCCCCCCACCCCCCACGCCTCCCTCCCTGCCTTAATTACCTAAATTAGTTGCTGTGGGGGAGATGAAGAACCTTAACAGAATCACAAAGAAGCTCTGTTCCACAAGTCAGCTTCTGAAGTGCTGTCTCCATCACACAGCAGGTACTTCGTTCTGCTTTCCACCTACATTTACCACCGATATAATTTTTGAAAATAACTTGCTCACTTCTGGGTATGCAAATGTATTCAGTGCTTCCACCTGGAGCACTTTTATGGAGTGCAGGAAACTCTTCTGCTCGGAAGTCAGTGATGGGGGAGGAGGGCTGCTTCAGTGAACTGCTGCTTCTGCAGCTGTGCTAATAAAGGAGGAGGAGGAACTGCTAAAATCCCAAAGGATTGAGCTTGGTCCATTTTTCTAGTTCTCAAAACTCTATTTTATGTGCTTTGGCACAGCAAACTTTTTGAGTTATCCCATGCGATGTGGCAGGAGTGCCTACCGCGCTCATGTGCAGCTGTGCACAGCCTTGTGCAGCCACCCAGTGCTCTTCAGACTGTAGCAGGCCATGGGTCCCTCTGCAAGGCCTATTGAACAAACTTCTGGCACCTTGCATTGACTAAGGGCATGTTTTAAAGGCAAGTTTTCTACCTGACCTCTAGTTCTCTGTTTTGTGGAAATATATCCATCAAACAGCAGGTAGAACTGAGTGAAAGGGACTAATTGTTTAACTTAAAAGCATGTGGATATCCAAATTAAACACACGTGGTACAAACAAATTTTTTGCTGCTGTTACAGTTTCTCTTTCCCAGTACACTTTGCCAGAAGATGGGCAAATTCATCTAAAGAGTGATGGATCGGTACCACTTACCAATGCCCATGCAGCTAACCATTTTTATTCCCTCTGCAACTGGAAAAATGTCTGCCAATTAGTCTGCTTGTCATCTTAATCACCTTTCTGATTAAATCTCTTCTTACAATTCACATTTAATTCCTTCCACATCATCTTATGGAAACCAAAGAATTTATAAACCTCTGAAAGCTGCAGTCTGTGAATTTCCCTGGCTTGGCTCATCGCTGACAAGAAAACATCACAAGTGATTATCTCTGCATGTCGCATTCTGTCACAGTGATTCCAAAAGCCAAATATTTGGGCTCAGTTGCAGCTTTTCTGTGAGTCTGTTCCAGCCAAACCCATCTTAAATGAATAGTACAAGTGGATGGAGCACGTATTTATTTCTGCTTATTATTGAAAAGGCAAAATCAAGAAATAGCTACTAGTTGTGTTCAAAAAAATTACATTTTATTTCAGTTTTTTTTTTGTCGTCTTCAACTAATGTCAACTTTGATTGGACTCAGCTGCTGACTATCCTGTTCTCTTCCAAAATTTGCTGGACATTTTGCTTTACCGACCATTGCTGTGATTGGAGGAGCAGTGGGCTATAGCTGCCTGGACGTGCTGCTTGATCAAAGTCTGGAGGCTGCACATTCACCTTCCTGTCTCAACAGTGAGTCTGGATAGGAGCATTTACTGACTTCCACACAAACTTCAGGTTTGGTTCCTTCTCTTCAAAAGTCTGACTACTTATAATTCATGACAATGCTGTAACATGGTATGATAAGGCACGGGATATATTTAAACATAAAGACATCTGTTCTGGGTCAATCGGGGCAGCAAATTTTATTATTTGCTTTTGGGTAACTATAGTTTCTTTCTTACGTGTCGTTTTACAAATCACTAAAAGTGAGGTGTGCACCAGTTCCTTATGTTAACTACAGAAAAGGTGTAATGAAGATGACATTTGCTATAGAATAGCAGCTGAGATATTTTACAAAAGAAAAGAGTTTCAACTTTTATACTTATCGGAAATAAAACATATTTTTGCCTTCTAGTCTAACAAGTTAAGCTTGTTCCCAACTTAATCCTCATTTGTATTTAAGTTGCCACTCTCCCCAGCTATTTATCCTTATCCCCAGGAGCTGTCAGGGAGCAGCCACGCTGCCAAGAAGCCATCCTCCTTGGAAGATAGAAGCAAGGTTCTCCTCCCAGCCAAGAGCTCAGGAGCATAAGAATGAAGCAGGCTCTGTTCTCCCTTTGCAGACACACAGTGCTCCTGCACACCACCGACCTGGCAAGAAAAAGTCCTGAACCTGCCCTAGACCCTGAGACACCTGACTGGCTTCTTTAACCTTTTCACAGAGGCCTTCTAAGCTAAGTAATTTATTTATAGAAATATTTATCCCTCTCAGACATTTTCCTGGGGCGGTCTCTTTCATACTTCTCTTCATCTGATTGGTTTCCATAGTGACACTTATTTGTAGAGTTTAGAGTTGCTCCTAGCAGGTTTCTGCAAATGCCAGCCGCATGTGCGCCATGTTAATAAGACAAAGCCAGCCCTAGTTCTTTCCTTTTGATGGTTTGATTTCGCTCTGTGTTTGGGAGCACCCTTGGGGAAAAATGAAATAAAACAAAAAGAAGTGGGGCAGAGGCTCCTTTGGATCCCAGAAGCTTATTTTTCTGAGTGGTACTTCTGACTGAGCTAGTTCTGTCTGAATGTCAGTGGCAGTCTCTGAAGTGCTGTCTGTCTGCATGAACTATTATGTAAGCGAGGGAAACCTTCCATTACAGCAAGGCCTTTAGACTGCTGCTTTATTTAAAATGCAGAATTACATGAAAAAGCAATTCAGTTGAGTGGTGCCTTGTAGGTTGCCTTTTATCCCAGGCTGAAGTAGGAACTTGTTTTTCTTCTAGGGAAATTACTACTATTTTAAAAATAGGAGAATGCTAAAATCAGATGCAAACTTGTAAACACATGCATGTACACACACATCTTAACAGCATGCTGTTCTGCGAAATGGCTAAACAAATGTCTGCAATCAGGGGATAAAAGCAACCCCCATACTGACAAGAGCAATTTCAGGAATACGGCTATTAAAAAAAAAGGTGATTCTTTGCGACAATCACAATGAATTTGTAAGAAAAAAAATGATAATTATAGAAGGAGACCTAAAATTTTAAAATTTGTGTTTTCTTACTCTTTCTGAATCTTTACAAAATGAAAGCGATCAGTGGGGGGAAGGAAGACAGATTTGTGAAGCAGGAAACCTCCTTGACTTCAGTGTAGGGCTGACACTAGAGTGTCAGTTCCACATAGTGTCATTGGCCTTCAGATGTGCTGCAAAGAAGAGGAGAAGGATGTCCTCAATGCATCCCATTCTGCTCAGTAGGATGGGATCTGCTGGGGAAGCTCAATGAGACAGATGGTGGCTGCAGGTGTAATCTTGACAAGAAATCAAATGAAATCTCCAATGAATATTATTATGGGGAGAAGAGCAGCGCTTTCTCAATTTATGTTCCCTGTGATTAAAAATATTACTGAACTTTTTTTGGTTTGTGGAAGCCCTTAGAAACTTGGCAGGGAGAAAGTGCTGTGACTATAGAAGTGTTTTGCCCTCGTCCTGTGAATTTCCACTCAAGTTTGATTGATAGATTAAGTCTGACAGGAAAGAAATGATGATTTTTTTAGTTGAATAATGAACAAAATAATGGCAGTGTGTCAAAAGCAGTAGGTAAACACAAAAATTCTCATCTAGGACTGCTTCTGTTCAAGCATGAAGCATGGTGGTGCTGGGAAGGACACATGGCCTCTCTGAGGCAGGAATGGCAAATGAGGCCGTCCTCAGGCCCACCCACCCTGCAGATGGGTGGCAGTGGCAGTGCTGTGCTGGGCAGTCGCAGCTCCTTGGTGCTCTGGCAAATAGGCAGTGTTATGTAGAACAAAGTGCTGCTTGGCAGTTTGAGAGCTGCTTCAGATGCCAGCCTCAGCTCCAAAGCGGACTGTATCTTCAGGCGATCCTCTTCAGCTCATTTTACCCATTTGTGTTATCAAGACAGTCATATTCTTATCCTGTGGTAGCGATTACACATTTAGAAGGCACAAAGAAATGTGAGTATTCTAAGAAAGGCCTTGAGGAAACAAATGACTCCTCATTAATTACTGGCATTGGGTAGATCACTGAAAGGAATATGCTCTACTAATTAAAAGATAAGGATCAAAATATCAGATGCCTCAATCATTATATGAGCATCAGTCAGAGAGATGAGAGGAGGCAGCACACAGTCATCATACACATACATGGGTTCACAGTGTGTATAACTGCAGGTTATGAAGCTTTCTCTGTATACCTTGGTTACCCAGGCATGAGAGGTTCACATGGCTGTGCTCTGCCCAACTGTCAATCTTTCTCTCCTTTCCTCTCAATAATGTTTGAACTTGGCTAAATTCAATCAAATCTGATGTGAATGTAAGAACTCAAAAAAGTTATGAAAATCAGTGCCTGAGCAAGGGCAGGGTCCCTGACAAATCAGTTTGCCATCTGGTCCTTTGGTACATACTCTGGTTGGCCTGGATGGATTGGCATGGATCTATCTTGGATCTATCTCATGGATCTATCTCATGCACATGCTGCCTTTGGCTAGAAATCATCTTAAAGACATGAGAAAAAGATGATAGTTAATGTCCGTAGGGCGCTGTAAGGGACAGGTAGAAGAATGGAGGTCACTGTTACTATAGTGGGATATGCTGAGACAAGATACAAGTCTATGAGAGACCAGACATCACTAGATCTGGGACTGTTTAATGTTTTCTGGTAAGCATCTATATAAAGAATACAGATTCAAGGGAAGATTTTCTTTGGCATTCATAGCTGCAAAGACAACATTGTTCTTTTCTAAGGTATTTTGGCATTTGTGTCTATTGTCTGATTCAACAGGATAAATCTCCTTTTTGCTATTGCTACTGCAGTATGTTCAGGCCATAAACAAGTTGTTCACCACAAGATGAAATGGTATCAAAGAAATAGACTTGATACCCACATAATTAAACTGCTTATTAAATTGCGGGTCCAGAAATATCTAAGAGGTTATTGAATAACTGTTTGTGTCTTCACAGTCATATTTTATCTCTTCTTTAGTACATCTTGGGCACATCTTGACAGATCTACCCGGCACCAGTCGAACAATTTCTTGTGAGTTTTGGATACTTCTTGTTTGCTCCTTGTCCTAAAAGCATTTATACAATGATACACTATAATGAAGTTTGTCTTCGTCTCTAATAATTAAATAGTAATTTATTTGATTACTGTGACCTGGATAAAAAATGTGTTCTATGAGTAATATCCATTTTAGTGAGGAATGAGCTGAACAGTACAGTAAAACCAAACTCAGGTCTTGGCAGTATTTAACCATGCAGTTAGGAACAGATTTTGAAGATGCTTTATAGATACTACATGGTTCCCACAAAAAGTATTCAGCCCATAGGCTCAGACCTCCAACCTCTCTGCCTCCCTCATTACTCCCAGCTGCTTTATGACCCTAGAGCAGCAAACAGACCACAATGTCTCTTTTCTGAGCCTGAACTCATCAGCTGAGGCAGTGCCTAATGATTTAAGTGCAGTGTACGTGCCAACACCATGCAGAGATATGAGAGCTGCCTTTGAACCAAACCTGCTGGGGTAGCAAAACGAAAGGTACTAAATCATCCCCCTTGGAGTGCTTTGCAGCTTTACTTTTCCTGTTGGAATGAGCTTGCTCAGGTGAAAGTACTCTGTGTACACAAGTTAGTTATCTCCCTCCCCTCTCCCTGTTCATCTTGCAACTCATATCCAGCACACAGTCTGTTTTGTCTCTATGTCTTCTCTGCAAACAGTCTGAAAGTCAAGCATCTTTTCTAATAATGGCTTTGGTGCATCTTGTGCACCTTTAGATCTCTTGTCATGATTGACAGCACTGTGCCTTTTATTTATCGTGCATTAGAATTTCATAGAGTAACACTGTGCTAGCTGACATGAAAAACAATATAATACACAGAGTATGGCATTAGTGCTTCTGAGCAAACACACTTTTCGTGGCAAACCTCACCGAATGTGCATGTACCAAGTTCCACATATTCCTTTCTACACTGAAGAATTTTAGCTTAGTTTCATAATTTTACTTTGAGTAGGATTTGCTGAAATTTGCTAGGCTGCTTCCACCCCCACCAAGAGAAAAAAGAAAAAAGAAAAAATCAACATTCAAAATATTCGCATTCCTCCCCAAAAAGTCGAATTTCACTTCTAGTTGCAGAATCTGCAAATATAAATAAAATTTTCTCCTCATGCATTTATATAGTGCAAACATTTTTTTAAAGGATAAATAGCTGTTAAACAACAGCAATTAAAAAATCTGTAGTAAAAAAAATCTGTATTCTGTACATTCTGTCCAGATGTACAGAATAACACTCAGAGCCTTAGAAAAGTATTGAAACAACACCGGAAACATCAAAAGGGCACTCATAAAAGTGAATACATCTGGAAGATTTTGCTGTCATAGAATCACAGAATCATTAAAGGTGGAAAAGACCTCTAAGATCACGTAGTCTATATAGCACCGTAAGTTTTCAGTATTTCTGTTCTGATTTTTTTTTTTTTGAGAAAGTGATTTCTTTTCATATAGACTGTTTCAGAAAAAAGCCCAATGTATTAACACATATTACACTCACGTACTATTCATATTCACCTGAGCTTTATTGCCTTTTCACAGTATTTTGCCCATAAATTTAAGCATAGATGACAAAAACTGATGTCCAATTAAAAAAGCTGCTCAGGAATGGCTGAAGTCATTAATGATCCTGGATTTCAAAGCAATTAGAGAAAGAATTAAGGGATTAATATTAATATGTGCTAATCTCGTTAGTCATGAGGCCCTGAAGCTATAAAATTTGATACCAAATCCAAACTGGGATAATAAGGTTGAATCTGTGCTTTTCAATGAACTCCAACTAGTGGTAGGATAACACCTAGTTTTGTTGCCTTCATTTTAATGATTAATTACAGATCCTTCAAAGAAAAAGTGGCAGCACACGGTGTGTGACTTGAGGCGTGGTTCCCAACTTTTTGTGCTGTAGTGTTTATGTCATCTGCAGTAACTGGGTAACCCCAAAGATATGGATCTCAGAATCTGAAAGCATAAATAGTAGAAAGGAAGCAGATTTTGTGTCAATACAAGGGCTTAGAATTAAAGATTATTTTTATAAGCTCAAAATAGGAAATATTTTTCTTCACTTGATTCCACTTTTCTATTATATTCATGCTGTTCATGTAGATGGTACTTTGTATTGCTGGATTCCTAATATGCAAAGGTCATAAACCGGAACATGGGATGAACAAATGCACAGGAAATACAAAAAATACTTATTTGCTTTCTATTTTCATTTTCTTTTAAGCATAGATTTTCAAAGTAGAGGACTAGAAATTCATACAAAAAATAAAAATAAATCAAATTGAAATCGTTACAGTCTTTTGGACTCTGGATTTCAGTGTCTGGACTTTTAATAGCAAAGAGACTACAATGAAAGGGCATATTATTGAGGTAACGACTGGGACAGAAAGCATTTAAGGAACTCTGTGATGAATACAGACCCCTGGCTCCCCTGGGAACATTCTGGTGTTCCTGCGTGTCTTGGTTTTGGGTGGGAAGTGTGGGAGCTCCCGATTTGGACCTGGATCACTACTTTCAGCTATTATGTGCTTCTCTGTGCAGACACTCTGAATTCTAGAGGGGCATATAGTCCTTAGCATTTTTAAAATGTACTGTGCAGTGATTTGCATGCTCCAGGGAGGCTTTGCCACTTAGAGCTATTTTGCACAGTCAGAACCATTTAAGTGAACCCTGATGAAAAAAAGAAATCTCTTAGGTATGCTTTTTCCCATTGGATGCATTATTTATTATGGCAGAAATGACTTATTTTGGGGATAAATCTGTAAAATTCTTAATCTCATTTTCTACTGATTCAGTTTAAAACTAATTGGTTTTATAAGAACGTTTCTTAGAAATTGTCTTTCTGCTCCTTTCTGGACATTTATAGCCCCACAAGCTATTGCTTCTCCTGGTCATGGTAGTGTTGCTAACATCTGCAAGTGAAATACAGATCCTGTATCTCAGCGTGTAGGAAAAGGATGCATAAGTTTGATCAAACCTGATTTTTAAGTACACCTATTTGTTAGTATTAGAGCCCACAGCTTTCAGTGGGGTCCTGAATGATGGCTGATCTCAGCCAATGAAGCAGGCAGAAGTGGTCCTCCCCGCAAAACTGGGACACAGTTCTGTGGTGAGACCAAAGCAGCAATTTCTGAAAGCTACCACACTCCTGGAGAGCATCCGAAGCGTGGTGAAATTTCTCCAGCCCTGAACCTCCCTCTGGCTTCTGCTAGGTCTCCTTCCCAGTGTGCAGGTGGAACCCCCAAATTTGAGAAGATTGGAGATCTTATCTGAAGTCTGAGTTGGCAATGAAACATCTTTGCAAAATCTTCTAAATTTGCTGTAAAACTGAGCACTGGAATCTTGAATTCCTATTGGGAACTTAAAACATTATTAGTTTTACTTAGAGCCAGTTAGGATTATGCAAAGGGATCTGCTGGATCAGTAGATTACTGCTCCTTCATAGACAAGGCCTAAAGCAACAAATAAAAGCTTTTAAATGAACTCTAATGAATTTATTAGCTTTTTTTTTTTTTCTTTCTTTTTTTTTCCACAAGGTCTATTAAACATGTATTTGAGATTAAGGTCTCCCAGGCATTGGTCAATGAATCATTATGAGGTTGTGCTTTAGAGATGTGCTCAACTTGTGCAGCTGGCTGGAGATGGGACAGCATCTCACTGCTGAGTGTGGGGTAGTGCTGCAGCCAACCTGGAAAGTGGCATCAGTGATACATCTTCACAGTGGGTTAGTGAGCTGTGTAATGAGATATTTTGCTCTGCGGGTTCTTCATCTTCTGCTCCTATGCTACCATCTCGTACAGAGCATGTGTGCACCTCCGATCAATGCACTGCCTTTGTGGGCTGGTTGTTAGCTTTTCAAACAAAGTTTCTTTGTCCTTTCTCTCTTATCTGAATGAAGCCCACAAGGACATTCCCAAGACCAACTTGGCTTTTAAATGCTTTCCTTCCCAGTTGTCTAAAAGCTTGTTAGCCTAATTCTGTAGGAAAGTGGTATTACAGTTGCCAATATAATCTATTCTGTTTTTGTATTTTTCTTATGTCTTCAGCTACTTCTTGGCCTTTGCCTTAAACTGCCAAGTATCTATGAAATTTAATGTCTTCTGAATTTTTTTGTCTGGAAATTCACGGAATGGATTCTGAACCAGTATATAACACAACATGTCTCTCCGTAACAAAGGGCATCAGCTGGGGAGGAAGTCCCCTTGTAATGTGCCATGTTTTGGGACTGGCCATTTTCTGAACTTTGCAGTTCTGAGGATTTGCTCACAATCAAACCACAGCGTTTTCTTAACTTGTTTTCATTCAAGCTTTCCTAATCTTTATCTTGACCACAATTTTAAAGATTCTTTATCTCTTGGAAAAAAAAAGTACAGGTCTCCTGAAGCAGTCATTTAGAGCTTTCCTCAAAGGGAGAGAAAGCTGTGTAGATGTTTAGAAGCAGTTCTTTGAAATGGGGAACTGATGGAGCACTGGCTGGGTGTCTGTAACTACATGATTTTTGGATGAGACTCTGACATGGGAGCTTTCCCAACACTAGAGGTGGTGTTCTGAAAACAGCTGCTACAAAAAACGGGGAATTTACATTTGTCAGGTCTCTCTGAAACTAGAAGTACCTTCCTCAGCTCAGCTCACTGCTGAGCAGCAAGTCTCAGTGGGTTAAGTGGAATGGAGCCAAAGCCAGGAGCTAAGAACTTCCTGGCCTCCTCCTGGAAAGCTGTGCTTATGTTTCTCTGTTCAGAAAATGTGCGACAGTGCAAGTTATTAACATGCAGATTCAGCAAAGGGACTGTTATGTAAGCATGTGCTGCCTTCCCTCTAACCTCAATTTTGCTTGTGAAGAAAATGCAGAGGGCTTGCAGATCCACACAAAAACAACAGCCAAGTGTCATCAGCCACCTCCAACCCACCACCGCTTGTCAGCCTTCGCTCTATCTGAAGACCCTGGTTTTCATCTCCCTTTGCATTCTTTGGTCATTCTTTTTCTTTCCTGTTTGATGAGAGAGAGCTACTTAAATGACATCTTACTCCATTACAAATTCTGAGTGCTTTCTCCTGCCTGCTTCCATCATCCTCAGCTAATGAATTTTGCAGATTTACCATAAGCTTGATGTGCAGACTCAAAAATGTAATTCTTGCTACTCAGGTACCCCTAGTTGTCGACTTTTACCTGCTGTATAAGTGAGATAGACTTATTCACAGTTTTCTAAGTCATGATAATTCCATAACACAGCTTCTGTGCAGTGACAGTTCCTGTTAGCAAATCGCTGATTCAATCTACATGAAAACATTCAGCGATACCAAGATTTAATAAAATCAATCGGCGTTTGCAGGCTTACATAGATAGATTTCCTGGTGTCAAAATAATAAGAAAAGGATAATCATTTTTCTTATAGATTTACTCAGAAGATAATGATTTCAAACAATTATTAAAAGACAGTTTCTACAAGGCAGCTATTTAAATCTCATTATTTTTTCAAAGACTTCCATGACAGTGGAAACCGATATATCACACTTTGAGTCTGCCTTTGGGCACTCAGTTCAGCACTGTTTGAAGCATGTACCGTGGCAATTTTGCATCCCTGGAGAGAAGTGTTTGCAAGATTGCAGGTAACAGGCTGATCAATTCAAATTCTTGGAACAATGAGTTGGATCTGCACACACTAAATTTATTATTTTTTCCTTGAAAAAGCTCTTTCTGAAATTTTGAATAGTCATTTTCTTAGAAGCAACCAAGTTCAATTAAAGGATGTGGCCAGGATTTTTTTTGGCCATAATTTGGCGACTGGGAGCTGCTGTATTTACTGCATTTTAGAGAGAGGCATTTCCATATTGGATAAATCGTTTCAATCCCTGCACTGACTGATGAAGCTAATACCTCTTCCAGGCAGACAAAAGAAAAAAAAATTCAATTCCTTGCTTTCACCTGAATTCCAAGCCAATGTTTTAATAAATTAAGGAAAATAGATTTGAACATCATACTGAAATGAAAAGACTGTGGAAAATATAATGGCCACACAATTTCTACTAAGTAAATATTTAGCTTACTTGAATATATGCATCCTTCTCAGGTTATTCAGAATATCTTATGGAGAGAGCACTCATCACTTTGGGGAGAGGTAAATACATTCATTCAAAGTCCATTATGGACCTCCCAGGCAGAATTACACTACTACTATTACTTCTGCATACATAGGGTACAGTCAATGACTGTTCTTTTTTATCAACATTTCCTATGGGTAAATACCTTCTGTTTTCTATCCAGAAGACCATCCTTGGGATGTCATGAAATAATGTTCCAATCCATCACTAAATCAGACAAAAAGGGTAGGCTGACACAGTGTTGGGCAATAGTAAACCTGCAATTTTCGAAGTTGGATGGTGTACAGAATAGAATTCTGTGAAATCCTTAATTATAAGCAGTCATTCATTATCTTGAGTGAACACTGGAAGCTGCTGGAGATATTGTAAACATGAACTATTGCAGTTAAAATGGAAAGAAAATTCAACATTTGAAGTATTTTTTCCTCTGAATAAAATGTTTTGACCTCTTCCAGGAAGATGTGCACTTACAAAATCTCTTTACACTTAACAAAGCTTCCAGAAATGTAAACATACATTTAAAATCACCTAAATAACTTTGCCACTACCTCCTTACAACTAATAAAATAAAATATAGGACAAAAAATAACAGCATTTAATTCTCTTTTCTGACAACTGATACTGTCACTGCTTCAGTGACTTGGAAAATTGAGGAGCTATCTAGCAGACCTGTATGACTTGTTTACAGACCGGTTGGATTTTAGATTACTTTAATATTTAGATGAAATTTCACTTGCGTTTATACTGGTAAAGCCAAATTTTATATTCCTAAATAATGACACAGAATATTTTGAAGAAAATACAGTATTGCTTTAAATTATTTTCCTATTCATTGGACAAGAGATACACATAATCTTCATTCTAATTTACATCATTTTTGCCTTAGAAATTTTTTCTTTTTTTTTTACTGTTTCAGAATTTCCATTTGCTTCAGGCCACTGTAGTTTTGCAGGGCAGGATTCTGCTTCTGCCCAGATCTTACCTGTTGCTTCAGATCATTCTCAAATAGATGTTTGCTCCCATGGTGTGGTCTAGGTCCACTGCTGGATCCTCAACAGCAAGGTTACAAAGGAAATCCCCTCTCCAAACATAATGTACTTCAAAAAATTGATCTGTCCCAGTTCTTTCCAGGCAAGATCGGTACTATCTTCATTATTCTTGATAATCATTAAAAACCATGTAGGTTGGGTGGGACCGCTGGGCATCACCTCATTCTTCTCACATTCAATGCTGAGTAGCTTCAACACTGGCTTATTTAACAATATTGCATATTTTAGCTCTGAAAATTAAATTTGGTTATTAATATTATATTACCCAACATAAATTTGTGGTTTGTGTTTTGGGTAGTCTGATAGGTTAGCTGAAGGTCTTGACCTACATTTTGAACAACTTGCAGGATAGGTTAATATGATGGCAAAAAAGAATAAAGAGATACTTCACATGGTAGTTACTATATGTAATTATTCGGATATACTTGACAAATTTTGGTATAATTTGAAAATCTGACAGCCTGTGGGTTTTCTGATCTATCATTAGCTGAGTGGATTAATTTTACAACTGCAACTTACATATGATGAATCTTTCCCCAATTATTTTTCATATTTTCTTCCTTTCCAAGACCACAAATAACTTTTTAGAGTGCTGGAAGTGCTAGAAAAATTATACCTTGTAAGGGGAGCATATTTGAAAACAAAGACAACAGACTTTTGAGGATATATATGTTTGCTTGTTTTTGGATTATTTTTCTTGCAGTTGAGTTCTGATTTTTATTTTTTTTCTTCTAAAAATAGGGTAAGTGCTCTTACGGAGGAGGACAGTTTTCTGAAATATTCCATAATATTAAGTAAAAGATGTGATCCTTTGTACAGTCATGCTCCTGCTGCAGAGGAACTTAGAGGTTCAAGGGAGGTAGGAAGGTACCTCTGGACTAAGCACTGACTGCTTCGTGTTAAGATGATCTTAATGTCAGAGCTGGCTGTAAATGCCTACCCCAGTTCAGATATGGGTAAGTACAATCTCAGTTTTATTTATGGGGAAAGTTTTCTGATAGGATACAATACCTGACCTGCTGCACTATCCTGCCTTATTTAATTGGATTTATGGAGACTAGATGTACTGCAGTTATAGCGAGTGTTTATCTGGAGTGATATTTATGCACTGACCTCGATATTTATGCTAGTCGGAATATGAGCCGAGCAGAGGAAATTGGCAGCCAAGCACCAACTCGGAAAAGTCTGGAAATGATTGTAACGATGCCCTTTTGCTGGGTTCTGAAGGCGGGCACACAACGTGCCATGGCCATGAGGATGGGGATGGTGGCACCATTTCTGAACAATAGTTGCAGGGACACATATTTACCGCACCAAAAAGCGTAAATGTCACATTGACTTTTCTCTCTTAAAGTCATTTTGATAACATCAAAGTGGGAAAGTTTACTGCTATCTGTTCTTTGTTTGAAAGTTTTCCCATAGTACGGTTTCCACGGTGTTACACTAATAAATTTTCTGTGAACACAAAGAATTTGTTTCATTTAGGAGGCACTCTGGAAAGTGGCTGAGAGTGGTTAGCATCTGTTTATCAAGGATTTACAGATAAACAGTCCCAAAGTTTAATTCAATGCTATAGGATCTGGAATAGCCCTGGAAATCTGACCTTTCATCAAAGCGTTAACTACAATGGAGGACAAGTCATAGCAGTAACTTCCTGTCCACTTGCACTAATTGGTGCTGTGAAAAGAATTTGTAACATTTAACGGTGGTGCCAGCATGTAACCAACAACACTGTTTTCTGTTTATGCTGAACCTCCTCCGTAGCACACGTTGCACAGCTTGTTGTATTTGAACTCTAACCTCACACACATGGATTTCAGTGGGAGTCTTTCCGCTGGGTTTGGCATATACTGGATGAAGCCCAAGCAGATCAGCAAAGTATGTCAGTATCACTATGATCTGGAGATGTTCTCTGGAGCAAGCCTTGGGCTGGTGTCCCCCACAGCAATCAGCCTTCACACCACACTGCTGGGCACAAAACTTTCCTTCAAGGCTTTGAAGAAGGGAAGGCAAGCTCCTTACAGCCCTTGCCTCACTCCTTTGCCTCTCATTTGTGATTCACCATAAAGATTCCTTTCTGATATCTGGTATTTATTGCTCTTAGCAGAGGGACTGAAAGCAGGCAGTCAGATTCAGCCTGGCTCAGGTGTCAGAACAACTCTCACCCCACCCTGGCTCTGTCACCAAGTGAGGAGTGCATGTGGGGAGGTGATTAATACAGATGGGAGGGCACTTAAATCAGGCTGTGGTTAGAGGAAGGAGAGCAGAAAGGATCTTTTCCTGCTTAGATGTTGGTGTTCTAGAAAAGCTTTTGGCTTTGTATTTCTTTTTACTAGCTAGTGTGCAATAGCTTCTGAAGGAAAAATAGCACCAAGCAGACAGTGCCTGTGATCTGCAGTGGTGGGGCATGCTGCAGCGCTGCATCCCAGAGTAATGCAGCTGGCAGCAAGGCAGATGCAAGACACCTAGTCACTGTCAGAGCCAGGCTCTGGCTGGGGGGAGAAGGGACAAGCTGCCTGGAAATCTGGTGGAGATCAAGTGCCTTTGCCATACAGTTTAATCTGGAAAGCTCACCTAGAACAGCAGCAGTGGTTATTTCAGAGCAGCGTGAATCCTGTGTGATGTGCTGCCTTAGACAACTGCCATTGCTGGCTGTGGACAGCTCAGCTTCCTTGATGAGTCATGCTGCTGGGGACATTGAAAGCCAAGCATTCAGGAGTTTTCACTCCTTCCCTTGCTGGACCAAATAGGTCACTCTCATGAGAATTTGAAACACACTCTGCTGCCAAGCCACCATGGGCAGCCAGCTCAGATGGTCTGCAGAGTACAGCAGGGGAAGGTGAAGACACAGCAAAATGGTTTGGACTTTTAAAATGAGAATGAAATAAACAAAACATCCTCTGTAATTAATATCATAATAATTCCCTCTGTGGTTATGTTCCAAAAATACATTCATGTGGCAGTACAACCACTGCTTGCCACTATGCAACTCTAGAGCCATTTAACAATACTGTTTTCCTTTATTTATGGTTCAGCAGTCAAGGCGAAATTAACTGGCATCTCTGAAGTGTACCAATATCTGTGCTCTGCTTAACGCTCCAAGTAATAATTGCCTTTTCTAAGATACTATTTAAGATAATTCACAGAAAGCTGTTAGGGAAAAATGAGAAATTCTGAATTACATGTTAAAAAACTTCACTTACGTGATATGTTGTTGCACATTTACTTCTGGAGCCAGCTCTGATTCTAAACCTCAAAGGAAAAAAAAAAAGTAAAGTAGTCCCTTTTTGAAGTTCTTTCTTGCTTTGTGTATGTCTTTGCATCATACTTAAAAATAACTCCTCTAAAAACATTACTGAGAATCTTACTCAATAAGTTGAATTTGTGGCTGAATATTTACTTTTTCTCTTCTCTTTTTATTTATTTATTTATTTCTAATTAATGAGCAAGCACAGAGATGAAAAGAAAAATATCTGAGTTTTGAACTCTATCTTATTCAAGACAGCTCTGGAGCTGCTACTCCCCATGTTCTCTAAGGCAGAGGGGAAATAAATACAGGCTAAAGAGACGACATAGGTTTTATACGAAGTCTCTGTACCTACAGCACAATTTCTAGTCACACCATAATTTTACCAGTTAAAATAATTAAGCTTTTTAAAAAAAAAAGCTTTCAATTTATCTATTATTAATTTTCTAATGCAGTTGTATTTAAGGTTAAAAAAAAAAAAAAAAGATTCTGTCTTTTTCCATTCAAGGTTCATATAACCCCATATGATCGTTCCGCATTTAGGGTGATGGTAAAGATTAGACTTTGCTCTGGCCCCAGGAAAGTTGTCTATGGAAATACACATGGAAAGATTTTGGAGAGAGAAGAGACTTTGCCTCTAAGTCATTATCCCTGTCTTTTCAATGAAAGCAGCAGTGTACTAGGCCATAAATAATGCCTTTCAGGTCACCAGTAGTCCAAATGGTGTGAAGGAGAGGACTGAACCTCTGCCTTGGCCTTTTGGCCCCAGCCCTTCAGTTCTTTGAAGTGTGGCCGTTAAAAACATAGGCACAAAGCAGAACTCAGAGCCACATCCTTAACACATCTGAAGTGAACTTAAAGTGAGATGGACTTTGCTAAACCTATCATAGAAGTTTCTTTGTTTTTTAGCAATATTTGTTTTCGTTTTAGCCTCTTGGATATGTTGAGGAATAATCCTTGATCCTGCCTCCTGCTGAACTAGTATATTTTGTAAGCTTGGAACTAGGAACACCATTGCAGAAGCCCATGTTCTTATTCTTGTTGAGAGAAGACTATCAGAGGTCATTATTTTACTAACTATAGCCTGTAACATACCCTGATTTTTTTTTTCTTCATTTACGTATAGGTTAAAATAGTAATAAGCTTTTATTTATTTTAGTAGTCTTGTAGCTCATCCTATCTATCAAAAAGAGTTATGAAGTAACACATATTGGAAAATTGCTAACTTTGGTCCACAGAGAGATTTCACTTGTTGCTTTTCTGGAAAGAGATTTTGCTAAATGTCCAGGAATTCCCCTGGAATCCATACTTCTCTTCAGCAATGCAGTATTGCCACACCACACGTCTCCTCCTCCTCCTCTCCTGCTTCCAATGCCACAGGCCAGCAGAAGCTGTTCGGCAGGCTGCAGTGGGCCATCCAGCTGTGCCTGGCATGTGGGGTCAGAGAATGGGAGGGAAGCTGTGGTGCAGTGTTGCAAATGAGTGTGATATGGATCTAACTGCAGGGGAGATAAGTTGGAAGCCAAACGTGTGAGACTCCCTCTCAATGTGTGAGATTTGACAGGTCTGCACAGTGAAGGCTTTAATTTTAAGATCTCGCTAAGGGGGTTGGAAATAGTTCCCTCTGAAGCCCAGAGTTGGGCTTACTAATAATTCTGTACCTGTACTGCAAGAAACTGTTTCTTTTAGCAATGGAAGATGTGTATTCCCTGTAACACTCCATTTATGGAGTAAGTGTATGCAGTTACTCTGAAATGGTCACGTAACCTTTTAGAACATTAAACTGAAGGATCCAGTCCAATCATAGCCCAACCCTTCCTGTATTTCATCATGTCATTCAGTTTAAAAAAGGAAACCTTATTTTGAAAAGCTTTATAGACTAATTTCCATCTACGTGAACTCTTTTGTTTAGGCAGGAAGCTACTTTGCTACTATTTCTGGAAATAATAGGAAAGTAGTTGCATAGACCAGAGCGTGAATACTGCCATTGTTGTCGTTTTATTCAAAGCTACCAGAACCCTCTTATTAGTTTTAAAAATTCACTTTAGAACCCTAATTCTATCTCTAAATCCCTATTCTGTTAGGCTAAACATAGGCCAGTAAACAATACCCACAATTAACAAATGATCTTTTATTTCCATTTCATCTTCATAAGCAAAACACAATAGCTTTATATTTTTACTCAACACAGCAAATAAAATGTGGCAGTTATTAAGTCAGACAGAATAATTAACATATTGTCCTTCCACAGCTGCTTGGCTGATGTTGTAGGAGAGGGCCTTTTTCCTGAACTGTGTTGGATGGGTTTTCTGTGGTGGTAAAGGTTCTGGAAATCTGTTTGGATTGGGATGAAATAACCAGTTTTGACAAGGGTCAATAGAGGTGACTGCAGACAGTCTTTTCTTCCAGCTTCTCTAAGAGCTCTGAAGATATCTTTTCAATCCTGTATCAATTCATCATTCATGAAAATTAATTAGTGGAATAAAATATTTGTTTTAGCTCCCCCAATCCTTATTTCTTCTTAATTTGTTTTTTTCCTGCAAAACATGGTAGGAATCTCCAATTCTGCCTAGGAAGGAAGAGGAAACTGTTGAACTTTAGAGCTGGTAGAAAATTTCCCAATATGTTCAATGCAATATACATAAAGTTTTGGTCTGTTTATGTGACTGAAACATCCTCTGAGTTGTAACTCTACTGAAATGTTAGAGAGACTATAGCACAGAAAGAGGAATAATAGTAATACTAAAGTACTAATAATGTGTATTTCTTCTAAGCACTGTCACTGAATATGGAAATTTGGTTTAAAAGCACCCTGATTCCAAGCTACTTTCTATGCAGACACTGTTTTGTGTTCAGCAAGTTCCCCACCTCCCCCTGCAAACTGAATGATAGAATGAATGGTTGAACTGGGGCACTGGGACCAGTGTGCCTTTGGTAGCAAGGAGTTCTTGTGCTCTGCCTGCACCTGTTTGCATTGCTCATTGCTTTTAAACTATATACCATGTAAGATTAATGTGAAGAGTGTGTAGGCAAGCTTCTGATGTTAGAATATGTTACTGAGCTGTAAGACAGGTTGAATGCTTTTCCCAAATCTCAGAAGACACAATTTACAAAGTACTGGTTGTATGGTTAGAGCTAACTACTTGTGCTCATTTACCTCCATCTCTGGATGTGTTTGCTAAAAAAGCATGCATTGCCAAATTCTCAAAATAGCCTGTGTGCTGCCATCCACAAAGCTGTACCTGTTTCACACACCTGAGTTATAGAGCACATATGCTTCACTGACGCCCGGCTGCTTTCTCTGAAACAATACATATGCATATAGGTAATAGGATTTGCACCAGAATGAAGTTTTCAAACTGCTTTTTGCTCACAGATGAGCTGTTCTAGCTTCAAGAAAAACAAAATGATCTAGATAACAGCCTTCTGTTCAGCACAGTCCAAGAAACAACCCCTTTTTCACCAAGTTGTATATTGCAGTTGCCTTTTGCCTTCAGTCAAATGCAAAGGCAAACCCTCTAACTATCAACCAGAAATCCTGGAAGGCCCATTAATGAGGGAAAACCTTGCCCCCTTGCATAAATTGATAGAAACCTTCATGGCACTTTTAACATTAAGGGAATAGAAGTCTCTTGTTTGAGACAATTCTGTTGTCATTCTGACTCTTGATTATTGCTTTTTCATGTATCTGCTCAGCACATGGCTATTGCAGGATGCAATATTCAGTTTGCACGCATTTAACTGAAGAAAGGAGACTAAGAATAGAAGACACTGCTGGCAATTGACTGTCCACTTTCATTGTAGTATTCCCTTACTCTATTAGATTAATCTGAGTAGGGAAACATTGGCTAATTCTGGGAATGTGTGTTGAGATTCCACTACAGAGGTTGTTTGGATCATATTACAGAAAATGATGAAATCTAACCATGCTGGCTTTAGTTCAGTTTTGATAGGAAAACATTCACTTTTGGCGTTAACTCTTCTATAGCTGAAGTTGAAAATAGGCTCTTGCTGACCCTTGCATATGAAAAGTATGAATTACTCCTTCACAGCAGAGAATTTAAAAGCACATTTCTCCAGCAGCACCCTGGGTAACTCTAAACAAGGTCACATTAAAATTGCATTGTTCCTATTTGAAATGTAACTATGCAGTTCCTTTTATGTAGTAAATGTAAGCTCAGACAGGAAGGGTCAAAAATTGACTGGCAACTCCTGTGCCAACCAATACTGCTTTAATGCTTTCTGTCCCTACGCAATTAAAGGCAACCACAGAAATTCACAAAACTTCTTTCAGCATAATTATCTGTATTGCAGTACTGCTCAAAGGCTTCATCTGCAATTCTTCATGCAGTGCCTTAACTGTGAGATCATCCTTTCACTTAAACATGATACAATATCTGTTATCTGCTGGAACTGGCACATGAACTTTATGAAATGGTTGCACTAGTAAGGCAGTACTTTGAATGCATTATCATAACTTGTTAGCAATCTCACCTTTTATAACCTTAAAAAGAACACATCTGATAAGAAAAGAAAAACCCAGTAAAATATGTCAAATTATTTTCCTGAAGGACAACAGCCATGTCCCTTAGTGTCATATCTACATATTTCTTGAACACCTCCAGGGATGGTGACTCCACCACTTCACTGGGCAGCCTGTTTCATCTCAGGTTGCAACTCACAACTTGCCAATATGTACCAGCTGGGAAGTAATTCTTGACTCTAATTAGAAGTCCACCTTCTACTGATCTCTATGCTTGTAGCAACAGCTGTGTAGCTAAAGAATACGGCCTTTGCCCTTCTGTGCTCAATAGTCCCTCTAGTTATTTCTAGTGAGCTATGGAGCCCTTTTACCCAAAAAAGACCAGAAATATGTATTTTCCTTATAAGTAACATCCAGCGCTCTCTATCTGAGATTAACTTAACTGGGTCTCCATCCCACTTCCTATTACTGGCCTGGGGCAAAATACAACTCAGCTGTGGTCTTAGATGGCTGCTTAAATGACAGCTCCTGCAGAACACACAGAGTTACCATGTATTCAAGTTTCTTTCACCAACAGATGCAGATGTCTGGCATTCACGGTTCCTTGAATAAAAGCCATTATCCACCTCCAGTCAGACTGTCCAGCAAAAAGAGCTAGGCAATCTACACAATACAGAGGTAGCAGAGGAAGGCACTTGCTGCCTCTGCACTACAGGGTACATATGTTCCTATTTCTATTGAGTAAATTCCATGTACTAATAAGCTGAGGCCAAATTGGTCGCCAAGTGTTTATAATAAATTATTAAACTATTGTCTGAGAAGACAAATCTTATGCTCCATATCAAAAATTTGGAATTAAAACATCAAAAAAATTTGATTAATGACTTTGAAATCTGCAAATTGTAGCAATGGCTCTGAAATGGACCAGACTGCAGGCTGTAAAAAGGGAAACCTCGCTGGTCAGCAATTTCTCTGTTTTCTACTGCACTGAAAGCCAGAGCAGACAATAAACATTTACTGGACTGCCTGCAAATCTGCTTTCCTGTTGCTTGCATTACAGCTAGCATCTCAACCATTGGGTGCCAGGTGTTTGTGTCTCAATGAGGCAGAAGCATTATAACTTCAGTCATTTAATATTTAAAGCTTGATTAGGTATTTCTCATTTAATCACATATATTATTAATTTCAATTAAATCAGTCTCCCCACGCTTTCAACCAGTCAGTGCATAGAAGTTGGGTTGCCAAGGAAGAATGATTGCCAAATATTCCAGTTGAGCTGACTGCATTCTGATTACTTAATAACATTCAACTATGTGCAGAATTTGTCCTTGCTGTTAGGCACACAAAGCTCTGCACTACTGAAATGAAAAAAACTTCCCTTGCCTCAGAAAAGGCTGCACTGTATCTACTTACGGTGTGGTTTGTATTCCAGGTAGTTAAAGAGATTCATAGCTAAGGAAAAAAGCACAGCTTCTTGCTGTACCTACAGCATTAATGAGCCAATCAAAAATGAATGGCAAAAGCCTACTCTGGGGAGCTGAATTTACCATTCCTGCAGAGATTTGGAGATGCATATTGGAGCCTCTCATAGGAGGTGTGTCTGGTGACACAGCCACAGTTTGACAGCAGAACTGAGCCTTTAAAGTCATCAAGACAAAAAGAGGAGAAAATGCACGCATGTTCCTCACCACACTGATGGGAGCAATAGATCCACAAATGAAAACCTTATTTATATATGATGTTCCTATCAGAAGTCCCTCCAGGTGGGGCTCCTACAGCTCCCCAGGTGAAGATGCTTTTCACTGAGACTTGAGTGAGGACAGCTCCCTGCTCCCCTCGAAGTTTCAATGTGTTCAGTGTCGCTTTGCCTTTTAGGGAATTAAACACCTCTTCCATTCCTCCTGAAATCACTTTTCTACCCCACGTCACGCCGAGCTCTATCCTCAGGCCTCGGGCCTCACTTCTGGGAGTGCCCGAACTCCAGAGCAGTGCCCTCGCCCTCCTTCCTTCCACAGGGACGGGGTTCCGCCATCTCCTCAGCGTTTCTCCCGTCGGACCTAGGACAGGTGCGGCTGTGCCCGCAGGAGCCCTCCATCTCCTCCCCAACCCCCCCAGCTGGCTGCGGCGCGGGGCTCGTCCTTCTTTCCGCCCACCCTCCCTTCCTCTCTCTGCGGGCCGCGTCTCAGCGCGCCCGTGGGCTTGGCTTAAGGCCGCTGCCCGCGCGGGGCTCGGCGTGAGTCACTCCACCGGCGGCGCGGAGAGCCGAGCGCGCAGGCACACGGAGGCGGCGGGGGCGGGTGGATGCGGGGCGGCGAGCGGGCGGGGGCGACTGGCAGCGGCTCCCCGCCCGCCCACTCACACATGCTGCCGAGCCGCAGTCAGCTGGAGCGCCGCTTCCTCCCCAGCCGCCGCCGATGACCTCTTCGCCCGCCGGCAACCGCTGAGGAGTCCCGGCGTCCCCGCGCGGGCAGGGGATGCTCCATCGGCCGCCCGCAGCCCCGCGCAGCCCGCCCGCCGCGCAGCAGCCTCGGCCGCAGGGAGCCGCAGCCCGGGAGGAGCCGCACCATGAACCCCCAGTGCGCCCGCTGTGGGAAAGTGGTCTATCCCACCGAGAAAGTCAACTGCCTGGACAAGGTGCGGCGGTGGAGGGCGGGCGGGCGGGCCGGGGGCGAGGCGGCGGGAAGCTTGGCGGCAGGTGGCCCGCACCGTACCGGGGGCTGCCGCTTTCGGCCCCGCCGCCGCTCATCGGCGCAGGGCGGGCGGCGGTAGCCGGGTCGCCGGGCTGACGCCGGGCTCGCCCCGAGACGCGCCGCGGCCGCAGCGGGCACCCGGCGGGGGAACGGGGCCCCGGGTTGGGGGCCGGCAGCAACGACCGCCCGGGACGCTTCCCGGGGGCAGAAGTTGCCTGCGCAGTCCGTTCGCTGGGCTGGCGGTGCCTTCCCCGAGTCGAGGCTTCGGCAGCCGCTTACGCAACGGCGCCTCGGCGGTGTCGGGAGCAGCGCACCGGGGTGCGGCAGCAGCGACCCGAGCCCCGGCCCTGCCGTGTCCGCTTCGCAGATAGATAGCGCTCCGGGCTGTGGCACTGCGCCCAGGCACCGTCCCCGGGAATGAAGGCGGTGGGAGGGAAACGCCGTCTTATGCACTAAATGTAGTTTCTGCGTTCTAAAGAGCCACGCATCGCATCTCGGGTTTCTTCTCTTTTTAACTAGACCAAAATGTCCAACTCCTGTTTTGCTTATCTTTAAAGCAGTTCTGGCAAGGTCACCGTGCTGAGGTCTTCGTTTTCACTTCAGCAGAGAATTTGCATTTCTGAGCGTGTTTCAGAAGCTTCTTCAATTTTGCATCAAAGTGATTCCTTTGATGTAGTTTTCGGAAATCTATGATGCGTGGCCAAAAATATTGATGTATAGCTGTGTTTTTACATGTCCTGTGCCCTAAAATAGCTTTCAAAACATCGGTATTGTAAGTAATGCTACTTTACATTTCTTTACAGTATTGGCATAAAGGATGTTTCCACTGTGAAGTTTGCAAAATGGCTCTGAACATGAATAACTACAAAGGATATGAAAAGAAACCTTATTGCAATGCGTAAGTATTGTAAATGTCAGGTCTTGCAGAAATGCTCATGAAAGGAAAGTCTGGCTATGGATGTTGTCAAATAGGTATATAGTGCTGTAAAAACTTAATCTACCATGGAGCAGTGCAGTCCAGAGCAGTTTGTATCTTTTCAGATGAAGTATTCTTGCATTCAGGTGGCAGAAGATGAAGATGTTTGATTATGATGTGTTTGGGCAATGTTTTAATATCGGATCTCAGGATACAGGTCCTTTCCTCCAAGAAACTGTTGGATCTGGTGCTGACTCCTGTTACATTCATAATTGACCTGCTAGGTTACGGTTACCCATTATGCAGCTCTCTGAAAAGGGTTATGGACCTGATTAGCTTTTTGTAATAAGAAAACGAAGTTTTGAGTAGTTTACCAGAGGCAATTCCCGGGGGCAGATTATGGCAGCCTATTTTTAAAATGGTTATGTTGTTCATGTATCTCAGATTACTAAGATAAATATTCGCAAAATCCCTGCTTCTGATGCTTTCTGCTATTTTGTATTTTGCTTTTCTCTTAGTTTTTGATAAAGAAAATGGATTAATTTCAGCTGTAGAGTATGATCATGTGGTATTCCATTCCGAGATGTTGTTGTTATTTGGGTTTTGAAGACTGCTTTGATGCTTGGCTTGCAGGTACTACAGAAGAGACTTTTGACAGCACATACACACATATCAAAGGCACTTTCTGCTCTTTGTACCATGATCCTAAGATTTGTTACGTGCATTTCAGTATGTTTTCATCTTCAGAAACACTTATAATGTATTTTGTTACAAGGATATTTCTAAAGAATTTTGAACCAAATTTGATTGTAGTAGTATTCCAAATGTTATTCATATATTGCCATTGTTTTTAACTTTACCTGCTTAAATATGCATATATATATTGAGAGAGAGGAAGTATAAGCTATAGGCACATTGTATTATTATTTTTTTACCATTCTCTTGAAATGTTGTGTTTCATGTTGAAGTAGACAGATCATGGCTGGCCTTTGAGGAATAGTTCAACACTATATATTCATTTCTTCCAGGCTAAACTTGAAGCCAGGCAATGCCCATTTGTCTGAAATATGAGTTTTGTTGTAAAAAATGCTGTGCTGCTGAAACTTGAAACACCTGTTTCAGTGTGCATAGTTGTACTTAAGTTGCTTTAGGAGCATGTGCAGTTGCACACATTCTAGCTTTCCTTGAAGTGCTCTGCAGTGTAGGGGGAGTGACATCAGACCACCTGTGATAATGTGTGGCCAGTTGGCTGTCTAACATGCTGTAGGGAAGGTTTCTAAGAAAGAAGACTTGTGCTTCGACAAGTGGCATGCTACAAGTTGAGCCTGACCTAAAGCTTACTGGCCCTAGATAGGGTCTGGTTTTGGTAGTGTTTGAGTTGAGGCTTAAGTACAGGCTTATATAATTTACAGTGGTTAAAGCTGTGATGACAATTTGGTGCCTTTTACCTAACTTTCTGGAGTTAAATCTTAGTGGTGATGCTTTGACTGCTTGATCTTTCCTTCTTTTATGCTTGATAACAGTTTTTACAAAGTTCACTTTGTGCTGTGGGTTGGGGTTTCCATGCTGTGTTCATTTCATTTTTGTTGCAGGAGAGTTTTTCATTTATGTAATTATGTTGCACGGTATCTCTTTCTATTCATAAATGAGGGGGAGTAAGGATGATGGATCTGTTGCATACTGTTCAACTGCTGTTCTTCCTATTAGTTCCTTTAATAAGTTTTATAATACAAATCCCTACATTTGCAAAGTCCCTAAAACATGATGTATGAAATAGAAAGAAGCAATGTAAAACCACACAAAAAAGGATTTATTAAATAAGGGGAAAAAATTTATGTGTGTATATATATATACATACACGCAGACACATGTGTGTGTATGTATATAAACAATGTATACTTTGTGTATATAAGGGTGGTTTTTTTTTTGAGATACTTTAAACAAATAATTTAAATAATTATGAGTCCTATGGAATGACTTATGGAAGACCAATATATGCATTTTGTGTTTTCAGTGCAATCTAATATCCTTCAAAGTAGGAATATATTGTCTGTGCGAAGCTGTGTTTTGAATACGCAATTTATTTAAATTACGATATTTTGACGCAGTACTCTTGCTTCTCAAAGCTTCCTTATTTGCAAGCAGATGCCATTATAGTATTTTAAATTATTGTGTGTCTTATCCAGGGTTCATATTAGTATGAGGCAAATCCATTTTTATGTTAAATACTGCTTGATCAGAAAATCAGTGAAGAAAAGAATGCAAATTTACTCACATAAACACCTACAAGCATTTGATGAAGAACAATTACTCTTAGACTGTTTGTTGAGGCAATCCATCAATGAGAATGTAATTTGTGGACAAAAGTGAAAAAATATGCGCTAATTTGAATAGGAGAGCATTACCACTAAATTATTTAATGGGTTTGGAAGCTGTGGTTAGCTTTTTATAAGGACCAGTTGGGAAGCACGTATCTTCATTCCTCTGTCTATTTGTTAGTTCAAGAGTTAGATGATATATTGAATTTTGACCTATGAACTGGAAGTATCCCATTTTTTTTTATTCTCAGGTGCTACAATTAATATTTTTTGAGTAAAAAGCAGAAGTTACTTTGGCTGTAATACTAATTGGTTTTCCGTTAATTAATACAAGAAAAAGATACTGATCTGTGAACATTTCACTTCAATTTATACTTATGGTGCACAAGGACAAGGCCTAGAAATTAATGGATTGATGAGGACTAGTGAGCCAAGAAGTAATACATTAGGAAATACTTCAAATTTCAGCATTCAGTAGAATGGAACAGAAATATTGGTTAAAACTCTGCTTTTTTAACAGCAAGTTTTTTTTTTTTTTTGTGTCACATTTTCAGCTATTGGGTATATTTATATTTATAATGCATTGCTTGTGTTATAGATACATTGACAGCAAAAGTAGCTACTGTGTAGCAGGAATAATACAGATCAAGAAGCTGGGTTTCCTACCATTGCAGTTTTTATATTACTTTTGTAAAATTGTAGATTTATAAAAGATCTCATAACTAAGTTAAGAGGTAAAACTTTAAGTGTGCTTGCATCTAATATGGCTTCAATGAGCTTCATGGAACTCCGTAACAGAAAGATCATTCTTTTAATGTCTCCATTAGACCTTTCAGTTCTCTTATCTAAAAGCTTACACATTTTTCTTCTCACTATCTTTTCTATTATTTACATAATTTATAAGCTGTTTAAGTCAGAATAGTTTCTACTTGTTGTGTGGTGCCTAGAATGCTGGGGCTTTGATCTCAGCTGGGACCTCCAAGCGTTACCATAATCTCATGATTATGATATTATGTTTCTCTGTTTACTTGCATTCACATTTCACTTGAAAGGCCTCATAGACAAAAATTTTGAATGTTTATAGCTGCTTAGCATTTGGGCACTTCCAGGTTCGGCTAATAACTTTAGTCTTGCTTTCCACTTGTTGTCTGACTTCATACACACTGCTTTGCTAGAGAGCTGCCTTAGTGCAATAATATCAATGAGATGAAGGGCACAGGCTTACAGTCCAGTTTTGTAGTTCAGCCTGGTGCTATGCATTGCTTGAAGCAGGTCAGTTAGCCACACTTTGTGTTTCTGAGTATTCACATAAGTAATAAAAGAAGGATTAAGACAATTAAAGTTGCTTTTGGGTCATGCGAAGTCTTGGTAAGTCAACACATCTTTAGTGCAGATGGGAACACCTATTATGCTTCAACACCTGCAGATAGAGAATATTAAATACTTGTCTGATGTGTATGGAAATGGCAAAAAATAATAATAATAATTATTTTTCTTCTTGACCTCTGAGCTCAACTCGGAGCTGATTCTTTTCAACTGCAAATAACCAAACTGATGGTAGGAAATGAATGGCATTTTGGCAACTGACTGTGTACTAGTCATCAAGCTTGTTAAATGATTGAATCATGTCGGATGATTACACGGTAACTTATTCTTACAAATATTCATATAAGTACTTTGGTGTTTTTTTGATAGATTCAGTAGACCAAAACACAAGTCTGGTTTTTTTTAATGCGAAATGTAGAAGCTGAAATGCATATTTTTGGAATGTACTCTCCACATTAGCTGATGGAAACACTCCCTGCATATTTGAACATATCCAACAGAGATGTAATTTTTAATTTCTGTAAAACCTAATAGCTTCTACAAACCTGATATACTCTCTTGCCAAAGGCAAACAGCCTAACTATTGGAATAAATCCTTCTGAAATAGTTGGTATCTAAAATTTTGCTGATCGCCCACACATGGGGTAGCTTCATTCAAGTTTTTATTTATGACTGTTGCCATATGGAATCATTACATAACTTTGAAATTTAAATCTACTACCATCAGTCTTAGCATATTGACATGAAGAAAAACTCATCATCACTTTGTTTTTTTTCCAAGTTTGATTTTTTTTTTTAAACTCATGCCAGTAGGAAATAGGTATGCAAATATGTTCAAAATACTGTGATGTTAGAAGAATTGTACTACAGGTTAAATCTACAAATGCGCTCAAACCTCATGTTTTAAAATAAGATTGGGAGGAGATGAAAAATGTCAGCTCTTCTACAGCATCTTGGAAATGATAAAAACATGGTACAATCTTTTAGGCAGTCGGATAGGTTGGAAGTGGATGCAGGTGCTGGCAATTAGATGGAATCCATTGCCTTTGAAGAGGAACTTCAGAACAGGGGCTTGATTTTAGCTGTGAAACATGCAAGAGTTTTCTTTCTACTAGTCAGGAAGCTTTTTTAAAAGGTGAAAAGGTATGTAATGTTACAATTTGTGGCGAAATTAGTTAGCATTGCCTTATTTTTCAGCATTTATTTAAGTGGATGATTATTTCTCAATTTAAATGTGACAGGAAGAAAAAAGGTTGGGTAAGATGTAGCAAGAATAATCCTCATGAAATATATTGAAGTCACTTCTAAGATATACAGAAAAGAATACAAAGAGTAAACTTTTTTTTTTAATTCTCTATCATCAATTGTTACTGAATTAAAAGGATAATACTGATTTTGGCTTTAGGAAGCAGGTTGTTTTATGCTATGATTACCCTTACTGCCAGTCATGTTTAAAAAAAACAAAAAACAAAAAACAAAACTTCTGTTTTTGAGCTCTTCAGCTGTTTCAGATTATTAGTTTGTTAAAAAATAAGCTATTATATAGACCAACCCCAAAAGGTCATTCTTACGAAAAGAAAGAACTCAGAAACTCTCATGTAAACCTGAGGCAAAGATTTGCACTTTATCACTTTATTAATTTTGTGTATTGAAGATTTTTATCTTAGGACGCAGTATAAAATGAACAATGCAAATAACAGAACTAATAGAAAAGCAACTCGAGTCAGAGCCAAATGTGTAGTTTATTTCTGGTTCAGCATACTGTGAAGTACAAACTCCTCTATTTGGAAACATCTATTGTGTCTCCCGTCTTTAAACAGCTCTAACTCTTTCCTCACAGATTGTATTTTCTGTTCATTCTTGTTTATCTACCTTTAATTATCTCTGAAATTTCCATGTATCTGATTTGAATTGTAGCACCCAATGGAGCATTAACACAAGTAGTAGAAAAGTGTGCCCATTCAGTTCTTGTGTATGTTTTCTCTTAAGACCCAGTACAGCCAGTACAGTTTTTACAACTTTGTTATTATTTTTTTAAGTCATATTCAGATTGTTGTGGGCTATGTTTTTATCTTTCTGTGCATAACTGCAGCCTCAGCGCTTGTTATCCATTCTCTGAGTAGTTAATTATTCTTGGGATCTTCTACTTGAATCTGATTCAACTAAATCTTTTTTTTTTTTTTTTTCCAAGGCTGTTTCCCCAATTTGTTAAATTCATTTTATATTCTAATTCTGTTCTCTAATGTGCTTACAGTCCCATCCTATCTACCTTCTCACTGGAGAGCCTGTGAGCGCGTTGCAAACTTAATAAGTGCAATCTTCATTTCCACCTCACCAGCTGAAAGCACAGAATAGAATTGGGCCAAGCGTGCACCTCTGTGCAGCCTGCCTTCCTGAGAGTGAGCAGCAATGAGTGAATGAAGTACTTTATCTTCTCTGCCTACTCATGAAGTGCTAGATCAAGTGTTGAATTCTGCATAGAAAGAAAGTAAATAAAACTGAGTGAATGTAATAATTGCGAATGTTTATGTAAATACTGCTTAAATATGAGGAACAGCTACAGGCACTCCTGTGGAGCAAACACAGGCTTCTGCTTCTGACTTGGTTAACTGAGCATTAAGTCCAGATTAGTACTGATGATATTGAGTAATGCAAAAGACGATAGGACAAGAAGCCATGTCTCCTTGCTAGGAGAGCTGAAGGAGCTTCTTAGGCAAAATTTATTTGAATTTCAGAAAGGTGTTTGATGTTTGTGTTTACGCTGTCTGAACAAGGCACACAAGAACAGTTGGTGAGTTGCTGAATGCTGTGCATAAGACTGATGATTAGTTGCAAAGGAATCACTAAAGCATAATCACCACTGACACTTGGGTTGCAAGAGTTCGGCAATATTTTGATCCCTGTGACTGTATTTCAGTAATGGGATACAAATGATTTTGCAGGTTCCATTTCAATGTGTTTAGCTGGCTGAGTCCTGGCCGTGTGTTTGAACAAGAGCTGTACGCGATGCCTCGTGCGGGCGGTTGGGTAGGGAGGGAGCTCTGTGTGCTCCCTTGGTTCAGATTGTTACAGGCTTTGGAAAGCGTAGTGGAGTGCTACAGCTTAGCTGCAACCAGCCTGCTTCCCTGCTGGTGCAAATGGAGTAGAAAAGCGGCCCGGAGGGAGATGAGCTACGTTTTTTCTGTTAGAGTGGGTGAATTCATAGACTGTGACTGTAGCTCCTAGTACCTGATGTGAGCATAGGACCTGTGTTTGGAATTCTGCCAGTTGATGTAATTGCTTCAAAGAGATGGTTACAATTCAGTGTTACTTAGGACGTTGCTAGGGCAAAAAAATAAGTAGGAGATGTGTGAGTATTATACATTTTATTTTTATGTAAGACTACAGTAAACATGATATTCAGAGACATTTGTATGACATGCTTTAGAAATCCTTGCTCTGTGAAATCCTAATCTATTGCTAGTTTATGTCTTGGCTCATGTGAATACATTATTTTAATTTATATGGTTGCTGGTCATCGCAGACTGCAGGTAATTTTTCCTAGTGAGAGTATAGGCATCTGTTTAGTACCAATAGTCACAGGATAAAGAATGAGTATTCTTGGGATTCTGTAACAAGACAGTTTCAGTAATTGTGTTTCTCTTCGCTTGCTGGTATTTTAACCACTCTTCATTCTCAATGTAATTTTTAAAAATAGATATAACTTCTTGAGATACCTATCTAAATGTCAGTGAAGTTTGTTTCAGTTGTTTCAGTCAGCAATATAATGAGGACAATAGATGAAATTTTGTGATTCCAAATACTTCATTTATTTGAATTGCACAGCTTGAGCTTTGAAAGGGGTAATAACTGGTTGTAGCCAGCCTGTGAAATCTTGATGGTATATTTTGTTAAAAGTTTTGTGATTTAACTGTTTGGGGATCTTAAATTCTTCTAGCTATATAATTTCCTGTTGTATTTGCTAAGGAACTTAAATCTATTTTCGTTTTTCTGATTTTGAAATTCTGTGTTACTCTGTTAACATTGTTGATGGTCATAAGTAAAGATGCTGCTGTGGCAGATTATTTCTTTTGTAAAGCTTGAAGAAAAGTGTGTATGTTCCAACCTTTCATGTCACGTTGGATTTTCAGAGTAGGTGATGTCAGTGCAGAATGACAGTACTGTGCCAACCAGCTCAGTGTCAGTGAACAGGTTTTGATGTTTACATAAAGTATCACTGGAGGTTTGCCATAATTATCCAGATAACTTACAATCATGACTGAGGGTCAGTTCATGTTACTTGTATAATTTAAATGTTGTGGAGTGCTTACAGAAGTTTTGCCAAATTTAGGTATTGTAGAAGTAGCACATAGTTGAGTTGTGTCATATGTAGGTTCCTTGAAAAGGAGGAGAGGTGGCTGAAGTATTTGTTTAACTGGTCTATCCACATAGAAATGAAGTCAGCTGGCTCATTCTGCATGTAATCGTATGATCTTTCAAAACAACTTATTGAAAAGCCAGGAAAACACAGGTAATTCTCTTTCTTCATTCACATTTTTCCTCTCTTGATGTTAAAGTTGATAGTGTATCAGAATCAACCATGCTGTTTTCTTTTGCTTTGTTGTTATGGAGCCTGGAGAGAATGGGGTTGTTTGTACCAGGAGGTAGAGTCTGAATGATGAGCAGTGCAGAATGTTTCATCTCTTGTATTTCCTCCTCCACCTGTCTCTTCCTCCTCCACTCCCCCATACACTTTTGTTCTCAGTTGCAGTAGAATTGTGTGACTGTAGTTGATCCCGTAATATCTTAAGGGAGGAGGACATAAAAATATGCCATCAATGTCAGAATTGGGAGCGAACTAGAGCAGCTTATTTTTAGAGATGAAAAAGTAATTGTAATTTGGCCAGTAACTACTTAAGCATATATTACGAAAGCTTTTCTGGGGGATGCATAGACACCTTTCAAAGAGAATTATAAAATGTAAGACTATGTAGAAGCTGTGTAAATTTCCTTCTTCTAAGATCTTGCCTCACAGTTTCCAGAGATCCACATGGAATTCTTTTTCCTTAGGAGCGCAACTGTTTGGAGGTAGTCCATCATGTTCTGCCTCTTGAAGTGGCAGTGTGTTTCATGCAGGTATATTGATGTAATGCCAAGTTTGCGTATTTAAAAATAAATTTGTACTGCATTTTAATTGTTATATTATACCTCAGGTTTTTTTTTTTTTTTTTTTAATTTGGCAAACTAAATGATAATAGCTGTTTTCATTTTGTTTTGTTCCAGTTTTACTCTGGAAGAATTCAATACTTGTAATACAATTCCGTCCAGTATGAGAGTACTGTAAATAGAAATATTTAGGGAAAGATTAAAACAATAAGATCCTGCTTTTAGATTAATTAAAATGAAATAACTATGCTTTGTAGAGGGGAGAAGTATTAAAACAAGATAATTTGCCTTAGCTTAAAAAAAAGAAAAAGAAAAAACACTACCCACAACAAACAGCACTGATGTTGCTTTATTTAAATAAAATACATAAACTATTCCTGCTGAACAGTGTCAAGGGCCATATGTTCAACACAGCAAATAGGGTGTTCATGTGCTGTGTGACAATGTTTCTGTGCATGTGTGAATGCAAGAGTGGATTTGTCAGGGCATAGAGAAAGAAAAGGGATCAACAAGTGGATTTCTAGCAGCAAGAGTGCTTAACCAGTGGCTGGCCAGGAGACCATTACAGCAGCACTGTGCTTTCCATGTTGATGTGGGCTTGGCTGCAATGTGTGTCTTAAAGAACCTGCCTTAAAGGACTTGCCTGATCACGTGAGGGAAAAGGGAAGGAATGCCTGTTAGAAGAAACTTTGTGCAAAATCTGTTGCTGAATGGCCTATTGTGTTGGTGTGTTTCTTGTAAATTTTGCTATAACATTAAAAAAAGGTTTGTGAATTTTATTTTGCAATTCTTGATGTGATTTTTGTCAGGCTACCAGAGAGCAGATGAAGTTTGTTAAAACAGTTAAATTAGCATAACTCTGTAGCATTATCACAAAATTGTCAGGAGTAATGGGGAAAGGGTAAATCAGACTGGAGGAAAAGCATCCTAAGATACATTTAGAATAAAATATTTAATTCCCTGAAATATCTGAAGGGGATTGGCAGACCTAGTAAATAAGAAAAATATTAAAAAATATTAAAATAAGAAAATATTAAAGTAAATATTAAATTAAAGTAAACATAACAGTGGTGATACATCTACTTACACAAAAAGCAAAGAGTATGTGTGCATGCAAGGAAATCTCCAATACAGAGATGGAGAAGATAATTAATTTATAAAAAAATGTTTGAGCTTTTCACTTTAGCAATAGCAAACTCAATCTCTGAAATGGTCACGTTTTCTATTCCAATTAGGAGTATGGTATTCTCATGCTGCATAGATAGCCATTTGGATCATGACATGAACTTTGGGTTTATTTTGACCTGAAGAACTGTGGCTAACCCAGGGAGATGAAACACAGCCATTGGGCAACTCACTATTTAAACAACCATATGGCTTATATTATTGTTGTGTTAGAAATGTTGAAAATACAGATTAGCAAGGATGGAAGAAGATGGGAGAAGAAGGGAGAGAAAGGAGCTTAGATCTGGCTGAGTTAACAACCAGCCTGCTGCACTTCATGCTTATCCATGTAGCCAGGTTTCAAGATCTGGCTGAGTTAACAACCAGCCTGCTGCACTTCATGCTTATCCATGTAGCCAGGTTTCAATTCTTGTAGGGTGATGATTATATGCACCCTCAGTCTGAGTTCTGTTAATTATGGAATTAGCTTAACAATAGTAAATGGATATTCAGAATAAAACATGGGATGCAATTATTATTTGAAATATGATTTAGTTTATTAGCACTGCAGGTACTGAAGATTTAGTCCTGCTTTGAGGAACTTATCATATCATAGAATCATATCATATCATAGAATCATAAGATGTTTTAAAACTGTTACGAAGTTAGAAATTCATAAGGAAAGTTGTGATGATTGGGTAAAATAGAGTTTCTCACTGAATTTGGTGCCCACTGAAAAGTTTTTTCTGAACACTGAAATATAAAGTTTTTTCTGAATACTGCTAAATAATGTTGCAATGAAGATGAAAAACTTGAGGAGAAACTAAGAAATGTGGTGAGAATTGTGAAAATGGTTTGTATCATCTGTGATCAGTTTCTCTGGCAGTTTAAAACAGGCAGGAATGTATTGGAAATCTTTTTTTTTTTTTTTTTTTTCCCAGCGAGATAAAGATGGATATTCTTCTGTGTAGTAATAACTTAGATTTTGCATTTATTGATTATGAACAGCTTAGCATAACCACATAATTATTTTGAATTATATATTTAAATGCAGCATATCTGGTTTTATTGACTCCTATGCTTCTCCAGTACCAATGAATGTTTTTGGAAAACTTAGAAATTATTTATAAATAGGGATTTCTGTGCTTGTCACTGCAGGAAGTTTGGAAGGAGATCCTGAAGTCTGAACAGAAGCTGGTCAAGTTTTACGTGTAGTAAATCTTGTGCTGAAGATTTCTTTCAGGGTGACTTTTGCCTTTGTGAAAGATGAGCTCAAAAGAGTAACGCACATTCCTTGCACTGATTAAATGCTTAACTTTCATGATCAAGCTACTACTGTTTCAAGCCTCATTTGAGTCAGCAGCAGGAATCTCTTACTGCCCAAAAGGCAATGACAGATTATATGTCTTCTATGCAGAATAACACTGTACGTGGGGTATATTAACAAAAGGAAAATTTAAGCTTGTCAAACTGGGTACAGATGCAAAGGACTATAACATGTTTTTAAAAGTTGAAGGAAATAGGGTAATAATGATTGTTTTTTCCTCTAATTACTTATTCCACCCTGAGGAGAATGGTAGCTCATTCTTTTTCATGGCATGCTCCATTCTATCCTTTCTGTTGTGCTGTAGGCACAGACTCATTTTTAGATTAGCAGATTGGCGTCTTTTCTGCTGTTTTTCATTGTATGTTTTCAAAGTCACCTGGTTGTTCAGCTTCTCACTCCGATGGGTTTCTCTTCTCTATTGCATATCTCAAGTGTGACTAATTCAATGTGTGATGTGCCATGACCACTGCCCATGATGTGAGACAGATGTCTCCCTTGTATTTTCTGTCTGCATTGTTTGTATACATCCTGGATCTCAGCTGTAAATGTCTTGGTTTTTTGATGTGTGTTTCCAAAATATTTGTTCCAATAAAGCATTACTTCACAGCTGGTATAAGTGATGTTAGTAGATGCAGCTAATAGTAGCTAACATCTCATGCTGTATTAAACTCTCCTGGTTTTACAGTAGCAGTAGAACGCTTGATTCCATGGTCAAAGTATTTAACTTTGCCAGTTGGACTTACTTGGTAAGGTGTATTTTACCTTTTTTTTTCTTTTGTAAGTTAGAACAAACATTAAAATATTGTGTGTTAGTTATTTATGTTAATTTTGTTATAGTTGTATGTTACATTTAGTGTTATGGTAGCAGTTGACAAACCATAGAGTCGTAGAATGGTATGGGTTGGAAAGAACCTTAAAGATCATCTGGTCCACACCCCCTGATATGGGTAGGGACACATTTCGTTAGACTAGGTTGTTTGAAGGACCCATCCAACTTGGTTTTTCAACATTTGCACCTTCTCTGGGCAACCTCTTCCATTGTCTCACCACCCTTGTCACACAAATTTTCTTCTTATATCCAATTTAAATTTTCAGTTTAAAACTGTTGTTCCTTGTCCTGTCACTATAGGCACTGTTAAACAGTCTATAAACCTGGAAGGAGATAAAGTATGCTGTTCTCAGGACTGTGGAGTCCTAATAAAGCTGGAATTCTGCAATCTGAATTCTGCATCTGAATTGTAACCGTTTTGATAAGTGTATTTTAAAGAAAAGGCCCACAGGTATGAGAAACTGCTGTATCTGAAGGTGTAGGAGGAAGTTTGTGGTACTATTGTCCTTGCGGAGCACTTTGATGCAGGTTTTATGTCTCTCCAATTTTAACTTATTTTCCTTATTAGGCATACTTTTTTAGTTTTATTAGGGCTTTATTAATAATTGTGCTGTTTTTTTTATGCATTACAATTAAATTAAAAATTTAATTCAATTAAAATTTCTGGTCTGCTCCCCATTACTTCAATACATCAAGTAACATGTTGGAAGGAAAATCTAGAAGTATGTTGAGTAGTACCTTTGAAAGCAAAGTCATAAGCTTGAACATAGTTGACTCCAAACAATTGCAGGGCTGTTAAAATGTTCATGAGGACAGTATCTCACTATATTCAGATCTTCCAAACATATAGAATTAATTTATTTGGCTTGGATTCCTTACCTGCACTGGGTTTTGCTCATATTTAGGATAATTTTGAAAGGTTTTGTTTCAAGGTCTAAAACTGCTAGTGGATAGTGATAGCTGGAGTTTTTGGTCTTGATATTATGCAAATAAGTTTAGATTTGTAAATCAGAGGACTTCCTTTGGAGCTTGATGTCTTCTGTAATTATGTATAATTAATACACAATTATATAAAATACTATAAAATATACTATCATATCTTTAAACTTAAAATAATTAAAAAATTGAGAAAAAACAAGTTTCACATCCGGTGAATGATGGTTCTGTATTTTTATATTTAAATCTTATTTGAAAGAAATTTTTTGGAGAATGGACGCTCTGATTTGCATAGCTGCCTTTTCTTACTGGGAATACAAAGTAATGTCAATTTGTATTATGTTGCCAGGAGCAACTGTCTCATGTTTAAAATAAAGAAAGACAGTAAGGTTGGGAGATTTTAAATTTGACTGGTGCTTGCTTGTTTTTCACAGTGAATTGAACTATTATGGTTTTGTATGGTTTTGTGTTGTGACGTAATAGAGCTACTTGCTTTGTAATTGTGAGCAAATTAAAGTTGTTAAAAATGGTTCCTCTACTTTTTCTCAGAGCTGTATGCAGGCCTACTTTCATCTGAACCAGATGCTTTTCGGCTTTTTGATTCTAGACTTGAAAGAACCTGTGCATGCTAAACAAACAGTACTTTGTTTTTTCATCCTTTGTTTATTATAGAGAAAAGGTATACTGAACTGTAAGATACATTATTACTTGAAAAATGTTAATTCTGGAAAGAATTATGTAGGCCATTTCAGTGCGTACATTCCTTGCAGTCTTTTCAGATTTGTTTTGTTTTGTTGTTAGTTGTAAGAAAGCCGATATTAACTTTCAAAAGTTATTTTTCTGAAGTAAAATAAGAGAAAAAGAAGTAACTTGATACCTTCTCTAAAGAAATATGAATCACAGAAAGTATTCAAGGCACAATTTCTGTATCTTCTATAAAACAAGTATACTAAAAAAAGCCATTTGTTTTGGTTGTAGTAAATTAAAGAGAGATGGGGAAGAGCTGGGAAAGCATTGGCATTCAGATTTCTATAAATAGTCAGGCAGCCATCAGTTTTCTCAAAGAAGTGATGGGGTTATTTTTGAATAGGGACAGCGCAATCACACCTTTAGAATGTGGAAGGCACTGTATGTGAAACCAGTGGGTACTGTTAGAAATAGTCATCTGAGCTGGAAGGATTTTTCCATATGCCACTATCTTTATGAAGCATGTACTAAGTAGACCTTCATAAACAATTCTGTTGATGCATGGGAATTCATCCTAGCTGTTTTGAACTTGCAATTAAGATGGGTGAAAAGTAAAAAATACTTCTACTGTTCCTGTAAAACAGAACAAAAAACAGAAGTCAGAAAGGCATTTGCACTATCATTTTAAAAGTAAGGTACTTGAACACACTCATCAATTACTTCATTTGTTTTGTTAATGCCTTGTCTTTGCGGGTCCTCTTACCCAGAGGGCTTAGTTACATAAAGCTGATAGGAAAAACGTTATAAAACAATAAATGTCAGTGGTGGAGGACTAGAATTCTTCATGTCCTAGTGCACCATTTCAAGGAGTGGCCAGTGAAGGGGAGGACAATTGATTGAAATTCCCTTGTCCTAAATGTAGAGTATTAAAGGAAGGTTGGCAGGATTAAATACTGAAAAATACCTTGTGACTGTGATATGGTGCTAGTGTTTCTGGACACTGTTTTGAAGAGGATAGTTGAAGATGCATTTCTGATAGTTGACTATTAGAACTGTTGCTTGTCTTTTAAGCATTTCCCATCACAGGTAAGTGATAGTGTCTCTGAAAAGTAATTGAAATAGATCTCTACTTACTCCACGTTCTGTTTTCTCAGTGCAAGATGTTAAGAAATACTGCTTGTGTACTTTGAGTGCTCAATTTGGCATCCTTGTCCCAGAGAGAAAGACATTCTCAGTGGAATATCTTGTTATGATTCAATTTCTTTCTTACTGTAAGTAGAAAAGCTTTTATAGACCTTACAAATAGATGTATACAGTAGGATAGTGGAGGATACAGTTTTATTTTAACTGATATAAATTATTAAGACTAGCAGCCATTTCTGTAAGACAAGAAATACATAAATTGGTGAGAGAACCCCTTACTACACAGTAGCAATGGCACAGAGTAGGAGCATATTAAAGCACATCCTGGTAGAAACTGGAATGAGGAGAGGCAGAAATGTGACACTCCAGGAAGGCTGAAATACAGATGATGATGTTATTGCATGAGAATTCAGAGTAGAAAGGGCTTTGCACGTATTATATGTTCATTAAATGTTTAAAACATGACTTTTAAGTTTTTTTTTTTTACCTAATGCTGGCAAGTTTCCCTTTCTGTTCCATCTACATAGGTTGTTAAATGATTTGCCTTGCCATGGTAGCTGAGAGCCTGCCAGGATCGCATTAAGCGACATGATTAATGTCTGTCACATGTTTATTCTCTCATCTTCTCAGCAGGTTATGTGTATATGCAGTGTGGGTTTGAAGAAAAAGATTGCAAAGATGCATGTATGTGTAAAAGAAGAATTTGTCACAGAAGTGGGATGTGTACATTGTATAATCATAGGGGTTGGAAGGGAACTCTGGAGACTACCTAGTCCAATCCTCTCCTAAAGCATGTTCCCTACAGCAGGTCGTACAGGAAAGCGTCCAGATGAGTTTTGCATATCTCCAAAGGAGACTTTGCGACCTCTCTGGGCAGCCTGCTCCACTGCTCTGTTACCCTCAAAATAAAGAAATTTTTCTTCATGTTTGTATAGAACTTCGTATGTTCCAGCTTGTGCCCATTGCCCCATGTTCCATCGCTGGGCATAGTTGGAGGGAAAAAAAAAAAAAAAAAAGAGGATTAGTGGCAGCCCTGAGTTCCTGGAAACCAGGCTAACTAAGGAATAAATTTCTTCAAGGAAAGTTCTATCTCCATTTCAGATGATTTCTATTCTTGTAGAGGCTTTTCACTGAGTGAAGAGTAGTGTACTGGGAAATGGGTCTTCCTCCATTAACTTTGGCTGCCTGTTAAAATACCTAGTCACATTCAGAATGAGGGCAGGTAACTTGAACTTTGTCTGAAACTCTATAGTAAGTCAGCACTGACAATGAAAGAAAATTTTCACATGCTTTTAACTTCTTTTGCTTAAAGGTTATTCTATTATATTCTGTCTGAACTAGTTTCCTTACGTTACCTGGTACTGCCTAGCAAACATCTGAGTGTTGGAATGATAGGGACATGCAGCATACGAAATCCTGTCAGTTATTAGAAAAGTGTTTTTACTTGAGTGCATTTGTGACTAGAAAAAATGCTTCCTTGTTCTAAAAGCAGCAAATTAATTAATTATTGTATTACTATTTTCTTTCACACCTTATACGTCAATGTGAAATTTCTTAAAAGTTTTAGTAATAATACATTATTGAAAGTAGTCTAGATTTCTGTATAGTTTGAATAGCATTAAGTATAAGAATGAAATGGACATGACAAATAATGAAACTTGTTTGAAGAAATTTCGGGGTTTTTCGGAAAAATAAAATGGGATTGATAGATCTTTGCATGATTCATTGTATGGGAGAAGTGCCTCCCACTGGTATGCACAGGTTTACCTTTTCTATGTAAGCTAGTTCAAAAGCCATAAACAGATATTTTTCTTTTAATATGAGCACGTTTATCTTTCTTTGACTATTAAATATGATGTTATGTGTGATTATTGTTACCTTGGAATTTTAATCTCAGTTACAGAAGGTCTTGGTTACAGTTGCTTAGTAACGTGTTACGGAAACAGATCTGTTGATTTATGATACTATATCTACAATATCCTTATAACTAGATATGTTGTAAGGAAAGCAAGTACACAGTGTGGGTGTGGATTTCAGCTGAATGTTTCTAATAACCTCTATCTTCACAATGTATCATACAATAAGTGTTTTTGTACTGGTTGATGTGTTATGTAGCTTACATAACATGTGATTTACATTGTTGTACATTGTTCTGTTTTAGTTTTAGATATCTTGACTTGCTGCCTTTAAACAGTGCAGTTTCTAGGTGAGTCTGAAAACTGATTGTGTGGCCATTTACTTTTATGGGACTGCAATTCCAGTGCAGAACTTGCATTAGTAACAGGATCAAGCTGTAGGATAGAGAGGAGCTCATGATTCATTTTTACGTAGTGTTAGACTTCTGTTCCCAGGGGAGAAGTATGTTAGAGATTAAGTGTCATGAAATTTGGTTTAAGTAAATAAATAAATATTTTTGACAGCTAAGGGAAGTATCTAGAGAAGTGCTGACTGTTGCATATGTTTAAGTATTTGTAATTAATGAATTTTAAGATTTCTTGGAATGTTTGAAGTCTTTCTTTACAAGCAGGACTCAAGTTTTCTGTTTACATTCTCTGCAGTATGTTTCAGAAGAATTTAGAAACTGAGAAATTTCCAACATTAGCATGCTTTTTCTGTAACTTATCTGTGAAATCAAAAATTAAGCAAGCACCTCTGAGACAGATGGAGTGTTATTCAAAATCTCGGAGCCTTAAACACAGACCAGACTCCAGGTAAAAATGCAAATAAATTTTAGCAAATTCATTAAAAAGCAAAACAAAACTAAACATCCTCTAAGAGGTCTGAATTCATCCTGCTGTTCCATATATATTTTAAAGCACGGATATGTTGTGTTCTTCAATTTAGAACATGTAAGTAAATCTTAGGCCAGGTATGTGGATGCTTTGTGCCAGGCTAAAGAAGTTGGTGTTATACGATGTAACAATTATAGTTTGGCCTCTCTGTCTAGTGTATGTGCTACAGTTTCACTGTGAAATAATGTCATTCTGGATCCTATCAAGCTCAAAAAATTTATTGTGAATATTTAGAATTTTTCCTCTATATAATGTAAAAATCCAGAGAGAATAATGGGTATTTTTAAAGTGGCATTCACACAGCTCTGTTAGCTTTCTGCTTTAAGATGCTTGTAAGCTATTACAGTTGTTCTGATACTGTCACATCCCTTTATTGGAAAGCTGTGGGTGGCATTTATCTCATCTACCTCCGACGCATCCCCTGCCCATGTACGTGAGCTGAAATAATTGTTCTGGTCATTCGTCTTTGTAGTCAGTGAAGAAATAAGCGTGTTGAGTCAGATGAACTGGAATCTTACTTTATGAAAGAGCAAACAGACTTTATTCATTGTTAGCTATGTTGACTCCAGCTCCATGGGCTAACCCTGAGAGTTACTTCTTGTGAAATGAGACTCGTCCTGTGTGTGGGAGCTGACTTACGGTGGTTATCTGTGGTCAGCTGTCAGAACCAATGACCTCAGTTTTTTGGAACTCCTACCAACTCCTCATATTCGCATGCTTAGTACTTTATAGGTACTTAAGCAAATTTGTGGGAGAGGAAAAATTTCAATACCTCCATTTTATTTTTTCGTTTTTGTGTTGTGTTACTTCAAAGCTCATGAAGCTCTGGGAGATTGTATCCCTGCACTGTTGCCTTCTTCAGATACTTGTTATTCATATTATTAATGTAAAAAAAAAGTTAACATCTTGGATTTCAAAGTATTTATGTCTCCATTTAACACAAAAAAGATTTGTTCAGTTGTCTGTCAACTCTTGTTCTGCATTTGCACTTTAAGTCAATATTTTTTTACAGTTTCATTTTACTCTTTTAGAATAATTTGATTAATGCTCATTCAGCGTATGGAAACCCTTTCTATGACCTTCCATAAAAAAATTAATTTTCTAAGTTCAAGTCAGCGATTTATCTCCTCACTCTGAGCTCTCTATTTGTTTCATAATCTCCTGTGTGTTTTTCTCCTACCTCTTATTAAATCTTTATTTACACGTGATATAAGAGAGAGGTGAATTCTTGGACTAAAGACCTCGGCTTATGATACTGTATGTATAGTAAATCTTAAATTGAAATAATAAAGATCTATCCTTGATTTTTTGATAGGAATAAAAACAATACCAACTACTACTGATGTAACTTTTTCTTTAAATTTAAAAGCTCAGAAAACATTTTTCTTACATTGTTGATAATTTTGTAGGCAATGAAAGTATATTTTCAGGATACTCAGCTGGCTAGTCATGAGTTTTTTTTTTAATTTATTTACCACGCTCTCTGGAGGTGGTAGTTGGCATGTAATCATGATTTTTAGTCAGCACTGCAACAAAAGTGTATTCCCTTGACCACCTTTTTAACAATTTGAGGTTGTGGCTCTTGTTTTACAATGGCTGGATTCACTTTAGAAAGAAAACAGCATCATGTTGTGATGCCCTGCCTGCCTACAGAATGACCAGAATTATTTTATTTTTTATTTTTATTTTTTTTAAAACTCAGTTTATTTTTCTGTCCACAGCAAAGCATTGCACTGCCTTTTACCACATGGAATCATTCAACTGGTGGTGTAACTTCCAGTAGAGCTCATCCCCACTTTCATTCTGCTTTTTGAAGTGCTTGCTTCCTGGTTGTGTTGAAACAATGAGCCTGCTTACTGTTGCTGCCTTTAGACACCAGCCTGAGTCTGCCATGTGACCGCTACTTCCAACTTCTGAAAAAAGCAAGAAACAAATAGCTGCTATCTGTTTGGTGTTCTTTCTTTTTGAGTAACAAAAATGGATTATTTTGAGATAGAAAAATTCTCATGCCGTTACTGGGATTTTAGAAGTGCAGCTGCAGAGGAAAGTTCTCCGATCCTTTTATATTCCTGCCTAGGTCTGTACTATTCACACACAATGTGAATTGAATATTTTACTAAGAAATATTCTTACTTGCTGTATGGGAAGTGCTGAGTCATGGCCTGAACCTCTGATTGATCACCTGAGGTGAGCAATGAGTCAGCCATGGGAGCACAGGTGAAGGCAATTCTCCTGTGCTGCCAGAAGGGGTGGAGCCTGGCTGCACCTCTCCTAGACCCATTTAAGAGCTGACTGCCAGCAGGGAAGGATCTCTTCTGGAGATGCCTCCTCTGGAGTTTTGCAGTGAGCCCAGGACAAGGGTAAGCACTCTATCTATTCTCTTTTTGTTATTATAACCTGCTTTGCCCAACTCTCTTGTTTATTTCACAATTATAGCATCTTTATATTCATTGATTATACACTTGCTCAGTGTTTTTTGTTTGATGACTAATGTCAATGAGCTATCTGGTAATGCATGGATCCAAATTTAAAGAGAGCTTAACAGTTGGCCCATGTATGACTGTTGCCTGTGAGTATTTCTGTTGTCATTCTTTGAGTAATTTAAAAAGATCTGGAAAACCTTGAAGCTCAAGGGTATAGTGACCTGAAACCTGTCACAGTGAGAGAACCCATAGAAGTACTTTCTTTGTTTGAAAGAGGAAAATTCTTTCTTGATAACTCTTTCTTGAGAGTTAAATGCTCAAGTTCAACATTTAGACTCAGATATTTTAATTCATGGGAAAAAAAAAAAAAAACAACTTTTAATTTCTTATTACTTTTGAGCAAACCTTTCCCTACTCATTTGCTTGCTAAACTAAATTTTCCATGAGATATGCATTTAATATTTAATTTCTGACCTAGTTATAAATGTACCCATAATCTCATAAGTATTATTCTGACATTATCTGTGAAGTGAAATGGAAATTATGAATGCAATTCTTGTTCTGCCTTTATAATATCTTATGCAAGAAATATACTTCAGCCTATATATAAATTAGGATTTTCTTTGTTCATAGAATAGTTCCTATATAATTAAAATTGATTATTTTTAATCATTAAAGTTAATTTACTTGAAATATTGATTAGATCTTTGTCCAGCGGAGATGGAAATGTATAATATTTTGTTTACAAAATATATGGAAAAACAGTGAATTTAGTCAGATACCAAATGTCACACTAGTCTGTGTAAAAAATATTATCATTGTGTCAGTTAATACCTAAACAATGTGTAAAAGCTGAAGACCATCTTTTTAACCACTAAATACTCAATACTGGTAAGAACCTATTTGTCTGGAAGTATACACCATACATATCCAACCCACTAATTTTGTGTTTTTATTGCCCTCTTTTTTTTGTGTTTTTTTTTTTTTTTACTTATAAAATGTATAATTAATGTACATATGTGGCCCAAGACAAATCCTCTCCACTCAATGTGACTTAGGCAAGCCAAAAAGTTGGACACCCATGGTATATACTGTTTTTTATGTTCACGTGTTCCTCTAGGTAATGGTGAAAGGGAACAAGTCCCTTAGGGGTGCTGAGTCCTTTTATAGTGCACTGCTAATGCTCTGAACTGCAGTGAGAGAGAAAACAAGATATGAAAGCTCCTTAACTTGCAAGGTGATGAGTATGCAGGATCACAGAAGTACTGTGGAAATATTAGGAAAAAATAAGCTGTAGAACTTATTCTTGGTTTAGTTTTTCCATAGGAGTAACCTACTTAAGGCATAAACATATATAATAAGCGCATGAGGAAGTGATGTGCTTAGCATCAGGTCTGAGACTATTTTAGCTTACCAGCATGAGTGACTTTGTATCTACCCTCTGCAACTCTGTAGTGGAAAGCTTTGAGCAGCAAAACTTGTAAGGATACATGGTAATAGTATGTAGAGAGTAATAAGTGTCACTTTACCTATCTTAAGTGAAAATAAATCAGTATTTATGATGAAACACTAAATGCTACATCAGTATAAGTACTTTCACTGTTCTTTGTCTTTTTCATAGAAAATATAGCTAGCATTTTCATTTGTCTTCATATATGCACATGATTTTATTTGTTCTTATGAACATGTTTTGAATTTAGTGTGCTGTAAATAAAGGGCATGCTATCGACTATATTTACGAACTTGAAGAAATTTAAATATAACTTTGCAGTTACTAGGTACCTGTATCTTCTATTTAAAGTGTTCGCTGAGAAGTGATTGGAACATTATGAGGACAGTGTGAGTGTCTGCAAGGACGGGGCATTCGCCACTTCTCTGGGCAACCTGTTCCAGTGCCTCACTGCCCTCATTGTAAAATAACCTTTTTTCCCTATATCCAATCTAAATCTCCCCTGGTTTAGTTTGAAACCATTTCCCCTTGTCCAGTCACAGCAGACTCTGCAATAGAGTCTGCCCCCTTCTTTCTTACATTCTTCCTGCAGATATTGAAAGGCTGCTCTCAGTTTTCCCTGGGGCCTTCTCTTCTCCAGGCTGAACAGCTCCAGCTCTCTCAGCCTGTCTTCGTAGGGGAGGTATTCCATCCTTGGTACCATTTTTGTGGCCCTCCTTTGGACATGATCCAGCAGGTCTATGTCTCTCCTGTTCTTGAGGACTCCATATCTGGATGTAGAATTCCAGGTGAAGTCAACTCAAAGTAGAAAGGCAGGATCACCTCCCTCACCCTGTTGGCCGTATGTCTTTTGCTGCAGCCCAGGATACAGTTGACTGTCTGGGTTGTGAGAACATGTTGCTGGCACATTTCCAGCTTGCCATCCACCAGTACCCCCAGATCCTTTTTTGCAGGGCTGCACTCTATCCTTACATACACTTTGTACTGGTAGTGAGGGTTGCTAAGATCTAGATGCAAGACCTTGCACTTGGATTTGTTGAACTTCATGAGGTTCCCCTGTGCCCACTGCTCAGCCTGTCTAGATCTCACGGGATGGCATCCTGTTCCTTGGGCATGTTGACTGCACTACACAGCTTCTTGTTTAATACTGGAAAAAAAGTTAAAGGAAAGTTGTTCCCCAGACAAAGGTACGGGGAATGTCAGATAAATCTGGGAGAAGCAGCCCAAAATGCTGTAAGATTAAATGTTCCAGCATCAGTCTTTGATGAAGATTACAACTTAGTGACTTAATTTATTGAGTAATTAGGAATCAAATTGTCTGGAAAAGTTAAAATGTCAATGCTGAAACTTTGTTTCTAAGGAAGAGAAAAAGAACTTTGGCAAGTGTGTCTCGTTAACGGTCTTCTACAAAGTATGCTTAGTTTCCAGAATTTGAGAAAGGAAGAGAGAAACTCTTCTTTAGTTCTTTAAAGAATATAAATGAAAACATAGCAAGTTGTATTATCTTCATTGTGCCATTCATCCTGTAATCCAGTAATGTGTCTTGTCCATCTTGATTATGTTGTGTACTTATTGATCAGCAAAGCATGAAAGACTACTCTTAGATTTAATAAGATTTTTTTTGTCATATAAGCAAATCTTGAATTCATTGTATCTCTCACATAAATGTATTAAGTATTATTGTATATATATAATATAGACATTTAATATTTAATATATGTATATACATATATTAAATGCGTCTTTCCTTCTTTATTCTTTTTTGCTTAATACACAAAACAAATGCACAGAAACTGTGATGATCTTCATGCAATGATATCTGCCGCATGTCTTGCTGACTGAGTGCCAAAGTCAAGTGAATGTTATTTATCATCGACAAGATGCTCTCAAGTCATTACTAAATCCAATAAACTGCAGCTTCTGTCATGAAAACTTTCTTCATTATTCTCTTTGAATTTTCTTAAGTGTATTTTGCTTCCTGTTCTGTTAAATAAGCATTTCTTCCAATTTTAGTGATGAAGTAAGTGATGTTGTTAAGGCTTCTTCGTGTAGTTGATCTGCTATGAGTTGACTGTTTACTTAGTCTTAGGGCAAGATAGGAAAAAAAGAAAAAAAGCACAAGGCCTTAATTTCTGGCTTCAGCTCTGCTCTTTTACTGTAGATTTGGATACAAGACTCTGGCATTAGGTATTTTCCCTGGCTCTTATATTTGTATATTAAAAAACTAAATACAGTGTTCTGGTGCTAAAAAGTACTGTAAAAATCACTGTAGAAGTGACTGGACACTGGACTCTGAAAAGTAGCTGATTCAAGGCCAGGTTGGTTGGGCCTTGGACAGTGTGAACTGGTGAGTGGCAGCCCTGCCCATGACAGAGGTGTGGAACTAAATAAGCTTCAAGATTCTGTGTTTCTATGAAGGTGCTAGCTCTATGAATGTTTACCATGCAGACAACAGGCTGAGCTGTGTGAAATCCTGAGGTATGCATGCTGACCATCTCAGTTGTTCCTGAACCCAGTTGTTAATGTCTGGCCACCTTGGACTTGGACATTCTCATCTCACCTACTTGGATGCAAAGATAAAAAGTGGTATCTGAGCAACTGGTTACAGTCTGAAACCAGGTTTGTCTTCTTGAGGGAGTGATGTATTTGTATATAATTCAGTGAGAAGAAAGTGTCATCCCTACATTCATCCTTCAGTCTCTTCCAAAATTCAGTCCTGGAGTCTTCCAAGACTACAAGTAGCTGGTATTTGTGCTTTTTAGTGAAACAGTAATCCCTCTAGAGTGGGTTTCAAACCAGATACAGAATCTGAGAAATGGCTCTTACAGCATATGCATCTAGATATCCAGGTACATATTTATTCTTGGGATCTGAAAAAAGAACTCTGAGAGGACCTAGAAATTGCATATGATATAGTGACTGTGGTCTCAGTTAATGGTACCACAGCTCATGTGCTGCAGCATGGCTATGCCCTGCCATTTATCTCTGCATATGTTGCAATTTTTACCTTGCATAGGTTGACTGCGATTATGTTGCTTTGCACTGAGGTGTTTATCTGGCACAGACTGCATCAGTACATGGGGCCTTGCTGTGCTGTGGGATTCAGTAGGCCTAGGAAAAGGTGAGATGCAGTTACAAAGCAATGGAGAAATGTGCTACTTTGGTAAACTAGTTATGAATTCAGAGATCTCGATACTGGTTTTGGTTTAAATGTTATTTCTCTTGACTTGGCAAACAAAAATTATCCAGCGATTTTTAGTTGCAAAATATTGCTTATTTTCTAGAGGTGACAATAACAGATAGGTGACACATTAGAAAAGCTTATTTACATTTTTACTTAAAAAAACAAACAAACAAAACAATATTATTTTGCCTGTCCTCCTACACACCTCCAAAAATTATCAGAGCTTTGATCTTCCCGCAACTGAGGTATGTAGGCCCTTGGTGCTCTGCAAATCAGGGCATTGCATCGGCAGTGCGCAGGATGCTAAAGAGCTGCTTAGCAACACTTGCCAGCTCCAGCCCATTGCAGCTGCCAGAGAATCCAGTTTTGGAAGTGAAGTCTTCTATTTAAATATTTTTTTACAGTGTACAGAGAGCTGGAAAGGAGGGCAGTAAGCAGAATGAAAGCAAAAAAAACTGTGGAGGAGGAATGAGAAATAAAGAGATGGTATAGAGCTTTTGAGTGAGTGAGGATCCAAGTAAAAAGAACAGGAAAAGAGAGTAAAATTGGAGAAAGAAAACTACAGGATATAAGAGGTGATGTGATTAGAGAAATCAGCAGATATTGGGAACTAGAATGGCTAGAAGAAGGATGTCTTTTTTCTTCATCTCTAGGATGAGTGCTTGAGAATAAAATCTTGTCAAAGTGAAATTACATTTAAATAACACGATACAACAGTGATGATGGGATTTCGGTATGGCATTTCTTTTATTCCCTGCTTTTTAGAATGTATTCAGAGATAGTTAAACATAATGACGCTGTAATTACATAGAATACTGTTCACATTAAAATGGCATAGTAGTCCTTATTAGAAAATGCTTATAGGAACCAAGCAAGTTCTGTGTAAGTTTTAATGCTTCTAAACTCATAGAATTTTGATTTCTCTTTATTTAAGGCAGCATAGAATCTGAAACACTCAGAAGTGATTCGGGGATTGGAACTAAATGATCTTTGAGGTCTCTTCCAATCCAAACCATTTTGTGATGTCCTTTCTGCCCTTTGTTGTATGAACACAAGATAAGAGCTTAATTTATCATCAGAATTATGTAGGTATGATAAAACAGTGTCAGCAACATTGCCCTTTTCTTTCCAGTTTCCTTAGCAGCGACAGTTGCTTTCCTATTCTGTATGCTTCTGCATTGCTTGAAAGTGCTGAAGACACTCTTATCCTTGACATTATTATGGCTAATTCTTTGTTTGACAGTTTCGTCTCTGGTCCCCTTTACACTCTAGCAAATTGCATTAATAACAACAGTTTCTACCTGGCCACATCACTACAGACTTTTTTACTCTTGCAATATCTGGATATTTTTTTGTTGACATCAGTTATTATTCACACACATGGCAAATGCTTTTATCCTTCAGGCTTCAGGGTTTTTTTTTTTTTTTTTTTTTCCCCAGCTTTGGGTATGGGTTTTGCCAGCATTTGTGGTATCTTACAGCACCTGATGTGCCGTTTAATTTATGGTGCTGTTTAATTTGGGAAAAGAGATCTTCTATCAGGCTTGTCTTCTAATGTGGTAACTCATTTCTCAGTATCCTAATCTAGTTTTGGGACTTCATATAATAGATGTGTGTAAGTGATAGATTATCTTTCCCTCTTTACATTAGACATTTCCATGTGGCCTTCTGCCAATAAAATGAAAACATATCAAAACCTTCCCCCAGGCTCTTGTACTACTGCAGTTCCTTGACCGCCACTGGCTATGTCTTCCTCTCCTGCATAATCAGAACTGTGGTATGTAACTTTCACTCCTTTTCCCCTCAGTTTGATACCATTTCTTACTGCATTGCACTCATTGCATCTCCAGTATTGTCTTCCTTGTCTTCACTTTTGTTCTAAAACATGGCTTTGAGAGTTTGCTTGTTGCCTTTTTGTTATTTCCACGTCCAGATTCCTCTCTTACCTCTCTCCAGCCTTTCTAAATGTGATCAGGAACTGCCCTATTTTATCTAAGGTTTTGACTGTATCTTGCCAGATGATAAAAAAACTATTCAGTCCTTTTTGATTCCCTTCAGTTCCACCCTGGTCTTTCAGGTTTTGATTTCATTCTCATTCAAATCCCTCCTTTGTGAGGAAGCATTCAAAGGGACCCTTAAATCTTAGCTTTTCTTTTGCATCCTCACTAAGGCTTACTCTCTAAAAGTAAAATGACTCCAGGAAAAAACAACAACAACAAAACAACAAGCCAGAGAGTAAGAAAAAATAACGCTTCCTAACCTAGTTCAAATACAGTATCCCTGCTTTCTTCCAGCTTCAATTGCATTGACTCTCATTGCTGCTTCTCCTTGGTTGTCAGTGTAGACAGACGAACAGTTGTATCAAGGATTGAGTCTTTCCTGTGAAGTACTGACGTATTGGGGGTGTTCTATAAAGAGAAGATGGTGATGACAATTTAGCAAATCTGGTACATTCCTAAATTGGATACATTCTACTGTTTGACAATTTTTTTTTAAAGAGAAGATGCTAATGGAATGCAAGCAGGATGACTCCTGCATTATGCACTGTGCAATGAAAGTATAAGATCTTAAGCATTTTTTTTTTTTCAGAATTGCTTTTTAGAAATGGTTTCTTCCATTCAATTTGCTGCTGACAGTATGTTTGTATGTTCTCATCCAGTCCTCTGTCTCCACCTGTTGAGATTTGCAAGCTGGATTTTCCTAAATCACATGAAATACAATAACTGTCTTATTGAATCTGAAATATTCTTGGATATTACTTAAAATAATACTCAACTTCTGGAATGTGTCAAGAAACGAAGAACTTCAAAATTCTACTCACTTTGAATGGGTTTTGCTATGAGGACAACAGATCATGAGTACTCTGAAACAGCTGAATGTTTCCAGTTGTTTTAGGCAGCAATTCTTCTTAAAAAAGGTACATGTTTAAGCTTTGAGGAGGCTGGTGTGGAGATAAAGGCTAGTTCTATGTGAGGGATAGAAAGAAAGGCTAGAATAAAGCCTGCACAATTTATCTCCCAAGGCAGGTGGAAGCTGGTGGGGCAGATGAAAATCAGTGGGGTAATCCATATGTTTTCTGTAGGCATTAAAATGTGCAGAAGCAGGAGGTCAAGTCAGCCAAAGCAAAGGATAACTTTAGAAAAGTAGCATAGAGAACTAGAGGTGAAAATTTTAGCAGAAATGGTGATCTGTTCATGTGTTATTTTGATCTGTGGTAACTTGCGTTGACTGTATGCTTATTTTATGTAGCCAATAATCTTTGTGAGTATTTTGACTGTAAAATGTGTACAGTTTAGAGTTATGAAGGGTTTCACTAACTCTTAAATTAAATCAATGCCTTGAGTTTTCCTTCTGTTTCTGTTGGTTCAGGTATAAGTACTGACTTTTTTCCCCAATTCTGAATACTTTACATGTATAAGTTTATATTTAAAGAACGCAAGGAACTGAAATTTCCACTGTCAGATTTTCCTTGCAGTGAAATATTTTTCCTCCCACAGACTGTAGTAGTATTATATTCACAATCCTACGCAGGGTATGCCTGATCTGCTTCTTCATCTTGAAGTGCTCAAACAGAGGCTGAAGTGTAGCTTTGGATGGCCCTCTACAAGTACGTGTAGGTTTGCATCATTTCTATGGCTCTTTGAGCTGCCTATCTTAGAAGAATAATTAAAATACTATGCTATATCTTTACATCTCTACTGGAATATTATTATAATACTGTGGAAAACAGGTGTAGTAAGATAGTCCTGTGGAAGTGTATCTTATCTGCATAAAATATCCAGCACACTTTTTTGTTTATTGTAAAGATAAGTTCTCCCTCAGAGGGGAACAGCCAGTCAGTAATTAGAATTTTCCAGCAGTAACTTGAGTATGCCAAGGCATTCAAAGTCTGTCTTTGTTTTTCCAGTTTTGTATTGTACTCCAAGGTAACATCAGCTCTTAAAGGTGGTACAAAAAGTAGTTACTTCTATGTCAACTATGGTTTTTGTAAAAAAACAAAAAACAAAACAACAACAACAACAAAAAAAAAAAAACAAAAAAAACCACAGGTCTATCTGCAGTGTTTGGGGAACATATGAGTTTGATCTTTAGTGTTCTCATTCTTAAAGTTATTTAAAGTTACCTTGAATCTAGAATAGATTTTTTTTTTCTTCCTAGTATCATGGATTAAAATTACCACAATTTGAGGAGAAGACAGAGCAAAGAAACACAGATGTACTGGTGAACATTTAACTCAATTTTTGATATGATGTTTACATTGTATATTATATGCTACGTATGTACAGTGGAAAGCCTTGTCAGTTGCTGCTCTGCCTTGAGCAGGAAAGTTTTAGTAAATATGTGTATGTCTGTAGCAGTCCTGTTATGGGAGAAACTGAAAAGTAAGTATCACTTACTGCTGGGCACACAGCACTTGTAACAATGGGACGTATTATTTCCATAGTGCAGAGCTTTTGTAAGAGCTTCAAAGCCACGCTTATTGAGATGAAAACTGTGTTCCCTTTGTTTTCATTTTTTTTTTTTTCAAACTGAGATTGAATACTTACGACCTCTAACTCTCCCTACTACTTGTTTGCCTCACTCAGGACTTCTGTGAATCTTCAGAAACTGTTCTGCCTTTAATTGCAATCAACTGTATTGTTGGAAACCTTGTGTTAAACAGTGCTTGCTGTAGGTCAGATTTATGGTGACTGCTACAATTCATGACTTCATACTGGCTGGGTGCATCAGTAAGGAATTGCAAGGGTGTTATTTCACTGAGCTATGTTTGAGCACCTTCCAGCTAACTCTTGTTTTCAACTGATATTGGAGAAGCACAAGCTTTTGCTGGCATGAAATAACATTGGAGCTTTGGCAGAATGACTGGGTGCAAGAGCCAGGCTGGCTGATGTAGTTTGCCTGGGAAAAAGATGCAAAATGCTGTCATTATGCATTTAACAAAAATTACATACAAAGCTGATTGAAACTGGGCATGTTGGTTTTTGGACAAATTCTTATTGTTTTAACTATTTGGTGGTAATAATGGGGAGGTAGCTTCACTATGTGTTAATCTAGAATGAATGTGCTATCATGATATCGAATTTAATAGCTGCAGTTCAAATGCTAGAGTTGTATCTGTGTGTGGAACAGTGTTAGTGTTACTATTTCCAGCTGTTTAGTACTGAGCATTAATTTCTGAGATTGTTAGATGCTGTAAATTAGAATGCCATCTTGTTTTAATTAGTCAGGAAGAAAATTAAGTACATTTCTACTGAAATGCTTATTCAGTAAGTTAATGTAATTGAACAATAGATTATGCAAATATCAAACGAGAGGATTATTTAACAATTAGAAATCTCTCATGAATAGACATTGGGAGAGCCTGGAGACTACTAAGTGTTTTTTCCCCTCTCAGATCTTTAGTAAAATTATTTTATAATGATTTAAAATACAATATCAAATCACTTCTTAATATTAATTTTGATGAGTTTGAGAGAATGAAAAATCCATGAAAGTTATAAAACGGTTGATGACATCCACAAAAAGCTGTGCACAAAAGGTCAGAGAAATTTTGCGTGATTCAGAGTATGAATAATACATTATTTTGTGGAGAATATTTTATGAAGTGATTGTCCTTTGTTATGTTTATGTGTGAGAATTGGGTTTTGTCACCAGCGAGAAGAATTAATTTTCCTGTAGCTTTTTCTTAAATGCTAATTTATTGCTATGAAAGATGCCAAAGTGACAGATCTGAAGAATGAAGCCCTCTATTTATCTTCTGAATGGATGGAGCATGACTAGCAGCGAAGCCTTTCTCATGCTCTTTTGCCAGTGTGCCACAATCTTTTTACCATGTTCTGAGCATATTTTTACCAGTGAGAGGTGCTTATTCATTCCATAGTTTCCCTAATGGACTACCAAGGGTATCAATTAGTGACAAGTGAACAGTAGCTTTGCAGCTTGGATACCTGCCCAGTAGGAACAGAAACTACCAACTCTTTCACATCAGCCATAGGACACCATCAGTGTGGTGAATTATCACCAGGCATCTGAACATGCAGAAAGAATTCATCTCACTTGTCTTTAAACTGCAGAATGTTAATGTTTTTTTTAACCTATGACATTAAGTTGACAGTATTACAGATAATGCAATAGAAAAACAACTAAATATTAGATGGAATACCTTTTTTTTTCTTTTTTTTTTTCTTTTTTCTCCTTTGTGTGTGCATGCTTTCCCAGTGCTTTTCTGTAGACTCTGTATGGGCTTGGTATGAGTGATGCTTTTAAAAAGCTAGGACAAGAAAATAGGATTACTGTGGCTTAGAACTAGCATTTATATTCCAATTTTATTTGCAGTGTTCTGCTTTATTTGGTTATGGTACTGAATTTAATTCTTTGGTCTTTCAAGTATTCAAACAGAAACAAGAAAAAAGCTTAGCAGAAAAAAGCATGATGAATTAGAATCTTGTATAAAATGTGCGTAAGATAAAAGCAATGCTTGCTTAGATTAGTCTTCTTAAATATTCAGGTGATAGAGCTTTCTGTGTTCTTAACAATTTTCTCCATGTCTAATATTATATCGCATCAGTTATTCTCAGGCAGATTTGTTCTTGTGAATCTTTCAGGCTTGTCCAGACGTGCACATATAGTTTGAAACCTCATAAGTCACTCCTGCTTCCAGTCCCCTTGCTGTGAGGCTCCTGCTCCAGATGCTGACATGTGCCACCAGAGCTTGTCAGCTTGGACTGCAACCGATGCACCACTTGATGCACAGCTCATTCCTCACACAGGTTGTGTGTGCAAAATGTGTGCAGACTGCCTCGCACTTGTAGCACCTGCTTCCCAGGGTCTGCCAGGCCATTCTGTCCTCCTGCCTTAGTCCTGGCTGGACAAAACTCAGTGGGACAAAAGCAGGTCTCAGTTTGTGTTTGGTGGCCTTCTCCAGTGTGACTATATAGACATACTCAGGAGAGTTAAGTTTAATTAGCAAGAAGGCATATTAGTAACATACTAATTAAATCAGATTAAACTAGGCCACTTATGAAGGAAAATGTCCACTTGGGGGTTTAATGTTTTAACTAATATCTTTTAAACTCACTCTTGAAGTCAATTTGTCTTAGTGCTCACAATTTTTCCTGTGTAGATATGCCTATAGAATTTTGAATAAGATCCAGTGCAATTTCTATTAAAGCTGTTTTATTATTATGCAGGAAATAGATAAAGCGTGCAGATCTATCTGTGAATAAAAATACTAATAGGAGTGGTAGCTAGCTTGCAGTTCAGTGTCTCTTTTCTCCCTGCTCCTTTCTCAGGCTCCCAGCAGTTTCCATTACAGAGAAAGATTTTGGCTCCCATTCCAATGCAGGCTGAACTCCCGTATTTTACTGCTCATGCATGCTCTCATACCTAAAAACATATGTACTTTTTTGTCCTACCTTCCAAGAAGGAGTCTAAAACATCACGATCTGGACTTATTCTGACTGTGATAACCCCTGTCTTGATGAATATTTAAATACTTCATGAAATGTTATCTGTATCTGTGAGAAGATTAAAGAAGACCACACCAGAGTACTTAGTGACACAGCAATTAATGCAAGATTGTATCTAATGATGCTTTGTACCAAAGAAAACTATAGGTTAAAGAATGTGAGGTAGTAATTCTTAAAAGTATATTTCAATTCACTTTGCTCAGAAATTATTTTTTAAATTCTTGGCCCTTTTACTGAAATGAAAAAAAAAATCAATTTTTGCAGCTTTCCTTGCCATCAGGAAACTTAATTCGGAATGAAAATGACATTACATTTATGACAAGAGCTATAATCCTAGCAGTGTTTTTTTTTTTTTTTCCCTCCTGTTTTGAAAATGTGAGGGAAAGGGAAAAATTTACTTCTTTTACTTATTTTGCATATAGGGATGTAAATCTGGCATAATTGCCCCCTCCTTATACAGTATCCAAATAAGGCTCACATGGGAGATCTTAAACAATAATCATATTAATTCCTTACTTAATAGAAGGAATTGGATAAACTCTTTCATATGACTTCATAGAGTCATAGAATATCCCAAGTCAGAAGGAACCACAAGGATCGTTGATTCCAACTCTTGGTTCTATACAGGACCCCAAAATCCAAACCTTCTGTCTGAGACTGTTGTTCAAACACTTCTTGAACTCCAGCACTCAGGGCTGTGCCCACAGCCCTGGACAGCCTGTTCCATGCCCACTGCCCTCTGGTGCAGAGCCATTCCCTGACCCCCAGCTGCACCTGCCATGAGGCCTCCCCTCAGCTCCTCTGCTCTGGCCTGGACAACTTTAAAAATAAAAAATGGCTTAATTGTATGAGGCTTTAAAATATCAGGTTTTAAAAACATGCTTTTTCCTTAGTTATCCAGTTATATTTTATCAAAGTCACAAGTAGCTGTTCTTCTGTTATTGTAAGTTTGAAACTCACATTGTCTTCTCCAACTATTCCTTGATTTCAGTGTTCTCAGAAGAAATAAGAAAAAAAAAAAGGGACTTATTTTCCCATTATTTATGAGGTGAAGGAGAACAATTCAATTTAGCAACCTTCTGATTCATTTTAGTTTAGAAAGAGAAATAACTAAATCCCATATTGTCTGATGGTGTGGTCAGCTTATGGTGACCTCAGACTGGCTTGCCATAGAAAGTCCCAGTTCTGCCCTCCTTTCTACTGCTCACATCAGTTTCTCAACTTGTGTGAGAACGCAGTGCTCGTAGGACTAGTGATAGGGCTGAAACAAGTGGGACATTGAATTTGTATGGCGAGGTGCTATAGGAGAGAGAGTGTTGGATCCCATCTTTTGAAGCAAGATGGATGCTCTTGCATTGGCTTAAGCTGATTTAAATTATTCGTGATTTCATCTGAAATGAGTATGCAGCTTTTTAGTTTCTGCCCTAAGTTCAAGTGAGATAATGGTCCAGGAAGCTCCAGTACATGTGGAGAAGATGCTACAGTCAAAACAGTAGAGAAATAAAAGCTCATCTGATCATTGTTATCTTTTTTATGCACGTGTTACTCATTAATGTGCCTCTCAGTTATTTCCTGCTTGCAAAAAACATGTGCTATGTTAGCAGTGACAAACTTTTCTTGAGTGTTCTGGAAAGCCTTGCACCTTGTATCGACCTGGTGACCAGGTTTTGAACTACCACACTGCTTCTGGTTCTCTCTGAACTGTTTTCACATTGAGGAATACTAGTTTGGAGGAAGCAGATGGACAGGATTTTTTCTGGACAACCTCAAGAACAGATATTGTGAAGTACATACACACTGACTGTAAAGGACTGTCACCTTGCCAGATAATGGGCTCTATCTGTACTGTATTCTGGTCAAGCCAAGCCACAGTCAGTAGGAACAGATGTGCATACCATAACAGTAATTATAATGGAAAACACTGAGGTGATGGCACTGCTTTGAGCTGTCAAGTTAGAAGCAGTCTTTCTTTCTCCTCCTCCAAATGCAATTAAATTCATCTGCAGTTTCTTATGATTCCCAGTGGTATTTTTGAAATAAAATCTGAACTTTTTAATCTAAGAACTAATAGTAAATTAATAGCACTAGTATGTACCAAAGAAAAGGATTAATGTAGGTCCACACATTCACTTTTCCTGTTTGATTACATTTCTGTGGTGGTTCTTTCAGAACTGAGAGCAAGCTGTGAAATATATTGTAACATAGTCAGAAAAATGTTTAAATGGGATGAGAATGATTTTTTTTTTTTCCAGCATAGCTAGGTTACTGATATTTTTATTGAAAAAAATAATTTGCTGTTACTTTTTTATGAACAATCTTTTGATAGTTTCGATGATTTGCTTCATTTATTATTCAGGATGCGGAAATGATTGTAACTATAGATGGTTGAAGAAAATCGATAAGTTTGCATTTTTTGTGTTGGTTTTTTTCTTGCATTTAAGTACTGCCAGAATTACTTGTAAAATGGGAGACTTAAAATTGTTGCCTTACTACTATTGGCACAGTATTTCTGAGCTGTATTTTGAATGTCTTGAATTTGTTAACTGTTATAATTTCTTACTTCCATTGTATTTTGTTACTAAAGACATTTCTCTTTATTAGCTTTATAAATGTTGAAGTGCAGTTCGTTGTGATGCATGAATTTGCATTCTTTTAGGAAAAGTAATGTTTTCAACTTGAAGAGTGCACTTTTAGTCTAATGATGATTAGCATCTTTTCTTGTTAATCAGACTGCTGCTTTTCTCTTTGTGTATCTCTGCTTTTCATTAGTGTGAGTAGTTAGTATCTATTCAAGCTCTGTATGACACTGGGGGAAATACCTACAGTGTGGCTCTTGTTTCTCCTTAAATTGGTTCTGCTATTACTTTGGTCTTTTATGGACTATCTTTTACCACTCTCTATGTTGTCCATATGTGTTGAACCATCCTTGATATTAATTAGAACTTCTCTGCTGTAAGATTTATCAAATGCTCTACCAGGAGAAGCGTGCTACCAAAGAATCTTCTACTAGAGGAAGAAAGCTATTCAGAGAACTGAAAAGAAAACATACCAAGATTGCTCCTTTGCATGTGTCTCTGAGAGGCATTTATTTCAGTATCTTTCTTTATGCTACAGGTTTTTCAAGACAGAACTATTCTATCTTTTCAGAATCAAGCACTTTGTTGGCATGCTATGTGATAGTGAAAATGAACTATTGCAGCTAAAGAAGTATTTAGACTTAAGAAAAGTAAATGCTTTCTTGAACTGAATTATTTAGAATTCACTTTCTAAACCTTTTCTGTCATTGAGTGAGTATGAGATCTGAACTTCTTGATGGGAGACCTGTTAAGCTTAATCAAAGAAGTTGTTAACTTTTCTCAGCGTCTGTACTGTGTTTTCTCAAAAGAGTCATAAAATTAAATTTAAGCACCAAAACACGTTGTTTTGCTAGCTTCTGACCCTGTCAGTTCATTTGCTGTCGTTCCTCTGAAGCAAGGAGCGTTGTGCCTGTCTGAGCTGGCACCTGGGGGTCACGCTGGGCTGGAGCTGCACTGCTGAGCCCTGCAATGTGTGCTTGTCTGTCTGTCCTCTTCCAGGCTCTGCTGGTAGAGCTCTGCTCAGAGGGAAGGCAGATGGGACTTTGATTTAGCATGTCTAGTTAAGTTCCAGCTGTCAGTCTGGATTTTGAAGCCTCTGAGTCCTGCATGTTTTAAAAGAAACATCAAAAAGGCCTGGTGGGAAGCTAGGAGGAGCAAGACAGTGCTCTTTGAGACTTCTTAAGCTGGAAGTGAAGACTTTGTTAAATAAAGTAAACTGCCTTATTCTGTGGGAGATGCTGGCTGCTCTGGAAGCTCACCGCAAAGGTTGTTGAAAGTTCGAGTGCAACTTTCTCTGCAGCTATTGACTTAGCCAAATGTCAAAACAGATTGGTTTCATGTGGATTAGCAAACCTTTCCTGGGTATGGTGACAGACAAACCAGGCAGTGACCCTTCAAACTCATCTCCTAAGTAAAGCCAGCATCCTGGGTCCTGCCTGATTTGAAGTCACATCAAGAATTGGGAAGAAAAAACGTCAGTGTCATTGAGCAATGCTGCTAATGAATAGTGGAAAACATGTGACTACTTTTCCTTACTCGTTTAAAGAATTTGACAGTTTATTTTGAGATATTGATGACTCTGTTAATGATAGTAGCGAGGATTTTATTTTCTTGCAGTAAGAAAGGAGAGAGACTGTTTGTTAACATGGGACAGTTGATTTTTGCTGCTACATAACCAGACCGACAGATACTGCTGCCATTGAGATTCAGATCACCTCTCTCTGGAAGGAGTTTTAGCATCATGTTGTGGCTAGGAGAAGCAATTAAAATCAAAGTTGCTGCTGTTGCTTACTTTTTAGGTGCATGACAGATAAATGCCTCTAAAAAATGATAAGAAGTCTTGGCACTGACTGGGTATTTGCTCCATGTAGCTCATCTAATGTTTTGTAGAGGGAAGGAACATTGCTGCTTATTTTATAACAAGCTGGGAACAGCAGAGGTATACACTGAATTGAATAGTTTAGCTGAAATACACTAAGATCTGTTAGTTATTCGAATTAGTTTGTGTTATAACATACAGTTCTCAGGCATATCTAGTTTTGATATTTTTTAAAAATACAAAGTAAAGGTGAGATATTACCACTGGTAACAGTATTTTTGGTAATGTTAAGAATACATGTCAGGCAGTTATGAGACATTTATTTTTATTATGATAAGTCGGCATATAAAACATTTGTATAATTTCAGGTCAGATATGTTTCAATCCACAGTGTTAGATTCTATTTTACTGTGAAGTCCATGTCCTCTTCTGTCCTGCTCCTCGGGATCTTTGTACTTTGACTCCAGCTGTCATTAATTTGTTGTTTGTGAGTTACATATGATGTAGATCTCTGACACGCACCCCACCATGCTAATAATTGGAGATTATGAAAACATCACGGAAAGTACCTCTGAAGAGAGCATATAATGAAATTTCCAAATGAAAAATTACATTTATCTGATAAAATATGTAGTTAATGCTGGTGCTTGAATCCTGGTCTGGCTTCCTTCCACAAGTAGCATATGCTTATGATGCTCAGACAGCAGTTCACAGTGATGCCCTAAATGACCATCTGAATGTGGTAACTAGACTCTCCACAACATTTTCTCTGCTTTGCTGTCTGTCAGGACACAGAGCTTAGTACAGTTGGAGTTGTGTAGTTTTGTGCTGAAAGGCTGAGAACAGCCACAAGCTCTTTGCTAACATAAGCTGCTGTGCTAGTCAGGATCTTTTGAATCCATTTCCCTTCCTTCCCACGTCTTGCTGATGAAGAGGTTGGAATTCCACCCGTCATCTGACTTTTCATTACAGTTGGTATCTCTCAGGAGTAAGCCCTATGAGGCTATTGAGAGATTTTGTTATAATAATGATACTTCATTTTTAGACTTTTTTTTCTGCTTGTAGGAATTAGATATACTCTTATTATATAAAAATAGGCAGATTTTAGAGAATGATCCATTTGCTTTCTGCAGCCATGTCTCACTGTCTTGATCAGCTAATAAAGAGATTCATTTTGATAGTGAAAGGAAGCCAAAATGCCGATTGAAGTTGCTATTTCTCTATGAGCTCTCTTTGCATGCTGCACCTTCAGAACACAAAATTCTGATGGTGTGCACCAGATAGGGATAGGTTGGTAGGTAGTAAGTAGGAAATAACATCATCTAGGAGAGGCATAATTGCGTAAAAGGTGGAAATTATAGCTGGCTTGAGAGCCACACAAATTGTTTTGGTTTGTTGGCTTAATGTTGTAGGGGGAAAAAAAAAAAGGCAACAAAAAACACTGATGGTTTGTCTTCATGCAACCTCCACTGAAAGCTGCTGGTGACATATTATGTGTGTGTAAATTGACATAATTCTACTGCTGTTACTGTAAACAAGCAAACTCAAACCATCTGAGGCTCTCCCCCTGTATATTTTGTGTACAACATTAGTTTGCCTCACACTAGGAAAACAACTGCTTTCCTACTTGTCTTTACACAACAGTGAAAGATTTATAGCTTTGTTCCATCTGAATGAAGATTGCTTCTTGTACTCTTTCCAAAAAGGAACCCAGAGTTCAAATTGCTATGTGCCGATATGAACTGTACTCTTGAAATTAAGAACATTCATGAGAAATAGTCTGTGAAAGCATCTACTATACATATTTGAATAATTTATAGGAACTGAATGCTATATTGAAACAGCATCCCATATTCAGGGTGAAAGTATTAGGCCACAACACTGCTCTGTGCTGCCCACCAGTAAAACAGAGGCTGAGTGTAGATCCTAGCTGTAATTGCTTTGTCCTGGCTCACCTGTCATCTTAATGCTTCCACCCATCTCTAGATCCAGCTCATTGAGACTGCTGCTTCTTTGCATCTCTCAGCTGGATTAGTCCCAGAAAAAGCAAATTTAAGAAGTTGTTGCTTCAGAGATGTTATGGACTGGCCATTCTTTGTTTTACAAGTTCTGGTTTACATCTGATCCTTTTTCTTCCTCCTCTTTGTTACATAACAGATGCTTTATAGTGAACATATGTTTCTGAATATAACTGATTACATTCACTGTGCTAGGCAGGTTGTTGTTGAGAAGGTACTTTACAAACACTATACATAGCACGTGTCCTATATGGATGAATTTATGTATTCTGTAACTCCTGTATTTCACCATGCTTTGCTTTTGGAGTTAAGGATTATAGTTGTGCAGGAGATAAAGAGGAGGCTGTGTTGTTACCTGGAATTCTTTTTTCTTCTGGTAGCTGCTCCTAAAATGAGTTAAAATTATAGAAGCAGCCAGATGGGGTCAAACCAGGGTTCTGTCTTATGTGTATCATGTTTGTAATAGAGCCCAGTGACAGATGCTTGAGAAAAGAACATCTGCATATGTCAGGAGGTTTATTTCATATATTGGTTTCTAGCACTCTGTGATGTGGTGCTTTCAGAGTTAAAGTTCTGGCTTTATGTTGAACTGTTCTGGATGGATTTTTCTTCTAATATACTTAATATCTTTTTTTTTTTTAATTGAGCATCTGGCTTGCTTTATGTTCTGTTGCAGATTTATGGCTAAATCATACTACATAGAGGCTGAGTAGGCATTCCCATAACTAGAAGAGCAATGAGTAAAGAGTCTGTTGTTTCATTTCTAGCATTTAAAGCACCAACTGTATGTTGTAAATGTGGAGTTAGTGGGCTTATTCGAGGTTTTCTGAGAATGTGCTCCCAGGTTGTCTTTCTATTCACTTTTAACACTGAATGGTTTTATATTAGGCTTCTCTCTAGGGGTTTCCTCTGATTCCTCATCTACAATGAACAGAATGTAAACCTTGCTTTCTTATTTGTGAGCCATCTTTAAAATAGGTCACTTTCAAATCCTGGATTCCCTTTTTGACAAGATTGCAGTGTGAAAAATAATAATTGGATGGAATGAAATTTTGTATTTGAAAACAAGTGAAATGAGATTGCTTTTTCTTGACAAGCGAGTGGAAAAAAATCTAATCTGTCATTTTGAGTAGATGTGAAACTTGTGTCCTGGCCTCTTTGAGTCATTAAAGAACCTATAGCAATTCTGGAAATATTAGAAATGTCTGTTGCTATTGTGCCTGAATTCTGGCTTTAGTGATAGTATTTTGAACTTCTGTTTATTAAACTGAAATTCCATGGCAAATATATTTATTTTTCCTCCTAAAATGATCTTTAAATGTACTTGTAAACAAGTAACAAAAGTTACTTCACTCACTCTTCTAGCAAAAAAAGTAAGCTAATAAAGCCAAGATCTTAAATCACAGAATAATGGTTGAGGTGGTAGGGAACTGCTCAAGATCCACCCCTGGACTCAAAGTAGTAGTCACTAAGTGCAGATTGCTCAGACTGTGCCCAGTTCCCTCTTAACATCTCCAGTGCTGGATGCTCAACAACATCTCTGAGCAACCTCAGCCAATGTTCAATCACCCTCACCACCAGAAATTTTTTCCATACATTTAAACAGAATTTTCTGTTTCAGTCAACGCTCATTGTCTCTTGTGCTTTCACACGGAATCACTAAGCAGAGTCTTTCTGTCTTCTCTGTTCTCTCCATGCCTATCAACTATGTGTACGTGTGGATTAGATTTTCCTGTGAACCATCTCTCCAGGCTGAACAGTCCCATCTCTGAACCTCACATATGACTTCAAGGCCCTCATTATGTTCGTTGCAGTTGACTGTGCTCATTCCAGTATCTCCGTGTTTTCCCTGGACTGTGGACCCAGCACTGAGAACTCGCATTCAGTGTCTTGTCCAACTGCACCCCTAGAACCTTCTCTGCAAAGCTGCTTTCCAGCTGGTCCAGGCTGTACTGCTGCATGGGAATATTCTTCCTCAGGGGCAGGATTTGACATTGCCTCTCAGTTCCCAGTCAAGGTCTGTCTGGATAGCAGAGAGCTGAAGGAGACCATGAGCTACAACACTCCTTTTCCATTGGTTTTATACATCCTTTGTTATTAACTGCAGCCGCCTCCTTCAGGCTTAGCAGATGTAAAAGTTAATATTTCATTTTCTGCTTTTTGGTGTTTGGATGCTGCCTGTGAACTTTGTTCCATGGATGCTGGTACATTTGAATAATAGGGATTCAGGACTTGGTGATGATTTATGTGAACTGGGGGAGAATGCAGGTTTTCTAAGACAAAGGTGGGTTACTTAGGTTTTGTAGTGCTCCACTCCGGTAATGGGGAAGTTAAAAAAAAAAAATAAAAAAATAAAAAAAAAATTCCCAATATAGAATATTGAGATATCCTGAAAAAATTACATGTATCTGTGATGCTAGTGATGTCAATAGGAATCTACTTGGTGTGTGAATACAAATAGGGTTATACCATTTGGATAACTGGCTTTGACAGTAGATAATCAACAGAAGTCCTCTTGGGAGCTCTTTGATTTATCTCAGAGACAACAGAAATAACTTGCATATCCTCATTGGCCAACTATTTATGTGAAAGTGGTTAATTTAGAATCAGATGGTAGCTTGAGGATGTTATATTCTTGTAGATGACAAGAAATTACCAATTTAGCAACCAGCAGTGCATGTGGACGTGTCTCTATAGAACTGAATATTTTACTGCCTTTTTTTAGAGCTGTCCTTTATAGTAGTGATTGCAGTTGAGAATTGTTAAGTTCACCCAAGGATTTTGCACCCTGCTGAAGCAAGAACCATTATTATCATTGTTATTTTGGGTAAAACAAAGCTGGGAGTAGGTGTCTTAAAGGTGCCTAGAGGATGGTTATAGGCATTCAGCTCTCATTTAGGGAGCTGGCGCACCACTTCAAGGTGCTTATAAGAATGCAACTACTGGGATATGTCCCTGAGGCACAGTGCTGTCTATGCAGTGATAGTCTCAAGAGGTTCTAAACAAGCTTATTCAAGTACTAGAAGAATACTGCTGTGTTAGCACAAAGATTTGCCCAGAGCTAATTAACCCTGCAGAGGAACTAAGTAAAGAAGTGTGGTAGAGAGCTATACTTAAACTGCAAAATAGGGCTAGTGGGAAAGGTCAGCTTTCTTGAATTACATTAATGTATACTATAGAGTTAGTCTGTGAAAATAAAGGCATACTGTGGGAGAATTTTATGATATAAGATCCACGAGGCATGGATTCACTTATCAAGGAGGTTATTTTAGCCCTTCCCCAAATGATGTCATGCATGATCTTCAATCCGTATAATGTTGGTATAGTTTTGCTGCATTTCTGTTCCTTTCTTCTCATCTTCTTTTTGAAGCTGTGGTTCTGACTAGACCTGGACACAGCATAACTGCTTTCTTTAAGCCATATTTGCTCTGCGTGCAAAGCATAGTGACTCATAGTTGATAGCCAGGGCCTTAACACCTACCATATCTTTTCCTCTGTGCTGTTAGATAAAAGCTAAATAGTTACAGAAATAGTTTAGGGTCTGTATATGCTAGCAACCAAACCATATTCAAATGAAGCTCTGAAGTGTGATTAAAGAACTTGACAACTGCTGGTCCTTTTGTCTGTTCCTGGTAGGGATGCAAATGGAATGGCACTGTCCAGGTGTTGAAATAAACAAAGTGGCAGCAACAAAACACTAGCTTAAAAAAAAAAAAAAAAATTTGAATCTAGTGGCGCTCTGCTTGCAATTAAGCCCTGCTATAAAGCAGAGTACCTTTCATTCCAGGGCCTAACCACTCTTTCAGAGAAGACATTCTTTCTAACATCCAACCTGAATCTCCTCTGGTGCAACTTGAGGCCATTCCCTCAATTCTATTGCTAGGGACATGTTGAAATATAAAGTCAGCTTAATTAAGGAAGTATTATAGAAATATAAAGACCACTTCAGCTAAAGTTGCTGAATTCTTTCATATTGCCTTCAATTGTCAGTATGCCACTGAATTAATAACTCCAGATACAAGGGTCAAAGTCAGAGGTAGAGATCAAATACAGCTGTATAATCTGTAAATGAATTTCTTTCAGTGAATTGGAAACCTGAAAAAGGCTCCTGGTCACAAAAATAAATTCTAATTTTTTTTTTCCTAAGGTTTACAAGTAGAGTGAAGTGCATTAAAATTAGTAAGTCTTTAAAAATAAATTACTGCTGTGTTATGTTGATGCCATTATAGTGACAGATGACCTGGATTGTTTTCCAGGAAAGGAAGAACCATTTCCCTGTGAAAAAGTCACAGCGGCTTATCTTGGCTGTATGAAAACAAAACCTTAAATATTTATTTGTTTATTTTAGATGGAGAATTCAGAGTGGAACATTGTTTCTTTTATTTACCAATAATGGTGGAATAATTCAGATTTCTTTTAGCTTTGAGAAAGTGTTTAGATGTGATGTGTACTAAAAATACCTATGACAATTTTGCCATGGTCATTGTTAGGCCTCCTTGCTAAATCTTTTTTTATCGTAATAGTTGCAAATGATAATCTTCTGCCAATCATTAATTGCAAAATAGAATTTAAAAAGCGATTATAATTTCAGAACTTTCCTTCGGAGGGCACGGTCACTTCCACAAACCCATCTAATGGAAAAACAGGCATGTCTGACTAATTGCTGTAGTGACTAATTTTAATTCTTTGTTCTTGTGCTTTAATCAGTGTCATACAGAAAGATTAGCATGAAAAAATGTCATTTGTTTTCAGATAGTAGAGGAAGTAGATAGGGAGAGAGCCTACGTCTACCCATTCTCAGTAGACTGTGCACAGTTGAAAGTGCTGCTTTCCAGAGGGAGCGGGAGGCCTTTTCCCTCTTACACAACATAGATCAACGTAAAATTTGGATTCTCTGTAAATTGTAATTTGGAAATCTCTGTAAAAATTGGATTAACAAAATATTTAATTTTGAATACACGAAATTGCATATTTTGAGAAATGATTTGAAACTTTCTAAAGTTAAAAGTGTATTTTATAAGTAAGCTTGAGAAGCTTTATGCTTGAGCTTGTGAAAATTTGTAATCTTAAATACAGAATACTCAATCTCTAAACGCTATCATTTTATTATATCTTCTTAATGGCATTTAAACAAGGATGTATTAATCAAAGCAGAATTGAAGCATGTCAGCAACTTTAAAGGCAAAATATTTTTGACTGTGCACATACAGTGATGCCATGAGAAATGCAACAATTTGCTGAAAGCACACAAGTTGTCATGTTGGCAGAATTTTAAACAAGCAAGGCTAAATGAGGCTCAATATGACATTTTGGAGTTCATGTTGGGAGTAAACATGCCACAATAATCAACTGTCTTGTCAAAGAGCTACCAAAATAATTTATTTTCCATCTAGAACAAATCCTGGAAGAAGAATAGAGTGTTTAGCTTTCTGGGAAAAGTTAATATGGATATTCAAAAGCGGAGAACGTTTGAGCTAACTTGAAAAAGAAATATAAAGTAAACATCTCAAAGATCTTTCTTGAATCTGTTTTTTCAACACCAGAATGATGGACTTATCTGTCATTAAACATCCATTAAAGTCTGTCATGTGATCAGGTTTATCCCATTAGCAGGGAACTATAGATGAAAACACACTTTAACCATAAAATATATTCTTGACTTTTTGGCAAATTTTTCCAATATTTTTTTCCCTGATGTGTATACTGGGTTATATCAAGTTCTTCTAAAACTGTCATAAATAAACACTAGCATATATTAAATATCGCTAAATATAGTAGAGAAGATTTTTAAAAATAATATTTTTCTATGTAGTTGGTGAAAGAAGTTTAAATTAGAAAAATATGTTTCTATATATTTTGCATTGGCATCTTAAAAAATACAGCGATGTTAATTTCCTCTTGTGAATTATCATCTGAAACAAACAAGACCAATTTTGGGGAACTTTCCCATTGGAAATGTTTGTGCAGAAAGCAAAATACTGTCGAATTCCATAAAGGACTTGTCTGTAAATCACAGTAACTCTGGCAGGCAGGATTTTAGGAAGACTAGCTTTATTGACCACACAGAGTGACCGGTGATGGATGCTGAGGGTCTGAGTAATTCCTATAGCACTCCACCAATGTTTTTTTGTTCAAGCATGAAAAGGCTTCTGTTTCATACAAAGCTGCAGCTTCTGAATTAAAGGAATTAAAGAGAATCTGGAAGTAAATCTGTAGAACTCATTAAAAGAAGTTTTTAGCAAAGCCTTGCATCATGACAATAGAGGCCACAATGCTACACATTGACAAACGGATTTCTTTCCCCCCAGCTATTAGGGGTTGCTTAGAAGCGATGTCATCTGATTTAAGGACTGATTTTGAGATGGTTGCAAATATATATACTGTATGCATAAGCAGACATGCAAATACACTATATTTGCACTATATACTCTGCAACTTTTTAACTTCTTGACTGTGTTATACCTGTCTTTTATTATAGACAAACATAATTGTAGCTTTCCTAGCTATGCTAAACACATGCTGTATGTCTGTCTGATAATTCCCCAGAATCTTTTAAGCCTTTTGGTCAGTTTTAACCAAATTTAACAGAAGGTTGAGTTTGGCTGATTGTTTGTGTGAGTTTCCCAGAAAGTCACCCAAAGAGAATGCAGAGAGAGTGTTGGCAAAAGGTTATGCTAAAGTAGGGTCATGAATTCATCACTTTGGGAACATTAAAGAATCTGTGTGCAACATCATCTTCAGATTTATCTAGAGAAAACCAAATTCCAGCTGTTCTTGGAACTACTTATTTTCCACTAAATTTCACCACTGCTTTTTTGTGGAACTCTCTTTATTGCTAGCTTTTCCTTTGATTTCTTTTACACCGGAAAAGCTGCATCTCAAAATTCAATTCTGATATTGATTTTAATTCTGATTCAATATTCTAAAATATTGGTATGTTCTTTTTAACTGCTGATAAAGGCCTTGGTAAAATTCAGACTGTTAAAGGGTATGCTATGACCTTGTTTCTGAGATTTCAAGAGAGTTCTTTTTGGCTTATTTATTCTCATTTGGGGGAGAGTATTGTAGTATCCGTTGAAGCAGATAGTACCAAGGGGCAGTGAAATATGTGGTACTATTTGGGTTGGGGGAAGGGACTGTATTAGTATGGTTTCTTGCAGGATGAACAATGGTGAGGTATTTGAACTAGTTCTGGCTTTAGACCAAAGTGAAAAATTAATGGGCTGTAATGTTGTTGGCTTTGTTTGATGAAGTGCTTAGTGAATGTTATTCAACTGAAGAATAAATATTCTTGATACAGTTGTTGAGAGAGAAGAAAAGACATTACAGCACATTGTAACTTGATAGTGTTAAGCATTCATTTAATCTTCGTGTTAATCATTAGCTTTTTTAGTTTTTAAGTTTTGGTGTAAGGCAAGGCTATTCACCAAAGTGTGTTTAAGAATTTGAGTGATTTAATGGCTAATGTTTCTTGCAGTAACTACATGACAAATTGTAAAGAACTGAAACAATGAAACTTTGCCTGACTTTACCTAGACAATGCATGTCTAGGTACCATATTTCATTACATCTGTCACTTTCTCATCAATAGCATCTCTTTGCAATTGGGGTTATTATGATGGGCTGTTGTGGCTAGTAAGTGCAAGATAGGAGATATGTAACTAAGAGATATAACAAGGGTAAGTGCAGTTTGAATTTAAGTAAATGAAAAAACAGTTGAATGAACTTCTTCGTGAAGAAATCTGAGGTGGGCATAAAGCATTTATAATACAAAAAATTTTTTTTAGTCACTGCCACTGATTTGTCCTGTGTGTATCTTTGGTAGGTCAACCTAATTGCGTAGCTCTTTGCAGTGAAGTGTATGATAGTATAAAGGGTGTTTGTTTTCCTTTGAGATAATATTTTTGTCTTCTTTTAAAACAAATTTGTTAGTGAGAAATACGTTGAAATTTGTGACAAAATATCTGGATACTTAGGAATTTTAACTGCAGCAGAAGGGCAAGAAATTCTGAGGAAGTGGCTTTTTTTTTTTTTTTTGAAAGGTGGGATGGTGTCTTGTTGGACAAGATACTGAATCATTCAAGCTATTGGCACTTTTTGCTGTTTTGTAGATTCAGCTATTGTACCACATGTAATTCATATTTGGAGAAGATTGCTAAATTGGTTTTATGTTCTTATAACTTTGTTATAAGAGACTTAGTGTTGATGGAGTTGGTAGACATCTCTGACTATGCTACCATATTTTCTTTTCAATACTGAATTTCTTTTATTTGTTTTTGTTATTATTTAATTAAGGTCATACAAAAATTTGTAATTACGTTTGATTTTTCTCATATGTACTGTAAATGACTTGCTTATTGTAGATAAGATAGAATAATACTGACAACATGTAACTTTAAACAGTTTCAAAACAAGATATACAGAGTTTTCTTTTTATAAATATCTCATTTTTGAGTAGTGGAAGTTAAGTTTTCTTATTTACGACGTGACCTTGAACACCTCCAGGGATGGCCCACCCACAGCTTCTCTGGGCAATCTGTGCCAGCGCCTCACCACCCTTATGAAGAATAGTGAAGAATTTCTTCCTAGCATCTAATATAAACCGACTTTCTTTTAATTTAAAGCCATTACCCCTTGTCTTATCGCTAAACTCTCTGACATGAAGTCTGACTTTAATCTCAGAATGTTGGCTTCATAAATGCTGAAAAACTCTGCACAGAAGATTGATGCAATTTGGTTAAAGGAATAGTCCTTCCTGCATTTTCCCCTCTTTCTCCAATTGGCTGCCAGCTCTCACAATTGCAAGTACCTGTATTGTGGGGACTGTTCTTTGGAAAGGAAAGCAGCAGTCTCTAGGACTGGAAGATTTAAAAAAAAAAAAAAAAAAAAAAAAGTTATTTGTCAGTAACACTGTGGGAGGAGATATTGTGTTTCTGAAGCAAGGGATGAACCAGGTGATGTCTGGAGCCCTCTTCAGAAGCCATGTTTTAGGATGTTGTATTGTACTGAAGTAAAGCCAGTGACTATATTGCTTATCCAAGTCAGTTTTTCACTATAATCCTTTGGAAAAAAGAGTACTTTGCAAAAAATAAATAGAGAATACTTTTAATGATCTCTCTCCCTCTTAGGATTTAGTTTTTCAAAGGTCTATTCCATGTTTTACTGTAATACAAGCTAATGTTAACACAGAATGCAAAATTTAACTTTTTTTCCCCCTTTTCTTGCTTGTGTATTTTTTCTTGAGAATATTCGGAGGCAAATTGAGAATATATGCTAAGGGAAATAAGAGAATGAACAAAATGATTAATGTGGAGGAGGCTCCACCCTTTCACAATATACTGACTGTCTGCAGATCTGCTGGAAAGCCACACATCTGCCCAGCAGCCAGATTCCTGCCTGGCTCCTCACTCACACCTCTGCAGCAGCCACTCTTCTTACCAGTCCAGGTCCAAGCACTGATTTGCTGGTATATATGCAAATAAAGTTTTGCACTTTATCTCTAAGAGAGCACCAGAAATCTAAAGATGTCTTTGGTGTAGTAGCCTCTGACCACCAGTTCACTGATTTTGCTTAGTGGGCATAAAAATATAGTTAGTTATTTATTATAAACAATACTTTGTTTCTAATTTGTACACAAAGACAGGTACATATAGCATATTGTGTTTTACATGAAAAATAAGGATGTGCAAATGTATGTACTTAGTGCACAGAACTTTGTTCTTTAAAGCTAAGTTGTAGACTATGGTAGAACAAAAACTTTATATAAAAAAAAGTGACTATTTTTAGTAGCTTTAATCTAAAGATTAAATATTATATATTATAAATGATGTACAGTACATATATAATATAAAGTATAAAATTAAGTAATAGATATGATGGGAGGAGAAAAACAGTAACAAGGAGGCTTGAATTTGTGTCAATCTGCATGTCTTTAGTGGACAGCAGGCTATTTTCAAAGAGATGTTAAAGGAGCAGAGCTAAGAGAGTAAATTTGAACTTTTGTGGTATCAGTATCACCTGAAATCTGTTCATAGTCAACAGAGAGGAATAGTTCCTTCTAACATGTGACTCATCTGATCTATAAGGGATATCTGTAAGTACCTCTATATTAGCAATTAATGATGTCTAGATGACTAGTCTCAGATATTGACACATATTTTGTAGATGTCTGTATTTGATTAGATGAGTCTAGTTAGATGAATCTCCTGCCTAAGGGGATCTTGACTGCAGAGTCACAGCTGGAAGTTTTTGGCAGAATGAAAATTTGCTTGCTAATGAAAGTTGTGGAGTAAGAGCCAGAGATGGAGCATTGCTGAATTGCCAAAAGAAAGCAGAATATGCCTGGAGCGGAACTCTTGGATGGAGGAAAAAAACCCAAGCTACAAAATGCCTAGGAGATGATAGTTCCAAATACTAAATCAAATGCCACAGTTTTTCAGTGATTGCAGGATTGGGAAATTAAGGATTATTAAATTACTTGCTGTTGCTTATGACCCAATATCTTTGGTAAATTGTCCATGTGTTCTAGGCTGCACTCTCACTGTACTTCTCATAGCCAGATTACAAAAACACTCCCAAGTTCTTTCCACAGCTAGAATGTAGGTTAGTGGGTAGTTTCAGACATGGTATATCTGATTCCTTAGTTTTTGGATAGAGTACTTGAAAACCAGAAGGAACTAGAAGTACACTAGTTTAAAAAAAAAAAAAAATCTACATGTCAGCTGTAAAAGTGGAATTGAAACTGTAGTGACCATCAAACAATCTAATGCTAAAAAAGAAATTTTGATGGTGTGAAAAAAAAATGAAAATGCATGATTTTTCTGGAGGTACTGTGAAACTGCAAACAGACGTGTTTTACTTGGTTTTAAGTTTCAACCATGTTGCATGATTGCAGGGCAATGTAGTAGGACTCTTCAGCATTCCATTAGCTGAGACTACATGGCCAATCTGCTTATTGGAAATAATGAAAAAAATAATAGATTCACTTCTCCATGTCTTGCCTCTAGGAACATGAGATAAATTGTCATAAATTGATGATTCCTGTTCCTCTCTTTTACTGGATTTATAGAGAACAGGAAAGAGGTTTATTGGAAAAAAGCATTGAAATTAATGGAGATGCTTCAAGATACTGTATGAAGTGCATGATAAGGCTTCTGTAATTCTCCGTATAGAAAGCACTCATCATCCTTTAAGGTTGTTTGTAAACTTTTTTAAGACTGGCTTTCTAATCACTTATTTTTTCTTGAATGTGAAATATAAGTCTTTGGAAAACTTTGCCAGAGGTGACAGTGAAACTTGGAATGCACTTTTGATTTATTACAAATGTCTATATAAATAAGATTAAAAAAAATTAAACCTGAATTCCATTATCTACATATACTTAAATGGAATGTATAGAGCTGCAGTCAGACATTCAACTCAAAAATGTGATCTTGTCTCTCTAATAGACTTCTATAAGACCACTCTCATAAGAGAGAAATATCCCTCGCTTTGCAATCATGTCTAATTCATGCCATTGCTTTGGCAGCACGCACATTTGTAAACATCTGTTTACAAAGAATAAAATTCCGTCCAAAGCCTCTGATGAACACCTGGAGAACTCACTAAGAACTGCAGCCACTGCCATCAAACCAGACTGATGTGCTATTTTCACAAAAACAGTGTCAAACATCCCATTAGTTTTATGATTTAGTTGCTCTCCTTTTTTTAAGGTTTTAGTATTAACAGTTAAAATAAGTTTTGTTACTTATATACATAAACTATCTTATATTTTATGAACGTTACTCTGAAAGTAATGCCTCCTACTTTATTATGCTGGTCCTCAATGTCAGAGGCGGATGTTGGTGGTATGGCAGTAGCAGCTGAACTTTCCCACTGATATTCTGTTACATTTTCTTGCCTCGTGTAAGATGGCAGTCTGACAAAATGGTGTCTGACACGGAAGTGCATATTAAACAAAGGTGTGGAATTGAATTCCTTCATGCAGAAAAAGTTGCACCCACTGATATTCATTGGTGCTTGCTGAATTTTTAAGGAAACCAAACAGGCGACGTGAACGCTGTCAGGTGATTGGTGGTACATTTTGGCAGTGGCAATAGCAACCATGGGTCACTTCCACTGATGCAGCTTTCGATGAACATAACATGCAGGCTCTTGTTCATAGCTGGTGGTGCATAGCTAATGGTGGTGACTATATTGAACAATAGTGTTTTGTAGTTGAGAATTTGCTCTATCAAACTGAGTTACTGTGCTGATTGCAGGTGCTGTATTTTCCATGAAAATAAATAGGAGGCATTACTTTTGGAGTGGCCTATGTATATGCAGCCCAAGACAATTCCTGTTCACTCAGTAAGGATCAGGCAAGCCAAAAGACTGGACAGCCATGAAGTAATAAGGGCAAGTGATAAGATCCAATGATTATCACGGAGGGGGGAATGTCAAGACCGATTAGTTTCTCATTCAGGCTCAGGATCTGATGTCCTGTCTGTAGCGGCTGGTGCTAGATTGTTATCGACTGAAATCCCTTCTACTGTTCTTGAGGAAGGTCAGGGAGAGTTTTCTTGCAGAAAAAAAAACAAACAAACTTGCTTGGTGTTTCTCCTTGATGAAGATACCTGTGCATGGTATCTTAGTTTTTTACTACTGTACAATCAATGAATGTACAGATGTTATAGTTATGAGATATACCGGAGAGCTTGGCTACGCAGTTGTTATATCAAAGCAGAATAGACAGGATGCTTACCCATATCCTGGGCTCACTATGAAACTCCAGCAGAGAGGATCTCCAGAAGAGATCCTTCCCCACTGGTAGTCAGCACTTAAGTGGGTCTAGGAGAGGTGCAGCCAGGCTCCAATGCTTCTGGCAGCACAGGAGAATTGCTTTCATCTGTGCTCCCGTGGCTGACTCATTGCTCGCCTCAGTGATCAGTCAGAGGTTCGGGCTGTGATTCAGCAGTTCCCATACAACTACCTTGCAAGTGTTCATAGTGTTCATATTATATACTGTAGTGGTGTTTTTTATGTTTGCTTGTTTTGCTAAAAAAAACAGTGCTTTTCCCCAGCTCCCTCCCAGTGAATTCCAGGTGCATGTGCTTGCTTCAGTGCCTTTCCGGGCATTTTGATTTGATGCCTCTTTGTTTGTTGAGAGCTATAGAAATCATAAGCACTATAATCAAGATTAGCCAATTTTCAAATGTTACCCCTCCTAATAACATTAATAATTCCACTTTGCATAGAACATAACTAGCTTTTTGAGGCCATGTTGCAGATGAAAGAAGAAACCTAGCTACAAAACCAGAACCATGCATTGGTGGCATTTTACCACCACACACAGGCACATTTTTACTGAGGTGTTCGTGTAATTGGTTCAGGCTTGTTTGTTTTAGTTAATGCCCCACTGGTTATTTTGCTGGGGTTCAGGTAGGCCAGGCTGTGCAGGCGAGGCCCTGTGCTATGGAGGCTGCAGCTGTCCCCGAGTGGAGCAATCTGATACAGGTCTCATCAACAAAACCTGTTAAGCTTTGCAGAAGAAAGCAGGAAGATAGAGTAACAAATACTTAAGCTTGAAGGTTTTCCTTACTCGAGTAAAAAGCTGTTGGTGATTGTTTTTGGTATGGTTGTTGCAGATCTGCTCGCAAAATGTTAATTTATATAATTGTTTGCTGTGGGCTATAGCAGTGCAAATTGTTGTTTCTTCTCATTGACCTTAAACAAGTGCTAACGATTTATTCCATATAGTAATGACTGGGGAGTGCGTTCAAAATCCATTATAACCTTTTTTCTCTGTGGAGGAGAGGGCCCATGCTTCAGCTGAGCAATAAACTGATGGTTATTTGCTACAGGAGCTGGCATATCTGAATTTGTCATTCTGCTGTTGCTTCACACCATTTAAAGAGAAATTTATTTTTTATTTTAGCTATAAACAAATAAATAGTCTAAGAGTTAAAAGCAAACTAAAATTACCCCAAAACAACAAGAAAAAGCAAACCATAACAAAAGAGCTCTGTGTATCTGTTTGCTTTCTTGTAATGTAGATGCTGGCTAGCGAATTATTAGTCATTTTTCCATATTCTGACTCCTGTTATGTGATTATCTGAAGGTCAGCTTCTGACAGTTCTTCTGACAGTTTTCTATCTTTCCTTTCCTCTCTTGTCTGAGCTCAGCCTGCAGCCACATGCTGACAATGACATGCTTTCTTCCAGCTCCCGTTCCAGCACTGTTGTTTTTAAAGGAAGTAATCATGTCCTCCTTCATATTTTCTTCCCCGTAAGTCTTCCTAATTGTAGTTGTGAGGGAGTCATTTCCCCTCCTATGCAGTTGTTGTAGTTGTGATTTCTAGCCTAATCAATATCTCTAGAGATGTTTAAAGTTTAGCTGGATCTATATCTTGGGTCCACTGATTGCTGAGTCATTTTCTCTAAATCACAATAGAATGTATCCTTTTGCTGCTTCTTCCTTTTGCTTGCTTTCTTCTTTTTTCACTATTTTTTCATTTTCTTTTTTTTCTCCTTTGTCATTTTATATGCATGTAACTCTGCATGTGTGTATATATTTTATTTTCTTGGTGTGGCTGTCCCCTCCCTGTTATTTTCTGTCCCACTTTTATTTTTCTTTTAAATCAGAGACTTGTACTGCACTGCTTGTGTCCTTCTGGCTTTCCTGGGTTTGTTGTAGTCCTCTTGCAGGAACCAGGCTCTCTCCTCAGGGCAGTGAACTGTAGTTAAAAAAAAAAAAAAAAAAAAAAAAAAAAAAATTAAAAGAGTAAAGCCTTCACAAAGCAGTGAGTTGTCGCCTTACTCGGGGCTTATGTCAGTAAAAAAAAGTCCAGGCTGAACAGGTTTGCAATTTCATATAGAAATTTTCTTGAATAAAACGCTTCTTGTTTCCATGTTGTCTTTGGAATGGGAAGTTCTTTAGGTCCAATTTAATGCACTTGAATCAAAAAAGGCTCATTCCTGAGTCTCATCTAAGGAGGAGTCACTGGGAAATCCTCCAAATGCATTGGAACATCTTTGCTCTGGTTTTGTTTGTTTTAAATATCTTTTAGTTAAATTAAGCACAAAATCTAACACTTGGATACCATATGGGTTCATGATGTTTATGAGGAGTATTACAAAGGATATGAGATCCATAAATCAGGGAGTGGCTTCCATTGATCTGTAAATGTATATTCTTTTCCCAGTGGCAGAGATACATAGTCAAGTTTGTATTTCTTGACATTGCAGTGCAGATCATATGCTAGAAAGCACGAGAGATTTGCTTGCACTTTGCTTGCATTCCATGTTGCCACATGTTTCTAAAAGAGCATCCTGTCCTCTTTTCTTTTGGAAAAAAGATAGCAATGTTGAAATGTTGTTCTAGCAATGTTGACCTATTTTCCATCTATTTCTACCACTTCATAGGTTAATAGTGCATTGGCAGAAGTTTATGCCCAGTTCTCCAGCCACTCTCTGCTTCCCTCAGTTATGAAACAATAAATATATATATATATTTTTTTGGAGACCTTCATTTTTCCTAGCCTCTCCCACCATTTTTTTGTCCTGAGTTACAACTATATATACTTTCTCATGGTGCTACCATTTTTCCCCATCCAGATTTTCTTGTATGCTTTCAATTCAGATCACTAACAGCAGCCTCTCAGCAGGAGGCTAGTTTTCTAATCTTTGTAAAATCTGTCTTTAAAAGCAGATAAAGCTCAAATTGAACTGATCAAATCAAATGAAAGGAAATAGAAAACACAGGGCTGCTCTACCTAGAGAACTTGTAGCTAAGGCTAATATGAGTTAGATCATGTTTGGTAAGTGTGTGCATTTGAGTTGCATCCATTACAAGATCTATGCTTTCAGATTCACTGGTGAAATAAATAGAAAAGCAATTGGCAGAATTTAAAGTTATACTAGTAATCAAATACAGGTGATAATTCTGCATTTCTTGTTCTAACTGCATATATAAGTTCTACGTTTGAAAGAGGTTTTAATTTCTGCTGCATTGTTTTTTTCCTTACTCAGAAGAAGATATCCTTCAAAATGCAGTTATGAAAATTTCCTCTTTGATTCTGATAGATATGTGATCCACATACAGAGAAGAGTATAACTGAAGAAGTCTTTCAGTTAAGGAGTTAATTAATTTAACTGATAGTTATTGCATTATTGCTTGTATCTAATATTTTGCCTTTTGCTGGTGTCTGGAGCACATGTCACAGGAAATAAGCGACGTGCTGTGCAGCTACCTTGCTATCAAGAGGCCTTCCACACTCTGTAGCCCAAAAGAGGGGACTGCTGTAAGAAATCTTAACTGGATTTCCCTTTCTTGAGCTAAGTTCGGCTGTTACGGGGATACAAAATACTAGAAAGCTATCTTGTGTTCTCATTGATGTGTTTCTCAATGATACTTGGGTCTGAATAGCAGTCACATAAAGCAGACTGTCCACTTCCATCTGCTGACCCAGTTGTTTCAGCTTCTTTCTGTTCCAGTGACAGCCCCTGCTGCTTGCATTCATTAGGAACAGCTGCTCCTTACTCCGGGCCACCTTTGCTTCCTTCAAAGTCAGCTGTGGCTCTAGTGCTTTCTGACTGCTGGGGATCTCAGAGGAATTTTTGATAGGTGTGTGCGCACATGTATGAGGACTGATCCAAAAGTAATGCCTGTTTTATTACGTTGGCTCATGATGTGAGAGGTGGAAGTTGGTGTGGCAGTAGAGGCTGAATCCTCCCTCTAGTGCTCCGTTACATTTTGTTCTTGTGAGATAGATGGCAGCAGAGGGGCAGTCTGACAAATTGATGCCTGACAAGGAAGAGGTCAGGAAGCAAAGATGTGGAACTGAATTCCTCCATGTGGAAAAAATGGCACCCACTGACATTCAGTAACACTTGCAGAATATTTATGGAGATGAAACAGTGGATGTGAGCACAGTGAGATGATAGGTGGTGTGTTTCCTCTTTATACTGTGGAACCCAGAACTACAAACAGTATTCAAGATGAGCTTACCTAAGTGCTAAATAGATCAGGAGAATCATGTCTTTTGACCAGCTAGGTTATACTGTGTTTAATACTCCCAAAATATGTTTTGCCCCTTTGGCTGCCAGGACTTGCCGCTGGCTCATGATGATCTGCTCTCACCAGCACCCCCAGGTTCCTTCTGCAGAGCTGCTCTCTAGTCACTTTGCGCCCATTTCTGGCTGTTTCCAGGACTGCTCTTTCCCAGGTACACCACTCAGGGTTTGCTCTTGCTAAATTTCATGCCACTGATGAAATGGCAACCATGTTTTCCCCAGTATGAACAGTTCCCTTAGGCAGTCATCACAGTGTAAGTTCTCCAGCTACCTGACCATCTCTGTAGATTTTGTTGATCTCAATCCAGGACATTGTTCTTTCTGGTACTGGTGTCCCCGTGCTGGATGCAGTATTCTGGATGTGGCCTAATGAGTGTTAGGCAGAGGGGGATAATCACTTCTCTCAGGCTACTAGCAGTGTTCCTTCTAATGGAGCCCCAGGTGTCTTCCTGTGCAAAGAGAAGCTATTAACCCACAGGGGGTGCGAGCAAAGAGTTTAGGCTATCTAAAAAGACTGGGAATTTTAAACTGCAGCTTGCATTGTCATGCAAGTAGTGGGAGGCAGATGGTTGACACTTCTTTACTAGCGATCAATATGCCACCTTGGTATGTCTCCCTCTGCCTCCATCTGTTATCAGCCTGGTGGTGGAGTAACCTATCCTGGGACATATCACATCCTGGGCTATCACTGTATGCAGCACCACACAGGAAGCATTGTACATATGCTTAGCTGTACCGCTGGCCCTTTTTACAAGACATTGTTGGAAACGGAACACTTTTCTGGCATGTCAGAGTCCTTGTTCATTTATTGTTTCCTTCCCCACACTTTCAGCCAAGAAGCAATAGGCAAAGGTTTAGTGGTGGAGGTTTGTGAAGAGACCAAGTGGCAGAGGAAAGGGACAACCAGGGAATGGTACTGAGAGAGTTTGAGTTGTTTCACTGGAAAGATTTATCCTCATCTCAGCACTGATATTACTTACATTGATGATTTTTTGCAGCTGTATTTCCCACATTGACTTTACTTGGCAGTTGTTGCCTTTGGGAAGAAAAATACCTAAGTGATTTGTGTATGAGAGTTCTCAGTAGTGGGAAATTTACTATTAAATCACATTAGTTACAAGAAACTGGTGATTATACAAAATTTTTCAGTTTAAGTAATATTAGAAAGGTATATGCTGGATATATAATTTTCACTTCTGATCCTGGGCATTAAAGAACAAAGACAAGAGCATCTCAGGAAGTTGTTGTGAATAGGAGGGTAGGTACTTATATTTGTCTTCTAAAAGCATGTTGTTGTTGTCATCTCTTCCATTTTACCTTTTTTTTTTTTTTTTCCATGAGTAAACTCTCTAGTCTGATAGCTCTTCAGTGCATTGTCATTATTATACACATGAAATCAAACCATGAACATTTGTATAAGCAGATGGAAACTGTAAAAATGAGTCATTATTCTGTCCTTTAGATGGAGTTCTGGTTTATTTGGGGTTTTTGAAAAAATCGCAATGGACAATGAAATGCAGATTACACTGAAGGAATTAATTTGGAAATCTTGATGGAAAGTATTTCAGTGTTAATGGTTTTCATTCTGTAAACGAAGATTAGTTTTATACAGAGATTTCTAATCCAAGTTTTTGACCATGCATAGATGTTCATCTCAACTTCTGTATGGCTTTTGACGTCTCTTATATCATCCTCACAGACAAACTGAGGAGGTATGGGCTAGGTAAATACACTGTGATGCAGGCTGAAACTTGGTTCCGAGAGTAGTCTCTCTGTGTCTGTGACACAGTTCTGCTGGTGACCAGTCGCTAGTGGTCTACCCCAAAGGATGATACTGGGCACAGCACTTTAGTGCCCTCATTACTCATCTGAGTGGTGAGACAGTGCATACTGAGCAAGTCAGCAGGTGACAGAAAACTGGGAGGAGTGGCAAGTACAACAGAGGGGTGTGCTGCCATCCAGACAGGAGCTTGACTGGGAACTCAGAAGGCATTGCCAAATCCTGTCCCTGAGGAGGAATAATCCCATGCAGCAGTACAGCCTGGACCAGCTGGAAAGCAGCTTTGCAGATCACCTGTGGGGATGCTGGAAGACAAAAAGTGGAATGTGAGCAAATAGTGCAAGCTTGTAGCAAGGAGGGCCTCATTTACTAAGTGGGGCAGAACATTGCTGGGTGATCCTTCCCCTCTTCTCAGCCCTGGTGCTTTGACCAATGCTGGGATCTCTGCTACGGAAAGACGCAGATGTATTGAGTAAAATGAAGGGCTGCAAAGATGAATGTGAGTGTGATTTTTCCAGTGTGAGATGGCTGAACACTGAACGCATTTTGGGGTGTTCAAAAGGGAACTGGGCATAGCCCTTAGCAGCCTGCTCAATTCAGTGTGCTTTGATGATTTTCAGAGATCCCATCAAGTCTTAACTCTTCCGTGGGTCTGTGATTTAGAAATGGAGGCCAGAAGGTGCAGGAAAGCCAAGCGGAAGAATGTATTTTGGTATTGTTGAAACGTCAGAGCAGAAGTCATTCTTAAGTTTCTTTCTGGAAAGCAGAGAGGCTGGAAGTCCAGTGATACAACTCTACCTGGGATATTTATGCTTCATCTCTAGTAGCAAATTAAAAGATTGGTATTAAACTCAATTGACTACACTGTTTAATTGCTAAAAAGGGGCAAGGCACAATAGCTTTAACCTGTACTAGTTACTCTATTCCAGACAATTCCTAGATACGATTCTGAGCACAATCAAGAACATTTTTGCTCTCTCTTGGCAGTTTGGGTGTGCTGACCTTGTTTTGAGTGGTAAAAGAGTTGAGCAGTTGATGTAGGCTACTCCATGCAAATTAGCTTCAGTACCAGAGAATGTTGCTAGATGCTTTTTGATTTAAAAGCACAGATGTAGCCTAAAAGTCTGGGTGCCTGAATCCATAGCTGTCATCCCAGCAATCTCAAGAAATGTATCTTTTGCCAAAGCTCTTGCTCCCATGCTTTTAGACTCATGATTCAGATGTATTTTCAGAGCAGGACCTCATCAATCTTTAATGACTGATGGGGAACCAGGAGACTAGACATTGTGTCTGAGCCAGAAACCCCCTGAGATTGGTCTCCAAGTGTTAACTTCCTTTATAAAATATAAAAGAACATTAAAACACATGGGAAGACATTAAAAGGCTTGCATTAAAAGAGTGAAAAAGGCCATAAAAGTATTTATGTGGGAAATTTAAATACATATTTTAAATTCCAAACAGCAATAGCTATGCTGTGTTCTTCCATTTTTTTTTTCTTACAGAGCAGAATTTCTGTTGTTTAAACTGCTCTCTGCTGACATTATTCTTTGTAACTATTCTTCACAGTATATCCAACTTCCATTGAAACAGAACGTTTAGTCTTTCACTGGTGAGCAATGCACAATGTGCATGTTTTTAGCAGCTTTGACAAAGCCAGATTAAATCAGCATGCCCTCCAGCTTTTTCCAAAGACATCTTTTTATTTCCCTCTGAGTATGGATCATGAAATTTTTTTTGTTCAAGTACTTATTTTGGACTGTTTGGATTTCAATGAAACTGTTTGTCAAATACAGAGTGTGGTCAGCTGTCATCTAGATATTTTAGTTTTCACTTGGTGTTCAGAGGTTTTCCATTTGCTTTGCTTGGCCACTGAGCTGTTCCACAGAGGCCTCAGCTTTCCAAGGTGAGGTCTTCGTCACCTTGAGTTTGGAAGAAGTGATGTGACTGAACACCTTGGAAAATCTTGGTCTCTGGGTTTTGGTGAGAAAGCACACAGAGCTCCATCCGGCAGAGGCTCAGGTGTAGGAGGAGAAGCATCTGAAGGAGCTTTTCAGAACTGCTCTTCTACAGACTTGAGCAATGTGTCAGCTCGTAGCAGATGGTTAAGAGATGCTTTCAGTACTTGGAAATACTTTAGTTTGCATGTTGGAACTGTTTTTGTATTGTGCATTTGTTCTTGCTTTAAAATCTATGTGTGGAAGTACTCCATGCTCCTGTCTGGTTGTAGATTGTATTAGAGTGTCAACATCCATATGAAGTCCCCAGGAATAATCTCAGTACAGGAAAGAAAGTATGGTTATGTATCCAAGAGACATTGGCAGAGAGGTTTAGTTTTGGCAGAAGACATATGGCTCTTCGAGCTTTAAATATTATATTAACTCTTGAGTTATACTGAAAATACAGAACTTTTAGAATCTAAAATATTTGTAGTGTAACTTAAAACACTTCCATAAAGGAGGCCATGTGCTTTACCAGTAATGTGGGTGGGCTGGTACTCAGGTGAGTTTGTTGCTGAACTGCTTCGGAAGTTTCAGGCTTCTTCCTCACTGACCTGCAAGAAGCTGGTGGAATCAATTCTAGCTTCTATGAGCAGGCAGGGTGAGCTGGTTCACTTAGTACAAAGTGACTGAGTAAATCTGTAGAGGAATATATAACATCCAATAGAGGGGTTGGTGATTTTGTGGGAAGTGAATTAAAGTTGCTGATAAATAATTACATTATTTCCTGTTTTTTTTGTTCATATTTATAAAATGGGTGTTCTATTTTTCTTTGTGTTTTTTTTTTTTTTTACTACTAATCTGTATGTAACTGGAACAAAATCTGTGGAGAAAGTCATTAGCACTGTACTGAAATAGAAAAAGAAGAAAATTTTTGTCAAATGATATATCATCTGAAGTAAACCCCATCAGCTTAAAGGAATCTGCCATCTTGCAATCTTGATTTATTAACTTCTGAAGGTGATCACTGAATGGCATAGTTTTCTTTTATGCTGACAGGTGAAGGGGTGGTACCGGTCATATATAATGCAAGAAACAGTTTTTTCAACCGAGAGACTAACTTTAGGTATTTATGAACAAATTTGAGCTATTGACGTATTTCCTGCAAGTCACCATGAACTTAAATACAACAGCTACAAATAGTGTGCTTTCCCTTTCCTATTAGCTCTGTTTTTCTCCTACTCATAAAGATGTCCTCCATTTTATTCCAAATGGATTCAGTTGCTCTCTAATTGCTCTGCTTATGGATGATCTTGCCTGGTGTGTTTGCAGGAATTTAGTAACAGGTGTAGAAGGGCCCCAGACAATGACATCTGCCAACTTTCTTTTTTTCATGATTGAGTTCACCCCTAAGATTTTTGTGTTCCTGTACTGTAATGCTATTTAACCACTGTGCTGTGTGATCTGAAGAACTGGCTTTTCATTTCATCTCATGTTTATCACCTGGATTTTCCAGGATTAGGTTTCTTCTCTATCTCATAAGTCACTTTTTGTTTTGCTCGATCCAAAGGTGTGACATTGCACCTTTTCACTTGTGTAGGTTGAATTTCTACACAGCTTATGGAAATTACTTTCAAATACTTGGTTTATACTTGGGAACGACACCTTTGTAAATTGACTTGGGAATAGTTTGCATTCCTTTTACATGTTAATTCAACTTAAAGTTTCCTTGGGGACTATTTTGCATCCTAAGAGGGCTCCCTCTGTTACGGTATCAGCACCATTCAGCCGCTGCTCTTCTCTTTCCAAAATAGGAGATAGGGAAAGTTTATTTGCCTTTTCATCCAAAATTATTGGAAGAAACAGATCTACAGGAGGCTGGTGGGCTTCAGGCTGCAGAGTGAAAAGCTCATGGGATGGCGTGAAGCTCTTGTTTGAATAGCTTTCTCTTGTGGGAACTTGTGAATGACACCTCACGTGGCATCCAGTACAATTTGATCTCTGGAACATCTGTGTCTGTGAGATTTAGGGTTTGTATCAGAGGATGTGATAAGAAGGCTCGCGCTTTATGCTATCTAAAAATCATTTGCCTAAAAATATGAAGAACTATGAGACCAACTTGTATACTCCAAGGGTGGTGGATTATTCCCAACAGTGAGAAAACAGAGAAAGCAACAAATAGAAGGGAGAATACAGGTTGTGTAGCAATACTGGCAGAGCATTTATGTAGCTGCACCTGATCCTACACAACTCTACTGAAAATAGTTAGCAGACCATAAGGAACAGAATGAATAATGCAGCAATTCTGGGGGTGTTTGCAAGACATTGTGTGAAAATATGCTACCTGGCTGTTGCTTTGTCGCAGTAAATAAAGAAACATCTGTGGCTTGCTCTCAGTTATGTACTCTTTAAATTTGGTGTTCATTGACTGTATATTGCGTGTAGCATGACGACTTATTCCAAAACTGTCAGTTTTCATCACTTCTGCCGAGGATTCACATTAAAAAGTTACAGTGTAAGCTTTTATATGCCCTTATTATTTCATCAGAATAAGGCAAAGCAGGAAGAAAGTATTCATTTGCAAGCAAAATCTGGATATATTATACAGTAATTTTGTAAAGGTGTGAATATAGCATAAGCTATACTTTATGAAACTCTTGTGTGGAGTAACTATTTTCTCTTTAGCTAAACTTATTTTATGTAAGTGTATACATTATAAAAGGGACAGTTCGTAAAACTGCACAAATAATGTACTTGATTGAAGTTTACAATATGCGAACAAGCATCTACTTTGTTTTTGAAATTATTATATATATGTATTTAATATAAAATACAGATCTATGTTTTCTCAAGGATTTTTATGCAAAGTATTACATGATTTGAAATTTTTGCTGTATTACAAAAAAAAAAAAACCCACCGACAAACAAACACAAAAAAAACAAACAACAAAATCCCAAGCCTCTATGGCTCCTGCTAAGAAAGAAATAGTTACTAAAGAAATAAAATGTAAAACTGCTGCCAAATACAGATCAACTTCTTTGATTCTGAAAAAAAGGAAAAAATTTTTTTTAATCAACTGTGAGTTTGTATACTCTATTATTTGGCAACCCTGTTAGAAATGCAAAAACAGAATGCCATCTCCACCCTACTAATTTTGTCATTTTCTAGTTGGCAAAAAACCTAGCTTTTCCATATTTTGTTTTGGTACGTGTGTAAACTCTGTTTAATTTACTTATTTTTTTTTTTGCTAGTAGCTTGAAATTGTTGGTGTTCGCACAGCTCTAGAGGAAAAATACTTAATATTGCAATTACAGTCAAAGAGGTAACACTATTAAGATATTCAACACATTTTTTTTTCTGTCTCCCTTCTCATCTCCTCCTGCCTGTTTTTATAAATAATGTTCCAGCTGCTTAGATTACAACATACTAGTTCTCTCTCTGTAATAACTTGCAGAAAAAGTCCCTTTGAAGGCATCAGTATGTAACATGGATCACTATTCACTTTAGGATGATACCCACAGTTCTCGAAGAGGCAAGTCATTTGTGACTCAAGGTTGGCAGGCTGTCTTTGCAGTTACCTTTTCGCTTTTAGGAACCTTAGATTCCCCACCCTGTTGATAACCAGTTTCTACAAGTTCAAAAGAACTATAATGTCTGTCTAGCACTTATTTCTCTTCTGTCCTCTAGGTGGTTTTTAGTGTCCCTTTGGTTCTACTTCCCTCGTCTGGGAAAGATAAGTTTGAAATTTGGAAGCATTGAAGAGTTGTCTTCTGTTGCTCGGCTTTATAGATTTGCAAAACAAAGAAAAGCATACAATTAAAAGCTAGTCAGTGTACATAGAAGAGTTATGTAATAGACAACACGGACGCTGGAAACTAGAAAAAAACCAATACTATTCCATATTTGGTTTCTGGGATATTAAACTTAAAACTAGTTTTCTTCCTTCAGTTTTATGAGTACAACGGCTGTAGTCCAGTTCCATAACAACTGTGATCTATTGGCATACAACCTAATAATTTTTCAATGAATATATGGACATTTCAGTTTTTAGTAGCAAATACTCTTTCAGTCAGTTACTGTCTTGGAAACTGAAGGCTTAACACATATAGTAAGTAGTCTGTCTTGGTCTCTGATGTTATTCTTTCATAGATTTTTAGCGTTAAATTTTTTAGAATAAAGTTTCTGTTGTACTTTTTTGCACTGAAAAACTGGGAGAGAAAAAGTTGTTATTAGGAATGATTCAAGTTTTACTTCCATTTCTATATGCGCTTTGTATAACAAAGCTTTAAGTTTAAACGTTCAGTTTCATTCCCCATATTGAATATTTTCTCTTATCTAGGAGCTTTTGAATGCTTGATCTTAAGTATGTGTATATAAGAATACTTATTGGTGAGATTTCCTCAGCATGACAAAAATGGATGACTGAAATTAGAGAAGTTGAAGTGTTTCTTGAGTACAGTGCCTTGACTATCTAAAATGCCAATAGTGGGGATGCAGTGGAAAATATTGATAATGATGCATAGAAAAAAATAACTAGGGTGAAACTATTTTTTTAATAGTCATCAGTTGAGTGAGACTAATTCCAAGCAAGAAAGAGAAGACTCTTGGAATTTCCTTGAAGTAGATTTAATGTCTTCTACAAGTATTACCTGACTGGATGAATGTTTCTGCACAGAGAAGATGAGAGTTAGATGTAAATCCTGAAACTGAGCTTGATTTACAGTCAGCTTCTCAGGATTTACAGTCACTTAGGGCTACACCAGATGGGTGATGATGTTTACTGCCTACAGAATTTTTCTTTGTAAACATGCTATCGCAGTGCTGAACCAATATTTTTCCAATATTCATATGGTGAAAGCAGTTTTTATCTTGTATATTTTGTTTGTTAATGCCATGGTATTTAATGAAAAATAAATCTTCTGAAATTCGCAGTGATTAGCATTTTAAGGGAGGTCACTTTTAGCGTATCTTGAACTCTTGCTGCTGGGTGGGCTTTTTGTGTCGTTCATCAGTTGGGTGAGAAAGCTTGCAGAAGAATTGATCATCGTAAGTACAGCGCTGCAGTGTATCACTGACTTTCTATTAATTGCTTTACTGTGAGTGAGGAGTGGGAGTAGATGAGATATAGTATTTGGAACATCAGGGGTTGTATGTTTTTTAAACTAGTCTAACTGTAAAGATGCCATTTCATGTAACATAGCATTCATTTTTGAAAGAAAATGGTTAAATAAATTACCTACATAGCCATTGACATATTTCACTGAATAAAATTAGATTCCACAATGTGATGAAGATTTGTAAAAATGATATATGTATACATACCTGTGATTAGAAATCAGGTGATGAAATTACAGTATGGGGCAGAAAGGACATTATAAAACGTGGGCCCAGCCAAATTTGGTAGTTTTCATATGTAAGATGGAAATCCCAGGACTTAGCCATGTACAAAAATGCTGGCTTGTGGTAAGCAAAGAAAGTATTTGTATGAATATTCTTTGGCCTAAAGGTTCTTATTACTTGAAAAATATTCCAGAATTAAGGCAAAAAAAGTGCCTGCACATTGAAAGTAAGAGCAGAATTGAGAACCTACTCACCTATTTCAGTGTTGTGCTGCTTGAGATGCCAACTCATTGGTGGTACATTAATTGACAGGAAAATTTAGGAAATTTATAAGAAATTTGTCACTGCTGGAGCCATGAATTATACTCTGGTCAACCCTGGAACTTGAGCAAACTACCAGTCTGTCTAGGTTTCATAAATACAAAGCATCCCAGGCTGTGCTGAAGTAGTCAGACTGGGCATTTGGGCCTGTGCAGAGTAGACTGCTTTTATTGTATCTCTGTGTCATGTTACCAGTGTTCTTAAAGAGAAAATCTGCAGATTTTGCTGTTCCAGTCAGTATTTTTGTTTTTTGCTTTATGTTGCCAGAGTTGCCTATGCCTTCCGTGAGCTTTTTGATCATGTTCTGCAGATCCTGCTCTGACAGCAGCTCTTGCTTTTCAGTCTGCTATCTGTGTCCATTAATATGGTGCCGGCGGGTTCCTGCACAGCTCAGGGCTGCCCTGTAGCTTTCAGTGTGTTACAGATTCATTTATTTCCCCAAGCAATGCCATCCATAGCTGAGGAATAGCTAAATCTGAAAGTAAATTATTGAAAAAGTGAGAGCCTGGCTCCACTGATAATTCGGAGTGTTCTACTACTGAAGCCTGTGGTGCTGGGATTTTACTTTTTTTTTTTTTTCTCCTGAATCTGTATTCCAGCTGAATGTATTATACCACTTCTTTTTATTATATGGTAAAGTTTCCTAAATATGAACTGGATGTTCCTTTCTGTTGTATTTTTTTTAAGATCTTTAAAAATGAAAAAGTTTGGCCCTGAATTTCTCAAGAAGCAACTTGCATGTTTCCCTAACAACGTATTTATTTGAATCTGGGAAAAAGAGTTAAAAGAATGAATTTGAGAAATATGAGATAGGAAAAACATGACTAGCAGAGGACACCAAGACACTGACCTGTGTCCTGGGGCCAGATATTGTCAGAATATTTAATGTGGTCCCTATACTTCTGTTAACAGCCCCAGATAAAAGTCTGCAGACAGGTTATGAAATGTCACACTGGTAACATAGTGTTGGGTGATGTGTGTCTGGTTGTAGGACAGATTAATCTGTGGCCTTTCACTTGTTCCAGAAGTGAGGATTGGGAAGACTGGTGGAATATCCTTGCTAACATTTTTTTCATGGAGCTTACTCTTTTCTAAATCTCTAACTGATACAAACTCATCTCTCGAGGAGAATTTTCTCATGAACGTTAACTTGTAGTTAGTTGGCATACTGTAACAACCTTCTCTTTTACTTTAAATAAGAAATACAGATCCACGAATTAAATATCTCAAAAAGCAAATCCCTTGAACATCAAAGGATAAAGATGGAAAAGCATTTTCCAAAACAAACATATTGCAACCGCAGTATCTGCTATTCATATAGCAGCGTAAGTGATAGAAACTACAGAGAATTCTGTCTTTAAAGTTGGTTTAGGGGAATTGTCAAATCTTCCTTGCCCACTTCATTGAGTTCTACAGTAACAAAGATATATTACCCACTACCTAGATTATTTGTCATCCGAAATCCTTTATAATCTTATATAGATAAATGATCTTGAACAGAATGTTCAAAACAAAAAAGAAAACCCAGGGAAATCCCAGAGCTTCAGAGTAAGAATTTCAAAGCAAGAAATCAGCTGTGGGGCAAGGTTTCCCTGCTGCTGCTGCTTTCTTTGTCACTGCACATCCTTACATTTCTTTCTGCACAATGGCATGGTTTCAAAATAAGGAGTGGAAGACAGTCCCATGAGTCTTCAAGGCTGGTGGTAAACTGCCAGCCCAAACACTGCCTGACTGAAGAGAGTTTAATATCTGGTCTTCTTCCTGGATAAATTATTTCATCTTATTTCTCTTATCAGAAAGTTAATTGGTGATCTGTATTCTCTGTGTTTTTATGCTGAATTCAGTTATATTTGTGGATGTGGGCTCAGATCATGATTAACAAGTTGGGCCCTTAGAGGTCTAAGAAGGAACTTGCTTGCGTATCCTTTAGTTGTTGTAAGTTTGGGTTGCATCCAAACTACTACATCATTATTCACTTTCAGCTGTAGTTTGAAACTCTTGCATACGCTATACTGAAATGCTAGTTGTAAAAGCAGTATACGTTTTTTGTAATTGATTTAATATTGATTTAATTTTTTTGATAATATATATTTTTTGTTTGCATTTCTGCAACTGAAAACAAGTTATTTTTTTCATTTTCCTTTACTTTTCTTAATTTTCCTTTATTTTTCTTAACCTCCTTGTCTTCTAGAGTTGACTTTAATTTGAAGAACAGTTGTTACAAACAAAAATTAGGAGAGCACAGATAGCCTAATGTGGTGGACAGTGGTGGTAATTGGTGTTCTGAGAAGATTTGATGAAGCTGTCATTCTTAGGAAGAGAATTTCATTTGTATAACCTGTGGATATTTCCTGTTTGAAAGATATGACAGTTCGTATGTCCACAGTTTGTGGACAGTTTTCAAATGGATACTCTAAGAGAAGAGATAACTTGACAGGAATGTAGTTAAGTGTTATAATTCTGTCACTGAACAGTTAACATTACAGTTAGAAAATATACTCAAAACATTCTTAGTCATGTCTTAGATCGGAATGAGCAAGAGTGAGGCATGAACATATTACTTTCAGAATAGGCTTGAATTTATCTCAAGATTTGAATCTGACCTTTTTTCAGAACAGGAAAAACTGAATCTTCATCCCATTATCTCTCAGAACATGTTTTTTATTCCTTTTGTTGGTTTGAAAGTGTGGAAAAGCTGATGAAAGCCTGACAAGTAAACAAGTAGGTGGAAAAATTTCTATGATTAGTCATTGTAAAAGCTGTTAGACTTTTCAGGTGGTTTCCTGAATTCTTGAAGGTTTTGCTGTTATTGTTTCCAAATCTCAAAAGTGAAGGAGTTTTCTCATAGAAACAGAGATTGAGTTGGGATTTAATTTATTTATCAAGCTGTGCAGCTGAAACTAGCAATACAGTACACAGCAGAAACATACTGTGTATGCTGATTTGTTCTGGACCTTCTTGTATAGGTCTTTATACAGGATTAATCCTAATAGCATTAGCGTAGTAAGACATATTGCTAAGTAGACTTAGACTTAGACAAAGACTTAAAACAAACATCCTTTGGACACTGCTATTAAATAGCTGGCATGACATCAACCTTTTTAACCAATTCTCTGCTTTTCTCAGACATCATCTCAGACAAAGGGAAACTGAGCAACGGATTACCAGGAACTGCAATATCACCACGAGCCTTTTGAATTAGACTATTGCCACCCATTTACTCATCCTTATTCAGACCGTTCTCATGAGATATGATGGATATAGTCTTAATCCAACAGTTAAGAAGCAGATTTGATCACTTGAATACTATTTAACGAGCCTTCTCTTTTGGTCAAAATTATGCATTGTTACAATGTATAGTTCTCAGATATTGTCTTAAACACTGATGTTTTTTAGTGATTCTGAATATACAATATCAGTAAGCTTAAAACACATGTAAATGCTCGAGATAGAATTTAAATTTAACACTGATGTTTTTTAGTGCTTTTGAAGAAAGATGACTCTAAAAGCATGTTGTTCTGGTTGATAAGCCATGTGGGTGGCTTCATAAATCAGCTATAGTTAAAATTATGAACCCAAGCAGAATGCTTTGTTAATCTAATTTTTCTTTCTTTTTTTTTTTTTTAAATCACAGTAATACATTGTGATAAATAGTTCATAAGATCAATGTGAAGACTGAGTTCAACATCAGCAGGTTTTTCATTTCAGTTGTGGATACTGTTTACTTCTATGTTCAAGTATAAATACTAGTATAACCAGTATACATTGTAATTTGAAGCATAGTACAGCACCACTGGTTCAAGATGAAGAGTACCTTTTCCACTTGAAATGGAACTCTGTTTCTGTATCAGTAGTGACCTTAAATACATCAGTGCCTCAGTGATTTGTTCTGCTTGAGATACCTGGGAGCTTCTCAATACTAATTGTGGAACCGACCATTTCATTTGCAAAGGATCAGAAATAAAAACTGATGTAGGATAGAGACAGGGTTTGCTTTCATATGCTTCAGAATAAAGAGGAGGATAATTTGGGATGCTCGCTTCACAAAAATGTCTCTGCTGCTGTTGCCAAGAGAGTCTGTGGGCCGTGATTGTGACACCTGCTCCAGTGTCACATGCAAATTTCACACAGGTCTTGGCAAAAACCCACCCAAGTTGGTTCCCACTCTGCACTCTCCACATTAAGGGATGAGTACAGGTGGTTGTTGTGACTGTAGTACCAAAGTCATGGTATGTAATCACTTTAAAAAGCAGTGTTACGAAAGTTTATGGGAAAGCTTTTGGCATTCTACATGTGCCTGGAATCATGTTTGAATTGTGTGTGTGGCAATGGCTTTTTTTTAAAGGGGCAAGGATTCTGTCATTGACAGGAGTTTTCTCTGGAAACCTGAGAGGCTGCTTTTCCTTAAGAGCACATCACACGCTGCTCCTTGCTACAATCCTCCCTGGATATCTGCAGACTCTAGCTGTGAGGTGGCTCACTGCCTTCTCCATCTGTCCATTGCTCCTTCCAAATGGGGCTCATGACCCTCCTGATGGTCACTTTGGCTTTTGTCTTTCTCTTATATACAGAACAAGGAAGGGTAAGATAGAAGAAGTGAAATAAAGAGGGGAAATATCCCCACGCTTATAGAAGTATCTTTCTGTCCCAGGGATTAACTTGAGCTGATACTGTTTGCTTCATGCAAGCACTGATTCCATTTTGTGTCATCTAAGTAAAGCCTACGTTTGTCCCCCTGTGTATTGCTGGAGCTGTGGCTAAGCCTGGCGTCATCTGGGTGTGCGGGAGACCTCGGATTGAAAAGGAAGACAGGCAGATGTCTCTTGCAGCACACAACATTTCTCTTTTTGCATGTGCTGAAGGTCCCAGGAAGCACTATTTCTGTGGCGAGAGTTACAGTCTTGGTAGGCTTGGGAGGATTTAGATTTAATGGCAGGGGAATAGTGGTTTTTTTTTTTTTTTTTCTTATTGTTTTCAGTGACATGGTCTAGCCTAGTGGCTAATGGGTGGGAATATTTTTCACCTTAAATTCTTAAACTTGCTATGGTGTTAATCCTCCATCTACCAGATTAAATTAAAACCATATACTTCATGGAAATAAAACTTGTAAACAGAAAATAAATCTTACAACTTAGATTACAAAGACCATATATATTTTTAAAGCACAGAAATTTTCTGATGGAGCTGTACAGACTGAATTAGTTTCTGAAGGAACACATTAGAGATAATCTTGAGTTTGATCATGGAAATGTTTGATACTGTATATCCTCCTCTGTCTTTGGACTCTTTCTTCTCTACAGATTAGTCCCTCTGTAGAAATTAATCTACTGTGCCTGTTTTGTTTTATCCTTGAAATGTTAGAGGCAAAAGTGGATTAGTAGACAGATCTGAGAAGCTGTAACTGAATGAATGAATGACTCATATATATAAATGTAAACTGAATCTTTTGGTTTGACACTGAAAGTTCTCAAAAGTAGGAATCAGATTTCTTGGAGTGTTGCTGCCCCATAGTAATACTTTTTTTTTTTGGGATGGCCTGTCTACTTTTATTATTTCCTTGTTTTGGTGGTCGGTCTTATAATATAGTTTTCTGTTTAACTGTAAATTTGCAGGATAAATTCAAGAAAATGAATAAATCATAGTTCTATAAATTGATTCTAAATACAATGAGTAGGATTTGACTATTAAAGATGTCTGAAATGCCAAAGAAAATAATACTGTTATAAATGTGTAAAAATTCAAAATCAAAAAAGAGATGACTGACAGATTGCAGTTCTGAGCCATTGCAACCTTTGGTAATATATATGATGATTCTTCTATGTATAGCAGTGTATTGACACATTTGCTATTAAAGGATTTAAATCTCTGTACCTGAAATGGCAGTACAATCTGGCTTGGTTCTTCAGGTTTCTGCACCATGATATTCCATCTGCACGAGTTTTATGTAACTTTTGAGTTTCTGTAAAACATTCAAATGTTAAAGCATTTAATCTGTATTCATCATGTGACTATACCAAGAAAATGAAGTTAAAGATACTCTTGTTCACTCTATTGAAAAAAGAATTGTCCTGTTGGCCTCTGCAGACAGTGATGAAGATAAATGGATAGTATTTAGATTTGTTACAGAAACTCATTCATGCTGTTTTTTGTGATGCAGTACTGAACAATATTTTTAGAGTAAATGTTTCTAACACAGATCCAGTAAGCTATGAAACATTTCAGTACATTCTAAGAAGGATTGCTGCAATGCATTTGACTTTCTATCATGTGTAAATATTTACCCTTTGGCTTTGTACTACTTTTTTTTTTTTTTTTTTTTCAGGCATTACCCAAAGCAGTCCTTCACTACAGTGGCTGATACTCCAGAAAATCTACGTCTGAAGCAACAAAGTGAATTGCAGAGTCAGGTAAATCAAATGATTCTTCTGTTTTACTTGTATTGGATTACCAGCCCCACTTCTCAGAAGTTTTTCTATTGGAAGAAATATCTTTAGGTCAGAATAGCATTCTCATAAATGTAGTCATATATAGTTGTATATATAAATATATAATCATATAGTTGTAACTCTGTTGACATTACTGAAGTCATTAGCTTTTCAACTCTATGTTTAGTACCCCTTTACTTAGTTTTTGAAGTTTGAAATCTAATAGCTGAATCCAGAGAGTTCATTTGCCTTAGACAAATGTAATTTTTAGCATCAAACTTCAAAGCTGTGTGATTACAAACAATTAATTTGTCATCAGCAAACGTTTAGGAGATCTGTCAAAACTGACCTGGCTGAATGATCCATTTATAAATCTAGTATGTCCTGGTGAGCTCGGATATGGTCCATTCTATAAGCTAGATGTGACAAAAAATTTATCCATCAAAGCTTACCTGTGTTAACGGGACACTGAATTAAATGGGTAAAGAGAAAAGTAAAAATAAAAAAAGGAGATAAAGACAAAAACACTGTATTTGTTTACTACTATTACATGGTAGGTTTACTACTGTTTTTATTGATATTAATTCCTTAACATCTGGTGTTTCTATCCTAAAATATCAGTTTTGTATTGTTTGATTTTATGTATGCAACACTGGAAATTATCCTGGCTGCGTGAGACAATTGGTAATGTTGGATTCATTGTATTTTGTGGAAGTTGGTTATTGCAGTTTTATTCTTAATTTAGTTGCAATTTCTCATTATAAATTGACAGTTTAAAGTAATTACTGACAATTAACATAATAAGGTGTGGAGCACAAGACAGGCAGGAGGCATAAAGGGCTTTTCTGTTTGGGAACCTCTTTGTAAGTTAATGGGTGAAATCAGAGGAGTGTTAAAAGGAAACATCAGCAGATATTTGGCATGATGTATCCATTAAAAAAAATTACTTTTAGCATTAGGGCTGTTCTTAAAACTCAAAGAAATTCTTTCATGCTGAAGTTCTACCAGAAGGAAAGAGGAGAGTTCTGTAGTCCAGTGTTCTGTGTACAGCAGTTAACATCTTGTTAACAGGAATGTGTTAGCTATATTTTGTAAAAGTCTGTTTAAAAGAATATAAACTTCGCGTATACTCTTCCTACTGGTTTTAAGAAAAATGATTGGATCCAGGAGAATAATACACTTTTTGTACTGTCAATTTTTCACTGCATTACCTTGTGCATCTGTGTACACATGCACGCATACATGTGAGAAATCACTTTCTCCATCACTTTCCCTGTTTGAAAGATGCTGACATGTTGTTTTGTGCGAGGAAACTTGTTCTATACTGGTTAAAAAAACCCCAACAAGTGTAGTATTTTACAACTGGGTAGGCAGAACCTTCGTCAGTGAGAAATCTGGATTTTGCTTAAATATAAACTTGCTGCAACTATTTGCAGGAAGTGACATAAAGTGCTGTATAAAGTTAAAAACTTGGAAAGAGGGAGAAACCCATAATTTGTAAAAGGTGCCTCTTTATTAGGTGTTGAAAGTTTGTCAAATGCAGTTCTAAACTACATAGATCTCTATAGAAATAATGCCTCCCATTTCTTTCCATGGAAAATACAAAAGCTACAGATAGCATAGCACTATTTCATAAAGCAAATTCTCAGCTACAAAACAGTATTTTTCAATAGTAATCACCATTAGCTACACGTTTTCACCACCTATGAACAAGAGCATGCATGCTGTGCTCAAAAAAGTCTGCTCCAGTGGATGTGGATGCTATGATGGCATAATTACTGGGAAAATGTTACTCATGCAGTCCATCTTTCATCAGCCCAATCAGATGGAATTCAGAAGGTGCTAGATGGAGACTATACCACACTGCTTGATGTGGTAGGACAGTTGAAGCCAAGATTGGTAATGTGCTCCATGGTCTTTAGACTGGTACGGTGCCTGGCGTTATCATGTTGCAAGAAATTGTCGTCTTGTCTGGCATGACTCTGAAAGTTCAAGCATTCAGCACAGTGAGATCTGAGATGTAGTGGTTAGAGTTGGTGGTTTGTCTTGATTCCAGGAAATCCAAAAGGCTCATTCCTATTCCAAAAGACAGTGCACATCACTTTACTCTCTGAGAGCTGTGTCTTGAACTTTTTTTACTGACGGGGAATTCACATGTCACCAGTCCATAGACTCCATTTTAATTCTGGCTTGTAGTGGTGGCATCACTACTGGTGAAGGAACGTGGTGCAATCCAGGAAGCAGTCACCTTCAGCCTCGTTCTGGTTCAGCAGGTCCTGACAAACTCGTATATGGTGTGAGCATTCATGGGACTCCACACCTTTGTTTCATATGCACTTTCATGTCAGATACCATTCTGTCAGATTGTTGCTCTCCTGTCATCTGTCACAAAGCAACAAAATGTAACAATATTGGTGGGAAGATTCTGCCTCTACTGCCATACCACCAACATCAGCCTGCTGTGCCAATATAATGAAATAACTTTTGGAGCAGCCCTCGTACAGTGGCACAAATTTATCTACTTGTAGGAAAAGTCGTAACATTTTTTAATAATAATTCACTTCCTTGTTGTTGTTTCACACTGTTTTAATGCTGAAATAAAGATTCCAAGGACCTTCTATAGTCTAGCTTAAATCTTATAATGAAATTGTACTTTTGAATAATATCAGTAATATTTGTATGACAGTATAAGTCTGTTTATATCCTGAATCGACCCTATTGGCTGTGTTGTTTGTTGCTGTACCACAAGCTTTGCAGAGAAAGTTGCAAGACTCCCAGTTGATACAGATGTTTGATATATAATTTGCCATTGTTCAAGTCTCCTATTTTTAGTGTCATGCAGTGCAAATAAGTGTGTATGTGATTCAAGAAAAGTATTTCCTATCAAACCAAATCTGCTTGGTTTGTTCAGTATTTATCAGAGCTTCTTGAATCTTCTGCCAGTGCAGTGACACTTTGGGACAGAATAAATTTTGTTAGGTAATGTAAAAAATTAAGTTAACTTTTCAGTAAAAAGAAAAGCTTTTCTACAGTAATAGCTGCTTTTTAGGTTCTAAGTAAGCACGTTTAATGCTTTTAGTTCTGAAAAGACACAACTCTGCATTTAGCTGTGGGACTCCAAGCATCTTTTAAAAAATCTACAGATTTAGAACTATTGTTTATTCTAACAAGCAAAGCAGGAGGATTGGGTAAAGAAAGCACCATTAAATCTTCAATAATCTGAAAGACGTGTGTATTTGTAAGCTTGCTGTTTCAATTTTCATTTAAACAGCAAATGACAACATTTTAAGCTGAAGTGCTGTGTCCTCTATCAAGAATCCATTAAGGTCAGCATCAGGTGCCAACCTGTCATGTTGGCATAACAAGATAAGCAAAACAAACAAAACCAAAATACTGTTCTCTAGAGGAGTCAATAGAAAATGAGTTGCTCTTTACTACACTTGAAAAATTATGTTGTTAAGAAGTCAAAAGGCAACACTTAAAAGCTTTCCAGAGAATGTTTTCCTTCTGTACAATATAATTTTATAGTTTTTGTCTCCATGGGCTTTCATTCATTTCTGTTTGGAAGAGTGATGGCATTTGTTCATTAGGAGAGGCTGGAAGTTTGTTTTTCCATTCAGGAAAACTCCCCAGTTTGATATCCTTATCTCTGAAAAATGATGTTTTATGATCTTTTGTCTTCTAAATAAAGAGCAGTGTTTCAAACAACAGTTTTCTTTATGCATCTCTGAAGAAAAATCTGTACCTTTTATTTGTTAGAGGTGTGTTCCTTCATTCCACAGATATTTTCTCTGTACATTTACAGTACGCTTTTCTCAGATATTTCCTCTCAGCAGTGTATACTTGGGAATCACCTTCATGTACCTTCTTTGGATTTCCTTTGCTCCTGCTCCTGCTCTCTTAACTTTCTAGCAATATAAACTGCTCTACAGTCTTTAGTTCTTGTCTGTGGCGATGCTGTGCAGATCAACTGTAGCATTTCTTTTTACAGAGGAGATAGGCTACTAATGTTACTCTATGGCTACCATGTTTCTGTTATTGTCTGTGCATTTGCAGATATTAGACAAGCTGTAAGATGCAGGATGTTACCGTAGTTCTTCATCTTCTTTCCTGTCTACTGCTCCTCACTATCACGGAGGCTAAACGAGCAAGTGAAAATGAACGCGTTGTAACTGCGGTCAAGAGACACCAGAACACAAAGCAAAGTCACCAACCAGTGCATAGTACTAAAACGCCTGATAAACAGATTGGGAGGCAGGGAGGGAGTTTCTCTGTGGAATACATTAACTTTTTTTTTTGTTATTGACACATTTGTTGTGTCCTGAAGTTCTTTTCATTTCACAGGTGGAATTACATATCTTTGGATGAGGTATAAGATATGATCATAAACTTATTGAAATAGAAAAGAAGAACAGTTTGCTTAAAACTTAAGTTAAATCTGTTGATTCTTGTCTTGAATGCATATCCTACAGTTTTTTTTTAAATATAATTTTGTTTTACAATTTTGTTTCTGATATCCTTGACTTGCATAGTTAAACAATTTTTAACTAGCTTCCGATGGCAATTTGCTGATCAGAGTAATGGAAGTTGCTTATAACCGCTTATGAAATAACTTTTATTACAATGTTGAGGGCTGATTATTCTTTATTTTCCTTTTGGGCTACCTAATGACTTGAAAATCAGTAGGATAAGCAGTGTGGATAAGAGCAGTAAATTCTCTTTCTTTTTCAGAATCAATCTTATTGCATATATAAGTGTCATAACACAACTACAGGCTTCATTGCATATGCAAAACAACTGCTTTAGACCATTCCTTTTGTAGTATTTTGTCACTTCTCTGCAAGAAGTCTGCAAAAATGATCATGGAAAGAACAGATTGGGAAGCAAGTATGAATGCTTACGAAACATTCATACAAAACTTTAGACAGACTCATGGGTGAATGTATGTAAAAATGTCCACTTACCTAACCAAATTTTTTTTTACTATTGATTTGATGATACAAAAATAAGTGCCAGCAGCGGTTGTGGGATTTTCTTTTTTCCTTTTTTGTATTGGTGCTTGACCAATATTCATAGTGATTTGGAAAGCTGATATAATCTGGTAGGAGAAAAGCAGAACTTTAACTATATTTAAGGAAGAACAATAGCATTTGCAGAGACGTGGAAGAAAAACAGTTCCTGCTGGTCAGAAAATCATGAAGCCTGTAAAATAATCAGTCACAAGAGAAAAATCACCTTTTCCTGTGCTAAGATACAGAAACATTGAAGAAAATAACCTTGAATAAGTTGATGTAAAAAAAAAAAAAAAAAAAGTTTTTCTTTCTTTTTAAAATGTATATGATGTATAACTGTAAAAAATGAAGAGATATCACATCTAAGTGAAATAGAGATAATTCCTATGCTAGGATGAGAGCAGAATGGTCATGATTATTAAATATTTATTGAGCAAAAGCACTTCACATCAAAAGTGAAGCAGATAACCTCTAGTTATACAGTCAGAAATATTAGAAAAGAGACAAAAGAGGGTCACAGAATTTGTAGCTCTTACTTGCAAGTGTAGTTGAAGAATTCTTAACTAATCTTCCCTAGAATTGAAGTTTTTGTAACTTTTTACGGGGACAATGAGTAAAATCGTTAATGTTAAGATGTTATCAGAATTGCTATGATTGAAAAGTTATTCACTTAATCTTTTACGTTTTAATAATTAAAAAAAATTTGCTGAGTGAGGAGGGAATGGGCCATGTAACATGTTCTTTTTTTCACATGTTAACAAGTTTCCCCATTGATCCTCTTCAATTTCTTTTCTGCTTTTTATTTTTGGAACTAGATCTTTTGTTAATTGTTGCTCTCTGCAGTTATATTGCAGGAAATAGGATGCTGCGATTCTTGTTAGTTATCTTTTTGACTCATTACTGCGTGGAATTTAAACTGCAATGAGGGAAAAATGGTTACTTTACAGAGAATTTAAGATCAAGAACAGAACAGTTTTCATAAGTGAGTCATCCAGTGACTGCAAGTTAAATGCTGAAGGTGCTTCTATACTGATACCTAGAAGAGGGTCAGAAAGAAAGCAGTTTTGCTGAAAAATCCTACGTACTGGTTTATGTCCACATTGTGAGTGGCTTGTTCCACTTAGAGTGATCTGGTTGCCACTCAAAGCACAGAGCATTGAATCTTGGTACTGGGTCTATGTAATGCACCTCTGAATATAATGGATATGTATCTTTTTGTATCTGAAATAGTGTGAGAGCTGTATCCCAGCTCAGTAGTACTTGTGAAGCTTGAAGCTGAGTTTCCAGAAAATGTGATGGCACTTGGGGGTGCTTGAGGGTCACTGTGGAAGAGCTCTGCAGGCCAACTGGAGTGGGATGGGTGCAAGTCTGTCTGCACTGCCCCTTAGGGACGATCCCTCAGCGCTGAGCTCTGCTTGGTCTTACCTTGTGTACATGTTCTTATTCCCAGTAGTTCTTTAGCAGAGCAAGAGAATGAACTCAGCGCTGTGGGGAGCCAGGGTGCCAGTATTGAGTTAACTCCTTTATGCTCTCTTATTTAGCACAGCCGTTGTGAAATGTAAGTCTGTAAAAGCTGGGAAATGAGCCCACATCACCTTTTCTTTCCTTTCTGATCTTCAGATATGTCTTTCATGATCTGCCATGTTTAAGCAAAAGGGGTCCATGTAAAGTCATTTCCTATTGATGCTGCTGCCTTTTTTTCCTGAAACACTTCATTCTTATCGTGATCAGCAAAGAGAAACTCAACTAGGAGGGTGATGATCCAGAGGAGAGTACTGGTAATCAGCATTAATGGAAAGAGCCTGCCTTTACTTATTCACCCTTCAATGGAAAAAGGAATTTTCAGGAAGATGCTTTTAGTCAATTCACCGAGTTAGGAGAACTTGTTTTATTTTCTTTTATATTGCCACTGTCACCTTCCAGGATGTTCTTGGTCTTTGCCCAGACTTCCATTTGTGTAATGGAGGAATAAATTATGTCTTTTTTTTTTTTCTCCACAGCATATAATTGTGGGTGGCATATTTGATAATTTGTCAGTGGCATATAAGCATTTTTGTTAATATCCTTTTATCCAAAGTAAAAGCTTAATTTTTTTTTCTTTTTTCCAGTGTGAAATTGTAACATTTCTTCATAGATCAAAGCACTGGATTAACCCATTTGGCATTTTCATATTGTGACAATTAATGGATTCCATTTAGTTCCTCATTTTAGACTCATATCTTTTCAAAGGTACTGACCTGTTTCTTACCAAAGCATGAAGCTAGTCATCTATCTTATTATAAATAACCAATTTTTCTGTTCATCATTTGCAATTTCTTCACAAACTTCAGAGTCACTGGACTGAGACTTTTTAGGGGCAAGGTTAATTTTTCTCTTCATTTTTTCTTGTCATTATTCTCATGGCCTTACATTAATGTGTTCAAAAGATATGATTAAGGGCTATATTTGTCTTAATTGTATTGGTTCTTGAAAATGTTTTGAAGTTGGTCCTTCTTCCCTTATGAAGTTATTTTCCTCAAGAAAATACCATTTCTGTTCCTCAGGCAATATATATATTTTTTTCAGCTGATGCTAGAAACAACCTGTCAGTTTTGCTAGTTCAAGGAATTCTTGAATATGCTCAGGGTTATGCTGATCTGCAGATACCTATGCTTCCCTTTTATGTGAGAAATCAAACTGATAGCATTCACATGTACCTAAGTTTATCAGTAGATTGAGTGATCGAATTCTATTTTAACATACCTCAAGAAGCTGCCTCAAATCCATATTTATTTCATAGCTGAATATTTTGTTGTGGCATGCAATAAACTTATTGCATATCTATTGTGATGGGATATCTAGAATTATAGAACAGAAGTTTTATGAGTGTGGCTATATTTATTTGGTGCTGTTATTTTTTTTTTCCATAGAATGCACACACTCTTTAGATCTATATTAGAAAAAAAAAAAAGGAAAAATACTGCTTTACCCACGTGATTATCTGCCATGTATGTCTGTTTCTCAAGTGCCTTAATAAGTATGTGTTTTGCTTAGCAGTTATTTGCCTCTGCTAAAGCATTTTAGATTGTTAGGGGTATCTGTATTACAGATGAGAGTTGCTGATTTTCTTTATGCTTTTTTGCCCCCCAATTGTAACACAAAAAGTCTATCCAGATGCATATCTTTATTTTCTGCAAAACATCTGATTCCACTGTGTGCACTGGTAACAGAGCAGTACCCCTTAACTCCACTATTTATTCTGTGTTTTTGTCAGCATTAGTTCCGTAGATGTCCTTAACAAAATGACAAGCAACGTTGCTTAACTGGGGAAATCCAAGCCTGATGAGAGTGTCACGCTTTTTCAATTAAAGTCTTACAAATTACAAGCTTTAAGCAAATGAAAACCCCAAAAAATAGTTTTAGCTACAGTAAAGGAATTTAAAAAATCAACAAACAAAATCTCTTTCTCCATTTTCCTCATTAAAATGCTGTAGGTGGCTCCAGGATTTTGCATGGTTGCAGAAAGGCATTGTCAGCTCCTTCAAGATGCATTTTTTCCACTTTGAAGCCTTGTGGATCTTTCTGTCTGTCTGTCCCTCTTTACTTTTTTGTTCTAGATTTTTTTTCAATTCACTGTAGGCTGAGCTCTCTGTTAGTGATGCAAAGAACACTTGTAATATGCTTAGTGCAATTGTGAGAAGGCAAAGGAAGAAAGGAGCTTAAGCCTGCCTGGTGGTACAAGGCCAAAACAGCACGTGGAGCAGAAATTGCATTATGCTGGCCTTACGGAATATTGAGAAGAAGAAAGCAGGAGAGTTCCTGGGTAGTCCTACCCCTTGACCCCAATAAAAAGACAAGTGTGTTCGTCAGCATTTCAGTTGGTCATTTTCTTGATGCTTAGGTTACTTATTGATGGGGCTGTTTTAGATCCAAGAAATATATTGTCTTTCTGATTTATTCTCAGATGGTACAGGGACCATTCAGAGTTCAATGATTTCTTGTAACTGCTGCCTTGCAGGATGGATTGAGGTCTGTTTGGGGTGATGGTTTGTCAGGTAGTGCTATGCTTGCAGGAGATTATGTTGATTGGCTTTCAAGTGAAAGGGTCATGAAAGAAAAGGAAACCAGGACCAGGTCAGGAAAGAAAAAGACCAGGATTAGTCTAATGTTTAACCTTATCCAAAAGAAAGTGACTTGGAAAAAAATACTAAATGCTCTAATTGCACTGAACATTAGAGATTTAAAAATATTTAAGGATTTTTTTTTTTCTCTTCTTAGGGGAAAGGAGGAAAGTAAAACCTGTCTGGAGCAGTTTTTTATTTTTTTTCTGATAGCTTAGTAGACTGTAAATGTTGAAGGGCAAAACACATAAGTTGTTTAAATTAAAAAATGCCTTTGCCTTCTGCCTCTTCTGTTACTGTGGCACTGCATGCCCAGAACAGAAACCCAACTCAAAAACACTAATTTGATATTTAGGGCCAATGTATAAATGTTTTGTATTTGTATAAACCTATAATTCAGTTTGATTTTAAATTTGGACCTTTATGTACAAATGTATCTGTTTGGTAAGTGCATTCTAAATCTCTTGTGAATTCAAAGTTGTCGCATTTTACTTGAAGGAAAATAATTTTATCAGGTTTAATTAAGTATCACTATTTTTTTTTTCTTCTTTTTCCTTTTTTTTTTTTTTCCAAGAAGACTAGGCAAATTGCTCCAAGGGTTTAAAAGGAAATATACAGATCATAGAAATAGAATAGCTCAGGCTAGAAAAGGCTTTCAAGATCATCAAGTTCAACCTCACCTTAACCAAACTACTCTAACAACCACTACTAAATCATGTCCCTGAGCACCACATCCAAATGGTTTATAGAATCATAGGATGCTGATGAAGCCTTTATGTATCAATAACTGTGCTTGTTTTTCCAATATATAATGACTTAGTAATGTTGTAATATAATTATCAGTAATTATTTGTTTTTTGAACTTAAATGTGATTGCAAGGTAAGAAGAATGATACAAATTGCTGAATCCTGCCAAGAAGGGAGTCACAGTGATAAGGTTATTGAGCAGGGGATGCTCTAGCTTCTGTCAGTAAGGCTGGGATACAAGGCTTGGTTTGATCAAAGTAAGTTGTTTTGCTTCCTGTATAAGAAGGGAATCAGAAAGTCAAGTAAGGGTGTATATAAATTGAGGTGTGGCTTTCTGCTGTTGGCCTGTGGATCGAGTGAGGAGGATGATCGAGTTGAAGAATGGCTCTTTATAAATGTTCTCAACAGGCTTCTCTGTTTATTTTTTTCTTTTGACTATGCTTAATGGCAAGTGATTTGACATAAACATCAATTCCTGGAGCATTTAAGTGTTTCTGATTCATTACTTTTGTCTATTTTTAAGAAAACTGCGTTTTACTAGTTAGTTTATGTACATTGGGGAATTCTTCATTAATTTTGCTACTAAGCTCTCTGGAGCCATTTGGGTCTTATACCTCCCACATGGATGAGGAACCTCTAGATCAGATGTGCAGAAATTACAGGAATATGACTTTTGTTTTGGCAATAGGAAACAATTCTAGTGATTAACATTTTTATTTTATTGCTCTTCTGAGAAACCTGGTTGTTTAATTCGCTCATTATGACTGATCAAATTTTTGTCTGTTCTTATAAGCTTTAAGTGGGTAGATGTGTTAAAGATCTACTATAGAAATGTTACAGAGCCCAACATTACCAAAACACAGTGTTGACTTTGTGACTAGCCACATAATTAGGAAAATGTAGGCTAAGATATTATGAGAGACTAGGAATATCTTCACATATAATGAGAAAGTAACAACTGATCACTGTTTATAAGTTTATATTTATTGGTTGAAAGGCTGATTTGTGAATTACTAAATTTTTTTTTATATGCTAGAAATTACAAATTCAAAACATTGTTAGAATGGATTTTTTTTCATACTGTTGGCCTAGAAGTAGAAAACGGTGGTAGTTCAAAAGCTGAAGAAATGCTTTAGAATTTGGGTGCTTTAACTTTTTGAAAACAAATGGAAGAAATCTCAAGAAGAAAAAAAGAGACTTAAAATTGACATATTTTCTAATTTTCAGATTTCACTCCTCAATCTTTTTAAAATTTGTGTTAGAAAATATTTATGAGAATGTTTCACTCATCTCTGTTCAAGAGTCATGGAATATTTAACTATTTTCCACTCAGTATGAATTAAGGTAGCTTCTCTTTTCTCCCTTCTCATATCCAGTAGAAATGGAGGAAAAAAAAATGACAGTTAAATTCTGTTTCCCTTAACAAACCTGAAATCGAGAACACTGAAAATTCCTCTATAAACACATCAAACTAGGCCCTTAACTTGTACAAATTGACCTTGTCTCATTGATTTGTTTTATCTTCTAGTGTAGTTGAAACTCTTATTTTTGGTATTGGAGGACTTTTGCTTTCGGTGAGGACTGCAGTGTTTTCAGCGTGGACATTAAACTACTTTACTACATATGTTCATTTAATTTTAAGATCATCCGTATGCTTTGTTATAGAAAATTTAATTTTGAGACAGTGATAGCACCAGGAGAAATAACAGTCTGGCAAATAGGACTTGGACTCACTCAAGCGTACTAAATGAAAGTTAGTTTTCTCTCCCTCTAATAATTATAATATAAAATAAATATTATCTAGTATTGTGAAAAAAAACTCTCTGAGTCTGTAAATGATGTAAACCTGAAAGGTTTATTTAGTAAGTTATTTTTATCATCTATAAATTTTGCCTCTATTAAAATGGAGAAGTTGGGTTTTTTTGCTTAATAGCAGTCCTTCAGCAATACACTTGTTTCTAACAAGTGCTGAAAAAATGTTTTAATTTTTCATTCATTTTCGTCTGCTTCAAAACTTTGGATACATTGCTAATTATGGGAATTACAACTTGATGTCTTACTAAAATCGAAGCAAAGTACTGTTTTGCTGCAGCTAGCTGATGGTGTAAATTTACAGCATGAACTTCTCTGCCTGGTACAGTCATTGCTAGATGCTTGGGAACTGATGGTAGTGTGGTTGCTGCCATAGCATGGATGCTCAGCTAAGTGATTTTATTCAGCTGAGTAGTTTGTGTTTCAAAATATCTCTACTTATGTATCTTGGATATCTCTATGATACTGAATTAAACAGTTCAGAGATTGGATCTGTTTATAAATGATCTGCAAAAGCCTTCACATGAAATCATAGTTAAGTGGCCAAAATCAAAATATCAGACTGGAACTTCTTCATATTACTGGATATTTGTTTTACTTGAGAATTTGTTTCCAGTTGTTTGCTGAAATAACTGAAGTCTCTCAGAAAATACAGAACAAAAGAAGCTTGTTGTGTCTGTTAAAAGCTATTAAATGGTAAATAATAGTTCTGTAAGGAAAAAAAAGGAAAAGCTGCATAGTTTTACACTGGAATACTACTTAAAAATAATAAAGTTAACAGGATTAAACTTAACATTTATCAATAATGTTACTTTACAAATAAATAGACCATTTCCTTTCTGTAATCTTCAGGATGACAGCAGTAAATTATTCATCTGCAAACTCTTGTTTCTTTACTGAATAGATGTCTGAGGTTCATTGTGCTTGCCAGGCTGATTCATGTTCTGTATGCAAATGGCTGAATGGCTGGCTCTTGTTTCTACCTTGGTAATGAGCTACAACAGCAGTGTGGAGAGAGATGTTAGATGTTGTCTGTCCAGCGGAAAAGGTAGATTTTTCACCTTGGAAAAAAAGGTTGGAAAAGTATATTTCCTGTTTGATATTTCATTTGAAAGAGCAATTAGAAAGACACATGTGACTTAAATTTCTTTATATCCATTCCATCTTCCTTTTCTTATCACGATTTTCTTCTTTGAAGTATGTCGTCTTTGCAGCAGAAATGAAACAAATACTAACAACTGTCTCGATCCTGATTTGGAAATGAATTGCTGTAGCATATTATTTCTTAAGGGTATTTGCTTTGTATATGTTTCAATCATCTTAGGAATGCACGCTGTTGAAAAAATAAGGGTTATTGCCCTACTTCCTCCTTTGAATTAAATCTGATTTCTGTTACCATAGCATTGCCTGTTCATGTACCACTCAGTCCAGCTCTGGTCATTTGCGAATATTTTCTGTGACTGTATTGCTGCAGCTCCTTTTTCCAAACTAACAGCCTCTGTACAGTATTTTTGTCTGTGTGGGGGATGGTCAAGCAGCTGTTTTTTCACAACTCATGCAATTGCTAATACGTTTCCTATGCATGAAGGCAGACTTCTATTCAGTCCCCCTGGGGACAGTAAACATCATTTTTATCATGTTGGAACTACAGGCTCTGTCAGCCCAGTGAAGTTGTTCTCAATTAGCATGAGGCAGTCTGGTTCAGGAGGGAATATCTGCTCCTGTTCAAACCCATTTTTCTTTGAGCGTTGCCTACACTGATTTCCAGCTGTTACTGTGAAGCTTTGGGGTTCATTGGAAGCATCTATCTCAAAAGCAAATGTCTGAGTCAGTGTCCGATTGAATGACTGGAGATTCTCATGCAAAAAAAACCCAACCAGCCAAACAAAAAAACGCACAAAACAGTTAATACCCACTTAGCTAATTATCTCTCAATGTACACGATCGTGTTTTACAGTCCAGCAATTAAAGAAAATTAAGTGGAACCTCTCTAATTTGCATTAATGTTGAGAACAGTCTATTGCCACTTACTGAATATCATTAATTAGTGCAAATGAAAGCAAGCACTCTTTACAAACTATAGGTAAAGTAACATATGCTGAGCCTGATACAGTAATGCCACATTATTGTTTCACTACTAGTAACATCTCTGCACATGCAGGGGAAGTTAATATGTTGTAAACTGACAGCAGTATCTTTCTTATGCTGATATTTACTCTTGGTTTATTGTGTTAAGATGACCATCCTATAGTGAATATTTTTTTCTACTGAGGTTTAAAGTCACATAATGCTTCTTGATTACCATCACCTTGTTATATAGTAGAGAAAACCCAACAAAAAAATCCCAACCTCTCTGAAAATCCAGTGCAACTGAACGATCAAGCCTCTGCTTGCTAGCTGCTATATTTTCAGAGCTATTACTATTTCTTCCATGAAAGTACGTGATTTTGCTCCCCTTGTGGGGATGCATTACTAGCCCAGCTCTGATTTTCCTTTTAGAAAGCTCTTCCCTCCAGTTGCATTTATAGCACCAGAACTAACACCATGTTTCCCAGATTTCAGTTAGTGTTCTGCCTCCGTTAGTGTTGTTTGAGTGTAGCCCCTGGAAAGAAGGCTGCCTTGCCTGTATTTATATTCTCTATCCATTGCTTTAAGCACAATCACTGTCCAGATCCCAGTTCTAAATAGTTCCTGACACCAGAAGTTTGTTAGAGATTACTTACAAACCTAATCACTGAGAATCAAAAGACCATTTTAATGTGTTGGAGATTTGTGTCTTTTCTCTCTCACTCATCTGAACATCAAATTATGGCAATCTTTTAATGCTCAGCTGAGTCTAGGTGAGAAACAATTCAAACCTTTTTGACTTAAATGTTAAATTTATCTCCAAAGGCATAATTCTTTTGCTACTTTAGCTTCACAGTGATCCCCTTTCATAGCTGTGCATCTTTTCAAGGCCTCTCTCGTTGTGAGGCGGTAGCTGAATTTCTTTTACTGGTATCTCCCCAGTCACAGTAACACAAACTGATGAAAGCTTGGATGCCTGGAACATTCCAGAGCACAGCTTGCAGTTAGGAAGGTGGGTTGCTTTTTGCAGAGCTGGCAAATATGTTGTCTGTGATCTAATGGCGAGACTAATAATCTATGAAGATAACCTACTTTTCACTTGAGGCTACTTTTTACTTTTCTGTTGTGATACTGAAAAGTTTGTTGGAAACTGCCTGCAAGTTGTAGGATCCAAGTGCTGTAATGTATTGATTGTATATAATGTAAAAAAGGGAAAGTAGGAAGCTAGCGAAGACTGTATTTCTTTGCTTGTATTCTATAAGATGTCATTTTTTGCTGGAGGAAGATCTACTGAAATAAAAACGATGTTTGGGAAGCTTAAAGTTGTGAGGAATGAAATGTAAGTTTCAGGTTTTCTTTTATCCTTACTTCTTTATATTCTGAACTCTGAATCAAAGAGTTAGTTCCCCAAGTGCCTAGACCCCATTTATTTTCATTACAAGTAGAACACCTAAATATTTAAATCAGTCCTAGGGACTCAAATGACTAAGTTATTTCATAACACTTAGTCTTCTAAGTCGTGTAATAGCTTTTTGAACAGCATATTCAGCCCTAAGGTTGTCATTCAAAACTCAAAAAATTCAGATCAGTTCCATTAAGAACTCTGTTTTAATGATCTTGTTCCATAGTTTTTGTACAAGTTTGCTTCTGAATTTGGTTAATTTGAAGTAAAAACCAGAACTAATATAACTGCTACATAAATTGCTAGTTCCCCCCCATTTCCCTCTGCCCCCGGTCAACTATTATGCTTAGGGTAGGTGAAGTCTTTAAATGAATACCCCCCCTTAATAACTTCTGCTCTCTGCTATCCTCCCAACTACCTCTCTATAGAATAAATAGAAGCTATACCAAATTCATGTATATATATATTTATATGTTTTACAATCAGAGAATGACTTGAGTTGGAAGAGACCCTAAAGCACATCCAATTCCCTGGGGGCAGGGCTGCCACCACCAGCTCAGGCTGCCCAGGACCCCATCCAACCTGGCCTTGAGCACCTCTAGGGTTGGGGCACCCACAACTTCCCTGGGCAGCTGTGCCAGTGCCTCACCGCCCTCTGAATAAAGAATTTCCTCCTAACATGCAATTTAAATCTCCTGTTTTAGTTTAAAGCCCTTCCCCCTTGTATTATGGTAGAGAAGTTCTACTGAATTATGGAATTCTATGAATTATGAATATATGGAATTCTCTTGGATGTGGCCTTTTCCCTGATTTGACAAAAGCGAAGCCCATATGTCACTTCAGGATAAGGAAGGTTGATAATAAACACTGGTTATTTAGCAAGAAAAAATTGCTTTGACTGAACATCTAGAACAAATATATTAAATTTGATCACACTTCTGAGCTATTATAGAAGATGAAAATAATGTATGAAAAGTTCTGTGGTGGATCTTGTGATAGGACTAGTATGTTCCCTCTGTGTGCAAATATTCCAGCTGCACAGCTTCAGGCACAAATTTGGTTGTAGCCCTACGGTAGAGTACTCTACTCTGGGGTTACCAATATGAATCAAATTATATAGCTCACAGTATGCTAATATGCTATATGGAGGACTTCTTGTTACAATAACAGCCTAAAATATAATTATTTTAATATGACACTATATGTGATTTTCTTTTGTGTGTTGTATAATACCATAGCTAACACAGAGGGCTTTGGTTTGTGCAGAACTAGTAATGTTGCATAAAGCAATTCCAAAAACTTCCCTGCAAAAATTGAGCTCATTGCTGAGTACTACAGTGTAGATAGACTACTTACGGGATATTCAGTAGAAGGCCAGTGCTGTGGGCTGACTCTGGTTGGCAACTAAGTAGCACGCAGTTACTCACATTAGTTCCCCTCCTTTCTTATGGGATGTTGGAAGAGAAAAGGACAAAAAACACATTGTTGAGATTAAAAAATAGCTTAATAAGCAAAGAAGAAATGGAAGAAGAAGGGAGGAAAACAAACAATTGATACAAATGCATCTATTGGATGGATGATACTCAGCCAGTTCCTGAGCAAAAGATATCTAATCTGCCTAAACACCCCTCCTGTCTGTTTTATTTCTGAACATGATGTCTTATGGCATGGAATTTCTCTTTGGTTCATTTGGCTTATCTGTCTGGCTGTGTCCCTGCCCAAGCTATTGAGCGTCCTGCAAACTGTTCACTAAGGGGCGCATGATGAGAACAAGGAAGACCTTGCTGCTGTGCAATGCTGTTCAACTATAGCTAAAGCAAGAGCATTGTTTGGGCTGAAAATCTAAAACCTAGCACTGTGTGAGCTGCTATGAAGAATTGTGAGTCCACCCTAGCCAAACCCTATACAGTCACAATGATGATTTAAGAGTTGGGGAGCTTCCCGTCTGAAGAGGGATTGAAAGGACTGAGTTTTCCCAGCTTAGAGAAGAGAAACACAGCACTCCCATAACTAAAATGTTAACTACAGAGAAAAGGGGAGGTTGCATAGTGATAGAACCTGCTTCATCCTACTCTGTAATCTAGGGAACTTCTCATGTTAATTTTCTGACCTCTACAATGAGGGAAGATGTCTTATTTTTAACACCCTACAAGAATAATGTCTAATCAGCACTTTCATGGCTAGACAGTGCTTTATGTGATACTGTTTAGTTGCTTTTAGCAAAGCAGTTCTTGTGCTTAGTGGATATTCCTCAGGGACAGTTCAATTTCAATTTGAAGCATATTTTTGTTTAAATAGCAGAAAAATTTGTATTTTCTTTCTATCTTATAAAACAGTCTAAGCTGAAATAGGGTACAAACTCTCCTAGGACTTACATTGCAGGTGTATTTTTTTTTTTCTGTTACCATTTATGTGAAATTTTTGGAGTTGTTTATTTTTAGTTTTAAGGAATGTTACTCAAATTATGCTTTAGAAAGGTCTATTTTTGAATTTTTTAAAAGACATCGTTGTAGTTGGGCAGTAACCTTATAATCCAGATTTTTATAGATATATGCCAAGTTTTGTATTGCATTTCATGGTAGCACTGTTCAAGGTGCACAAATGGTGAGTGCATCAAACCCGTCAGGAGTGTGAGGAGGTGGCTCACTGAAGTTCACTGAGAGTGTCATGTAAAAAAATTCTTGTTTGTTGATCTGCTCTTTCTAAATATGATGAGCATTTATTATAGTAGAGTGGCTTTTCGTGGGTTAAAAGGAGAAACTAAAAGCAGAAATTGTGGCAAAATTAATAGAATACAATCACATATGAATAAATAAATAATACGTGCCACAAATATTTGTCTTGTCAATTTTAAAATATAAACTGAAGCAGGGCAATAGATCAGAATGTCCTTCATTAAAAGAAGAATAGATGAAAGCACGTGAATTATGTGGGTGCAGCACAGTGATCCTCAAACTGTAAAGCTTACAGATATAGAGTTTTAAAAAGGAGAAAAGGAAAAAACAAAAGTTCAGACTGTAGCAACTATTTATTTATTTACTTATAGTCTGTTTTTAGTTATAAAATAGAAAATAAAGATCAAGAAAGAGGTTAACTGCTGCCCTCTTCCCTTCTGGGAAATATGTGAAGCCGTATCCTTGAAAATAAGAAAACTTTTGATTCTGTGGCAGCTGATGTTAGAAAAGTCCTAAGCTAGTGCAGTACTGACCTCCTGTGTTTCAGGATATAACAAAATAAATGTTTGCAAAAATGTCTTACAGCTATGAAATAACATTGATGCTTTTTCCTTAAGAGTAGGAAGAAGGGTGAAACCAGCGATGCCGTCATCCAGTTGAGCATTATAAACATGCTCGTCTGACTTTGGTTTTATTCTGTCGCTACCAAGCTGTATATGGATAGTAGTTTTTGCCAGGAAACTACAGATTAGCACTTTCGTTTTCATAAGAGTAGGAGAATTCAGTTTTTGGATCTTACTTTTTTCTTTAAAACACCGTGTTTTAAAAAAGTCAGTTCCCTGAATGAAAGCCTGAAATATGAATTAGACAAGGAAGAAGGTATTCATAAATGAGGCTGATATTCGTGAAGATCTTGAATGCAGTCCATCTGTTATTTATTTCCTATTAATTTTTTTTGTCTTGCCATTCTGTTCATTTTTTCAGTTAGTTTCCTTTTGTTCCTACAGTATTCTATTAATAATCTGTATCATTTTTCATATTTTCCCTCTTAACATGCTTTTCTTAACTTCTCTGATCTCTTCTACAAAGAATTCTGTGCACACTCAAATGCTACGTTCAGTTAGCAGTAAAACTCGTAGTTATTTCTTCCCTAAAATTTTGTTCAAAAATTCATGTTTGCTTTTTTTTTTCTTTTTTTTTTTTTTTTTCTCCTTTCTTTTAGTAAAATGAATAAGGAAAGCGTTATATTGGACCCTTTTTTTTTTCTGGAAACTATTGTTTGTGGGAAGTAATTGATTGTTATGTCAGAATGCAGTGGAATCCAGCTCAGGAAGGATTGATTATGAGCATAAAGAAAAGGGCTCTGTCTCCACTGAGGGCTGTGTGGGGGCAGGGAGATGAAAAAGAGAAGAGAAAGCAAAGGAGAGCCAGCGAAAGAAGAGGTTAAGAAGAAAGAAGTTTAAACATTTAACCCCCCCCAAAAAGGGTGCTTTGAAGGATTATGGCTAGCAGACCTTTTTAGAACGTTTGATTCCCTTTCTAATTATTCTGTAACACTTGCATGCTAATGTGATAGGAACTGTAAAAGTAGCTGAAATGGGAGTAAATCCACCTTGCATTTTCCATTCATTTCCTCAGGCTTCTATGGTCTAATTTATGTTAAATACGGCTAATAGAGTTTCTGGCTTTTTATGCAGTGATACAACGTTGGTTTTTAGGTGGTGAATATCTTCTGTAGTTATAATTAATGCTATAATCAGTGCTCTCTGCAGTGTGAGCATTAAATGTACATTTCTAAGCTGTACATTTAGGATTAATGAATGCGCAAATTAATCACAAGTAATTGTATGATTCTTAAGTGTGGGCATTATGGTGTGTCTGTATTATTTTCAGTGAAGAAAGAATTATTAATAGAAGATATTTCAGTATGTGTTGCAAAAAGGTATTCCTGAACAAAGCTTGCTCTTGCATTGTGCTCCCTCCATGATGAGGGTCAGCTGAACACGTGAGTGATGGCTCAACAAGGGCTCAGATGTCTTCCTCAGCCTCGTCTACAGACCCCTCACATCCCAGGATGGATGGAGGCAGCACATCTGGCAGCACTGGCCTTGTAAACAGGAGGTGTGATGTTGGGACTGTGGCACCATCAGTGCTGCGCTGACTGGCAGAGCAACACATGCATGTGAGAAGCATACACTGCATCCATTCAAAATGTGGTCGAGCATCTGTAGTTGTGCACACTGCCTTGAAAATTCCTGGCAGAAATTCTAGCTGAATCAGATAGATTTGCACCTGGCATTTCCTTTGTGCTATGGTAAAATGAAGGGGCTGACCTAAAACTCCAGATTTACGTGGTTTAGTTATGGAATTCTCAATGAAATCAGTGCTAACTTTAAGGGCTCTGTAACACTTCGGTGTAGTTAATATATATCACTCTTGATAGTTGCATTTTTGTTGAGGATAAGCAGTCATGACCTGTTTTGCTTACCAAATCTTTCTTGGTTGTGAGTTATGTAATTACTGGAATCACAGAATTATAGTGTAAGCTGAAGAAATGATGAAAAGGTTTGTGGGAAAGAAGATGTTTCTCTTATTCCTGCTGAAACTTTTTTGATATTTGAAGAAGCAAGATATGGTAGGAAATTTCAGGCTGTAGTTAAAAGTAAGTTTGAATTTGACTGACCTTTTTTCCGAACATTCTTTCCAGAGCAGTAGGTGGCTGAGGTCAAACTGAAAAGTGTCACTGGTCAATGTCTGAATTTAATTAGTAGAGAAGGACGTGCAGATCTCTGAGGTAAAAGTTACTCAATCGTTACCTACTCATTTAAAATAAAAACAGAACATTATCTGCTTGGGCTTTCCTTCCACCAGCTGGGACAATTTTCTTGAATTTGTTTGTTTCTAAATTCAAGGCTTAAGTGTGGGAAATGTTGTACAAAAGTGTTGCATTGCTAAGCTAGTTACTCAGTCTAGTTTATGACATCTGCAATGGTTTATGTGGACATTCACTACTATATGTTACGTTTAATAACAAAAGTTAGGAAAAGCTACTGTATTTGCTGTACTGATTTCCTTACTTCCCAGTCAAAGTTACAAGCTTTGTGTTGATTTATAGATCAATCTAAGAAAAATTGAACTTAGACCAAGAATATTGTGGATGGTTATGATGAACTCTGATATAAGTACTCACCAAAACTTAAAAAAGCAACGATTTCAGATGGTTCAGTCAGATGTCCCAAGCCAAAACACAGTATCAACACTCAGCATCTCGATGACAAATAAGTTTGTAATAACCTCAGTATTTCTTCATATACTATTCTTAAACTTTAAAATAATAACTTTAAAATAATTGTAGACTTGAGTAGCTTCTAGAGAATGATTTGCCCCCAGTCTGAAAATACTGCATAGTCTTGAATTTCATACACAGTCTTAATAGTTTTCACATCAAAGAGAGCATAAGCAAGAAATTCTAGGAGATTGTATGATAGAGAGTTTTAGCAAACAGTCTGCGTTTGATGTGTATTGATTATTTCCGTTTTCCTCAGATGACTTTTTATCCTTGCCAAAATACAATTTAGATATGGCCTTTTAATTCTAAGTTGTTAAGTATTTGCCAACAGTCACCACAGGTATGTGCCTATTTTTTTTCTTTTGTGTAACTGGATTTTTTTTTATATTGACTGTTAAAGAGAACAGATATGGAAATGAAGTTTCATCTATTAAAGTTTAGAGTCTACACAAAGAATGTTTTCTTATGTCATTCTTAACTCTCTCTGAAGAGCTCTCTACCTCATTGCTTAATCATGTATTTCCTATGCTTTAATTTTTCAATTATTGACTCAGGAGAGTGATAGGGGCCTGAAACAAGGATCGTTGTGTCCTGTTAGCTAGTGAAATCCATTTGTTACTTTTTTTCCATGGTATCAGAGAAAAAGTCAAGTATTGTCTTCCAACAAGCACTGCATTGTGCATTCAGTAAAAAATGCCAATGCAGAGCCCTCGATGCCAGGCTTGAACTGAAATGCCAAGGGGACCTGGCCCTGTGGCAGCACTATTGTATTCCTAATGTTTCTCAGGAGTGATCTCTCCATACTTAGTGTGTGTGTGCTTGGTGCTTTCTGTCTCTGCTCAGCAGGATTCCTCTTGTTTAACTAATAGCAGTCTTAGTTGGCACCTACCAGTAATTAGTAATTTCATAGGTTATAGTATTTGTCAGGAACTTAGCAGGCAGGTAGAAAGGAGCAAAGTTCTCCAGAGACAGTGCTGGAGAAAAGAAGTTAATCAAAAGAAAAAAAAGTCTGTTAGCGGTCAAGAATTATCTCACAACAGAGCTGTGTTTAATCTCCTTAGTGCACAATATGATTGTGATGACAAGTTTCAGTACGTATAACATGATAAATGGGTGCTATTCTTTTATGGCAATGATTACTTTATGGGACGTAGTTGTATTTTGGTAGAATATTCAATCTTCTCACCATGTTTTCATCTATTGTTTTTTTCTGACAGCTGACCATGAAATCAAGTGGCAGAGGCCATAAGGGTCCCTGGTTTCTGAACAGCTTCTCTTCCTCAATTTTCAAGTTAGATTTTCTTTCTAGAGTTGTTATTTTTCTGTTTCTACTTGGTGGTTTATTTCATTTATAATGTAAAAACCAACACTTTGAGACAAGGTCTTTAAACTCTGCCTGCAAAATTGTAATTAAATCTGTTGTGGGTGTAGATTAGTAATGTGCAAAAGTGGTGTGTCACATAATAGCATATGTGCAAACAGGAGTTTTTTCATGCAGATGAATAAAGCTCCTCTCTCCAATCTGAAAAATTAGCCCAGCATGCGTTCCATATTTTAAAGTAATAACTGATTTTAGGTTGGTACTATAAAAACCATCTTGAAGCAATGAGACTTCAGAGAGCACTTAAGTAGTTCGTGCAGTTATCACTATCTTTGACAAAAAATTCCACATGAAATACAAATGTTTTTTTTTTTAATTTAATTTTAGATGTCAGATCAATAAATGATGGTCTTTGGTTTGGTTCTTTGTACTCACCTACAGCTCTGGCCCCACTGCTGTCTCTCTCCTTCCTCTAGTCTTTCTCTTCTGGCTTGAATTACCTAGTTTGGAATCTGAACATTTCTGGCTGTTTCTGCAGCTCTGTTACTGTACGGTGTGTGTCTGTGTGTAAGTGGTTTGTCCAGGAGCTGAGAGAGAGGACAATGATAAATCATTAGCAAAAATATCATAATTGTACAATCATTGAGTTAACTTGTTATATTTCAGGATGGCCATGCTATAAAAAAACAATGCTGTTTTATAACTTGCTGCACATTTGTCATTAAAGTGTATTTGCTGGGTTCCCTTTTCTTTATGGTAGCTTTAATATGTCTACTTGTGTATATTTTAATAGTTAACATTTCCTATTTCTGTCTCATTTGATGCTGGTGCTATTAACAAAGAGAAAACTGAGACCAGATGGTTGCCAAACAGTGAAGCCACCTGGTATTTTAGCAATGCCAAATATATTTCCCCCTCCATTTTTCTTGAGAAAATTACTGAGACTGGTCCAGTATCTGTAGATGACCCTATCCTGAATCCTCTAAGCCTCTTCTTTTCTGTTCTTCCTGCTCTCCTTCTTCTGTCATTCCATTTCTGGGGCCTGGCCTTGACCCACTGGTGCCTCCACTGCCCTTTGAGTCCTGCTGCCCTGCAGGAGTGGGATGAGGAGGGTCCCTTCCCAGCAGAATCACCAGGGCCAACGTGCCTTGATCCCGTAAAGGGATGTCTGCATCTCTGGGGCTATTTGTGCTATGCAGAAAACAAGCACAAAGCCAAGCACCTTGAAAAATATTGCATTTTGGAGGCAGCAATCTACAGCTCTCCATCTGATGCCTTGTTGATTTGAGGGCCAAATCAGAACTGAAACTGTTGTCAGGGGTATAACAGTGTGAGCTGGAACTGACATAATCACAGACGTGATGGTACAACAGGGCATGCACAGTGTACACTTTGCTCTGAGCAGCGAGAGTTAGACTTAGCTAACCAAAAATATGTTTTTGCCAGTAGAAACTGAGTATCTGCTCCTATCTCCATGCCAGTGCCGTATGCTGATCTGAGCCGCACCATGTGTACAGTGACAGACGAGCTGTTCAAATGTGTAGTTCTCACACATTTCCAAAGTCTGGTATAGGCAGTGCCTATGTCAGTATTGATATATCTGAGACAAGCAATACTCACGCACCATATTGACACAGGGTCGGGGCCGGGGAGAGGATCAGCTCCTCACCTCACTGCTGCCAATTCCTCTCTGCCTCTCCTTCCTCTGCCTTTCTAGCCCATTTCCTGGACCCTGCTGATCTGTGGACCCTGAGTACCTTGAGACACGCTGAAAGGAACAGTGAGTGGCTGTGGATCTGGAAGCACAGGTTTTAATCTTAGCACCCTGAATTCCAGCAGAGATAACAACTGCAAATTTGTCAGCTCTCGGTGGTACTGAGGCTGCAATACTTCTGGCTCTTGTCCTGGCTGCTGCTCTGCTAGAAGTTGTGTGAGTTCAGACTGATAAACAGGATGCGCCTGAAAAAAACTTATAGCCTATCTGCAGGAGACAGGAGAATAGTGTAAGAGATGAGGAAATAAATGTGTTATAAATATGATGCTGATTAGTGTAATAGCTGTCTCTGATGCTGTGGTTATGATTCATCTGTATCTATTCATTTTATAGAATCATTTAGATTGGAAAAGACCTTAAGATCATGAAGTCCAACCAAACCCTGTGAGAACGTGCATTCTTAGATTTTTCACAGGACTACTGGGACTTTAGTGGGACTTTTAGATGTTGTAGAAGGAAGACAGATAAACAACCCACATACTGAATCCTAGCAAAATTGTGCTACAACACTCCTAGCACCACAAACTGAGCTTGGAGATGGACATTTCCTTATGTCTTATCACTTGTCACCTGGGAGAAGAGGCCAACACCCTCCTCTCTGCAATTTCTTCCAGGGAGTTCTAGAGGGTGATGAAGTCTCCCTTCAGCCTCCTCCTTGCCACACTAAACAATCCCAGCATCTCAGCATAAGTCTTGTTTTGTAGTCTTTTCACGAGCCTTATTGCTCTTCTCTAAGTGTAATTTTGTACAATTCTTTCTTGTTCTGCGGTTCTGACAGTGTTTTTATAGCAGTACTGTACTTTCAGAGCCTTCTGCCTTGTGCTGGGCATATGATGCCTTTATTCCTTTGCTTGCCATCATGTAAGATATAACATGATATTCCTGTTTCCAGTATGTTCTACAAGTGTCAGAAGAGGCAGTCACCTTCATTTGGCAAGTCTTGCGCTTCACTTTTGCTCTCCTTCAGTAGTTGCCTTGCTGTTGACAAGATCTCCCTAGGTAACTGCAAGCCATTGTGCAGAATGGTCCCCTTTAGTGACCAACTACAGCTGCAGCTGGATTTCTTCAGGTCCATGTTCCTGCTGGTAGCAGTATATTGAGCACAGGCCCATTGCAGTGCCCATAGACTGCTTCAGCACTGGGGGACCTTCCAGGGGAAAGACATCAATATGGTATCCCTTCAAACTTCCCATCATTTTGGGCACCATTCTTTAAATACTCATTTTTCCAACAGGTGGAACTTAAAATGTGCATTTAAGCTCTGCAATCATTAAACAATCTAAAAACAATGTATCAGTGTAAATAACACCTGTAAAGAGGCTGGTTTGTTTTAACCAACAAAGGCATAATAGTTCAAATGTGTTTTACAGAGATAGTTGTGTGGAATGATAAAGATGTTGCTTTTTGGAGCTTTTCCATTGTAAAGAGAGTGTTTCTTTTCACACTTCTTTTCTGTACTATATTAGTACTAATTTTACAATTTTAACATTCCTCAAAATATGCAAATATGCATTGAAGTTGGCAAGATACCAATCGATCAAACTTACTAATGTAGGTAACGTTCTTCTATAGTGGAAAACACTAAAAAATATCAAGGAAAAAGGCAACTTTGAATCTGGGAAGTTTGTATCCAATCTCTGTAAGTATGCTGGAAAGCACATGGTGTAGTTGCTAATAGTTGTGCCTTTTTCTATTATTCTAGCAGATGAGAGTTTGTAGGCTTTGGAAGAAAGTCTTTGCAAGTAATAAACATTCACTGGAATATTACATATGAAGCAAAGATTCATGTAGAGCAACAGCAGTCAGACTACGTCTTGACTTGTGGACTTGGTGGAATTGGGTCTGCAGATGAGAATTTGCCTCTGGCTGTTTATTTTCCATGTCTCTGTTGTCCTGGGAGGCAGGGAGCATGCTGTTTGGACTATCAGACCATTTGGATGGGTCTTTTTTCAGCCAGCTCAATTTGTACAGCTGCTTGCATTGTTCTTAGAGGCAGTATTTGCCTTTTTTTGTGATACACCTCCCTAGATATGGGAATGGAACAGGAGAGACCAAAATCCCTGTTGCATCTTGCCCATAGGATGTGATATTCCCTGAAATATTAAAAAGGGGAATAGTATGCTGGTTGAATGCAGGTTGAGCCCTCTCTCTTTCAGATAAGCAAATACCTGAAAAAATATGCAAACCATTGCATATGTAAGAAAAATAGCATACTTCAGGATTTTTAACATTGCATGTCAGTCTTTCTATTTCCTCACTGTTAGACCATCCCTCTCTGTCACTACTGTCTCCCACCAAGAAAAAAAATAATATTTAAGTTGCCTTGAAAGGGATAGGAAGGGATAAGCTCTTGCTTACTAGAGGGGAGAAATAAAAACAAACATTGAAAGCTATGACAATGTTATTTTCATCAGTGCTCTCAAGAGGAAAACTTCACTTGTCTGTGTAGACCTTCTCAGAACCTAAAAGCAATCAAAGTAGAATGTATGCAGAATGTCAGTCCTCTTTTCCTAAGAGGCAAGGACCTGTCTCCTAGTTTTCCCTTATCAGTAAAAGAGTAAAGAAAACACCCCCCTAAAAAACAAAAATACCTGTGGCCTTGAGTACTTGAAACAGGATTATTTGTAACTGTTTTTCTGTTCCCTCCTTCCCCTCCTGCGCATTATTGTTAGCCAACGTCTCTGGTAACAAATGCAACATGCAGCCCTGTCTGCTCCTCTGAAATACCTGGTCTTTATTTTCTGAAACAGGTTTTCTTCTTTCTGGTGTTTTTTTTTTTTTTTTTTTTTTTTTAAATTTATTTTAAGTTTTGATTTCATTTCTGGATCATTTCTTTATGTTGTGGAGCCTTCCTTTTCTTTCTGCTTTTTTTCTTTATGCAAGCAGGCCCTGCTGTTTCACCCTGCTTTTTGCTCTGATCCTAGCCCAGCCAACTGTCACTTTTTAGCCTGCAGGGAACCTTCTGGTACTAACATTCCTGTCTTGTTTTTATTAGAAGGGCATCTCTCACAACATATCCCTCGCTGTTTGAAGCAGAAGTCATGTGTATTCAGTAGGAATGAATAATGGATGCATTTAAAGAGTACCTTGCCCTTCTCGTTCCTTTACACATCATAAATAACCACTATTTTAGTTTGGTTTTACATATTGCTCTGCAGGCACAGCTTGAAAAATCTGGTGATTCAGCTCTCAATTTAAAAAAATACCATGCTGTTTGCAGCTGATAGTCTCTGCATCTGAAAACTGATTGCACACCATGATAAGTTGTGCATAGCAGCATCCATGTGTAGCTCTAGAATTCTGAAGCCTTAGGAAACTGCTCACATATTTACTCTGAAGTAGACCATGAAAATACAGCATGACAGGAGAGGTGCAGACAGTGCAGTGGGGTAGTATCAGGGCTATGGATGGAGTTCATTTCTTGTGGCCCTAAATACCTGCAGTGGAAGTACCAAAGTAGCAAGCTAGTCTTTGTAAGAGAAAGTGCTTTTAAGGTGTTTTAAATATCTTTCTCAGGATGGGCTGAGTTCTCTGAAAATGCCTGTTTCTCTCTGTTCTCTGCAAAAGCAGAGTGGTGGTTTAGACTGCATGGAGTGTTTGTATCAGAAGTATCTGCTTTTTGTCCAAGGAGTTCCTATCAGTTATCACAATCTGAGGAGCTCACTGGATTAGTGATAGTATTAAGGGATAAACTGAAATTACTAGGAATTTTCCTATTAACTATAACAAGCTTTAGCTGAGGTTCCTAGAGAAGATCTTAAAATTGAACTCCTTGCATAGGGAATGATTTAATAATCTGATCTCATTTTAAGAATGTAAAAGTGAGACTTTGAGCAGCAAATATTTTTGATAGGGGAGGGAAGAAAGATTTAGCTGTATTTTTCATTGCTTGTTTTCCCTTAGATAACTGACAAATGAAGTGACCTAATTTGGCTGTTGCTATCAGCTCTGTTGAAAATGCCCTCAAGTTACTGTGCTCTCACTGTACTGCTTTCCCTTGAGCATGTGGCTAAGGCTTTTTGATATGTGTGCTGCAGCAACCTGTGCCAACCTGTATTTCTTTGCCAGTCAGCAGTGGCAGGGCTGTGGTGGACTTCTTGGGGTTCATGGGGATGCGTGGGGTGGTGGCAAGGTGATGAGCCTCTATCCTCCTTGTGAATGCAGGATATTGCCTGCGTCAGTCATACAATTCTCCAAAATGAGCTGGGTAATCTCATCAGACTTGCCAGGAAAGGGCAAATGTGCAGAGAGAAAAAAGATCTTAGTGAAAATTTAAAGGAAATTAGATGTATCTTCATGTTGTGGGGAAACAAAAAGAGATGATTTTTAGTCTGTTTTTCCATCTTATCTCTTTGTATGTTTGTCTATTTATTTATTTATTGTTAATGAATATATTGGGATTCATTGTGAAAGACAGTTTGAAGGTGCTGGAAACCTCCTGATGATTCCAGTCTCAGAGTGAATGCAGAAAAGGCAATTAGAATCAGGTTCCAGGGGTGATTTTGCTTGTTGCTTTTGGCATTTTCTGATCTCAGTTCACGTGGCTGTAGCTCTGGAACTCTGTATGACTTTTCCATGTTTCTTACAGTTCTGATCTGCTTACTGTTATCATTGTACCTGAGACTCTGCTGATGCAGATATTAGATTTGCGTTTATAGGAGGCTGTCTCAGTTCTAGAGAAAGTAATTTCTCTTTGTATGTTATTCAGCTAATGAACTACTCTGAAGATTAATCTTTGTAGTCTTTCAGTTCCCTCCACAAATGTCTGTTTTAGGAATGTTACTCAGGGCAAAAAGTTTTTCTGTGTATTTTTTGCATCTGCAAACTGGAATTTCTTAAGAATAGCTGACATTCAGAGCTGAAAGTAGATGAAAATTTAAACAGAAATGGCTTATTTGTCTTACTATTTGTGAAACTACCTTTCTTAACTGTATAATTTTCCATTCATATTTTTTCTCTTTTCACTTCAAAATGAAAAACAAAACTGAGAATTTACAGCCTCAAAAAACTGTTTAATGTTATGTTCTAGCTTGAATTTAACCAAAATTTCTCAGTGGGTGCCAAGCTGCAGGCATTAACTGAAGTCTGGTTTTATAAGCTGTCACATACTGTTTCGCCTTTTACTTCTAATTTTTAGAAATAAACTTTGTCCTAAAGCACTAGTGTGCCTTCAGTAGCTTAGGGTTTTATCTTCAGAAAGATACCTTGGAGGAGAGAAAAATCCTGAGGATTTCAGACTCTGCTTATAGTTAAATGGAAATGGTATATAGTTTCTCTTCTCTGCACTCAGTTACACAGAGAGAGAGGAAATGCTTGCATGAGCTGTCCATAATACAGTAAAAGGGATGCTGTGAGTACAGTGGCTATAGATTTTGCAACTACGGTTGCACTGCAGGCTTCTACTTGATATATAATTTCCAAGATGTAACCAGGAAAGAACAGAATAAGCATTTGTAAGAGACTTCTGTGAGAGCTCCTTAAGGCAAATGATCCATTAACTCTGAGCAATGAACATGAGAGACCCTGAGTTTATTAAATTGAGGCTAAGAGGTGTTAGTGCACTACATTTTATCATTTTCTATAATGACTATTGTGTGCCATACATCTGTGTTGCTCAAATTTGGTTTTTCAGCTCTGTTTCCTCTGCACTTTGTTCTGGGCTGCATTCTGGTCTTTCCCAGTTTGTATGAATTTGTCTCTTTTTCTAGAACAAGAGGCAGTGGACACAAACTGGAATGTAGAAGGTTTCATCTGAATGCCTGGAAGCACTTCTGTGCTGTGCAGGAGCAGTGGTACAGGCCTGCCCATAGAGGCCGTGGGTTCTCCTCCTTGGGCCCTGGGCACCCTGCTGTGGGTGTTCCTGCTGGAGCAGGGGCTGGGACAGATGGACCCAGAGGGCCTTGCCAACCTCAGCTATTCTGAGATTGTGCTACAGCAGGAAATGTTCCCTGTCTTTTTGGCAGCTAGTCCTGAGAATTTTACAGATTTTTTTTCTTTTCCTGCATGTCAAATGCTGGCTTCTGCTGTCTGTTAGTGTGTGTTTGTTTTGGTTACCTTTGGTAATGTATGACTGCACCTTGGCTACTTGGTGTGCATTACAATTTCCTGGGGTCAACCTTCTTTATGTCCCTTCTGGGGTCAATATTTACATCCCATGGCATATTTTTAGCTCAGTTTTGGCTTGATTCTTTGCATGAGTTTTTTTACAGCCTTTGGATCAATACAACCCGTTATTATTTGGAAGATTTATTAGATGATATTATGTTTTTCTTTCATTTTGACGATCCGGACATGTGGAGGGATGGATTATTATTATTATGCCCAGAATTGTCATGGTTCTGGCTGCCTGACTTTTCTGAGTAAGTGCATTTTTAGGTTATCTCTCTCGTACATAGAGGGCAGAGGCTCGCACTATGAGCCAGCTAAAGGCTGTGTGACCGTGCTCAGTGTGGCACTGAGCCCAAGCTAACATATCCTGCCTCTCAGCAGGACTTACAGGCTCGGTGCTGATGCCCTACCAAGCCAGCAGTTATGTATTTTCTGCCCACCCTGGAGGGCGGGCAAAACAGGCTTGCACATGCTTGCAATTTGCTGTGTACTTCGTTCAGAGCATATTGCTCAGGAGCTCATCTTCCCCTTTCTGGTGGTAAAAGCAGCAAGTTTAGTTCCGAATCTGGTACTAACAGCATATTCCAGGATTTTAAAAAAATAAATCTATATATGTGGCATTAAAAATGTTTTTTATTATTCCCTTTACATCTGATAATTGGATGATGATTATTATAATTACCATCTGATCACGATTTGAAGAAGTTTTACAAGTTTCATTTTTGAGGAGATTATTAAAATTTGACACAATTTATCAAGTTGCATTTAGACTTTAAATATCAATCTTTCATTTTTTGCCTGGTGATGAAATACAGCAAATGCAGAACTACCTCCACTGGGACACAGTAGGAAATTCTTTACCTCCTCAGGCTTCTGTTCCTTAGAGATAAACTAGTTCAAACACAGAATATATGGAGTGATATGGAGTGGATGGAAGATCTGACAATATTTATCTCTTATAAAGGTTGCTGCCTCATCTCTCCCACTGCAGTGAAACTGCAGCTGTAGTTCTGCACAGAATTCATTTACTGCTTCCAAAATGCTAGATTTAAGGTTTCTTTCACAAATTGAATGGAAGGTAATTGCTGATGGAAGTTGGTGGAAAACAGCTTGATCTGCCACTGGCTCGTTCTTTATGCAGCTTTCTCTATGTCTGCAGACTTGGAGAACATTAATGCTCTATTTTAATAGGAAAGGATATGACCTCTGCTTTGCCCATTAGGAAAACAAGGTGCAAGTCACTGAAGAATCATACTTAGTGGCATTTAAATAATTTCTTAGGTAGAAGTACCCAAGCTGTTTCACTGAAAAAAACTTGATGGAGTAGAACATAAGTGACTTGTTCGGATATAAGTCTGCTGAGGCAGTCTCAGACTGCCCTCTTGTCAGTGGTAATTTGACTTGGATCCTAGCTACTGTTTGCATGCTGTTGCAATCTATTCAAACTGTGGACTCAATCTTTTTCTCATTCTGAAATTGCTGATCTCCCAGTGCCTTCAATTTCCTGTCCCCGCACATCTCAGAGTCTGGAACTCTTCTACCTTTGCTTTTACTGTGAGCCAGTCTCACTATTTGAAGCTTAAAGAGACCACATTACAGAGACGTTATCTGCAAAGTTACTATTTATACATTTTAATTTACTCCCATCCAATGTTTTAAATGTTCTGACATCGAGTCCAAGATACTTGTTAGATGTAGCTCCCTAGTGAACTGTGAAGGTCCTCAGGGAAGTACAGTAAAGAGATTTACAGAAGGCTGGAGACATGCTCAGGCATACCCTATGGGACACCACTGAAGGACTTGCCCAGTTTTTGAATGATGTCCATAGAAAGACACATATTTAATACTAGTGATGGCACGTGAATCTTTCACTCTGTATGACTGCAAATGCTTTTTGTGGCATTGTTGTGCTAGCTGTTTCAGATTTAATACAACTTCAACTGATAAACCTTTTTCTCACAGGAAGTTTCAATTATTACAGCAAACGTTTCAGAGCTGTGAGTTAAGAAAATTGCTTTTCTAACTGTATTAAAAGGCAAATTTATAAAATGTGTATGTGTACGTTGGGAACAATTGCCAAATTGTTTTGTTTTACTTGTACTTGCAGTTTTTCTTGTTTTTAACACAGATTCCTTTAACTGACTAAGGACAGTAAAACTAAAGGACTATATGGATGAAGTCTTTCATTCTGCAGTCCCTTGTTCCAGCAGCACTCATTGGTGCCTTTTTTTTGCTGACCTTAGTTTCCAGTTCATATAAAAGACTGCTTAGCCTGCCCTGTGAGCTATTCCTACTTCCTGCTTTCCAGGTGCTAGATTTGCAGCGGACAATCTCTCTAACCAGATACCAGTGTTTTACTGCCATGAGAAGGGGCAGTTCTCAGGCAGGCTGAGTACCAGATGTTGAGGTTTTAGAGGGGACTTAAATGTTCCCCTGATGTTAGCTGGAGGTGAATGGGATTCAGAACTATGGACAGTGTTAGAAGACAGGCCATGTGAACACTGAAACCTAGCTTTGTCAGACAAGTTAATGTTACAGATCCTTCTGAAGAGAGACTAGTCAACTAAAAAAAAAAGTCTCATTGAGACAACTGGGAATCATTCTTTACATTTGATTTACCTGTAAACATTTTCTAGTCATGTTCTTAGTCTGATTTTTTTTTTTCTTTGTCTTGCCATTAAGTTTGTAAGAAGCAAAATAAATCAAGGTAAAATCAGAAACTTAGGTGCTGGTATCCTTGTCAGTATGTGCCTCCAGGTCCTATACAGTTGAAGAGCATTTGCTGCCTGTCTGCAAACACCAGTGCACAGCAGATGGTGACCTTTGGGAAGTACTTATGTGCGCTGGGCACAGAAGGAGCAGATGGCTCTGGGCAAGCCTCAAACACAACACACCTAAATAAATGCATAAATAGTTGGAGTATGGTAGAGACAGTTGACTGTGAATGTTCCTCTTAGGGAGAACTCAGGGTATGAGATCCATCCTCCATTCCAGCCTGCACCACATCTTGACTACTTCCTTGCCCTACTTCAGATGTGGTGATGCCATTCTGGGAGCTATGCAGTAGTTTTGGAGCAGATTATCAGTGTAGCTGATAATACCTGATAATATAATAATAATAATGATAATAATACCTGGTCCATACAGGGATGTGAAGAACTGTCTGTAGAAGGTATCAACCCTTGAAACTGCCTAGTTTTTTTTTTTTTTTTTTGGATTTAATATTTGCTTGGAGTGACTGAATAGTCTTTTGATGTATAGATGGGTTGAATAGTTTCTCTGATCTGCACTATTGACAGTTCCAGTGATGGTGAGAGCATGAGGATCCATCATACTGAATTCCTGCACTGCCTTTTTTGTTTGTTAAGTGGTTTCAGAGTAGATATGTGCTTCTGTTATTGTAAATGATTCTGGACGAAGGGTAGGTGCCAAAAAGCACAATAAAGTAATCACAGAACCATAGAATATCCTGAGTTGGAAGAGACCCACAAAAATGATCAATTTCTGGCTCCACACAGGACCACCCAAATTAAAATCTTATTTCTGAGAGTGTTGTCCAAATGCTTCTTGAACTCAATCATGCTAGGTACTGTGACTGCTTCTCTGGGGAGCCTGTTCCAATGTTCAACCACTCTCTGGTGAAGAACTTTCTCCTAACACTCAACATGAACTTTCCTTGGGGCTCCATGAAGAAGAGGCATCATTTCTTCACTTAGGACAAGAAGTAATGACCTTAAGATGTGATGGGAGAGGTTCGTGTTGGTAGGTTGGATATTAGGAAAAATTTTTTCACAAAAAGATTGGTAAGGCATTGGAACAGGCTGTCCAGGGAAATGGTGAAGTCACTGTCGCTGAAGTTTCCAAGAAATGTGTAGATGTGGCACTTAGGGACATGGTTTAGTGGTCAGGATTGGGATGGATCAACGGTTGGACTAGGAGATCTTAGTGGTCTTTTCCTTAATGACTGTGATTACTCTATGATTATGATTCTGTGATTCATGAGGCCTGGAGAATGGGAAGGGCTTATCAGGATGTTGTTTGTTGTGTCCAAGTTAATGGTGAGGGCAGAGGCTGTGATGCAGACAGGGAACTGGTACTATTGCCCCGATGTTGTGACAGAGAGCCAAAGCATGCTGGGGGCATTGTCTGTTCATGTCTGTCGCAGGTAGATCCACTTCCACCAGTTCATCATCTCATGGTGGATTCACCTCTATGGGCTTCCTGTCCTCTGATGGACAGGTGTAGCTGGGCTACTTGCAATTCTCTGGATAACTGGTATGCCTTGGCCACACACCTTTCTCTGTCTGATGAACTCACCTGGGCCTCACACCACTCTCTGTTGGTTTCATGTTCATGATCTGCATGTTTCTGGTTGCATGAGCTCTGTCCACTGTTTTTGTGTCTTCTCCAAAGGAACGGCTCCTTCTAACTTTTTCATTATTCTGCTGCTGTTCTTTGTGCACACTAGAATCTTCGTGTAGAGAATCTGACTTTGTCTTCAAACACCCGCTGGGTAGCCTTCTCATGCTCAGGCTGAGACAACTCCTTTACCTCCAGAACTCAAGGTTCTGGAGCTCTCTGAGGAGAGTAGATCCCTGAGGGGAGCCTCCTCTTGCCATGGTGCAGCATTCAAAAGAAAAGTAAGTCCATATTTGCCTACTTCCTTGGGAATCCATGCAGAAGAGATGCCACCTCTTCCAGAGTGGTGAAAACTGGGGATGGGACTGGAAGCCATCCTGCAGGTAGGACTGCTAGAAGTTAATGGATGAACTCCCAGCTAATTCTAGCCTGAAGGCTGCACAATGAATAGAGAGCTGGGCACCTGGACCTTCAACAGCACCGCTATGACTGCACTGATGGGAGCCCTGGCATAATAGTGTTCCACACAGGGCAGCTGTGTTGCAGGTTGATCCACCTCCATGGACTCCACAGCAGCAGTCACAGGGCCAGCCATTGCTCCAAAGCCATAAGTGCTCTTCATCCTTCACTTGTTCTCCTCCTCTGCCTCTTTGGTTCTGCAAATCCAGTTTCTTCCTTTCCCCATAAAAATGGGCAACTGTCACTCCAGGTTCTCTTGATTCCAAGCCTGGTTGGATATCATGAGAGATCTGGTAGTTCTGTGAGTGCTGGGCCAGATACAGGGGCTTTTATAGGACCCACAGCAAAAACTGGAGCAGCAGTGACTACTGTGACATTAGGAAGCCTCTGATGGTGACTGTGATGATGGGATTGGTGTTCGGCATAGGATGAGGAGGGGACTGGAGAACAAGGTGCAAAGGGGGAGGTGGAAGGCAGTCCTTGTGCCCAATGGGCAGCCTATCTCTTTCGCAAGCAAAGTGGCATGGAGGAGCCAGCCCCCAAAAAGGGGTCCTCAGCCATCCTAACCTATATCAGTCTTGCTCTTCTTTCTTTCAAGACTGGAACAATCTTTGAGGCTTCACTTATATTTACATATATACATTTATATGTACATTTCCCAGGGAAAAATAATCTTGTTTTTTTTAATAGGTGACTTTGCTGCCAAAAACTGAGTATATCTGCAGAATAGGGAGCAGCACTTTCACCAACATGAGATTTTTATGTGCAAAGTAAGAAGGCAAACCCTGTGTCCTTAGCTGCTTCGTGCTGACTTCATAAATGGACTTCTATACTGTCCCATCTTTGGGCTTTTCAAAGATATCTTGCCGATGTCATGGATTTAAGCTAGATTTGTTAAAGGTCTGCTGGATCACTTAGTCCTTTCACTGTGGGTCTGTGCAGAGTTATTTCTCATGAAGTATTTTCACTTTAAACCTTTTCATTCATGGTGATTTATTACTGTTTTATTTCTAATGTTTATGCCACACATAGTTTCTCAAAGGATCAATTTTTCAGGGCACTCACTGCTGAAGGTACTCTGCATTTGTGAGACGGCACTGAGATTTGAAGTCATGAGGGAGGCATTATAAAATCACTGACTGGGAGCTTGGTGATGAGTTGCTAAAATGCAACTTTGTAGGAAATGGCTGGATTTATGATACTATCATCGGAGATTACAGACGTCCATTTCAAAACTGAATTTCAGCAGTTCCAATTATTTACATCACTAATTATAGTAATATTTACAGCTCCTATAGGATATTCCTTTCTACTTAAAATTGGCTTAGAGCAATTAAACTGCATTTTTGTCCATGACTCTAGGGTAACAAAAATCTGTTTTTTTAGGTACACCTATTTTTTCTTTATTAAAAATAGTACATTTTAAATTAACTAAAATTTGAAGTCAGCCAGAGCATTTTCCCCTCTTCATCTATATCTACTTTTGATACTGATTAGGAATTTCTGGATCCAAGTTCTAAATGACTGATGACATTTTTATTATTTGGTATTTTCTGTTCTTTTGAATTTACAATAACCACTGGTTTTAGTAATTATATTTCACTGAACTGTGGTCTTAATGAACCATTATGTTTCTTAGAGATTTTTATAACTCAGCACTGCATTTTGAAGTTAGATGGTAAGATCCCAATTATGTATATATTAACTCTGCCAACATCTTAAATAATTTACATTTTTAATGATTTCAGAGTACCTGTTCTGAAGGATATATTTAATTTTACTCCTATGAAACAATTTATTAAGAGAGGAATACTTTTAATCTGAAGAACTAAATTAAGTTGAAGTTAAATCACCTAATTCTCTCCCAATTCTTTTGGTGTTCCTTTACAAGATGAATAAAGATCCTTTGAAATTAAGGGCTGGAACACTTAGAACAAATAACAGGAAATGCCCTTTTGTACAATAGGTAGTCTCCCTTACAGGCAGGTCTGAGTCCATTTCCCATTATAGGGTGATGTTTTCAGTTGCTTGTAATTCTGCTGAACTTTAAGCAGTAAGACTGAACATTTCCATCAGCAGTCTGTCTCAGGCCCAAACTGGAATTTTTATGTAAAAAAAGTTCCAAGACTGATGCTAGCATGGACTTTTATTTCCTTATTTAAAATTCCTGGCACATCCAACCTGTGGGCCACATGCGGCCCATCCCACCCTGCAGCCAGCCCTGCCCCGTGCCGTTATGGTGTTTGCTCTGCCCCGCTGAGCGGCCCAGCCCGGCCCTGGAAGCACCCCCACGGCCAACAGCCACACATCGTGTACCATTGGCACTGCTGGGCTGCAGCCGGGACACAGGCAGGGTGCAGGACGTGTTGATTCCCGTTATGGCAAATTATTTTGTGCACTTTGGTACACTGGCTAGACACAGTCCTGTGAACAGTGAAACATATGCAGTTGTGCTTGGTGTTTTGATTAAGGAATTTGAGAACAGGTTTGAAGATTGCTGAAAAAATCAATTTTTTTGTATATTTGCAAACGCATTTTCAGTTGACATATAACTACATTACCTGTGAATTTTCAAATGGAGTGTATATCCATGCAGATATTCAACTCAAAGTGTCAGTCATGTTTTGTGTTTTTATTGCTTTTTAAAAAAGTGTTTGAATAGAAATATATATTAAAAACATTTTGGTACTTATGTACATCATCTGTGCCATGTATTTTATATGTGGTCCACAACAATTTCTTTTCATGCAGCCTAGGCAAGACAAAAGGTTGGAATCCCGTGCTGTGGAGGTAGAACACAGGAAAAATGTTCCTTTGTTTCAGTCATCATTTACTGCAGCGCTGTATGGATTTGTGTGTGATAGGCCTTTGTATAAACTTGACTCTCAAGAATGCCATGCTAGAATTTTTCCTAATTAAAATTACATACATTAAAACTGCATTTAGAGAAAATACGAAGGTTGCGAAAATGCACTTCTAGAATTAGGATGGACAGGACAGGTATTATGTAGCCTTGTGAAACTTCACTTTTGTGATCTAGGAGTATTTTTTCCCTGTGTATCACCATCATAACCTTAAATGCTTGCTGGTCAAATAAGATGAAGCAACCCTGGATAAAGGGTTTGCTGCATAAGCAACAGGTATTGTGGGTATCAGTTGCATAGAGAACACTGCTATATTGGAACTGCTCTGCCAAGTGTTGCAAAATTTGTCTGTAGTAAATAAAGCACAGGGCATAGGAAGCAAAGGAAACAGTTATGGATAAAGAAGTTGAATTCAGCCATGGAGAGAAAGGTGTTTCAACTCTTTGCAACAGTTTTTTTTCCTTGTGACTAAGCAGCTGTTCAAGATTTTTCGTATTTTATCTTGTTTCTTCATACATGTAATTTAGGTCTCTAACTTGAACTTTTTCAAGTTTTAGGATTCTGAAATTGGATACCCTGAGACTATTGTTGCTCTTGGTGAAGTGCAGATAATGTAATTCCTACTTTTCAAGATGTGATTAGAAGTTTAATGACTGATGAAAGATGTAGAAAAACTCCTGAAGAAAGTAATATCCCTACCCTGATAGTAGGATTTGATTGGTCTGGTTCAAAAAAAGATACGACCATGTATAGAATGATCTCTGCTATGGACAGAATAAAGAAGGGGACCTGTCAAAGGATAACATGATTAAAGACAAAATCCTAACGTATTTGTACAAGAGGGACAAATTGAGCTCGTACAGGCAACTGTTTCCTAACTTATGAATGTTTGACTTTGCAAATACTCTTTTCATGCAGCAATTTTTTTTTTTAACATGTGATTTATGTTTCAACTGGGGAAGAGGATGGTGAACTCGTTATGAAGAGAGTCTGAAATGTGAAACTGTACAGTAAAAGACTACAAATTTAGTGATAGCTATTTTTTTTTGTATATGAAAGTAGTGCTTGCTTGGTACTATGTTGGTATTCAATGTTCTGTAGTTACTGCTTTGAGAATGAGAGATCTCTCTGTAGTTGCAGTACGTGTGGAGATGAGCCTTCTTGGAACCTTAAGGGGCAATTGCCTCAGCAGTGGGAAATTTTGCCCAGTTGCTGTCTGTCTCTGCTCTTGGATGAGGGAAGGCTTTCCCTTTAAGGGCTGAAAACCTTTCACAAGTGCTTTATTTTCAGTAAGAAAAAAATACCACTTGCTAGGGGTGCACTCTGTGAAAAATAAAAACAACCCTGTTCTTCTGTATTTTCTATTCTGTAGGTAAAATACAAAAGAGACTTTGAAGAAAGCAAAGGAAGAGGGTTCAGTATTGTGACCGATACGCCCGAGTTACAAAGACTGAAAAGGACTCAGGAACAAATCAGTAATGTATGTGACTGCCACCTCAAGTGGTTGGAGGTGGAGAAATAGTGTGTCTAAGAAAAGAGTGTTTGTTGATGTTTCTGGTGCAGTCTGTGAGAGTGAAGAATCTGATTTTGGTGAGTGATTTGTGTATGCTAGATTTTGATGTGTGTGCAACTTTTTGCTGTGGACTTGTGCAGCACATTGGCAATGTGTGTTCACCTCTCCAGATTTCATCAAGTGTGCTCATAGTACTTTCTACACCAAAATGCTTTTACACTTTTTTTTTTTCTTTTTTGTTCAGTAATCTGCTAGGAAATAAGAATACTTTTGTACCTTTGATTTAGATATGCTATATAAGTAACATAAACTATCAAGTGATTTTTTTTTTTTTAGCAGGGGCTATTGAATCTTAACCTGCAAGATGAAGCTTTCAAAAATCAAATAAAACTTTAATACTGAGTTTTAAAAGAAAATACATGCAAGACAGTGTTCACACATTGAGAAGGGAATGGCAAATAGAAAACCTTCACCATGTGTTTCATTAGCTTAGAAAGTGAATGCAGAGTGCTTTCAAGTGTGGGATATTTAAAAATAGGACTTGTCCTGAGTTATATTTTTACTGAAAAAGTTATTTATGTTATATTCATTTGTAACACACTTAACTCTCTACATGATGGAGGATTGGGTGATACATAGTGCAATTTATGATACATGTAAAGCAAGTAACAACCAGTGTGTGCTAGAAACATACGGATTATATACCACTGTCTTTTCCTCATTTCTCTCCAGGTTGTTCTGCTTCTACTAGAACTTTTCTCTGTGGGTTTTTTTTTTTTAACATTTTTTTTTTAAAAATCATTTTTAATGATAAAATACTAGCATGGTATCAGACTGCAATTATGAGCAAAAGAAAATGAAAGTCGGGGTTTTTTTTTACTTGAAAAAAATTTTTTTTCAAGTTGGGAAATTATTGGAAAAAAGTCACTAAATAATAGGAATTTGTCACAGCAATGGAGATATTTCCTTCCTGTTGAAATCTTCACCACTTAAGATTTTGATGTCCAGAGCTGGTCTTTGAGGTGAAAAATTGAGTTTTCATTTCCTGGAGCCTTGTCCATTTGGGAGGGCAGTTAATTTAAGAGCTGCACAGATGATCCTGTGGGTAGATAAGCTCATATCTTATGTTAATGTTGGGGCCAACTGAGATTTCTGATCGGTGAGACAGAAGGATGCATCCTTCAGAGTGCCAAAAAGCATGGCCATTAAGGCTTCAGTTTGGGATCTGGGAAACTTCAGTGAGTCCCTGGTTTTAATCAGCTGCATTTTTATTCAGACGAGGAACTTAACTTTGGTCCTCATGTGACCTACATAGCTTCTTAGAGCAGGGGTGATTCTTTTGTGTGGGGTAGTTCTGGAACACATCAAGGAGATGAAACGAGCAGTGCTCAAAAGCTTAATCCCTTTTGTGGAACTGCTCTGTTAGGAAAGGTCGAGTGGAGTATCCTACAACAGGCCTATGGTATTTATTTTTGGATATTGGTGAAGCAAGAAATTTAATTTAGATCTTCTAAGCCTAGTACCCTCAACATCAGCACGTAGGATGGTATGACACAGCTCACTTACATACTCTTTCTCTTGTTCAAAGCAAGTCGGGTTTTCCATTGTTGAAATCTGGAAAATTAAAGTCAAAGTCAGGATGTTTTGTGAGATGGGAAACAGTTTTCTCCCCAGCTCTATTTTGGATTGGGATAAGGGGTTTACTCTTCTAGCAGAAGACCTTATTGCATAATGTATGATGCTGTCTGGCACTAGAACCAAACATATTTATCTGCCTTCCCAGACCCAGAAATATCTTTCTAAAGGTGAAAACTGTTTTATTTTTTTTTCCTGTTTCAATATATAGCTCTTCTCTCATCATTCTTAACTACCCCAGCCTTAACAATGCAAATTTGTTCCTTCCAGTCTTAACACAGAGTTATTTTATTTTCTTGATGTGTTTAGATGACACAGATTTTAAATCATGGACTTTATTAGAAATAATTAATCTGGATAAAATGGAATTTCAAAATGTGCATTATAAAGGAAATTGCATTTTGTTTACATTTCTTTAAATTAATCTCATTTGATTTATAGCCTTACGTCCTAGAAAGACAATTCTGCCTTGGCCACAACTTGAATCTAATTAGCAAACTCCTGCATTATAGGAATGCATTCCACACAGAGTAGTCTTTATATTTAGCAGGTAAACAGTATACATCATGGACTAAGGATCTAAATAAGGGTACAAGATATTGAGAGGTAAGCACTTTAATAATTTTAAAATAATTTTGCTTTTTATATGTAGCAAAATAGAAGAATGCTAATATATATATATTTAATTTTCAGTTTTGTTTTGATTTCATCTTGAAGTATTAGAAAGTTCTCAAAGAGCCTATTTGAAACAAAATTGTAGCCGCTTCCTTGAAGGGGTAAGTGCATAGCTATTTTTGATGAAAAAAAAAAAAACACACGATGATAGGTATTATCTAGTGGAAATCTTTTTTAAAATAGTTTTTTGCCATGATAATAAGTTTTGAAAGGTAGATTAAAACTAATATAGTGCTCTGATCTTTGAAAGAATATCTTATGTTATCAATATAAACCCTATGAGAGAGAAGAGAGCAGGGGGAGTGGAAGGAGAATGGACTGATGGAGGGAGGTTGGAGTTCAGTTGTTGGGAGTTCAGTTGCTATTTTGCCACCAGCAATATTACTTCTGAAGACTTAGGCCAAACTAATGGAATTTGTTTCATAACATGGTGGATGTATCAGAAACAGAATGGGATTTCTTGGAAAATAAAGAAATGTACTCTCATGTTTCTTATTCTTTTTAGCATTAGAAGCCTAATTATGTGGATGTATAGCATGCTTGTTAGAATCACAAAGCCTCTCTAGGACTTTCAGGATCAACTACTGCAGCCTACAGCTGTTGCAGCTTAGTACTGAGCTAGCTTGAGAGGTGTAAGCCAGGCATACAAGCACACTAGTCTTGATTGATGTACAGAATGCTATATAAACTAAGCAGCTTTTTTTACTGATGAGTTTGTAGGACTTCCTTTCTATGGCTGAGCAGGCATTTTAAAATTGGAAAACATTATATTAATTAATGTATGTGAAAATGCTTATAGCTTACTGTTTATTTTCTTTTTCCACAATTATTTCAAATATAAGGTTTTCATCACTTCTGCTGCAAATGAAGTTTCTTGGCACTGAATACAAACAAAATGTTGGAGTGTTAATACAAACAAAACTTATGCTGTTCATGCAGAGAAATGTGTTAACTTTGTTAAAAACCTTGTGGTATTATTTGTCTATTTAGAACTTTGAGAGAGGATTTTCATTATGAATGCAAGTATTCTCAAGATTAAAAACAAAACAAAACAAAATATATTTTGATAGGTGATTTTGTCAATAGGCTAACTGTAAACTGATCTTCCAGGTTATGGTGGTAAAAGAACAGAATAATTAAAGATGGCAAAAATCTATTTATTGATCTCTCATAACACATGGCTAAATGAAGAAGTAGGCGCTCAATCTAATAATCTTTCCTTTGGGAAAATTAAACACTTAAAACAGTTCGCCACAATGAGCTGCAACTTATTATACTTTTATGTCTAGCTGTATGGTTTCAAGCACGTTTTATCCTTTGTGATAAAATCTTAGATTTGTTCCTGGTAAATCTCTGCAAAGTGTATAGCAAAGCAAAGGTCTGTAGAAATTGATGTGAAGCTTTCATTAAGATACAGGCTGGTTCTTGAATAGCAGTCTTGTTAGATTGTGTGACTGGAAGGATACGTGGAAGCTTTCATAGAGGTTGTCCTCATTACACTGAGTCCCTATGTAGGGCATTTTTCACTTCTACTTTCATGCTAATATGACCTTAAATCATGTGGGAGCAAGTAGCAGCTTACATCTGTGCCCTTTTTGCATATGAGGAAGATTGCAAAATTTGCAAAATGTGGTCTTGCAATTCCCTTGTATGTAAGTGACTCCGTCCAGAAGGGTATAAATTGTATGTAAAATCAGAAAGGCAGCATATGAATTCGAATATGAGAGGCTACAAGGCTACATATTCAGTGTCTTTGATTTTGAAATGTTGCATGCTTTAATTTTTTTTTTTTTTTTTAAATTAAGCATTAACTGCCTTCAGTTGAATTTATACGGCTTCAAGGGAGGTGATGGAGGACCAAACATCTTTTTTTTTTTGGAAAAAAGACATGAAGAAAAAGAATTGGGCATGGCCTCAGATGTGGTACAAATGTATATGCATATATATATATATGCATATATATTTATATATATGTATAAAACGAAAGGAGGAATTAAAGTCATATTACTACTGTACTTGTGCACTTCTGCACATCTGTAATTAGAAACTGGTCCTAACAGATACTGAGACATAGCTCCATTTTTGGAATGTATTGGCACAGTTGATCAACCAGTTTACTTGCTCAAACGTAAGACTGTCTCTCAAACTGCCAAAACAGACTGTAGAGAAAATTGGCAGAAGATGCTATGAACAACCTGGAGTTTCATTTGTAGTATTCATGGTGTAATGCCTGCAGATACTCGTCTTTAAGGACTTTTTCCCTGCACTGAACTGAAGTGAAGGAGAAGAATAGCATGAAAGGAAACAAGAAAAATTGATTGCAACATGAATGTCTACATTTCACAAAACCAACCTTGGCACATCAGCAGAGAATGGGTAAGCATATTAAACTGTATACAAAAAGAGCTTATATTATTTTAGTTAGTGCTGGGATTTTCAATGCTTCTGAAGTGATTAGTACTGATTTGACTGTCTCTATATTACTAAGCATGATTTTTGCTGTTTCATTTATAAAATACGCATATGATCATATATGACAACTGTATCCTTTTACATAACAGGAGTAGCAGTTTATGAACTTCTGCATGCATGTAGCAGACGTGCAAGACTCAGCTCACGATGGTGCTGATTGTCGTCTTCTTCTCTTGACAGTTTAATGCAGCTCCAAGAGCTATTAATTACTTGGCGTGCTGTAGGTTTAATTCCACACAACTGCATTTCAAATATGCTGCCTGTAACTCATGTAATTAAACAAATAACACTTGTATTCAATCACATTTTTTTTTCTGATTGGAAGGTAGGAGGTTGAATATGTAATTCCTATGCCTAATATAAATGTAAGAAGAATTCTTCTCTGTAAGAAGATGGAACTTCTACTGTGTTCTTATGCAGTAAAGCATACATGTACAGAGTCATTTCCAACTTTGTCCCAGTTCTGGGTTCCTCTTCTAGTCTTGCTTTTTATATATGCATACAAATAGACACTTGTCCTTTGGTTTTCTGATATTTCTATGTTGAAGTATTTTGACTTCTTATTCCAAGTAAGTATATATAATTCTGCCTTTAAATGCAGAGTCCTAATAAATGATTTGGAAATGAATTAGGAAATGAATCACATTAATTTTAGGTGACAATGAATATATTCTCATATAGCTTCATATATTCATATTCAATCTCCCTATTTAAAACTAGACCAGGCTGCCCAGGGCCTCATTCAATTCATTTGTTATATCCCCATACATCCCCATTCATTTATTATATTTTTACTGTTTTTTACTGTGCCAGACAATATCTTTTACACCATAAAATGTTCCTGTGAGAACAACCAGTAACTTCCTTCTGGACTTTTCCTTAAAGCTTCTTTCTAACTCCTTTGCTGTGTGGAATCAAATTATTTTCAGTATGTTTTAAGAAATGGGAAGGTGTTGGAATCCTCTTTTATGCAGCTCTTATTTACATGAAGAACTAAACCATAGAGATTAAAGTATTCACACTTCACCAGTAAGTGGTACCCAGAGTAAACCCTTGCCTTCTATGTTGGCTGTGTGTTAGAGGCAGAGAGAGGCATCTTTGCTAAGGAGATCAGCTACCTGGTCCAGAGCAGGAACAGTTTTAGAATGTATCAGTAACATTGAAAGATGGCTTATTTTATGATACAAATGGAAAGATGCATAACTCTTCAACAGAAAGAACGGAAGGATTTTTACCAATCAGTAGCTGGAAAACAGAATTGTGCCCAAGAGAGGCAACTGTATTTGGAAAAGCTGTTAGTGTTAAAAGCAGGAATTTGTAATGGTCATCAGTGGATAGTTTGAGCTATTATATCCCATACTGCCTGTAAAAGCATTAGGTGTGTAAATTCAGATGGGTGTTTGGGTAAGTCCATTGAAATATTAAATCCAAATGTATAGGGAACTTATGATAAGCTACAAATGTGTGAAAAAAAACAAAACCTCTGTATCATCAGATTGTCTAAAATGGAACTGCTTGTCTGTCAGAGTTGAGTGTTTGGACTTGAATGACCTTGGGACACTTTCTGCTGGAGAAGGATCTCTTTCAGCAGCTCAACAGTGAGCACTGAAAACTGCTCAAAGAATCCTCTCAACTGTGAGGCTGAAACTGTCCTTAGAGATATAAGGGGAAATATTTTAGCTTAGATGGATCTATGGTAGTTGGAGGAAGCAGATGTGACACCCTTGTAGGTACTTTTTAAATAATCTCATTCCATCTGACTTTATTCTTAGACTCAATCAGAAAAAAAACATTTTCACTCTATTTAAAAATAAAGTTTTTTTTATGGATAGTAATGCTTTATGATTATTTTTTTCCCTGGGATTTCAGAAGTCTTTTTAATATAAGAAATTAATGTGAATATTCCTTATTTTCTTCTGTATCACTGTTTTCATATGAAAGTGATTGCAAAAGCTGTTGTTATGAAGTTAAAATATATCTCAAAGTTTCTAAAACTTTTCAGTGATGTTCCAACAGAGAATAGTTTTTCTGATTCTAATTGAAATAAATAAATTTGACAGAATGACTGTAATCTTGCTCACTGTATTGACAATGTAAATGGAGTTGTGTGGTGGAAATAAAACAAGCCATCTAGAGACATCCCTAAAGGTTAGAATTTAATAAATAGAAGGTTAGAATTTAATAAATTGCTGTTTAAATGGGTCAACTCATGCATGAGAAATGAATGCTAGTTGTAAATTGGATGCAAACCTGTAGACTTTAAGGAGAATTGAATCAAATGGTAATCTAAATTTGTTGACAGAGATGTTCTGATACGTTTTCCCTTTGAAAAACAGCAACAAAGGTAAGTATTACAGAGAAATAATTAAAACACAATGTTTGTGCTAGGTTAGAACTGTGTCATTCAACTTCAGAACTTCAGAAGTCATTGTATTCATTTATGTCACTGGCACTAATAAATTTTACTCTGATATTGTTAAACCTGTATTCGGTTACACCTGTGTTTGAGTTGATGGGATGTATGCACATCCATACATAAGATACACTTTAATTTAGAGTGGTCTCTAATCTAGAAGAATACTTCCTGGGCTTTTTCTGTTTAAAATAATAATAAAAAAGCAGTATCTAGTTTGTTTCACCTTCTATTTATGATATAGTATTCAGATTAAATAGCAAGGCAAGTTTCTTATGAAGAACATCAGCAATTTAAGAAATAATTAAATAATCTTCAAATGTATAATGCAGTGTTTAATGAATTTCATTTTAATCCATGGCAATTACTGTTTCTTGTCAGAGATGCAGAAGTAAAACCTTATGTTAATATGCACTTTCTAAAAACTCTGAACATCCTAATTGAAGTCTAAAACAGCTATGTAAGTGTAAGCACAGAATTGACAGTTTATTTCTTTTCACGTTTTGCTCCAGTATTGACTAGCACATGTACTGCTTTGTACTGCAGTTTATGCAACAGCAACAAAAAAATCTGTTTGTAATGAAGACAAATATAAAAAGTGTTCTTTAGCAACTATTGTGAGCATCAATCTCTTATCTGACTGAAGTGTTTTTGTCTTAAAATGCAGGTGACTTCAAGTCTTAGTTTATTTGCAAGGTTTCTGATGTTTAAATCTATGGCTTTGGCTTTTTCTGTTATGGTACTATGCAACTAAACAATTATGATCTCTCCTTCCTCCAGCTTTTTTCCAATGTCACTCGAATATATTTAAGCAATATCAAAATCACTCATTATTTTCAATGAGAATGTATTTTTGAAGCCCGTGTTTTTACATACAGTAAAAAGAAAATGAAATAAAATCTCTTTCCATAGTAACTCAACTTGGGAGCTAATTAAAATTAAGTTTTTAGAATGCAAAAAAATTAATTAGCCCCAAAGTTGAACATCAGGAGTTAGTAACTCCAGAGATCCTTGAGTAGTTAAGTGATTGTAAGGAAAATTTAATTTCTAACTTCCTCGTTTTCCTATGTTGTCCATTTCATTGCAGCTTTTAATTCTGCCTTATCTGATGTTTTTGTACTGCACATCAGTTGCTAGGGCAGCATCTTATGGAGTAAACCTCCTGCTGAAGAACAAGATGCTCTGCTTCTTCTAAAGCTAATACCATCTTTAATCTTGATCCCTGGAGATTTGAATGTCTCACCCCTATAATGCTCACAGACTTCATTGACCTTGACAGCAGGGGAATCTGGTCCTCTGTGGCACTCAGTTATTTTTTTTACATGTTAACACATGTGTCTGTAATTTCCTTAGCCTGTCAGTGGTTACATTAGTTGTGACAAAGCCAGCACTGTAGTAAGTGTAATGATTAAACTTTTTAACAATTCTGACACAACAGAGGAAGTAGACAAAGTTTGCATGTGACATTTTTGCTTATGTCTACAGAGATCACAGAGACTAAGAGTTTACTTTTCCAAAAAGCAGATTAGAGTGTCACAGGTATTGCTTTCTAACTGTTTCAGTTCTGTTCAAATAATGGTTTAGTTTCAGAAATGTTTACTCTTTTTTAAGTTCTTTGGCTTATGCCAATTTACTCTTCCAGTTAGCAACCACAGTATTTTAATGTAAATCTTTTAAGTATTTTTTCAGATCAGCCTTGAGTTTTTTTTTTTTTTTCTCCTGTCTTTTCACATTTAGTAAGTTAGTAAGCTTGTGTGGCTAAATACTGGCCTCTGGGGAAGACCATTCTGAAGAAAATGATATTTGAATGGTGATTATCTTGAACTTCAAAGCTGGTTGTCTTCAGCCTTACTGAGCCTCAGTCCTGCTGCCCCTGCTTTGTATCTGTCCTTCCCTTTTTCCATTACAGAATGATGGCAAAAATGGAAACCCTAATCATTTTGGCCAGTCCAACCCTTTTCCAGCCCTAAGAAGTGAAGTACACTTCAAAGTCATGTCTTACTTTGATGATGTTAACTGATTTTTATAGGATTTGGCATAATAGGGTAGCTGTTCCCAGTTTCCAGAAAATGAGTAGGTATATGGCTGAGAAGAATAGTGGGGTTGGTGTGAGTTTTGGCACAACAGATTTGATCTTTGAGGAAGAAGGAAGATTGGAATATGAGAAAGCTGTGGTAAGATCCACTGTGTGCATCAGGGCAAGATATGTGTCTACAGAGTTGTTACTCTGTACCAATACTGAGCAGAGCTGGAGCCACTTGGTAGCACTGTTCCTACAGGCACCGCTAATAGGAAATTAAGGAGTCAGGGAACCTGAGAAGGTATATCCAGCTCACCTCATGTTTTCTTGCCTGCTCAGCAGGAAGACCTGCTCTGATGTGGGCTGGGTTACCCTCGTCTTCGGTGTTGTGAACACAAGGGAAATGACCAAAGGGTTTCTTTACCTGTACAAAGAGAGCTGTAGATATGAGCAGGGCAAGAGCAGCAGGCATGGAATGAGGTCACTTGTTTGGCATTGCCTTTTGTTTGACATTCCTTTCTGTGCAGCATGTGGTTCTGGCTCAGATAATAGCTGGCAAGCTGTCTTGAGTCGAGAAATTATTAGCAGTTGGGTTCCTTTTCATCAGAAAATTACAAGTTTATGGGTGAAAAGGCTTAAAAAACCTTGGTGGTGATAGGAAATTTAGCAGAATTATTGGCTCTGAAGATTATGGCAAAAGATATGAAAGGCTCAATATTGAGGGATTGGAGATTAAACAATCGGTGTGTCTCAAAAAGGGGTAGAACAGATATTGAGAAGTCACAAAAGAAAATTGAAGTGTTCTGTATGAATAAAAAGCCAAGTGGGATATGCATATAAAGTAACAGGTAGCATGGAACACGAAAGAATTTGATTCTTCACTCTGTCTTAAAAGGTAAGAGCGAGGAACGTGAAGTGTAATTTTCAGGGTTTGTGTTTGAAAGAAAAACATGGCTTCTCTCATGACATCTGATTGCTCTTCTGGTCTTTCCATTACTTTCTGTTATGGACTAGAAAGCCTTTCTGAGCCCTGAATGACAGTTTTTTGAAGAGATGGCTAAGATCCAAATGTAACTGGGATATGACAAATGGTCCTTACCTATGTAGATCTTATTGGTGTTATTTTTTGAGTGTTATCATTAAGGTATTTGGAAACTAGCCAAGACATAGTAAGACTGAATGAAGGTGAAGGCTACTAAGTATTTAAAGGTATTAAGAGCCTTACAAAGCAAAGAATAACCACCAGTGTTCTCGCAAAGCCACTTCAGTTAACTGATCAGATATTCAAGAGTAAGATGGCATTTTGGCTTTGTCTGGAAGTGTTGTTTTCAAGTGTATCTCCTAATTAGAGCATACAAAGTGGAGTAATTACAACTGAAACTAAACAGTGATAAACTCCAGCTGCTAATGCATATATAGTCCTTTGGACCAGACTTGATGTATCCCATAGCTACTCCCATCTCCCATAGAATATGGAGTTTATGCACTCACCACCAACTGTTTCATTCTACATCTGCCCCTATTATGCTGCAATAACTCTAATGGAAACATTTCTTATGTTAACCTAGCTAGGAACTAGTTGTTACTTCAATGCTGCATTCCTGTTGGACTCTAAAGTGACACTGACTATAACTACAGGCTTTAAAATTCAGAAAGTGGAAGGGTGGAAGAAGTGGATGCTGAAAATCAGATTGTTGCATGACCTCTGTTTGCCCTGTCAAGGGGTCACTGAGACTTGTCTGGACTGTGCAGTAAACTTGTAATTTATGTTTGCGGAGGATGTCAGGAAGAAGATTCATGTCTGGATGTGCAGGTGCTCCATTAGGATTTAGAAAGACATAGATTGATTAGGTGGTTATTGCCACATGCAAAATTAGCCTGGTCAGAGACCTCTAACAAGGAAGCTGGGTGCATAACTAGAGCACCAGGCTGCAGCTGATAGAGCTTGAAAATGTTAATAGTAGGTAACACAGATAACTTCGGAAGTGAATAGGTTTTTGCTCACACATTTCTGATATTCTAGGCCAAAACTTTTAGGATGACATGCTGTATTTACTACATGTAAGAACTGACTTTTCCTGTGTTTTTTGAGTTTGGATCAGTAGAAGATATGCACCCACTGGGCGTGTATGTGTATGTAGGATATGGTGCAGGTAGCCAGAAATGGAGCTGTACTGGTTTACTGTTGCTTTGGGAGCACTGTATAAATATGTACTAAATGTAGGAATCAGACTTGGGAGCAGAGTATATCCCACAGGTATAAATGAGACTTAGGATTTAGCTGATAGGCTTCTTTCTTAGGAGAAGATATTCCTGTGGTCTAGAATATCTTGAGGAACATGGGCAGTCTGAGGAAATGTGATCCACATTAGTAATTTGTTTATATTTTGTAATATGACCTTTTCTGACACTGGCTCCAAAAAAAGTGAGAGGGTTGAGAGCTGAAGTGCAGTCCTCTCCCTGTTAAAGTAATAAAACTGGCTGTTAAAATGTGGAACTGGCATTCATTCGTTTTCATATCCTGTTCAGTGTTCAGTTTCTGTTCTAAAAAGTGTACTGCACAGAAACTGGTCCATTTGCTCAGCTCAGTTTCTTAGCAGATCTCAAAGACTGGCCTGACAAAAGGAAGGGTTTTCAGGAAGGATCTCCTGCTTAACGGGCACTTTGACACACTTCAGTTAGGAGGAGCACTGCATTGAAAGAATCACTAAGCCAGGTCCTCGGCTGTCATCAACACCACCTCCCAGAAATCTTGTTATACATGCTTTCAGCCTGATCTTGAAGCCAATGAGATTTCTGGCCTTCAGTATCTAATCAGATTATACCTTGTTTGTTTGTTAGTTTCTCTTAGACGTGATTTAATGCATGGGTCAACCAATACTACTTTGTACTAAGACTGCAGTACATCTGGATTTGAGAAGTCTGCTATTTATTTCTATCTAACCTTGCTGATGACATTCCTTGTTACCTGTGGCAATTTGCATCACTTCTGGTTCTCTTTCTACATAATGTGGATAATGATACTGATACCTTTGGGAAACTGTTTCAAGTTCTAATGGCAGTGATAAAACAGATGATTAGTGTGGCTGCTGGTTGTTATTGTTTATATGTGCAGATTTTGAGAGGCAGTGCAAGAGTGGGTGTCTTGAGTCATCAGCGCTCGTTGTCTCTCTTGCAGGCAAGTATATCATGCAAGCTTCTTAACACGTTTGCCAAACTCCAAATCCATCCTTTTTTTTTTTTTTTTTTTTTTTCTTAGTTAAGATTGTTTTCTCACTTTGCCTAATGGAAGGTAAAAGCCACATTACAATTTCCACAATAAATTCATGGTAAGAATATGTCTATTCATATGCTAAAGCTATCTTTTGTTTGCATGGCACATCTATCTCCTATATATACCTACTGAGAGGTGTAATTCTCAGACTTTGCTATATGATGCTGAGGAAGTAAGCAGTCTTGATGTGCCCTTGCAAAAGTCTTGCTGTTCCACAATGGCCCACTTCTTTTTTTATGGGAGCTCAACTCTTTTGAGCACGGAAAATCAGAGTGATTTTCATAATATTGTAAGAGAGATTTATACTTTGTCCTGATTCATTTTAGTGTTATATTTGCTTTTCCTTGTGGCTGTGGTGGTGTAACATAGTCATTGCATGGTTGTTCCAGATACACATATATGCCTCTTTCCAACTATTAAATTTGTATCTTGCAATATAAATGCTCTGAAGAACATATTTTTGTATTAAGTAATATTAAATCCTGTCCTATTATTCCAGATATCACATTCAGTCATTTTTATCCCATGAAGTCCTAACTGTCCTGTCAGCAGCTACTAACTCCTTCCTAGGCTTTTAATGTGAGTTTGAGCAACAGATTACTTGATTCAGATTGGTGGTAAAAAATTTCTGTTAAGTTCTTTTCAGAGAAGTCACAAAAAAAAAAAAAAAAAAAAAAAAAAAAAAAGATGCCAGATCAGAGACAAATATTGTGTGCAGAGTAGTTCTATCAGTTCCCCAAATAAAAATGATTATTTGGACAAAAGTACTTGTCCTGATGTGATCAGGGTGGATTTTGCTGGAATTAAAATGCTGAAAAACAAGTAACATTTTTAGATTAAGACAACCTCCAGATGATGTTCTTTGTTTGGAAGGAAAATCATCCATCCAGGTCACTTCATCTCATTTATTTCTTCTTGGTTCAACTCTCTAGAAGCTAGACTTGCTGTAACAGTTATTGTCCTAAGTGAAAATCTATGGAGCTCAGCTTCTTGATATCAGAATATAAAAGCACTAAAATAGGAAAACAGCTTCTCAAGAGCAGAAGGGAGAGAAGTTCAGCTACTCATTGAATCTCTGGTAATTTATTCTTTTTTTCTGAGTTTGATTGTATTTATGATGCTTCACTAGTGAGTTTAAAGATATTAAAGGTATATTTTTGAGATGTTTGTGCTAAAAAGACTCAAAGCAGTACAACCGTATTGTCTCTTTTCCCATTCTGCAAGGTGGACTGACAAGGATCCTAAAGCCTGCTAAATACATTCTTGTTTTTTTCCTTCTCAGTGTAAGCTACAAGCATAGCATTTAGGCATTACAGAATTTGAATGACTATATAATGGATTCCTTGAATAATGGGAAAGATGTTGGAAGTCTTAGAAGAACACAGAAAATACCAATGCAAAGCTTTTTTTTTTTTTGCAAAGATTTTCAGTCCTTCACTCAATATAATAAATGAATATTGAGAAAAAAAGATCATGCACAAATATAAGCTCTGTAAAATTTCATGTCTGTTGGTTTCATACAACTTCCTATAAAGTTCAGGTACTTGTATTTTTTTCTTGATGTGAATACATGAAACTGTATAAAACTTTGAAGTTGTAGAACTTCTTAAAATTCTGTCATTATCGATAATTATACTAATGGCCATATAACTATGGACATGAATATAGTTCTTGCATTTGACCGGTTGCAGTAAGAGCTTCCTGAAAAACTTTTGCTTTGAAAAGTCCTGACATTTTCACAAATGCTTTTGCTGCAGTGGCAGTGCCAATATACAGAGCCTTTCAGTTATTCATAATAAGCCTTTTCTGTGCTCAGAATATGTGATATTCTGTTGTTTGGGGCACTCATTTTGGATCTATGTTGGTATGCCTATGTATCTCCCACTGAAATCATTTTACTTTGCAAGCGTATATTTCGTGGAGAAGGAAGCAGGAAACAGGAGGAAGGGAAAGTGAGAAATTAGAGTAGTTAACACCCAGTTGCTAGGAGCCACAGCGGAAGTCAGATCTGAGTCCCTGTTTTGCCTGAAAAACTTGAACACAGGTCTTGCTGTGTACGTTATTCATTAAGTGAATTATTCAGTGAAGTTATTAATTAATTCTATAAAGATTTTTATGGAAATCACACAGAAGTTCTCAATTTTAGAGGTAAATAATGTGCTGAGCATCTTTTCCAGTCCTACTAGATAAACAGTCAGTTAAATTGGCCTGGATTCACATGCAGAATAAGCATATGTCAGAGACACTTTGGTCTGATATATTAGCTGTAGCTTAATGTGCTGGATTTGTTCCTGTAAACCAAGGAGGCTCCATGGTCAGAGACTGGGTTTCAGGAGCCTTCAGTGCTTCTTGGTTGCTCTCTTGGCTAGGAGATAGCCAATGTTGTTCATTTTTGTATAGAGTATTTTATCTTTCATTTTGTGGTTCAGCATTTGTGAAGGAACAGAAATTCTGATGCTCTGGATCTGGAGGTTCCTCCCAGTTAGCCAGTACTCAATAGCTGTGTCTCAATTGCTTGTGATCAGTATTTGTTTATAGGCTAGCACTCTGTAGAGTCCCAGTGAGGGACTGAGGGACCACAGCTTGAAATCTCATTGTCTTCCATATCTTTTACAGTTGAGATCTGATATTTGACTATTCTATCAGACTGAAGTCGCCCCTCTCCTTGTCTTGTCCAACTCCACCACCTCCCGGAAAATAAATTGAGCTTGTATGTGTCTTCTGTTCTGGTGATATCTAGTAAAAACAAGAAATCCAGATGGTCACAGCTTGCCCTCCCAGAGAAGCTGCTTTTTGTGATTTTAACTCTATCCAAACTATGGATGGGATATGGAGTGATCTGGAAGGAAGTGGTGTAACTTCCTGCTGAGAGTTGAACTGTGGATACCTATGGCCAATTTTGCCAGTGAGATGTACTGATGTGCCTGGAGCTGTAATACCTTCTTCTTTTACCTGGCCTTGTCTGACAGCTCCATGAGTGGTGGCATTCTCCTGAGATTTTGTCCACCCCATCTCAGTGGTGCGGGATGTGTTAGGATGGAATTCATCTCATGTAAGTTTGTTATTTTCGTTTAAAAAATACCATACAACTTAGAAGCAGAATTTCATTCTTATTGGTCTAGTGAAGTAGTAAATCTGCATACTTGTTCCAAAGAATTTATTTGTCAGGGTGAAGGAGACCAAGCATCTTGTTTGGTCTCTGTGACCAGACCCAAATGCCCTGCCAGATAATCATTGTAAAGGGAAATCCTTTAGCTTTTGTGCAAGCCAGAATATGAGTGGACATCCTGATAGTTTTTTGCTCCAACTTACCTAGTTGTACATTGTAGTGCATTGCTGAGTGGGGTCTAAGTTGTTTCATCTGCTGTGTTCATTTTAGCAATAATTTTTTTAGTCATATTAAAATTATATTTCAGTGACCTGGTAGTAGTTTGAATCTGTTTGCCTTTGCTTTGTGCTGTAGCTATATTCTAGCACATTATTCCTAATATTTACTATGGCATCTTCTTAACATTTTTAGATTTTCTTGCCTTAAAACATAAGGACTGCTGCATCTATGTACTAAAGTTGGTATCTTGCCTGACAATGGTAAGCATGGTTTGCTTTGTTCTATTGCAGTTATGGATACTTCACTACACACAGACATATTTTTAATCGCTAAACAAAGTTTATTTATGTTAGAGTCATTGTTCCAAAAGGCCTTGGCAACTTATAGTCACCTGTAGATAATAGCTTTCTGAATGCAGACTTAAAACTGTGCAGGTGAATAAGGTGATGCTTTACTGTTTGTTAAAATACATTTTCAAGCATGCTTTTTTTTTTTGGACGATGCAATAATTGAACTGCACTTAAAGCTGTTCAGTTAACTTTGATGTCCCTAAGATATTCAGCAGTATTATGCTTTCATTTGATCAGTACTAATTTTAAAAATTCGTTTAGATTTTCTTTTAATGATAGTTTTTTTTTTTTTTGAAGTCTGCTGCCGCATGACTAGCAATAATCTTTTTTTCTTTATTTCTTTTTTTTTTTTTTCTTTCCTATTTCTTGGTCTTTTGTTTCCCTTACAACTCTGGAAGTGATGTTCTGAGTTATTGCTTATTGAAATGAATGTGAGTACTCTTTAATCTTTTAAAACTGTATTTTTTATTAGTATCCTGAAAGTCTCGTTCTTGCATATGGTTTAGCCAACATTTCTGCTTTGACTGTACTTTTCTGCACAGATGTCTTCCACACTTCTGCCTCATACATATGTAGCTTTGGCAGGTTGGTTAGAAATAGTCTTATGTCAGCATGAGGAAATCAGAGCTTTTTAAATGCTCCCTCCCCCCCCCCCCCGATTTTCTGGCTCAGTCTATGTTCATTAAATTTTGCTAGAATTCTATTACTAAAAGGTTATATTAGATAATGATGGTATTAATCCCCTTCTCTGCTGCTTTGTGGTGGCCTGCTTGACAGAGTGTGAAAAAAGGAGCTTTAATAAGTTAATGTTATTAATAAAAGTATTAATAGCCAAGTTGGTGAAAAACAATTAAAAAAAAAAAAACATCTTTTCTTCTAGGAGGGCTTTTTTTAATGTGGAGTCCACTAGCAGGTCTTACATGTATGAAGAGCAAACAACAGATTAATTTTCCCTGGCGGAAAATTTCCTTTAAGCTTCACTTTGAAAATGCACTTTAAGATTAAAGACATTGATAATGTGAGAGTTTTCTGGGTAGTGAGAAATCTGTGATACGTTTTCAAAAAGCACTATTGTTCATTTTTGCCTATGAAAGTCCTTCGTGTCAGTATCTGCGCACAAAAAAATACCTCTCATCTAAACTGCTGAGCTGATTGTATGTAAGGCTGTGCAGAAGAGATGTGTGAAGAAAGCATAATTAATCAATTGTTCTGTTGTAACTGTCTACGTTCTTCCTTCTGACGCTTTACTCTGTTTCCTTCTTAAAGGAAAATGAGGTCATTCAAGGTAAGCTAGTTCTAGATTGGAGGTATAGAGGATCTTACATTTTACAAAAGTGTTTAAGAAAGTTCCAGAGTAGCTTGTTTCTAATTTTTTTTCTGGCTAATACAAAAAATATTTTAAAATTCATTAAAAATCTTTTGGATACTTGTAACCTATACAGCTCTTTGGAAGCAGATTTTAGTAGCCAATTTTAACCTAATTCAGGATAGTTTCGAAGTCTATCAGATTTCTAAATCTAACTGGCTTCTCAAGCCAGTCCCTTAGTCAGTATGGGCGAGTAGGCTTTACCTTGTGAAAGCAAAAGAATTAACAGAATTTAACCGACTGTGATATGTTTATACTTATGTGTAAGCAGACCAAGGGAGTAAGTAGTGACTGAAACAACTTTGTGATAATTGTAACTTATTCACAGTTAGTCAAGTGCAGAATATGCAGATTAAAAAGAAAACAAACAAACCAACCATTATAGTAGAGAGTATCTGAACAATGAAATTGAAAATGAGGTTAAAGGTGTGGATAAATACATATATGTAGTTTATAAAATAATGGCCTTGGACCTGATTATTATGCCATATAATGGCATCAACTCACTGCTTAATATATGTCAAAAAAAGCAAATAAAATATTAGAAATAAATAGGAAAACAATAGAAAAGGAAAACCTTCATTATACCTTCTCTAAAAATCCCATATTCACTCATTGTTTGAATAATTGTTTTTGACTTTGGCCTTCAAGTTAAAATAAATATGTAAATAAAAAAGATCAGGAAGGGCATCAAAGTTGACCAAATTCATTGAGAAAAATGAATGAATCCAGTCTTAGGAAAAGTTTGAGAGTTTATAAAGGTGTTAAAGAACGACAAGTAAAGAAAGTAGACAAGGAAAGTAAAGAAGGTAGACAAGGAATGGCCATGTTTCCTGTCTTCAAGTACAAGAACTAGAAACAAAGAACGCTAGTCAGAAGCACAATCATGACAAGCAAGAGGAATTTTTTCTTTGTGAAAAGTATTAAATGATGGAGTTTTTACTAGATGATCACGTGAATGCAAGAAGTTTATATTAGCCCAAGGACTGGGGAAGCATTTAGAAAAAAAACCCACGGTGGAATGGGACAAACCACACCAGGCTCAGGAAATACACCAGACTGAAAACTGTTGGAGTAAGGGAGAGTGTAAGTGGGGGAAGTATCATATATTTCCCATGTCCTTATTGAGGCTCACTAATGCTTGCAGCTGTTCTTGAATAAAGGACACGAGGCCGGATGGACCTCTGGTCTGAGGTAGTTCTAGACACTCTTAAATTCCTAATACAGTAACAGTGATAAAAACATTCATATAATATATATGTTTAAAATATGAAATTTGAAACGTTCATGTAAAAGATGGCAAGAAACTGATACTGAATATAAATTCCTGTCAAAATAAGAAGCATGTAGAAAGGCAAAAGAGTCCATTATAAATGGCTAACAGATGTAAAAATAATGAAGTTTTAAAAATAAATAATCATTATAAGATATAGTTTTTAGCTATAACCAAGATAACTTCTGCCAATGTAATCTTATTTCAACGCAATGGAATGTGGTTTTAATGTGATCCTTTCCAATTTGTCCTTGCATTTTACATGTTGAATTTGTATTTGAAATCAGTAAAATCTTACTGATTCAATTTCTTACATTTGTAATTTAGATATTTTTTGAATTACGTGTAGGAGATATAAAAAAACTACAGTGTATTTGGAATGAAGCAGAAAAGCATGTCCATTCCCCTTCATAATGGTACTTGGAACTAGACTACATGTGGCTGCAAATAAAGAATATTTGTTGCCTGTGATGAGCAAAGCATCTGTTTGATGGCTGACTGGCAGGTTTTGAGATGTAGTTGTTACTAAATGGTTTTAGTGGTTTCCACAGGGGCTGATCTTTGGTCAAACACTTTTTAAATGTTTTTATTATTACTCTAGACAGTGAGATGAAACCTTTGTTAGTAAATGATGCAGATACAAAAGTAACTAATACAAGAAATAGAAACATGGTCATCTTTTAAGAATTGCCATTACAGAATGATTTCAGATTCTGAGTTAAGTGGTCAAAGTCAGAATCACGAAATACATCTTTCTCATAGTAAAATGTTCGTGAAACTGGAAAACATATCACAAAATTATGGTTTTGTAAACTGGAAAATATTTGAATTTCTTTTCAGTTAATTACTTCTCTTATTGTAGTACAAGTGCAAATGAACAAGTATAATCCTTGTAAGTATGATCCTCAGTAAGAGCAATGCTGGGCAGAGGCAGAAGAATGTATTTACTGCATTGACTAATTGACTGCAGAGAATCAGGACTGATACTGGAATGTTGCGTCCATGTGCTGAAGCAGATTTGGAATAACTGTATTCCCCTTCCCTATTCCCCAGAATTCAAGGAAGGGCAACATAAATTATCCTGGGGATTGGAAAAACAAGCTGTTTGAGTGCCCACTATTCATTCAGCTGTGAGAAGGAAGTAGCTTTAGTATTGTGTAGAGACATTTTTGTAACGGAGAGATATCAGAAGTCTTGGACTTGACAACAGTCCTGAAGACAGTTAAATGCAGATAAGATTTTATCTGGAGGTGACATGGTCTAGATCAGATACTTTTAGATACTACAGAGAGCAGGCATCTTAAATGCAGTCTTATTGTGACTCGCTCAGCATCAATGTAGTTATGTTTCAGACCCGCAGTAATTTTCTTCCACACATATGGAAGGACTTGAGCAATTTTTAGTTCTTTTCTGCAGAAAAAGAGATTGTAGATTCTCCTTGTTCTCTGCTTGACTGCTTTACAGTTCTCAGACTTTGGGACTCGGACTCAAGGGCTTTGGAATGAAAAATGCATTGTGAGAGAAAAGGGCAAGCAAACTGCAAACAGGGTGTACATCTGTATGAGAAAGACATGCTCTCATTTGCGGAAGGGAAGAGTTGCAACATCCTAATATTTTCCCCATTTCTACAGCAATCTTTTTTTCCTGTTGTCTTTCAGATGTTTTATGTGTGTCTTCTACACGTGCACACTATGGGTTGCAGTGTACAGAAAATGAGACTTGCTTCTCCTGAAACTTGCTTCTCTTGACTTGTTATCTTACCACATGCCTAACTTCCCCAGAGTATCTAGTCTTTAGAATGTCCAACTTACTTTTCTTGTCAGTGCATATGCTTTGCTTTCATTTGTTTATAATCTTTGCTGACTGCAAGGCCTGAGAGAACTGGAGGAATAACATGCTGGAAGGCCTTCTCTACATAGACTGTTGTTGGATCTTTCAGCACATAAATAATTAACTTCCTCCTTTGAAATTCTAGTGATTATGTAGGAGTTAAGCAAGGTGTAATGCATGATGAAGGGCTTTCACAGAGATGAGCAATGTCTGTGATGTTCAAGAATTACAGTTTCTTAGGGTGTATTCAGTGAACCCAGCAGACTTGGGGCAACTGTAGAATCTGGAAAGGAACAGAAGTTAAGAAACTCCTCTTCAAAGTGACTGTTATGCCCAAACTCACTGCTGATTGGTAACTGTAGATTTTTGTTCTGAGGTCACTTTCTCTTTTTGCTTTGCAATTTACTTTTAATGTATTCACATACTTGTTCTGCCTGCTGAACAGGCAGGTGAGCTGGAATTTAGTTATGCCTTTTTGCTGCAAGTCGGAAAGTTGTTTTTATTAACCAGTATTGATGGAATTCCAATGAATGTGTGTTGATTGTAATATATTGTTTATCATTTACATTCTGCTGCAAGGAATGATAGATTCAGGAGGGGTTTGCCTACATTTGCCAGGAGTTAGGGATGGCAAAAACCAAAATTTATAAAAATGAAACACTGGGTCTTTTGTACATAGAAAGGAGGCTGGTGACTGGCAAGAAAAATGTATTTCAGGCTCTGATTTGACAGTCATTTGGAGCTGATCTACTGCTGTGTTGCTCTTGAAAGAGATTCTACAACTGTCTAGCATGACAGTACAGACTATATTCCCATCTGTCCATGCTGGATGCTAGCACTTGTCATGTGGCTAGGTGAAAGACCAGAATTGCTCTTTTAAGTGATGATGAATCTCGGAGTTGGTATAATTGAACTGTAAAACTTCACCGATATGTTTAGTACTAGATGGGAGGAGCAAAGAAGCTAATAAGGTGGGTAGCAAAAGTACTTCTCATACAGATGACAATGATTTAAGAGCCACCAGGCCAAAGTTTTGGCAGAGCTAATTCAATCAGCTTAAATTTCAGTTTAAGCTGTTATAATTGCTGTGTGCATTGAGAAGATTTCACCAAGGGTGAGGCTGGAGATGATAATCTAGTCCTTGTCTGTAAGAGCCTGGGAGTAATGTGAGTAGCTCAGACGAATAATTAAGTTTTCAACCATTAGTGCTTCTCCATCCCTAACGTTCATCCCTGATTTTACTATTGTGAGAAACTGTGCTGGTACATTGTGAGTTTTTGTTCAAGCTGTGACAAAAGTGTGCTGCATCAGAGTGCAGAATTAATGCTGAATGAGAGAAATGTGTCCACTCAAAAAGGGACAGCAAATTCTCCTTAAATATTGTTTGGGCCTTTTTCATTATTCTGTATTAGGCTAAATATAGATCCTGCTTCATAGAAATGGTGAACTCCGTAAGAGTTTTCCAGTGACTTGGAATGAGTGGCCTTTCTTCTGCAACGTTGAATCCTCAGCATGGAGCTAGAGTTCTTATATGTGCGCTGAGAGCACCCCCAAAGTAACAGAAAGTTCAGTTTTGGGCCGTTCTTGAACTTTGTGATTTCCAAGCTTTGTAGTGGGAGTAGTCAGTACAGAATACCCTTCTTCAGGGGTTTTAGGGCTGTACAGTATTTGAGGATAGGGTTCAGGCAGTCAGGCCTAGACATGCAAGAGTAGAGATAGGCCGCCTATGAGGAAATTGTCCTCTGTAGCAAATTCATTATGGATTTCAGAATGCTCCGGAGATACAAAATAAATTTTCAATGCAATTCCTAGTTATTTATGTTTATAAAAAGAGAGAATCACAAATACTTGATGATTGCTCAGATTCAGAGAAGAAGCTTCTATTATTGTTGAGAAGTTACTTTTCAGATACTGGCTTTATAATGTTACATGTGTTAATTTGTACCTTTATTCAGCATGTCTTTGATGTTGGATTTTTCTATTATGTTTTCAGAAAACACTTCAATTTTTCTGTCTGATTTTTTAAAACTACAATTATAAGAAAAAGATAAACTTCAGGCAAAAGTGTCCCTGTTTTTTCTCTTTTCATGAATGGTGAAATTAAAAAAGATGACAGCGATAGACAATTCATATCCTTTAGTTATAAAAATAGAAATTTAAGAAAGAAGTTTGCTTCTTGGACTTTTGTGCCAGCTGTATTACAGGATAAAAATGCATTGCTAAATTGGACAGTTCAAGGAGTGTGGGATAATACAGGAACTGCCTTAAACTTCTTAAGTTGTTATTCTGCAATTTCAGTGTGTTTTGATACAGAGAAAAACTGTCCTGTTATAATCTGGTTTTTATATAGATAATGGGTGCAATTCATTTTGCACAGACTTCATAATTTTGTTTTGGTATATGAATTACCACTTTCTATATGCCTCTTGGCATTTTCATGCAAATTAGCTTTTCAGCAAATGTGTTTTTTGTAGAGTGATTTTCAAAAGATTAGTGCTCAGAATAAGTGGGTGAGTATTGAATCTGTACAATTAAAATGTCCTCCAGAAAGAGAGAGAAGGTGGTTTGAGATACTGTAGTGAGTATACAACTCTTGCAATGGCAATAAATGCTTGTGTTGACCCTCTGTTACCAATTCTTGCATAACTGTTGCAGAATTCAAGTCATGTTTTCTGTGACTTGTGTATGATCCCTTACTTGTTTAAGTAAGGAGAATGTGCATTGTATTTCTAAAGGGACTCAAACCAGCTCTGTTTCTTTGTATGGAGCAATCTCCGGTTTATTCAAACTATTAGGGACAATTTCTGTTAAACATTTATAGATTTGCATGTTTTCCCTCTAAGTTATATAGATAATTTGCATTTATCATTTCCTATTGCATGCAATTTTGAGTATAGTGTTAAGTAGTTTCACTACTCCTTTGAAGAAATTCATATGGGTGGACTTTTTTGCTTTACTGTGAAACCTTTATTACTTTATATGAAGGCAGATATTTACCTTTATGGAGGCTGTAGCAAAAAAACTCCACTAAAATAATAAAAGCCTTAAAATTAGAGTTTTTTGTTTTTACAGCAAAGTACATTAATATATTTAGTCTAGTCTAGTATTAAATAGGGAGGTTGGTGGTCCTGCATGTGGCACGGGGATGGGAGATTCATGATCCTTGACGTCCCTTCCAACCCTGGCCATTCTGTGATTTTGTGATCTGTGATATTTATGCTATTTATTTTTGATGCATTAAGTACTTTATGAATTATTTTTTATAGACCAAAAGGGTGAGAAATATGGATCACAGTGGTCTTCTGTCTGAAAATCCATGTTTTCAGGATTGGTTTCGTTTAACCTTTACTTTGACTGTTCCATGCCTACACTTCACTTTGGGATAACTTCTTTTTTTGCCTAAGCTTTAGAAATGTGGCCTGATTGTGTTGTCCATTCATCTTGTTTGACACTCACTCTTAATGATCGTTCAAACTATTTATTTTGACCAAATTCAACAGAAAGGTAGCATTCTTAAACTTCCTGTGTGTTTTTAAAAAGTGTTATGTGCAGAACACAAAGTTATCTTATTCCTTGTTGCTTTGTGCCCCAGAATGGCTGTGCCCTTGATTTGAGCTGCGTGACAGCCAGCAGGCATGCTGGGCTGCTGCCAGGAGGCACCTTGGACCAGCCACTGTCTGGCTTAAATTGTGGATGTGGAGTGGGAAAGGCTAAGGCAGGTCAAGAGGCGCAGGGGTGGCACGGAGACCTGAGAATTAATTTCTCACTTGGCAGGGACTGCAGATGCTGGCTTCCCCTGTCAACCCTTTATATTTCTGCGATTCGTAAAAAAATCAGTTAAGTCTGAAGTCAGTGATACAAGTTTTTGTTCACAACTCCAGTTTAATGCAGCTTTGAGTAGAATCATGAGGTTTTTGGTAGCCTTTCCAATAGTATTAGGATTAAATATATTTTTCCAGTCTTTTGAATTATGAATGAAATGGAACATATCTTTTAAAGTATTTTGTGACTTTAATGACCTTTCATTTGATTTTGTCTATTTGTGGTCATTTATTCAGTCTCATTTTGGCATCCATTGGCATTTCTTTAGGAAGGATTCAAATGCTATTACTAATGACTCTCTTCCCTTCAAAAGATGCCTAGAGGAGCACTGAAACTTAAAGAAATTACAGTAATCAATACAGAGTTCTCATACTAGTGTACAGTAGTGAATATTTTATGTGGTTAAAATTTGTTTCTGTTGGAGAAGGCTTGAAACATTTCTGTTTTGAAGGGAGAAGAGTAGACTAGTTTTTGAATGTATTACTGATGAGTAACCAGTTGTGTGCCATGTTAGTACAACTATACTGCAGGGCTCCTATTTGGGTGAAGACAGGGATGTGAAAGAAGGAAAAAATTAACCTTATCCAGAGATACTGTGATGATCCATTGATATTGAAGCATTCTTGATTCATAGCTTTCAGCTTTTTTTTTTTTTTTTTTTTTTTTTTTAAAATGATCAGTGAGAAAAAGAGTAGTTAAGAGATTCAAAGAATGCTTGACAGGAGGGAGGGAGGATGGAGGAAGAGGAAAAGCAATTGGGTTAACATAGACTAATATGACTATTGTTTCTTCCTGCCCTAATGCTGCATTTGTGCACTGTAGCAGATGTACTAGGATGTTCCAGGAAGCACTAAATGTGACAAGAACTACAATCTTCATTTGCTTCGTTAAAACTGGGAGCAGATGTTGTTAACAAGAGAAGGTACCTTCTGGGATTCAGTTTGTTTAGGAGTACAGTGTGACAAATGAAATTTTTAAATGAAATGCCTCTAAATCACAGTATCGCCCTTATTGTTTTTCAGTATACGCTGTGATCACAGGGTTTTAGTTTTATTTTCTCCAGGATTCCAAGTGATTTACTAAAAGACCTTGAATGAATACTTGCCAAGATGGTATTTTTGTTGGAAATAATGACAGCCAGCCAAAACAGCATATGTTACTTTTTGATATACCAGTTTGAGTGTAGTCATCTTGCCTGTAACTTGGTGAGAATTAATGACAGATATGCACTAAACTTTCTTTAAAACTAATTGTGAAGTAATAGCATTTGTTGAGTATTTTTGATCAATATTTGACTGTTGTTCGAAACAATGGTAAGCAAGATCTCTTCTAAAATTAACATATACTTGAAAACAGTCCTGCTCTTTAATAATGGTGACTGCGTATCTTTTCCACATCAAAAGTTAGCTACAGTTTTTGATTTTTCTTCCTGAATCTAGTTTTACTACAGTTACCTATGCCCATTACTGGTAATTCCCCCTTCCCTCATTAGGAACTTACCTGCCAGAAGTAGCTTTTTGGTGCTACTTGTGAAAGTATTCACGGGTAGAAAAATATGAACTAAACTGAGCTTCATGGGGCATGTTTTTCATGATGTAACTTGCTGTAGCTATGATCAGTCTTTTTTTTTTTTTTGTGGGAAGAAATTTGTCTTTCTCTATGCCATCATCTGCTTAGTAGGGACGTCTTGTGAATGGTCTCTGACAAGAAGACTTACTGGGATGAAACTACCTTTCTTGGCTTTGCTCTGCAGTATATTTGGTATATAAGTAATTTTTAAAGATTGGGCTCATCAGACTCATTTGCCCAGAGAGAGTGTGCTCCAGCTCAAATGGAAGGGGACTTAGGCATGTGGAGTCCATGCAAGGATAGCAGTGATAGAAAAATTGGTATGAGGTGGGAACAAGAGGTTAGCCTGGGGGAGGCATGGGAAAATGAATTTGCAATTTGCAATTTTCACTGTGGCTGTCTTCATCTTAGCAGTTTTGCAGGAGCTGACCTTTCTTCCCCTTCACCCTTTTCAGCTCTTTGCCATATAAGCCTTGCATTTGTGCAGTGTGCTTGTGATATTACCAGTGGGATCTGTAAGACCTGCTGTGGTTTCCACAATATCGTGGGATATGCAAGAAATTTTCTGTGTAGGTGGTCTCACCAAAATTACCTCTGACCTGGAGTTTGGAGTCTGTGGTAATATTTAGTTGGAGTGGGCTAGTATGACATAGCCTGAGGGCTATGCTTAGAGTAAACAAAATGGGGAATGAGAAGCAGGAAGCTGATGATTCCAGAGGTTCTTTCAATCTAGCCAGGAGGAACTTAGCTGTGATTAGGGTATTCAGTGACTGGAGACAGGATAAGAAGGCTGAGGCAGGATGAGTATAGCAGTCATCCTGACATCCTGAATTGCTTTTGTACGAAGGCCTCTGTAAACATGGTCAGCTCTAGGTCTCAGATGGCAAGCCTTATGCTGGCAGCTTTTCTGTTTTTTTCCTTCTATAAATCCAAAATTATAGTGGTAGCTTTGTGCAGCCAAGCAGCACTAGTGAATGGAGTTTGGAAAATGGAATGAGAAGCCACAGTGGTACTGCGGAAATCACGTGGCTGCAACCGTCTGTAGGAAAAGTTAACATCTTTTTAACCACTATTCCACAGAAATGTTTTTGTTTCTGGGAAAAATATAAAGCTAAGGTGGATAGAATACTAACAGGAATTGAAACATATGTGCAGAAGACATCGCTTCATGTAAATACAGCCTCTAACAAACCATTTCACATTTCACCCTACCAGAAAAATCTGTCATTACAGATGAATTTGGGACCTAAAACAAGTTTATGGAACGGAATATAACAATGTGACTGAAAATTAAGTTCGGATTAAATTTCACATGGTACAATGCACAGTCTCAAAATAGTGGCAATAGATGTGGAAAGTAAAAGAAAAAAGAATACATGGTGTACGGTAGAGCTGTGGACTGTTCCTGGTTATGAAATACTTTCTTTTCTATGTTTCTGTATCTGTGTATTATTATTTTTTTTCTTTTCCATTTTTTTTTTTAAATAAATGCAATCTTTTCTTTACCATCCCAAACATTCTTGTCTTATACTGTCTTTATAACTTCACATTTTTTCCAGTTGAGTTTTTGAAGTATAGGTGCAAAAAGACAACATTTTCAAAATCATAAGCTGTGGGATGGAGGGCATATTATTTAATCTTACTGTGTTAAATTGTTATTCAAAGGCAATTGTACACCTTAAAAATATGTCTTGTAGCTGTTGCCAGCTTCTGATTCAGCAGTGACACGACTATGTCTCTCCAAGAGGAGCATTTTTTTCCAGTAACATAGCATTCTGAACGAATTTTTGATGAAAGACTGAGCAGAAGTCATTAATATTCACAGTGAACAAAAGAAGAGCTGTACTTATGTCAACTCTCCCTCCATTTTTCTCTTTATTCCAAACACCGTCCATCATTCTGAACTCTCATTCCACCAGACTGCCCAGAGTAAATACAGAACAAATTCTTCATGCTGATATGTTTTGAACAAGTGCTTCTTAGTTATTTATAAAGACAAAGCTCTTTCTTGTTTTTAAATTTTTTGAATGAAAGATTAGGACGTGTAGGTGGCCTGAGAAGAGATGGTGGGAAACTGAGACACCATATGGCATAACATGGAGCTGTTCAATTGAAGCTAGGGTCTACAGACTTCTGATTGAATTCTTCAAACAGGTGATGTAGAGAGAGATATTTCTACACCTTCATAAATTATAAGTAATGACAGCCCATATTAAACATAATTAGACTGAAAACCTGTATATGCTTTTTCATAACTAATGATGATGCAAAAACCTTTTGGTCTCTTCCAATTTAGAAATGAATTGATACAAATAATGTTTATTTCAGTTTACAGCAGGTGATAGGAGAACAGTGTTCAATTCCAAGCTACTTTTTCCCATGGACAGAAAATATGAGTAGACTTCTTCCATTTCAGTGAGCATATTTACAGCTCTTGGCAGGGTATTATTGTGCAATTCAGAATGCAGTAGACTAAACCATGTAGCAGTTCTGTAAAGGAAGGAAACTTGGGTTTTAACTGTTAACTTCAATTTACTTTATGATCTCATCTTCTGTTTATACCTAATATCTTTTAAAGTTTAGATAACTTTGGTCTGTTTTTTTGAGCTCTCCACAGCTCAAAGAAACCTGTTTTTTTGTATCTGTAATACATATACTGATTACAGCAGTAGAACATATCAGCTCTGGATCTCTGCAGTTTGCCTGAAAAGATCCCATCTTATGGGGTTGTAAAAACAGCATTTACATTAGTAGTGGTTTCAGCAGTTTCTTGTCTCAATGCTTTATTGTATTAGAGTTTCCGAACTCTTGTATTCTTCATGTCATCGTGATCTGAGCAGGAATAGTTTCAAAGCTTGTATGAAGTTAACCTGTTAATAAGTAGGTTTATTTTTCACGGAAAAGGTTTTTTTGTAATTAGTTGTTGAAAGGATACTCTGTAAAAGAAGTCAGGTAATGTTAAAACTAAGTAAGTCTGTTGACTTTGTTCTATATATTAATATTAATGCAGTCTTTGTGTTCTGCAAGTAAATATTCATGCTTTTGAGTAAAACCTAAATATTGAAACACAGAGAACATCTAAGCTGTTGTTATTTGAAATGCAGTGATTCAGATGCTTAGCCTATGACACTATTATACATTGTTTGGGAGCAGTAAGATAATGAGTACTAAGCACTTCTAATATTTTCTACTAATTGCAGATTCTACCATTTTCATGCATAAGATTTGTGTATGGTAGACAATTTGTCATATGTTTAATCTTAAACATAATCCCAATTTGGCAGAAGTAGACTCTTAGGTCTTAATTTTACGTGGTCTATATTGATGTGAATATGATGGCTATCTACATGAGATAGCCATGTACTTTGTTTTAATTATTTTAAAATTTTAGAACCTGTTTATTTTTAAACAATCTTCCTTTTTTCTGGCTAGAAGACAAGGGATAAGTAGTTAATTAAGATAAATCATTAGTCTTCAGCAAAATGAGTTATAATTTGTTGTGGACAGAAAACCTATGAGGAATACCCATATTGCATTGTCTGGAAGCCATTTACAGAAACAAGTTACGACAGAATTTCTCTGTTTTTCAAATTAAGGCAAAGCAGGAAAGTCTGATAGACTTGAGCAGGAAATAGAGGCAAACAGAATTTAATGTAACATCTTAATTTTTATTAAATTGGATAAATTAGATAATAATCTAGATTTCTACATGTGATCAAAATTCACTTATCTGCTTGCTTAACTTGTATCTGTACATCTATTAAGTCATAGTTGGAACAAAGATGACAGTTCTGCAGTTAAAATCCAGATAGAAACAGTCTTCCAAAAAAAGCTAATTGAAGTTTATGTAGTGAAATCTTAGTATTTTGTTTGACTCAAGATGAGACAGAGGCCATATCGTTCACGGTCATTAAACCTGAGAGCAGACTTAAAATGCTTTGTCATTTTCTCTTTTTTTTTTTTTTTATTATTATTATTATGATTACATATAAGATATATATATATTTAATTGATCTTTGGAAATTTTGTCCTTGAAATGACCTTCTGCTTCTTAAAAGTTGAGACTCAGAAAGTGTTTCTTCCAGGGAAAATCTCTCTTTCCTAGTTTTCGTTTTAAGATGGTTAACCGTTTCATGGTTTGCATTGTCCTTTTTGAAAGCAGCTGACAAGTATATGTGTATTTCCCTTGGCAATTAACTGATTTTATTTTGTCTAAAGTGTGTGTGTGTGATCATCTAACTTGCATTTTTAACATTTTGGTCTCTTAATTTGATATTCATTGCTGGTTGTCTGATAAATGATATCTGTGTGAGTCTCTAAGTCATTATGAAGTTACCCAGGTATTTTTCTGAAAAACTCAGGCTGGTCTCGCTGGTCTAGTATTGGAAAAATTTTGATATTAGAAAGATTCTGCAGTTACGCTGTAGACTAAAGTCGGATAATCTGACTTCTTAAATTAAGAAAATGAAGATTGTGACATCCCCAAAAGTTTTGGTGCTAAAGTGAGAATGGTCCAGAATGCTGTTTTTGAAACTTTGTGTCCAGGCGTCTGAGAAGAGAGCGCTGACACCTAGAGAGCTATTCCAGCATCGTGTCAGTGTTTAGCACTCTTCTTCCAAACTGCTCGTTGCTGCCTGTTGCTTACATCCCATCCAAAGCCTTTCTATGTGATGTGGAGCCTCTCTGCCCTCCTGCAACTGCAGTGTGTGCCTGACAAACATGCTTGCTCAGAAGCAGAGCTGACTTTTAGACTAAGGAAGACTTGGGACTGTTTTCCTTGGTTCAGCTGTGATAGCAGTCACCTAGGAAGTGACAGATCCTGCTTCCAGCCCCAAAGGTGTTTGAGCCCACAGATGGGTGCCCTAATCCTGGCTTTGATGGGGGTCCTGTCAGGAATATTGCTGAAGTTGTGCTATGGTGTAGATAGGAACAGAGGGTTCATGGGACAGAGAAGGGCCTCAGGAGAGAGCAGAGCTGTGTCTGAGTGATGTGGTTGTCAGGCAGTAGGGATGGAGTGGCAGTGTTCTGGCTTCTGTTCCAAAGGCTCTTTGTGCATTTAATGATGATGGGACAATAAGATTATGGCAAATATGAGATTAACATGACTTTGATACTCATTTTTTTGCCTGTTTGTTTTGTACCTGTCAAAATTTCTACAAACAAAAACAACAACAAAAAACCAACCCTGTGGGTAGCATTTGTCAAGTACTGTGCTGTACAGGGTGTTAATATCTAGCATTTAAATACAAGCTTAAGGCAGCTGAGTCTGACACTTCAAATTTCAGTGGAGAACATATTAGAGCTTCATCTTCATCTTGCAAAGAGATGATTTAAAAAAATTAAAAGGCAATGAAACATGCAGATAACTTTTGGCTGCAGAGTAGCATTCATGTATATGAGATTAGGCACTTCCTGCCCTCAGGATTTGCAGTTTTCTATTACAGATTATCATTATTGCTTACACTTTCTGATGAGATTGAGAAATTTCTTTGGCTGTAGTGTAAAGCTGCCAAAATTCGTTTACCAAAGACCTAAAGGCAAATAAAATACTTCTAGAGGCAGCCTTGGGCTTTTGAGAGCTTTTTGCTGAAAGGCTGGCTCAGACTTCCCATGAGATCATTGAAGAGATAAAGTGACTAAAAGCTCTTCAAAGCTAGGCCTTAGGTCCCAGCATAGATTAATTCTCTGGTGGTGGTTTGTATATGTATATAAAAGAAAAAAGAAAAAAAAAAAGACTATTTACAAAAAATGCAATTTAAATAGAAATGTACCCAACAGGACTTATCACTTTTTAGTATCACTTTTTATATCAGTATAGGAACTTAAGTCTTAATATAACTTTAATTTAGGCTTCAGAAGACAAGGAAGAAATATATGCCCAGCTTCCATAGAGGTTATTTTACTCATTTCATGCCAAATGGCTGCTACCAGTAACTCAGAGACATTCAAATTAATTTGCATAACAAGTACCTGCACAGTTATTCTAACCCTATACTGCATGTTAACCTAGTTGCTCACTAATTATAATTAAGTATGAAATCCTAAGTTAAAGCTGTTCTTCTCCCATTTTTTCTTTTATAGTTACTTTTATAGTTATATTACTCTAAAATTTGTTTAACGGATAGCAGCATGTTCTCGATAAAGCCTTCATTCTTTGATGCTGTAGGTAGAATAGAAGCTAAGTTAGTTTATGCTGGAAATAACAGGAAAATCTGCTGAAAAAGAGCTGGATAAGATGGTACTGAGAAGCTCGATGATACCAGCATTTAGAATTGTAGGGCTGGGAGCTGTGAAACCTTGGTCTTCATAGGCTTCCTTTTGTACTGTAGAGATGCTGCTTTAATTCATGACCCCTTGTTTGCCAGGTTGTAAAGCAGAATTATAGCATGGTCATGTATCATCAGATGTATAGCAAGGAGCAATTCTGTAGAGTAGGTCTGAATTCTCTAAAAAATTCCAGGAATTCTAAGGAAGCAGCTTGTTCTCTGAACAATTCCTGCTGCACATCCCAATCTCTGACTGTGCTGGTTTTGCCTGGTGCCATGAGTCGGCAGCGATGTCACCCAGCTGGAACGACTGGAGCCATGGCTGTTTTCATTTATCCCAGGCTGCAGCCCAGCGCTCAAATGTCTGTATACAGGAAGAGGACTTGTTACCCTCTGCCTGTAGCCCCCATCAAAGGCTCTAGACCTCTATTTATAAAAATTCTTCAAAATCTTATCCACAAGAAGCTGTATTAGGATAAAACATTTATTGAATTTAATGTTATTAATGGCAACAAGAGATCTTGCCTGAGGGCAGAATTTCTGGATATTTCTGTGATGTACAAAACACTTGGTATAGTGTTTCCTTTGCCTTTCTTTTCTCGGAAGATACTTGCTGCACTATTTCACTTGGCGCAGGCATTAGCTTTCCTTGATTTGATGAACTGTAATTCAGTGTGCTTTTAATATGGTAATTTGGGTGTACTGTGTTACATGAAGAGCAGTGCAAGACTAAATTGGTATTATTAACTTTTGGAAACTATTATTTCCCATAGTAAAATTTGAGAACTTAGTTTTTGTAAGTATTATGGTGGCACTTTTCACGACACGTCTGCTTACTTAGAAATGTGAGTATCCAGGTAACTGCAGGTTGACTTCCCCTAACTTCCTCTAATTTCAGTACAATTGTTTACAAGGGTTATTGTATTCCAGGAATGACAACACAGTCATGTTAAGAAAGAAACAATGAGACACTTTAAGAAAATGGTACAGAGTAGAAGCAAGGTGATGCTCTTCTGTGAAAGCAAGTGACAGAATTGATAAATTAAAAATAATAGTAATATTTATATATATGTGTATATACATTTGTGTGAATGATGGAGCAAAATGAAGACAATTTTAAAATAGGACAAAACAGATTCTTACTTTAAATTGTGTGGAATTCAGTGGGAACTAATGTTATTAATGCTCCAGATTTTCTGTGGTTACAGCTGATCTGATATTGCTGATCTGTTGTGATTTTTTTGAAAAGTAGTGAGAGGTAAATAAAGTATTGTGCTGAATTCAGTGACAACTGGAAGAGTGTTGAGTTTTCAGGCATACAGCATATTACTTGGGCCTGATCAAGGTTGCATTCTCATAAAGTTTTTGATGTGTATATCTGCTACAGTATGCACTGTTTCTTTGTGAAATGATAGATCAGCTTGTATTTGATATATGAAGAAGAGATTTCCACAGGAAAAGAAAATTTTAATCTGAAGTTTTGTTGCTAAACTGTAGGCAGTGACTAAAGCAAGAGGTAAAGTTTTATGTAACTTGCTTTGGAGGCTAAAAAAATTTGCCCAGTAATGAATCAATTTAATCTGGTTCAGTTATTCAGTAAAATCCTGTAAGAATATTATATGCATTTCTTTGAATGCATGTCGACATTTCTAAATTAGGTGCTTGCCACTTCATCGATGATATAAGCTGAAATGTTTTTTTCAGTGGATGATGGAAGAAGATGTTTTTATCATCGGATCACTGTTGTCATGGAAACTTGTGTATATCATTGTTAAACAGAGTGTATGTAAGGATCTGACATTCCTGTGCCTTATTATTGTTAGCTATTGTACGTATTTTTAGTATGTTTTCTTCAACACTGTAGTCAGTGCTTAAGAACTGGTAAGTTGCTCTCCTGCATCACAACTGGGAACTCAATTACAGGATTCGATGGTCCAGGGAGCCCTCAGTACAAAGTTCTTTGCTATAAGGCTCTTTTCAGTGCATTAACAGTTTTCTTTCAAAATCCTTTGCAGTTTATTATAAACACTACAAAATAATATTTATTCCAGCAAATTATTTTGAAATGGAAGCTTTTTGGATAAATGAGCTGTATATCAATCCTTACATATTTGGTCTCTTCAAAATAATGGATATTTTCAGGATGTGCTTTGTCTTTGAATATGCTGCTAAATTCATAATAAAAGCTGTTCTGTATAGCTGTCTTAAAGTGGAACAGTATGCTAGGACGGAAGGCTGACTACAGCCCTCCAGATTTAAACTGTCCTGGATACAACGTGTGTGTAACTTCTTGCCTTGTTTGAATCTTACAGTGAGCACAGTTCACAAAATGAGGGACAACTACACGAGAGTCAGGGTTCTATGGACATTAAGGGCATTCAGTGTTCTGCAAAATTACAGTATGTCTATCTGTCTGTATTTATTTATTTATTTATTTATCATTTAGTTATTCTACTTTCCCCAACAATTATTTATGATTGAAATTATGTCTTGATAAAAAAAAATGAAGTTCCTTGAATAAATTTTTCATCATTAACTAAGTGCCAGAATTTTCTTTCTTTTTTAATCTTTGCATTTTAAAATATAAGATTTTAAATATCTGTTAATGAAGAACTTAGTTTTTTATTTTATCATCAGCTGCCACAAGCAATTAAATGCAAGATTAAACTTAGATGAGAATCATAGAAACCTGAAATTTTCCAGAACAGTAAAGTAATAAAGATTTTCAAAATTTATATATTACTTATGATTATATCCATCCACCTCTCACCTCAGAGCTGAATTAAATTTGTAGAAAAGGCTCAATTTTCTCAATTCAGGCAGTTGACTTCTAAATAATGCCACAAGAAAAATTCTTTATACCCAGTCTGTAAAGCTAAGAAAATACATGAAAGAGAACGAGTCTGTTTGTAAGTGAAATATATCTTTTCATGGTTTGTAATGTAGTGTAGTAATGTACTTATTAGATTACATTAATCACTGAAAGGAATAAGAGAGCATCTTTGGCTGTTTAGAATGTGTTGGTGCAAAATTAAAAATATTTACCTCCAGCTTCATATCTTTTACCTACAGTTGGTGATAATTTTAGCTGTAATTCACAGAAAGGTAAAATTTCCCATTTCTCACAAAACAGTCTTGATATTTTCTTCTGTAGGATTTATGTTTGGTTAAAGTGAAATTTTTCTGAATGGAAATCTTATAAATATTATCTAAAGCTTTCTGCATTTGAGGAATACAAAGAGAGAAGCCGTGTCTTCCTTTTTGAATCTCTCTTCTGCTGAAAGTGATTTAGGTTTTAAGGAAATCTCATACAGTAACCGAGTCAACTGTTTATTTCATTTACTATCTACCTTCTGCAGGGCAGATAACTTGGATGTATGCTGCTCTCCACTGGTTATGGGGACTAGCAGAGTCTGCTGCTCTGCCATAACTTTGGTGGATGATGGTACCTGTTTGGATACTTGAGTAAGGTGAAAGGGATTTTTTGATGATAGGCAAGAGGGGGGAAATCTGCAACTGGGTCAGGTAGAGTAGATGAAACGGTGGCAATGCAGTCATTTTGTCTCCTGCTGCATCAACTTGTGATTAAGCTTCTGATTAATGTGAAAATTAAATTTAGAGTGGAAATGCCAAATTGTTAAGGATTTAATGTTCATTTTAACAAGTGATAAAGAACAATGGAAGCTGTGTATCCCATTTAGGAAATACCATTTTTGAAGCTTAAAGGCTATTGTGCAAAAGTAGTAGGCACTTACATGAATATTGTCAGAAAAATGACACTGTGACTTTGTGTTTTTTAGAACTCATTGTCTGAAAAAGTTTTACACTGGTTTATTTCAGTATATTGTTACTCACCACAGCTAAGTTTACATTTGCATGGCACAGTGCATCATGGTGAATACTCCCACTTCTGGTCTGCATGATTCATTTCTCAGGATAATTAGCTGTGTGGAAAAGGGTTTATTAACTCAGGCAGTGTCATGATAGCATAGCTACACTGCTTCTGTTTAACCAGATTAGATTAGGTGTTATTATGTGAAACTATTTGTACTGTATGAATTTCGAAATGATCTGTCATTAAAATGCAGTTGTGCTTAAACACCATTTCTGTGAGCATGTTTGTAAAATAAAATAATCTACTTTTATGATAAGTAAGGCACTTGAAAAACTATTAGGCTTTCTGGGTTTCACAAATCAGTGTTCTAACATCTTATTTTTATTTATTTTTAAAAATACAATTACAATTCCTTGATATACTAAAACTTTGAATAAGAACTTCTATTGAATGAAAATCTTTGCTTAGACAATGAGATATTTGCAGATTTTGAGCTGCTGCTGACAAATGCAGTGTTAATGATCTGACAGATACAAGCTTGTGGTTTAGCCTTTTCTATAAATAGAACCATCGCTTTTGCTGATGTTAATTGATATTTCATATTCAGGAGAGGCTAAATTTGGCAGTCCGGGAACCCGTGCTTTCTTTCTGTTTGTGATTGCAATCCTGATAGCCTAACTATGAACTTCCTTGGGCGGTGCTGCTACTAACTTCCAGCCTGATAGATGAGTATTTCTAGAAATGAGCAGTAATTGAATCTCAGTGCTTACAAATTCCTTGTGTGCCTTTTGAAAAGAGACCACCAGCTGTGTTCTGTTGAATTAATTGTACTTATTTCTGTGATGTGTGCATCTGTCCAGAGAGAACAGAAAATTATGTTCTTTTCTCAGGGAAGTCTGTGGGTTGATTTTTAACTCACTGAAAGCAGGATAGTTAGAGCATTAATACTCTGTTCCTATCATGTTTTCAGTCCAGAACCACAAAAGAGTGCATTCATAACACATATATCTGTAATGCTGTGCAGATTTTGCAGCCGAATTACCTCTGTCTTTGCATTACAATCTGTGTTCAAACGCTTCATAAAGAACTCTGCTAAATATGTTTGAGATTGTTATGTTCAGGTACCTTTTCTGGGACAAGCACAGTTTCTGCTGTCCAGTGAAATGATAAAAATTCAGCAATGTGTGTGGATGGTGCAGATCTCATAAGGGTTTTTGGGATTATGCCAAGTCCAGTGGTTGCCTTTGTTCAGTGATGGAACTGAGCGTGGCTGCTGAATTGCTGTGTGCATCTGGACCAGAATGAGTGGAGGTCTTTGAACTTTCTGGCTAAAATCACCCAAATGCATTTCTAAAAATACTGATAAAGAAGCAAGGAGATGACGTTGCTCTGGACTGGTATGGTCACAGCTGTGTGTGATCTAAACAGGATGGTTGGCCAACTGTGTGACTGCCTCCTGTGTGTGCTGGAGCAGCTCATACTAATGAGGAATTAAGATCCCTTATGCCTTGTTCCTAAGCTGTGAGATCAAACTTGAACTAAGATGTGAGATGTCCATGCAGGATGGCTGGAAGTAGAAATCTATGCAGAATTTCCTTACAAAATTTGAATGAATTTATATTGGGTAATCCTCTGAATAACCTGTTGTGTATATGCAGAGGTTCTGCAGATATTCTTAAAATATCTATAATTCAATTATAAAATCTCATTTTGTCACACCCTATATGCTAACAAATATTGTGTATACATACCTCAGCAGTCCATTTCAGTGCAGTTTTCTTAAAATTTTCAGCAACTGGATTTTAAACAATCTGTGTTTTTTCATGTCAAAATGAATGATTGCATACTCATTATATACAATGGAAAATGGTTCAGAAGTGTAAGTTTGGAGGTTTTGGAAAAAGCATATTTTGCAATTAATCTTTAGTAAAACAGTGCTTCTTCATAATCATTTTGAAGATTAAAGGTCATTATTTATCTAGATCTTTATTCAGATTGGATGTATTTTTAGAGTAGTTTTTAAAATACCTGTCAACATACACAAATATTTGCTATGCCAAATGTGCCTGTTGATTCCATTTTATTTGTTGTTCTTGACCTGCAGGCTGTTAATGGAACCATAACGCACTTTTAAACTGTGCGACTCTTAAATGATCATAACAAATTCTCCCTATCCCTGGAAGAGTCCAAGACATGGTTGGATGGGATCCTGGGCAGCCTGATCCAGTGGGGTTGGAACTGGATGATCTTCAGGGTCTCTTCCAACCTGGAGTACCCAAGGATTCTTTGAAACTCCTCTCTGCATTTTATCTGGATATATTTGAATTTCAGGGTTGCTGTATGGCACACTGAATGTTACCAGATACTGTTCCACGTTTGGAGGAGAAAAAAAGAAGATAGGCAAGTTTCTGTATCATATAGCCTCTAACTACATCTATTACCTGTGGAGTGCCATACTGAATAACTTGTATGTATACTTAGTATGTATACTGCAGAATTTTTCCCTTACTCATTTTTTTTGCTTAATATTGTATTTTTCTTTATTATGATGGTTTGCAGCAGTAGCTTTGCAATCCCTGTATTATAGAAGTTATATGGAACACAGCATGTTTGAATGCCCAGTTATACCTGACATAGGTCATGCAAAAAATGGGAAAAGATGAAATTCTGTGAAATCAATTCAGGCTCATGTTAATGAGAAAGTAGATCTTTATTATGAACAATCCAAAGCGCGATTAATATATAGTAAATTATGCTGTGTTCAGTTACTGAAAAAAAACACCAAATACAATGTAAGCATGCTAAAAATCTGAACAGGCTCCCATCAACCCCAAATCCAAACAGTTTTCTCTTGGTCATTTTGACTATGTTTACTTTCCATCACAGAAAATAGAAAAAGATTTTCCCATATTCAGCAACTTTTGCAGCTACTAATAGCTCTTCTCTACTCTTAGCTATTTTTTCAGAGTCTTCACATATGTAATTTATTAAATGTAGGAACGAAAGATAAATTAATGATGGTGGAAGAATACCATATTTAAAACAGTATCACAGAAGCTTTGGTGCTACATTTCTGAGTTTTTGTAGGTCTTAACATGTGGTGCTTGAAGTCATGTACAAATCCGTTGCTTAGGAATATATCTTCTGCTGTGATAGTTTTCAGAAATGACCTGTTATTGTGCATACCTGACTTGTAAGACTACACTACTCTTCTCCATGACGATGAAATGTCCTGGGCTCCAAAAGCTGTCATATTAAATTACGGGTGATCCTCACCTACACAAACCAGGCCTTCAGGTTTCAACCTGATCATCAGCAATGCCAGTTGAAATGTGGATGTCATGAGCTTATATTTGAAATAACAGGATGAAAAATCTTTCCATAATATTAATCCATAATGAATACTATATCTTGATTATTATAGACTGAAAGCATGAAAGCAGTTTGTGCCTTTTTTCTTAACATACTCTGCCTCACCCTCCAGGAATGTGTGTTTTTAAATAAGATCTTAGGGGGCATTGTGTTTGGGCTCAAGTACTCAATATTCTTTGAAGAGGTTTTCCAAGAGCACACATTGCTTATATCTTTGTCTGATTGCAAAACCCTGTAGTGGTGAATCACTCTTCTAGATGAAGTTCAAAATCTGACCTGTATAAAATGAGAAGTATGCATTCTACAGTTTAGAAAGAAAATAATAAAATTCTGATTACTCTGACTGGTCCTGTAATATATACTTATGTGTTTTACAGATGCAAACACTGTGACACCATATCCACTGGAATAAGAATGTATTTCAGTTTCATGTTAGCCGGACTTCATATTGGGAAAGGTTGGTTTTGAGATCACGACAATTTTAATGGTGAATAAACTTGCATGGTTGTGTAAATACATAGCCATGTATGTTTGTAAGTATGCAGATGTGTTTGAATCTGTCTATGCACAGATTTAAACTTTAGCTAACTTCATTGATTTCAGGTATCCTGTAGAGTCTGAACCATTTCCTGAAATTCTGAAACTTTCTAGAGTTTTCATGTTTTCTCCACATATTAATTAGTAATATGGAAAAAGTTTAAGAAATGGTTTATGCTTGATGGAAGAAGTCTATTTCCTGGTAAATATACTAGCTGCCACATCTACTGGAAAATAAGAATAGTGTATTTTTTTAATTGGACCAGCAAAATAAAATTTTGTGATGACTAGCTTTGGAGTCTGCATGCCTTGAATCTTAGAACTGCACAGTTTTCCCATAGAATCAGTGTTTCCCTTTTAAGCCTGTTAATTTTGCTAAATTGCTTATGTTATGAATTAATTGAATCTCGGTATTTTAATGAAGTGTGTTCATAGTCATTTTATAAATAGTTGACAGGGATAGGTCATTTAATTATATTTTATCTTAAGAAAGCATTAGCTCTGCTGCAACTGATAGCTAGCAAGGCCATCTGCAATGCCTTTCAGTTCACTCACACTGAATTGTTCAGATAAAGACTATCAAGTGCTGCCTAAATAAGGAAGGAGCCTTGGTAAAGTTAAGTGTGGTGGAGGACACAAATGAAGCATTGATTCCAGGCATGCTGTAGAGTCTGAGCTGTTTCCTGCAATTCTGGTCCTTTTTAGAGTTTTCATTGCTGTTTTCTCCAAGTATTAAAATGCGAGTATCTGTCACACAGGAATTTACAGAGGATGAAAATGAGAATGGAGAAGAAGAAAGGGTGAGTTAAACCCAATAGCTTTTAGAAATATATATATTTTTTCTTGTTACTCTTTTAGGACAAGAAACCTGGAATAATTACCTTTCTTTTATAGGTCTTCCTCAAGCCTGTTATTGAGGACAGAAACATGGAGCTGGCCCGAAAATGCAGTGAAATAATAAGTGATGTAAGTGACAGTGATAGTTTGCATGCTTATATTTGCATTTCTCTTTTCAGTGGTTTTATTTTTACCACATATATACATTTACAGTCCATATTTACTCAGAAATGTGTCATGCAGCATATGCCCATCCAAGGCTCAAATATAAGGCACAAATAATAGAAAAGCACAGCATGCTCTGATGCCTTGAATTATTATTAACTGTGGAAGGATAAGTTTTTTGGAGCACTTAAGCTGTATGAAGCATACGCCTAGGAAGAAGTTTCAAAAGTTGGGTCTCATGCAGAGGATGATTCCCATGAGAACACTTTGGCTGATCTCACCAGTAAAATGCAATATTTTTGCCAATTGCTGCTCAATTCTATGAAGTTTGGTTAGTTAAAATAGAATTGGATTCTGTAGTTACATAGCTGTAAAGAGAAGATAAAAATAAACAGATGAACTTTGGTTATTGTCTATTAGTCTTTGGTGATGGAAGCTCAAATCTGGGTAACATATTGTTAGTGACTTGCAGTTATGGGAAAAACCCACTGAAATGATAGGGTAAAGTGAGTCTGAATGAGCTTTTCCCTTTCATATGAACTGCAATTGGAATTATTGTTCTATACAGCATGTTGAGGATGGTGGCAACTGAGAAAACATCAGTGGAGAGAGACGTTTTTTCACAACTATTCTCCTAATGAAACTGAAATTGGGGACTGTTTCATAATGTGTTATAATATTACCACAGCATATGTTGCATTAATACAAGGTTCAGGATGTTATTGTTCAAGGTTAATGATATTTTGAGAATAGGGCGTACAGAATCTATGTTTTAAATGATGAGAGGATATGTATCAGAAAAAAATATGATAAACAGTACCTTGGGGATGTAGGTTTTACAGTGCTGGCTCAAAAGTGTGACTTGACAAATAAAAAGCTCTCTCTTTGTACATGGACCATCTAGTAGTACTTTAATTTTCACAAGAAGATTGCTGAAAATTAGAAAGATCCTTAAAAGAAGCTACTATGATGGCTCCTTTGTAATCTCAAGCTATTTTAGGAAGTGGTAGAGATTATTACTATTTTTACTGATGGCTGTCTACAAGTTTTCTGTGGGAAATGGACAGCATCTGACATAAAACATGGGAAGGCCAAATAAAAATGGAGATGGAATATCAGTCTGACCCAAAATATTTCTTGTTTCTGTGCAGTTTTTCTAAACATGGTTGCTGTTCTGCAAGGCAAAAACTCCTTGAAAAATGTTAAAGAAATATTTGTTTTCATTGAAAGAAATGACTACTGTGCTGTGTACCCATTAGTGGTAATGTTGGTGGTAACTGTTAGACACTACATTTAGCAGTTGTATTTTTTCTAAATTTTTGCAGGGTCTTGGGGAAAGCGAGTAATTAAGTTAAGCCAGGTTCCTGTAACATGTAACAGTGTAGAGATGTGGTCTTTTGCTGAGAGCTTGTCTTACATTTAGCCTGCAAATACTTTTGATTTTCATTGAGATATGTGAAACATAATGGCAATGTGTCATTAATACTTTCAAGACTGTAGTAATAAGTAATGATCCAGAACAAATTTAATTTCAAAGATGATGTTCTTTGTTTAAAAAATGACACTCATTTTGGGGGCTTTATTCAGCCTTTGCTGAAGTCAGTAGTTGTGTTCTGATTGGCTTGGATGGAATGTGTGTATGCTTAGGGAATGAACTGGAATTTCTTGTGACCAGTAATGTTCTGTAGTAGGTTCTTCACCTTGCACACTTCACTGAGGAGCCCAATCAGCTGCAAGGAATTTACATTTTGATACAATAATGTTCAAAACTTTTAATATATTCTTCATGCTTACCCCCCCCCCCCCACCCCCCCCCCGTGAATCTTTGGTCAAACTGATGTTTGTGTGAATTTGTTGGTGAATGTCTGTTCATTTTAGCTGCATAGTGTTTTTTGGGGGGAGTTTGCAGTTTTGCACCAAGATGACTTTGTGACAGTGGCCCTTGTCCTTGTGGATCACGGGACAGGGTGATTGTCCTTGTCAGTCTGGTAGCCTGCCAGCACAGCTCCTCCATGAGAGCACAGTAACAGGAGCACTTGTGACTTGAGATACTGTGATTGCATTACACTCACCCTGCATTCTTTTCAGGCTGACTTTAATTTGGCAATATGATTAAAAAAAAATGGTTGTGATGGCATGCCTGAGTGCATGTGCAACTGTCCGGCTTGAACTGTACACGGGGGAGAAGCTGGTGTTTGTGTGCTTCCATTCTTCAGGAAATCCCCATCTTCATTTAAAGTTGGAAGATATTTGTTCTGTGACTCTGATACCCCCTGAATTGTTTCTCCCTAAAGCCATTTCATTTAATCTTCCTCTACTATGCAATTTTATTTCATCGATGCTTTCAAAACTGTCATGTATATTCAATCTAAATGAATTACCTTCCATTCCAGGCCTTCTCTCTTCCATATTGGAACTGAGCCTATCCATTTGCTTGTATTATTTATATTTTAGTATCCCGTCATCTCTTCTTTGATCTGAATATGTAATGTAATATTGTGAATGCTTTTTGGTAGAGACAGATACTGTGTCTTCTGAAGATTCTGCTGTATTTCAGTCCTGTGTGGTACCAGTGCTTTTTGTCACCTAGAGCAAAAATAGTATCACCATCTATCTATCCTTGTATGGGAGCAGCTTTGCCTCAGGATACATAAAGGAAGAGCTAAAGAGACATAGAGCCAAGTGATGTAGTAGTGCTTTTCCTCAGGTAACAGTAGGCTTGGGACAAGCTAATTCAGCCGGAGCTATTTTTCTAGGCTCACCATTACTAGTAAGAGCATTTAGCTCAGGGGTACTTTGAGGTCCAAATTTCTCTTGACTAGTAGAATACTATGGAGCAATAATATTGTATGCTTGTCCTCACACTTTTCTCTAGTTTTCTGTGGCCACAGAAAGTGGATTTAGATAGATCTGTGATCTGACACAGTTCTTACACTGTTATGAAAGATTATAAACTAAGAAAATGAAGAATTGGATAAGGAAATGATAGTGGAAAAAAAAAGTTCTCTTTCAATCCAGACTAAGAGCTAGATGAGAAAGTTCAGGCCTTTTTGTGGCTCTTCCAAGCCTAACGGGATCCTTGAGAGATGACAGTTCTACAGTGGATCTTGGCATGTTGGTCAACATCGCCATTCATATTGTAAGTGGTGTCAAAATATGAAGAACGGTTTTTCATATTTAAATGAGGTAAATATGTACCCTTGAATACAAAAGAAAGGTAACTGCTTGGGTTAGTCTTGGATTAGGCTGATACTACTTGAATTTTTCTTCTTCGAGCAAGCCATGGACAAGATGAATTTTCTTGGTGAGCCAGGAAGCTTCAGCCTAGATATTGGATGACCTTTGATAAAGTTTGTTTTTAGCCAAATAACATCCATTGAGCAAAACAAACAAGTCAGTTTGAAGCTTATCCTTTTGGTGATTGTCTAGGAATTTTAATCCAGTGTTACTGGATAGCTGTGCTGCTGATCAGAGTAGTTTTATGATGCGTTGGGGATGAAAAAGGGTTCGGGAGAGAGCTTTTAAAAACTTTAGAGGCTTTAATGAAATACTGACCTTCGAAAGTATATCAAAAGGGCAGTGGTGGCTGTAGGCCATCATTTGCAATTTTTTCCTATCATCTGTTCTTTTTCTAAGGTTTACCAGACCTACTTCAACCTAAACAGAGTGTATTGTGGTGAATGGTAAGTCACTTAAAGGCAAAATTTCCTATTTTAGCTGTTTGATTTTGTAACACCAAACTTTTTTGAAGAATATTGATTTCTCTGCATGTTTCTTCCAGCAATTGATTATGTTCTGTCATAGCCAACTGCTTCAGTGTCCCACTTACTTCATTAAAAATAAATAGACATTTTAAGTACGCATCATGACTACGTTATACTTGTCTCATTTTGTCTTCCATTGCCTGATTCTAAGTGATCTAAACACTTCTGTAACAGAATGAAGTGTGCTGAATTAAAAGTGGACACACAAATTTTGTTGTATGTCCTCTCTAAATGACTCATTTGATCCTGTGTGGATTACCGTAATAAATATGAGTAATAACAGAGTGACATTACTCCTTTATTTCTTTTGATTATTTTGTAAGGATTTCTACGGCAGAATGGCTTTGATTATGTCTTCTAGTCCCCTTCCCCCCAGTTAAAAAATACCTTAGGAGGCTTTCATGCTTGATTTCTGAATGTAATTATTATTCTAATTAAAATGGATGCAATTACAGTTAGCTTTCAGTTATCTGTGTGTGATTTATCTAAGTTGTGACCAGCACGGTTCTCCATGTCCTCTGCCAGAGCCCCAATTTTACAGGCATTCTACTGGTAATTCCATCAAACCTAACCAGTAGACAGCTTTATAGATAATCCTAGAGTCTTACTCAACCATATTGCTGTGAATAGTCATAATTCTTCAAGGGTGCTTTTTAAGCCATTCATGTGAACCTTCACACTTCATATCATGCACAGCCTTAAAAGCACATGCATGCACACAGGATGGCTGTGTAGGCACCTGCTCATCCTTATCATGACACTGCAGTTTCTGTGCATTGCTCTGTGGTTACCTAGAAGCACAATGACACGCACAAAGGTTACATGAACTATGAGATCAATGTGGCCCTGAGTGAAATGATGACATACAGTAATTTTACACCCTTTATTTCCTGAACTTTTTTTACTTAGAATACACTGTAGTTCATAAAGGGGGATTGTATGATTCAGTAAAGGGATGTAAATTCATTCAGTAGTCCAAAGCTCACTGTAACCAAAATTATTTCCTATGTGGGGATTATGCGATCAACAGTCTGAAGGGAATTTGGCATTATATAATTCATTTTATGGAGGACAAAAAGCTTAATCAAAAAGTTCAAGAGCTGATTCTATGTAAACTACCATTATTCCTCATGAATTTTCCAAGTCACTTTATAGGAATGTAGATTAGAACTTGTGATACCCATTAAGAATGCACAGAAGGAGGAAATTAATACCACATATTTTGGTAATGGTCATGTTGCTTTGTCTGCTGCTTGTCAGCAAGCTGGGAGTGCATAAATGCATGGTGCAGAATGTGAAAATGAGGTTAGAGAAATGGTAGCAGATAGTAACCAGGAAAGTTTAATCCTAAATAATTCAACTTGCCTTGAATTAAACTATACTATATGAAAATAAAGACATCTCAGTAAAATCATTTAAGGCTACTTATTGGGAGTACCTTTAAAAGTAAGGACTACACAAAGAAGTTGTCTGCCTTTAGAATGTGTTTAATCAATCTTGTTGTATTCACCATATTTCTTCATAGTTTGTATGTAGTAAAGATCCCCTGCACATTCACTATGTCTGTAGATGCTGCCACTCTTCAGTCTCACTAGTAAAAACCAGCTCTGACTTGACTTCATCAACAGATTGATGTTTCAGATAACATCAACAGATTGGTTGTCTCAGATAACTGCATACTGCAGCTGCACCTATTGTCTGGTAGGAAAAAAGAAGGGACTTTGTGGTGTTTTCTAAAAAATAAGCTCTTGCTTTTTTGCAGAATACATTGTAGTGTTTGGCACCCAAAATGCATTTAGTCATGTATATACGTGACTTAGGAGATGGGCTGATATAAAATTTTCTTGGCTTTTTAAGAGACTCTGATATTACCTGCATGTCACAACCATAGGGATGCTTTGTAGGCAGTGTTTTGGCAATGGACTTGTGAATTTTTTGCTTTAACTCTTGGATTTATAAAGAGACGTTTGATTATGGTATCCAGATTCTGGGCTTGCAAGATCTGTGTTGGAAGCCAGTCTAACAATTTTATCTGTAAGGTCAAAGAGAAAAGTCTTGATTCATCTCTCTTTTGTTTAGATGAGCAGAACATCTATGGGCAGTGGAAAAATTGTGCTGTACACATAGAGAAAAACAATGCATTTATCATCTTTAATATTAAAGAGCTCTATGACTTTTACATTCCTGATTCTGTATGAGAACTGGATATTTCTCTGCATGGCCTAAGAAGTTTGCAAGCCATTGAGCACATTATTATTATAAATAAATAAAATACAACCAGCCATTGTATATTTTTCAGCTTTTATGAACAACTGATCTCTTTTTTCTTTTTATAGGTACACTACAAAGAAGAATTTGAAAAATCTAAGGGCAAGTGCATATTTGTACCTGACACCCCTCAGCTAAAACATGTGAAAAGTGTTGGTGATTTTATTTCTGAGGTAAGACCAAAAAGAATTCTCTTTGCTTCTTATTCTTGGTAAAAACATTGTGAATTGAAGATTATATTTATGAGCAGGGGAAGGATGGCTTATTATAAACAATAATTCTGCTTAAAGTTGATGTGATTTGAAGCACTATAATTAGTGTATAATGTATACCCACATATACTTATATAACCCTTTTATTCCAGGATTCCAAAATATGTTTTCTTAACAACTCTGAGACATTCTGTGCCATTTTGTGGATCAACTGAGGAATAGCAAAAGGATTTCTTGATAGTTATTCTGCATTGATGAGCTTTGCTAACTACACTTGTGCACAAATAGCCTGTCAAAGGAGAGAGAGACCTGTTACTGTGTTATTACACCCGTTCTTCAGTAAGGGAATTGGAACAAGGATCAGGTGAAGGCCATCCACAGGTCACCTATCAGTTCACTTGCAAGGGAGCAAATCCATGTGTAGTGGCAAAAAAAATGGCAGCTTCCAAAAAGTTAGACCACAGTTTACTCTCTTTATATCCGTATTTTTTCATAATTTAAAGCAGGTTGTGTTTCATATCCCATTGTTGTCTTAGTGCAGTGAGATTTGTTAAACGCAATAATATGATGAATGGTTTATCTAGTAAATTACTGACCTCTAGTGTCCCATAACCTGTCTTTGCAAAACTTGAGCACTTCTTAAATTCTTAACAGCAGTGAAAAAATCCTCTGTTTTGGGGGACACCCACAAATATTTAGCAAATTATTTACCTATGTATTATGTAAAGGGAACTATTAAAAAAACAACTGTATATTGCACAGGAAGCTAATAAAATTTGACAAACTCGTTTAATATGTCTTTCATATATATGAATACTTTCTCAGCAATAAGTGAAATGTTTTTTATAAATTTGGAAAACTTAGATCTGAAGCAAACGTCTCATCGATTTTGAACTACGAAGGCTGCTCCAAAAGTGATGCCTCCTACTTTATTATGTTGGCCCATGACGTCAGAGGTGGATGTTGGTGGTATGACAGTAGAGGTGGTACTTTCCCACCAACATTATGTTCCATGTTGTTGCCATGTGACAGATGGCAGCAGAAGGGTTGTCTGACAGAATGCCTTCTGACCTGGAAGTGCATATGAAGCAAAGGTGTGGAACGGAATTCCTTTGTGCAGAAAAAAATTGCACTAATTATCATTCACTGGGGTGTACTGAACATTTACGGAGACCAGTGGATTGAGCACAGAGAGGCAATGGGTGGTGCTTTCAGCACTGGTGACAGATACAGTGGATCACGTCCACTGGTGCAGATATTTAAGAGCACAGCATACAGACTCTTGTTCATGGCTGGTGAAAACACATCACTGAGGGTTGTGACTACATTGAAAAATAGTGTTTTGTAGCGGAGAATCCAGTAGTATTACTGCACTCCTTGTTTCTGATGTAGTTTCTGTGAAAATAAATAGGAGACATTACTTTTGGAGTGGCCTCTGCATTTTTTAGACTTTTTATAAGGAATTGCAAGTTCTGAACACTGGAGAAAGCACAATAAATAGAAAGGAGTTCAAAAATGAGTCTGCAACATGAGAAGATTAAGTAAAAATGTTGACAGACGTTAACTTCAATGATCCTGTCTTTTCCAATTGCATTAATTGCTACTTTGCATTAATTGGTAAAATATTGTTCTATTGATGTCTCACTGCTACCATTGTGCAAGATTTTAGAAAACATAATGATAAAATACAAGTTGATTTTTTGGAAATGACTTAATATAATGTAGAAAAAATGACTGACTTGCTTTATTTTGTACTTCTCTCTTCAGTTCTAGAATTTAATTAACAGGTTCTTTGCATTACTTTGAGAATTAGACAGATCTGCCTAAAGCATTTTAAAATGTATATTTTCTTGACAATTTATGAGGCTGTAGTAGATTTTTCCAGTTCTAACGTTCTTAGTGCCATTTTATTAAATAGGAAAAATATGTAGTATGATTTCTGTATCCAACAACTTTTTCATGTTACGTCACCTTTTTCTTTCCCTGTAGGTGAAGTACAAAGGAGCTGCTAAGAAAGACCTTTCCAACTCTCTTTATCAGCAGATGCCAGCTACAATTGACAGTGTATTTGCAAAAGAACTAACTCAGCTGCAGAGCAAGGTGCGACTTGAAAATCACAAAAAAGATTTGTACATTAATTGTAGGGGAGAATATGATCACTTTGAACAATATTATTGAGTGGATACTTGATTGCCTGCTTGATTTATTTTGGGTGGGATTATTATCCAGAATTTGTTATCATAACTACTTAACTTCAATAACTGCTCAATTCTAAAATGTAGACAATCTGACTTGCAAAGTTTATTAAATATAAACATTAAAAAAGATTAAAAGCAGGCAAAATCCATTAGCAACCCATGGATGCCATAGGGAATTACTGAATTCAGTAACATTTTATTGTGTTTATAGAATATGCAAATCTTAGATAAAAACCATTTCCACTCAAGTGTTCTGTTAGCTTTTTAAAATGTTTGAAGTAGAAACAAAAAAAAAAAAAAAAAAAAAAAAAGTTTAACGACATATGAAGGCACTCATTTGTAACAGTAAAAATATTTTCACTAAATATTTTTCACATATGTCACTAATCATTTACATACCACTGACAACAAATTTCACAGAATTAAAATTATAAAATCAAGTATATTGAACATTGTGTAAAACATGAAGCAATTAGTAGAAGCAGTAATCCTTGTTCAGTTGGCTCCAGGGGCTTACATATGTAATCCCCTTATTTCAGGCAGGTAACACTTATCTTCCATTGATCCCAGAGGAATTATGAGTATTGAATATGTGTAACATGAGTGAAGTTGTAGATTTTTGCTGTTACTCATCATAACCACGACCGATATACGATCATGGTTCTTTATCCAAGGATCTCAACATTTTTCTTCTGCCTTTCTCCTCTCTTAAAAGTACTACGGATTGTTTAATAAAGCAAGCCTGTGACATGAACACAGTCCTAAACTCATGCTATTGATAGTTTCCCAATATTCATTCTGTTTAATACAGTGAATTTTTTTCAAAGCAGTGGAAAATATCTGTGATGAAAGAAAGCACTGAAATCTCGGGACAGCTTGTAGAGAAATGACTTGATTTAAAACAGTGTGTTAATCAAGATAATAATAAGCAAATTCATTAATGAAATGTATTTTTTTTTTTCATAGTTTGAAATAGAACATGTTTGTATTGAAGTTAAATCAACACAGCAGCGGCAATACGATTAGTGTCACATATCATTGTAATGTGAGTGAACAGTAGAAGTAAACAAAATTAAAACTTTATAACATTTTTAAACAGTTAGCTTGATTCTTAAAAGATTAGTTAACTAGCTTGTTATGGGATATACTAGTGGATTCACTCCAAATGTGTATGTTTTAAATTAGTTTATGTAAATGAGGTTAATTAACATCAGTGGTATGGCAGAAAATATAAATAACTGAGACTAAAAATGAAAACATTTCATTTATCAAAAAAACTTGAAAAGTCTGACATTTTCACTTGATGATTTTGAAGCTTTTCTTCAATCATCCAGCAGTCGTAGAGAAACAAATATGCATATATCTGTTACATTAAAGCAGATTTTTTTCCTGTAAAATTCATACCATTCCCATAGGAATAGATGCTTTATAAATCTTAACTACCATAAAGCTTCAAGATGTGCTGACACATTTTTCGAACTTGTTACTGTTGCAATGGACCTGAATTTAATGCTACTTTGAGAGACATCCTGGGGGATTTTCTAGTGGAAAATCTTCTCTACAGTATTCAAATCTAATCCATATTGTGCCTATCACTGTGATACCTAAGTAGCTAATACAAGGATTTCAGATTTCAGCTGTGTCAGGATGTGGCAGAAAAGATTTCTGCCGCATCCTTCTAGCCAGGATTGTGTATTTACAGGTCACCAAGGGGAGACTACGTGTACCCCATGGGGGGAAGGAAAATGGCGCTGGCAGCCTCCATGCCAGCCCTCTGGCAAACAGGCTGCCACAAGCACAGAACCATGGTCTATTTCTCAGTTGTAATAAATTGATTTTAAATAGGTGCTGATTTCTTGAGATGAGAAGAATATAAGTGTGTGTCCTTTTTCCCATTCCTGTTAGAACAAATTTACGCCTTTGGCTTCTTAGTGCTCCTTGAGGCCATAGCAGCCAAACCTCACAGATGCTCTCTTGCACTGTGATACCCCATTCCTGACAGGGCCATGCTCATCTGCCAAGCACTGTGCCAGGACTTGAGCACCATGGCCTGCACAGGCCTGAGACTGGCAAATGGTCTTGGGATTTGGTGTCAGGTCCTGACACGGTGCTGCTATACTGCCATGCCCAGCAACACCATCTTTAGCCTACTTAGATCTAGCCCAATTTATGAATTTTATACACCATTTCAGATCTCACTGATGCCTTAGGAACTCAGGCAACCAGGAAAATTTCCCTTTTTTTATGACGTGAGGTTATTGCTCAACTGCAACTGCCCTTCACTGTCATCTCCAGAAAACAAATACTGCTGTAACACCACTTATCCCTTTGCATTCTGTGACTGATATGGCACTTGCCACTGATTTCAGCAAAGCTAGGAATTCATTCTGTGGGGCTACAGCTGTAGAGTGTTCACAGCAGCTCACTCAGCAACTCTGTTTTTCCTTCTGTGGAGCTTGCTCCCATGTTTGCTATATTGATTAATGCTCAGTTCTCTTTTCAAGATATACACAAAAGACTAAAGAGAATTTTCACTGGCTTTTGTGTAAAGGCAATGTCTGCTCTTTTGTGCTTTATGTAGAGCTGGCATGAAGATAGGAATAAATACAAGTAGAGAAGGAAATCCATACAAATTTTCGGACACATACGGGAAAAAGTGTTTCATGATAGCGAAGTTTCGTTGCCTCACATACTTGAATGCCTTTTTTCAATTTTGTTCTTTCATGCTATGGAGAAAATTGAACTGTAAACTTCTAAACAGATTTACTGAGGATGAGCAACCAAATTTTTCTCTCTCATTTCTCATAGCTGCCCCCAGAATAAGCCACAGAAAGAAGAAGCCCCTCTCCCCACTGCATGAGTTCACAGTCCTTGCCAGCCTGCAGAGCTTTCACAATTTCCATGCTCTCTGCAAAAAGAAAATAAAGTTGACAAGAAGAATCTGGGCAGGGAGACCTCAACTTGATTTTCCTCAGAGGAAATGGTCAATTTCTGGAAAGATTGCAGTCTTCCTTTGGAAAATATTTCTGAGGAAAATTTCAGATCATTGCTAGATTTGTGCCAAGTATTTTTCCTGTCTGAACACCAGTATACTGAGTTCTTCCTTACACAGAACTTCCTTTTTAAATAAGATGTCACAAACAGTGATAAAGACATTTAAAATTGCTTGGAGTGGAGGCAGTGTTGAAAAACAAAAGTATGTTTCATCACTACTTTCATCATTTCTTTTCTGTCATTAGGAGAGATTGTACTGTTTTTCTTCTTATCTAAAATGAGTAATCTGACACAAACTGAAGGCAGTTTAATTTTCTCCTTTGACCAATATTTCACATTGTAACTATATGTCAATGCTCAGCAGCATTTTCTGTTTGTCTTCAAAGATGATGAACTAAGTGAATTTTAATATTTTTAACTTCTAGAGAAATTCTGAGTTTTTCTTGCTTGTGGGCAGATTCCTTCTCTTATGTTCAGATGTACATTTTTAAGTATGATGAAGCTATTTCTGTAGTTTATTGCATCATTTATAGACATATTACATGTTGTCAGACTGTTTAATGAAAGTATTCATTTTTTAATTTCATCAAATCTCGTTTTCAAGATTTTTTTTTTAGTAGCAAGTATGAGTCTCCTGGACTTCTTGAGTTTTGTTTTACACAAATAGATTGCGTAGTCACATTATTTATCTAGAGATTAAAATGGAATTTTTTGTGTTACACATTTCTTTCTACAAAAATCTTTGTTTTGGATCTCAAATTCAGAGCTCAACTTAGTGACTTTAAAGAGAAATACAAAAAATAAGAAATGTAATAGTAATAATATCCTAAAACAGAAAGTGAGTCAGAGTTAAGTGAAAAGGCCACAAAGATTCCTTAATTCACCTTTGTATTCATACACTGGCAGACACGTAAGAGAAGAAAAATAATACAAAAAAGAGTAGTTACAGATCAGTTCAACCTGAAGTCATACTTACATGCATTATATTCCTGGAATTACTAAATGGTACCACCACAGAGCAGAGATTATGTGAGTGACCTATTATATTTGATCTCTCTGGAGATACTATTTCGTATTTACATAAGCTGCAAAGAAAGGAATGCCTCCTATTTATTTCCATGAAAACTACAACAGATACAAAGAGAACAAAAACATTATTTGATAGAGAAAGATAGATTATTTGTCGCTATCACTGTGGTTCCTAAGCTATCCTAGCTAATACAAGGATTTCAGATTTCAGCTGTGTCAGGATGTGGCAGAAAAGATTCCTGCTGCATCCTTCTAGCCAGGACTGTGTGTTTACAGGTCACCAAGGGGAGACTAAATATACCCTACAGGGAGATGGAAAATGGCACTGGAAGCCTCCATGTCAGCCCTCTGGCAAACAGGCTGCTGCAAGTACAGAACCACTCAGCAACTCTTGATGAATGCCTATGGGTGCAATTTTTCTGAATGTAGTATTTCAGCTACACACCTTTGCTTCATGTGCACTCGCATGTTGGATGCCACTTTATCAGACTGCTCCTCTGCTGCCATCTGTCTCATAGAAGAAAATGTAATGGGATATTGGTGGGAAGGTGCAACAACCTCTACTGCCATACCACCAACATCCACCTCTGTTATTGAAGGCGAACATCATAAATTCACAGCAGTCTTTGTGTATTGGATAAGTAAAATTTCATTTAACTAAATTTTGGAAATTCAGCATGAAATAAATAGTAACATATAAAACAATAGTTGTAAGAATACTGATGAAATAATCCTTATAAACATTTTTAATTGTTTGCATTGAACTGATTTACAAATCTGGGAATATTCTGATTACCTGTCCAAGACTAAAGTAGGCAGCTATGTAACTGCGATTCTTTCAAGGTTGCATAGGCCAGTAAGATTAATGTGAAAAGATTATAAAGAATGGGACTATAAAATAGCAGCTCAGGTATTCCTACTATAAGTTAAAGAAAGTATTACTATCCCAAGTCAGTGGACACTTGATTGTAGTTTCTGTTAATTTTCTCATGCTGGGAGTTGATTGCTTTTGATTTTTAACATCTTGACTACATAGCTCATATCCCAACATTAAATTGTAGATGTTAAAGTGGCAAAGTAGCAGTGTAATACAATATCTATAAATTATGGGGTTTTGGAAAAAAATAAACAACATTTGGGTCAGCTTCTTAGAATGGGAAGTATCTTAAAAGTGACAATGTGAAACAAGGGAAGTAGTAAAAGCATTTTTGTGGCATCTGCTTGTATAGTAATTACTCTATTGCCACTGATAATGATATATTTGCAATATTTCTATCTTATTAAAGATCATTTGCTTTGCCAGATGCAAAATCTAATCGTTATAGGGAGCTTATAAACTTTTTTTTCTGTATCAGTTTAAGTTGTGTATGTTTCCCCAGAGACACGATCATGTTGGATTTATGCTTTATAAAGAGATGGCATATTTTAAATTTCCTAATTTGATGCTTTTGTTCATATAGTAGGTTTTTTAGTTTCAAATCCTTCTCCTGCTCATCAACTTTCTATCTTATTTAGTATTTGTTATTTTCTTGGGGATTATTTTAATGCTTGCTCCTGAAACCTATTAGAAAATGAATTTACTTGCTCCTTGCTGCTTCTTTGGGCATCAAAACCTGGTGAATTTTATTAATGTAAGCCTAAAAGCTTAGGACAAGGGTAAGTGCAAAATCAGCTTTTCAGGCAGTTTCAATATGTGAGTGTGTGCATATGTAAGTGTAGTACGCTACAGTGAAAGCTGGATGGACACCCAACATTGAGCTTCTCAGAGTTCAGAGTTCTTCAGAGTTTCAACTGCTCTATGTTTTAAACTCAATCCAATTCCATTTTCCTTTTCCATGATGACAATAGAATATAAAAATTATTTTTCTTTGTTAACCTTGAGCTAGTCCAAATGTGTATTATGCTAGTAATTTCCTAAGAGTGCATGAAATTGATGCTTGGGCCATGAGTATTTCAGGTAAATCTTTTCAGTTACAAGGCATGCACAAATAAATATAGAAAAAGAAATGCTGAGTTTATACTTATTTAGCAGATAGATTCAAATATATTTTTAAGGTTAATTTTCTGTTTTTGCATGTGCATATTCTTTTTTCTTCATCCTGTATACCCAAACCTACAATAATAGACTCAGAGAAATCTCCCTTCTGACTGCGTCTCATCTGTCTCTCTTTTGGGCAAAAGCTGCTATTGTTTAAGGGTTATGATTCCATTGAGGAGCTTAATAATTAATTACATTTCTTCCTGAATACGGACACACTACAATGCTAGATTTATCTTAGCTCATAATATTATATGTGCTCCCTAAAGTATGATGTTGCTCTTTTCAGGTTCTGTATAAACAAAAACATGATGCTGAGAAAGGAACTTCAGATTATGCACATATGAAGGAACCTCCGGATATTAAGCATGCCATGGAAGTCAATAAATACCAAAGTGATGTAAGTACTCCTCCACCTCACCAGTTGAACTCATCAAGTGAAATTAGTTTCACTTGTTTTGGATACCTACTAACTGATAGGAAACGGACATGGAATGTTTTCATATTTCATTAATTGGAATTTTTTTACACTACACACTCTGAAGTATTTTGGGACATGATGTGGGTGAAAGGTAAGCTCTGAGTGATGTCGTGATTTGTGATAAAGAGCACTGGAATGTGTTTTTTACCATTCCTTAATAGTAATTTTTATTGTTAATAGCTATTGTTTATTTATTGTTATTTTATTGTTAAGGGCTATGGATTCAAAGTAAAATTACAGAAAGAGGTTTTTGAAATTAATCTATACTTACTTGTACTTTAAAACTGTAAGTTTGCATGAACAGTGGTGTAGCTTCAGTGTCTCATACTATCAACATTTGGATGATTCGGTTAGGAGGAGGAAAGGGGGGGTTGTTTCTGCCCTGCTATTGCACGCTTTTATGAACATGAATTACTTTCCTCCTGTCTCATGAATACATACCCTAGTGAGTTCCAAAGAATAATTTCTGACTGATGTCACAAAATCAGAGCCATAGAGTGGAGTTTGATACTTCATACTAACTTATGCCACTGGCCAAAGTCTTTGTTATCATATACTTAGTTAAATAATTTAAAATAAATTATTTTGCTATTTAGTGTTTTCTTTTTTAATTAATTTATTTTTTTACTGTGGCTTGTTTATTTCTTGAAGTGCTTTCGTTTTTCACAGTATAAGATCCTAATAATACTATTTGTGTTTTTTATTAGCTTCAGGTCAGGTTTGAACTCACAATCCCTTATTCTGTGTTCTACTTACACAGAGACAACTTTGAAGAAAAATGTATGTTAGTCTTAGTAGTTTTTGTAAAAGTTTGTTTAAGAGAAAAGTGAAGTTTAAGACAAAATTGTCTAGAACAGTGAAACCATTTTAAAGGGAGCACAAAACCCTTATAAACAGCTTATACCTATTTATCTTGTAAGCTGTGTTCCAGTACTGTTCTGTTTAGATAACAAAGTCAAGTCAGGTAAGTAGATGATTTTACAACTCTCTTGTTTCTCAGATAAATGGGATATTTCTTTACTACTAACAATGTAGAAAATGAAAGTGTTCATTTTGAATTATCTTAAGTTTACCCTGTCTCCCATACTGACAGTGTAACAAACACTCAGGTTATACAGACTGAAAGTTAAATGTCAGTGTTAGATGTATGTTCGTGTGTACAGAGTCTTGACAGCTGGCCACTGATTAAAAGGCTGCTGGAAAACTTCAGGGAAGCATTATGTTTGCAGAATAATTTTTTCTTCTGCTGGGAAATATTTGAGCTGGAACTCCCAGAAGAGATTTGCAACCTGCCTAGATTACAGAATTCCCTCTTCCTGTCAAGCTCTGACCGTTTCTGCTGTTGGAAGCATCAGGATGTCAGACTCAAAGAGGATACAAGCTGAGAATGTGAACTCTCTTCATCAGTGCAAGTTTGTTTTTACCTAACTAGGAATGATTGCAGACTACTAGGGAAGGAAATCGTATTGGGAAGAGAGATGGAAATCATTCTTAGAGCAGGTGGTGAGACCAGGAGGAATATGAGATGAATTTTGGAGTCAAATTGATCATGGTCTGAGGATTAGTATGCTAGCACAAAACCTATTCCCCTTCTACAGCTGTACATCACCTGCTAACAGAGTTAAGGAGGGCAGGGTACAGATGTGACAGTAAATGAAATTCAGTTGTTACATCTCCTTTCATCCTTAAAGAAAACAAAAAAGGAAATGGAGGCAAACACAGGAGGGAAGGATGTTCTGATAAATGAGAACTTTTAGCAGCATATTAAAAATATTCCTTTAAAAAAATACTGTGGAAGGTATTCTGTGCCTGAACAAACTTAACCTCCAAATCTAACCAGTTAGTTTCATCTGTTTAAGAAGAGATTGGGGCTATATCTGTATCACAATGCAATGGGGCTATTATCTGTATCACACATAAAGGAGCAAGTTTTATAAGTTCAGTTATTGTTCATCAGACTTACACAATTCCATTGGGTCATTATTTGAGCACCATGCTGAATGTAGGTTGTGGATTCCTTGCTTTGTAAGTAAAGTTTTAATTCAGAGCCATGTGTGTTTTCATCTTTAAGTCAGAGTAAGGAATAGCAAGTGTCCCAGATGTGGAGCATTTCTCTTTCAGAATGTAGACTATTCCTGGAATCACAGCTTTGAAAGTGGAGTGTAAAAAGAAGGAAACTACTGGGGGAATAGAAAGACAAAGCTTTTTATCCACCACTCTGTATACAGAATACCTACGGGAGCAGAATGCATGTTTACCTACAATAGTCTGCCAACTCAATTCAACCTTTACATGCAGGGTTTGCATCTAATAGGATTAGGATGTGTTTAAGACTATTTACTTGGGCTTAAAATAAGGCTGACATTTATACTCAACTCTGTGAAATGTGCAATTTCCTTTAAAAATTAAGACTGTGTTCAACTTACAATACATTTGTGCTGACATTTGGAAACTGTCATGTGCTGTAGGCCTTCACACCACTTTGAATATCATTAAAACATTGTATAAGTGTGGGTTGGAGCTGAATAATAGGGAAATACTGTAAAATCTCCTGAACAATGTGATCATGTGTAAGAAAAAGATTTTTCTCTTCTTCATTCTTCCACTGAAGAAAATTGCTTTTAACAAAAGTGAGTTTTTTAATGATAGGGAATTGAAAAATAATTTAGATACTACACAGTGCTTTAAAAGCATGTTTATCCACATTGGAGTACTTTTCTCTATAAATTATGCTTCTGTTTTGTGAAGTGAATATTAATGATGTGACTTTGGCTTGAAAAAGCATTTGGAGAAATGTGAATTAGGGCCTGTCTTAAGTCTGTGCTTGACTGATGTCATTTGTCTCATCTGGAAGTTTCCAAACTTGAAACCAAAATTAGACTGTGGTCTGTAAAAAGCGGTGGTCTGGTCACAAAGCTGATTTACCTTACGTGAGAATCAAATGCGTGGAAGAAAGGAAGAAATTAAACACTGAAATAACATGACAATTTGGTTTCTGAAAAAAATAAAGCACTTGGTTTTGCGCACAGCGTTTGATGAAGATACAGATCACAATTTTTTTTCTATTTTATGACCTAGTCCATCACTGAGTGTTATGAATTTCAAAACAGTGTTGATTTTATAACTGTTTATAAGTTCTGTGTGGTTAAAATTCCACATATTTTCCTCATGGCATTACATTGTATGAAAGAAGTAAATGCTGATCTCTTTTTACAAACAGCAAAATTGCAATAGACTCATCTATGAGCATTTAAAGACAGTTTGCAGATCTGAAGTTAGTGTTTGTATCTGTCCTCTTAGTTTTGATACCAAACAGTGGTGCTTGACAGTTGAGCAAAGGTTTGATATTTATATATATATCTGTATGGTCTTTGCAGTCCAAATGATTTTGGTAGCAATACTTTTACTTTTCCATTAATCATCTAAATTTGAATATTTAAGTAGTCCATAGTATCTTAGGAGTGCACTTTTTCTGTGTTCAAGATATCGTGCAGTCATAATCCACACATTTACATTCTTTCAGATAAGACCAAATCAGCAGATCTCAAACGTGCTTAAATAACATCAGCAGCATACCAAGAGTATGTTTGTTGGTGTTTGTTTTGATGTAGATCATACTAAATTCAAGCTTCTTCTGGTTCTCTGTTCAGCATCTTTATTAGAAAAAATCACCTTTCCCTGACTAACTTTCTGCAGACAGTGATTGTCAACAAGTCCCTCTGGACCACTTCTGGTGCTGAAAATGATGTGTTTACTCCTGATATAATTGGGACCAATCAATTTTCAAGCACATTACTGGAAAGGGTGACTGCATCAATCTGTAATGGACCATAAATGTGTTTGTTTCTTCTATGTGAGCTGGGAAACAGTTTTCAACACTATTTAAATGGGGATCAGAAAAGCTGTTGCCAGTGACCATTGTCACCAGTTAGTCATTTTCTTACTGTTGATGGACCCCAAAGTGCAGATGATAGAAAAGGGGGCAAAGACATGACTGACAGACCATTAGTAAGAGGACTCATATTTGTTTGATAATGCTAATCAAGGACAAACTGTAAGAAACAAATTATTTTGCAGATAGTTGTACCCAACATTTTGCTGACATCCATGTCTGTGAATCTCAAGAAAGCAAAATGTATACAAATCCACTTGTGCACATTTTAATAATTTGTTAAATATAGATTAGAGTAGTTTTGGAATTGAATAGAGGAGGAGGACAAAGTAGTGCAAGAAAGGTCTGAGTTCCTTAAACCTGGGTGTGCTTGGGTGACTGTAGCAGAAGTTTCCATTTGTTAATTGACAATTTGAGATGTTTTGTAGTTTCGAAATGTATTTTGAAATTTTGAAATGTGTTTACTGTGTAGCACTGTAGTACATCCCAATGACTAGTGGTGCCATTATGAAAGGTGATATGTCTGCTTATCCTCTGTGTGCCTCATGTCTTTTCATAAAAGCTGGAAATTGGGCCCTGTTTAAATTTGTCTACTCATTGTATAAAAACCCTGAATATTTTTTCCTGCTTTGCAAAAACTACTGTCAGTTCAGAGTGTGTTTGGGGATTAAAGATGGAAATGGCTTTTGTTCATTAGTTTTATGGATACTTTAAAAATACTCAGCAGTGTAACCACTTTTGTAATTTCAAATTAGGGGTAGAAAAACACTTTGTATTTAGTCTGTATTTGTATTTTTTTCCTTTTTGTCCTTTTTTCCCTCTGGTCTTCTGTAATTCTTCATTTAGATCGCTTGCTGCTGCTGCTCCTTAGTTGTCAATGTCTCAGTTTCTTTTTCCTGTATAATGTCCAGTTTGAGCAGATGTTTCACAGACGTGTGTTCCTCACAAGAGGGAACATTTCTTGAGCCTCCAGTGATGTCTTTTGGTAGAGCTTGAGCACCGCTTTGAAGAGAAGATTGAGTGAGGGCTCTGTGCAATGCCTGGAAATGCTAGTCAGGGTCTGAGCCCTGAGCTCTTGATGAGGGGCTGAACAAAATCTGGAGAAAAGACCTTCCATGTGCATTTCTGCTCTTTCCTTTCCTGGTGCTTTCCCTTATTTATTCTTTACTTGACCAGGCTACTTTTTCTCTTCTCTCCCGTCCACCTTCTTGGTGCCTGTGTGTGCATACAGTGTGCTGGTTGCTTTGCCCTTTCTACATCTGTTCCCCTGCTCTCACAGAATAGCTTTCCTTTTACTGTTCTAATGTAGCAGTATAAAAAAAAAATCACTAGATGGAACAGAATAGCAGCTGTGTGATAGAGGCCAGCGCACTGTCCCAATGGGAAAGGGTCAGCATCCAGGGACTGAGGTTATTCAGGAAATGGGAAACATATTTTTTCTTTCTTTGGCCTACCTCTGACAAACTACTGTTCTGCTGCATAACATTTTTATTCTCACTGGAGTATGACAAGCTGCAGAATGGAGCAAATATATATTGCAGACATTTGTAAAATGTTAGATGACTTTCCCTGAGACATAAGTAATAGGTACACTGGTTTAGGTGCAGGAAGAATAATAATTCACATGCGGAAAGCTATAGCAATTGGCCTTGCATCTAATATAATTGAAAACGGCAAAAAACAAAGGACTGTTACTGTCTTATTTTTTTTCTCCCATTTTCCCCCTGAAATTAACCACAATCTATTATTTCATGTACTGTATGATCATGTCATTTGGAAGCAGTAAGTGACCACATTTCCTCAACTTTATCACTGCTGTTCTCTATTCTCTGTTGTTAAATTCACTCCGTTCCTAATTTCTATTTTGAGCACATATGCTGGCCTTTAATTTGCAATTTACATGGATGATAGGGTGCTATTCACAAACCTGTTTCAGCTGCTTCTGTGGTTTTCACCTCACCTCATGTGGTCATTAGGATGAACAGCATATAATTAACTAAATTCATGTAAAGCCCTGAATTGCAAATGATTGTCTGTACATCTAGTTTCTTAAAAATAAATAAAGAAAAGAAACTGGAGCCTAACCAAAACAAAACTTCAGTGGCTGTAATAGCCTAGAAGAAGCAGTTTTTATTTTATTGATAGGTGGGCTATGTTCATGCAACTTATTTGTTTATTTATGTTATCATTGATTGCACTTGTGTGTCAATCATTGTAAGTTAAAAAATCATAAAAATCTATTTGTGGGCAAACAGCCAACAGTTTGAAGTCTGTTTAGCTTGTCTACTTAGTTGAGGCCATATGGTTGCAATATTACTTTCCTGTTGCATATAAAATATATGCCAAAAATTAAGGGTTTTTTTTTTTCATTGTTGTTGGTTTTGGTTTTTTTTTTTTTGTTTTTTTGTTTTTTAATTTTTACATGACATTTCTACAGATTTGTCACTGGGAGCTGCACTTGATGATTGCTAGACTTGTAGGTGGATTTGTTCCGTTGTGGCCATACTAAAACTGTGCACTGGAAACAGGAGGTGGATATACTGGTTATAGTACATAATGCTTCAACTGAGGGAACCTTTCAGGACTTTTCTTCACAGTAAGGGTGATGGAGCACTGGAATGGGCTGCCCAAGGAGGTTGTGGATTATCCTTCTCTGGAGATAATCAAGACCCACCTGGATGCCTACCTGTCCAACATGGAGCTGGACTCCGTGATCTCTGGAAGTCCCTTCCAGCCCCTCCAATTCTGTGAATTTTTAATGGTGAAATACAACTTTCAGAGGTCAGTTACCACTATTAAACATTACAAAAAGAAAATATACAGCTGTCTGGTAGAACAGGAATTATTTTGATACTTAATGTATCAAGTGGACTTTATGATCTCTGACTTTTGCATGGAACTTCAACTTCACAGACACTTTTGAATACCAGAGATGATATTCTTAATCATTCAGAATAATTCAGTGAGACAGCTCTTGGAAATTGGCTTGAATTGACACATGCTATAAAACAAGGGAGAGGAAAAAGTCTATGAACTGGAGTAAGGAAAAGGATAGTTTGTGGTCTGTGAGCTTTGGAGCACCTCTGATATCTAGACTGCTTCTGTGATTGCTTTGCTAAATAGTGAGTGCTTGGACTCTCCTACCTGTGGTTTAGTATTCTGGCCAGTCTTCTGAGCCCATTCATTATTGTAGTGACTTCTGCACAAATAGAAAGATCTGGTCTTGTGCTCCACGTGGAACACTCAGTCTTCTTGTTCCCATGATTGTGTAAAGTAGAGGGTAAGTGGAGTTGCAGGGAATAAGAGCGCGCTGTGGTGGAGTGGTGTTGTTTAATTACAGCCCAGCCTCATGACTGGCTATTACTAAGAGGGCTGTTCAGCATGGTACAGTTACAGGCTCTCATCAATGTAGCTGCAATCTGCTAGGCTGCATATCCTGGAGGCATTCGTTTGTATTAAGAGGAGGGTATAGCACAGAAAAAAAAATACTGTCCTCTTGCAATTCCACTGAAATTTAATGATAATATTTGGGTCTTTGCAGCACTTTCATTTTCTACTATGCTTTCAAGTGAAACCATTTTTCATTTTAATATTGTATTTTATGCTTCTGAATTTCTTCCTCAGCCTGTTAACCTGTGTGTAGGTCTTACTAAATAATCTCTGTCAAGCAGGACTGTGTTGACATAAATTAGGTGGAGTTTCACTGAATTTGATTGCTGAGCTGATAGGTCATTCAGAGATGATTTATAAACTTGAAACTTTTTTTGTTTGTTTTAATCAAAACTGTTTCTTCTTTCTTTCTATTTTTTTTTTTCTTGACAGGTGTCATATAAGAGGGATGTGCAAGATACTCACAGATACACTGAAGTGCTGAACAGGCCAGACATTAAGATGGCAACAGAGATAACAAAGATAATAAGTGATGTATGTTCTTCTGATAGTCTATTTGTATTTTTTTTAGACATTTTTATTCCAATTTCAGACAAATCATTCAGAATGCTTCTGAAATTCTTGTATTTCCAAGCAAGAGCAGAAAACCACCTCAAATCTGGTAGAAAGCTTTGGAAGGGGGAAATAACTTGCCTGGAATGTTAGGAAGTTATGGATTGCTTGCTTTGACGTTGACAGCCTGACATTTACAATTGGTGACTGAAGACAACTGAAGACAACATTACATTTAGTGAAGTTGGTTTTGTTTCAATTTCACTCATTCTAAAAATTAGATATATGCTGGCATGCCTGTAGATATGTTTTCAGCCTAGTAGGGGCGAGGTGCGCCTCCCAGTACCTTTTTGCTCCTCTCACTCTAGCAATGGCAGGGACATGCAGCTCCCATTGTCTTTGGGAGAGCCTGTGTTGGCAAGCAGCACCCTCCTGCATGCAGCTCCCATCCGTGAGCTCTTTGCTCAAATTCTTGCTCCTCCCACTGTGACATCTGCTAATGGATTGGGCAAGGAGCAGAGCAGAAGCAGTTGTGTGTGATGCTATTTAATTTGTTATTATGAACTATATATACATATATATATAAATTCTGAACCAAGACTTTAAACAGTTGCTATTAGTTTTATATGAGGCTAATCAGGCACCTCGTTTGGAGAGTTGTACTTATGGAAGTAGGGCTTTAAGAGAGATGAGATTCATTCACCTTTGAACACTCAGCATTTTATGAAAACTAAAACCTCTTAGTAAGTCTTATGTTCAATGCCCAGTTAGAAATTGCTGTAAAATCCCTGTTTTACTTAGAGTAGCTTTGGATCTTTCTTTCTCTCTGTTGTTAAGATGACTCCTTGCTGATTCAGAGCCTGAGTAATGTAAGAAATCTATTTTAGGCAATAGCAATTTAGTTTGTTATATTCCAAAGCACCTATTGTGAATTTATCTCTACTATTTTCTAATGCATTTTGCAAAAAAACAAAACAGCAATTTACATAGGCAGTCGTTCAGCTGGAAAGATCACATAACACCAACCCTGTGGGACTAATTCCTCCCTGTTACACCACTGCAACCTTACTGACATCCAGTGAGATTGCAGTGGTAAAACTGAGAATGGAATTTGACCTGTATTTCAAAAAAGCTGCCCCTCAGCCTCGTTTTGTTTCAAGGCTATTTTCAGCTGCTACAAATAATCTGTGTAAACTGCAGACCATGTCTTAAGAAATGCTGAACCACTGTAACTCATTCTGCCCTGATTGGGAGCAGTGGGAGAAGTGTATTTCTCAGGCTTAACTCATGGATTTGGTTAAAGTTGAATTTTATGAATGCTGTGCATTGTGTTTTACAACAAATAAATGTTATGTTTTTAATGAGGTGAAGCATGAGAAGAGCTGCTTTTCCTGAACTGACTAGAATACTGCTTAGGTTTAAAGCTTACATTTCTTTAAAACAAAATAAAATAAAATAAAAAAAAGTATCCAAGCAGTATAATACTGATTCATATTCATTTTCTTGATTTGTTTAAGGCTGAGTACAAGAAAGGAAGGGGAGAGATGACTAAGGAACCCGCTGTACTTGGAAGACCAGATTTTGAACATGCCAAAGGAGTTTCTAAACTTCTAAGCCAAGTAAGATTTTCTGTCATTTTACAATGACTTCATTCAGATATCTCGTTCCTAGTAATTCAAGAAAATATTTAGATTTTTAGATGATTATCTCTAATTGCATGAAGATTATGTTCTCAAACCCCTTTCATATGGTATTGCAATGGCTGGTAAATTTAAGACTCCTAGGAAACAGAATATACATTTTTATGCAAAAATGCAATGAACTTTGACTCTTACAACTCTTCTTTGGTGGAAGTGGTGTATATTTATATGTATTATCTAGGGTTTCTAAAATTTTAACTGTAATTTAGTGGCAAATATTGCTACTCATTCAATTTGAATAGAACTTTACTCTGTGATTAATCCCACTGAAGTAACTGTGGTCTTTTGTGTAACCGCTTGCTAATGTGAGTAATGGGATCTGAATTTGGCCTGACATGTAAACCGCCTGCCTTTCCTCCCCCTGAAACTGAAGCTTTTATGCACTACTTTCTGTTATATATTAACCTCAAAAAAAAAAAAAAAAAAAAAGAAAAAAGAAAAAAGAAAAAGGAAAAACGGAGAAGTCACTTTTATCCAAAACTAAAAAAAAAAAATAGCTGGAACATAAATATTCTCTTTTCCTCTTGTGACTCTTCTACTACTACTGCAGATGATCAACTTCATGTTATGAGATTTTTTTTTTTTTAATTTTTAACAGTGCCTTACATAATCCTTGCTAATAACCCTGTCAGTCTATACTCAGTGCTTTTTTAAACCAACGAACAAATTCTGCCCTCCTATGTGAGGAGGATTGCCTCCTTTGATTGGAGAAGGTCATGTCAGTCTTCCCACAGATAGGAATAAAAGCAAACAACTGGAGTAGACTAGAACAGTCTGCAGATCAGCGTTTTATAACAGCTCTTTGTGATTTGGTAAGATGGTGAAAGTCTTTAGAGCTAGGATAAAATGAGAATTATATGTCATAGAGAACAAGCTGCAGAACAGTGTAGTGTCTGTCTACAAGAAACTGAGCTTCTTTTGATGTCAACAGACATTGCCCTTAGATATCTATTGCATGACTTCTTGTTTCACTGGATGATCATTAACTTTCAAGTGGTCTTTTGTTTTTGGTATCATGCAAACTGGGAAGTCAACCTGTGCTTTCTAGGAAGAGCCAGTGTTGTGCTATCTATTCAGACTTTGGTGTCCCTTCTGGGGAAGGCAGGTGATTGTCTTTGCGGTTTTTTGAAAGCGATCATCTCTAAATTTAGCGTCTGACATCTGTTATTTCCACCTAATGGCAGGCCATACATTCCATTACAATTTGTTTCAGAATGTAGTGGGGTTGCAGCTGCCTATTGTCACAAAGGGAACCAATGCAGGTCCCTTTCCAATAGCTCTGCTAACTCACTATGCTTGGTACCAGAGTTTTTAATCAGCGATAGAAATAATAAAAAAAATAACACCTGGATTATAGTTTCCTGAAGGCTAGTGCTGTGCTAGTTGCATCACAGACTTAATGAGTGTGTGTTTTATCTCATTTTTGATAGAGATGCATTTTCTCCTGGACAATGAATGCTGTATCTGCCAAAGTAGTAGCTTTATCATATGATCTCTTCACAGCCAGGGACAGGGATGGCACCACTAATAGTTGAGATTCTTTGGCAGAAGGAATCATTTGGTGTACAATTTTAACTTTTCCAGAGAGTCCAAATAGTGCAGAGGGTGTGCCAGGAAGAGAAGAGAGCAGTTGATACCATGGAGCTTGCAGTTTGTTTGTAAAAATGATTCTTGTTAGTCTTAGTGGTCAAACATAAAGACAGGGCCTGGATCCCAGTTTTGGCATCTTTTCATCCTTTATCCGCCCCTCACTCTTACATTGATGAAGTAGAGTAGTTCAGCTGGAAGGGACTTTCTAATCAACTATCCGATGAGGCTGCTTTTAATATGTGAGATAGGCCACATGCTATTAAAAATGTGGCTGGGCACGTATAAAAATGATTGGGCTTCAGCCTGACACTCTGCTGCCATCCATCTGTAGAGTAGCATGGAAGCTGTAAGTACTAAGCTGCTTCCAGCAGCAGAGAGGTGCATTCAGCAATTCCTCACCTCCTCTGAAGGAAGGGCAGTGACCATGAGTTGTCTAATGTTTTTATATATTATTTGAATCATTATAACACTTAGACACACTGGCCATAAATCAAGAGCATCCTGTATAACCACAGAAAAATTATGATGACCCTTGTGTCCAAGAAGCAGGGTGATGGGTCAGGATGAAGAATGCACCTGTGCTGTAGGAGAGGAAGTGCACTAAATGTATGTCAGCTTCATCAGTCCTCTTTATGTAGGGATCATGAAACAGGCTTGTAACAATTATAAGATTTTAAAATAGTGAAGTTAATGATCTCTTTATTGTCTCCAGACCTTCTGGGTTTTAGGGTTTTAGTTTCTTTCTCAGCAGATAGGAGCTTTAGAAACTTTTTGTGTAGAAAGTTGATAGTCTCCCTTAATAGCACAAATCTATAAGCTATGACATGCAGAAAAATATTAGTTATTTGACCCTCACAGTAAATTAGCAAAGTTGGCTGTTCTGATGGATGTAATGGGAAGAAAAGATGATAACATGTTTTAATGTGATGCATATGGGTAGGTAATTTAGGGAGAATAGAGAACAGGAGCACGAAGAGGTCAGGCAGTGTGGGTGTAACAAAAGGAGAAAACAATCAGTGCAAGCAGGAAGGCAAAGTGAAGAAAACCGTGTTAATGTTTGACTGGTACTCAAGGCTGTACCAAATCAGTGTACTTTCTCTTTAAAAACAAACAAACAAAAAATAAAACCAAACAGCCGAAGTCTTGACAGCAGCAGCGAAAACACCAGCTCCTAGGACTAGAATATTTACCCTCAGCATAATATAACTTCTTTCTGTTGATTTGAAACCAAATTTGAAGCAGAAGCTGTGTTAGCCTTTGTGAAAACATGAAGCTTGTCAGCTTGTTGAATGTACATAGTACAGTTTGGATTATTTTTTCCATTTCTTTTTTAAGCAAGCTCTTCTTTATTTTATCATCTCATCACTTGATGAGATTTTTCAAAGAGCTGCTGATATGAAGCATTCCCCTTGTTGTTGCTTAATATTGCTTTTATGATAAATAATTTGGAATATTCATATTTATATTCATTATGGTGCATTGTTTCAAGGATAAAAGTTTTAGAGGTAGATTTTTCTTTTCCCCCAAGATATATCTTCTCTGAGATTATCAATGGACTAGGATTTTCTGTCTTTCTTTGCATTAAGCTCCACTAAAGCTTTTAGCCACCAGTATTTTAATTCGGCTCTTTATTTACATCACATTTCCTTCAATATCTGTGTGCTTTACAAGTTCTTTATTTTTTTAAATACATTTTCATATGTTCATGAGGAAATGCTTTAGCTGCAAGTGTCTACTTCATCCTGGGATCCCAATGATTGAATGATTCCATTTTTTGTAGTTTCTTTGTAAATCTGAACAGTGGGTGATGTCACCCACTTCTGAAACTGAACACTCCCTGTGTGAACAGCTTTGAACTACAGATTTTGATTTAGGAATGTTGCTGCAAAGCTTCAAAAGACACAGTTCTGTCCAGCTGCAGTTCTGACTTTTATAGGCTTTGTGCAAGCCAATGAGAAGTTTGTTTATCCAGTCTTTATTTAATTCCAGTTGGGCTCTTCAGGCATGTTGTTGTGCTAAAAGCCTGCAAAATCTGTTCATTCTTTAGCAATGATTAGAAAGCAGCTTCCACGTATTTCTTTTAAATTAACCCATACTAAAAAAAAAAAAAGAAACAAGCTCAAGACTTTAATTAAGGTGATCAGTAAGCAACTATTGTTTTAAACCCTCATTAAAGTAAACTTTTGCTTAATGATGAAATTTTTAGATAAGGTTCCACAAACAACTGTCATTTCTACTCCCACATTTTTATTTGCTGTTTCACCAGGTTACAAAGTTGGTCAGAATCCCCCTATAGATGCTTTAGAAATCACTGACAAAGTGTTTTTCTTTCTTCTTTTTAATTGGAACCCTTTCCTCAGGCATGTTTTTTCCCTCTAAACTGCATTCATAACTTCTGTTCAAAATGAAGCTAAAACACCATGCATACTACTGCTTCCCTCACACTTACTCATAGTTTCTCTCTCCTCCCTCTCCCTTCTCCCACAACTCCCCCGCCCCATGAATTCTTTCAAAAAGGAAGAGGGAAATAAGAAAATACCTATTTAAAAGGAAAAAAAAAAAAAAAAAAAAAAAAAGAATGGAATGTGCGTGTGTAGCTTTCAATGAGATGAATCCCCTATGACAAGTCAGAGTTAAATTACTGCTGGAAGTGCTCTTGAGATACTGTCAGGGTCATCTGATATTATTGTGCTGCCTTCATTTTGTCCCAGAGCGACATGTGCGGTGGTGTTGGAGAGGGGAGCAAAGGTAATAAGCAGTGCAGCCAGACAAGGCAGCAGGACTGGGAGGTGCTGGAAGAGCCTTCACTGATAGAAATGCACTGTGGTTGGATGGGTTGGCATCCTCCTTACATTAGGGAACCTTCTGTGCGTTGGCACCAAGATACATGGTCTGGGGTGCATTGGCTATCCCTCCTTCTTTCTGTAGCAATGATATGATCTGATGTGACACAAGGATTCATTGCTGATATCTTGAGATTGATGAGATTGTTAAAATATATATTTATATTAAAAGAATGACATAAAATAGTTGCAGCTGGAAGACTGCAGGCCACATGCGAGGAGACGTCCCTTTGGCACTGTGTTTTTCACACTTAACAAGTGTACCAAGGACCACGTTGTGGATTCAGGCCACACGCACAATATGAGGTGGTTTGCTGACTGGGCAAAAACAGCCTTAGGTAATGGGTGGTTTAACTCTTGTGCACAATGTCCTTATGATGTGTGTGGGGTAAAGGAGAGTTGTGCTCATCGTACTGACTTGATCCCTGTTTTCAGAGGCTTTCTGAGTCAGATATTCTAGCACTGCCTGATTTTTATTAGAAGACGAGTTCTGGATACACCACTGAAAAGAGAAAAAGCACTCCAATTTAGTCCTTTGGTTCATATACAGAATATGGATTTGCCTTTGACAAAGGCAGGATCTTTATATTCAGATATTTGCTTTTGCAATTGATCCAAAGCCAAGGCAAATATTGAACAATGTAAACCAGATGAATCTATGAGAAAGCCATAGATATTCCTTTCTAGAGGTAGTGTGAAAGATTATGAATGAAGTTCATCCTGCGTTCAGATAAAGTTTCTCTTTCAGAGTTAAAATATTTCAGAATTTCCTTTCTTTGTACAAATGAATATAAGTACTGGAATCACAATGTGTTCTTGAACAGATAGGCTAATGTCTGTTTGGCAGGTTTTTTTTGGTTTCTTGTTACCCTGATTAATGAAATATCAGGCACTGTGGCTAAATGGAATGAAAATACATTAAGCTAAACCATGTTAAGACTTCTTTGAGTGAAAGAAGAGTTGAAAAGGAAACAGAAAATTTTAGCCACAACTAAAGCTGAGAAAAAAGTAGTTTTTGAAGGAGATTGTTTAAGGTGGTTTAGCCTCTCTATCAGATATTCGTGTGGGAATGGAGAAAAAAAGAATAAGGAAAGAACTACGTAAGCAGAGCGTGGCAAATTATAATGGATGTTGCATAGCCTCAAATATCAAGTATCAGACTAACATTCATGAAAGCAGCATAATTCAGAGCCAACTTTTATCCTCCATTGTACCCAGCTGTTAGAAAGCAGCAAAGCATGTGTGCAGGCTCCAGATGTTTGGTGAACATGCACAACATAGGAGGAAAATGACTGCTCAATTTCATTTTTTTCTGTCTGTAAATTCATTTTTTTCAAACATTTTGTGTAATTGTTGCATTTTACTTACATTTGCTGCCATTACCTCAACAGTTATTGCTCATCTCCCCTTACATGTCTTATCGTTCCCCATTTTCCTTTTAACAAAAAGTAAAGAGAGTGAGAGTGATAGCAAGCAGTCATTTGATTATGCTTTCTAACACTGTAATGAAGTGGGCATTCTCCCTAGAAAGGACTGTATTACAGAGAGATTCCTGGGGCACTCATGAGAAGTTTTGGACAGAATATGAAAAGTTGAAGTTGGGGCTCTGGTGCCAAGTTGGCATACTGCTGGTGACACATATACCTGGTGGTGGGAAGGTAGTTGAGCGGGAAGTTTGGTTCTGACTTCCTGCATTTTGTTTTCAGCAGCTTGAAATGGTTGAAAAATTTGCAACAAATGATTTATTTCACAGCATAACAATTTCTTACAATTTTTATGTTAAGAATTCATTTTTCATGTTAATTATAAATTGAATGATTCTCAGTGATTAGATTACTATTGCTAGTCAAGCAGTTCTGGTTTATTTGATTATCCAGGACATGTGGTTTCTTTTCTCTTTCCCTTTGTAAATCCTTCAGCACCAACGATCGCGAACGACAATCTTTAATTTTTTTTTTTTTTAATTTCAGTAAAATTCAGATATATGAAACTTACTTGAAACTAGCATGGGCCAGTTAGAGGTGAGGCTACACTGAACTTTAAATATCTTTAGTGTTTAAGGATTGATGGACAAGGGATTTGTGTTTAATAATTCTTCTGTCTTGTTTAAGTACTACATGTTATTATCAAACATGTTTATTTTTTCTTTTCTTGGTGGAAGGTGAAATACAAAGAGCAGTTCAAAAAAGAAATGAAGAGCCACCAGTACAATCCTCTTGACTGTGCTTCCTTCAAGCAAGCACAGATTGCATCGACCTTGGCAAGTGATGTAAGTGAATTTGCTTTGTATTTTGCATATGTTTGCATCCCCAAAAATCTACTATTTGTTCTCAAGCAGAAGTTTCCGTTTTACAAGTTACTACTGTGAGCTTAAGTTTCTTCTGTCAAATGTGTCTGTATAGTAGGTACAGCATATTATCTTTTTATTCCTCTGTTTCTTACAAAACCCTTCTCCAAGGCTCCAAAGTTTTTCATGGGATTCAGCTCACTTTATTCATTTAATTTCGTGTTTCACTCTAAGTTAATGTACTCAGTCCCGTTGTACTGAGGAATGGCGAATACCGGTGTAGAGGGAGAACCATCTGACCAATCTTTAGACGGAGAAAATTACCACCTTCTTTCCAGAGGGTGTAGGAGGGAGTTAGCATGAGTCGCTTACATTTGCACGTCTCTCTCTTAGATTTCATTGTATCTGTTGATCTTCTGATCTTTATTTTAGAGTAAACTATTTCTAAGATTTTGTATGAGTGCTGCTGCTGAAAGCAGATTGGAGAAAACATCTTTATCAAGCGATAATGGTATCAGGATATTTAACAGTGTGTCCAATACTGAGAATGTGAGCTCTTCTTTGAGGGTGTGATCCCCTAAAGCCTAAAGACAACCTTTACTTCTGTAGCACGTTGTTTCCAAAGTGTGGGGTACCACTGAAAGGAAACAGGGGAGGCTGCCTTTAGGAAGGGTTCAACAGAATAATTGTTTCCAAAATCTAAACGTTTAGTAAAAAAAAAATAATTAAAAAAATTGTTAGAGTACTTACTGTTATAAAATATATGTAAATTCAGTATTGTTGATTTTGAAGGTTGTCTAGCTCAGTGAAGAACATGATATATGTGAGAAGGTGACTGAAGGCATTGGTTTAGGAGCTATATTTCTAAGACAGCTAAGCTGGATACTTTCTTCCTGTAAAGATGGGTGTGCAGATATCAAAAGTATGGAAAATCCTACTATAGGCTGATAGAAAGTTATCTTCTCATTAAGTGATTAATTTTCGCCATAGATGATCATATTTATTATCTTTGCTGAAAAAAATATGTATTAAATAAAATAACCTGGAGCATTGCCCTTCATTTGTTTTATGTAGATTTTTTTTTAATTTGGGCAGTTAGTGTAATATTTGAATCGGTAGAGAGAGAACAATATTCAACAACATTTAAAATTAATAAACAGAAAGCATTGAAGAAAATGCACATTTTATAACTTTTCTGCAGAATTGTTTTGAATAAACAGCAAAAATTCTTAAGTAGTCTGAAATATCATGCAAAGTATGATTTTGGGATTTTTTAAAAATTATTTTATTTTATTTTATTTTGTTTTGTTTTGTTTTATTTTATTTTGTTTTATTTTATTTTATTTATTCATTTTTAGTAAAGCTTTGAGTTAGCTCCCAAGTGGAATGAATCCATTATTGATTTTTTCTTCTTAGTTCCCAAAATAATAGTAAACGAGCGCCATCTAGTGTCTGATATAAATTGTTCAGGCAAGTGCTTAATGCTTTATGTTTCTAGACAGACTCACTGCAGTTTTAGCTGTTAATTATGTTGTTAATCTTTATTTTACCTAACCTGAATTCTTTCTGCAGGTGAATTACAAGAAAGATTACAAGGAAAGTCTGCATGATCCAGCCTCTGATCTCCCAAACCTGCTGTATTTAAACCATGCTTTGAATATCAGCAAAATGCACAGTGATGTAAGTTGGCTTTATAACGATGATCTGAAAAAAAAAAAAAAAATTATATATATATATATATATAAGTATTTTACAAATACCAGATCCCTTGCTATATATATGTACATATATATACATATATACCTATGTACATTTTTTTTTGCCACTAGCGACATGATTTCATATATAGTGATTTGTAGTGTTGTAACTAGTAGCTGGGGGATGTAAGTGAAGAAAGAACTTTTAGGGAGAGAGATTCTTTTATAAAATCAACAAGAATATACTGGCTAAGAATCATACAGACTTCTGTTACTTGAGTATTTCTTCTATTTCTGTCTAAAATGTTCCACATTTTTTTCTTTGTTGATCTAAGATATTTCTTTCTGTGCAAATCTTATCTTGTCTAAGATCTTAACATTGCCTTCATCTGCACGTGTCATTACAGAATTGGCAATTATGTTAGTTTTATATTTAGAGCTTTGCCATAAGCAGCCTATTAAGTATTAGCTTCCCTTAGAGCTTCTCTGTTTAAGCCTTTTTTTTCCTCCTAAATGTCTGAAGCCTCCTACACTGGATCAAGTAATAATCACAAAACTCCATCCTGCTACATAACAAGACAGTGCCCCTCTGTGGGGCTGGTGCTGGGATATAAGATAGTGATGCTGTGGTTGAAATAGAATCATAGAACCGCTTGAGTATGAAGGGGGCTTAAAGACCATCTAATTCCAACCCCCTGCCGTGGGCAGGGTTAATACCTATAGATCAAGCTGCCCAGGGCACCATCCAACCTTGAACATCTTCAGGGATAGGGTGCCCACAACTTCTCTGGGCAGCCTGTGTCAGGGCCTCACCACCCTCCAAGTAAAGAATTTACTCCTAACATTTAACCTAAATCTGCTCTCTTTCAATGTAAAGCCATTCCCACTTGTCCTATCACTACACTTCCTGATAAGTACTCCCTCTCCAACTTTCCTGTAGGCCGTGTTTAGGTACTGGAAGGCCACAGTGAGGCATCCCAAAACCTTCTCTTCTCCGTGCTGAAGAACCCCACCTCCCTTATAGGGAGCTCCAGATCTCTGACCATCTTTTGGCCCTCCTCTGGACCCACTCCAACAGCTCCATGTCTTTCTTGTGCAGGGGGCCCAGGCTCAGATGCAGTGCTCCAAATGGGGTCTCATGAAATAGGGAGAAAGATGCAGGAAACTCATTGTCTCTGTACAGTGCTGAAGCTTCTCTCCCACTCCAAGAGCACCTATGCTACACGTGTAGTGCTTGGAGACTGATAAGCTGCACTTGTCTTTTTCATTCCAGAAACAACAGCACTTTTGTGGAGGTGGGTGAGTGAGTGATGTTGGGAAGGAGGATTACTCACTGTTGGCAGGAGGTGCGAGCTTCAGAGGGAAAGGGTCAGCGTTAATAAACAGTAGTAGCATACTGACTTCTGAGTCAGTGCCTGCTTGAAGAAGCTTATTATCTAAAATAATAAAAATAATTCAGCCTTCTCATCTATACTTGATTTTCACGTTTCTCTTTAGTGAATTGCTTTTTGTCTGTGTCACTCTAACGTGTGAAGCTAATACTGTCCTTTTTTTTTAATATGAATGATAAATATGTTCATAGTTTACACTTTCTGTATACTTCTTTGCATTTTGGCCTGATTCTACTTTCCTTCAGTGTCATGTAAGATTGGCATTTTTTTTTTTACTGATTGAATGAATATCCCCAGAGTGAATATCATCAAGTTGTCATCTGTAATGAGGTGGAATCCTGGACTTTCCTTTGCAGGAAGTAAGGCTGCTTACTTCTTGTAAAATGTATTTATTTATTTGACTGATGGTTTATATAGTGTGTGCCCTTTTCTAACGATTCCTTAATTAACCGTGTCTCTGATTTTTGTGTTGTCCAGATGCTGGTGGATATTTTTTCTTGCTATGAGCAGGAAGAAGAATGCTTTGTCAATTCTTAGGGTCTCCACTAATTATTTGTCTTCCACAGAAATCCCATTTTTGAAATCCTTCTCAGATTTGACCTCCCTCTGTCATCTCTTTCATTTTACCATGGCTTTCTCTCCTGCCTTTCTCTATGCTTCTCGAATACCTTCTTTGTGTTCTCCCTGTCTCTCAATAGCATGTACCGAACCTTTGTTGAAGTCTCTTCCACTGTGTGAAAGAGACTGTGTCATTCACTGATTTCCAAAGACTTGTTGCATGGTCAGCTTTACTTCTAACTGATAGTATGAAACACAGAGCTTCTTACTAATTACCCAGATTTGCTTTTTCCTTTCTTCCTTGAACACTGTCCTTCTTTTCATCTTTTGCTTAACATAGCCACATCTACCATGGTGTGATTTATTGTAAGTTGTACAATTAATTGAAGTGATAAATTAATATGGTTAATTGAACTAATTTGCTGATTGACTTAGAATATAAAAGAAAGTCTGTGTAACTTTTTGAAATACATGTACTAGAATACAAAAGCAAAGCTATTATTCAAGTCAGCATCCATGGCATAAGTGCCGACAATTCATAGAAAAGGGAGATGGACATATTTGAACACAAATAAAAGGGCTTTTCTGAAAGTAATGCCTCCTATTTTATTATGTTGGCCCACAATGTCAGAGGCAGATGTTGGTGTAACGGCGGTAGAGGGGAAACCTTCCCACCAATTTTTCATTAGATTTTATTGCCATGTGACAGATGGCAATAGAGGAGCAGTCTGACAGAATGGTGTCTGACATGGAAGTGAGTATGTAGCAACAGAATGAAATTGAATTCCTCAGTGCAGAAAAAGTTGCACTCACTGACATTCCTTGATGCTTTCTGAATACTTAGGGATGTGAGCACAGTGAGGTGGTGGGTGATACGTTTCAGCAGTGGTGTCAGCAATGTGAAAGACAAGCCACATTCCGGATGGCCATGCAGATTTTTAGGAGTGTGTCATACACGCCCTTGCTGGTGAAAATGCATAGCTAATGGTGGTGGCTGTATTGAAAAATAGTGTTTAATAGCCGATAGTTTTCTTACTCAATAGTGCTCTTAGTACATGTTATAGTTTCCATGAATAAATAAAAGGCATTACTTTTGTAGCTACATACATTATGATTTTGACAGGCTGGACTCATATTATATGCATGAATTTGGTGAAAAAGAGAGTTCACTAGGAGCGACTTTTCCCTCACATGGTATACATAAACTATGGAGATACATCAGTTAAAACTTTGATGTAACTACAGCTAGTTTATTGTTTTGTACCTTTAAAATTTTTCCATGTTGTAGAAACCTTGAGGTGATGAACTACAGCCTAAAAAATGGAACTTAGTTGCCTTGAATTTTCTGAAGCAGAGTGACTAAATAGACTTCAGAACCCAAATCTGGTGTCTTTAGTTCAGCGTATCAAAAAGTTGTGCAATTTCCCTCATTTGATTTTATAGATTTTAAAAAATTAGTTCAATTAATTGACGAATTAATAAAGTGTGAAGTCAGAATCTGTAGGTGGAGGAAATTTTAATTTTTTTTTCCACTACAGAAGTTTTGTTTTGTGACATTTATAATTATTTCCACTAGGAGGCAAACACAGACCATGATATCCTTGGCACTTTAAAATGTAGAAATTAATGGTTATTTTCTAGCTAACATAAAGAGGACAAGCATTTTCTTTAGGAATTTAGAAAAATTTATTTTTATATTATCCTTTCTTTGTTTCACCACTGTCAATTTTTTTTTTCTTTTTTCTTTTTTTTTTTTTTTTTGAGAAAACGGGTATTTTAAATTCAAATTTAGCAGGAGAACTCCTGATGTGGAAGGTGAAAAACATACTTGGTGTTTAAATTGTAAACCTTCTGTGTTTGATTTCTTTTTAATAATGTTTTTGGATTTTTTTGTTTGTTTGTTTCCATGTGTATATAAGAAACGATGTAAGCAAAACAAAAGCTATAACCTGTAACAGGTATATAAGGTATATAACAGGTATAACCTATAACAGGTATATAAGCTATAACAGGTATACTTGATCATAAATAAATCTTGGAAAGATAAAAATACAGCATTCTAACAATGATTAAATGAGGCACGAAGCTGCATTACAAATTGCAGTGATGTACAATTCATAGTCAATCAGAAGCACCCACACAGAAAGTTCCAGGATTTAAATCTAGTGTTCAAATCAGAAGTCTGAGAATGGAAGAGATTCTGAACAGTTTTCTCAAACTCAGACATCAGTATTTTTGAAGAGACAAATAAAATAACATTAATCATTTTGAATATCATATTTTGATGTATAGCTATTTTTTTCCTTGTTAGAATATACTACTATATCACACCCTGATGGAGATAAATAATGTGTTTGGCCATAGTCACATGTGCCATCGTAATAAAAGATATTTAAATTAATAGTTTAGGAGCCTTTTCCTTTAAGCAGAGTGTTTTTGCTTCACGAGTTAGCATAAAGTTGCACGTTAGTGTCTTAGCCATGTGTGCTTAAATATAATTTCGCTGCTAGCTTTAAGCTCATGGCTATTGGTAGCTGTGAGAAGAATGTCCATGCAAGACCAGACCCTACTGAGACCACAGTTCTGCTTGCTTTTTCTCTCCCTCCAGTGCAAACAAGAGTGTTTCAGAATGATACTTTGGAGCGTGAAAGACAGACCTGTGGTGGCTGGGATTAGAGTAATTGTTGTTCTGCTGAAACATGGTGGGATCATACTGCAAAGCTGCCAAGTTTTCAGCCATAGGTCACTCAGCAAAAATCATGCAATTATTTAAAGGTGATTGATTCTCTTTTCTCCTGCTGTTGTCAAACTTCATCATGTTAAAATAAATTCATTTGATGTATGGAAGCAAAGGAATACATGATTCCAGAAAAAATTTCCTTGTCTAGCTGCCTTGTTTCTCCAACAGATTTAGTTTGGTAAGAGTCTTCTATGTCAAATATCTCCAGGGTACTGTAGCAAGCAGTCAGATCTCACATTCTCTCAGCTGCTAACAGTATTTTTTTTGTTTTTCCAGGTCAAGTACAAAGAGAATTATGAGAAATCTAAAGGCAAATCAATGCTTGAGTTTGTGGATACACCAATGTACCAAGTTTCAAAGGATGTTCAAAAGATGCAGAGTGAGGTTAGTAAGATGTGTTTGAATGTCCAAAATTTAGATCAGTAGAGAGGCTAACAAACATCTTGCACACAGCTTAAGAAAATAGATGAAATGATCATAGAAGTTTTATAAACTGAGGATAGGGCTGAAGTAGCACTACGTTCTCCTTTCTATAACTCAGTCCTTCCTTCAAACTAGTTTTTTTTCTTCAAAAGCTGGAGATGCTAACATTGTTGTATATGGCATAACTTTTGAGAAATGGGAAGAGGCTCAAGGGGTCACTTGGATCAGGATGTAACTTTTTTAAAGAAACAGCTTTTCTTTCCTCTCTTGAAGACACAGAAGCAGTTTTGGACAGAAAGTTTGGGCAGGAGATCACGAGGAAGGTAGCACAGGCTTGTTCTCTGTGGGTTAATGGCATTTGACTTCTCTTTTCTGTACTAAGGAAATTGTTTATTTCATGGATCAGATTAAACATTCCCTTTGGAAATATCACATATATGTATTTTTATCTAAATTGCCTGTGTCTTGTACAGATAATCTAAATAATGAAATGAGTAGTAACATTGCTTATTAGTGTGATAATTAATGACATAGCTCTTATCTGGCTCTGTTTATAGTGTTCTTTCTGAAATATGTTTGAAAATGCACATGCATGTACTGCTAATTGTTTTTGCTTCAACAGAAAATATATCGCAAAGATTTTGAGGAAAGTCTTAAGGGAAGGCCCTCTCTGGATTTAGACAAGACCCCAGAGTTCTTGCATATAAAGCAAGTCACTAATCTTCTGAAGGAGGTAGAGGATTTTTAATTTTTTTTTTCTGTTGTTGTTAAGATGTAAATGAGAAATAAGCAACATAACTACATGCCGCTGAGTGCTGAACCACTTACACTAAATATTATCATTAAATACAGAAGAGAGTCCATGAATAGAAATTGTAGCATGTCATTTTATATTCTGAATAGTCCTGTAATAAGAATTGATACTTACTGAAGTTTGTTTTAATGTAAGAAAATTATAACATTCAGCACACCTGAACCAGAAAAACAGAGTTAAATGAACAAATCAGATGATTCAATAGAAAATAGATTGTTGGCTGGAAACTCCTTGTGGCAGCCTCAATTTTGGAATTTGTCCTTCTCCTTCGGGCCAGAAAGCCCAAATTTGGTGACCTTCCAGGCATGCTGCAAAAGACATCTGTTTGATGGGATTCTGGAGAGGTTCTGATGTTTGCTTTCCAGAAAGATGAAGAGTTGAAAGGCAGATTTCTGTTGGTGCCCAGACAGCAGTTTTTTCATTTGATTAATTATTTCAGGTTTATGATATTGTGTTATAGTTATATGGAGGCCTTGAGCTGAGTGTAAGTCACTTTTAACTGATCTGTTTGGAACAATTATGATTAGATTTGTTATGAATGAAAGTTAAGAAGAGTAAAATTGCTCTGATATTACATAATCTGCTATAAGCAAATTTAGTTAAGATGTGTGGATTTTCTATATGCTCATTGTTCTTCAGTTGTGTATGACATTATGAATCAAATCAGTTTTTTTTTGTTCTATGACTGACAATATATATATCGTTGGTCTTTTAATTTTTATATTACTGTTCAAAACAGTCTTAACTATATTCATGTTTGGTTTTGAGTATTGATTGATTCTATACATCAGATTTATTATTTGAGTAAACTTAGAAGCAAATGTATTGGAAAATTATAAATTTAAAATGCACAGTTAGAATAGAGCTCCTAGATCTTCTCCATTTGAATCTGGGATCCAGCAGTACCTTGTTTATATTTATTGTATTAAAAATTGATGGTTTTGCTATAGCCCAGAGGTATGGACAGAATTGAGGCAGCTAGAATGAAAAACCCTTGAAGCTTGTTTCTTGCCTTGTTCTTAAAATAGCTTATCCCAGTCTGTGCTGTGCGAAAAGACTTTCATTTCACATATTTCCTTTTTATTCATCCTCTAATAAATAATTTATTTTGATAAATTTGTCTGTCATATAGGTAAGTCTCAAGCTTGATCTACCTTGGGCAATACCATTCTGTGCATACAGAACTCCCTTATGTCTCTTATCTGTGTTTGCTGACTAGGGAAAAAATGCAAATGCTTACATTCATTGACTTTATCTTGCTGCTTGCTAAGTGTCCATGGAAGTGGATAGTACATGCACAATGGCAGAAATGCTGTAAGTTTACATCTTCAAGAACTTTAGTTGACTTCCCTGTGTAATGCTACATGTATTTAGCTGTTCTCTAATTCTTAACTCCTTAGATTTTACACCTCATTACTTAGGGAATAAAGCGTATCTGTTGAAAAATATGAGAAAATGGAAATAGTGTTTCAATGTAGAAAGATACTGAATTTCAGATTTTATATCCATGTTCAAGAATCAAACCCCAGAGATTATGTAGATCAAATCAATTATTATCTTTCGAGAGTCAGGAAAATAGTGTACTTTCTTCTCAGTCATGGATACTGCTCAGGATATATTTTTGCTGAAGGCCTGCAATAAGATTTAAATAATGTTTCAAACATGAGAAGAACCTGGTGTTATTAAAAATTTCTTTATTATTATTATTTTTTCTCTTAGCAGTGTTTCAACTAATTCTGTTGCCTTCCTACTGCAGATAATTCTGCAAATACTTAATATTTTTGTAAAAGCAGGAACCTACTTTGGAGCCATATTCATGGCTGTCAGAAGAGAGAAATGAATTTGATAATTCTAAATTAGAAGTTCTCAGCCTCTACGCTGCTTCTGGTGATAAAAGGAAGCTGCTTAAAAATATCTGATTTCTTTCTGCTTATAAAAAGGCTTATGGTGAGGCGAAGGTGTTGCTTCCTATAAAGTTAATATGTGTTTAAGAGTATTAATTTGTGTGTATGCAAATTCTTTGGAAAAAGTATTTTCTTCAAACTTCTATTTGCCTGGCATTAAAAAACCAAACAAACCTACTTGTGGAAAAAGCAATTAAAAATTCTAGAACAGGTAAAGGATTTTTCACTTCTTCTGGACTTATATCAACTTTTTATGTATTGGGAAGAAGAAGAGGAATCAAGTGTCCACAGACAGATTCCAGTGTGCTTTTAATTTTATTCTGAACATTTGAGTGCTCTGGAGGCTGCAGTTCTTAAATGTTGATAGATCATAACAGTGAAGTGTCTGCAGGGAACAGAAGAGAAATGGTAGGAATATTGTTTCTACATTATGCTTTATCAAGCAGTCATTTTAACTGGTCCTCTCTAATACAGTGTTCAGGGAATCCATCCTGATTGTGAATCCATTAGTGAAAAGGAGGTAAAATGGCAGCACAGCAGATACTAGTCTGTGTATAAGCAAATGCTTCTGCAATTAAAATGTAGATTGGCAGCTGAGTCCCCTAAATAATGTGCTAGCACTGTATAGGGGAGGGCTGTTTTTCAAGAGCACAACAGGAAAATAAATGGCTATATTAAAACCTTTTGACTTTTGCAACATTGTAGCTTTTGATTTGATAATTTTAAATTCTATTTTAACTCTGAAACCTTCAGATAATTCATATTTTATAGGTATTTCAAAGAGGCCCTTCAGACGTTTAATAAATGGCATTTCTTTTCAAGATCTTGCACACAATATTAACTGGAGAAATCTCTCTTTAAATCCTTAGAAAGAGTATAGAAAAGATTTGGAAGAATGGATGAAAGGAAAAGGAATGACAGTGTTTGAAGATACGCCAGATTTGATTAGAGTTAAAAACGCGGCTCAAATACTAAATGAGGTACGTTATGCTGGTCAAGATTATTGATGCTAGAGAAAGTTCACTCTTTATGGTATAATCTATGGAAAATATTCCATTCTTTAAACATAATCTGCAGTGAAATATGTAAGAACTTAAACTAAGGCTAGTTCTGTTTTGATTTAAGAATATAGAAGAAGTTTGGAATAAACTTAAAACAAATATTTCTTCTCAGACAATGAAATGGTCAATGTGGATTGCTAGTGGAGGCAACAGGTAGACAATCTAGTCCAGTTGTTCAACTAGTATCACTAATACTGCAATGGAAAAAGAGTTGAATATTAATGAACTTCTAAAGGATAGTCAAGGAAGTGATTTCCAGCTTTTTGAAATTTGTTTCTGTTATTTAAAAATAACCATTGGTAATGATTGTCAAACGTCTTTGAAAGAATGTTTATCCAGAGATGTTCTACTTCTGGAAGCTTTTTCCCAAAAGTAGACTTGCTGCTGAAGAAGTGGGTTTTCTTGGGCTTGCCTCTGCAACTAGACAGATGCAGGGTCTTTCCAGAGTATATTTTTAGAACTGTACTGATCTACGTTGTTCTGGAGGTTTCCTACAAGCACAGGTGTGACCTACTCCCATTGAAGGATTGAGAGTAGAAGACTTGGTGGCCCTATATCGCTTGAAAGCATTTTGAGGAGCTCGTGTCTTGATCTATGCTTGTCAAGGCTGTGTACTTCCCTAGGACTCAGGCTCCAAAGCTGGCACCACTTGTCACATGAATGTTTGTATGTATACAGGAGGGCTGCTCTGAAAATAATGTCTCTTATTTTATTATGTTGGCCCACAATGTCAGAGGCAAATGTTGGTGGGATGGTAATTGATATTAAACCTTCCCACCAAAATTCCCATATGTTTTGTTGCCATGTGATAGATGGCAACAGAGGGACAGTCTGACAAAATGGCATCTGACACGGGAGTGTGTTTGAAGCAAAGGGGTGGAATTGAATTCCTTCATGCGGAAAATATTGCAACTGTTGAAATTCATTGATGCTTGCTGAATGTTTATGGAAACCAAAGAGTGGATGTGAGCACAGTGAGGCAGTGAGTGGTACATTTCAGCAGTGGCAACTGTGACATGAAAGACAAACCACATTCTGGATGACCATGCAGATTTTTACGAGTGTGACATGCAAGCTCTTGTTCATGGCTGGTGAAAATGAGTGGTTACTATGATAAAAAATGGTGTTTCGTAGCTGAGATTTTTTTCTATCAGATAAATAGTGTGATTATGCTCTTTGTATCTATTATAATTTTCATGGAAATAAATAGGAGGCATTACTTTTGGAGAACCCTACATGTTTATATATTTTATATGCATTTGATATGTGTATTTTTTTACACGTATATACATCTATAGCCATAATAACCAGAGATACTGCTGTGCATAGGGCCAACCTTACTAATGTGAGCAAGTGCAGGAGAACATAGCTGTAACTCCCTGAGTTATCTTCTTCTTGTTGTACACAGCAGGAAGCCAGGAGGAAGCATTTGCCATTCTGCTTTTAGCAGAGAGGAAGTGAGAGATGGTGTCTTCTCACTTTTTAACTGAAACTTAGAAAAAAAAAAAATTGGGAAGTTTGGTGTCTGGTTTTGGAAGAAGAGAGTAGTTTTATCACATTTCCTTATCAGAGTGAGACAGAGATAGAAAACTGAAAGTATTTTTGCTCGTTCTTGTTACTTTTTGCAGTGTTTAGAGCACTGTAATGAAGATATTCTTTTTGTTTTCCTCCTAACTAAAATGTAACCTAAAAATAGTTAATGAACGGGAAAATTATTTTTTAAAAAGTTTTCTTCTTTCCATAAGCAGATAAACTAAAATAGGAAAAATGATTATTTCTACAGTATCAGAGATAGCAGTGCCAGAGATCATAAAAGATAAAAGTCTTTTAATTTTTTAAAGTGTAATGTATTAAAAAGTACAATTATTGTATATGATATTTCAGTATTACTTTTTAATATCATTTAAAAAGAAAAAGAAATATATCCATGCTTGAAAAAGCTGAAGATGTATTATTAATTTTGTTTCCTGATTATTATTTATTTATAATTTATATTGTGGGGATAAAGCAGCAATCTTGTGTGAGTACAGCCACTTGTCTAACAGCTGTGGTTCAGGAAAGATGTATTAAATGAATAAATTACAACTTCATGTTCTGAAAGTTCAGTGGAAACAGTTCTGTACTGTATTAAATTTCTAGCATGTAGTCTTTATGAATAAAATATTTTCTTAAAATGTGTTTCTACTAGTCTGGCATCAAGTACCAGCTTATTACACTAGGTTTTGCTGAGCTAAACTGCCTCTTTATTTTAGAAGATAATTACAGCAATCTGTATGGGCAGATTCCCCTAGCACCCTCCCAAATTCAGCAGTGGAGTTTTGTATATTCCTAAAGTTTTTCTCCTCTAGGTTTTTACATGTTTTCCTATTAAAATCTTGCCAAGACTCTTGAGAGTTTTAATATTCTAGTTAAGATTTTTGATTGAGTTGAAATTGTGACTCTTAAATTGACTCGTGTAAAAATCTACCCATAACTTTCTGACTATTGCAAACCTAATGTATAAGATTTTATTTTGCAGAAGCAATACAAGAAAGATCTGGAAACTGAAATTAAAGGGAAGGGCATGCAAGTTGGTCCAGATACTCCTGAGATAAGACGAGCCAAGAAAGCTTCTGAAATTGCAAGCACTGTAGGTATCATGCCTGGTCCAAGCTTTGCCTCTGACATAATGTTCTGTTCTGACATGATAAATAATCTAGACAGTAGGCATATAACTACTAAACTTCACTAAAGACCTAGTCTGTTGAGCTTTATGGAGTCTGAAAGTTATGTAGTCCACGTATGGGGAAAATTAAATGTTCCCAGAATTTCGACCCTTAACCATGCCTGGCCTTGACTGTGTTCAGTAGCTTGCAAGCCCTCCTACTCTTAAGTATAGAGAGCAGCTGCTTGTTTAGGTAGGGCCAAACGATAAACACAGCTACAGTCATGCTAAAAGCCTTATGAGCTGAGCATCACAAAGAACAGCTGAAGGGTAAAAATTCCTGACTACATATTCCTCTGGTTGTGGCTGTCGAAGTTGGAAAGACAGATAAATGTGAAAGACTGTCAAATTTGGAGAAAGCAGTTTGTTAAAAGAATTTTTTAACCCGACAGCAGCTGTAGTATAATTGTGTTGTATATAGGTCCTACAAAGATAATACTGTTGAACCAAAAGTTGTTTGATCCTTTATGGATAATGCTTGGTGGAATTGTACTGAGAAGAAAAATGGAAGGATTTGTTTGCTGGACATGTGAGTAACGCTAATAATATTATTTTCAGAAAGAATATAAGAAAGACTTGGAGAATGAAATTAAAGGAAAGGGAATGGAAGTGGGCATGGATACTCCTGATATACAACGAGCAAAGAAAGCTTCTGAAATTGTAAGCCAGGTGAGTACAGATTGTATCTATTAAGATTACTTTTGAAGTGAAATGGAATGAGATGTTAAAAACACTTGTGCTAAAAGGAATAAGCAGAGAAAGTTTAAAGAAAAAAAAAAGAAAAATCAAATTACAGAAATTGAAGCAGCTCTTTTGAAGGCTAATCAGTGATATCAGTATAGATTTGAAGACAATATGTGCAAATAACCATGGAATTAGTTACACTGCATACTCAGGGATATGTCTTTATTTAATTTTGTTCTAGTTCAGTTCACTGGATTTTACTCTAATATACATTATTTTTATTCAATCTTAATTTTTTTGCAGAAAGAATATAGAAAAGATCTGGAGACTGAAATTATAGGAAAAGGGATGCAAGTTGGTCCATTTACTCCTGAAATACAACGGGTCAAAAGGGCTTCAGAAATAGCAAGCCAGGTGGGTGTAGTTCAGAGGCTAACTTTTTAATTTGTGTGTAACAATGAGTGCTGAAAGTACATTGCTCAGAATACTTCTCTATCTCTGTAGAGGCTTTCAAACCTATATGAAATTAATTTACGCATAGAAAAAAGTCTTACTGCCTGATTCTTATTTATATTCAGGCCTGTCATGCCACTTAAGTCATCTTGAATTTTTTACATCTACTTGCAGATCTTTTTACATTACCTAATGGGAAGAAAAAAAAATATATCTGTTTCCTTCACTGTCAGGTGTTCCACATAGATAGGGATGTAATGGTGCCACAGTGATAGGAATATCATGGAGGAAAGATGTTGAAATTACTACTGTAAGTGACTGTTGACACTTGTCAGCAGTAAGCATTTTTTGTGGCAGTTTGTATATTCTAAGCCCTAACAAAACAGGGAATTGACATTTCAAAATTATTTTTCAGAAAATGTACAAAGATGAAGCAGAGAAGATGCTCTGTAACTATTCTGCTGTCCCAGACACTCCAGAGATGGAGAGGATAAAAAGTACTCAGAAAAACATCAGTTCAGTGAGTAATAGTGCTTCTCTCTTGCACATTTTCAGATATTTTCTGCTTAAATAGTGTCCCTTGTGCCTTAGCATGAAATAGAGGACTTATGAGTAAATGTCCTTCGAACTATTTGCAATATTTTCCTGGCAAAGTCTGTATCATTCATTTCTTTCAATAAAAAAATAACCAGTTTTTCTAGGTGTGACACTTATTTTGAATTGCTAAAGCACTTATACAACCTTGCCATACCACAATTATTTTTAAAAGATTTCTTTTTCCACCAAGCCCCAGGAAGCATTTTATTTAAATGGACAAAATAACTACGGCTTCTTACTGTGCATATAGGACCTTTCATCTGTTTATCATATGTACAGAACACTAGCATTCTGGTAAAAAATTAGAACAAAGCAAGTTTCAGAAATATATGTCTAATGATTTTATGTACACTGGTTACATTTTAAAAATCTTATGCTGGATTTAAGTTTCAGCCTATCCTTAGATATAAATTATGAACTTAAATTTCGAAGATTGTCCAGTTCATGATTGTTGTGTTCAGTTCCATTTCCTCTTTGGGCCCATTAACTCTGTTGTTAGTAATTCTGGTTTTGCTTTTAATATAACTGAAGAAAAGATGGAGGGTAAATTTAGCCGTTAGAGCCACAGTCTGTCCAGTTAGTGTCTGTTTTTCTGGCAGACTAAATAATACTAATAAAGCCAATGATTTGATAGAGAGGCATATAAGTAACTCCAGTATTTTAGTGTTATCTGAGACAGATGTAATTCTTTAAAGCTTCTCTCAGCTTCACCACTACAAGTACAAGGTCTATTAGTTTCCCTCAGAGGCAATTTCCTGGTGCTATCGTGTATCACTGCAGCATCCTTAGAGAATTAAGAGCCTGAAGGGAAAGGAGTGAAGTCTCTGAGGGTGTTCTAGACTGCTCTACTTCTCCTTTAACCTTTTTCAGCCATTAGTTATTGGCTCCTTTTCTTCCCTCAAATGAGAACAGTTGAAAGCCTCATCTTCTAATATAATCTGCTGACAGGCTCCCTGACCCCAGTTTTGTTTCTTGTAGCCTGTTAGCTCTTGGTTTTGAATGGTGCATAGCTGCATGGTGTGAAGGCAATTAGGTCTGTATCTGGCATCCTACACCAACGCTCCACGTAATGGAGGGGATCCCAGCTAGCCCCTACTGATCTGCTTTCCTCTCTGCTCCAGTGTTTGATATAGCTTTTGATCGAGTTCTCAAATAGGTCAGCAGATCTAAGCAGAATGGGCTCAATAACAGTCAGATACCAGCCATGTAAAAACCCTGCACTACTTAATTAAGCCTTTTAGAGCATTTGATGCATCTGAACTCATTGCAGCAATGTAGGGCCAGTCTGCCAAGACTGACAGTCCTCTTTAGGATTTATGTAGTTAGCGTACTGCATAACATGAAATAAAAGCATTATGTCTTTGAGCTTATGTTGTGATCACCATTTCTGTGTATCTGAAGTGGATCTTCCATATGTAAGAAAGCTGTTCATAAGTGAGACTGAAGTGAGAATTTATTTTCTTTCTCTTCATTCTAATATTTCTGCATTTTAGACAAATTAGATTATAAGGGTAAGTTTTTACTAACTTAAGGGAAAACACCTCTATGTAGAAAAAGTTAATGACACTTTATTGGCTTCTGATTTTTTGATTTCATCTCAAGTATTTTCCTGCTTTATGGGACCAAAAAAAGGTGGATAGCTCTACAGATAAAATCCGTGCTGCTTATAGCTCACTAGTTCATTTGGCAGATTATTTACAATATGATTTTTACTATTTAGTCTTCTCTTCTATAGAAAAAATTCTTACTCTAATATTTTTTATCACTGCCTCCTTGGTAGGGGAGAAAAGTGTACTTTACAGAATCACAGAATCACCAAGGTTGAAAAGACCTACAAGACCTTCCAGTCCAACCATCCACCAATCACCAATAGTGCTCACTAACCATGTCCCTCAACACAAAATCCAAATGTTCCTTGAACACCACCTCCCTGGGCAGCCCATCCCAGCGCTTGACCACTCTTTCAGAAAAGTAGTATTTCCTAACGTCTAGCCTCAATCTCCCCGTGCAGCTTGAAGCAATTCCCTCTAGTCCTATCACTAATTACACAAGAGAAGAGGCTGACCCCCAGCTCACTACAACCTCCCTTCAGGTAGGTATAGAGAGCAATGAGGTCTCCCCTGAGCCTCCTCTTCTCCAGACTGAACAATCCCAGCTCCTTCAGCCGCTCCTCATAAGACCTGTGCTCCAGACCCCTCATCAGCTTTGTTGCCCTTCTTTGAATCTGCTCCAAGGCCTCAATGTCTTTCTTGCAGTGAGGGGCCCAAAACTGGATGCAGTAGTCGAGATATGGCCTCACCAGAGCCGAGTACAGGGGGAGAACACTTCCCTGTTCCTGCTGGCAACACTGTTTCTGATGCAAGCCAGGATGCCATTGGCCTTTTGGCCACCTGAACACACTGCTGGCTCATGTTCAGCCGAGCATCAATCAATACCCCCCAGTCCAATTCCTCTACACAGTCTTCCAGCCACTCTACCCCAAGCCTGTAGTGTTGCTTGGGGTTGCTGTGGCCAAAGCGCAGGACGTAGTGTTTGGTCTTGTTGAACCTCATCCCATTGGCTTCAGCCCAGCTATCCAGCCTGTCCAGATACCTCTTTAGGGCCTCAAGGGATGGGAAGGCTTCCCACCTCTGAATAAACAGCAGCTATAGGCTGGGGCTTTAGTCCACAATGGCTTTTATGCTGTAAGTGACTCAAGCCGTAGCATCTTTAGCAGCTGTTTTATGTACATATAGCAAAGAAGGGTGGCCAAAAACTAGCACAACAGAAAAAAATTAAACTCATCCTCTTTCAAACAAAACCAAAGTAATATCAGAAAGAAAACTAGGTGCTTATTTGCTTTTTTGATAAGTCTGCATTGATGGTAGAGAAGAGATTATAATGGTATAATGATGCTCCTGAATATTCCATAGGTCACATTGTGTGACTTGTTAACTAAAGCCATGATTTAGGATGTAGAGTGGAGAAGAGAGTTGAACATACATGTGGTGCAAAGGGTAGGGAGGAGAGAGAATAATAAGTTATCAGTAGAGTATGAGAAATCCGAAGTGCTTACTTTAGTCCACAATTTTTATCTTTATACCTTATACTGATATGCATATGCCAAATATTTTTCAAGCTCTTCCTCATAAACCGATTTTGCTCTTATATGGTAAAAGAAAATTTTAATTGCTAGAGATTTTCTGAGTATTTGAAAATGTACTTATATACTTACTTAATTCTCCGCTAAAATACTCACCTGTACTGGTCACCCTAGTTTATGGCAAGAATATTTCATTGTTTAATGTTTGAGAGAAATAAAATTTTGAAAGTAGTAAAATAAACATTGGTTCATGAAAATAGAAATGTTAAATGGCAAAGATTTATTTTACAAACACCAGGACCAGACTTGTTTTTAAACTGCTAGTCTGGAAATACTTACTGGCATGGTAACATCTGTGACAACAAATGCTGAAATAAAAATAAAACTTCAGGAGTTTTTCCATCTGAACTGGTGCTTCATGGTTATTTAAATTATATCCACATTTGGAATTTGTGGAACAGTTATTTACTGTCTCCTTCAGTAAATTTAAATGACTGATTCTACTGATGTGCTTTTATTTTATACTTCATTGAAACAATGGAAATAAGGAGAATTTCACATAGGTCACTCTAAAAGTAATGCCTCCCATTTATTTCCACAGAAACCACAACAGATATAAAGAGTACAATAACTGAGTAAATTCTTAGCTACAGAGCGCTATTTTTCAGCACAGTCACCACCATTAGCTATGCACTTTGACCAGTGATGAGCAAGTGATGCTGCACTTGTAAAAATCTGCACCAATGGAGGTGACCCACTATTTCACATCTGCTCTGATGGCATAGTTGACAGGAAAATGTTGCTTATGCAGCTTGAAGAGTTGGAAGTCAGAAGACACCAAATCTGGGCTATATAGTGGTGTGGTAGGACAGGGCACCAAGGATTGGACATGTACTCCACAGTCTTCAAACTGGTATGGGGTCTAACATTAATGTGTTGCAAGAGGAAGGTTATCTTCCTCTCTGGTCCAACTGTGGAACTGCAGGCCTTCAGCTGAATTAGCTTCACGATGTAGCAGTCAGAGTTAATGGTTTGTCTGGGTTCCAGGAAATTCAGAAGGATCATCGGTTTCCTATCCCAAAAGACAGTGCACATCACTTTACCTTCTGAGGGCTGTGTCTTGAATAATTCCCCTTCAGTGAAGAATTCACATGTTGCCACTCCATGGACTGCTGCTTTGACACCAGCTCATGGTGGTGACACCACATCTCTTCACTGGTAATGAAGCAATCCAGGGAACTGTTACCTTCAGCTTTGAATTGGTTCAGTAGGTGCTAAATAGGTCCTAACAAACTTGCATATGATTTTCTTTTTGTTGCTGTGTGATCATTCATATGATCTATCTGGTGAAAACTTTGTGATATTCCAGTGTTGCCACCATCCTTTTCATTGCACTGAAAGCAATATTCAGCTCCATATGCAGTTCCATAGTCATAAATCACCAATTCACGTGGATGAGCTGATTGAGATGCTGTGACAGCTGTGCATGGTTAACCAGTATTGTCGCAGTTTGCTCCATATGAAGGAATTCAGTTCCACCTCTTTGCTTCATACACACTTCCATGTTGGATTCCATTTTGTCAGACTGCCCCTCTGCTACCATCTGTCATTCAACAACAAAATGGAACAGAATACTGGTGGGAAGGTTTAACCTTGACTGCCATGCCACCAACATTAGCATCTGACATTGTGGGCCAACATAGTAAAATAGGTGACTTTACTTTCACAGCGTTCCTTGTATAAACTGCTTGTGTTTACTTTTCAGAACAGAGTTTTTAGGTACAGTTCACAGCCTTCTGGCTTGAATGCAGAAGACAAAGATTGCATGACTTGGATTATAGCTCTGGCTTTCTGGGTTATTTAGTCACAAATATGTCATTTTCTAGTTTGTTAAATTAGAAGTAGTAATAATATCTATTAACATCTCAAAGCATTTTAAAATCTGAAGATTAAACCCAAAATTAAAATCTTGCATGTACCTGCATTTTCAATTATACTGAAATCAGTGAGATTACTCAAGCATAAAGTTGCATTTTTAAATGTTCATTAACACTGATCTAAATTTTAATATTATTTCGAAAGTATAAACTGTCATTACAAATGCTTGCACATATTTGAAGTCAGTCTGAAGGATAATAATAGCTTGTCTGGTTTACAGTTGAAAACAAAATATTATTATAGTTATTGATAACAGGTCTGATTTATGAAAAATTGAAGCATTTGCTTTCTTAGCAAGTTTTGTCATCAGTCCAATTTGAAACCTGGAGAATTGCCCAGTCCTTTTATGAGAACTTGTACTTGCAATGCTAACATTCTAGTAATTACTTTTTCTTTTTGGGAAATAAAGGTGTTTTATAAGAAGATGGTAGGAGCTGGCACAGCTGTTAAAGAGACTCCAGAGATCGAAAGAGTAAAGAAAAATCAGCAGAATATTAGTTCGGTAAGTGTTATTAACATTAATTATTCTTACGTGAGTAAGTGGTGGTCAGATTTTTTTTTCATTTTCTTTACTAAAAATTCTATGTCTTCGTGTCACGTATCTCATTCCGATACTATTTCACTGGATTTCAGATATAAAGCTCCATTCTAGCTTACTTTTTCTGAGTCCAAAGGTAGAATTTCAAAATGAATGATTGTTAAATATAGGAAGAAAGACATTTGAGGAAAGAGTTTTGTCTTTCAACAGTGAGAAACGCAAACTGTATGGACTGATATGCCAGACTGAACTGCAGTCATAAATCACATGACAAAAATGAAAATCTTTAAAGATGTTGTGTCTGCATGTATTACACAGGATTTGGTACCATTTGTACTTCAAGAAGAGAGAAATGAATGCTCATCACAAACCTTGTGAGAAGGTTGAGGATTTATGACTCTGTGTGCTGATAAGTTATGTGTGCTGATAAGTTGATGTCTTAAACTTAATTTCTAGTTACCTGAGCCATTTATTTTGAGAGTAGTCACACCTACACCCACACCGATCCACACACAGACAGAGGCTTACTAGGAGAAATCGTACTCATATTTTTTACTGGATACGTTTTAGAATGAAATAGAAGAATGCTCTCGTGTGTGTAGCGTGTAGCGCTCGAGTGCTCAAGCTAAGACAGCTTTTGCTGTTTCAGAAAGTCTAAACAGTGGCAATGAAAGATAGATCGGTATGCTGGTAACTGCACTTGAACACAAGTGTATCAAGAGAAATAAAAAATGTGGTTGTGGTTTTAGTAGTAGTGGTTTAGTAGAATGCCTTTTACTGTGCTAGCCTATGCCATGTAGTATACTTATGATTACTTGGGTTTTGTATAGTAATTATTAAAAGGAAAGTATGTCAAATTTAAAAGCAGCATGAAATAAATTTTTAAACTATTTGTCAGTAAAAGGGAAACTTTCTGATGTAATTTACAGGAGCCCAAAAATAAAAAAAACAAATTACACCAATTTTCACTCTATTAGATTTAAATATCTTACACATATCTTTGAATTTAGCTAGGATTTAGGACAGCTTTAAAACTGCTGTGCTGGATGATTTTAGTGAAATTTGATGCTCATCAGCAGTGCAAAAACCCCAATTAAATAAGAAAGTCTGACCAAAATAGCAGTCATCATGTATTATGCAACAACAACAACAACAAAAAATCCATTGCATCACGTTCTGAAAGTGATCAGATTCTTCCAGATGATATCTATTGGAGGCAAATCTTAGAACACTCTGTTTTCTTGTCCTGGAAAACAAGGTAGTGGCAGCCAGTGTGGTTGAGCTAATCACACCTGTTGTGATGAGTGGGAAGGATGAGACAGCGTCATAAATAGTTGGTGACTCTCAAAATTTTAAAAGCAGACATCAGACCCATGGACTGAAACTGAATCTGAACCCAGAATATACATAACTAAGAGGATTGTTTTTTAACTTCTTTAGATTAGAGGACTGGCAAGATGGACACAGCATGAAGAATAAAGTTTTTTGGGGAGAAGACTGTAGTTATGTTTTTCTTTGTGTGAAATTCATCAGGAAACTCTTGTGATATGTCATTTAGCACCAAAAAGGAAGTATTTTAAGGAATAATAGCACTGCCAATTTTTAAGCTTACCTAATGCTCTCTATTAAAAGATGCTGTTTTCAACAGTTTAATACTTCTTAACTGTCTGGACTGAAATTTTCCATTTCTGATCTGTGCTTTGGGCTGTTTTTGTTTAATTTATTTAATCATTTATTTATTAATTTAAGCCAAAGTGGCTTCCAAGAGTAAGTTCACAGAAAAACAAGTTGTATAGCCTGTGTTAAAAAAAGTAAAATTGACTGTAGAGGAGAGAGTTGAAAACTATCTAGCACATAGTATTTTCTACAGTGGATTTAGGTGGGAAAAAAATGAGTGCAGGAATGAAGAATTGAAAGCGTAGAAGGGGTTGGCTGTGACCAAAATAGAAAGGCCAAAGGTAGGATACTGGCAGAGTGGTGTGCTCCTGTGCATAGATGCATCATCCTTCCAGAGGTGAAACAGGACCCGAGGCTGTTTAGACTCTTTACTTCCTTGCTGTCAGCATTTATCTGTGATAAAAAATCCTCAAATATTTTTCCATTAGTCAAAATATTATCTATTTCTTTAATGTTGGTGTCCACAGAGGTAACAAACTGCGCTTGTTCTTATGGGTTTGGGCAGTCAGTGTAAATGGTAAGGCCTACTGCTACAAACAACATGGGGCTTAGATAAAGGCATGGAAGGAATGTAAATACTTTTTTCAATCATGAGAAATTGCCTCTATGTTCAGAGAGTATTATTAAGGTCACAAAGTCAGTACTCAAGAGCATGAATACAAGTCCCTGTGTATACGCCTTGTGATCCAGTCCTTAACTATTTGATTTTGTACAGTCCCACTGAGACAAACCTGCTTTGGTTTCCTGATTAACACAGTACAGTTCAGTGGGAGCTGTCATTTGAATTCAGGTGCAGTATTGTCTTTTGTTTTTTAAATGATGTTGCCAGAGTAGTTGCTACAAGTCTTTGCTCTCTCTAGTAAAAATAGTAAGTATGTACTTCCTTGTCACAGCTCTATTTCTCCTGCCTTCAGAGTATAGTAGAGGAGCTAATTTGTGCAAAAACTCATATACTTTAATGAGGAGAAACTTTAGTGATTTCCTGAGGAAATCAGAAATTTTGTCTTCAGAGTGGGAACTTAAAACAGTTTAAAAAAAGAAAAGCATGACAAAGCAGTCTTGATTCATATGTGAGCTACTCATTGAGTAAGGATCATTGATTGTATGAATGAAAAATAGGAATGAAGCAGAATTCTCTTGAGAGAAACAGCTTTTGTTGATAAAGAAAGTTATTGGGCACATGAAGAGGAAAAGTATATAGTAGAACAAAGTATATTAAAAACTGAATATGGAACATATTTGTATAAGAGGCAGAACTAAGGTTACATTGATGAAGTAACTTGTATCATTTTCTGACCTTTGAATGCTTGATTTTGCAGCCTTAAAAATTTATTAAAAATAAATTTTGTACACTACATAAATATAAAACTGCAAAAATAGATTAATTGTGCTGTTCTCTTCCTAGCATTCTTTTGCTTCCATGAGTCTTGCTAATGAAAAACGTTTCCTACTATCATGTATCACTGCAGACACAATTTTGAATATTTTTGTGAATGTTGCTGTTATATTTACCATTTTAAAGAAGAAAGCAGCATGCCATATTGTGAAGGATGACTCTGGATATTGTTTGTGCTACAGTGAAATAAGGGGTTTGAAGCATAATGTAACAAATAGCGGATATTTAGTAACGGACAGCAAGAAAAAGACATTGCACTAATTTGTCCAAGATGACCCTGTTGGATAGCATATGGAAAAATGGAAAGTATAATGTCTTTCTTTTTAATACCACATGCAGTTACCTCACAGTATTTTCTCATTAAATTGAGTTCCATTTTTTATACATGTGGTGTATAATTGATGAAGTGCTTCTAGTTCTTTGTGTCTTTCAAATTGTGAATTCTACCATATCCAAACATACTGTTCAGAAGGGATGTAGCAAAAACATCACTAAATCTCTGACAGTATCTTCAAAAACATAATCCATCCAAACATCTGCATTCTTCATAATGTGTTTGTGCATGTTTTCAGAGAACTTCAACCAGACTTTGAAGCCATCCACTCTTGCAGAATCACATCTGTGAAATATTTGGTTTCTGGAATGGACTGGTAGATTCCCCAGTAAAATAATACAAGACCAAGTCATTGTCAAAGTGATGCAAATCTCCAAGTAGTATATGTGGCATCTCAATTACCATGAAGATAGCTGCAATCTGATGTGATGTATATTCATGCTGTAACAGTTTTAGGATACCAGTCTTGTTTTATGCGCTTTATCTATATCTTATCAAATAAGACCTATCTGACACCCAGCAGTCTGTCTCAGAAATGAAATATATCTCTTGCTCATGTAGTAGTGCTGGTAGGTCTGGTCTAGCTATGCGGTGCATGCAAGGGACAGATTATAAAACTTGTGTTTTATTACTTGCTTGTATCTTTTTTGAGTTGCTAATATTTCATAATATTTATTGTGCAGATTAAATACAAAGAAGAAATTCAGCATGCAACTCCTATTTCTGATCCACCTGAACTAAGGAGAATCAAGGAAAATCAGAAGAACATAAGCAATGTGTGCCCTGTTTTTACTGTTTGCAGTCTTTATTGTGTGTTGAAGCTGCAGTGAATATGTGTGTGATGTTTGTACTGGTTTCTGTTTGTCCACAAAGACTAATTTAATCAATTAATAATTAAGATGTTAACTCCTTAGCCTTGCACTTCAACTAACATCAATGGGAGTGAAACATTCCTATTGAAACATCAGTTGTCCACCTTTGAAACAGAAAAATTACAGTAAGGTGAGTCTTAAATATTGTGGTAGAAAGATGATGGTGTTTACTAAGGAATGATATTTTTCAGCCAAATGTAGTGTGCTCTGTAATGATTTCTAATGCATTGGTGTACTCCTGTTACTTGGAATCCTTTGTGTAATACCTTTTGCCATATTTACTAGGTTCACTATAAAGAGCAGCTCTGCAAAGCTACACCTGTAAGTGTCACTCCGGAGATTGAAAGAGTGAAGAGGAATCAAGAGAATGTCAGCATGGGAAGTTTCTCTCATTTATTCCTTTGCATAATTGCTGGGTGCACAGGATCAGTATAAAGTTTTGCCTCCAGAACCTGTACCTCTTCTTTAGTTAGCACACTCAGTAATGGAATTATTTGAAAACCCTCTTTTAGGAAGCAGTTTTGAAAAACCACTCTTCTGTTCAGAAAACGGCACGTAAAACATCACATTTCAATTGAAGAAATGGCTGCAGTTTTTTTATTATAATGTCTTGGATATTTGCAGGAACAGATGTTCCTGCAAAAAAAACAGATTTTTTTTTACAGAACATTTTTTATCCAGCTTTTTTTCTTTTCTCTTTTTCTTTTTTCTTTTTTAATGGGTAAAACTGAAAATCCAGTTCTCTCCTGTCTGGCAAGAGGCTAGCTCCTCTCTAACTTTCCTATCAGAGTTTGCTTAATGGCTGAAGAAAACATTAGAAAGTTATACTGTTTGTAGGAGCATGTGGAAGAAGGTAGGAGATTTTGGAGTATGCAGTTGCATTCTTGCAGAAGTTGTACTCTACTGATGAGCATTTCTCCTTAGTGAGACTTCCATCAGCATCCATATTTAGTGTGAATATAGAATATATATAATTTAGCTGAATATATAGAGTATGTAAGTTAAAATATGAATCATATACTTATGGAATCTTTGTGTGTGGAGAAATATTCATTTACAATATTTGCTGCTGAAATTCAGGTTTTTCATTTGCTCTGCATGAGTTTATTACATTATTTGTGGTTTACTCCATTCCAAATAGAAGATATTTCTCTGTACAGCTAAAGACCAGTGTGGTAAATGTTGAGATATTGTGTACATCTGTGTGCATGTTCACATAAATGCGTTAATAAGACTTTACAGAAAGAATTCAAGGGTGTGCTTCAAAAAACAAATTTTATAAGCTTTAATAAATTTCAAATGCATTTCAGCTTTTCATTTGTTTCCTGGATGACCTTTTAAATCATACATTTTAATGTAATACTATTTGATGTCACTTTAGCTGACATAGTATATACCGTTTTATTCTGTTAACTGATAGGTTCACTACAGAGAGCAGCCTGGCAAAGCTACTGCTGTGAGCATCACTCCGGAGATAGAGAGAGTCAAGAAGAATCAAGACAATATCAGCTCGGCAAGTTGTTTGAATCTTTTTGTCATTTATATTTTCAGTCATTTGAGGTATCTAACAAGGATTTACTTTTGCATTTAAATTTGATACGTCTGGTAAATGTAACTGCATCATCCATTGAAATTTTTTTTTTAATCCTTTGAATACATGACTGCAGTAATGGGCAACAAAAATATTAAGATTTTTGGTTGTTCTTACAAAACATGTAAGAGATCAGGAGATCAGTCATTCTTTCAAGAACCTTTATCTCTTGTTACCAAGTTTCAGTTGATAGATTTCAGGAGTAAAATATGGTCGAGGAATATGGATAGAGGAAATGAGAACTTAAATTCAGTGCAGGTGTTTTTTTTTTTTTTTTTTTTTTTTTTTTTTTGATTCAGAGCATGGAAGCATATAGTAATCCATTCCACTCTCCAGCATGCTACCTATGTCAAAGTTGAGTAGTCCTAAATAGATAAGATAGGGTAAGATACTATCTTTATCTGTATTTATATTTATCTTAGTTTATTTTGATTTCTATTTATCTTGGCTTTTTGCTTTTGAGGGGCACAGGGGGGAGGTCACAACAGTAGTGTAAGAAGCAGCAGACAGTGGTAAAACCCCTACAGATGGTAAATAGAATAGTCTTACAAAAGCAAAGCTGCTGTCTGAGGTGGAAGTAGAGAATTAAAGGTAGTGAACATTCTAGAACTGATTAACTGATTGTGTGGTTGAAGAGTAAAGTAGCTTGAATTTGTCAAAGGATTTAAGTATCTTGTATGTAATTACGTATATTTTTAAAAATGCTCATAGATAGTTCCCAGAGTCAATTAGTTTTGGGTACATTGTTAAAAATAAAACTTCCCAAAAATTGTAGGCTCTAAATATATTTTTAATTCTTGATTATTTTTTTCTTCTTATTTACTGCTTTGTGTCTCAAGATTTACAGGCATAAGTACTCATCAGATTTAATGATCAGTATATGAAAACAAAACTATGCTGGCCGTAGCTGTTCTATTCAGGGTATATTTTATAAAGCATTCAAAGGCTGAATATTCTTACTAAGAAAAATTGGCATTTAATTAAATGTTTGAATAGTAATCCAGTTGTATGTATTTTTGTGTATTACTCCAAAGCTTATATTTTTATAGGTATGCTGTGCTTAGCTAATATGTAGTTTTAAAGTGGAGTTAGACAATCTCTGCATTTTTAAGGTCTGGGGTCAATATATTTACTAATACATTCATTACATTTTGAAAATAGACTTGATTACAAATGCACATTGAAATAAATTTGCATGATTGAGGGGCAATACTTTGCAATTGTTTAGGTAATTCTAAAATATTTACTAATGTTCAGTACACAGGTTACAGTACAAAGTAGGAGTTAAGAGTGCATTAGTAAAAGAATGACGCAAAAAGACAATGTTGTTTATATTCAGAAGAAGCCATAAGCCTTCACTAGGCAAAGAAAACCAACTACTTTTACTGTTTCACAGTTCTAAATGTGGGATTTTTTTTTTCCCCTCAGATAATTAATCATGAATCTATACTTCTAGCACAAGTATGTAAAATGTCACAGAAGAAGCTCATTAAGAGAAATGTGACATTTTGTACTTAAAGCTACATAAAGCACAGATGTTCTCTTTGAACATTCTCATTGAAAACAATATACCACAATCAGTCTTGTTCCAGACGTTGCTGCTAGCAAAAGCTAGCAAAAGCTAGCTACCTAACTGGAGTAGGAAGGCTTCCAAAGCAATACTTGGCTCATAACTCTTGAATTCCCTAGTGACCTAGCGGTTCTTATGCTAATCCTGATCTGGAAGTAGACTGAGGATGGAATCTGGGTCTGCTTGGGTTATCATCAGCCGTAAATGTAGGCTTTGAAAGTATCCAAGACAAGTCAGTGGTATATTGTTGTTACGTTGACCATAACTCATAACCAGTTAACAGCTGATAAAAGAGTTATCTCACTTGTTGTGTTAAAAAAGTAAAAAGTCAAGAGTTTCAACTTTCAGGTAACTTTTTTATTTTTTTATTTTTAAGTGATTGATGGAATAAACATGCCCTTTGGTCTTAGCAGTACAATCGCCCATCCGTATCCCCTTTTCAAAATTAGGTTACTAGAAAATGAGTATAAAGAAAGAAACTTGGGCATTATGGTTTGGAAAGAATGCCATTGCATAGTGTGGTTCTCCCCACCCCTTCTCCTGTAAACAAAACCTTCATGTGTGCTGTTATTGCTGTTTTGCAGGTGAAGTACAGCAGTGATCAGAGGCAGATGAAAGGTAGACGTAGTGTGATTCTAGACACACCTGAGCTAAGGCATGTCAAAGAAACACAAAACAACATCTCAATGGTAGGGTCCTTCTTCCTATAACTAGAATATACTAAGAAATGGCACTTGACTTCCACTGGATTTTTCCTTCCATTAATATAGGTAACTAATGAAACTCTCTGCTCAAATATGGAAGGAATATTTTCTTCTTATGCCTGTTAAGGGAGTGTTTGCTAACTGCATATGACTGTAATGAACATTTTCAAAATACTAATAAACAGTTTTCTAACAGATAAATGTCTGTTCTTTTTTTTTTCTTTTTTTTTTTTTTTCTTGCTTTAAAAGAAATCCTCATTTGAGCATCACACATTTTGACTGGATTAGGTGACACACTGCACCTTGTGCCTGTGCATGTTCCTGGTTTCTGTGTGACTTTTGTTCCTGGAATGAGTTGTTTTGTGTGCATTTGCTTGTGTGAGAATGTTTGTCATTTTTAAATCTTTGATGATTAAAGATTAAGATAAAAAGTAAATATAATCAGGGATACCACCTATATAACTCTTACTAATACTGGTTTTGTTTCAATACTTTGTTATATAACACTTTCTACTTTAATGTCTTTGTTTTCCATTTTTTTAGATTGTTTTTTAAAGCGGATTTCTTAGAATAAATGCAGTTTGTTATGATGTTTATTTTATGTTTCTGTTTAAAGCCAGTGATCATATGATAAAACAAAAGAGCAAAAAAGTTCCCTTTTGTTTTTTGAACCTGTGTGTATAATCAAAATTCTAAGTGAATGAAAGTACTTGAGTTCTGAAGAACTGTTACTAGTGGAATATTTTCCCTGACAGATGTAGTTGTCTACATCACCAGAGAGCTACCCTAACTTAGAGAAGAGTTCCTGATGATCTCCTGAGGGCTTTTCCTGTTGTTTTTAGTGGTTTCTGTGACTGGAAGATGATACTTTACTGCTGGAATTAATGTCTTACTTGGTGACAGAGCAAAATAAATGAAAAAGTGATAATAAAATATCAGGAAATTGGGTCAGGGAGCCAGTCTGGGTGGCCTGCCCAAGACTTCTGTATCTCATATGTATAACAATTCTGTTGTGGTGCAAAACCGAAAGAATGTAGTGCCTCATAAAGAAACAAATATGCCTAGAATAACCATTTGCTGTTAATTGCTGCTTTGGAAAAATGTGATTCCTCTTGTTTTCCTAGGTTAAATATCATGAAGATTTCGAGAAGACAAAGGGCAGAGGCTTCACCCCAGTGGTGGATGATCCTATAACAGAGCGGGTGCGGAAAAACACCCAAGTTGTAAGTGATGCAGCATATAAAGGGGTACACCCACATATAGTTGAAATGGATAGAAGACCTGGAATAATTGTTGGTAAGTTGTTAAATAATGCTGCTATCCAAAATACTGTGAGAAAGATGAAAGCCTTTGCTCATGTTCTTCATTACAACAGAGAAAAATTGCTCACAAATTTCATTTTTGCTCTTTTCTCAGTGTGAAACTTGTGTTGAAACAGTGGTTCAATGCCAACTTCTAGGGAAGTAGTAATAGGTTGTTTTTTTTTTATAAATACGGTTACTCGGTGTTGTTGCTTTGTTTCTGAATACTGACTCCTTCATTTGGCACAGAAAAACAATGATTAAAGTGGTGGTTCTCCAAGATTTAAATGTTGCAGACCAGATCAGATTTCCACTTAGACCAGTAAGCTATTTCTCTAGAGCTGACATTAGTCCATGTACTACTTGTTTTAGAATTTCACACAGTTTTTTAAGTAGTATGTAACTCATGAAAAACATGGTAGATCTCTAGTGAGCCAGAAACCAGTATTCAGAATGAATGATCTAAAAGGTGATAAGATAAGACCAGATGTTTGAGTGTAGGATGCAAACTACATTGTGTTAGGAGACAAACTATTGCAATAGCAAATCTTAGAGAGCCACACATTCTGGATCTAGTGCAACAACTTCTTCAGATAAATCAGTGTATGTACAGACCCAAACACCTGATAAAATACTTCAATAGCTAGAGGTGGTGCAGACAAAGAGAGAAGGAGAAGCACTTGCAAGATTGCAGTTTAATGTGCACTCCAGTGCATATTTTAAACCTTTTTCTGCGTTGCATTTGTGCTGTACCCCAAAGTGAGAATCATGAATGTAATCTTGTGTTTGGTAACTGAAGGCTTGCTAACACAAACAGATTAGGATTAAAAACATCTCTGAGAAATTCTTGAGCTATGTGACTGAAATATTAGTAATTTTTATTGCTGCTTATCAACCTGGAATACTTTTGTATTGAAACAGACAAAAATTCTTAGCTATCCATATCTACCAAAACAGCAAAAATAGTGTCACTATTTAAGGGAAATGACAAAGCTAGGAGCCTAATATTTCAGCTTCAGGCTTTTTCAAAGTGACTGCGATTATAGTATCTTCTTGTTTAAAAAGCAGCAGTGTGCTCCCTGTTCAAGGAATGTCTTTGGCAGCTGCAAAAAAACAACTCTGACTCTTGAGTTTTTTTGTAGCTGATAAAAGTTCAACCAGTTAGAAAAAGTATCTCTGTTAGAATTCATCTGGCTGGTTTTTAAGTATAATCAGTGAAGCTGTAACAATCTTTTTCAAGTGCCTGATTGCTAAAATTAATATCTGTGCTCAGGAAAAGGCACTAGTTTTAGCCATGTTAAAGCCATCTAAAACCATCAAGATAAATTAATCCATCTGAGCACTGGCATTTAATTAAATGTTTGAATAGTAATCCAGTTGTATGTATTTTTGTGTATTACTCCAAAGCCATCTAAAACCATCAAGATAAATTAATCCATCTGAGCACTGGCTCTGTGACAAAAGAGACTTCATGATTCTCACATGAGTTTAAGGGTATTTGAAATTGACATAAATTACCAGGATGTTAAAACTGTTAAGTGCTACAAATTGCCAAGATCTGATTCTTTGTACGTTATTTCAGATTACAAAGACAGATAAAATCAATACAGAGCAGTGGCTGCTGCACTCATGCTGCCATGAAGCCATACTTTTTAAGATTTTTTACTTATCAAGGCATGAGCAAACAGAAAGAGGCGGATACTCACCAGTTCTTCCACCCCTCTCAAGTCTTTTGGTATTTTATGTGGTTGTGTAATTAATCATCATTAGGACTTGCACATAGTTTATCAAAATATTGTACATTGGCTTTTATACCTTTTGTCAAGACAAAGTTGTTGGCATTATACTTCACCTTATAGGAGTGAAAATAGATAATACATAATGTGCATAAACTGAATCTATTCCAAGGCCATAGGATTTGTTTCATTAGCTCTGACTGTTCTTTCCATTTCCATTAATCATTTGAAATACGACATATTTGGGGTCCCCGCAGTCCTGTTTTATCTACCACCCATTATTTAACTTTGTACCACTCAAATAGACAAAATAAACAAGCTGGGAAGACAGTTATTTTTCCCATTTCCCAATGGAAATCTTAAAGGCAGGTCTGCTCAAGAAACAAACCTCTAGTAAAAGGGTGTGATCTGAAATATTTATGTTTTAAGTGATTATGCTTTATGTAAAAATTTTATTTTAAGCCACTTTTGAGAGATTAAGTGATTACTACACTTCTGTGGCATAGCAGTAATGAATTGTGTATATTACAGATTGCTGTGAATAGATTGAGAAGTCACACTGGAGCTGATTATGCATTTGTTACAAGCTTCTTTTTGTGCAACACTCTAATTATTTGTTAAAAATTTATGAAAACAGTGCTTGAATCTGTGTTCTATTTTATGCTGTGTTTATAAGTAGAGCTCGGACATGAAATGAGTTTTTTTCTCATGGATTCTTTTTCTTTCAATATTCCTGTTCAGACTTCAAGAGATGTTAATAATTTATTTGTGTGAATTAAAGTTGTAGGTTACTGAATTGAATGAATTTCAAAAATGCTTTTCAATATTGTGATAATGGATCAACATTAAGTCCACATCCCTGGAAATTTAGCTGTTTGAAAGACAAGGAGAATTACTGCTTAAGATCAGGAGTGGGCTTCATCTTACCCAAACATAGATGTCTAAAACATAGATTTCTGCAGCTGGATTTGTCACTCTACTTCCTTTTTTTTATATTAATGAGAAAAGATAAATACTTCTGATCTTAAATGACTTGAACAACTTTTAGAAGTTTATTTTGAATAAGATGAAGTATACCCTTGATTCTGCTTATTTAGCCAATTTGCAAAGTTGACCTTAGACTCATTCCCGCTGTAAGAGGTGGACAAAGGGTGCTGATGGTGGTCTGGAGAAATCATTTGTAGCTCTGATAATTCTGTTTCTCCTGTGGAAAAGAGCACTATTATGTGATATTTAACGTGTTTCTAATTATTTAGATTTATGAAAATACTATCCTTAAATTTAGAAAAGAAAAAATAAAAATGGAGAAAATAATGCTAACTCTTAAAATAGATACAGCTAGTAGTTTAAGCTGGAAATTAATTTTTTTAAGTCCTTTCAGGTGAACATCTAGATGTTTTAGTTAATTTTTAGATGAATGTTAAAACTCACTGCTTCCATACTTTTACTTCCTTTATTGTTTGTCTGTCCTATCACTTCTGTGCTTTGGGGAAAGATCTTAAGGTTTGGCGCACAGATCCTGGCTCCATCTTCGACATTGATCCTCTGGAGGACAATATTCAGTCTAGGAGTCTGCATATGCTTTCTGGTATTGCTTATATCCTGACTTTTCACCAAATCCACTTTTTTTTTTAATTTATTTTTTAATTGTTTATGAAACAAAGCTGATACAGGAAATTTTCATGTCGATATGCCAGCCATCCGTTTTATATGTGTGCTTTGTTTTTGCATATGTGTGTGTGTGTGTATATACATATATATATATATAAATATATAAATATATATATATATGAATGCTTTATGGAAGTACGTTCTAGGAATTACAGCCATAATCACATGTTCAAATAAGAAATGATGAAAGAAATCTTGTCCTAAACAACAATTACTCATACCTACTCATTGTTAGGAATAGTCCCTTAAAGAACATTGACCTTAGTCCTCATAGTATGTAGGAATTTCAAACAGCTGGACATCACTACAATTTTAGAGATACAAAAGTTTGGCATATTAATGAGATTTTTTTTTTCTATGCAAATTTTGCTTATGTAGCACAATATTATTTCTTATGCTATTTTTTGTATTTCTGAGGATTATAATTTATCACTGTTTATAATTTAAGGATAGATGGAAAAATAGGGAAGTTAATGTAATAGGCAAAAATGTATTGGCTCAACAGGTTCTTTTGTTTGTTTTAAAATATGTTTATTTTGAAAGCTTAGCTTTGCACATTTATCTTTGCCACTGAAAGTGGAATCCTAAATATCAGTTACATGTCCTGCAGCAGCATTCTACATGCACTTCTGTGAATGCAGAAATTAAGGAACTTTTTGATTTTCGACTGAAAATTTTCATATGCTTCATCTCTTTTTTTTTTTTTTGAGTACCCTACCATTTCAGCTATTCTTTTAAACCAGAGAACAAACTTAATTATATCTGATTTTGAAGCAACTTTCTGAACTAATAATGTTAAAAAATGTAGACAAAATTTTGTACAATTTGTTTTTGTCTAATTTAAACACTATCAGTGTATGAATATCAGTGTTAGCAGTAGTTGTTATTGCTGTTATTGTGCTTTTCTTTTCTGTAATCTATTTACTGTGATGTTATTTCTTTCTACCTTTGTAGAAAGAGCGAGCCGCTACAGTAAGCAGTACTTACATTCTACAAGCTTGGGAGATTATAAATCAGATGGTTCTGACACGAACCCTACCTTTTCTTACTGCAGTGAGATAACAAGGCCATCTGATGAAGGAGGTAGCCTTATTCCCACTTTTTTCACTAGTAACACTGTCATAATGTATTGAGACCTCACAGGCCTGCATTAACTCAATATCCTCGTATAGTCACAAATCATTGGAAACTGTGTCTTGCACAGATTATTTAAGGAAGAAAAGCAAAATTCCCAGTCTGCACAGTTTCTTGCATGCCATTTTGCTTTATTGTGTATTCTTTTTAACCATTTTGAGAAGTGTGTCAATTCAAAATCTCTACTAACTCCCATTTACAGTGCTGAAGTTGAGGGTGCATTGTGTTTTTGCAAAACTAGTGTGTCGGATTATTTTTTCATGAAAGACAAAATATAACTGAAAAAAATAATCCTCTCCACAGAAAAAATTAAATTTACCACATTCTTTTTAGTGAACAAATCAACCGTATGAAAGCATTTTGTTGACAGAACTACTTTTTCCCATATCAACTTTTTTGTGCAGGTTTTTGTGGCTGTTTCCATCCTAAAAGGAAAAGTAGGAAAGTCTGATGGCTTTCTCCTACGTGGAAGTTTTCTCAGAGACTTTTTTTTTAAGGGTTTTTATTTTAGAACACTCTGCATATTTTTCTCAGTAGTTTCATCTTTGGAGACTGAAGCAGAGAAAGGACTGGAGTCTTATGTGTGGGAGGATGTAAGATATGGAAATTAATTTGTGTTGTATGATCCAGTGCCAATCATAGAAACCAAGCTGAGTTGCTTAAAGCTGTGTGTGTCCTGGTGTAAAGAGTGGTGTGATAAAGTGAAGGCTGCAAGTAAAAATTTAATTTGTATTTTTCCTCAAGCCCACTGTATGTAACAGATAAAGAAAGAATATGCTACAATCAGAAGAAATTCTGGTTTAGGATTAGTCAAGTTAGTCAGTCTGACTCAAGTTTAGGCAAGCGGTTTGCATCCAGTCTTGTTCAACATCTTCATCAACGACCTAGAAGAAGGGATAGAGTCCATCCTCAGCAGTTTTACTGATGATACAAAGCTGGTAGGAGTGGCCTTCACACCAGAAGTCTGTGCTACCATTCAACAAGATCTGGACAGACTGGAGAGTTGAGCAGGGAGGAACCTGATGAGGTTTAACAAGAGAAAGTATAGAGTCTTGCACCTGGGGGAGAATAACTGCATCCGTCAGTACAGGTTGGGGACTGACCTGCTGGAGAGGAGCTCTGCAGAGAAGGACCTGGGTGTCCTTTTCGAGAACGGGTTAACCATGGGCAGCAGTGAGCCCTTGTGGCCAAGAAGGCCAATGGTATCCTGGGGTGCATTAAAAAGAGGGCGGTCAACAGATTGTTCTCCTCCTTGACTCTGCCCTGGTGAGGCCACATTTAGAATACTGTGTCCTGTTCTGGGCTCCCCAGTTACAAAAGAGACAGGGATCTCCTAGAAAGAGTCCAGTGGAGGGCCACAGAGATGACAAAGTGTCTGGAGCATCTCCCGTATGAGAAAAGGCTGAGTAACCTGGGTCTGTTCAGCCTGGGGAAAAGACGATTGAGCGGGAATCTGATTAATGTTTATAAATATCTAAAGGGAGGTAGGAGGTGAATGGATGAGGCAGGCTCCTCTCAGTGGTGTGTAGCAATAGAACAAGGAGTAATGGCCTAAAACTTGAACATAGGAAGTTCCATACAAACATATGGAAGAACTTTTTTATGGTAAAGGTGAAGGAACACTGGAGCAGGCTGCCCAGGGAGGTTGTGGAGTCTCCTTCTCTGGAGATATTCAAGACCAATACCTATGTGATTATCTTTCAATTTATTGTATCTCTATGGAGCTTTCTGTTTAGCTCTCTTTTCCTTTTTTTTTTTTTTTTTTTTTTTAAATTTAATTCAGCAGAATTTTATTTGATTATTACAAAGTTTTGTTTTCATTCTGAAGTTTCTAGTTTAAAATGGTCTTAGTGAGTATCCTTCAATGGCTGAGTTTAGCTATTTTTTTCCTGATACACTCATTTTTCATTTTAGCTGAAATTATTTTTTCCTCTCTTTTGCTTCTGGTCATCATTTTTTGGGGGTGTGTGTGTATGTCTTTTATTTCCCTTTGATGTCTAGTTTCATTGCTGTTCATTACTGCATATCATCATGGTGTGTAAGTTTTTCCTTTTTAATACACCTTTTTTCATGTATTGTGGTGTCCCTTTATTCATATTTTTAGTTGTGTTTATGTGTAGATGGAGAAAAGTCATAGGTGAGTATCAGTTTTTTTCACGGATGTTTTATTACTCTGCTGGGAAAAAAAAACAATCTGTTTCATTGCTATTTTCTAAGTCATAGTAACATTATCTCAAAACCTTTAAATTATTCAGTCTGTGGAAGACTGCAGGTCAGGTTTGCTGTATTCCCAAAAGCTTGTTACATATATAAAACCTCAGTGGATTTTAGGAAAGAATTTTCATGTGCCTTCTGCTGCATTTTTGAAATGAATGCTAAGTTTCCATGTATTTGGCTGGAATCATGGTGTCACTGACTGGCTATATATCCATTCTTTAGGCTTTTCTCCTTTAGACTTAGCTCTTAAGATTCTATTAATCTTCCAACAGAAAAATAATGAAAATTAACATCTTCCTGCCTTTATTCTGATGTAAAGAGTCTGCTGCTAACACTCAGGTCTCTCACTTTTCCTTGACCTGGAAAACTACCTCATTTCACTCACACTGGCAATCCATGTACACAGATTTCAAGAGTGTGAAATTCCACTTGTTATTAACCTTAAAAAATAATCTGTAGGTTGCTATGAAAAGATTGAAAATTTAATATTAGATATTTAATTTATACTACATAATAATTGGTCAGACTCAGGAAAAATTATTGCAGCCAGCCTGTGAGTGACAAATATGGGAATTGGGCATGGTGGCACCTTGACTGCAAGGTTTATGTAGATGGTAGAACACACAGTACTACAGTATTTTCCTGTGGGACACGTGTACTTCGCATTTTGAAGTATTTATATAGTTTGAAGTGAGAGTAAAGTCAATGAAAAAAGTAAATCCTATAATCTCTGTCCCCAGTGGCATGTCCTCCTTGTGTGCTTTGAGCCTTCAAAAGAAGGGTTCAGAGCAGCTGCTGTTCTCCTTTCCTCCCTCCATCCCTCCCTTTCTCCAGACTTCATAGGCTTTTTTTATTCTTTCCTCACTAAGACAGAAACATGTTGTAGACCATTAGAAGTGCTATTGTTTGATCTGTAGTCTGAACAATAAACCCACACTGAAGAAATATATTATTTTGTATCATAGCCATCATTGCTAAGCATGGCACTGATAATTTTAACACTGATTTCAAAGATGTCTCCTCCTCTCCCTCAGCCACACTAATATTTGTGATTCTCTATCTAAAATTTTTGTGGGTAGGATTTGCTTCAGACATCCATAGAATCATTTAGGCTGGAAGAAATCTTCAAGTCCAACCATAATTGTTTCAAACCATGCGCACCACAGAAACTCTTAGAGAAAGGAACTATGCTGCAACTTCTGCTCCTGGTTATTCTGGTTAGAAGACAAACCATTCTGCTGAAATAGAACGAAAAACCTCTTCATTTCACATGCTGGATTTGCAGAGCTGCTCCCTTGTATTTGGGCAAGAAGTCTGCTTGTGTTATGACTCTTCTGTTGTGCCAATAGGTAGAAGAGGAAAGGAAATAGAATTCCATTCTTTTCATCTCTTGTCACATTTTGTATTAAAAAGAAAAAAAAAAAAAACTACCTCTGCTTATGAGGGTGGAAAAAATCTCCATTAATAATAGACAAGTCAAAGAAAATACCAGGAAATAGTATCTGACCTCTTTTTATATTTATAGAAGTCTGTCTTCCATCTCCAGGTGCACTGGCAGGAGTGTAAGGCAGAAGTCCTTCACCCTTCTTTGCATTCGTATTCAGTTGCTGAGCTCAGTCATTCTAGGAGGTCAAACAAAATGACACAGCAGTTACATTTCCTCCTCTGGCAGCCTAGGAAGAATGGTTCTTTTATGTTAGGAAGCTGAACTGTTTTTCCATAATGTTGTTCACTAGAGCCTGGTAATCAAATATGGCATTTAGAGGGAGGATGGTTGTAGATTTCACGGGACAACTATAAGCTTTTGTAAGTGTCTTGTCTCCTTTCATATCAGCAAGCTGCACTGCTACTGAGGGCAGAGCACATCAAAACAGAGACGTGGGCTCCCTCTCAGTAAGGGTCACATACACAATTCTCTTGTCAACCAGACTCTTATACCTGTTCATAAGTTTTTATTTTTATTTTGGACTAGGTGATGCTTTGGTTTTGCCTCTTTTACGTGCCAACCCCCAGCAGGTTCACCAACCTGGAAGTTGTTTCCACTAAACAGCATAGTGGTAAAACATTTTGCTTTTTCATCTTTCAGTATTTCTGTTCTTAAGTGCTGTGCAAGTCCTTGGAGTTGGATAATAGGCATCTCTACCACAAACCTGTTGTAACATCTTTGAACTAAACTAAGTACTTCTCTGTGTATATAATAGGGGCACAAGTGCATGCATATCTGATTGGTACCTATTAATTAAATAGGTAAAAGTTAGTTGCAAGAGTTCAGGTTTCAATTAGAAACAAGTTGAATGTGTTTTTTGAACACGTGTTAACTTCTAAATAAATTTCTGTGAACAGCAGATTTCTGACAATGCTTAATACGTAACTTGGTCTCCTCTGAATAATCAATTTCAGCCTTTTAAGCCACATAAGTCTGGGGATCCAGAAGAGCAGTGGGACCTCAGATATGCATTACCTCAAGCTGTCTGTCCTACTCTGCACGATCATACTCTTAGATAATGTCCTCTGCTTTCATTGAGTACTTTGTTATTACAGAATACGAGAGAAATGAGTCCAGAAAACTAAATTTCACTCTCTTCCCGTGAGGTATTTGTATAACATCATTTCTTAATGTAAAACTTGAAACTTCTTATGAAACTCAGTGAAGGCTAGATTTTGCGTCAATTAAGTTTTGATTAAGATTTGATTCAGGGCTGTATGTATAAAGCATTAAGATTGAAATTGTGATTCAGTTGAAAAGCTCATTTTCCTTCAGTGTATGCTCACTGAGGATGAGTTAATGTTCCAGGGAGAGAGCTTTACATTTCACAGTTCAAAAATATTTTGCTTAGATTCCCTCTGCCTGTCTTGGATTCCTGTACTTCTCTCCCACATCCTTGAGAGTTGACAGCATAAAAAGGCAATTCCCACACATTCAGGTAGAGGGGAATCGAGAGAAGACCCCATTTTCAATTTCTGTAGCATGGCAGCAGTTCAGGAGACCCTTCTGTTTCCTCTGCAGCTGTCTCAGTTAGATGTTCCCTTTTCCTTGAAACAGTCAGTGAGAGGAAAGTGGTACGGGAAATTGTCATGACTCAACAGTTGGAATGGCTCCCTTGTAAGCAGTTGTTTCTGTTGTTCAGGCTTACAGCAGTTTTGATACACTTCAGAGAGTTTCATACCCAGCAGACAATAAATATCATCCATAAATGTATGTGCAGTCACAGACTAGATGCTGGTGGCTGCTATTCTTCCACCACTGCGCAGTCTGGTTGTACCCAGATGCAAATACACAACTGCATAGACCTCAAAGCATGGCTTCCATAAGACGAATGCGTAGGGTTCTTTCTTAATGCAAATGGACAACAGTTGATGTTCAGTACATGTGAATTCAAACTGTAACTGAAGGCATGTGGGTTATGTAACGTATTAACATAACCTTCATTTTACTAACTCCTTTCATTTGTGAGGAAGCCTAGAGCAAAAACCTGCTTATTCACAATTTAAGAAGGAATTGTAGCTTCCTGTGGTGCTTTGTGGCCCTACTAGGAAATAGGATGCCTCAAGCTGGCTTTCAGACATTTTGTGCCTTCATAAACAAAAGAATGTGGTACTACATGCAAGGAA